>NW_027491022.1:4800000-6065000 GCF_021521415.1 Bidens hawaiensis
AACCCTCAAACCGATTATACCCCGAGCCTCCAACACGCACCGAGCTATGCTAGGGAGCTTGAACACGAAAAACCCGAGCCTTTTTCTTCTTCCTTTTGGCCGTGAGGTTGAGAGAAAGAAAGAAAGGGTTTTTTTTTTGTTTTTCAAAAGGTTACTTAAAAGATGTAAACACTTGATCATTATTTATCCTCACATGCAAACACCATCACATGGGTTTATACAAGACAACACTCCATCTTTTGCATGTTGACATTTTGACCAAATTGGTGGGGTGTGGGGCCCACCCAAAACCGGCCCCAACATTATTTTTTTTTTTTTTTTTTTTATTTTATATATTTTATACTTTATAAAATATATAAACACCCCATCTTTTATAAACCATTTTATAAAAGAATACATAGTTAAATAATTATTCCAATAATAATTATTTGAATAAATAAATTAACCAATTAATTATTTAATACTTTCAAGTAATTATTCAGAAACCCGTTTTTCTGAATGTGTCGTGTTCTGTATTTGTCTTATAGATCTTATCTTAACAAATACATAATTGGTGTGTGTCTAACTCGTTATTGGGTATGACCCGACTTGGATCAAACATAACTAGCCACATTAACTTAATTATGTGTCTCGGGCATACGATATTCCAACAATCTCCCACTTGCATGAGACTCATAGGAAGTTAATGCTAATGGTGAATACCGCCTAACAACAGGTCACCACCCCTAGTATGTTTGACTAAGTGCCATTCAATAACATCATCCCCTTCAAGTCCATACTTGATATGATATAGGTAAGTCTTATCATTACATCCCTTTGTTACTAGATGTCCTGTCAAATCGAAGAGACATAGATTGATCATTCTCTCATTGATTTAACTTAACAGGCCTTAGACATCTAAACTCTCAACACATAAGAGGAACAAATCCCATCTTGACTGCATACATCCTTGTTGACATCTCGTATGATATCTGAGCTCTTTCTTTTATGTCATCGTGTTACCGAAAAACAAAGAAGAGAGTCAAGTTATCAGACTTGATGAAAAGTCAGATCCAATATGCATCTCAGGTCAAAGGACACAATGATACTCGCCTTTACTCAAGGATTACTTATGATCAGTTGCACTAACTCCATGCAGTGATCCTCGAGAGCGGATCATGTCCAATATTTGTATCCCACAAATATCTATGAACCTTGGTGGCAAACCTATGCCTTATATTCATCACATGAATATCAACCAATCCGGGTTCATAATAGTCTTACCTTCATACTTGTTCCCACAAGCATGATCGACTACGGACGTTTAGAACAACATAAGTCATTCATGGATTAAACATGCAAAAATAGAACATAACTCATTTAATAATTAAAACTTAATTAATTTCATGAGATACCCATTACATTCGTTCTTAAACAAACACTAAACACGGATTAAATCCACTCACTAGAATACCGAAGTCCTAATGCACAAACATGACCCTCATGCTTTGGCCTATCGAGGAGCTTCGTGAGTGGGTCCGCAATATTTTGATCGGTATGAACTTTATGAATACATATTTTTCTCTTTTCAACTTCATCCCTTATGTAGTTGAATCTGCGCTCAATGTGCCTCGTTTTCTGATGAGCACGAGGCTCCTTGATCTGTGCAATAGCACCCTCATTGTCACAGAATATCTCTAGGGGCTCCTGAATGGAAGAGATAATCCCTAGATCCATGATGAACTTTTTCATCCATGCAGCCTCTTGGGCTGCCATTGAAGCGGCGATGTACTCAGATTCTGTAGTGGATAACGCGACAACATCCTGCTTCGAACTCTTCCAAGAGACAGCGCCTCCATTTAAGATGAAAACATATCCCGACTGTGACCGAGAATCATCTCGGTCAGTTTGGAAACTCGCATCCACGTAACCCTTTACGACGAGTTCCTCCTCACCAGACCCATATATTAAAAACATATCCTTAGTCCTTCTAAGGTATTTTAATATATTCTTGACAGCCATCCAATGACTGTCACCTGGGTTGTGCTGGTATCTACTTGTTATGCTTAAAGCATACGAGACATCCGGTCTAGTGCACATCATTGCATACATAATAGATCCTATTGCCGAAGCATAAGGAACATGCTTCATCCTATCCTGCTCTTCCTTAGAGCTAGGACTTTGGGATGAGCTTAATACGGTTCCTCTAGGAATAGGCACCAAACCTTTCTTAGAGTTTTCCATCCTAAACCTCTTTAGGATTTTATCAATGTACGCACTTTGATTGAGTCCGATCAATTTCCTTTGTCTATCCCTATAGACTTTTATTCCCAAGATATATGTCGCTTCTCCAAGATCCTTAATTGAGAAACGACTACTTAACCACGTTTTAACGTTTTCCATACTTGGTATATCATTTCCAAATAAAAGTATATCATCGACATACAAAATAAGGAAAATGATTATACTCCCACTAGCCCATTTATACACACATGCCTCATCACCGTTTTGGACGAAACCAAACGCTTTGATTTCTTCATTAAAACGATGATTCCACATCCGTGATGCTTGTTTCAATCCGTAGATTGATTTCCTTAACTTACAAACTTTATCAGGATTAGATGGATCGACAAAACCTTCAGGCTGAACCATATGGACATCTTCCTCAAGATATCCATTTAGAAAAGCGGTCTTGACATCCATTTGCCATATCTCATAATCAAAATGAGCTGCAATGGCAAACAATATCCTGATCGACTTAAGCATCGCGACTGGCGAGAAGGTTTCATCATAATCAATCCCTTGAGTTTGCGTGAAACCTTTTGCGACAAGTCGAGCTTTGTAAGTATCTAAATTTCCATGCATATCGGTCTTCTTTTTGAAGACCCACTTACATCCAACCAGTTTGGAGTTAAGTGGACGATCAACCAATTCCCAAACTTGGTTATCGTGCATGGATTGCATCTCGGCGCTCATGGCTTCAAGCCATTTGTCACAATCAGGTTGTGACATAGCATCTTTGTAGGAGATCGGTTCATCCGAATCAATCAAGTAGCAATCATCCACAAGAAATCCATATCTCTTGGGAGGTTGACTAACCCTACTAGATCTGCGAGCAACGTGCGTATGATCAACCATTTGATCATCTTCAACATCCTCGTGTTGAAAGCTAGTATCGACCAACTGTGTATCATCCAGTGATTCTTGAACCTCTTCAAGTTCCACTCTCTTTTCACTAGGTCCTTCCATAAGGAACCTAGTTTCTAAGAAGTATCCTTTGCGTGAAACAAACACTCTTTGTTCACTAGGATCATAGAATATATATCCTATATCATCCTTTGGGTATCCTATGAAGACACACCTGATGGATCGAGCCTCAAGCTTATTTGGGGTGTCACGTTTAACATAAACTATGCATCCCCATATCCTTAAATATGAAAAGGATGGAACCTTTCCATGCCACACTTCATAGGGTATTCGATCCACCTTTTTGGTTGGGGCCATATTCAAAATACGAGCCGCTGTGAGTAGCGCATATCCCCAAAATGATGGCGGTAGTGAGCTTCGTGCCATCATTGATCGAACCATGTCCAACAGTGTTCGATTCCTCCTCTCGGATACTCCGTTATGTTGAGGAGTTCCAGGAGGAGTGAGCTGTGAAATAATTCCACAATCTCTAAGATGACTTTGAAAGGTATCACTTAGGTATTCGCCTCCTCTATCGGAGCGGAGTACCTTGATTGTTCGGTTGAGCTGATTTTGCACTTCATTTTGAAATTCTTTGAACATTTCAAAGGCTTCATGTTTGTGTTTCATTAGATAAACATACCCATATCGACTAAAATCGTCGGTAAAGGTAATGAAGTACCTTTCACTATTCCTACTAGTTGGCTTGAAAGGTCCGCATACATCCGTATGTATGATACCTAACAAATCCTTAGCCCTTTCATTTGTACCTTTGAAAGGCTCTTTGGTCATCTTGCCTTGAATACAAGATTCACACTCATCAAACGAACCTAACTCGTTTGTTTTCAAAAGACCATTCTTTTGGAGAGTGTTTATACGATTCTTGTTTATGTGTCCAAGGCGACAATGCCAAATGTAGGAATCACTCAAACCCTTTTTGAGTCTTTTAGTAGAAGTTTGATATAATGAGCTATTTGAGGTATTATCATGAACCAATTCATAAATACCGTTGTTTGGTACAGCTTTAAAATAAAAGATACCATTAGATGACACATGCATTTCCGATCCTACAAATTTAAAGTCAAAGTTACATTGTCTAAGAAGGTGCACAGAAATAATGTTCCTAGTCAAACTAGGAGCATACAAAACATTTTTTAAAACAACTTCCAAACCACTTGGAAGTGATAAAGTGAAGTCTCCTCTAGCGACCACGTGTACTCTTGCACCGTTGCCCATGAAAAGATTCACTTCGCCCTTCTTTAAGTCTTCATTCTTTTTGAACCCCTGCAACCAATTGCAAATATGAGTTCCACATCCGGTATCCAATACCCATGTGTTAGAAGAAATAAGATTTAGCTCAACATTAATCATAAAGACATTACCCGAGGTATGCGCCGCATTCCTCTTGTCTTTTAGCTCTTTTAGGTAGACCGGGCAATTGCGTTTCCAGTGTCCGGTCTCCCCACAACCAAAACAAGGATCATCCTTATGACCCCTTGGTTCCACAACCTTTTGTTTCTTTGCCATAACCGGTGATTTGCCCTTACCCTTAAGATGCATAGGGGGACCCTTCCTTTTAGCTACCTTAGCCTTAAGATTGGGTTGAGATCGATTCTTGGATCTACCTTCATTGATTGCAAACACGGGTAAAACCCTTTTGCCCATGCTCGCCTCGGCTGTTTTAAGCATTGAGTGAAGTTCTCCAATGGTTTTGTCCCACCCGTTCATGTTATAATTTAACACGAAAGTGTCGAACCTTTTCGACAAAGAGTTAAGGATCAAATCCGTTGCTAACTCATTTGAGATGGGACAATTGAGCTTAGTGAGCCGATCAATATAACTTTTCATCTTAAGTACATAAGATGAAACTGGTTGACTATCATCCATTCTACATGCATGTAAGGCTCGAACCGTTTCGAACCTTTCCACTCTCGATTGCTTAAGGAACATTTCCTTAAGTTGAGTAATCATGTCGTACGCATTATGGTTTTCGAAATCCTTTTGGATTTCGGGAACCATAGTCGCCAACATGAGGCATGATACTTGAATGGAATCTTCCGTGAGTTTGACCCAATTCATGTATTCGACCTCAGTTCCCTCTTCCGGTTCTTCGGGGATAGGTGTTTCCAAAACATGATATAATTTTTCTTGTTTTAGAACAATCCTTAAATTTCGGAACCAATCCGAAAAGTTATTGTGGTTAAGACGGTCTTTAGCGAGAATAGATCGGAGAGATACGTTTTGGACGTTAGGGATTATGTTGTCGTCGACGTGTGCGGCCATCTGCAGAATTTTAATTAAGTTCATTTTAGTGTTTTACCTTTTAATTATTAATACCCTTTTTATATATGCAAATATAATTAATAATTAAAATCTAGAATACAACGATAAACCCGACTCCGGTTAGGTGACCTTTTTCCCATTGTCGGTTTATCAAGGTAGTTATTCATAACAATTGCAAACCCTTTTGCAACTTCTAGAATTTATGGGACCGGTTCGAAATCATATTTCGTGTTGGCATGTTTATCCCATCAACACCTATTAGACCCCATGCTTGGGTGACCCTCTTCACATGGTTCTAATTTAAGTCGTCCTACTTGTATCAACTTGTAATATTAACATACAAACGGTTAGGTGACCTTTTTCCCATTTTATGCCAATATTACCTCAACATGTTAATTTACTCTATGCGGTTAGGTGACCTTTTTCCCACTAAGAGCTTATTAATATGTTAAGTGTTATACAAAAGGATGGTGTTTAACTTATTATCCTTAAATTTAAAAAGGGATTTTTTTTGTTTTAATAATTCTAGTTGTAAAACTTTAAATCATGTTCTAACATGCATTTAGTAACATGATATTTTGAAACCATTTTCAAAATTCTAATTTATAATAAAGCCATTTTATTATGGGCGTGAGACGGCTAGTTAATAAATCCATTTTATTAAACTATGTGTCACGTAATTACCGATAATTATTAGAACCCGTTTTATGCTTTGTTAATTAATTCTATGTGACGAAGTTGATATCCTAATATCTAACAACCACACAATCAAACAATCAATTAACAAGCATACATAATTATACTAGACACGAGCCACTAAGTTAGACCACACTTGTTAGCCGAAACAAGTGTGTGTCTTAGGTCCGATCCTAAGGGACACATGACACATGGATGTTGTAGCTCCCACTCGATCCCGCATCCAAATGCTTCGAGCATCTTCTTCAACCTTGTTGTGATCCATTGGGCTTGAACTTGGGCCTTAGCTTCCATAAGCTTCCACTTGGGCTCAATTGGTGGGCTTAGGTCCTTTTGGGCTTGAATCCCTTAATGGGCTTGTGAAACCCATTGTGACCATACCCGGCCCAATTAGGCCCAAACTTCCAACTTTGCAATCTTCTTTAATTTTACAAAATTAAATGTCCTAATACATTTTTCTATAAAATAAAGATATTACAAATTACCTATTTATTACATGCCCATATGAATAAATAATTACAAAATAGCCCCTAATTAATTATTACAAACCGATACTTTGAATAATAAATTACAATCACAACCATCAATCACAAACAAAACATCCATTTGGTCTACGGCTCGGTCTAGTACTAACAAACATAACCCGATATGTCATAGGAACCCGTTCCAAAACCCCTTGCCTTTATCGGGCCTAGCCCAACCCATTTGGGCTTGACCCAATACCAAGATTATGGGCTTCGGCCCAATCAAAACTGCATGGGCTCGGCCCAAACAAAATTGCATGGGCTCGGCCCAAATGAAACTTATGGGCCCGGCCCAATATAAAAACCCATGGGCTCGGCCCAAAAATTTTTATAAAACCGGTTAGCCCAATAACCCTTTTTCAAGTGGGCTTCGGCCCAAATTCACCCGAATTGGGCTTCGGCCCATTTGCTCGGTTTTTTTTTTTTTTTTTTTTTTTTTTTGAACTAAGCCAAAAACAATAACAAGATTAAATACAAAAATATCATGCATGTTAATTTTTGTATAAATCTTTCAAGGGGAAAATAAAAAACCGAGAACCCGAAGCTTAGTTTCCCGTATCCCGGCTCTTGATGCCATTTGTTGGGTTTCTATGGAATTTACAAACTTAGTTAACCGTTTAACTAGTTATAATTAATGCGGAAACGTGATAGACAAACTAACCATATGAACAACCTAGTTTATTCATTGCAAGATTACCAATAATCTATTTACTAGAAACCCGAAGCTAGGATCAAATGATACGGGAATAACTAAACTATCAAAGTATGTAAACACTTACAATCTTAGCCCTTTAAGAGTTTGGTGGATGGTTGAAGAAGATGATGATGTGAATGCAAGACTTTCAAATGAAAACCCTCAAACCGATTATACCCCGAGCCTCCAACACGCACCGAGCTATGCTAGGGAGCTTGAACACGAAAAACCCGAGCCTTTTTCTTCTTCCTTTTGGCCGTGAGGTTGAGAGAAAGAAAGAAAGGGTTTTTTTTTTGTTTTTCAAAAGGTTACTTAAAAGATGTAAACACTTGATCATTATTTATCCTCACATGCAAACACCATCACATGGGTTTATACAAGACAACACTCCATCTTTTGCATGTTGACATTTTGACCAAATTGGTGGGGTGTGGGGCCCACCCAAAACCGGCCCCAACATTATTTTTTTATTTTTTTTTTTTTATTTTATATATTTTATACTTTATAAAATATATAAACACCCCATCTTTTATAAACCATTTTATAAAAGAATACATAGTTAAATAATTATTCCAATAATAATTATTTGAATAAATAAATTAACCAATTAATTATTTAATACTTTCAAGTAATTATTCAGAAACCCGTTTTTCTGAATGTGTCGTGTTCTGTATTTGTCTTATAGATCTTATCTTAACAAATACATAATTGGTGTGTGTCTAACTCGTTATTGGGTATGACCCGACTTGGATCAAACATAACTAGCCACATTAACTTAATTATGTGTCTCGGGCATACGATATTCCAACATATATATATATATATATATATATATATATATATATATATATATATATATCATTCCAAAATATATCATAATGAAAGTAAGCCTATGATGATAAAGTAACACATGCGTATACATACATAAATATCATCTCAAGGCATGCTTGATATAAGTAAACCTATCTTTTTGAGCCTACGCCATAAGTAATATATATAACCTTAAGTAATATATATGACCATAAATGAGTCTCAAATATCCTAAGGCATAGAATATAATTCACACATATTTTCATGAACCCACAAACACAAGTAAGACCATGTAATACCATCCAATTAGTTTAAATGAGTAAAATCGGGTAAAGCTGTAGTATGGTGTGTATGCTAGCCCAAAACGTAAAAATGTAAGAAGGGGCATCATGAACTTACCTGACGCGAGGCACAAAGTCACCACGAGCTAGAGAACCCCTAAGTATTCTCACAACTCACACGCCTATCGGATTATACACAATAGTTAATGTTGGTGCATAAATGTCAGTAGTTCATAGTCTAGTGTCTGTAATTGAGTCTGAAATGATTAATTATGTTTTATATGTTTAAGCGAAGTTACTGACAAGTTCGCTGTTTAGGCGAACTTGTTAGTCAAGCGAAGTTATGGACAACTTCGCCTGAACATGCCAGGCGAAGTTGTCGTGTATATATATTCCTAGGTTACGGTTTGTTTAGGGTGGTTCATCGAGTTGTTCAAGTTATCGTATACAGACGTGTGTGAATCGAGAGACGTGTATTCAGTGATTATATCACGTGTTCGGTTATAATATAATGTGTTTGTTTATTCGTATCGTGTGTTTGTTCGATTTGTGTTTTACACTCGTAACGACCTACGCAGGGATTCCGCACCTGTGTAGATTGAGATATCCCGTGCAGATCCATCCAGGGAACCTACAATTGGTATCAGAGCTATTGCTCGATTGTGTGGTTCGGGATATTCACGCGGGTGTAGAAATCGTCCCGTTTCGACTATTCGCGGGACGTGTTTTCTGTGTTGTTGTGTCATTCTTACCTCCTACCATCGTATACAACCCTTTACACCGTCAAAAACCTCGAAAAATCCAGATTCCAGATCTGCAGAAACTTGGTGTTCATCAGGCGAAGTTGCCGTCACTGTTCGTAGGGTTTCGGCGAAGATATAAGGTTAAGCGAAGTTATCCACAACTTCGCCTACCTTCTCAAGTTCGCCTAACTCAAGCGAAGTTCTCCACAACTCTGCCTACCTCCTAAGTTCGCTTACCTTAAGTGAAGTTAAGAATCAGCGAAGTTCTTCAGCGAAGTTAAGACTTAAGCGAAGTTATCCGTAACTTCGCCTACAGTACTTTTCAGAAGAAATTTTTTTTTTGTTTTTCGGGTTTCTTAGTTTTCGAGAAAGATGTCGTCAATTAACATCTCTGAGTTAGTAAAGATGGAAGTAGAAGCAGGGTCAGCTACTAAGGCCCCAAAGTTGCTGAAGGGAACCGATTTCGTTGCATGGAAGGATCGGTTCGAACAATATGTCAAGTACCAGGATGCGAAAATGTGGGTATGCATTCATGATGGTTATATTCCACCAACTATGGAGTACGAAGGTCGTGATCAGATCAAGAAGTACAGCAAAATGGAAGATGAAGAAAAGAAGATGTATGAGGCCGAGAGCAAGGCTCATGCTGCTATCACTATGGCTCTTCCACAAGAGATCCTTCATACTTTTAGAAAGTACAAGACAGCAAGAGAGCTTTGGGAAGCTCTTAAGAACCGGTTTGAAGGAAATGTGGGAATCCGTGCTTCGAAGATCAAATTGCTCAAAACCCAGTTCTCAGTCTTCAAGTATTTAAAGAATGAATCTCTAGATGATATCATCACCCGATATTATCATCTGATGACTGAACTGAGCAACTATTCAATTTCTTACCGAGAAGAAGAGATAGTTGAGAAGCTTCTTGATGCTCTCCCACCAAAATGGGAGATGTACACGGTACTGATGAGGGAAGACAAAGACTTTCCCCAATATGATCTGGAAACGGCAGTCAACAAGCTCCGAACCTTTGAGCTTAACATGGTTAGAAAGGAGACACCTACGGATCAGGTTCAAGATCCAGGTATGTATGGTGCTAAAGTCAACTCTAGTTCAGGTTCGAAGACTGAATCAGCTGCCTACTACTCGAAGGGAGAGTCGGGCGCCAACTCATCACATGAGGGGCATGTGTCAGTCAACACGAATGGTGATGTTTGCTTTATAGCAGGTGGATCTAGTGGTTCTAAACCGCAAGCAAGCAAGAGTAGTTGCTCTCCAAGTATTCCTAGCAACAACTACTCTAAGATGCCTATGAGTGTCAAATCTGCTGAAGAGCAGTTTGCTCTCTATGCTTCTTTTATTGCTTCCTATGAGAACTACATTCAGGGGAAGATTGTTGATCCAGCTATGTTGGATGAAGACTATGACCAGATTGATGCTGATGATCTGGAAGAAATGGATCTGCAATGGCAGATGGCTATGATCGTGAGAAGAGTGAAAAGGTTTATGAAAAAGACCGGAAGAAAGTTTGTCGGTGGAAGGCTAGGGTTTGACAAGACGAAGGTAAGATGCTACAATTGTCAGCAAAACGGTCACTTTGCAAAGGAATGCAGGAATGAGCGTGTAGAATGAAGTCAGGGCAGGTCTACACAGCAAAGTGGGGGTTCTAAAGATTATAGTGCCATGATTTCCAGAGAAGATGGTGAATACAACTGGAACCTGCATTCTGAAGAAACTTTCGAACAGGCTAATTTGGCGAAGGTTGAAACTGAAGGAAGTGAGAAAGCTACTGGGGAAGATCAAGCGTTAATGGCAGATGTTAAAGACCAGCTCTCCGAGGTATGTTCTAAACCTACTTGTTCTAAATGTGAAAACTTGTCTGAGCAATTAGCAACTATAACTGATCAGTATGTTAGTTTGGATGCTGAGTTTAAAACTCTAAAAGAAGATCATCATTTTACAAAAGCAAGAGAAAATAGCTATAAAGTTAAAATAAAAGCTTGTGAAAAAGATATTAAAAGTCTAAAAGCAAAACTAGCTGAAAAAATACAAGTGATTGATCTAAGCTATGAAGTTTTGGAAGGAAAAACCAAGCTAATAGCTGAAAGAGAAAAACAGATTGCCGATCACCAGGTGAAAATGGTGGAACTGAATAGAAAACTTGAGCAGTTCAGAAATTCCTCTGCTATTCTTGATCACCTTGTTAGTGATCAAGGTTCTTCTGTTAAGAGGGGAGGAATCGGTTATCATGAGGTTCCACCACCGTATAATCACAACTACACTTTTAATCCTAGTAATCAGAAATCTGTTAACTTTGTGGTTGTTCAGACAGTTCCAATTAAGGTAACTAGTAAAGAACCAGATGTTAGTAGAGGCGAAACAAGTTCGCCTGTTTCAAATGTTAAAATTTCTGATCCGAGTCCAGTCTCATCAAGTTCGGATAAGTCATCCGAGCCTGGTAAGGCAAAAGAGGAGGCGGTATTGCCAAACGGTGGAGAGAAAGATAAAACAACTAAAAAGACTTCTCCGCTAAACCCGTATGTCCCACCTTATGTGAGACAAACGGGCGGTAATAAAGCCTCGACATCTAAAACACCTGTTGATAAAAAGGTTGAACATAGGTGTTGTTTTAGGTGTAATCAATTAGGGCACCTAGTTGCAAATTGCCCTCTGAAGCAGAGATTCAGAGGTGTGAGGCCTACTAAAACTGAGAATAAGCATAATGGTAATCATAATACTGGTAAAAATGAAAATCATTCAAAATTCATAAATGTGACTAATTCAGGTTTTCATAGAAACAAATCTCAGTTTTAAACTGCTAATAACCAAACCACAAGCTATAATTCTTTTAATTCACAAAGGTTTGGAAGGCCTCACAATCAATCTACAAGGAGGTATCCTAATAGGACTTACAGGAATTATCCAGATACTAACTTTGGAAAGCCAAAGCTCGGGATGTATAGATCCAAGACCAATTGGTCATGGGTCCCTAGATTCTAATCTTTTGCTTTAATCGTGCAGGAACAGTTGAACAGGGCTGCCAATAATCTTTGGGTTGTGGATAGCGGCTGTTCCCGGCACATGACGGGTAACAAAAACTTGTTACACGATTTGAAACCTGTTCAAGGAGGAAGAGTGAGCTTTGCTGGAGAAAGTGGAGGCAAGATTACAGGAATGGGAACGGTGTCTAATGGAAAGATAACTCTAGAGAAAGTAAACTTTGTCGAAGAATTGAAGCACAATCTGCTGAGTGTGTCGCAGATTTGTGATAAGGAGTACACCGTACATTTTACAAAGAATTAGGCGATTGTGTTGCATCCTGGTTTTCAGATACCAGAGGAGTGGGTTGTGATGAAGGCTCCACGTGAGAGGAATACATATATTATGGATATGAGGTCGACTGAAATGGCCACGGAAGAATCATGCCTTATGACAAAAGCGAGCGAATCGGAGTCAGAATTGTGGCACAGGAGAATGGGGCACATTCATCTTCGGAAGATGAACCACATTGTCAAGAATGGACTTGTGCTGAGCGTTCCCTTGAAAAGTTTCAACTTTGAAGACAAATGTCTAGCGTGCAAGAAGGGAAAGCAGCACAAGAAATCCCATCACACCAAGAAGGTCAATTCTATTGTCAGTACTCTAGAATTGCTTCACATGGATCTCTTCGGTCCCGTGAATGCAAAAAGTCTAGGAGGTACTTCTTATTGCTTGGTGATCACTGATGATTACTCACGATATTCGTGGGTATATTTCCTGAAAACAAAAGATGAAACGGCTCAGATGGTGAAGAATTTGATTACCAAAGTTGAGAACGTTATGGATAAAAGGGTTAAGTTCATCTGGAGTGACAATGGAACGGAGTTCAAGAATTTTGAAATGGAGATCTTCTGCCTTCAGAAAGGGATTGAGCACCAGTACAGCGCTCCGTATACTCCGCAACAGAATGGAGTGGCTGAGAGGAAGAATAGAACGTTAATTGAAGGAGCCAGAACTATGCTGGCTGATTCGAAGCTTCCTGTGGTGTTCTGGGCTAAAGCAGTTGCTACAGCCTGTTATATCCTGAATAGAGTCTTGACTGTTAAAAGACTTAATAAAACGTGTTATGAGCTTATTCATGGGAGGAAGCCCAACTTGAGTGGTCTTGAACTATTCGGGTCCCCTTGTTCGATTTTAAAGACAAATTCTAAATTTGGTGAAGTAGCCGATGAAGGAATCTTAGTCGGTTATGTTGTTGGAACTCCCAATAGACGTGTCTTTAATACATCGACCGGCAAGGTTGAGGTGGTGTGTAACACCGATATCACAAGTTACAAACCGCCAAAACCAAGCAACGGACCTGCTGAGTTTTTCGACTATGATAGACTTTTTAAGTCTTTTAACATACCTTATTTGGATAGTGCAGAAATAGAAGAAAGAGTTGCTACGAAGATGATCCTTGATGAGGAAGAAAATCTAGTGCAAAGACAACTGTTTGATAAATGTCAACCTTCCTCATCAAATGCTATCGATACCCCTGCTGCCTCTCCTGAAGAAGAATTTTTCAATCCGTTTCACTCTCAGAAAAAACAACCATTGACGAGCTCTCTTCTAACTTGGAAGACAATTTGCATGTCGGTTCGGTTCCGACCACGAGAATTCATAGAGATCACCCTTTGGAGAATGTGATTGGTGATGTGTCCTCCGGTGTACAAACAAGATGTAGCTTGAATGAGCACACCTGTGTTTACACAAGCATTAAGGAGACAAGCATAATCAACGAATGCTTGTACACCTGCTTTATCTGCCAGATTGAACCAAAGAATTATCAAATGGCTCTAAAGGACAGCTAGTGGGTCGAAGCCATGCAAGAAGAGATGGCTCAATTCAAGAAAATGGAAGTTTGGACTTTGGTTGAAAAACCAAACAATGTGCATGCGATAGGCACAAAATGGGTTTTTAAGTGCAAGAGAGATGAGAAAGGGATTATTATAAGAAACAAGGCGAGGCTAGTCGTTATAGGTTTTAATCAACAAGAGGGGATTGATTATAATGAAGTGTTCGCTCCTGTGGCAAGATTGGAAGCCATTAGATTGTTTTTGGCATTTGCTGCTTATAAGAAGATGAATGTATTTCAGTTAGACGTGAAGAGTGCGTTCTTAAATGGTAAAGTCGATGAGGTTGTGTATGTTGAGCAACCTCCGGGTTTTCCTGACCCAGACTTTCCAGACCACGTGTACAAGTTAAGCAAGGCGTTGTATGGACTACATCAGGCACCTCGTGCCTGGTACTCAACTTTATCAGATTACTTGCTTGAAAATGGGTTTGAAAGAGGGAAGATAGATAGCACGTTGTTCTTCAAGAGAGAAGGAAGCGACTTCCTGCTGGTGCAAGTCTACGTGGATGACATTATCTTTGCTGCATCAAAAGTCTCCATGTGTCAGGAGTTTGAGGCCCTCATGAAGAAAAGGTTTGAAATGAGTGCTATGGGTGAACTAACTTTCTTTTTAGGATTGCAGGTTGATCAGAAGAAGGATGGGATGTTCATTCATCAGACCAAGTATGTCCATGATTTGCTCAAACGTTTCAAGATGGAGGACAGCACTCCATTCGATACTCCAATCTGCGTCTACCATAAATTGGGTGCTGAGACAGACAATGACGCAGATGTGGACCCAACTCAGTATCGGGCTATTATAGGTTCTTTAATGTACTTAACTGCTTCTAGGCCTGATATTATGTTTGCAGTTTGTCTTTGTGCTCGTTTTCAGGCAAGCCCAAAGGAATCTCACATGAAGGGTGTGAAGAGGATCTTGCGGTATCTCAAAGGCAAACCAAAGCTGGGGTTGTGGTACTCAAAAGGAGGAGACTTGGAGTTGGTCGCTTACACAGATTCTGATTATGGAGGGTGCAATCAGAGTCGGAAGTCAACTACTGGAGGATGTCAGTTTCTAGGAGGCAGATTAGTGTCCTGGCAATGCAAGAAGCAGACATCAGTCACCATTTCAACATGTGAGGCAGAATACATGGCAGCATCCAACTGCTGCTCCCAGGTTCTGTGGATTCAACAACAGTTACGCGACTATGGTCTGAATTTCTCACTTACTCCAATTTGTATTGATAACACTGCTGCGATCTCAGTAACTAACAATCCCGTTAAGCACAGTAAAACTAAACATATTGACATACGTCATCATTTTATACGGGATTGTGCTGAGAAGAAACTGATTAATCTCGTAAAGGTTGATACGCTAGATAATTTCGTTGATTTATTTACTAAAGCGTTTGACAAATCAAGATTTCAAAACCTTGTTGAGCTGAACGGGATGATCAATCCCGAGTAACCATGCTTTTTATCTTCGTTTTAAAAAAAAATAAATAAATAAAAAAAAAACGTCATTATCGCTTAAAACTATGTCGGTTACCTCAGTTTGATGGACATATCTTTGGATATGTTTGGTCCTCATTTCTACCTGTAGAATATGAGGATTGCCATTAACCAAACGACTGAAAGTAACCGGGGCGGTTTATGATGTGTTTTCATTCTTTCGCTGAAAATTAGTCAATCATACTTAGTTAGAAGGACACATACTAGTATGTGGTCGGTCCAGTTGATCCATTGGATCTTCAGGATTGCCGTTTACCTGAAGACTTTGACTTGATCGGGGCGATTGAAGTTAAATTTTTTTTAAGGGAAGTGAAATTATTTTTCAAGTCTACTACTTCGTAAGAAGTTCGTTTGCTATGTTTAACAGAAAATTGATCCAACCTTAGAAAATGATACATATACTGATTCTGTGTGCTTAACTAGTGAAGTTATTAGGCTTAAAAGACTTTAGAACAGTCATTGTATGTCATGGTAGCTTTTTATGGTGCGTAAAAGTAGATGTGATACAAACTAAATCTACTCGATTTTACGTGGAAACTCCTTAAGAGTTTTGCATGTCTTCATATATATTTTTCCGAATGATAGGCAGAAAAGCGATTACCCAGTCATACACGAGCCCGTAAGTGTTCTGATTCCCGTAAAGATAGTGTGTGAAGAAACTGCAGTGATCCAGATTCGGGACTTGCAGTTGTTTACTACTCTGAAGTCAATGTAAATGTTTATTAAAAAAAAAAAAACCTTATGAGTTATTGAAACATTCTAGAGCTAACAATGTCAAGACTTCTCAATCATGGAGTAAGAAAGAGAACAGGAAGCAGATGAAGAGTACTTACAAACTTAATCAGACACTATGGGTTGAGGTCAATTCGGGGTGACTTGGGGAAAGCCAAATACGCTTTGAGAATAGATAGGAGGCATCATAATCTCTGAGTTGTTGCCCACTTAAATTTTGAGGCATAATTGAACCTAACTCGTATCACAGAAACTACGAAAACCATTTTAAGTTGTTTACCATACTTACAACCTGTTTCTTTATGTCATAATACAGCTAAACACGGATCTATGTGACAGTCACGTAATTAGTATGATTCCTGTTCGGATCTTTTCTAAAATGTAGTAGTCCCTGTCGAGACTGAAATTTGATCCCTTGTACTTTAATTTTTAAAAGTTTTTCGTACTTAGGTAGTTTTATGATTTTATAACTGGTTACTTGGACTTGATCGTGTCATTTAACTCTTTAAGGAGGTTTTAAAAGTTAATTGAAAAATGTTAATATTATATGGGTTGGTTTTGTAATTATCGGCGAAGTTGTTAAACAGGCGAACTTGTGCATAACTTCGCCCAGGCGAAGTTATCCTTAACTTCGCCTGTATAACTCCGCCCCTATATAAAGGACTCTAAAGGTCAAACTGTTCATTAATTTTCAAAACAAGCGAACTTATTCTCTCCGTATTTTCAGCGAACTTATCCGACTAACCAGCGAACTTGTCTTTCAATTCCATCTTTGTTCTTTTTCTCAGTTTCCGTTACCGATTCAAGGTTCGTAGTGTCGTCATAGCTAATAATCTTTGTCATTGGTGTTTTATCAAAGGTCGTTTAGACCGGTTTCATGACCTCGGTCGGTCGGCCATTATTAACCGTTTTTTCAAACTTGTTTTTACGTGGTTGTGAACAACCTGAACGTCTAGACCATCATAAAATCGAGTTTTACGGAGTCCACAATCGTTAAATTCACCAACTGCACGTCGTTTCGTAAACCTAACAGTCGCCGTTTCAGATTCAGGCGAACTTAAGGATTAGGCGATGTTATCCGCAACTTAGCCTGAGGTTTAACTTCGCCTGAGGCGATGTTGTGGTGAGGCGAAGTTATCATTAACTTCGCATGGACCATTTTACTTAACTATTATCAGACGAAGTTCAAGTTGAAGCGAAGTTGTTTCCCAACTTCGCCTCACCTTTAACTTCGCCTATACAGTATTGATCACAACTTCGCTCATGGTAACAGGCGAACTTGTGATTCGCCTTAACGTTTATCTAACTTGATCTGTTTGTTGCAGATATGGCTGCAGTAGCAGGTGCTGGAGGTGCTGGAGGAGATGATGGAGGAGATCAGCAAAGACAGTTCTTCCCGGGTCACAACATGTATATCACCTTAGACCCGGAAGCGAGCGGAGTTGATGATTTCCACGAAATCATCACATTCCTTTTACGCTCGAGGATATTCCACGCCATTACAACGACTCTGCCGATATCCTTACCCAACATTGAGGATTTCTGGAAGACCATGGAATACGACTGTAGAGTCGAACCCCCGGTGATGCGCGCAACCGTCAACAATCATATTGTTCAGTTCTCTTCTGAACATATCCGGGCGGCTCTGCGGTTTGGAAACGAGACAATGGATGACCCGACGGAGTTTGTAGCTCCTTTCCGCGATGGGGCATTTTTGAGGATGGGTTATTCAGGTCCCTTGGGGGATTCGCAGAGAAGGAAGGGGTTTCTGCTCGATCAGTGGCGCTTCCTCATGCACGTAATGATTGTCTGCATGTCAGGGAGGAAGGCGGGCACTGATGGCATGGGCGCGACCATGCAGTCAGCGATGACTGCTCTAACATACAACAAGCGATTCAGCTTTAGACAGATGTCTTTTACGAGATTGATCGTCAACGAAGAGCGATGGCGCGTGAGCGGTTCATCATGTATCCAAGATTACTTCAAATGATCTTGAATCATGTTGCTCCAACACTTCCTCAGCGTCGTCCGATCCGATATGTAGAGAGTGTGAACAAACGGATCTTCGCCCAGTGTCGATCCTCCAGTGCGAGGAGCAAACCTGAGCTTCTTCCTCGCCATACTCCACTGTTTGGGTATTTAATCAACCCGGAGTATGTTCCTGCTAATGAGGACGAGTTTAGGGATCCTAAACCACAACAGGCGGGAGCACCTCAAGCTGTACCTGCTGCGCCTGTTGTGTCAGCTGAAGAAGAAGTAGACCTTGATGCTGCTTTTGGCGGCCAAGGATTCTTTGATATGGATCGTATGCATCCAGCAGAAGAGATTCAGGTCTCGACTGCAAGAGTTTCTACTGTGGAAGTGACTAGGGCAGCTACAACGGTGGCTGACTCAGATTTTGATGATGTAATGGATGAGGCAAGACGTATGATGGTGACTCAAGAGAGGACGTTTGGGAAGAGAAAGAGGACATATGACGACAGTGAGTCAGAAGAAGAAGAAGACATTCATAAGTTGATCAGACGTTCAAGAAGGGACAGGACAGGTGCAGGTATGGGTTCAGGAGCTGGAGAGACTTCAAGGATAGTACGTTTTGCTCCACCCGCCTTGTCCGGTATGACTCTTTTTCCTTCTTCACTTCCATTTACAGATTCAAGTGCCACGGATGTACCCGTGGTGGCTACAACATCATCTGTTGGCCTCCCATCCATCACACTCCAGCTGACGACTCCAGATATTGTATCGTTGCCGCCTCCAACGCTTACTCCGTCGGAGGTTGTTGCACAGGTTATTGAGTCGACAGTGGTTCACACTGCAGGGTTGTCTTTCACGATACCACCTTCGGTTACGTCCACAACTACTTCTGATGTCCCAGTTACATTTGAAATCCCACCTCAGTTCACTCAAGATTTATCACATATGAGGTTCGATTTCGATGCAACCTTTTCAGACTCGAAAAGAATAGCGGCACTTGAACGGGTCGTGGCTGAGCAATCAAGGATAAATCTTATCCAGACCCAGGCTATTCAGAGCCTAGTGGCAGAGAATCAGCTGCAGTCGTCCCTCCTGGTTGAACATGGAAAAATTATAGATGCTATGAAGGAGTTCTTGGCATCTCAGGGGGAGACGAGCTGTAAAGGCTACGAGCTCAGGACAAAGAAGAAGAATGACAGAGACGATGATCCCAATGCATCGAAAGGTGCAGGTGGTGAGTTGCCAAGAACTACTCAAGCTCTTGGGACTTCCACAGCTCAGGGGGAGTCTGCAGGTGCAGCTGGCAGTTCGGGTGGTGATGAGGTGGTGATGGTAGATGACGAGGAGATGGGAGATTATGTGATCGATGCCTTGAAAGAGTTGGATGATGATATGTTCGATGTTGATGATGTGTGTGATGATGATGTGCTGCCATTAGAAGAAATTGAGAAGATTGGTGCACAGATAGTGATAGAAGATGATGTTGAAGATGGTGAGATAGTTGATGAGAATGTTGAACACGAGATCCCTGAAGTTGAAAAGTCGAATGTATGTGAAGATACAGTAGTTGATGATACAGAATGGGAGGAGCAGCCTAGATGGAAGGAAGGCTATGCTCATTGGTTTATCAAAACGAAGAAGCCAGTGGTACCTACAATGTTCAAGAAAAGTTATAATATTAAAGGGTACGCTGAGTCTTAGAAAGGCATTATCTGTTGGTTATATGATGAACAGCTAAAAGTGTTCGTGGTGAAAAGATATGATGGGATCCAATACTTTAAGAGGACGTTGAGGTCTCTCAATACATTGCCTGAATGTGAGGTGAAGGATTTGGCTAGATTGGGGTTGATTAATAGAAGCGACGACAACATGGCGAGAGTTATTGGGAAAATCGTGTGGAAAGAAAGTATTAAAGAAAAGAAGTTTGAGTTATTAAATCCACAGAAAGGAAAGCTAGTGGAAGATAAGGAAAGAGGAATGAGAGCAGATGGTAAGCCATGGATGGTGATGAAGTACAAACCGATTCGATGCATGAAAGAGGTTCCAATGAAGACTATGCCTCAAGATGTGTTGAAAGATCTTAAATGGTGGTATGTGGATTGCCAGACTGCTGAAGCCGTGATGGAAGACGAAGACGAACAAGAAGTGCTAAGAGTGTATGATCCGATGCATCTTGTTAATTTATCGAAAGCTGATCTGCAGGTGTTAAATGAAAAGAAGATTTTCTATATTCCGGCTTGGAAAGACGAAGCGAGGAAATATCAGCGAGTAGTCACGGTATGCGTGAGAGAAGGAGTACATGCATGAAGACCAAGAGATTGAAGATTACAAGACACGTGCTTAAAGATCAAGACATGAAGCTACTGCCAAGGGGGAGTCTGTTGGTGCATAAATGTCAGTAGTTCATAGTCTAGTGTCTGTAATTGAGTCTGTAATGATTAATTATGTTTTATATGTTTAAGCGAAGTTACTGACAAGTTCGCTATTTAGGCGAACTTGTTAGTCAAGCGAAGTTATGGACAACTTCGCCTGAACATGCCAGGCGAAGTTGTCGTGTATATATATTCCTAGGTTACGGTTTATTTAGTGTGGTTCATCGAGTTGTTCAAGTTATCGTATACAGACGTGTGTGAGTCGAGAGACGTGTATTCAGTGATTATATCACGTGTTCGGTTATAATATAACATGTTTGTTTATTCGTATCGTGTGTTTGTTTGATTCGTGTTCTACACTCTTAACGACCTACGCAGGGATTCCGCACCTGTGTAGATTGAGATATCCCGTTCAGATCCATCCAGGGAACCTACAGTTAATAACGATACCGAATGACCTCGTTTATCCTACGAGGTGTTCTAACATGGTTTGGGTTACCTAAGCCTCATCCTTACCAATTTCATTCATAACAGCCCCCGGGGCCTTATATCTACCAAAACCACCCTTAGATAAACCCGGAAATAGAGAATTCCCAAAGTACCCCCGAAAGTGCAAGATGAGATGAATATGCGCGTCTGTGAGTTGTTTACGCACTTAACATCCAACTCAGCCCCTTCTGGACCAATTTTGATGAAATCACAGCCTACTAGCCCACACGACACTTCACAAGTTGGATGGGTCGGTAACTCGCAAGCACAACGCTCAAACCATCAAATAAACACGAATTCGCGTTGTACCGACCCGTTTGAGTAACCGACAACCAATTCAGCCCCAACTCTTAAAAAATTAATTTTCTAACAGCCCGTATATCCAACCGAAGTTACCCAAACTGAATTGGTTGTTAGTTCATTCAAACCTTTCGTTAAACGCAACAATTCGCTAATCTAGACAACCGAATATTATCTTTCAAACTATCATTAGTTGACCAATCAAACGAACACCAATGCTCATGACATTAAATGATGTTATACTAGATATACCTAAGAAGATTATGGAGTAAGAACCTCAATCAAAACAGCCCCGAAAGTGTTCAAAAGGACAGCCATCGGTTAAGCCTAAAACGAAAGTATCGATCAATAACTAGTAGAACATGCAGATTTTAGCATACAAAGATGTATTTTTATTACATAGGAAAACCATAAACATAAATTATGTAATTTTTACCAGAGTTGTATAAATGTCTTAGGTTTGTAAAAATATTTTTATTATATTTTTCCAGTGGACACAAAAATCATAAAAATTTGTCCAACACAGAAAGATACGTGCAGCTATTTCAGTGCGCAGCAAAAGTGTTTTATTTGTTTAAAAATCATTAACAAACCAAATTAAACGATTCTAATTGGGTTGTAATCTTAACTTAAAATGTGAACTTTTAGAAGTGGAATCAACCAATTTGGACTTGTCGAAAAAGAATTATGATGTCGGGAAGATATACCAGAATCCGTCACCCCGCATCAGCTTTGACACACGATCTTCTAAAATCATAAAAACCATTCAAATCTCGTCCAATAATTACAAATTATACCTTTCTATCATAACCAAATGTGAAAAAAAATAAACGAGTACGAATCTTTCAGAAACTGTTATCAACAAAACTCAAACCCTAACATGTTTATGACATCTATAGGGTTCTAAATCATCAATTAACATCATAATTATCAATATTATAGAAGTTTGGACATTTAGGTTTCATCAAGAACTTATAAAAACTTAAAATTGACACATAAATCTTACCAATTAGCGTTAGGAATCATAAGAATCAATCAAAGACACCACCAATTGCAAGGATTAGTGTTGAATTGAAGATGAATTAGGGTTTGTTGTTTGAAATCGTGAGAGGGGGAGGGAGAGCAGATGTTCGATGGCTGGTTGGGGGATTAGGGCTGGATTTTTTTATTAATATTATATTAATCAATAATTACAAGAATAGTCCCTTTTGGAACTAGTTTTGATACAAACGAACCTTTTAAACATCGAACCGGATTAAAATGAATCGTTATGACTAACATAATAACCAAAGTTAATGAAACTAAAGCCTCGTTCTTTCATAAATATTACTTTGTAAAAGGCGAAAACATGCCACTTAAGCGTAATAGAACGCAATTTCATGGAACAAACTACAAACTAAACACATAATCATTTAGCATGTAATTTCACATAGATAATTTAATAAACATAAGATCGAGATTTTATTTTCACATTTTCACCAACGTTCGGGTTAGACTCGTGTGACTCGGTAATTCCCGGAATTATGGGTACTTGAATGTTTGTGAAATAATTGACGCACTTAATTAACACTAATTAAGTAAAATGCACGGATGAGTGATTGAGTTAACAGAGTTTGTATTAACGGTGTTAACTTGAAATTGTCGGGTGTCACATGATCTTTTGAGCTAAAGGATGGATAAATGAACTTTTAAAACGTACAACAAGGTCCCTAATTTAAGAAGATGAATCCCCCTTTTAAACAAGCTTCTATAAACGATCAAGCCGATTAACAATTTTTCCGGGCGTTACAATGTGTGTGGAGGGAAATTACCTAGACTAACCAACTAATTATTAAAAATCTCTATTTCTGTAGCAAATAAAACCATTACTTATATTTTTTTTGACAAAGCGAAAGATAATTCAAGAAATCTTTTTTACAAAATAACCAAACAATAATCTATCATAACCAAATGTGAAAAAAAAAATGAAAAGAAGTTTTGTAATGAGAAAAACTTTATGCAAACCATGGAGTTTATACCTAATCCCTCCTTTTTATAATGAGAAAAACTTTTGTAATGAGAAAACTTTTATGCAAAAGGAAGGTAATTTTTACCCAAACAAAACATCACATAACCTATTCCTATCACCAAAAACACCACACAAACCCAAAACCTTACCCAACCACTTTATCCCGCTTACAGGTAAAATACAACGCTGGTCTTTTACCGGCGGACCCTAAAGAACTTGAATGCATTCTATCGATTTCAATTTACTTTGCCACCATTTTGTGAGGAAAAAGTGCAATGAAGAGAAGAGAAAAAGTGGTGCCAAGATGAACAAAGGCCACCATTTTGTGGGTTTTCCAAAAGTGCAATGAAGAGAAGAGAAAAAAGATATGAACGATGCTTAGGCTGCGGATACTGGTCTCACGAAGGAAGATGTAGAAAAAGTCAAACCCAATCCCAACATGAATATACCGAACTAATGAGGGTGGGGGCTATTAGGCTCAAAGCCAAACGATCCGTTAGAGTTGTAAGTTATGTTCAAAACAGGAATGAGGAAGAGCTTATCCACATCTTGGACAAAACCGTTCTTGACAATCTGACCTTAAAAGAGTCACTAAGTTTGTGAAAGAAATCACAATCGGATGACGAGAAGGAGCAAGATTATTGAACACATTTTTAAGCTCCCTAAGATGATTAGAAGTTGTATTTAGCTGCTTTGCCTTTAACCTTGAACCATCACAAAACACCAAACTCCTACAACAAACCAAACACCAACTTTCTTTACCTTCTAATTTATGCAACCCTTCACCTTGGTGGAGAATTGAAGTCTTAACAAGCCTATTTATCACATGTCACATTTTGGCTAAGAGTGTTCGTATACATACAAACATCACTTGTATTACCAGATATAAAGCTGAGTGTGTGTAAACATTGAGAAAACGTGACAGTTTTCATAAACAGAAGCGCACAAAAAAATCATCTTTTCATATATCGCTACATATATTCTCATGATTTAAAGTTGGTTATTATGTTCCCATTTTCTTGGCACTCTTCGGGGATGTTTTAGCTTTGGTTATGACTTGCTACTTTTAGAGAAATTTTATGATTAGCTTGCTTAAGGGCAAGCAAGGTTCAAGTGTGGGGATATCTGAGGTATATAAAAACGCACATCTTTTAAGCATCAAATAATCTCCAAAACTGCATATTTTATCATATTATTAAGTTCAAATAATCACTTATTGCGTTAATTTCTATTTTCAGGTGTATTCCAACCGCAAATGAAGAAACAAGTGAAAAACACGAAGAAAAACAAAGAAAATCAAAGAAAATTACTCAACACACCCCCTTGTTCTCCTAACAGAAAAAGACAAAATCTGCTGGACACCTGGACACGCTGGCATGCCTCAGAAACCATGCCAGCGTGGTCACCTTTCAAAAAGACAAAAAAAAATATATGGAAGACACCAAAAACACGGGGGCATGCCCCATGAGGCACGCCGGCGTGGTGAGTCATCATGTATGATCTGACAGAACAATTAATGCACCTGTACATGCTGGCGTGCCTCAGGAAGCACTGGGGGCGTGCCTGACTATCTAGAAAGCCTATAAATAAGAGTGCAATGTGCATTGTTTCAAGTGTGCTTGGAGAGGGCTAGACGAGTTCTTACTATAAATTACTCACTTTTCACCTGAGGTTGAAGTTCCATAAGAGAGTTAGAAGGCTTGGAGGCTACCATCATTTCCACCACCATTGAAGAAAGGAGTGTCATCTACATTGGTTAGATTGTTTTAGTTTAATCATGTGTTTGTTATCTTCACTCTCTTAAATGTACACCACAATGCTCATTACAAGCTAAACCTTCATTTACCATCTAAAATCTATGAAGAAGCTTTGTTCTAATTGACGATTATAGTAAATATGTGATTTAGTTTTTGTAAAGTACATGCTTATTTTGTAATTATCCTTTGATGAGGCATGTTTTGTTATATTAAATCATTCATTCAAGATTGATGATTAACACTCATTCATGATTCATTAATGTTATTGGAAACTAGAAATTTTAAAAAGAATATCTTGATATTTATCCAAAACATGTATCCTTGTATTGTACTTAGAAATGATGAGATACAAGCTATGATCAATTTCTCTAGTTTTGGTAGTTTTGAAATAAAATTGTTAACATGATTGATTAGGGTATCATGCTAGTTAAAGAAATCATAATGTGTAATTATAATCTACATAAATCAACCAAGGGGAGGTTGTGTGAATAAACTATAATCAACCAAGTTGTTAGAATTGGTATTTAAGAAATCGAAGTCAATCCTAATTTTAATACTTGACTACGACTACTTCCTTACTTAAATTGACATTATCGTGGTAGACATGAAGATATGCATTCTACTTTCTTCTTTGTCATATGGTAATTCACTTAGAAATGAGGGATTATTCTATCATAAATTATTAAAGCAAGGTTATCACACATTCATCGTAATAATCATCAAGAAAGAATGAAGTGGATTTTTGATTTATGATGATAACCTTTAATTATTGACTTTTTCGTTTAAAAACTTATCACCTTGTGACAAGGCGATAACCTTTAATTATTGACTTTTATTTTTAATTTAAGATATATATATATATATATATATTTTAAATTAAAAATAAAAAGTTTAAAAATGACCTTCAAATGATTATTATCTCCGATTAAATTAAAACAATGATTTGTTATTAGAAACCATTTGTGTCCATGGATCGATACTTGGTTCTTACCAATACTATCCTACATATACGATGTGTACACTTGCCTATTTGTGTGTGGTTTAGTTTTAGTAGAAATCATTTTTATAAATTTAAAACAAGGTTTTGTGTGAATCAACAACAACTCTTAATACCATTAGTAAACATCATAGCATTATGCACCACACCAACACCAAGTATGAAGCTGCTTCCAATTGTTGTTCTCATGTTCGTTGGATATAATAGCAGATGCGCGATTACGGTTTGAATTTTCTGACTGCAACTACATTTGTAGTTAATTTTGCTGCCATTTCAATTACTAAAAATCTGGTAAATCACTCTAAAACTAAAAACATTAAATACAGTTTCACTTCATCCGTGACTACTACGAGAAAAAGTTGATTACCGTAGATAAAATTCACACCGATGAGCAAAAAGCAGATCTTTTTACCAAAGCTTTTGATAAAATTCGCTTTCAATATTTACTCAAGTTTAACGGTATTAAGGTACTGGAGGGTGAGAATAAGAATGATTCCGAGATTATGGATTCCAGTTTCTAGTAGAACATTCATCAGAGTCAATTTTTTATGTTTGTACATAAGTTTTCACTATTTTATATATGTTTATTCTTTTAGGGGGAGAAAAATTTTAGAAAAATAAAAAAACATTCAAATATGTGAAAAGTAAAAAAATTCAAAAACAATAAAAATGTTGCTCCTCGAAAATTAGTTTTTGAATCAAAAAGGGAAGATGATAGTGCACTGATCATCTGGTCCCAAGTCCGGTATAAAGTAATCGAAAGGCTATGTGCTTAAATGTATCAGTTCATTGGTAGGCCTTTAAACAAACATGTAAGAAAAAGTATGTGACATAAACCTTAAATTTCCAAATTGAAAGGGGTGTTAGTTTCTAGCAAAGACCTAGTAACGAAGGCAGAAATGTATTAGCCTATCATACTCAAGCCTTTAGTTAGTATGATCATAAAAAATTGTTACAAATTTAAAAAGATTTAAGCTACTAGTTAATGGTTAACGCCTCAATAATGTATGGTCTTATGAACAATGTATGGTCTTATGGCCTTAAATCCTGTGTTGATGGGATGCTTCAGGGTTCCAAACACCATTGGGTCTTCACGCAGTTTTATCGTTCGGGTATTCATTTTGGTGAATATTAAAATTGTTTAAAGAGCGAACCAGCAGTTTATCTGCCAATATAAGTCCTTAAACTTGATCACAAAAGTACTTCATTGTACAAATTCATTACTTACTTGATCAAACCACCCTGTTAGTCATATATTATCCCTTTACTCACGTCTCATTACCATTAAGAAAAAGACCACAAGGGACACAATGCATGCAAGCCTATAGATGAAATCGTGCATACTCATCCATGGGAAAGGACCTTGAGGTATTGCTTGATAACGGGGGTATGTCTTGTAGTGGGAATTATTTGCTAGTCTGCTTTTATAAAAATTTAAAATCAAATGTTTGGATCTACTAATTCTAAGGTTTAAGTCAAGTTGGGGTGACATAATGACATGTATAAAATCAAATTAAGCCTGAATCAAGATTAGAGCTGATAATTCTAGATATTCTATGCTTAATTGAACCAAATTAAATCATATCATAGAAGTTTCAGAAACGTTTGATGGAAGGTTTAGGTGGACAACAATACCAATGACTGCCTTAACACCAGTCATAATAAATATGGAAATAAAACTGCAATGGAAGGGCAATTTGGTCAATATGATTTCCTGCTCAAACTAACAAAAATATGTAATTGCTTTACATGCTTGTAAATAGTTCATTTTTCTGTCGTTTATTGCTTTATCTTTAAAACCAAAAAGATTTTATTTTCTGGATTATTTTCAACTCTTGGTGTCTGGGAAACTATCACTTAGGTAAAGTTTTACTGAGAATGATGAATTGATCATGTGTTTCTAGATAATATCACTTGAAAAGCCATAACGTTTAATTGCTATACACAAGGTCATTAACTTGGACTTGTTATATAATAATTTTCAAAATGTTGAGCAATCTTTAGTTATTATTTGTTTAATCAAGGTCATTCATTTGAACTTGAGTGAACGCATTGATGTGAATCAAAAATTTATAAAATTTGAGAAAATGTGCCTTTTGCAGCGCATAAGTCTTCCAACTTACAGCGCATAAGTTATGCGCCGTATAAGTTGAAAAACTTATACACCGTATATGCTGGTTATATATATACATACTGTTGGACTTGGTCTGCCAAGACACATATTACAATTGATGTGGCTAGTACGTTATGATCCAAGTCGGGTCATAACCAATAACAAGCTAGACAAATGCCAATAATAATTGTTTATAGATGATATGATCATAGTAAATAAATATTAACACTTATGATATTTGGAAAGAGGTTTCTAAATACATTGTACTTGTGAAATAAATAAATCATATGGATGATTTATATTTTGAGAGAAGACATTACATAATATTGTTTAAGTTGGTTAAATAAGTATATGTATAACCTTTGCATGTTACTTATGCTATATCACAATTTTATAACATAAATACCTAGCATAAGCTTTATAAAACAAAAATTTGGGTTTGAACTTGCGTGGGAGAACACATGGCCCCCCTCCCTCTGTTGTTCAACCTCTTTTTTGTCTTATTATGACATACATGAAATGCTTTATATTGGCTAGATGGGTGGTGCAATTTTGACCATCTTATTTTCACTCTTCTCTCACAAAACACACAAGACATAAAAATTTTCTCTCCTTTTCTCTCTAAAATTCAGCCAAGCGAGGGAAGAACAAGAAGGAAAATTTTGAAGTGAAAATCCTAGCATACAAGGTGTTTGTTGCAAGCTTGAGTGTATACAAGTTTGAGGAACTCCTCCTTTGGAGTTCTTGCCTACCATTCATCATCTCCTTCTCCTTATCTTGATTTTGAAAGGTAGACTTAACATGCATGAACTTCTAGTGACATGCATGTGTTTGAAGTATGTGTTTCGTATTTGGATCTGGGTTTAGGTTTTGCATGTATAAAATTGGTTTTAACAAGATTTAAAACTTTATTCCGCTGCATCTTTATAAAAATGGCATTTTATGACTTTGATAATCTTGTTAAAACCTAACAATGGCATAAAGAGCCGCTTATACGAATGCATGCTTCATTAGACCCAAAAATTTCCTGGTTTATGGTGGTTTTTACCATTTGGCCGAAAATTTTAGTGATTTTGGTTACCCCATGCTTTTTCAAGAATATACTTTACATGCATGTGGTAATCTTGAAAAATTAAGTCATTTGGTTGATTGATTGTTTTGTTTGGACAAAACCCGAAACTTTCGGTTTGGTAATGTATGGGCCGAAAGTTTTATGGGGAAAGGGGAACAATTTTTGGTCTTGTGATTATTGCATATATGGATATGTGTTGGATGATTCATAACCTAGCCATAGCCTTGTGTTTGGTTAAATGTTTGTGTTGTTGTGTTTGTTCATTCAAGTGGTTCTTTGTTCATTCAATATGGTTGTAATAATTTTATTTGGGTTTTGTAATCTATTTATTTCATTTGGTTTGTAATAATAAGTAGGTTAGATGCATTTCTTTTACTAGAAAAAAATGTGTTAGGATATATTTTGTAAAAGAAGATGCAAGGAAGGAAGCCCAAATAAAATGATGGAGAGCATTTGGATGCGGGATCAAGTGGGAGTTCACCGACACAAGTTTATGTTCTTATGGGTCCCTTAGGAGAGACTTTTTGGCACACTTGTCTTTGGTCAACAAGTGTAGTCAACATTAGGAGGCTATGGTTATGAACTTGGGGTTGTGTGTTTTATGCTAGTTTGGTTGATTTACTTTTGTTTGTGCTATTACAATTTGGATTGTTAACAACTTAAAATCAACAACTAGAATAAAATTGGCTCCTTAGAAATCGTTAGGTAATAAAATTGGTTTTATTAAAGGCTAATGATTTCACTATAAAATGGGTTTTATTAATAGGAAATTTGAAAATGGGTTTTTCAACTAAGTACCATACATTTGAATGCAAGGCACATAAATTGTTTTCCAATCTAGAATTTAGAAAACGAAAATCCCTTTAATAAAATAAGTCAAACACCATCCTTTTATACAACACTCGAATCACTTGGGAACTTGATATGGGATAAAGGTCACCTAACCACATTGGAGGAAACTTGTGAGTTTGAGGTGGGTTTACCATATTTGTGGGATAAAGGTCACCTAACCACTTGTATGTGTAAACTCACATGTGTGTATAAGTAGGATGACTTAAATTGAAAACCATGTGAATAGGATCACCGAAGCATGGTGTAAAAGGGTGTTGATGGGATTAAACATGCCAACTAAACATAAGATGTTTAACCGATCCCATAAAACTAGAAGTTGTAAAGGATTGCAATCGTCAAACGTTGACTACCTTGTTAAATTAAATAGTAGGATAAAGGTCACCTAACTACTATTTAAATGTAACGTTGGGTTCTAAATTTTAATCATTAATTGTCTAGTAGACATAAAGGGTATTAATGATTAAAATTAATTATTGATATCGAAATACTAAATTTAGCTTTGTTAAATTTGTATATGGCCGCAATCAACAATCTACCTAACGTTATTATCCCACCCGTTAATAACCTACCACTAAGAGCTATTCTCGATAAGGATCGTCGAAACTATAACAACTTTATGGATTGGTATCGAAACAAGAGAATCGTTCTCAAGCAAGAAAAGAAAAACTACGTATTAGAGGATCCTATTCCCGATGAACCTAGCGTTGACGATGCCGATAACTATAACGATTGGGTAAAAACACAACGAAGATTCGGTGCAAGTTTCTTGCCTCATTTTAGGAACTATGATTCCCGAGATTCAAAAGGATTTTGAACTTCATGGGGCATACGATATGATCACCTAACTTAAGGAAATGTTCCTTACACAAGATAGGGTAGAACGCTTCGAAACAGTTCGAGCACTTCATGCATGTCGTGTGGAAGAAACCAAATCGGTTTCCTCTTATGTGCTTAAAATGAAATGCCACATTGATCGTCTTAAACGAATAAATTGTCCCGTCTCAAAAGAGTTAGCTACGGATTTGATCCTAAATGGACTAACAAAGAAATTTGAGACTTTTGTTATGAATTATAACATGAATGGATGGGACAAAAGCATTGGTGAGCTTCACGCAATGCTTAAGACAGCCAAGGCGGGAATGGGTAAAAGGGTTTTACCCGTTCTCACGATCAATGAAGGAGGAAATAGGAAGAGGCATCACCCAGAATCCAAGGCAAAGGTTGCCAAAGGTAAGGGAAAAGTCAAGGGCAAGTTCAAGGGAAATGCTAAAGTGGAACCACCCAAACCAAAAGAGAAAACGGCAAGGGTTTGCGCGGAGGATCCGTGCTTTGGTTGTGGGGAGATAGGGAATTGGATGAGAAATTATCCAACCCATCTAAACGAGTTGAAAGCTAAGAGAGATGCGGGGCAAACCTCAGGTACAACTTTAATGATGCATGTTGATCTTAATATTATTTCCTCTAACACATGGGTATTGGATACCGGATGTGGAACTTATATTTGCAATTTATTGCAGGGGTTCAAAGGAAATGATGGATTTAAGAAGGGAGATATAAGTCTCTTCATGGGCAATGGAGCAAAGGTTGTTATCGAAGCCCGAGGGACTACGTTTTGAATCTTTCAAATTGTTTGGAAGTTGTTTTAAATAATGTTTTGTATGCTCCTAGTTTGACAATGAATATTATCTCCATTTCTTTGTTAAGACAATATGGGTTTGATTTTAAATTTCTGGACGATCGTATTTGTGTTTCATGAATGACGTTTTTTATTTTAAAGCGATGCCGTCTAATGGCATTTATGAGTTAGTTTATAATAACACATCTTATGATAACACGTTGTACCAATCAAGAACCAAGAGACTCAAAATGGATTTGAGTAAGACTTATCTTTGGCATTGTCGCCTTGGTCACATAAACAAAGACCGCATACATACACTTCAAAAGAATTGTCTTTTGGAATCAAGTGAAGATGATTCATTTGATAAATGTGAGTCTTGTTTACTAGGAAAGATGACCGAGGACCCCTTTAGTGGAATAAACGAAAGGTCAAAAGACTTATTAGGTATCGTACATTCGGATGTATGTGGTCCTTTTAAGGCAATAACAAGGAATGGTGAAAGATACTTCATTACCTTTATTGACGACTATAGTCGTTATGGATATGTATACTTGTTAAGACACAAAGATGAAACTTTTGAAATGTTCAAAATCTATCAAAATAGAGTACAAAATCAACTCAATAAAACCATCAAAGTACTTCGTTCGGATAAAGGAGGTGAATATCTTAGTGACTCTTTCCAAGATCATCTTAGTAGTTCTGGGGTCATCTCACTACTCCACCCGGAACACCACAATATAATGGTGTATCCGAGAGGAGGAATCGAACTTTATTAGATATGATTCGATCTATATGATGGCTAGAAGCACATTGCCTCTATCATTTTTGGGTTTCGCATTGCTCTCCGTGGCCCGTATTCTAAATATGGCCCCAACCAAGAAAGTGGACAAGACACCTTTTGAAATATGCAATGGAAGGGCTCCATCTTTATCATATTTAAAGGTATGGGGTTGTGAGGCTTATGTCAAGAACAACACTCAAAACAAACTTGAAAGTCGATCCACTAAGTATATCTTTGTAGGATATCCCAAGGACTCCATGGGATATTATTTCTACAACCCAACCGAGCAAAAGGTGTTCATTGCTCGAAAGGCCGAGTTCTTGGAAACTAAGTTCCTTATAGAAGGTACTAGTAGAACGGTGGAACTCAAGGAGGATTGAGAACCGCAAGCCGATAGACGTTTGGTTGATACTAGAAATCAACAAGAGGTTGTTGAGAATGATCAAGTGGTTGATCAAAACACACAAAACTTTTGCAAATCCGGTAGAATTAGTCATCCACCCGAAAGATATGGATTTTTCATGAATGTATGCTATGTGGCAGATTCGGATGAACCCACCACATACCATGATGCAATGTCACAATCCGATTGTAACAAATGGCTTGAAGCCATGAACGTTGAGATGCAATCCATGCATGAAAACCAAGTATGGGATTTGGTTGTACCACCTCTTAATTCTAAACTGGTTGGAAGTAAGTGGATTTTCAAGAAGAAAATCGATATACATGGTAACTTGGATATGTATAAAGCAAGACTTGTAGCAAAAGGATTTACTCAAACTCAAGGAGTTGATTATGATGAAACCTTCTCTCCCGTAGCAATGCTAAAGTCGATTAGGATATTATTTGCCATAGCCGCTTATTACGATTAAGAGATTTGCCAAATGGATGTCAAAACCGCTTTTCTAAATGGCCATCTTGAGGAAGATGTCTATAAGGTGCAGCCCGAAGGTTTTGTCGATCCACGACATCCTAATAAAGTATGCAAGTTAAAGAAATAAATCTATGGATTGAAGCAAGCATCTAGAAGTTGGAATCACCGTTTTGATGACGAATTTAAGAAATTTGTACTCATCAAGAACGCCAATGAAGCTTGTGTGTATAATAAAGCTAGTGGGAGCATCATCACTTTCTTAGTATTGTATGTTGATGACATACTACTTTTTGGAAATGACACTCCAACCATGGAAGGTGTAAAAGCGTGGCTTGGAAGTTGTTTTTCCATCAAAGATCATAGTGAAGCCACCTATATTTTGCGAATAAAGATCTATAGGGATAGATCAAGACGGTTCATAGGTTTAAACCAAAGTACATTCATTGACAAAATCTTGAAAAGGTTCAAGATGGAGAACTCTAAGAGAGGTTTGGTACCTATTCAAAGAGGAACGATATTGAGTGCATCTCAATGTCCAAGCTCAAAGGATGAGCAAGAGAAAAAGAAAGGAATCCCATACACATCGGCTATTGGATCCATCATGTATGCAATGATATGTACTAGACCGGATGTGTCATGCGCTATGAGCATGACAAGTAGATACCAACAAAATCCGGGAAGTAGCCATCGGATAGTGGTTAAGAGTATATTAAAATACCTTAGAAGGACTAAGGTCATGTTTCTAATATACGGTTCTAGTGAGGAGGAACTCGTCGTAAAGGGTTACACGGATGCGAGTTTCCAAACCGATAAAGATGATTCTCGATCACAATCGTGATATGTTTTCGTTATGAATGGTGGGGCAGTCTCTTGGAAGAGCTCAAAACAAGATGTGGTAGCATTGTCCACCACAGAATCGGAATACATCGCCGTCTCATTGGCAGCTCAAGAAGCTGCGTGGATAAGGAATTTCATTGCCAATCTAGGGGTGATCCGTACCATTCAGGACCCTCTAGAAATCTTTTATGATAACGAAGGTGCGATTTCTCAAATCAAAGAACCTCGTGCACATCAAAAGACGAGGCACACTGAGCGGAGGTTCAACTACATAAGAGATGAAGTTGAGAAAGGAAATATATGTATTCGCAAAGTTCACACCGATCAAAACATTGTGGATCCACTCACGAAGCTCCTTGAAAGGCCAAAGCATGAAAGTCATACTTGTGCCTTAGGATTTTGATATTCTATTGATTGGATATGATCTATTTTGTATTTGGATATCGGAACAATTGTTATTTTCGCTCATTCATATGATTATGGTTTAGGATTATGATATTTTGATTTATGTTTCATTTTAGCATGTTTAAATCCATGAATAAGTTACTTATTCTAAATGTTCGTAGTCACTCATATTTGTGGGAACAAGTATGAAGGTAAGACTATTATGAACTTGGATTGGTGGATATTAATAAGGTATGAATATAGCAAAAGGTTGCTACCATGGTTCATATATATTTATGGGATACAAATATTGGACTGACCCGCTCTCAAATGTTACTACATGGAATCTTTGTGATTGATCATAAGTAAATTTGAGGAAAGGTGAATATCATAGTATCCTCCAACTTGAAATACATATTGGGTGTTGATATTCACCATATATTGTACTTTGACTTAGTTCTTCGCTGCTCTGAAACGTGACGGTACATAAAGCTAAGGTCAGGTATATAGTACAAGGTGATTGTGAGAGACATATGTAGTCAAAAGGGGATTTGTCTCTCTTATTTGTTGAGAGTAAGATGTCTAAGGCTTGCTAAGTTAAATCAACAGAGAATAATCACTCTATGTCTCTAGATTTTACATGACATCTGAGACAAAAGTTTAAATGATAGATTCACCTAAATCATTTTCAAGTAAGGGACTTGAAGAGGATGATGTTATTGAATGGCACTTCATCAAATGTATTAGGGGTAGTAAACCGTTGTTAGGAGGTATTTGCTACTTACATCAATCTTCTATGTATCTTGTGCAAGTGGGAGATTGTTGGACTCGGTCTGCCCAAGACACATATCACAATTGATGTGGCTAGTACGTTATGATCCAAGTCGGGTCATACCCAATAACAAGCTAGACAAACACCAATAATATTTGTTAATAGATGATATGATCATAGTAAATAAATATTAACACTTATGATATTTGGAATGGGGTTTCTAAAAATTTTCTCTCGCTACATTTGTTCACTTCTAGCCGTTACTCTGCTCAATTTTGGACTGATTTGGTGATTGGCACACCACTTCAGTTATTAAAGGTACTAACTGATTCAAATATTTTTCTTTGGCTGATGAACAGGACCGACAGATTGGAAATATATCAGTTGAGTTCACAAACAAAGGGGTTTTAGAATTTGATGTTTAAAAGATCTAAACAAACTCAAACAAATATAGTTACACAACTTAATTAGATTTTAATGGATAATATGCTAACAGATCTGAAAGGTTAAATCCCTAAAACTAATACAAACAATACAGACATGAATATAGGATTGAAACTCAAAATTGATTACACAAAAGGTTAAATCGACAGATAATGTTGAGATTACATGTTTTGTTTTGGTCATTTCTGGTGGTTTTGAGATGTTTGTAACTTGAACTTAGAATATCAGCATGTAACGTACATTCCGTGTAAGCTCAAACCTATGCGCCGCATAAGTTTGTAACACACAATCGGCGTATAAGTATCAAAATAAAACTTACACAGTTCAAATACATATACATTCATAAGACATATACGGCCAATGTCAATACTTGTCCGTTAAAATACTTACACTCTTAATAAAACTTATACGGCTAAAAATACTTATATGCTTAATACAAACTTATACGTTTATAAGTCTTATGTGGACAGAAATACTAAATGTCAAAATTACTTAAGTTTTCAATTTGTTTCTAACAAATTTGTTTGATGTTTGATGTTTATTTTCAGATGGTGAAGGGTCAAAGAACACTGATCCAAAGCACAATATTTGTGCGGATTTGAACAAGTTGGATAAAAAGTCGAAAATGTTTGCTATAATGATGCCGTTTCTCAAGAGATCTCGTAATTTCAAAGCGATTTCTCACCTCGTTGACCGATACGAGAAGGTTGTTGAAGAATTTTGGACAAATGCACGAGAAGAGGGATAGAATATCAAGACTATTGTGCAAGATAAAGAGTTGGTGAATTCTGAAGCCATGATCAGACGTGTGTTGGAATTTGGAGACGAGGAGACTGATCCCGTTGAAATTGATGAGAAGATGGTCTAAAGGTTTTTGTTATGCTTAGGTTACCAGGAGTCGGTGAACACATTATCGTATAAAAAGACGACATTGTCGAGACCATATAAGTTCCTAGTTCACGTGGTGGTTCATTGGCTTGGTCACAGGAAAGGTGGTTGTGACGAGACTCTAGATTATCAGATGTGTACGCTTGCGGCATTATGCTTGAATCTCAAGTATAATTTTTCTCGTATGATTCTGGACAACTTAAAGATGAATTTTGGGGAAAGATAAGTGGTTTCAATATCCATGATTCGTTCAGAAGTTTGTTGAATATCTATTTCCCGAGGTCAAGAAGATGAGTAATATTTTATTTTTGGATCATATGACCTTGAATTGACTCACCAAACTTTCCTCATATTTTAATAAAATAGAAGATCAAATTCCGAAGTTTTGTGGTCTGTTTGGGCACTTGTTGAAAGCTGATTATGTTCTGCGAACAGACAACAAATGAAGAAAGAACGGAAGTGACTCTAAACGTGAAGCTGAAGAGAAAAAGATGGCTGATTTCAAACCAGTCATGGGGAGCAAACGTTTTATCATGATTGAGTCAGGTACATAAGTTGAATCTCCAAAACCCAAGAAGCGAAAGAAAGTTGTAAAGACGGAGGTTGTAACACCAATTACTTAGGAGGAGGAGGATGTCGACTCTACAACATCTGAGAAAGACGACATAGCCACAAAGTCAGATTCAGAAGTGTGTCGTCAGGCTTTGATGAATCTTCGAGAGAAGTTTGAGCAAAAATAGAAAAACAGGAACAAAAACTCAGGTTGCATATTGAGTCGAATATTTGCGAAGGAAGATTGGAATCTTCTCAACCTCCTCAAGAAATGGCTAAGTATGAACATCGATCAAGCTTGGACATTCGAGCATGGAATTAATACCTCGAGCGTGATGTCTTAAGCTTGTAAGATTATCTTCTAGAATTCTTCTAGGTGTTGAAAGCTTCGAGCAAGCTACACTTCGTCAAGCAAGGACGTTCTCCAATGAGTATAGTTTGCTATCCGAGCAAGCAACTTGATCTACCAACTTAAATCAAGTCTTTCGAGCATCTTAGTGGGTCGAGCATGGATACAATAAAGGAAGATCTCAAATGTTCTAAGTAAAAGCTTTGAGCATAGTTCAATATCCAGCAAGTTTCAGTACCCAAACATGCTGGAGTTGTTCACAATAAATCCTAAGGAAAGATTGAAAAGATCAAGGAGAACATGTGTGCTACTGGGACTATTCGAGAGAAGTTTGGATAAATTATGAAGATTGAAGTCTACTGGAGTAGAATATTTTCTTATGTAAATATTCAAAGTAAAGTCTGCTCGAAGACATGTTCCGAGCATACACTATATTACAAGGTCTTCTCGACAAGGACTTATCATACTCGACGATTAGTTTTACACTTGTAAATTGTCATTCATTATGTAATAATTAGGGTTTCTAGAAGGAATATCTATGGGCCTATAAATAGAATGCTAGGTTTTCTAGATTGTAAGACCCGGAACCCCGAGAGCCCCACAGTTGTTATTCATACAAAATATTATTTAAAGTAATTAAACTTGAAACGGTTTCTTCCATTAAAACAAACGACTCAGAGTGTAAATTCAGCGGAAAACATAAATCGTAAGATAAGTTCCCTAAAACTCGGGAATTTTGCCCAAAACCAATTTTAAATGTAATTCATAAAACTATTTAAAATCAAATTGTTCAAAGTACATTCTTCCATCCACATATGCCCTTCACCGTCCAAGTAGCTTCGTGCACGTACAAGCGATAAGGCATCATCTTCCTAACCTGAAACTCACACTAACATGCGCACAAAGTCAGCTTGAGCTGAGTGAGTTCAAGTTTTAAGTAAACAATATCGGTAATAACAAATATGGTAGACATACGAAAAGTTTTTTTAAAGTAAAAAGAGTGCATCCATGAAGTCATCATTACCAAAGACTAAACATTCTCATACATACATATACAAAAGATATATATATCAACATCCTTCCGAGTACATCCCTATATATATAACAATATATATATAACATCCACCTATAACATTCAGGGTCGAGCAAACGTACAACCCAAACACGTAACATCCATGCATGCAAACACAAAGTAGGCATATGCAACATCCGTAGTCGAAACGACTACAACTCCGCCAAATATAGGCCAAACAATAATGTATATATGTATATATATATATATATATATATTTTTACAGCCCAAGGCCTACCATATATACTAGCAAGCCTATATAAAATCGTTTAAAACATTTCATCAAGTAAGAAAACACTTAGGTGTGCATGCTAGCCCAAAACTTAAAAAGAGTTAAAAGGGGCATCATGAACTCACCTGAGATCAACCAAACACCAGCAACGAGCTAGGAAATCCCTAAGTGCACACTCACAAGTAAGGGCCTGTAAATTGTACACAACGCGTTACTAAACTAGACCGTAAGAACACACTTGCCTAACGGCCGCTCAGGCCCAACAACTTGGCCCAAGGCCCAACCCATACTCTCTTACTTTACCTCATCAAACTTACTCACAACAGCCCCCGAAGTCTCACATTCACCAATTCGACCCTTAGGAACTCCCGGGAATAAAGAATTCCCAAACTACCCCCGGAAACACTAGTTGATACTAATACGCGCGTTTAAGAGTCGATTAGGCCATTAACATCCAACTCAGCCCCGTGTGGACCCAACATGATAAAATCACAGCCAACAAATCCATACGACGCTACATGAGTCAAATGGGGCGGTAACTCGCAAGTACAACGCACTAACTACTCAATAAACGCAATTGCGCGTTGTACCGACCCGTTGGAGTAACCGACAACCAATTCAGCCCCATAACTTATAAAAACGAATTTTAAACAGCCCGTACATCAAACCAAGTGTCCCCGAGCTGAATTGGTCGTTAATCACTTCAACCCTCGCGTTAAACGCACCAAACTACAATTCTAGTCAACCGAACACTAACAATCAAGCTACAACTAGTTGACCAATCTAACGAATACCAATGAACACAATACTTAAGTATGATATACGGAACATACCTAGGAAGATGGGGGTGCAAAAACTCACTTCAAACAGCCCCGACAAGAACACAATTGAACATCCACCGGTTAAGCCTAAAACGAACTTATCGATCAACAACGACTAAAACGTGTAGATTTTAGCATGCGAAGATGCATTTAATTACATAGGATAAACTTTGAAATAAATTATTAAATTTTTACCATACTTTAATAAATGTCTTAGGTTTCCAAAAATATTTTTATTATATTTTTCTATTGGATACAAAAATTATAAAAATTCCTCCAACACAGCAAGGTACGTGCAGCTATTTCAATGCGCAACAAAATGGTTTTATTTTTATAAAATTCATTACCATACCAAATTAAACTATTCCAATTGGGTTTGATTCTTACCTCAAAATATTAAGTTCCAGAAGTTGAACCAACTAATTTGGACTTGTTGAAAAAGAGTTATGATGTCGGGAAGAGAGAACAGAATCCATCATCCCGCATCAACTTTGACACTCGATCTTATAAATTCATAAAAACCATTCAAATCTCGTCCAAAAATTACATATTATACCTTTCTGGAAACTAGACTCAAAGTAGAATATCATGGAAACAAGAATCGATCAAAAAAATGGATTATCATTGCCTTACAGACCCTACAATAAACGTGTATGAATCTGTCATCAAACTGTTATCATTAAAACTCAACCTTAACGACCAATAAGCGCGTTAATATGATCAATTAAGGTGTAAAAGACATGGGGAATCATAAAACCGACCTAGAATTGAAGTTTTTACGGTTGAAATACGGCTGGACAGAAGATTCTCGAGCAGGGGGGTCTTGAGGTCCGATCGGCTGCTGAATAGGGTTAGGAGTTAGGTTTTTTTTTTTTTTTAATATTATGATATAAAATAAATTACACTCTAGTCCCTCCAGTATGAAGTGTGAAGCAACTTGGGTGGAAAGTTACATAATTTTAACGTACCGAGATGACGTAAAGGCTCCCGAGAAACGTCGGTTAAATCCCGAGAATAATACATACTTTACAAGCTTTACTCTTGGAACCGGAATTTAACGGGCGTTACATAGATAGACACATGAGAGAGATGGGTCAATAATGATCAGAGCGAATATTCCTCATTTATGTTACCTAGTACCACTATCACGAAACCCTAGACATTCTTTGCAAACCCTATTAACTATTCTATTGTTCATTAATGATATATTGAATATATTGGAATCTTTTGTTTATTGCTTTGTGTTTGCTATATCATTCATACAATCAATCCTACACTCTGTTTATACTGATTCCGCCGGTATATTCAGAAGATCTTCGTTATTTAGATCTTGTGTGCTCTTGTCGGCTATCATTAGTTGTGCACAAGATCGTCCTGACAAATGGTATCAGAGCTATGTATGCTCTCTAAAGACCATAGGATTGAAGTTGGAGTGATAAAGGTTGAAGCTTTAAGGTCTACAAGGTTTCTGCTTTCAGTTCTAATAGAGTTAAAGTTATGGATGAACAAGAAGTATATATTCTGAACTGTTTGATGATGGAAATTATCAAAGTGCTAACACACGAAAGTTCCCACAAACACATTGATTAACTTCGAGCCGGTGGCTTATGAATAGTACTATTGGTTTGACAAACCCAGGCGGGGGCAGCACGGTTTGCTGAGACATTATCCCGTTTGCACATGACCATAATTATACAAACACGCTATGTAGTGTTAGACAAAGCTACTCGGGGCATGTTGTGGGCGGAAAGGGGGCCACAGTGGTTGATTGAGCATGGGAAATGGATGCACACAGCTCAGACAGTCAACGCTTCACTGTAGCTTAGCATAATTACATCATAAACATACAAACAAACGGACTTGTGAACGTACATGCATACATACTTGCGTATTTACAAACTGTGATTGTTGTACGCATAAATGATTTCTTGAAACTCATGAAACTCACCAACTATTTGTAGTTGACCCTCTTTAACATGTTTTTCAGGTACTGGATTGGATTAGAAAGTCAATGTGTTACGTGTTTGACTTGTGATCAATGCTGGGTGAATTGATTCAAGTGTGCTAATAGGAAGTAAAGCTTCTTAACGGGCTGGATTTAGTTTCTATCACCTAGTTGTAAATGAAGTTAGATCAATGTAAAATATTGTAAAGTAATTTGTATTGTTCTTTACAAACAATGTGGTTGATATCAGAGGTGTCTGTTACATTTCCCTTTTACGCTTCCGTAAATCACTTAATGGAGTGTGACAGAAGTTGGTATCAGAGCCATTGGTTATAAAGGATTAGGGTATCCCATAGGGTACCTAAAATATAACCGTATGCTCGATTAACACTTGGAAAATAAATAATAATTTAATATTATATACTGATGGATGTCGGGATGAACTTGTAGAGCAAGCGGGTTATTGTGGTCCGGAACATAATAATAGACTTGCTTGGACGAAGGAACTCGGGGAGAAGTCGCGAAATGCACGGGTAGGTAAAAATGGCAACGTATTTCTATAAAAGGTAATGATGAGTGTGTATATGTATATATATAACGCGCATACGTGCTTATCTGGAACAAGGTACGAATACGTGTACGTACTGTACTATCGATTATACTAAACCTCCGTGTAACGAATATTATATTCGATTATAATCCATCTTAATTTAAATTTGTATTTTATTTAAAATAATATTGTTTTTTATCATAATTAATATTATATCTAATCATAACAAGTAAAATATTTTATTTTGCCTTAAGTAATAATACTCTCTACTCTGATTCCTGTTATCAAAACATATTGTTTTTATGGCAAATTGTTGAATCGAAAGATGTTGAGATCGGTAGCCTCATATCGGATGAAGAACCGGTGCTACTCATAGATCGAGCATAAATTCAAGGTCCAGAAAGGAACCCTGAAGGGTGTGATCTACATACGTTAATCTCAAGGGAACACAACACTTTTCGATTCGGACCTAATCTTTATCCCATATACAAGTTTCTAACAATAAACTGAACTATTTTCTAGTTATCTTTCCACTTCCGTTGTTCAAAAATAAACACTACTACTAAGAAAATACGCAGGAAAGAGTATGGTTTATCAAATTATAAATATAATAGCTATCCTATTAAATTTTTAATAATATAACTAACCGTGACCACCTACATATATCATACACCAGTTATGAAAATAATAATTCCTCTATACCTAACCAGTACCACCGACCTTGATGAACCTTCTTAACTAATAAATTGTCAAATTATCTGGGTATGAGTATCTCCAAACACTCATATATTGTTGCACTCTGATTAGTTTATCAAAAAAGAAAACCCTCACGCTCGTAGACCAACGATGCGTCTTGGATTATAGAGATCATGCTTACTCCTAATTAATAAATTATCATTTTTAGTAAACCCAGCATGCTTGCGTATACCAAACAACCTAATGAAAGAATATTCTACAGTTTCATTTAATAACATCTAAAGGTCAAGGGAAGTATTTACGGGGGAGGCAGAATAACACAGTTACCTAGTGGTGGGATTACATCTGAATAATTTTTGTACAAGTTGTGAACTATTCATGATTATTATAATGTGTGCTTGAATAGACAAGGATAGTATGACAAAGTTGTGTATAGTTTCGATACTCCATGCAAGCATTTGGTAGTATGCTATGCTGATATGGGAAACGATTTGGATCTAATATTACAAAAATTGACCCTTACTGGTTTAAAATTACTTGTCACGGGATGACAATTTTCGATGTATATATGCAAACAATGGCCTTTGTCAGGACCGTCCGTTGGGTGAAACCTTAGCAAAGGTTTGACAAGAACACACCGACTCAAATACTCAAAAGACCGATTGAATATCCCGGCGGAATCAGGATATTCAATGATTGAGAATGAGGAATTGTGAACAGATATCAAACACAAAACAGTAAATGATAATCAGTAAAGGCTTATTCAGAGACAAAGATTCACTATATTTAATTATACGTCAAAGGTAAAGTGAATGGAATGTCTAGGGTTTTGTGTGACGGCAGCCGTTTTTCGTAATCAGTGAGTGCCTGCCAATTCCGTCTCGAAATCCGTACCTCTAAATCCGTACCCTAAAGGTACCCTAGGACGTCTATTTATAGACTCTGACCTTTCCTTCTATAAGTCCTAGTCATTACATAATGAAAGATAAATCTAATACAAGTGTTTCAGTCCTCTAGCAAGGTACATACCTTGCTCGAGCGAACTTCCTATACTAGGTGTGCTCGATGAGTGTCTTCGAGCAGACTTTACTTAGAATGTATTCTCTTTCGAGGAATACATATTCCCTTCAAGTAAGCTTCATTCCTCTTGACTTGTCCATGCTTTGCTCGAACTAGTCCATCAAGTAAGCTCATTCTTCTTGATGTCTTCAGCTTTTCTTATTCAGCAATCTTTAGCATGCTCGGATGTAAATCTTGCTCGGTAACTGAACTGTGCTCGAAGTCTTTGCTTAGAATCACGTGACATCCTCTTATTGAATCCATGCTCGTCCCCATGTGCTCGATCATCCTGTGCTCGTAACACTTGGCTGGAACATGTATGATCAAGCTGTTTGCTCGATTGGCAATCCATGCTCGGTAGAAGAATACTCTTGCTCGTTGAAGTGTAGCTTGCTCGAAACCTTCAATACTTAGAAGAATCAACAATTTAAGGTTCAGAACCTTGCTCGAAGTAGTAAAGACCATGCTCGATCGTCGGGGCTTGCTCGTATTCCATACTTAGCCGTTTTCTGAGGAGGTTGAGAAGATTCCAATGTTCCTTATCAAAAATCCGACCCAACAATCTCCCCCTAGATTGGAACAAGCTCAGATGCACCAAAACATACCTGCATAGAGTTACACATGTATCAGATTTCTAGATAAATCATTTAATAACATGTCATTTCATACGTAATTGGAATTCTGCCACATGGGCATTAAAACTAAATTTTTAAAATTCAAACAAAATACAAAGATAAACAGAAATAAAAATCAATCATCCATTAGCTCCATTCTATTATCTTCTTCCTCTGTTCTTGACTTCAGCTCTTTCTTTTAGTTTCTTCACATATGCAGCTCTTTGCTTCAGCATGTCAAGTTCTGAGGAGTCAGAGGCATCACTTGGAAATCTTGAACTAATTAAATCTTGTAAGTCTTGTGGATGCATATAATGCAGATCTCCATCCTCCCTTATAACTGCAATAGGTATCCCTGACTCATTTCTCAAAGTGGTCGAATCATCATTTTGATTGTACGTTATGTATGTGATTCTTCCAAATTGTTGCACTCTTGAGTTGGGTTCCTTCATCACTTCTCTCGTAGCCAAGCACTCTTTTAAGGTCTTCCTTTTCTGATGAGAGCTGCTTGCTAGAGTTCTTTGTTTCTTTAATTCACAGAGGGAAAGCTTAGATATGTGAACTTCACTGATTCTCTTCCTCCTCTTCTCCTTTTCTGCTTGGCTCCTGATCTCTCTCTTCTTCTGCTACAGAAATAGGAATCCCTTTTCTGCTTGTTCCTTCAAAAACTTTGAGAGATCATTCCTTAGTTTACCAGATGGTTGACTCCTTACTTGATTGCCATATAAAGTCAGCTCAGCCATCTTGGTCAGTTGTTCTGTTGTAAAGTTTCTCAAATCATCTCTGAAGATGATGAAATGTTCTGCTTCATCTTCAGTCACAACCCTTAAGGTCTTCGATCTTTGGTCAAAATAGAGATGTGTGGGCAAATTCAAGTTTCTTGGCTGCATAGGCCTCACACTCTCTGACCTCTGGGTTCTGCTTGAGCTCCCCATTTCAACTTTCTTAATCTTATCAAGACCCTCTTCAACATACCATCTCTTTATTGTATCTTCTGTTTTCATTAACAGTCTTGACATTTTTACTCCCTTTTTGTGGAGGGCATTCATCATTTCTACATGAACTTCTTGTTCTGCCCTCCTTCTGTCTTCCTGCAGTTTCCTCACTGTTTCAAGATACATCCTCTGCTCTCTGTGGTATTTTTCCATTAGCTCAGCAAGAGGCATGTTCTGAAACTGTTCTTCTGATATCCCTTTCTCCATCACAATTTTCTTTAACATTTCCATCCTTTGAGGGTCCTCAAACCACCTCTTTGCTTCTTGATCTTTCTTTTCTTTTTCCTCCCTTTCCTTCTGTAATCTCATTTTTAACTCCTGCTCTCTTTCAAACTTTTCTCGACTTTCTTGATCTATGTGAGAGTCTTTAATCTGTTGAATTCTTCTTTTCAGTTCTTCAGGAGAGAGATTTATCAAGAAGTTGTAGCTGTAGCCATACAGCTGAAGGAATTTGATATCCTTATGTTTTGCTTTCAAGGATTCATACTCTGTTTCATCCTTTGCCTTCTTCTCTGTTCTTCTCTTGCTGCTGTCAGATTCTGTAAATACCTTTTCTTTCTCTTCCTTTCTTTTAGACACCTTTCTCACATACTCAGTTAGATCCTCCATGAGAGCCCTTTTATATAAACTAACAATCTTGTCAAAGGGTTGTAAGTTCAGGAATGCAGGCTTGTGACCAGCCTTTATCAAAACTTCTCTTTTTCCTTTCCTTACTCTCCAACCCTCAGCTTCTTTTGCCACATCCTCTTTTGATAGTCTTTGAACATACGGATCATAACCCAAACTGATCAAATATTCAACATCTTCATTTTTCTTTTCAGCTTCCTTCAATTCTTCTTCATCATCACTTTCACCATCCAAGTCCACCACTTCTTAAAGGTTATGAAGAGCCTCAATCATTGGTTCATCATTTTGTTTGGATTGAGCTCTTCTTCTTTCTTCTAGCTTGTCTCTCCTAATCTTATACACCATTTTCTTCACAAATTTTTGTCTTTTGGATTTTGGTGTCTCAATATCAGTTGTGTCTTTCCTTTTTAAACTTGATTAAGTTGGAGTGGATGTATCGGGCTGCTCCACTTCTGTTTCTGGTTCTTCAATAATTATCTCCTCATCCACAGACTCAGATTCTTTCATAACATCTTCATTTCTATGAGTTTCTTCAGTGACCTCTTGAATGATGGGTTCACTTGGTTCAACATGTCCTTCAGATCTTGATTCTTCTTTGCTCAGATTTATAAAGTCTCGTTGAGCCTTTCTTGCTGCCATCACAATCTCTGGGTGATGTCTCTTTAGATTATTCAGAATCAGTGTAAGATCCTTCATTATAATCAGTTTAACCATTGTGCTTGCTGAGACTTCAATTGTTTCATCCTTTTCTTTACTAACTGGTCCCAAACTAATTTCTGGCTCATTTATCTCAGGCTCTTTAGGCATAGTGATCAAAGGCTCTGTAGCCTTTTCTTGTTCAGGTTCTTGTTGATCAACATTCAAATTTTCTTTCAAGGCATCAATTGTAGTCTTGATTGCTTCATCAGCTTCTCTTGATCTCCTCTCATCATCTTCCTCTTTATCTTTCATTTTAATCAAGGCTTCTATGACCTCATGAGGAATTTCCTCCTCCTCTTGATTCAACTTTTCTCTTTCCAGAGCTTCCAACTCTTCATTCATCAATTTTATAGTTGTCTTCACGGTTTCAGCCTCAGCAATGTCTTGATCAACTACATTTTCTTTAAACAAAATGTCATCAGACTGAGTTGTGTGTTGAGGCAGGGGGTGTAAGTCATCGTCTGTAAGTGCAACCCCTTGCCCTTTTCTTTCCTCTTTAAATTTTCATTTTCAGTTTCATCTTCTCCAGTTTTCTCCCCCTCAACTTCTGACTCATCATCATAGATCTGATTGATCATGTTCAGTGCATCAGATGGTCCAATTTTCTATTCAACATCAAGATTCTCCCCCTGTTTTGGTGCATCTGAGGTCTTCTCAACCTCAGACTGCCCCTCAAGAGTTTGAATTTTCAATAAAGCCTCCTTTAATGCAGCTTCCAGGGCCGAGTTCTTTGCAGCCAAAATGGCATTCTTCTCTCTTAGCATTATGTTCTCAAACTCCAGTTTGGCATTTTCACACACAATATCATAAAGATTTGAACTTGATGGTGGGGTTTCAGCAGTAGGTTTTGGAGCTGGTTCCGAGAATGGTTCAGATTCTGCGGTTTCAGGGGATGGATCGGTGTAGGTTCAGTTGGTATGTCTTGTTCAGTCGGCTCAGTTGTGGCAGGGGAAATATGAATGTCAGCATTATCAGTTGGCTCATACACAGTCTCGTTAACTACCACCTGTGCATCAGCAACATTATCAATAGCCATCGCATCTCCTCCATCGGCACCATCATCATCATCATTATCATTATCATCACCATCATCAACTTCCTCATCACTGTTGCCAGGGGTCCTCGGTACATCAATGGCACCCAGTGCAGGTACGAATAACCATGGGAGTACATCCCAGTAATCATTCTCAATGAAGTTACTCTGAGCATCCTTCATACGTTTGCATATGTTTGAGTCTTGCAACTTCAAAATCTGGCCTATTCTTTGAATGTCTGGTAAGGCTCTGTTTATTAATATTTGAAGAAACCTTGGATACATCAGAAATCGTTGAGTAACATTTTTCACTGCATTGGAGATCATCCCTTGAAAAATAAGTCGTGAAATGTTGAAGGGTTGTTAATAAAGGATGGCGACAGTAAGAGTCCCAGGCTCTCTGCTCAATAAAGTCCAAGTCCCTCTTCGAGGAGATAAGGACTAGATTACGTGATGAATCAAAAAACTGTCCTTCCTTAACGCCTCCCTGATAGCCCATAGTCTCTTGAAAGACTCTAAGTAACCTTGGGACTGAGTAGGACGACTGATCCTCAAAATTGTTGTGAAGGTCCAGTGCAGCTCTGATTGAGGCTTTGGTTATCTCAATGTCATGATTTAGAATGGACGCCTCAATTCTTTCCCCATTTACGTCATTGACATATGTGGCAGACCCCTAAAAATCTGAAATATGATTTCTGTATATTGTGGGGTCGGTAGTTAAAGCCACCCTCAGATTGGAGTTTCTCAAAAAGTTTATCATTGGCTCCAACTCACGGTTGTCATCAACTATCTCCAATCGAGCACACATATTGTGCCATTTTTCGAATTTGAAGGCCATCTGTTCTGCAAAAACAAGAAGATTTGTCAGTACACAAAGTTGCAGAACTAATATAGGAGAATAGATTGATGATTAATGGCGTCTCCAATTAACCTGTTCCTTAGTAATATGCGTACCTGCAAAACAAGTAAACAGTTAGTCAATTTGGTCCATTGGAAACCCTAATTTCAAAATCGGTGCGACGATTATCAAACAACGATGTCTTATCGAAGTCGAAATAGAGCTAATGGCTATAATCAAAGTTAAATTAATGACTAATAGACCAGCGAGCAAGAGGGAAATAGCACGAGCAAGAGGGTTTTCGTCTAGGTTTAATTAGAGAAAAATGTGTGAAAAACTTTCTAAGTCCCATTTTTATACCTAACGATTTGGTGGTACAGTACCTTGGATTGTCTTCTAGCACACGACAGTTGTCATTTAATTTCAAATTTACATGTACCTCCCTTGCTCGAGTATACAACCAAAATAAAAGTTGGGCCCCCCTGTACACAAGGACATGGTAGAATGCTTGCTCGAGTATACTTAGAAATATATCATGTTAATTCCCTATGCTCGAGCTGCATTCCCGTGTGCTCAAAGTACAGTGTGCTCGAAAGCCTTAAAATCTTTCCTAATCCCGCTCTCAAGCACAGACATCTGCTACCCTAGTGTGTACTAAACTCAACCATCTCTTACCAAGACAGTTAGCACCGACCTTGCTCGAAACACTTATAGTGTTTCCTATCATTTGGTACTCGTGCTCGTAAACCTGTAATTGTACTTACACATGCAATCATGCTCGAAGATACTTAGTAAAATGACAGAGTATATCTTCGTGTTCGTAGATCAAAGATAACAAAACACTTCAAAAGCAAGCTCGAAGTACAGTCTAATTCCTAGATCATACTCGAAAATAATTAGAACAAACACAGATAACTGTGGTGAAGTCAAAATCTTTTGCCTAAAAGTTAAGACAAAAATCACACTCAAACTTTGCAATGATTAAGATTACAAGTTAATGTAATAATTCCGTTTGCTGAAGCTTGGGTTTGAGGTGAACAAGAGATCAAATTCCAGTTCAAAAGGTTGTTTCAATTTATTGGAAAGTTCTCAACATGGGATCAGATTGTCCAATAACTGTCACACCACTTCATTTTCAGCCGTATTATGACTTAAGTCAGGCTGACATTAAGTGTATGCTCTTAGCATGATTCTTATGACGTTTTGTGATATACTTAAGATTCAATTGGTTGCTTGAGTAAGAATGGTCACATTTTAGACTATAGTTGCTCCTTATCTCTTCTCAAAGCGTATTTAGCTCTCTCCAAATCACCCTGAATTGACTTCAACCCCCTGATTCGTTGGTCAAAAATAATTTTTACTTGTTCGAGCAGTTTATTTAGTAATAAGATACTTAGATATCATACCATAAGGTTGAACGTTGGACTTACAAGCCATCCGGACCTACATGCCTTTCATTCAGAATGTTTAGGACTTATTTGAATGCCCCACTCTTGTAGTTCTTTTAGATCCCCTTAAGATCATGATATATTTATTCATCATTAATGATTTTGAAGCATATTTCGTTTTCTTTTTCACTTGCTTCACTTTCTGTTTATAAACATTTAAATATATATCTATATAGCTATTTAGTAGCTGCTCATAATTTGATAAACTATTTTTGGTAGACCAAAACATCAACAGGCTCGTGTATGATTGGATAATTTCCTTTCTGCCTATCATTCGGAGAGATGTGCAAGGAAACATACCTTAGTTTTCAAATGAATCACCACATCAAACTTAGCATGATTATAGTATTTGTATCACATAGATCACTGCCCTCATGAGAAGAAACTACACAAATTGTCAGTTTACTGAATAGAAATATTTTAAGCCTATAATCCATGAGTTAGGAGATTAGACAATGTTCTATCATTTCCCATTTTAGTTGGATTCAATCTCCACTTCAAAAACACTTTTCACGTCAGATTAGGAAGTTGGATAATGTTATCATCTCCCCTGTATGATCACCAAAACCATATCGCTTAATCAAAAACTCTTTACCATTTAAAAACCATTTTCCTTTTGAAAATTCAGTTGAAGAACAGTGATTTTAAAGTTGGTGTTGTCATTTAAGCATTTGTAATGAAGCACACACTTTCACATAATCAAAACACAGACTTTCAGATAACACAGAAACAACAAAGCATCACTTAAGTCTGTCGAGCGTGCTCAGAACTTCATCGAGCATTCTCGAAAATTTATCGAGCAACCTTAGATGTAAATCAGATTAATGATTGTGCTCGAGAGACTTAACTTTGTGCTCGAGCAATAAGTTACAAGGAATAAGTTTATCCTGAACTTCCAAGTATGGATTGTTTGTGCTCGAAGAGCAATAAACACCCATCTTCCACAGAAGCATGCTCGAAACACTTGTAAAAGTTTTCAAGACTGCTTCCATGATCGAGCAGTTGAGCAATGACATCTGTGCTCGAGTGACTTAGAATAGTCTCACTGAAGCCTATGTTTGTGCTCGAAGAGCAATAAGCACATCATCAAGCACAGATTCATGCTCGAAGTACTTAGGATCATAACAATTCATCATGCAAGCACAGATCAAAGTACTAACAGTTGTAATTCTCAATATTAACAGAAATTCCACACAAGAACAGTCACAAACATGATTCATGCAATTTGAGTAATCATTCAAGCATAGCAATGTCATCATGCAAACATTCAAAGTGAGTAACATAGATCATCAGTAAGCACCTCACTTAAGCACACATCCTAAATTAAACCTCATCAGCATTAATCATTCCTAGGCATTTTAACAGAGAGTGAAACCTGGTTTTATCTAATGGTTTGGTGAACAAATCATCGAAATTATCAGATTTGTCTACCCTTTTCATTTCTATATGCCATTTTTCCTGACAATCCCTAATGAAATGATGTATAATTTCAATGTGCTTAGTTTTAGAATGTTGGAGTGGATTCTTAACAATGAACATAGCAGCAGTATTATCAATTAAAATAGGTGTGAGTAAGAAATTCAGACCATAATCCAGCAGTTGGTTTTGAATCCACAGAACCTGTGCACAGCAAGCAGATGCAGCAATGTACTCCGCTTCAGCAGTAGAGATTGACACTGTGGTTTATTTCTTGCATTGCCATGACACGAGTCTGTTTCCAAGAAACTGACATCCTCCAAAAGTTGATTTTCGACTCATGTTGCAACCATCAAAGTCACTGTCAGTGTAAGCCATCAAATCAGAGGAAGAGTTCTTTGGATACCAAATTCCCTATTCTGCTTTTCCTTTCAAGTATCTGAATATTCTTTTCACTGCTAGCATACGTGACACCTTGGGATTTGCTTGAAACCTTGCACAGACACACACAACAAACATAATATCTGGCCTAGATGCTATGAGATACATCAATGATCCTATCTTGGCCCTATATTCATGCTGGTCCACTGGCTCCCCCTTTTCATCAGGTACCATTTTCTCATGTGTGTCCATTGGAGTTGACACTGTCTTGAAGTCTTGGCACCTGAACTTGGTGATAATCTCTTGCACATATTTTGATTGATTGATGAAAATTCCATCTGTCTTCTGTTGCACTTGCAGTCCAAGAAAGAAATTCATTTCTCCCATTGAGCTCATTTGGTATTTGGACTTCATCACTTGCTCAAATTCTTTGCACATTTGTTCATTTGTTGAGCCAAAAATGATGTCATCCACATACACTTGCAGCAGTAGCAAATCTTTTCCCTTTTTTTTGTAAAACAAAGTCTTGTCAATGGTCCCTTTACAGAAACCATGTTCTAAAAGATGGTTAGAAAACTCATCATACCAGGCTCTTGGTGCCTGATGTAGTCCATAAAGTGCCTTGCTAAGCTTGTACAATTTGTTTGGATGAATTGGATCTTCAAATCTAGGAGGTTGAGTGACAAAAACTTCTTCATCTATCTTTCCATTCAGAAATGCAGATTTTACATCAAGCTTGACTTTAATGTTCACTGATGCTGCATATGCTAGAAAAATCCTGATAGCCTCTAGTCTCGCAACAGAAGCAAATACTTCTTCAAAATCTACTCCTTATTCTTGTAGACACCCTAGAGCCACCAATCTAGCTTTATTCTTAATCACTATCCCCCTTTCATCCTTCTTGTTTCTAAATACCCATTTTGTACCAATTACATACTTGCCTCTAGGCTTGTCCACCAAGTCCCACACATGTAAGTCTCTGAATTGAGCTAATTCCTCCTGCATAGCTTCCACCCAGCTGTTGTCCTTTAACACTTGATTGATATTCTTTGGTTCAACTTGGGATAGAAAACATGCATACAGGCAGATATTTGATCTTTCAGATGCCCTTCTGGTAACTCTTTCATGTAAATCTCCAATGATGTTCTCTGCAGGGTGATTTCTTTCAACATAGGTAGTTTGAACAACTGGTGGTACAAACACTTCTGCTTCTAGATTTGTCATATTCATTTCAGCAGATTCATCTTCAGATCTGACTTGATTCTCGGTAGAGGTGTGAACATGATTGAGTTTTGATGTATATGCTTCATTTCCTCCTAGCTGCAATGAGTCAAACAGGTTTTGCAACTAAGACATTTCTTCAGTCTGAAAAGGTTGTTGACTTTGGATGGGTTCACTTTCAATAACACTTGGACCTTCATTTGAGATTTCAACTTCAGCCTCTTGTCCAACTCTCTCTACTTCATCTTCTTCTTGGATGTTTCTACCAAAGTAAAAACCATTTGCTTCAGGAGCAACTGAGGTCCATAGTTTGTCCAGATCCACTTGTTTTGATTTTTTTTTTCTTCAAAGCTGGTTCTGTACATACTATTATCCATGTCTTCACTGTAGATTTTAAATGATTTGATCATTTTCTCAAGATCAAATAGCCATTTTGGACCCTCAGTATTGTTGAAATGGTTTTCATTGAAGATGATGTCAGATGATTCAATGACCACCATGTGCTCTTTCACATAGACTCTATAAGCTTTTGAATGAGATGAATAGCCCACAAAGAAACATTTCAGAGATTTGGACTGGAATTTGTTCAAATAGTCCTTTGTGTTCAAGAGTGAGCATTTACATCCAAAAGGCTTCAAGAACTTCACATAAGGCTTTCTCTGGTAGAGAATTTCATATGGAGTCTTGTTTTGAGCCTTGTTGAGTAGAACCCTGTTCTGCACATAACATGAAGTGTTTATTGCTTTTGCCCAGAAGGTAACAGGAAAGTTGGCATCAGCAATCATGGTCCTTGCAGCTTCAATTAAAGTTCTATTTCTTCTTTCTACAACACCATTTTGTTCAGGGGTTCTAGGAGCACTATATTGCTAGAAAATACCCTTAGAAGTGCAGAATTCACTTATAATTTCATTCTTGAATTGTGACCCATTGTCACTTCTAATTCGGGGTTTCATCCTTGGTGCCCATGAAATATGCCCAAGTGAATCTTGAAAAATCATCAGTTATCACTAGGCAGTATCTCTTCTTCCCAACACTTGGAACACTCACTGGACCAAACAAGTCCATGTGAAGTAATTCCAAGACCTCATCTATTGTGTTTATTAGTTTGCTCTTGTGTGAGGATTTGTGTTTCTTTCCTTTTAGGCAAGATGTACATTTTTCTTCTAGCTTGAACTCTCTTGTGGGAAGGCCAACAACATGTTCACCTTTCACTAGTTTGTTCATGTTCTTCAAATTTACATGACACATCTTCCTATGCCATAGCACAGTTTCATTCTTAGTTGCCTTTGATACAAAGCATGAACCACCTCTTGAAGTTGAAGTATTCATTCTTAGTTCATAGAGGTTGCCATTTCTTGGAGCCATCATCATAATCATTTCGGTTGGAATCACAAACTCTGGCTTCAAAATCAGGCAATGTTCATCATTGAAGGCAACCTTGTGTCCCTTGTCACACACTTGAGAAATGGTCAGCAAATTGTACTGTAGTCCTTCAACATGTAGAATATTCTCAAAGGATACTTTTCCATTTGTGAGTGTACCCTTTCCAACATTTTTTCCTCCATTTTCATCACTCCCAAATGCAACTGGTCCCTCATACTTCTTCACATAATTAATCAATGCAAACTTGTCACATGTCATTTGCCTAGAACATCCACTGTCCATATACCATAAATCATTGCTACTCATGGTCTGTTCCTGCACACACACAAAATGAATCAGTTTGATTCTGAGCTACAAACTCCATCAGTTTGTAATTCAGTGATAGTGGAGGATGCATCAAAAGTTTGGATTGGAACAGGTGCTGGATCTTCATATACGACTTCACAATCTTCATCAGTGTCGTATTCTGATCCAAAGTGCACTGCAGACACTTTAATGCAACTATCAACTTCCTCAACCACCTTATCCTTCCCTTCTTCTACCTCCTTCTTTGCCTTCCACTTAAATCCTCTTGGTTCAAATCCTTATTTCAAAAGAAACTTCTCATCACTATTTAGAACACCTGGTCTCCTCTTGGCTTTTTCTTCATTTGGTGACCTTTTGTTCTTGTCTGTTGTTGTCAGGATTTGGTCATCTTCTTTGATCTTCAAAGTTGTTTTGAGCCTTTGTTCCAACATAGGCTGATGGTTCTTATCTTCAAATGGGTGTTTATTTCCATTCAAGTATTCTCATACATTTCTTTGTAGCTTTTCATGTCATAGCCACAAACCACATCTGGAATTTCAAAAATATCCTCAAGAACCCAGCAAGAGTCAGTGTGATGCCCATATGCATCACATTTCGTGCAGAACACTTTAGCAAAGCTTCCCAAATTTTCAAGAAGTTTCTTGTCCTTAATCTTGTCACTTGGTTTAGGGAAGTCAAATCCTAAAGATGCCTTTGGATTCAAAGTGTTGGAGAAATCCATCATGATTGGCTTGCTGAGATCAATTGCTTGTAGATATTTTTCTTTGACAAAAATGATTTTCTTCAGCTTGGATGGCAATCTTGAAGAACTTCCCTCTTCTTTTTTTGAATGTCTTATTCTTGGAGCATAATCAACACCACCAACATCAAACAATTCATGAATAGAAACAACTGGGTAGATTGGTGGATGACTCTGATCATAAGAAGATTTCCTTGGTTGTTCATTTTTCTTCTTTATGACTGGCTGTGGTTCTTTTCTCTTCTTGATGACTAGCTGTGTTCTAGCACATATATCATATGGAACATGCTTTCTTCTCATTCTTTCGTGGTGCTTTCTTACCTTTGATTTCATAGGTGGAAGAAGAGGAATTTTGTCACTTTTCTTCTTATTTGTTCTTTTCTTCTTCTTCCCTTTTGATGACTTAGAGCTTCCACATCTACAATTGCTTTCTTCACTGGAGTATTCACTCCACTTCTTTTTCACTCCTTGAGGCTGTTCATCAATCACAGTTTCGGACTTATCAGTCTTTTTCATCACAAATTCTCCATCCTGATCTACACTCACATCATCATACTGCTTGATAAATTCAGGCTTATCATCAAACACATTTTTGAACTGTTTGAGATACTCACTTCTGCTCTCTTTCTCAACCTTCAAAGGATAACTGTCACAAAAAGGTGGTGGTACCTTCTTGTATATCTCTTCTTCTGTCATTTTGTCAACATGACCAATAATGGTTCCTGTAGAGACAAGATTTTTCAAAAACTCCATTTCAATCAACAATTCTGCATTCTTGAGTTTTTCATTAGCAAACATCTTCTTTAGTCCTTCTATCTCAATTCTCATTCTGGATTGAACTTGATATGATACCATACAATCATCCTCCAATCCCTTGATTTGACTTTCATATGTAGCTTCACTATCCGCATACACATTCAGAAAGACATCCTTCCTTCCACATTCAGTTTTCCATTTTCCAACCTCCTGATTTAATTCATCAATTTTAGCAAGATGATCAGAAATAGAAGTGTCAGAATTTACCTGAGTGTTAGATGATTCAGCCTTGTCATTTATTTTGGCCATGAATGCGACATTTGCCCTTTCCATCTCAGCAGCATGATTACTCCAGTCAAACTCCCCATCCTGAGCCACCCTAGTAACCGCTACATTCCCTTGATCCCTTTGCTATATCACACCATTTTGAGATGGTCTGTTTTGATTTGTGTGAACCTGCATCTGATTATTTCTCTAAGGTTGAAATGTTTGTTGCTGGGTTCTATTCTGATTTTGATAGGGATTTTGGTTGGGCATTTTATTCCTTTGCTGCTGAAAGTTTTGATTCTAATTCTGATAAAACTGATTCTGGTTAACTTGATTACCAGACTGCCTTGGCAAGTTGCATTCCCTTGCAAAGTGTCCCGGTTGTTGACAGTTATAACAGATGGCTTTGGATTTGCCAAATCCAATCCTTTCATTGGGTCCATTGAAACTGGTTCTGCCAGTTCTGTTATACAACCTTTTGCTTCTCACAGCCACCATAGCCGCTTGCCATTTGATGTCCATATCTTCTAAATCATCAGCATCTATCTGTTCTAAGTCTTCTTGCACGATGCTTGTGTTTATCAGATTCTTGGCCACAAAGGCATGGTAAGACTCAGTGAACATTGAGAATAATGCCTGGTAATCTGTTCCTTGAGTTGGATTATGTTGTGTGAAAGTAGACTGCCCATTTCCAGTAGATTGATTTTCATCTTCAATCAGCTGCACCTTGAATCTTGACTGACTGTTACAAGATGAGTTTGCTTCTCAAGGTTATTGTCACATCCATGGCAAAACCGAGTACACCTTAGTACTTACAAACTCAAATAAGCGTTTAACCGTTTATTGCGTAACGAACGAACGATATAAAACCGAATGGTTCTGGTTATGACCCAGATATCCCGAGGGGCCATCTATACGAGATATATGTCTATTATAAGCCAACAAACTGATAATATGGCCTTAGTTCGATACCAAACAAGTTAAACGAAAACATGCTCGTTTAACTACTTGCTATAGACTTAAATGCGAAATATAGTTACAAACCAAGCACTGTATCATCCTTTAAGCCAAAAAAGACTTACCAAACACTTACTTGAAATGTTTTAAGCGATCCGTGAAAATATTTTTGATTTTTACAAACATATAGTATGTTTTTATAATTTTACACAAAACTAGCCGAAAAACACTAGTTTTCGCTCCGTTTGTCGCACCCGATATATTTTTGTCACCAAAAACCGAACCCGAAATAAATTTGGACTCGGAATTTCACGTTCGGAGCACGTAAATCGAGAAAAGTGGGCCAAATGGGCCCAAAAGGGGACCCAACGAGCCCAGCCCGCCAAAGAAGACTTTCCCCCCCTTAAACCCTTTTCATATTTAAACAAGTTCTAAGATATTTTGTGACATCTTTTTCATGATAATTCTGGACACAAGTTCTGCTCCAGCCAGAAAACCTTCAAACCCTAAGGTAAGGAGCTTAAATAAGTAGCTTTTGTACTTGTTTAAACTCGTTTAATACCATAAAAACATGTCTTGATTACTAAAAATCATTCCTAACCGTTTAAAAATCCTAAAAATGGTCCATAAACATGTTTTAATCATACACATTGTAAGGAACCTGTTTTGATAGTTTTTTTGGCCATAAACACGGATGAAAGGGTTGAAACGGCGTTTTTACGGTTCAAAAGTTTGTTTTTGTGCACTAGCCGAAACCCTAAGTTAAGGGCTGTTATGTTGATGGAAAATTGCTTGGTTTGTGATATAGGACTTGTACCTAGCTTTCTTAGAAGCACAAGAACCTGAAAACTTGATTAAAAAGTCGGAAACGAGCCAAACCCGCTAAGGTAATACCGAAACACTCGCTTACGGGCTATTTAGGTTAAGGTTGTGATTTACACATTTTTAGGATTTGAAATTTTTCAAGGACATCAGGGACCATGTCAATAAGTCCCTGTTCAAATTTGGTAATTTTTCGACCATCCGAGAATATTTGGCGAATTTATTACCGAATTGGGACGTTTATTTGGGAAAAATAGCTAAATACTTCAAAAATTATGAAATTTTTCTGGGAACTCATATTTGATGTATTTTGATCACATATGAATTTTGCGATCATTTGGAGAAGTATAAAGGTGTTTCGTAGATATGCATTCGTGCGAATTTTTGTAGCCGAATTTGGGCCGAAAAGAATATTGAAAAAGGTTTTTACATTCTGGAATTGATACAGATTGTTTTGGGACATGAATTAAGCATTGAGGATTTTTTGTGGAATTTTTGGAAATTGTTTGGGGTAAACGGATGATTTTCAGGCGAAATATACATGACAAAATGAATTTTTATAAATTAATAAATTAGTAAATAATTCCAGAAATATTTTTATTAAAATCTAAATATTTTAATTGATAAGTGGTTAAATTTTCATAATCTAATGATTAATTTTTAATTAATTATGCTAATTTAAAGATTAAACAAATTCAATTTTAATAAAAACCGGCAAGTTCGCGATTAACGAACCTGCTGGAATATCAAAACACCAAGAATGATCAAAAATAATATTTTTGGATTAATTAAGTAAAAACGAACTTTTCTATGAGAAACCTGGACAATCCGGATAGATTGTGCGCGTTTCTTCTCAAATCAAACTGAATAAACGAAAACGGGCCCCGTGGCTAATCCGAGACCTCAGTATGTGATCCTTCTTTATAACTTAATAATTTTATTAACCAATACATTTACCCAAGCTTATTTTCCCATAACATATTTTCCCATACTGTTGTGCAAATTCGAGGACAAGATGCAACCAGTCGTATGTCTAGGACAGAACTTAAAAATCTTACGATAAAAACTTTTTTCTGATAAATGAAATTCAGAAATTAGAGCAAGAAATTTGGAATTTAGAAATGAAGGGTGCAGATCACTTGGAGTATACCCATCGCTTCAACGAACTGGCTCATCTAGTCCCATGGTTAGTTACTCCAGAATCTAAACGTACTGAACGCTACATTTGGGGTTTAGCCCCCGAAGTCAGGAGTTTGGTTAATTCAACTGGCCCTGTAACTTTCGAAAATGCCGTGTTACAAGTCGGCATTGTAACTTCTGATTTGATTAGAAATGGTGCGTTAAGAATGTCCATTGAATCATCTGGTACAAAACGAACCAATTATGGAGCGGGAATACAAGAAAGACAACATAATAAATGTGTGCGCCCTGCAATACAAAATTACGCTATGATCAGTTCCGATGTGAAGCAAGATAAGTATAACGGGCCTTTGCCTAGATGTGGAAAATGTGGTTATCATCATGTTGGTGAATGTCTGACCAATGTGTGTCACAAATGTGGGAAGGTGGGACACTATGCCCGACATTGTAGAACCGTTATGAATACTATAAATCCACCAACCCAACTCCAGGACTCAAAACTACCCCAACCGCAACCTACACGACAACAACCAGTCTATCAAAACCAACCCATAATAAACCGTAATGCCTGTTATAAGTGTGGTAGTGTGAAGCACATCAAGAAAGACTGCCCTAGATTGAACCCAATTGCGACGGGAAGACAAAGGCAAGGACCGGCATCGACGTCCAACTCGACCAGGGGTCAAGTATTGTGAATAAACCGGATAGAACAAATGTAGTAACAGGTACGTTCTTAGTAATGCCTAATATACTTTAGTTTATTTATTACGGACACTGATAGACGTTTCATTCCTACAAGTTATTACCTTGGAAAATATACCGTCTAGTAAAATAACAATTCTGTATACTATAGAAACCACCAAAAGTAAGACTATAAATACTAACCATATTACTCGAAAAACTACCCTCTTAACCTAAATAACTAGCTATTCCCTATCGATGCACTCCCGGTGGAAGTGAGGAGTCATTGTGTAATAGTCAGTATGGACTAGTTAATTGAGTTCAAATGAAGGTTATATATAGAAATAGAACTGTTATACTGCCTCTTCTAGATAAAGAAGTGATCCCATACACGGAACAAACCCTAGTACCCCAATGGCGAAACACGGATGAGGAAAACTATACTATCCGTAACTGAAACTTGAACTTTAAAATTTTATAGCCTTAATAACCAAGTGATGAACAAGGAAAAGTCAGGCCAGATGTTTGGATAAACTGAGTACTAGTATAAAGATGCAAGCGAAATCTATGAAGGAATCATAGGCTCATGTGTTGTAAAGTGTGCACTATTATAAGTTCTGGGGGAATACTAAAGATCCTCGGAAATGCTATAACAATTCGAGATACCCCATTGGAAGTGGGAAACAAACTAAAATGGAACCCATAACATGTGTTCCTTAAACATCCCGAGAAAGCAATTCAAGCTGAATGATAATTCCCTGACGAATCCACTCCAAATACCTTCTTCTGATTTGTAACAAGGACCCAACTAAAAAAAAATCGCCTTAACAAAATCTTATCCTTAGTAAATTGTGTATGAAACCTTATGTCCCGAATCGACCTGAGCACGGGCTATAGTCCTCTAACAAACAATCAAACCATATAAACTATTCAAACAATAGAGGAAAGTGAGACCAGTAATTTCAATCCTCGTACATTAACAGTCATCATAATATTATACAAGTGGTAATATACTATATTACACGAGCAAGAATATAACTCGCCACCTTATTCAATTGAAAATTGGCGACCCCCAAAATACAAAATCAGATTAGATTTCGAGAATCATAAATAAAGCTCGTAATATTAATAACAAACCGAAGGCCGCATAAGGCTAACAAGAGGGCTATACTGAGAAATACGAGAAGTTATCAAATTTTGAAAGTTGTTAGTTGAGTTGAGGAACGGTGAGTTGATTCTAAAATATATAGCACTGTACAAAATTGCCTTGAAAGTTAACCCCATAACGTATTAAACAAAATTATTTCACTCCAGATATTTCATATATCGAATCAAAACGAGTGCCTTACTGACAGGGCGGAATTAGTACTATTTGAAAACTTTTATACAACTAAACTCTATAAAGAGACTCGTGAAAATGCTGAGCGGGGAAAATCAAACAGTTGCGACACAATAAAATCTCATTGAATAAAATTCAGTGGAATCCACAACGGGGAATCAAACGAGTTTGGAAACAGAAAAAAAAAAACGAATTCCGAAACAAATGATTATAAAGATTTTCCCCAAAAAGAGCATATTTGGCATATTGAATTTCGGGGACGAAATTTCTTAACTGGGGGAGAATGTGACATCCGTGGCAAAACCGATTACACCTTAGTACTTACAAACTCGAATAAGCGTTTAACCGCTTATTGCGTAACGGATGAACGATTAACCGAATGGTTCTGGTTATGACCCAGATATCCCGAGGGGCCATCTATACGAGATATATGTCTATTATAAGCCAACATACTAATAATATGGCCTTAGTTCGATACCAAACAAGTTAAACGAAAACATGCTTGTTTAACTACCCGCTATAGACTTAAACGCGAAAGATAGTTACAAACCAAGCATTGTAACATCCTTTAAGCCAAAAAAGACTTACCAAACACTTACTTGAAATTTTTTAAGCGATCCGTGAAAATATTTTTGATTTTTACAAACATATAGTATGTTTTTATAATTTTACACAAAACTAGCCGAAAAACACTCGTTTTCGCTCCGTTTGTCGCACCCGATATATTTTTGTTGCCAAAAACCGAACCCGAAATAAATTTGGACTCGGCATTTCACGTTCGGGCATGTAAATCGAGAAAAGTGGGCCAAATGGGCCCAAAAGGGGACCCAACGAGCCCAGCCCGCCAAAGAAGACTTTTCCCCCCTTAAACCCTTTTCATATTTAAACAAGTTCTAAGATATTTTGTGACATATTTTTCATGAGAATTCTGGACACAAGTTCTGCTCCAGCCAGAAAACCTTCAAACTCTAAGGTAAGGAGCTTAAATAAGTAGCTTTTGTACTTGTTTAAACTCGTTTAATACCATAAAAACATGTCTTGATTACTAAAAATCATTCCTAACCGTGTAAAAATCCTAAAAATGGTACATGAACATGTTTTAATCATACACATGGTAAGGAACCTATTTGAAAGTTTTTTTGGCCATAAACACGGATGAAAGGCTTAAAACGGCGTTTTTACGGTTCAAAAGTTCGTTTTTGTGCACTAGCCGAAACCCTAAGTTAAGGGCTGTTATGTTGATAGAAAATTGCTTGGTTTGTGATATAGGACTTGTACCTAGCTTGCTTAGAAGCACAAGAACCTGAAAACTTGATTAAAAAGTCGGAAACGAGCCATACCCGCTAAGGTAATACCGAAACACTCGCTTACGGGCTATTTAGGTTAAGGTTGTGATGTGCATATTGTTAGGACTTGAAATTTTTCAGGGACATCAGCGACCATGTCAATAAGTCCCTGTTCGTATTTGGTAATTTTTAGACCATCCGATATTATTTGGCGAATTTATTACCGAATTGGGACGTTTATTTGGGAAAAATAGCTAAAATACTTCAAAAATTATGAAATTTTTCTTGGAACTCGTATTTGATGTATTTTGATCACATATTAATTTTGAGATCATTTGGAGAAGTTTAAAGGTGTTTTGTACATATGCGTTCGTGCGAATTTTTATAGCCGAATTTGGGCTGAAAAGAATATTGAACAAGCTTTTTACATTCTGGAATTGATAAAAATTGTTTTGGGACATGAATTGAGCATTGAGGAATTTTTGTGAAATTTTTGAAAATTTTTTGGGGTAAACGGACGATTTTCAGGCGAAATATAGTTGACAAAATGAATTTTTATAAATTAATAAATTAGTAAATAATTCCAGAAATATTTTTATAAAAATCTACATATTTTAATTGATAAGTGGTTAAATTTTCATAGTTTAGTGATTAATGGTTAATTAATTATGCTAATTTAAAGATTAAACAAATTCAATTTTAATAAAAACCGGCAAGTTCGCGATTAACGAACCTGCGGGAATATCAAAACACCAAGAGTGATCAAAAATCATATTTTTGGATTTATTAAGTAAAAACAAACTTTTCTCTGAGAAACCTGGACAATCCTGCTAGATTGTGCGCGTTTTTTCTCAAATCAAACTGAATAAACGGAAACGGGCCCCGTGGCTAATCCGGGACCCCAGTATGTGATCCTTCTTTATAACTTAATAATTTTATTAACCAATACATTTACTCAAGCTTATTTTCCCATAACTGTTTTCTGAACGCGTAAATGAACAACTTGGCCCAGCTGGGAAAACGAGAATCTGTGCCAAATTCGGTTTTAAGTATTAGACATTGAACAACATCACAACCTAAGCCTATTGTCACTTTCTGGGCGTTCCAGTTATACCCAGATTAGTTATACAGCCCAGTTTAGTACTGAGATTATAATAATATTAAAATATTATTATAATATGTACTATAGGGACTAAGTGATAGCAAGGGAAACGAACCCCGTGCTGATCTCGCACTGAGTGCCTACAAAACTGTGAGTTTCATGACCCCACTCTTTAAACTATTTTACGAACTTTTGGGGTGGAAAGCATGTTTATACACGTTATCTATCTGAAAACGGATCAGGATATAAAATATCTGAACATTTATATATGAAAAGTCCCTACAAACATAATGTTTGACTACGTGCTGATGAAAGATGATTATTATCGTTGATTGATATATTGAGTGGAGATAAAACGAATTGAAAAACATAATGAAATTACACGTGACATCATGTTTATACAAACACGTTATGTAATGTTAAACATAACTAATTTGTGAGACAACGTGGTCTGTAATGGCCATGGGGATAACGTGGTCTGTGATGATTATGGGGCTATTGTGGGCGGAAGGGGAGGCCACAATAGTAACAAACTAAAGTTGAGTATGGCCTATGAGCCAAGTTCTGCTGCAACTTACTAAACAAAAGTTGAGTATGGCCTATGAGCCAAGTTCTGCTGCAACTTATAAACTAAAGTTGAGTATGGCCTATGAGCCAAGTTCTGCTGCAACTTACTAAACTAAAGTTGAGTATGGCCTATGAGCCAAGTTCTGCTGCAACTTATCAACTAAAGTTGAGTATGGCCTATGAGCCAAGTTCTGCTGCACCTTACTAAACTAAAGTTGAGTATGGCCTATGAGCCAAGTTTAGCCAAGTTCTGCTGCAACTTATAAACTAAAGTTGAGTATGGCCTATGAGCCAAGTTCTGCTGCAACTTATTAAACGAACTAACTTGATTATGACATGAATGTTAAGAAAATAATGTGATTATGCGTATTGTGGGTGGATGGGGAGCCACACTATTTTGTGATACGTGATAAATACTATATGTGTATATGTGTTTATATACATGTTATGTGATTAGCCGTAGGAAATACTATGTGTAGAATATACTAATTATTTGCGTGTACACTATATAATGTTTGAGTTTACATGGAATCATTGTGGGTGGAAGGGGGACCACAGTGGTTGATGTTAACGCGGAACCGTTGTGGGCGGAAGAGGGGCCACAGTGGTTGAGTTTATGTGGAACTGTTGTGGGAGGAAGGGGGTCCACAGTGGTTGATTAAACACGGAAATTGGAAATAGGTAGTACGAACAAACACTCACGATTTTACCGAAATTTCGAATTTATATTATGAACTTACGTGTGTGCATATGCACACACAAGGATATGGCTGTACATATTTATACAAACGTAAATACATATTTTTACATACGCGCGTACATACAAACTATGACTGTATGGTGCGCAGAACTGATTTTGTTAAAACTTATGAAACTCTCCAACTATTCGTAGTTGACCTGTTTTAACATGCTTTTCAGGTAATCAGATATAAGAAGTAATTTCCTGTGCGTTACGTGTCTGATTGGTGATTGATGTCGTGGGCATTTGAGTTAGAAGTAAAGTAATTGAAGAACCGGTTTGATTGTATCACCTAGTCTGTAAAAGATATTAGAACGATGTATTATATTGTAAATTAGTTAGTAATGTTTCTTTATGAACAATGTATTTGATACAAGTTGTATCTGTTGCATTTCCGTTTTACGCTTCCGCAATTCGCTTAACGGGGTGTGACAGTTCCTCAATGATAGACTGTTGATTCTTGACTGAGAGATTGCCCATGGGTGCCACAAGAGCATTGTTCATTTGAAAGCTTGGCTTGTCCTCTCGAATCATATGGTTTTCAATCATTTCATGTTCAGCAGCCTTGAGGAAAGCTATCACATCATCTAACTTGAATTTAGGAAAGTTGGCCTTCTCTTTGATGAACTTGCTGGCAGTATACCACTCGCCAGATAGAGATGACAAAAGCTTCTTGTTAAGCTCAAAATCGGAAATCTGCAAGTCAGTGGTCCTAATTTCATTTACAATGGTCATGAACCTTTGTAACACTGACTTCAACCTTTCTCATTCTTTAAACTTAAATCTGTCCAATTGCTGCTTCAGTCGGTCTTTCTTGATGTCTCTCAACTCAGTGTTTCCTTCAAACATTTCAATCACTGCATCATACATATCCTTTGCATTTTTATGATGATTTACAGTGATTAAAATTTCCCATGAAAGCCCCAACTTTAGCATTGACAGTGCTTTATCATCCCTCTTTTTCATTCTCAAATCAACCGCAGCATTGTTGTTTGGAGCTGCTGAAGGAGTATAGTTCCCTTCAGTGATAGCCATCCAAAGTTCTGGATCATTGTAGTTCACCACAGCTTCAAATAGCACCTTCCATTTTATGAAGTTCTCTTGTCCAAGCAACCTTGGAATCTTGTTGGTTGACACTTCCTGGTCTTCCATTTCACCAGATCTGAGTTTTACAGCAGCAAGTCACAGTGAATCTTCAAGCTTCTTCACAAACCCTCAGTCCCGTGGTCTTCAGTGAGCTTATTCAAGCTCTGATACCACTTGTCAGGACCGTCCGTCGGGTGAAACCTTAGCAAAGGTTTGACAAGAACACACCGACTCAAATACTCAAAAGACCGATTGAATATCCTGGCGGAATCAGGATATTCAATGATTGAGAATGAGGAATTGTGAACAGATATCAAACACAAAACAGTAAATGATAATCAGTAAAGGCTTATTCAGAGACAAAGATTCACTATATTTAATGATACGTCAAAGGTACAGTGAATGGAATGTCTAGGGTTTTGTGTGACGGCGGCCGTTTTTTGTAATCAGTGAGTGCCTGCTAATTCCGTCTCGAAATCCGTACCTCTAAATCTGTACCCTAAAGGTACCCTAGGATGTCTATTTATAGACTCTAACTTTCCTTCTATAAGTCCTAGTCATTACATAATGAAAGATAAATCTAATACAAGTGTTTCAGTCCTCGAGCAAGGTACATACCTTGCTCGAGCAAACTTCCTATACTAGGTGTGCTCGATGAGTGTCTTCGAGCAGACTTTACATAGAATGTATTCTCTTTCGAAGAATACATATTCCCTTCAAGTAAGATTCATTCCTCTTGACTTGTCCATGCTTTCCTCGAACTAGTCCATCGAGCAAGCTCATTCTTCTTAATGTCTTCAGCTTTTCTTATTCAGCAATCTTTCGGATGCTCGGATGTAAATCTTGCTCGGTAACTGAACTGTGCTTGAAGTCTTTGCTTAGATTCACGTGACATCCTCTTATTGAATCCATGCTCGTCCCCATGTGCTCGATCATCCTGTGCTTGTAACACTTGGCTGGAATATGTATGATCAAGCTGTTTGCTCGATTGGCAATCCATGCTCAATAGAAGAATACTCTTACTCGTTGAAGTGTAGCTTGCTCGAAACCTTCAACACTTAGAAGAATCAACCATTTAAGGTTCAGAACCTTGCTCAAAGTAGTAAGGACCATGCTCGAACATCTGGGCTTGCTCGTATTCCATACTTAGCCGTTTTCTGAGGAGGTTGAGAAGATTCCAATCTTCCTTATCAAAAATCCGACCCAACAGCCTTGTTAGGCTAAATCTATGTACTATCCTGAGTATATGGATGTGTGATTTGGTATGTGTAATACGTGTCTACTATTTGAATTATCTGCCTGTTAGTTAATGTGATTCCTTGTGCAATGAGCTATAGGGAAAATTCTATTATGTGAAGTTTAGTTGTTTATCATTATAGAATGGCTCCGAATAAAACAAACACGTGATTTGAGGCAGTTGTGGCCAAAATGATCGCTCGACAACTGCAGATAGTAACGCTGACAATCGTAGCGCGATTCGCTGCCGGCATTAGTACAACAATGAATACAAATTAAATGCCAAACACTAATATGGTCGTGAATATTATTTCGCCCCCCCCCCAATTCTAATACAGTTACAAATGTTATTTTTATGATAAATACTAACATTGTCACGAATAATACTCCCCCATTGGGCAATAATGCTACTACCGATAATGATAAATTCCACCACTAAATGCCATTGGCAATAAAAATCGTTTACTAAACATGAATACTACTCGTAACAACAGTGATCCTTCACAACAGAAATACTCGTTTAAACAAATTACATTGTGCAAACCTATAAATTCTGGTGGCACTACAAAAGTAAATGTTGTAGTAAAATGGATCGAAGAAATAAAATCTGTTATCAATAACTGAAATTGATCATCACATATGTGACAGATAACGATTGTACAAATTCGGAAACAAGAGACAACATGATTTGGACAAAACTTAAAACCCTTTTATTAAAATATTTTCGTCCAAGGAATGAAATCTAGAAATTAGAATACAAACCCGGGAAACTGAAGACAAAAGGTGCGAACTAATTGGGATACACAAACTGTTTTAATGATCGGGCTTGACTGATGCCATAGTTAGTAACTCCAAAAGTAGGAACTTTAATTAATTACCACTAACTATAAAAAAACAAAAAATCCCGTGACACAAGCTGGTGTGGTAGCCTTTGATTTGGTATAAAATAGTGTGTTGAGAATGCCCGTGGAAATCGTCTAGTACCAAAAAGAATTAATCATGAAACATGGGTACAAAAGCTACAACAATTTAAACTTGCGCACCCTACAACTCAAAATAATACGACAATCAACTTTAATTCAGAATAAAACATATACAATGAACCTTTGCTACAGGGTATGTTGAATAAAGGCATGGCATAAAAGCAGGAAGATTGGATACTATCCCTGTAGCCGTGAAACTATTATGACCACTATAAACCGACTGTTCTGACCTCACCACTTACAGTTGTCCCAATCGTAACCAATTCGATCACAAACTATGACAAACCCCCATGTTTACTACAAGTGTCGAAGTAAGAAACACTTCAAAAGGAACGGTCTCAAGTTAAGCTAAGAATGAACATCTACGTCTAACTCGGCTAGAGGTCGCGATTAGTGATCGGACCTGATAAAACACAGCAAGACTTAATTGTGGTGAGAGAATACATTTGTAATTTCTGACTAATATGCTTCAGTTCGTTTGATATAGATACCGATAGAAGAGTTATTCTCCATTGAATTCGTACCCCTGGGAAATATACTGGTTAGTGAACTAGTAAGACCCCTATGCTATAAAATTCGCTAATAGAAAAATTGATAACTGTTAACCAAATACTCCAAAACTTTCCTATTATCTTAAACAATTAACCATTTTTATTGACCTACTCCTGGTATAGTTAGGAAGTATCGATGAAATTGTCAGTATGGACTGGTTAGCTAAATACAAGGCGGAACTCGTGGGTGATGACTAAAGAGTTGAAATTCCTCTCTTGAATGATGAAGCAATTATGGTATACGGAGAGAAGTTTGGTGCAATATCACCTTTCTTGCCTCATCTTAAAGTATTAAAGCACTTACGCCAAAGGTATACGGAATTTCTGAAAAATGTAACCATAAAAACCCCAATGAAACATATAGGAGACATTCCTGTAGTACTCGAATACTCCAATGTCATTTCTGATGAACTACCCGGAATACCACTATTCGTCAAGTTGAATCCTGAACTGACTTAATCCTAGGAACCACTTCTATTACCCAGGATACCTTATCGTCTGACACTCACCAAAATGTAAAATTATTTGGTCAGCTACAAGAATTATTAGATAAAGATTTTATAGAACCTAGCTATCCTCATTAGGGAGCAACGGTGTTGTTTGTAAAGAAGAAGGATTGTAGCTTTAGGATGTGCATTGATTACCAGGATATACACAAAATTGCCATAAAAAACTAATGTCCCCTCCCACAATTAGACGAATTATTTGATCAACTCTAAGGAGCGAATTACTTCTCGAAAATCGACTTCCGATCCAGCTATTTTCAAGTTAAAATCCAAAAGGAAGATGTTTCTAAAACGACGTTTCGAACTCAATAAAATAGCTATGAATTTTCAATTATGCCTTTTGAGCTAACTAATACACCCGCAGTCTTCTAGGACCTCCCTAACCGAGTTTGTAAACCGCACCTAAATTCGTTACAGTGTTTAGTAATGATATCTCAAATATTTGAAAACCAAGGTGGAACTCGAACAACGTATACGAACAATCTCAGAGTTGTTAGGGTAGAAGAAACTGTATGCCAAGTTGACCAAGTATAAATATTGTTTACAAGAAGTGCAATTTTTAGGACGCGTTGTTAACAGACGCGGAATTCACATAAACCTGAGCGAGATAGAATTCAATAAAAGTTGGCAAGTACCAAGGGCACCAAAAGAAATTCGCCAAATTTTAAGAATAGCTGGATACTACCAGTGTCATTAAAACACTTTAAGTATAACTCGACTGCTAGCTCTCGTAACTCAGAGAGACCAAACTCATGATCAGGAAGCAGAACAAGAAATGCCCTTCCAGCTACTAACATAAAAACTTTATTCGGATCCAATATTAAAATTTTCAGTAGGAAATATACCATCCGTGACCCGGAGTATGGAACGATTGATTTTGATGGGGATACTACTAATATGTCATCCAATGCACAAATTAAATAAATCACAAAAGCCTATGACCTGCAATTGATCTAACAAAACTGAATATGGGATATGGAAAACGAGTAGAGTTGTGGAACAAGTGTAATTGTGAAAACCGATGCCTCAAGATGAAGGGATGAAATTAAACACTAGAAAGTACGGGCATTTGAAACGATTGTTTAGACAAACATTATCGGGCATATTCATATTGCCCAAAAAAAAGCCATAAGAGCATAACATTTGGAAAACAAAATCTTGTACGGGGACGATAAGAACTTTGGAAAGGAAAACCGATGAAATTCTATACCTCCAACAAACCGAGTCTAGATTCCAACTTTTGTTAAACTATATAACCTGATCATGGACAAAGCACATAAGTCCAAAGATTCTATTCATCTAGGTACCGATAAGATGCACAAACATTGAAATAAATATTATCGGTGATCAGAATGTCTGACTCGTGCTAGAATTGAAGCAGAGTATTAAAACCCTCAGTAATGTTATAACAACTAGAAAGTCCCAGTAGAAGTGGGAACAGTTTATAATGAGTCTCATAACACACTTTCTTAAATCATTCCGAGAACATAGTATGGGCCGGGTACTAATTGGCCAGCTAACTTAAATTGTATGCTTTCTCCAGACCTATAACAACTACGCAACTAAAAATCATAGAATGGCGCGTCTATCCAATTTATTTTAGATCGAAATAGACATTAAGCTTCTTATCTTTGGCAAAACTTAGGAAACCAAATCGGTTTAAGCACAACCTGTCATTCCCAAACAAACAATCGTTTTGTACAAACTATGCAAACACTAAAAGAATTACCAAACCTTAGAGAAATTTAGGACCAACATTTCCACTGGTCAAATCCTCGAATACTAATAGTTATCATATTATTATACGAACGGCACTATAACCGGTACAATACGAACGAGAACATGAATTGATACTTTATTAGACTAAAAGTTGACAACACTCAAAATGCGAAATCCAATTTGATTTCGGAAACCACAAATATAACTATATCGATGTACATAATGAATTGTTTAATTTTTAAATGTGTAATTCGAGTTGAGGAAACTGATAAGCTGACAACAACATATATGGAACCGTACGAAGTTAACCTTCAATTTAATCTCATAGCAAATTAACTAAAACCATATTTAATGTCGAGTTTTAGTCCTACTACTAATTTCCTATTATTGACGAGGCGGCGATAGTAACGCGTGGAAACTCACACATAACTGAACTTTGTAAAGAACCCGTATAAATATTAGGCGGGAATTGTATACATTTGAAAACGAAATGCCTTATAACGGGGAATTGTATACATTTGAAAACGAAATCAAATATTCTTGTTTGTTCCTAAGAAGATTTTAACTGGTATATTGAATTTCGGGGACGAAATTTCTTAACGGGGGAAGAATGTGACATTTGAGACAAAACCAGGTACACCTTAGTACGTATTTACCGATTAAGCAATTAAACGCTTATTACGTACGAACGAACGATTAACCGAATGGGTCCGGTTATGACCCGATATCTTAGGGGGGCCATCTATAAGTGATATACGATTAATATAAGCTAATATATTAGTATTATGGCCTTAGTTCTATAGCAAACAAGTTAAACGAAAACATGCTCATTTAACTACCCGCTATGGATTTAAACACGAAAATAATTATAAACCCGCATTGTATCATCCGTTAAGCCGAAAAAGATTTACAAAACACTTAGTGGAAATGTTTTAAGCGATCCGTGAAAATATTTTCGATCTTTACAAATGAATAACACTTGTTTTTGCACTGTTTGTCGTACCCGATATATTTTTCGCGGCAAAAACCAAACTCGAAATAAATTTGGACTCAGCATTTCATGTTTGGGCTCACAAAATGAGGTAAGTAGGCCAAAGTTGGGCCCAAGAAAGCCCAACAACTTCTCGGCCGCCACTTAAGACCAAAACACCATTTTGTTATATTAATGTTTCTAACTTCACATTTAAGCTATATCTTAAAAATATCAAGCCATATCTGCTTCTAGAGGACTGTTCTAACAAATCCCAGCCAATATTTAGGTTAATAGTTTAATTTTGATTAATATTTTATTTGTTTAATATCATATAAACATATTTTGATTATCAAAAATCAATCCTAACCATGCAAATATCATAAAAATGATCCTAAACATGTTTTGATCATACACATGGTTAGGAATCAGAATTATACCCTTTTTTGGCCATAAAAACAGACTAGAGGGTTTAAACGGCGTTTTTACGGTTCAAAAGTTCGGTTAAATACCCTAGCCGAAACCCTAAGTTAAGAGGTTGTCATGTTGATGAAAATTGTTTGGTTTGTGATATGGACCTGTATCTAGCTTGCATATGTCACACCCGGCCCTGAACGGCGGAAACAGCCGGGCGCGCGCGAGTGGGGATTGATAATTAAGCACGGGCCATTGCAAACATTCAAAGTAAGATTTTCATTACGCATGAAATGTTTAATACAAATACATTACATTGTTTAAAAATTACATAAAAACATCCAAGTATAAAAACTGTTGAAGATTTCCACGCCATATCCCCTTGCGCGGCGGGAACAACCACGCGCATCGAAGGGATAGAACTAAAATCTTCCAAAAAGATAGTTTTAGATGTTCAGCGTGAGGTGCTCTAAGTGTGACTCCATGCGCTACCTAGTTATCTCCTGAAAGACACGTAAAACATTTGAATCAGTATAAACTGAGTGAGTTCACAAGTTTTAGTAACTTGATAAATCGTATTGCATCATAGTCTTGGCGAAAATCATATTGAAACACATTTCTGATTTCATGTCTAAACATATGCTTGATAAACCGTATGAAAACATAGATCTGACAACATATTTCTGATGGAACCGTTCCGCGGGTCGCGCGCCGAACGTTTCTGGAAAACGTGCTCGTCCATGCAAAGTGGCGCTGCCACTACGAGCTAAAATAATGTAATACCGTCCCGCTGGTTACGCGTGGACATTTCAGAAAAACCGTGCTCGTCTATGCAAAGAGGCGTTGCCCCTACGAGCTAATCAATAATACCGTCCCGCGGGTTACGCGCGGACGTTGTGCCGGAAAACAAGGCGCTCGTCCATGCAAAGAGGTGCGACCCCTACGAGCGGGCTCAATCCCATAGTACTGCCCCATTCTAGGCACTCGTCCATGCAAAGAGGTGCGACCCCTACGAGTGGGTGGATCAAACCAGCAGTCCCTACCCTTAGAGTTCCACTGGTAAAGTGATCACTTACTCGAATTCTGGCGCACTTACATCGTAAACCATAGATAACCGTTTGCATTGCTCATCATGAAACATAATTTAAACACAATCGTTTGCATAACTTGTAAGTATACCATGATAAATCGTAATTTAAGTACGTGTCCCTCGCCCCGAAAACAGTTTAAAAATAGTGAAAATAGTGAAAATAGGGGCTGTGAGACTCACCTGTGGTTCTTGTTAAGGGATTAATCGAGATTCGGGTTTTCTTGGTGTTGGCCTCGGAATTGAAGGTCTAGAATACGATTAAATAACAAGAAGTATATATATTAAGATCAAGAAATAGGAGAATATAAGGGTTGGAAAGTAGATCTCAAGGTTATAATCTCGGCTTACCTAGTAACAAGATCGGAAATGAAAACAACGGATGCTTGGGAGATGATTAGTGCAAGTTTGCAGTTCTTAAGAGAGAAGTTTGAAGTGTGTTTGGGTGATAATTTGGGTTACATATTTATAGGCAAGATTTAGGGAACACAATCCCTTGCTTTAGGGGATTGTAATCTTTTCATATCTAGGTGTAATGATGATAAAGTATGGAAATTATTATTATTTATTTAAAAGTGGAGGTGATTGGTCCTAGGGAGTGGATAAAAGATTCTGATTTGATTTGGACAGGACATGCAGGTCTGTGGTTGGTGGGAGTAGGGTGGCTGACAGTTGACTTTTCATGTTACAGTGTGCTTTTTCAGGTACTTTTGTCAGTGTACAGTAAAAAGTGGAAATCTCTGAAACACGCTACTGTTTCCTTTTGGGCGGGAATAATCTCCTTACATCTGGAGAATAGACTAAGTGTTCTGCGCGTATAACTTTGTGCGCATAGCTTTCTGCGTGAAGGACATTTCTTTGCTGCGGGTAGGTGCGTAACCTTCTCGCAGTTAGGGACATTGAGTTTCATTTGTAGATTCTCCAGGTGGTCTTGGTATTTCAACATAGTGATCAGTCATGTTGAAGTCAATTCCATCTTGGAGCTTCAGACAAACTAGCTCTCAATGTTCCCGCCATGCGGGGAGGTTAGTTCCCTTTCCGCATGCGCATAAACGTTTTGGGATGCACCCGCCTTAGCATCATGCGGGACGGTCAACCCATTAGACAATATAAAGTTATGGAAACATAAAACCAAAACACTCGCGCATGGCGCGTATAACATATGCCCACGCTGGTTCTTAACATGGCGCGCTCGCGCAGGGTGCACATAACAAATGCACGCGCTGATTCTAACATAGCGCGCTCGAGCAGGGCGCACATAACAAATGCACGCGCTGATTCTAACATAGCGCGCTCGCGCAAGGCGCATATAACATAATTACCTAATAATTAGGTTGATTACTTGGTTTAAGGGATTGGGAAATTACCGGGTGTCACATTCTCCCCCTGTTAGAAGAATTTCGTCCCGAAATTTAGGAGATGTTGCTGGCAGAAGCCATGCTTTGAAAGAGGTATGGGTATTTCTGGCGCATTTGATCTTCTCTTTCCCAATTGAATTCAGGCCCACGCCTTGAGTTCCATTGAACCTTTACTAACTTGATTCGACTTCTGCGCAACTTTTGTTCTTTCCAATCGGTTACGGCTATAGGCTCTTCTACGAAGTGCAGTTGTTTGTCGATGTGAATCTCTTCCATCGGTAAGATCAACGTTTCGTCAGATAAACACTTTTTGAGGTTGGACACATGAAACGTATCATGAACTCCACTGAGTTCGGCGGGTAAACGGAGTTTATAAGCAACCGGACCGATCCTTTCCAGGATCTCAAATGGTCCAATGTAGCGCGGATTCAACTTTCCTCGCTTGCCGAAACGGGGGACTCCTTTCCATGGAGAGACTTTCAAAAGTACTCTATCCCCTACTTGAAACTCCAACGGTTTCCTTCGCACATCTGCGTAGCTCTTCTGTCTGTCGCGCGCTGTCTTAAGGCGATCCCGTATCTGAAAAATCTTGTCTGTTGTTTCTTGGATCAATTCTGGACCGGTCATTTGCTTGTCACCCACTTCAGCCCAGCACAGTGGGGATCTACACTTGCGCCCATACAAAGCTTCAAACGGCGCAGCCTTGAGGCTTGTGTGATAACTGTTGTTGTAAGAAAATTCAACCAATGGGAGATGAGTATCCCAGCTACCTCTGAAATCGATTGCGCACGCGCGCAGCATATCTTCCAATGTCTGGATTGTTCGCTCGCTTTGTCCATCCGTTTGGGGATGATAAGCCGTACTCATGTCAAGATGAGTACCTAAAGCCCCTTGTAACGATCTCCAAAACCTTGAGGTGAACCGACTATCTCTATCAGAAATGATGGATACTGGGACTCCATGTTTTGAAACTACTTCTCGAATATACAATCGGGCTAACTTTTCCATCTTATCGGTTTCCTTGATCGGCAGGAAGTGCGCTGACTTAGTTAGCCGATCTACAATAACCCAGATCGTGTCATAACCCCCAGGTGTCCTTGGCAGTTTGGTGATGAAGTCCATAGAGATTTGTTCCCACTTCCACATGGGAATTTCTGGCTGCTGAAGTAACCCCGACGGCTTCTGGTATTCAGCCTTCACCTTCGAACACGTCAGGCACTTACTGACATACGTCGCGATGGCGCCTTTAAGATTGGGCCACCAATACAGCGCTTTAACATCTTGGTACATCTTGTCTGCGCCAGGATGTACGGAATACCGCGTCTTGTGAGCTTCGTTTAATACTTGCTCGCGCAATCCTCCCTTGAGAGGGACCCATATGCAGTTAGCGAAATATAGATTGCCGTTCTCTTTAAGTTCCAAACTCTTAATCATACCCCCAAGGGATTCGTTTTTAACAAACTCTGGTTTCAAGGCTTCTTGCTGAGCGTCTCGGATGCGGGTAGAGAGATCTGCGCGAATGGTCAACCTTAGAGCCTTGACTCGTAGCGTTTTTATTCGCTCCTTCCTACTTAGCGCGTCTGCTACCACATTCGCCTTTCCAGGGTGGTACTTAATTTCACAATCATAATCATTCAACAACTCCACCCATCTTCGTTGCCTCATGTTTAAATCCTTTTGATCAAATATATGTTGAAGGCTCTTGTGATCCGTAAAGATTATACACTTTGTACCATAGAGGTAATGGCGCCAAATCTTTAGCGCGAAGACAACCGCTCCAGTTCCAGATCATGCGTTGTGTAGTTCTTTTCATTGGTCTTGAGTTGGCGCGAGGCATACGCTATGGCTTTGTCTCGCTGCATAAGGACACATCCGAGTCCCTGATGTGAAGCGTCGCAGTAAACGACGATGTCATCCGTCCCCTCGGGCAGAGACAAAATTGGCGCACTACATAACTTCTGTTTCAACATTTGAAACGCCGCTTCCTGATTTTCGCCCCAAACAACTTCTTGTCTTTCTGAGTTAGCGCGGTCAGAGGTAGAGCTATCTTGGAGAAGTTCTCAATGAAGCGTCGATAGTAGCCAGCTAGTCCTAGGAATTGCCTCACCTCAGTTGGGGTTTTTGGCGCTTCCCAGTTTTCGATGGCCTTGACCTTGGAAGGATCGACGTGTATTCCTTTCTCGTTTACAACGTGACCGAGAAAGTGAACTTCTCTAAGCCAAAACTCACACTTGGAAAACTTCGCATACAACTTTTCTTTCCTCAACAATTCCAAAATCAATCTCAGGTGTTGCTCATGCTCGGCTTTGGTCCAAGAGTAAATCAGAATATCATCTATAAATACAATTACAAATTTATCCAAGTATGGTTTGCACACGCGGTTCATCAGATCCATGAATACAGCCGGCGCATTAGTTAGCCCGAAAGGCATCACTAAGAACTCATAATGGCCGTATCTAGTTCGGAAGGCTGTTTTCGGCACATCTTCCTCATGGACCCTAAGTTGGTGGTATCCTGACCGTAGATCTATCTTCGAATAATAACTGGATCCCTGCAACTGGTCAAATAAGTCGTCAATCCTCGGTAAGGGGTACCGATTCTTCACTGTCAGCTTGTTCAGCTCCCTGTAGTCAATATACATCCAGAAGGAACCATCCTTCTTCTTTACAAACAGTACTGGAGCTCCCCAAGGTGAGAAGCTTGGGCGTATGAAACCCTTATCCAATAGTTCCTGTAGCTGATTGGATAGCTCTTGCATCTCAGATGGAGCTAATCGATAAGGCGCTCGAGCTACTGGCGCAGCTCTTGGGACTAAATCAATTCAAAACTCGACTTGTCGCGGCGGCGGTAATCCGGGCAAATCTTCAGGAAAAACTTCTGGAAATTCGCGCACTACCGGTAAGTCTTCAATTCTTCGCTCATCTCCTTTCTTCTCTACTACATGCGCCAGGAAGGCGTAGCACCCTTTCCTTAGGAACTTGCGCGCATTTAGGCACGAAATCAGTTTCGTCGCAACTCCCCTTCTTTCCCCTTGAATCACCAAGATTTCTCCGTTCAACAGTGGGATCCGAACCTGCTTCTCATGGCAAATAACTTCCGCGTGGTTCTCGACTAACCAATCCATACCTATTACAATGTCAAAACTTCCCAAGTCTATTGGCAACAAGTTAATATTGAACCCGTGACCTCCCATGACTATTACACATTGTTCAGTTCTTTCGTTCGCGCATAACTGCCTACCATTGGCTAGTTCTATAGTGTAAGGTGTGTCTAGCCTACTGGTTGCTAGGCCTAGGAAGTCTTTAAACTCAGCGGATATAAAACTTAGGTCAGCGCCAGTATCGAATAAGACAGATGCAAAATGGCCGTTAAGTAAAAACGTACCGGTTACCACATTCGGCTCTTCTTTAGCTTCGCCCGCGCCGATCACAAAATCTCTCCCGCGAGCTTGGTTTCCCTTTTGCGGGCAATCCCGACTAAAATGCCCTGGCTTCCCGCATGCGTAGCAGTTGTCGCTCGCTCCAGCTTCTCTTATACGGCAATTCATCGTCTTGTGCCCTGGTCTGCTACATTTGGCGCATTCGATTCTTGCGCATTCACCTTCGTGGTGATACTTGCATTTGCTGCACCATGGGCGAGGCCCGCTGTATCCTTTCCTTGATGGTTCCGCGGCTTGGATCGCGTAAACCCTTGCGCTCTCCTGCTTCTTGAACGGTGGCTGCTTGGAGTCGGACCCTCGGTGGTGAGAGTTCCATTTCATCTTGGAGTCAGAGATTCGCTGCTCGTTTCCGCGCGTAGTCAACATACCCGCACGGACCGTATCCCTTGTAAGGGTGATGGCCCGCGCTACCGCTTCATCAAAGGTTGGAGGTGCTGCGGCGTTGAGCGGAACCCTAACAACAGGAGGTAACCCAAAGATATACCTCTCGATCTTCTTTTCCTCCGTGTTTGCCATGTCTGGCACCAACTGGCAAAGCTCGTTGAACCGGTTGTTGTAGGCGTCGATATCCGTTCCTATCATGGTGTGGTTCCAGAATTCCTGTTGCAGACTCTGAATTTCTGCGCGAGAGCAGAACTTTCTCATCAACATTTCCTTCAGCTCCTCCCAGGTCTTGTGGAGAGCAACTTCTCACCCCAATGTTTTCGTTTGAAGCTTCCACCAAGACGAGGCCACTTCTTGAAACATGCAGGTCGCGTAAAGGACCTTCTGGTTCTCACTACATCCACTAATGGAGAGAACTGTCTCCATCTTGTCAATCCAGTTGTAGAGCCCAATGGCCCCTTCGGTACCCTTGAATGGCCAAGGCTTACAGGCCATAAATGTCTTATAGGAGCATCCTTTGTCCAAAGCTCCTGATTCGGGTTCTGGGGTCTCGTTCTCCTGACGACCCTGACTAGATTCGGCCTTGCTGGCCTCATGTGTCGCGATCGCCTGCGCGATTATTTCTGCGAGTTCCTCGGGTGTCATGGTAATTCCCTTGGCTCTAGTTGGAGGCATTCTCGCTTTAAAAGAGTGAAAATATATCAAACTTAGCGCATGTACTCTGAGCACATAATGTTCTTATCTTATTCACTAGACACTGTGTGACCCGTGTTCCTAAGTGTGTGTATAGTTTCTTTTGAAAATATTTTCTTTGAAAAATATTTCATGCGATTCCCCAACGGTTATAGTCTAGGTTAAAACTTCTTTTCCTAGTTCGCTATAACCTGGCTCTGATACCAATCTGTCACACCCGGCCCTGAACGGCGGAAACAGCCGGGCGCGCGCGAGTGGGGATTGATAATTAAGCACGGGCCATTGCAAACATTCAAAGTAAGATTTTCATTGCGCATGAAATGTTTAATACAAATACATTACATTGTTTAAAAATTACATAAAAACATCCAAGTATAAAAACTGTTGAAGATTTCCACGCCATATCCCATTGCGCGGCGGGAACAACCACGCGCATCGAAGGGATAGAACTAAAATCTTCCAAAAAGCTAGTTTTAGATGTTCAGCGTGAGGTGCTCTAAGTGTGACTCCATGCGCTACCTAGTTATCTCCTGAAAGACACGTAAAACATTTGAATCAGTATAAACTGAGTGAGTTCACAAGTTTTAGTAACTTGATAAATCGTATTGCATCATAGTCTTGGCGAAAATCATATTGAAACACATTTCTGATTTCATGTCTAAACATATGCTTGATAAACCGTATGAAAACATAGATCTGACAACATATTTCTGATGGAACCGTTCCGCGGGTCGCGCGCCGAACGTTTCTGGAAAACGTGCTCGTCCATGCAAAGTGGCGCTGCCACTACGAGCTAAAATAATGTAATACCGTCCCGCGGGTTACGCGTGGACATTTCTGAAAAACCGTGCTCGTCTATGCAAAGAGGCTTTGCCCCTACGAGCTAATCAATAATACCGTCCCGCGGGTTACGCGCGGACGTTGTGCCGGAAAACAAGGCGCTCGTCCATGCAAAGAGGTGCGACCCCTACGAGCGGGCTCAATCCCATAGTACTGCCCCATTCTAGGCACTCGTCCATGCAAAGAGGTGCGACCCCTACGAGTGGGTGGATCAAACCAGCAGTCCCTACCCTTAGAGTTCCACTGGTAAAGTGATCACTTACTCGAATTCTGGCGCACTTACATCGTAAACCATAGATAACCGTTTGCATTGCTCATCATGAAACATAATTTAAACACAATCGTTTGCATAACTTGTAAGTATACCATGATAAATCGTAATTTAAGTACGTGTCCCTCGCCCCGAAAACAGTTTAAAAATAGTGAAAATAGTGAAAATAGGGGCTGTGAGACTCACCTGTGGTTCTTGTTAAGGGATTAATCGAGATTCGGGTTTTCTTGGTGTTGGCCTCGGAATTGAAGGTCTAGAATACGATTAAATAACAAGAAGTATATATATTAAGATCAAGAAATAGGAGAATATAAGGGTTGGAAAGTAGATCTCAAGGTTATAATCTCGGCTTACCTAGTAACAGGATCGGAAATGAAAACAACGGATGCTTGGGAGATGATTAGTGCAAGTTTGCAGTTCTTAAGAGAGAAGTTTGAAGTGTGTTTGGGTGATAATTTGGGTTACATATTTATAGGCAAGATTTAGGGAACACAATCCCTTGCTTTAGGGGATTGTAATCTTTTCATATCTAGGTGTAATGATGATAAAGTATGGAAATTATTATTATTTATTTAAAAGTGGAGGTGATTGGTCCTAGGGAGTGGATAAAAGATTCTGATTTGATTTGGACAAGACATGCAGGTCTGTGGTTGGTGGGAGTAGGGTGGCTGACAGTTGACTTTTCATGTTACAGTGTGCTTTTTCAGGTACTTTTGTCAGTGTACAGTAAAAAGTGGAAATCTCTGAAACACGCTACTGTTTCCTTTTGGGCGGGAATAATCTCCTTACATCTGGAGAATAGACTAAGTGTTCTGCGCGTATAACTTTGTGCGCATAGCTTTCTGCGTGAAGGACATTTCTTTGCTGCTGGTAGGTGCGTAACCTTCTCACAGTTAGGGACATTGAGTTTCATTTGTAGATTCTCCAGGTGGTCTTGGTATTTCAACATAGTGATCAGTCATGTTGAAGTCAATTCCATCTTGGAGCTTCAGACAAACTAGCTCTCAATGTTCCCGCCATGCGGGGAGGTTAGTTCCCTTTCCGCATGCGCATAAACGTTTTGGGATGCACCCGCCTTAGCATCATGCGGGACGGTCAACCCATTAGACAATATAAAGTTATGGAAACATAAAACCAAAACACTCGCGCATGGCGCATATAACATATGCCCACGCTGGTTCTTAACATGGCGCGCTCGCGCAGGGTGCACATAACAAATGCACGCGCTGATTCTAACATAGCGCGCTCGCGCAGGGCGCACATAACAAATGCACGCGCTGATTCTAACATAGCGCGCTCGCGCAAGGCGCATATAACATAATTACCTAATAATTAGGTTGATTACTTGGTTTAAGGGATTGGGAAATTACCGGGTGTCACAGCATAAGGGCACAAGAACCCGAAAACTTGATTAGAAAGGCGAAAACGAACCGAAACCGCGAAGGTAATACCGAAATACTCGATTACGGGCTGTTTAGGATTCGATTATGACGTGCATATTGTTAGGTTATAGAATTTTGCAGGGACATCAGGGACAATATCATTGAGTCCCTATTCAAATTTGGTAATTTTTCTACCGTCCGAGAATATTTAGTGAATTTATTACCGAATTGGGACGTTTATTTGAGAAATAATAGTTATGCTTGAAAAATTATGAAATTTTGTGCGAAACTCTGATTTTGTATATTTTGATCAAATATAAAATTTGGGAGCATTTGGAGAAGCCTAAGGAGGTTTGGTTCATTTGGAAAGATTGTTAGAGTTTGAGATTTTTCCAGATTGTTTTGGAACATATTCTGATCACTTAGAATTTTTGGTGGAATTTTTGGAGATCGTTTGGTATAAACGAACGATTTTCGGGCTAATTATAGCAGATAAAATGAATTTTTATAAATTAATAAATCAGTAAATAATTCCAAAAATTTTTTATAAAAATATACATATTTTAATTATAATTGTTTAAATTTTCATAATTTAAGGATTAAGCAAGTTCAGTTCTGATAAAAACCGACGAGTTCATGATTAATGTACCTGTTGGAATATCATAACACCAAGAGTGATCAGAAATCATATTTTTGGATTAATTAAGTAGAAACGAACTCTTTATAAGAAATTTGGACAATTTGGATAAATTGGGCACATTTTTCTTCAAAACAAACTGAATAAACGGAAACGAGTCCTGTAGTGAATCTAGAACCCCAATATGTGCTCTTTCTTTATAACATAATCATTTTATCGACCAACACATTTACCCAAGCTTACATCCACATAACTGTTTTCTGAACGCATAAACGAACAACTTGGCCCAGCTGGGAAAACGGGGAAACTAAGCCAAGTTCGGTTTTAAGTATTAAACATTGAACAACATCACAATCTAAGCCTATTGACATTTTCTAGGCATACCAGCTATACCCAGATTAGATATGCAGCCCAGTTTAGTATTGAGATTATAATAGTATTAAAATATTAATATTATTATAATATTAATTATAGGGACTAGTGATTACGAGTCTAGCAAAACCTGAACTGTCGCGCTACTAAATACTGATTAAACTGTGAGTTTCATGAACCCACTTTCAAACTGCTATTATGAACTTTTGGGGTGAAAAACATGTTGATAAATATCTATATATATTCTGAACTGTTTGATGATGGGAATTGTCTAAGTGCTAACACACGAAAGTACCCACAAACATAGTGATTAACTTTGAGCCGTTGCTTGTGAATAGTACTATTGGTTTAACAAATCCAGGCGGGGGCCAACACGGTTTGCTGAGACATTATCCCGTTTGCACATGACCATAATTATACAAACAAGCTATGTAGTGTTAGACATAGCTACTCGGGGTATGTTATGGGTGGAAAGTGGGCCACAGTGGTTGATTGAGCATGGGAAATGGATGCACGCAACATAGACAGTCAAGGCTTCACTGTAGCTTAGCATAATTACATCATAAACATACAAACAAACAGACTTGTAATGTACGTGCATACATACTTGCGTATTTACAAACTGTGATTGTTGTACGCATAAATGATTTCTTGAAACTCGTGAAACTCCCTAACTATTTGTAGTTGACCCTCTTTAGCATGTTTTTCAGGTACTAGATTGGATTAGAAAGTCAATGCGTTACGTGTTTGACTTGCGATCAATGCTGGGTGAATTGATACAAGTGTGCTAATAGGAATTATAGCCTCTTAAACGGGCTGGATTAAGTTTGTATCACCTAGTTGTAAATGAAGTTAGATCAATGTAAAATAATGTAAAGTAGTTTGTATTGTTCTTAATAAACAATGTGGTTGATATCAGAGGTGTCTGTTACATTTCCGTTTTACGCTTCCGCAAATGCTTAACGGGGTGTGACAAGAGAAGAGAAGCCCAGCTTCCCAATGACAAAAGATCTAGTGGCACCTATGGGAAACCTCACTTTTATGACTAATCAACAGCCAATTGTGGAAGAACCAGCTGAAACAAGCTCAGTTTGTGGAGGAAGTCAATCAAGATTTAATGTACAAATGATTGAAGATGACATTACTTAAGCAACTAGTGCACACCTACACACAAAACAATTCAAGTCATGGAGCAGATTTCCAAGCATTGTTCTCTATGTTCATTGATTCCTACAATGCCATCGTGGCAAAGAATCTGATCAACACAAGCTTTGTGCAAGAAGATCTTGAACAGATAGATGTGGATGATCTTGAAGACATGGATATTAAGTGGCAAGCTGCAATGCTGGCAGTTAGAAGCAAAAGACTATACAACAGGACTGGAAGATCATCTTTCTCAGGACCAAATGACAGGATCGGATTTGACAAGTCCAAGGCTATCTGCTACAATTGCCAGCAACCATGGCACTTTGCAAGGGAATGTAATCAACCAAAACAGTTTGGTAATCAGATGAATCAGAACCAGTTCTATCAGAACCAGCATCAGAATTACCAAGGAACTCAACAAAGAAACCAGTTTGTTAATCACAATCCCTACCAGAATCAAAATAGACCCCAGCAACATCAAGCTTAGCCACAAAAAAGAAACAACCAGCCTCAAGCTTAAGGAAACCAGAACAGAATGAATGCAAATATTGTGAATCAAGCAAGAGACCAAGGAAATGTTGCAGTAACCATAGTACGACAAGATGGGGAGTTTGACTGGAGCAACCATGTTGCAGAGATGGAGAAAGCAAATGTAGCATTCATGGCAAAAGTGCAGGACAAGGCATAATCTTCAAACTAACAGGTACAATCTGAACCCTCTGTTTCTGATCTTCTTATTAAAATTGATGAACTCAACAAGGAGATTAGAATGTGGAAATCGAAGTGTGGAAGGAAAGAGGCATTTCTGAATGTCTATGAGACAAGTGAGGCCGCAAATGAAAGTCAGATTAAAAGCTTAGAGGAGGATTGTATGCTAGCATACATGACTCAGTCAAGAATGATTGTTGAGATTGAAAGCTTGAAGAAAATGTTCACAGAAGAGAAGCTCAAAAATTATGAGTTGCTGATTCAAATTGAATTTCTTAAAAACTTGGTATCTATTGGAAACATAGTTGGGTATGTGGATAAGGTGACACCTGAAGATAAATACAAGAAGGTACCACCACCTTTTTGTGACAAATATCTACTGAAAGTAGACAAAGAAAGCAGAAATGAATACTTAAAGTAGTTCAAGAGTGTATTTGAAGACAAACAAGAGGTTGTGAAGCAGTATGAAGATGTAATTGTGAACAGTGAAGGAGAGTTTGTCACGAAGAAGCCTGATAAGATAGATGAGAAGGAAGAAAAGAAGACTGATTTGAGCAAGAAGAAAAGATGGAGTGAATACTCCAGTGAAGGGAGCACATGCAGCTGTAGCAGCGACAAATCTTCAAAATGTAAACAAAAGAAGAAGGAATCAAACAAAAGGGATGACAAAACAATTCCAAAGCTGCCAAAGATAACACCTAAACTCAAGAAACATTATGAAAAGATGAGGAGAGAACACAAGGCATTTGATATATGTGGTAGAGCTCAAACAAAGAACAAGAATGATAAATCTGATAGCTACAAATATGATCAACACCCTCCAATCTACCCAGTGTTCTCAAACCATGAACTTTTTGACATTGGGGGATGTTAATTATGTACCTATGAGAAGATATGCAGCAAATCAAGAGGAAAGCTCTTGAATAACTCCATCTAAGTTGAAGAAGATTGTGTTTGAGAAAGAAAAATATCCTCAAATACCTAATATCAGCAAGCCCATTAGGATGGACTTCACTAACTCTTTATGCCCAAAAACCTCTTTAGGTTTTGACTTTCCTAAACCTAGTGACAAGATCAAGGACAAGCAACTGCTTGAAGACATGAGAAGTTTTGCAAAAGCGTGGTGTAAGAAGTGTGATCCCTACGGAAATCACACTGATTCTTGTTGTAAGGCCCCGAACCCTGGGTACCCCACAGTTGGTAATCATTCAAAACACTCGTAAAAATAATTACACTTAAAAACAATTCACATCTTTAAAATAACCATCTCAGAGTATAATTCAGTGGAAAACATAAATAATAAAATAAGTTCCCAAAACCAATTAAAATAAATGTTAAAAAGAAAACAATTATTATTATAGAAACATCCGACTAAGTATGCTCTCCACCGTCCAAGTAGCTTCGTGCACGTCCAAGCGGTAATGTATCCATCTCCTAACCTGAAACTCACACTAACATGCACACAAAGTCAGCTTGAGTTGAGTGAGTTCAAGCTTTTATAAATAACATCTATAATAATAATCATAATAGTCATTCCAAGAGTTTTAAAATAAAAGGGATATAACAGTTAGGCCAAATAAACGGGATAAAACAGTTACGCCATCATCAACAATAAGTAATCATCCTTATATATATATATACATATATATAAACATCCTTATAATTAAATATAAACATCCTTATAATTATATATAATCGTCCTTATAATTATATATAAACATCCTTATAATTTTATATGAAAGCATCCTTATAATTATATACCTACATATATATCATCCAAGTAATAACATCAGGGTCGAGCAAACGCACAACCCAAACATGTAACATCAGGGTCGAGCAAACGTACAACCCAAACACGTAACATCAACGCATGCAAACACAAAGTAGGCATACGCAACATCAGTAGTCGAAAGACTACAACATCGCCAAATATAGGCCAAACAATAATGTATATATATATATATATATATATATATTTAACATCCCAAGGCCTACTATATACTAGCAAGCCTATATAAAATCGTTTAAAACATTTCATCAAGTAAGAAAACACTTAGGTGTGCATGCTAGCCCAAAATTTAAAAAGAGTTAAAAAGGGGCATCATGAACTCACCTGAAATCGAACGAACACCTGCAACGAGCTAGGAAACCCCTAAGTGCACACTCACAAGTAAGGGCCTGTAAATAGTACACAACGCGTTACCAAACTAGACCGTAAGAACACTCTTGCCTAATAGGCCGTTCAAGCCCAACACTTTGGCCCATGGCCCAACACCTTGGCCCAAGGCCCAACAACAAGTTCCAAGGCCCAACCCATACCCAATTACTTTACCTCAGCCCCTAAAACCTTTCAACTAACCAAATCCACCGGTTAAGCCTAAAACAAACTTATCGATTAATAAAAATGTGTAGATTTTAGCGTGCGAAGATGCATTTAATTACATAGGATAACCTTTGAAATAAATTATTAAATTTTTACCAGACCTTAATAAATGTCTTAGGTTTATAAAAATATTTTTATTATATTTTTCTATTTGACACAAAAATTATAAATATTCCTCCAACACAGCAAGGCATGTGCTGCTATTTCAGTGTGCAACAAAATGGTTTTATTTTTATAAAATTCATTACCAAACCAAATTAAACGTTTCCAATTGAATTTGGTTCCTAACTCAAAATAATAACATCCAGAAGTAGAACCAACCAATTTGGACCTGTCGAAAAAAGGTTATGACGTCGGGAAGACAGACCAGAATCCGTCATCCCGCATCAGCTTTGATACTCGATTTTATAAATTCATAAAAACCATTCAAATCTCGTCCAAAAATTACGTATTATACCTTTCTGGAAACTAGACTCAAAATAGAACATCATGGAATCAAGAATCGATCAAAAACAATGGATTACCATCGCGTTATAGACCTACAATAAACGTATACGAATCTGTCAGCAAACTGTTATCATCAAAACTCAACCTTAACGACCAATAAGCGCCTTAATATAATCAATTAAGGTGTAAAAGACATGGGGAATCATAAAACCGACCTTGAATTGAAGTTTTCACGGCCGAAACTTGGCATGGCAGAAGAAAAACGAGCAGGGGGGGTTTCTCGGCCGATCGCTGCTGCAAGGGGGGGCTAGGGTTAGGTTAAATGTTTTATGATATAAATAAAATAGTTACATCCAACTCCCTCCAAATTGAAGTGTAAGGCATAGTGGAAGTAAAGTTAAATGGTTTAACTTACCGAGATGAGTCAAAGGCTTCCGAGAAACGTCGGATAAATCCGAGAATTATACATACTCTACAAGCTTTAATTCTTGAAACTGGAATTAACGGGCGTTACAAGTCCAGCCCTCTTACAATGGGATTTGTCCCCGAATCCCGATGGGACAGGAACAACTGCGGATAGTGCCTCCTCATCTTGTCTTCAGACTCCCAAGTAGCCTCGGAACCCCTACGGTGCCTCCACTGCACCTTCACCTGCCTAACCACCTTATTCCTCAGACGCCTCTCCTGACGGTCAAGGATGGCAATCGGTTGCTCGACGTAGTTCAGCATACCTTCAAGCTCAATATCATCAAGAGGCACATGGGCCCCTTCATCCCCTAAGCATTTCCTCTGATGGGACACGTGAAAAGTAGGATGAATCCCCGCGAGCTCCTCGGGCGATTCCAGCCTATATGCTACCTCACCAACTCGGGCCAAAATATGGAACGGGCCAATAATCCTCGGACTGAGCTTCCCCCTCTTACAAAAACGAATAATGCCCTTCCAGGGAGAAACTTTCAACATAACTCGATCCCCAGCCTCGAACACAATGGGCCTTCGCCTTTTGTCCGCATTGGACTTTTGACGATCCTGAGCGGCCTTCATAAACGGCTTGATTTTATCGAGCTTCTTAGTCGTGGCTTCAACTACCTCCAAACTACCCAACTGTTTATGTCCAATGGAACCCCAGCAGACTGAGTCCTACACCTCCTACCATACAGCATCTCAAACGGTGACATCCCAATCGTGGCGTGATAACTATTATTATACGAGAAATCTACCAACGGTAAGTGACGGTCCCAACTACCACCAAATTCGATAACTCAAGCCCGCAACATATCCTCGAGAGTCTGAATGGTCCTCTCGGACAGACCATCCGTCTACGGGTGATAAGCAGTACTGATAAGGAGTTTGGTGCCCATCTCCTCGTGAAACCTTTTCCAAAACCTGGAGGTAAAACGCGTATCCCTATCTGAAACAATAGATACCGGAACCCCGTGCCTAGAGACGATCTCACGAATAAACACATCGGCCAGCTGCTCAGAATTAAAAGTCTCTCGAATCGGCAAGAAGTGAGCGCTCTTGGTCAGTCTATCCCCGATTACCCAAGTGGTGTCATAATTACCCCTAGGAGTACGAGGAAGTTTAGTCATGAAATCCATAGTAAGATGCTCCCATTTCCACTCAGGTATTTCCAACGGCTGAAGTTTCCCAAACGGCTTCTGATGCTCGGCCTTAAGTTGCAGACATGTCAAACACTTACTTACTACTGAGCCACCTCAAACTTCATCGCAGGCCACCAATAATTCTTTTTCAAGTCTTGGTACATCTTGGTCGCACCCCGATGAATGAAATAGCGTGACTTGTGCGCCTCATCTAAAATTTTACCTCTGAAACATCCATACCTCGGTACCCATAAACGCCCATCCTTATACTTCACCCCATCACCGACGTCTTCCAAAATGTCGGGTTTAAGGATAAGCTGGTAAGATTTTACACGAATCGGCTTCGGTCTCTCCTTCCGGCTCAACGCATCAGCCACCACGTTAGCCTTACCTGGATAGTACATAATCTCCAAATCATAATCCTTAAACAACTCCAACCATCGACGCTGGCGCATATTCAATTCCTTTTGTTCGAAGAAATATTTTAAGCTCTTATGATCGGTATAGATAACGCAAGGAACACTGTACAAATAATGTTTCCACAACTTAAGCGCAAACACCACCGCCGCCAGCTCCAAATCATGGGTAGGATAATTCGTCTCATGAGGCTTCAACTGCCGTGAGGCATAAGCGATGACTCGACCTCGCTGCATCAAAACACACCCAAGCCCCTGATAAGAGGCATCAGAATAAACCACCAGATCATCGGTGCCATCAGGTAGAGCTAAAATCGGGGCATGCGTTAACCTGTCCTTCAACTCGAGAAAAGCCTCCTCCTGCTCAGTACCCCAAACGAACTTAACACTCTTCTTAGTCAACTTGGTCAGCGAAGAAGCAATTTTTGAAAAGTGGGGAATAAAGCGGCGGTAATACCCCGCCAAGCCCAGAAAGCTACAGATTTCAAATGAAGACTTAGGAGACTCCCAATCATTCACGGCTTCCACCTTTCCAGGATCAACCAAAATACTCCTCGGGTTAATAACATGACCCAAGAACTGAACCTCACGCAACTAGAAGGAACACTTAGAAAATTTTGCATACAACTTGTTCTTTCGCAGAGCTTCCAAAACTTCTAAGAGATGACCGGCGTGATCGGATTCGCTTTTGGAATACACAAGGATGTTGTCGATGAATACAATAACAGAGCGATCGAGCATCGGTCTACACACCCGGTTAATAAGATCCATGAACGCAGCCGGTGCGTTGGTCAAACCGAAAGACATCACGAGGATTTCGTAGTGCCCATGACGAGTGCGGAAGGCAGTCTTAGGAATATCTTCCTCCCGAATCTTCAACTGATGATACCCAGACCTAAGGTCGATCTTCGAGAACCAATTAGCTCCTTGGAGCTGATCAAATAAATCGTCGATCCTCGGGAGCGGGTACCGATTTTTAACGGTGAGCTTATTCAACTCACGATAGTCAATGCACATCCGCATGCTACCGTCCTTCTTAACGAACAAGACCGGGGCACCCCAAGGAGAGATGCTCGGTCGAATGAAGCCCTTGTCGAGAAAGTCTTCCAACTGGTCCATAAGTTCTTTCATCTCATTCGGCGCTAGACGATAAGGGTTCGAGCAACGGGTTTTGCGCCCGGCACAAGATCTATCTGGAACTCAACCTCGCGGTCCGGCGTCACATCTGACAAATCATCTGGAATTACATCCGGGAAAGCCCGAACGATAGGAACATCACCGACGGTAGCCCTAGACACGGAAACAGGTTTTCCTACAGCGACCTCAACCTCAAACACATCGACTACGCGCTCGGGTGATTTATTCAACGAGGAACAGAAAGCGGTAGACACAAAATTTCTACCGGCGCCCGAATCAAACAAGACTGACGCCGGTAATTCATCAAGTAGAAAGGTATCTGGGATAATATCACACTCCTACTTAGCTAAACAGTAGCTCATACATTCTTGAAGAAGCGAGGAATTTAAGCGGTCAAGTACCAAGGAACCCAGAGTGACAGTATGCTACACCTCAGCTAAACAATTACGCGCAAAGCGTTCGAGAGGATGGGAAACGAACAAGAGAATTTGGGGAATAAGATAAACATTAACGCTAACGACTCGATAGTTAGCCAAATCCTATCCCTACAAAGACGGAACCCTACCATAGTCAGACACAAGTGGTATTTAAAACATGGAAGGAAAGGGTAAACTGCTAATAATGTTGATAAAGTGTTATTAGTCGTTTACTTCACCGGCCCGTTCTAAGCACCCCCTGCCCCTACCCACATTAGCATTCTATCTAACACTTTACAATTAATCACATACTAGAAACTTTCAAATTCAACGGAATAACTAAATAATTAAAAGTTACCTCTTGGCGTGCAGCTACTCGCGGTGGGCATACTAGTTTCTTTCTTATAGTTCGAGTCCAAGTATTCGGGGATACTCGGACCCCTCGAACCATGTCTCTGATACCAACTTGTAAGGCCCCGAACCCCGGGTACCCCACAGTTGGTAATCATTCAAAACACTCATAAAAATAATTAAACTTAAAAACAATTCACTTCTTTAAAATAACCATTTCAGAGTATAATTCAGCGGAAAACATAAATAATAAAATAAGTTCCCAAAACTAATTTAAATAAATGTTAAAAAGAAAATATTTATTATTATTGAAACATCCGACTAAGTATGCTCTCCACCGTCCAAGTAGCTTCGTGCACGTCCAAGCGGTAATGTATCCATCTCCTAACCTGAAACTCACACTAACATGCACACAAAGTCAGCTTGAGCTGAGTGAGTTCAAGTTTTTATAAATAACATCTATAATAATAATCATAATAGTCATTCCAAGAGTTTTAAAATAAAAGGGATATAACAGTTAGGCCATATAAACGGGATAAAACAATTAGGCCATCATCAACAATAAGTAATCATCCTTATATATATACATCCTTATAAACATCCTTATAATTAAATATAAACATCCATATAATTATATATAATCTTCCTTATAAATTTATATGAAAACATCCTTATAATTATATACCTACATATATATCATCCAAATATTAACATCAGGGTTGAGCAAACGTACAACCCAAACACGTAACATCAACGCATGCAAACACAAAGTAGTCATACGCAACATCAGTAGTCGAAACGACAACAACATCGCCAAATATAGGCCAAACAATAATGTATATATATATATATATATATATATATTTTTAACATCCCAAGGCCTACTATATACTAGCAAGCCTATATAAAATCATTTAAAACATTTCATAAAGTAAGAAAACAATTAGGTGTGCATGCTAGCCCAAAATTTAAAAAGAGTTGAAAAGGGCATCATGAACTCACCTGAAATCGATCGAACACCTGCAACGAGCTAGGAAATCCCTAAGTGCACACTCAAAAGTAAGGGCCTGTAAATAGTACACAACGCGTTACTAAACTAGACCGTAAGAACACTCTTGCCTAATGGGCCGTTCAAGCCCAACACTTTGGCCCAAGGCCCAACACCTTGGCCCAAGGCCCAACACTTGGCCCCAGGCCCAAGACGTTGGCCCAAGGCACAACACTTGGCCCAAGGCCCAACCCATACCCAATTACTTTACCTCAGCCCCTAAAACCTTTCAACTAACCAAATCCACCGGTTAAGTCTAAAACGAACTTATCAATTAATAACGAGTAAAATGTGTAGATTTTAGCGTGCGAAGATGCATTTAATAACATAGGATAAACTTTGAAATAAATTATTAAATTTTTACCAGACCTTAATAAATGTCTTAGGTTTATAAAAATATTTTTATTATATTTTTCTATTGGACACAAAATTATAAAAATTCATCGAACACAGCAAGGTATGTGCAGCTTTTTTAGTGCACAACAAAATGGTTTTATTTTTATAAAATTCATTACCAAACCAAATTAAACGATTCCAATTGGGTTTGGTTCCTAACTCAAAATACTAACTTCCAGAAGTGGAACCAACCAACTTGGACCTGTCTAAAAAAGGTTATGACGTCGGGAAGACAGACCAGAATCCGTCATTCCGCATCAGCTTTGACACTCGATTTTATAAATTCATAAAAACCATTCAAATCTCGTCCAAAAATTACGTATTATACCTTTCTGGAAACTAGACTCAAAGTAGAAAATCATGGAATCAAGAATCGATCAAACACAACGGATTACCATCGTGTTACAGACCCTACAATAAACGTATACGAATCTTTTTCAGCAAACTGTTATCATCAAAACTCAACCTTAACGACCAATAAGCGTGTTAATATGATCAATTAAGGTGTAAAAGACATGGGGAATCATAAAACCGACCTTGAATTGAAGTTTTCACGGCCGAAACTTGGCTGGGCAGAAGAAAAACAAGCAGGGGGGGTTTCTCGGCCGATCGCTGCTGTAAGGGGGGCTAGGGTTAGGTTAAATGTTTTATGATATAAATAAAATAGTTACATCCAAGTCCCTCCAAATTGAAGTGTAAGGCAAAGTGGAAGGAAAGTAAAATGGTAACGTACCGAGATGACGCAAAGGCTTCCGAGAAACGTCGGATAAATCCCGAGAATTATACATACTCTACATGCTTTAATTCTTGAAACTGGAATTAACGGGCGTTACACCTGTTGGGTGGTTGAAGAATCATTTGAAATTCCTGATGTTGTAAGTGGATTTTACATGAAGGGATACAAAGAAATGTATGAAAGGTATCTAAATGGAGATAGGAACTCTTCTAATGGTGAGGATAAGAGATTGACCTTGGAGAAGAAGTTGAAATATGTGTTGAAGATCAATGAAAATCCAAATGTAACATAGAAGACTGTTAAGAGCAAAAGGTCTAGTACCAAAGGAATATCAAAGTTAATACCTGGAGTTCTAAATGGTGATGAAAAATTCTTGCTAAAACAAGGATTTGAGCCAAGAGGTTATCAGTGAAAGTCTAAGCTAGAGCCGAATGCATGGAAAGATTGTGTGCTGGATCAAATTGAAAATAGCATCAAGTCACCAGTTGTGTCAGACTCGAGTTCAGATGATGAATGTGAAATAGTCTATGAAGATCCACTTCCACTTCCAACTCCTGCTGAAACTCCAATTGACTCTAATTTGCAAACTAAAACAGTGTGTGACTCAGAATCTAACTATCTTCTTGTGTTTTTTTGTGCAGGAACAGTCCATGAATTGCAATGATATATGGTACATGGGCAGTTGTTGTTCCAGGCACATGACCTGTGACAGAGAAGCTCTTGTGAACTATGAAAGAAAATATGAAGGACTAGCTACCTTTGGGAGTGATGAGAATGGAGGAAAGATTGTAGGAAGAGGCGCTCTCACCAATGGCAAAGTATAATTTGAGAATGTGCTGCATGTTGAAGGACTACAATTTAACTTACTCAGCATTTCTCAAGTCATTGACAAAGGATACAAAGTGGCTTTCAATGATGAACATTGTTTGATCCTTAAGCCTGAATTTGGCATTCCACCTGAGATGATTATGATGATGGCTCCAAGAAATGGAAACCTCTATGAGCTGAGAAGGAATACTGCAATATCAAGAGGTGGCTCATGCTTTGTTTCCAAAGCCACTGAAAATGAAACAAAACTGTAGCATAGGAAGATGTGTCATGTCAATCTGAAAAACATGAACAAGCTGGTGAAAGGTGAACATGTCGTGGGTCTTCCTACAAGAGAATTCAAACTGGAAGAAAGATGTTCATATTGTCTCAAGGGAAAACAACACAAATCCTCTCATAAGAGCAAACAGATCAATACTATTGATGAGGTATTGGAACTACTTCAAATGGATCTGTTTGGTCCTATAAGTGTTCCAAGTATTGGCCAGAAAAGATTTTGTCTAGTGATCACTGATGACTATTCGAGATTTACATGGGTGTTCTTCATGGGAAGCAAAGATGAAACTCCAGAGCTAATCAAGACCTATGTGTTGAAGATGGAAAATCAACATGAGAAGAAGGTGAAGGTCATTAGAAGTGATAATGGAACATAATTTAAAAATGGATTGATGGAAGAATTCTGCACTTCTAAAGGAATATTTCAACAGTATAGGGCCCCAAGAACTCCTAAACAGAATGGTGTTGTAGAAAGAAGAAACAAAACATTGATTGAAGCTGCAAGGACCATGATAGCTGATGCAAATCTGCCAGTTACTTTCTAGGCAGAGGCTATAAAACACTGCTTGCTATGTGCAAAATAGGGTTCTGTTGAACAAGACTCAAAAGAAGACTCCATATGAGATAATCTTTAAAAGAAAACCTCATGTGAAGTTCTTGAAGCCTTTTGGATGTAGATGCTCACTGCTGAACACAAAGGACTACCTCAACAAATTCCAATCAAAATCAATAATGTGGAAGGACCCAAGTGGCTATTTGACTTGGAGAAAATGATCAAATCATTAAAAATCTACAATGAAGACATGGATGACAGCATGTACAGAACAAGCTTTGAAGAGAAAGGAAAAGAAAAGCAAATTGATCTGGACATGCTATGGTCATCAGTTGCTCCTAAGAAAAAAGGGTTCACTTTTGAAAGAAGGTTAAAGTGGAGATAAATGGTCAAGAAGCTGCAGTTGAAGTATCAAATGAAGGACCAAGTGACATAGAAAGTGAACCAATGTAGAGTCAGCAACAGACAGATAAAGTTGAAGATAGGTTCCAATCTTTGTTTGATTCTCTCCAAATTGGAACAAATGAAGCATCTGTTGGACTCGGTCATCCCAAGACACATATTATGATTAATGTGGCTAGTACGTTATGATCCAAGTCGGGTCATACCCAATAACAAGCTAGACAAACACCGATTATATATGTTTATATATGATATGATCATAAGTAAATAAATATTGACACTTATGTTATTTGGAAAAGGTTTCTAAATACAATGTACTTGTGAAATGAATAAATCATATGGATGATTTATATTTTGAGAGAGAACATTACATAATATCATTTAAGATGGTTAAATAACAATATTTAACACTTGTCAATTTGCATGCTGCTTGAAAAATGTTATGTTATAATTCTATGAAATGAAAAGACATAACATAATAGGTTTTACATTTTAAAACTTGTTTAAAAAAAATATATATATATATAAAAATTGAAATGGGCATGAGGGTGCCACCCCCCCTCTCTCTTTCTCTATTCAATTTTATATTATTATTTTCAAGTGAGTGGAGACATGCAAATGTTGTGATTGGCACTTTGGGTGGTGCCTTTGAATGACTACAACATCTCTCTTTCATTTTTCATTACACATTTTTTGCAAGTAATAAAAAAACACTCTCACTCTCTTCCTTTCTCTTCCAATTTTGGCCAAAGGAGAAGAAGAACAAGAAGGTGTTTTTCAAGTGCTAAAATCCTAGCTAAAGGTGTGTTGTTAGAGCTTGGGGTATACTAGCTTGAGGAACTACCTATTGAAGTTCTTACCTACTTTTCACCATCTCTTTCATACTTCGGTGGTTTACTTGAAAGGCAGTTTAACATGCATGAACTTATAGTGACATGCATGTGTTTGATAGTATGTATTTCGTATTTGGATCCGGGTTTGGGTTTTGCATGTATAAAATTGGTTTTATTCACTATGAACTAACAAGATTTAAATCTTTTATCCGCTGCGTTTTTCATAAAATTGGAGTTTTATGACTTTGATAATCTTGTTAAAACCCAACAATGGCATCAAGAGCCGCTTATACAGATGCATGCTTCATTAAACCCAAAAATTTTTGAATTTATGGTGGGGTTTTACCATATGGCCAAAAGTTTTAGGGGTTTTGGTTACCCATGGTTTTTCAAGGTTATGCTTTACATGCATGTGGTAATGTTGAAAAACTAAGTCATTTGAATGATTGATCGTGTTGTTTGGACAAAAACCCAAAACTTTCGGTTTGGTTGTTTTTTGGGCCAAAAGTTTGAGGGAAAAAGGGGAACCATATTGGCCTTGTATTATTGCACATTCAGATGTGTATTGGATGTTCATAACCTAGCCATGGCCTTGTGTTTGGTTGAATGATTGTGTTGATGTGTTTGTTCATTCAAGTGGTTGTTTGTTCATTCGATATGGTTGTAATATTTATTTGGGTTTGTTTCTATTTATTCATTCATTTGGTTTCTAATAATAAGTAGATTATATGCATTTCTTTTACTAGAAAATGTATTAGGACATACTTTTTAAAAGAAGATGCAAGGATAGAAGCCCAAATAAAGTGGAGACCACAACACGGGGGTGAACACTTGGAGCATTTGGATGCGGGATCAAGTGGGAGTTCACCGACACAAGATTATGTCCTTTCGGGTCCCTTAGGAAAGACCTTTTTGACACACTTGTCTTCGATCAAAAAGTGTAGTCAACATTAGGAGACTATGGTTATGAACTTGTGGTTGTATGTTTTATGCTTGCATGGTTGATTTTCTTTTGTTTGTGTTATTGCAATATGGTTTGCTAACTACTTAAAATCAACAACTAGCATAAAATTGGTTCCTTAGAAATCGTTAGGTAATAAAAATTGGTTTTATTAAAGTATAATGATTTCATAATAAAATGGGTTTTATTAATAGAAATTTTGAAAATCGGTTTTTCAACTTAATACCATACATTTGAATGCATGCAAATGAAAGGTACATAAAAGTTTTTCCAATCTAGAATTTATTAAACTAAAATCCATTTGATAAAATAAGTCGAACACCATCCTTTTATACAACACTCGAATCACTTGGGAACTTGATATGGGATAAAGGTCACCTAACCATGTTGGAGAAAACTTGGGAGTTTGAGGTGGGTTTAACATATAAGTGGGATAAAGGTCACCTAACCACTTGTATATGTAAACTCACATGTGTGTATAAGTAGGACGACTTAAATTGGAAACCATGTGAATAGGGTCACCGAAGCATGGTATACAATGGTGTTGATGGGATTAAACATGCCAACTAAACATAAGATGTTTAACCGATCCCATAAAACTAGAAGTTGCAAAGGGTTTCAATTGTCAAACATTGACTACCTTGTTAATTTAAATAGTAGAATAATGGTCACCTAACTATTATTTGATTGTAAAGTTAGGTTCTAGATTTTAGTCATTAATTGTCTAGGAGACATAAAGGTATTAACGATTAAAATTAATTATTGATATCGAAAATACTAAAATTGAGCTTTGTTATATTTGTAGATGGCCGCAATCAACAATCCACCGAACGTTATTATTCCACCCGTTAATAACCTATCACTAAGATCTATTCTCGATATGGATCGTCTAAACTATACCAACTTTATGGATTGGTAACGAAACTTGAGAATCGTTCTCAAGCAAGAAAAGAAATATTACGTGATAGACGAGCCTATTCCCGAAGAACCTAGCATTGACGATGCCGATAACTATAACAATTGGGTAAAGCACAATGAGGATTCTGTGCAAGTTTCTTGCCTCATGTTGGGAACTTTGATTCCCGAAATTCAAAAGGATTTTGGACTTCATGGGGCATACGACATGATCACCCAACTTAAGGAAATGTTCCTTACATAAGATTGGGTGGAACGCTTCGAAACGGTTCGAGCGCTTCATGCATGTCATATGGAAGAAACCCAGTATGTTTCCTCCTATGTGCTTAAGATGAAAAGTCACATTGATCGTCTCGAGCGCCTTAATTGTCGCGTCTCAAACGAGTTAGCCACGGATTTGATCCTAAATGGGCTAACCAAGAAATTTGAGACTTTTGTTATGAATTATAACATGAATGGGTGGGATAAGAGCATTGGTGAGCTTCATGCAATGCTCAAGAAGGCCGAGACGGGAATGGGTAAAAAGGTTTTACCCGTTCTCACGATCAATGAGGGAAGCAATAGGAAGAGGCATCACCCGGAACCTAAGGCAAAGGTTGCCAAAGGTAAGGGACAAGTTATGGCTAAGTTCAAGGGAAAGGCGAGAGCGGGACCATCCAAACCAAAAGAAAAGAAGCCAATGGTTTGCGCGGAGGATCCTTGTTTTGGATGTGGGGAGATAAGGCACTGGATGAGGAATTGTCCAACCTATCTAAAAGAGTTGAAAGCCAAGATGGATGCGGGACAAACCTCGGGTACAACTTTCATGATTCATGTTGATCTTAATATTATTTCCTCTAACACATGGGTATTGGATACCGGATGTGGAACTCATATTTGCAATTTGTTGCAGGGGTTCAAAGGAAATGAAGGATTCAAGAAGGGAGATATTAGTCTCTTCATGGGCAACGGAGTAAAGGTTGTTGTCGAACCCCGAGGGGACTACATTTTGAAGCTTCCAAATGGTTTGGAAGTTATTTTAAATAATGTTTTGTATGCTCCAAGTTTGACTAGGAATATTATCTCCGTTTCCTTGTTAAGACAATATGGTTATGATTTTAAGTTTATGGATGTTTGTATTTATGTTTTCATGAATGATGTATTTTATTTTAAAGCAATGCCATCTAATGGCATTTATGAATTAGTTCATGATAACACATCTTATGATAACATGTTGTACCAATCAAGCACCAAAAGACTCAAAGTGGATTTGAGTAAGACTTATCTTTGGCATTGTCATCTTGGTCACATAAACAAAGATCACATACATACACTTCAAAAGAATGGTCTTTTGGAATCATGTGATGATTCATTCGATAAATGCGAGTCTTGTATGTTAGGAAAGATGACTGAGGACCCCTTTAGTGGAACAAACCAAAAAGCAAAAGATTATTAGGTATCATACATTCGGATGTATGTGGTCCTTTTAAGGCAATGACAAGGAATGGTTAAAGATACTTCATTACCTTTATTGACGACTATAGTCGTTATGGGTATGTGTACTTGTTAAGACACAAAGATGAAGCTTTTGAAATGTTCAAAATCATCCAAAATGAAGTACAAAATCAACTCGATAAAACCATCAAAGTACTTCCTTCGGATAGAGGAGGTGAATACCTAAGTGATGCTTTCCAAGATCATCTTAGAAGTTGTGGGATCATCACACAACTTACTCCACCCGGAACAGCACAACACAATGGTGTGTCTGAGAGGAGAAATCGAACTCTATTAGATATGGTTGGATCTATGATGGCTAGAAGCACATTGCGTCTATGATTTTGGGGTTTCGCTTTGCTCTCCGCGGACCGTATTCTAAATATGGCCCCAACCAAGAAAGTGGACAAGACACCTTTTGAAATATGGAATGGAAGGGCTCCATCATTAACATATTTAAAGGTATGGGGTTGTGAGGCGTATGTCAAGAACAACACCCAAAACAAACTTGAAAGTCGGTCCACTAAGTGTATCTTTATAGGATATCCCAAGGTCTCCATGGGATATTATTTCTACAACCCAACCGAGCAAAAAGTGTTCATTGCTCCAAAAGCCGAATTCTTGGAAACTAAGTTCCTTATGGAAGGTACTAGTAGAACAGTGGAAGTCGAGGAGGATCGAGAACCACAAGCCGATACACGTTTGGTTGACACTAGCAATCAACAAGAGGTTGTTAAGAATGATGAAATGGTTGATCAAAACACACTAAACGTTCGCAAATCCGGTAGAATTAGACATCCACCCGAAAGATATGGATTTTTCATGGATGGATGCTATGTGGTAGATTCGGATGAACCAACCACATACCGTGATGTAATGTCACAATCCGATTTTGATAAATGGCTTGAAGCCATGAACGTAGAGATGCAATCCATGCATGACAACCAAGTATGGGATTTGGTTGTACCACCTCTTAATTCCAAACCGGTTGGAAGTAAGTGGGTTTTCAAGAAGAAAACCGATATTCATGGAAACTTGGATACTTATAAAGCAAGACTTGTAGCAAAAGGTTTCACTCAAACTCAAGGGGTTGACTATGATGAAACTTTTTCTCCCGTAGCAATGCTAAAGTCTATTAGGATATTGTTTGCCATAGCCGCACATTATGACTATGGGAGATGGCAAATGGATGTCAAAACCGTTTTTCTAAATGGCATCTTGAGGAAGATGTCTATATGGTTCAACCCGAAGGTTTTGTCGATCCACAACATCCTAACAAAGTATGCAAGTTAAAGAAATCAATCTATGGATTGAAACAAGCATCTAGAAGTTGGAATCACCATTTTGATGAAGAAGTTAAGAAATTTGGATTCATCAAAAATGGTGATGAAGCTTGTGTGTATAAGAAAGCTAGTGGGAGCATCATTACCTTCTTAGTATTGTATGTTGATGACATACTACTATTTGGGAATGTCATTCCAACCATTGAAGGTGTAAAAGCATGGCTTGGAAGTTGTGTTTCCATTAAAGATCTTGGTGAAGCCGCCTATATTTTGGGAATAAAGATCTATAGGGATAGATCAAGGCGGTTGATAGGTTTAAATCAAAGTGCATACATTGACAAAATCCTGAAAAGGTTCAAGATGGAGAACTCTAAGAGAGGTTTGGTACCTATTCAAAGAGGAACGATATTGAGTGTGTCTCAATGTCCAAGCTCAAAGGAAGAGCAAGATAAAATTTGTAGGTCCCCCCGGGGCGTCGCCGATCGATACGAGACCCGCACGAGGTCTAGGAGTGCGGAATCCTCCTAGACTCGTTAATGGTGTAAAGACAAATAACACAAACACGTACACGATCAAATACACAAACAAATACTAGAACGGGATAAACAAATCTGCAGATTCATATATAAAATAATCACGTTACATACCGTAACAAAAACAGAAAACACGACTGACCCGAGGAGAGCTCTACCTCGGGTCGTCTCACACGACTCTAGTCTCTTACTCTCTCTCAATAAACAAGCTGCTCAAACACACACTGATTTCTGGATTCCTAAAACTAAACAAGACACAACTATATATAGACAAACATTCACGGGCCTGGGCTTCAGTAGGCGAAGTTGTGCTAACTTCGCCTATGGCGAAGTTGTGATAACTTCGCCTAAGGCAGAAGTTGTTACAACTTCGCCGTTGGCGAAGTTGCTCTAACTTCGCCTAAGGCGAAGTTGTGCTAACTTCGCCTGTGGCGTTCCGCTGGTCAGAATTGCATAGCGACGGTCACAAAATGCACCAACAGTCTCCCCTTTGACCGTTGCTCTCAATTCTAACAAACACGAAAGATCATCTGTTACAAAACATGCACCAACAGACTCCCTCTTAACTGATGATCTTCTGTTTGCAGTCAACTAGCCGTGTCAGAAACTGTCCTGTAGCTTCACAAATCTACCAATCACCCAGCGTCTTCCATATCAGATCTCCCCTTCAGTGTAAGCTTCTCCGACTATAACGATTGAGGTCTTTGTAATGCATGCATCCTCGTGCCAATAGATCATCTCAACCAATCACGTGAGTCCATCTGACTTCACCACCACATGAAGTTGGGCTTCCTCCACAACTTCACAAACTCGTCGGCATACGATAAGGTTTAATCTTCAACTACTCAACATCAAGTGATCAATTTCATCACAAAACCATCCTGACAGAATCTAACACACGACCATTAAAAAATCTGAAGCATCTTCAATCACCAGGGATAACGATCAGGAACATAAACACTTTAATTCCCGGTTAAATCCAACTTGTTCCAGAATCTTCACTCTAATAAATAAGCATCACGTTTCAGGATCCAATTCTCGAACGCCTTGAAAATAACATAAAAAATATGCTCTGACCGCAATCCAGTAATGACGAAAAACCTTCAGTTCAATTTGACTTTCTTCGGTTGGTCACCACGAACAACAACAATTTCCTTTCCCACAAACACCCGAATATGTGTCACTATCCAGTTTCAAACAATAACCCATTCACAACCTCAACTCCAAATCAGAGTTGACACGTATTTGTTCACACGTAAGATCAAGAGATAACAAGATCACTCGTTGACGGAACAACATCTTCGGTCTCACAATAATCGTGTACACCTGGCCACACAGACGAAAACTCCAAACAAATTTTTTTTTTTTTTTTTTTTTTTTTTTTTTTTTTTTTTTTAACTTCACCTGGCTGCTAACTTCACCTGGCCATAACTTCGCCTGGCTGCTAACTTCGCCTGGCCATAACTTCGCCTGGCCTGTTCATAACTTCGCCTGGCCTGTTCATAACTTCGCCTGGCCTGTTCATAACTTCGCCTGTTCATAACTTCGCCTGGCTATAACTTCGCCGAGAAGTCAACTTCGCCTAAAGTCAACTTCGCCTGTTCATAACTTCGCCAGACCTTATATCTTCGCTGAAACCCTACGAACAGTGACGGCAACTTCGCCTGATGAACAATAACTTCGCCTGAAGAACTGTTCGGCCAGAAACGCACAGAAACGTGCCAGAAACACCAAAACGCAGATCTCGAACCATAGCGTAAGAGCCTAAGGCTCTGATACCACTTGTAGGTCCCCCCGGGGCGTCGCCGATCGATACGAGACCCGCACGAGGTCTAGGAGTGCGGAATCCTTCTAGACTCGTTAATGGTGTAAAGACAAATAACACAAACACGTACACGATCAAATACACAAACAAATACTAGAACGGGATAAACAAATCTGCAGATTCATATATAAAATAATCACGTTACATACCGTAACAAAAACAGAAAACACGACTGACCCGAGGAGAGCTCTACCTCGGGTCGTCTCACACGACTCTAGTCTCTTACTCTCTCTCAATAAACAAGCTGCTCAAACACACACTGATTTCTGGATTCCTAAAACTAAACAAGACACAACTATATATAGACAAACATTCACGGGCCTGGGCTTCAGTAGGCGAAGTTGTGCTAACTTCGCCTATGGCGAAGTTGTGATAACTTCGCCTAAGGCAGAAGTTGTTACAACTTCGCCGTTGGCGAAGTTGCTCTAACTTCGCCTAAGGCGAAGTTGTGCTAACTTCGCCTGTGGCGTTCCGCTGGTCAGAATTGCATAGCGACGGTCACAAAATGCACCAACAGATCCCATACGCATCGGCTATTGGATCCATCATGTATGCAATGGTATGCACTAGACCGGATGTGTCATGCGCTTTAAGCATGACAAGTAGATTCCAACATAATCTGGGAAGTAGCCATTGGATGGCGGTCAAGAGTATATTGAAATACCTTAGAAGGACTAAGGATATGTTTCTAATATACGGTTCGGGTGAGGAGGAACTCGTCGTAAAGGGTTACACGGATGCGAGTTTCCAAACCGATTGAGATGATTCTCGATCATAATCATGATATGTTTTCGTTATAAATGGTGAAGCAGTCTCTTGGAAGAGCTCGAAAAAAGATGTGGTAGCTTTGTCCACCACAGAATCGGAATACATCGCCTCCTCATTAGGAAATTCATTGCCGACCTAGGGGTGGTCCGTACCATTCAGGACCCTCTAGAAATCTTTTGTGACAACGAGGGTGCGATTGCTCAAATCAAGGAACCTCGTGCTCATCAAAATACGAGGCACATTGAGCGGAGGTTCAACTACATAAGGGATGAAGTTGAGAAAGGAAAGATATGTATTTGCAAAGTTCACACCGATCAAAACATTGAAAGGCCAAAGCATGAAGGTCACACTTGTGCCTTAGGACTTCGATATTCTAGTGATTGGATATGATCTAATTTTGTATTTGGATATCAGAACAATTGTTATTTTCACTCATTCATATGATTATGGTTTATCATTATGACATTTTGAGTTACGTTCCATTTTAGCATGTTTAAATCCATGAATAAGTTAATTATTCTGAATGTCCGTAGTCGCTCATAATTGTGGGAACAAGTATGAAGGTATGACTATTATGAACTTGGATTGGTAGATATTCATAAGGTATGAATACAGAGCAAAAGGTTGCTGCCAAGGTTTATAGATATTTATGGGATATAAATATTGGACTGACCCGCTCTCAAATGTTACTACATGGAATCTTTCTCATTGATCATAAGTAAATTTGAGTAAAAGGCGAATATCATAGTATCCTTCGACCTGAGATACATATAGGGTCTTGATATTCACCAAGTTTTATGCTTTGACTTAGTTCTTCAATGCTTTGAAACATGACAGTACATAAGTCTAAGATCAGGTACAGTACTAAGTGATTATGAAACACATATGTAGTCAAAAGGGGATTGTCCCTCTTATTCGTTGAGAGTAAGATGTCTAAGGCCTGCAAAGTTAATCAACAGAGAATGATCACTCTATGTCTCTGGATTTGACATGACATCTGTGGCAAAAGGATAAATGATAGTTTCACCTAAATCATTTCAAGTAAGGGACTTGAAGGGGATGATGTTATTGAATGGCACTTCATCATCCGTATTAGGTGTAGTAAACCGTAGTTAGGCAGTATTTGCTACTTGCATCAATCTTCTATGTATCTTGTGCAAGTGGGAGATTGTTGGACTCGGTCTGCCCAAGACACATATTATTTTTAATGTGGCTAGTACGTTATGATCCAAGTCGGGTCGTACCCAATAACAAGCTAGACAAAGACCGATTATATTTGTTTATATATGATATGATCATATGTAAATAAATATTGACACTTATGTTATTTGGAAAGGGTTTCTAAATGCAATGTACTTGTGAAATGATTAAATCATATGGATGATTTATATTTTTGAGAGAGAACATAGCATAATGTTATTTAAGATGGTTAAATAACAATATGTAACGCTTATCAATTTGCATGTTGCTTGAAAAATGTTATGTTATAATTCTAGGAAATGAAAATACATAACATAATAAGTTTTACATTTTAAAACTTGTTTCAAATTTATATATATATACATATATATATATAAATTGAAATGGGCATGAGGGTGCCCCCCCTCTCTCTTTCTCTATTCAATTTTATATTATTATTTTCAAGTGAGTGGAGACATGCAAATGTTGTGATTGGCACTTTGGGTGGTGCCTTTGAATGACCACAACATCTCTCTTTCATTTTTCATTACACATTTTTTGCAAGTAATAAAAAAACACTCTCACTCTCTTCCTTTCTCTTCCAATTTTGGCCAAAGGAGAAGAAGAATAAGAAGGTGTTTTTCAAGTGCTAAAATCCTAGCTAAAGGTGTGTTGTTAGAGCTTGGGGTATACTAGCTTGAGGAACTACCTATTGAAGTTCTTACCTACTTTCACCATCTCTTTCATACTTCGTTGGTTTACTTGAAAGGCAGTTTAACATGCATGAACTTATAGTGACATGCATGTGTTTGATAGTATGTATTTAGTATTTGGATCCGGGTTTGGGTTTTGCATGTATAAAATTGGTTTTATTCACTATTAATTAACAAGATTTAAATCTTTTATCCGCTGCGTTTTTCATAAAATTGGAGTTTTATGACTTTGATAATCTTGTTAAAACCCAACAATGGCATCAAGAGCCGCTTATACGGATGCATGCTTCATTAAACCCGAAAATTTTCGAGTTTATGGTGGGGTTTTACCATATGGCCGAAAATTTTAGGGGTTTTGGTTACCCCATGGTTTTTCAAGGTTATGCTTTACATGCATGTGGTAATGTTGAAAAACTAAGTCATTCGGATGATTGATTGTGTTGTTTGGACAAAAAGCCGAAACTTTCGGTTTGGTTGTTTTTTAGGCCGAAAGTTTGAGGGAAAAAGGGGAACCATATTGGTCTTGTATTATTGCACATTCGGATGTGTATTGGATGTTCATAACCTAGCCATGGCCTTGTGTTTGGTTGAATGATTGTGTTGATGTGTTTGTTCATTCAAGTGGTTGTTTGTTCATTCGATATGGTTGTAATATTTATTTGGGTTTGTAATCTATTTATTCATTCATTTGGTTTGTACTAATAAGTAGATTAGATGCATTACTAGAAAAATGTATTAGGACATATTTTGTAAAAGAAGATGCAAGGATAGAAGCCCAAATGAAGTGGAGACCACAACACGGGGGTGAACACTTGGAGCATTTGGATGTGGGATCAAGTGGGAGTTCACCGACACAAGATTATTTCTTTTCGGGTCCCTTAGGAAAGACCTTTTTGACACACTTGTCTTCGGTCAACAAGTGTAGTCAACATTAGGAAGCTATGGTTATGAACTTGTGGTTGTATGTTTTATGCTTGCATGGTTGATTTTCTTATGTTTGTGTTATTGCAATATGGTTTGCTAACTACTTAAAATCAACAACTAGCATAAAATTGGTTCCTTAGAAATCGTTAGGTAATAAAATTGTTTTTATTAAAGTATAATGATTTCATAATAAAATGGGTTTTATTAATTGGAATTTTGAAAATGGGTTTTTCAACTTAATACCATACATTTGAATGCATGCAAATGAAAGGTACATAAAAGCTTTTCCAATCTAGAATTTTGAAAACTAAAATCCCTTTTATAAAATAAGTCGAACACCTTCCTTTTATACAACACTCGAATCACTTGGGAACTCGATATGGGATAAAGGTCACCTAACCATGTTGGAGGAAACTTGGGAGTTTGAGGTGGGTTTACCATATAAGTGGGATAAAGGTCACCTAACCACTTGTATATGTAAACTCACACGTGTGTATAAGTAGGACGATTGATTGGGGACTTGAATGAAAGAGTGACAAGAAGTGCTTCTGAAAACGCAAACATATGTCTTTATGCTTGCTTTCTATCCCAAGTTGAGCCAAAGAACATAAATCAAGCCTTGAAAGACAGCATCTTGGTGGAAGCTATGTAGGAGGAGTTAGCTCAGTTCAGAGACTTACATGTCTGGGATTTGGTTGACACACCCAGAGAAAAATATGCAATTGGAACCAAGTGGGTTTTTAGAAACAAGAAGGATGAAAGAGAAATTATCATCAAGAACAAAGCAAGGCTGGTAGCTCTAGGGTGCTTAAAAGAGGAAGGAGTAGACTTTGAAGAAGTCTTTGCTCCAATTGCAGACTAGAAGCAATCAGAATCTTTTTAGCATATGCAGCATCCATGAATATAAAATTGTGTCAATTGGATGTCAAGTCTGCATTTCTAAATGGAAAGATAGATGAAGAAGTGTATGCAGCTCAACCTCCTGGATTTGAAGATACAATTCATCCAAACAAGGTGTACAAGCTTAGTAAAGCAATATATGGATTACATCAAGCTCCTAGAGCTTGGTATGATGAGCTGTCAAATCACCGGAAGTATAATGGTTTCTGCCGTGGAGCTATTGACAAGTCACTTTTCTACCAAAGGTGGAAGAAGGATCTACTGCTTGTATAAGTATATGTTGATGACATCATATTTGGCTCTACAAATGAACATATGTGCAAAGAGTTTGAGCAAGTGATGAAGTTGAAATACAAGATGAGTTCTATGGGAGAAATGAATTTCTTCCTTGGACTTTAAGTGCAGCAGAAGGCAGATGGAATCTTCATAAATCAATCAAAATATGTTCAAGAAATTCTTAACAAGTTCAAGTGCCAGGACTACAAGACAGTGCCCACACCAATGGACACACATGAGAAGATGGTACCTGATGAGAAGGGGGAGCCAGTGGACCAGCATGAGTCTAGGGCGAAGATAGGATCACTGATGTATCTAACAGCATCTAGGCCAGATGTTATGTTTGCTGTGTGTGTCTATGCAAGATTTCTAGTTAACTCCAAGGTCTCACACATGTTGGCTATAAAGAGGATATTCAAATATCTTAATGGAAAGCCAGATTTAGGGATTTGGTACCCAAAAAACCCTTCCTTTGACTTGATGGCCTATACAGATAGCGAATATGATGGTTGCAACATAAGTGGGAAGTCAACCACAGGAGGCTACCATTTTCTTGGAAACTGTAACACCCGTTAATTCCCGGTTCAAAGATTTAAAGCTTGTAGAGTATGTATTATTCTCGGGATTTAACCGACGTTTCTCGGAAGCCTTTGCGTCATCCCGGTACGTTAAACCATCTAACTTTTCTTCCATAATGCCTTAAACTTCAAATTGGAGGAGCTTGGTTATAACTTCTTTTATTTTAACTATAAAACAAAACAAGCCTAACCCTAACCAGCGCCGATCGGATTCAAGACCCCCCTGCTAGAAAATCTTCTGTCCAGCCGTGTTTCAACCGTAAAAACTTCAATTCAAGGTCGGTTTTATGATTCCCCATGTCTTTTACACCTTAATTGACCTTTATATTGCGTGTATTGATCGTTAAACGACTTGTTTTAGGTTAACCGGGTGGCTGTCCAATTGAGCGTTTTCGGGACAGTTTTGAGTGAGGTTTTTTCATCAAAATCCTCCTAGGTATGTGTGGTACATCATACTTAAAAACCATATTCATTGAAGGTGTTTAGGTCGGTCAATCGATTTTAGTACGAAAACTAGGGTTTATCGGGTATAGAATCGTCAATTGTTGAGTTTGATGCGTTAATTGATTGAATGACCAACCGAATCAGTTTGTACAGCCCTAGGGGGGTTTAAGGGCTGTGGGAAAATTATTTTTTTGGTACTCGGGGCTGATTTGGTCGGTGATTAGTTAATCGAGTCGGATGTGCGCACATTGTCGTTTAAACATTAAAGTAAGTGTTGTAAAAAGGAACCGTCGACCCTATCAACTCGAGGGACATAATTATGATGTATGAAAAGGTTAAGATGGGAATTTGGTCCATTTGGTGCAGATTTGTTTGACAATGGGTTTTTAAGATTTAGTACGCGCGTATTCGACTCTATTTGCATACCGACGGGTGAGTTGTGCATCATGGTTAGCTCCGACCATGATCGTAGGGTGCATTGGTTAATTGAAAGGTTTTAGGGCCTGAGGTAAAGTAAAAGAGTATGGGTTGGGCCTCGGGCCAAGTTTTTGGGCCTGAGCGGCCCGTTAGGTAAGTGTGTTCTTACGGTTTTGTTTAGTAACGCGTTGTGTACAATTTACCGGCCCTTACTTGTGAGTGTGCACATAGAGATTTCCTAGCTCGTTGCTGGTGTTTGGTTGTTCTCAGGTGAGTTCATGATGCCCCTTTTAACTTTTTTCAAGTTTTGGGCTAGCATGCACACCTAAATATTTTTCTTACTTGATGAAATGTTTTAAACTATTTTATATAGGCTTGCTAGTATATGGTAGGCCTTGGGATTTTAAAAATATAAATATATATACATATATACATTATTTTTTGGCCTATATTTGGCGGAGTTGTAGTCGTTTCGACTACGGAGTTGCGTATGCCTACTTTGTGTTTGCATGCGTGGATGTTACGTGTTTGGGTTGTACGTTTGCTCGACCCTGAATGTTATACGTGGATGTTATATATATATATATATATATATATATATATATATATATATATATATATATATATATATATATATATATATAGTTATATATATAGGGATGTACTTGAAAGGATGTTTATATATATATATATATATATCTTTGTATATGTATGTATGAGAATGTTTAGTCTTCGGTAAAGATGACTTAATGGATGCACTCTTTTTACTTTAAAAACTTTTGGTATGTCTACCATATTTGTTATTACTGATATTTTTTACTTAAAACTTGAACTTACTCAACTCAGGCTGACTTTGTGTGTATGTTAGTGTAAGTTTCAGGTTAGGAAGAGGATGCCTTATCGCTTGGACGTGCACGAAGCTACTTGGACAGTGAAGGGCATACGTGGATGGAAGAATGTACTTTGAATAAATTGATTTTAAATAGTTTCATGAATTATGTTTTAAATTTGGTTTTGGGCAAACTTCCCGGGTTTTAGGGAACTTACTTCACTATTTATGTTTTCAGCTGAATTTACACTCTGAGATGTTTCTTTTAATGGAAGGAACTGTTTTCAAGTTTAATTACTTTAATCTATATTTTGTATGAATACCAACTGTGGGGCTCCAGAGGTTCGGGGCCTTACAAGTTAGTATCAGAGCCATGGTTCGAGGGATCCGAGCATCCCCGAATGCTTGGACTCGAACTGTAAGAAAAGAGACGAGTATGCCCACCGCTAGTAGCTGCACGCCAAGAGGTAACTTTAAATTATTAGTCATTCCTTTAAATTTAAAAGTTTCCAGTATCTGATTAACTGTCTAAGTGTTAGATAGAAGGCTAACGAGGTTAGGGGCAGAGGGTGCTTAGGACAAGCGGGTAAAGTAAATGACTAATTACACTTGATCAACGTCATTAACAGTTTACCCTTACCTTACATGTTCTAAATGCCACCTGTACTTAATCGTGTTAAAATTCTGTCTTTGTAGGGATAAGTCATGGTTAATACTTGAGCAGCTAAGAGAGGTGGTCCTAGTGTTCGCGACGGTGGTCGTAAGCCACGTGCCGAAGCTGAGAGTGAGATTCCTACTCCCCAGCATGAGACCCCGATTCATGAGGAGGGGGATAACCTCGCCTTAGATCATATTATGCGCGCGGCTATCGCAGATGAAGTCTACCCAGTGCTCCATAGTGCCATACCTGAGATCGTTACTGAGGCCGTTAGGGTCATGGAGGAGTCACTGCTTGGTAAAGGTTCGGATAAGGGAAGGAAGAGTAAGGAGATGCAGGTCGAAGAGGACGAGGAAGCGTATGTGCCGAGTGGGGATGAAGATGAGGTGCGGACTATTAGTGTATCTACTCGGGGTTGCTCGTATGGTAACTTTAAGAAGTGTGACCCCCCCTTCTTTCAATGGCACTAAAGATACTTTGGCAGCACATCAGTTGGTGTGAGAGATGAAGGCCGTTCTGAGGGTTAGTAAGTGCAAGGGGGATGACATGGTGACTTATGCTACTGCCTCGTTTTGTTCTGAGGCACTATGTTGGTGGGATAACTTGGCACAAGCTATGTGTGATCGTTCGATTAGGAAGATGACGTGGGATGAGTTGAAGAAATTGGTTCTCGATCAGGTTTATCCTCCGCATGAATTGGATAAGATAGAACAGGAATTCTTGACCTTGGAGGCTGGTACTATGTCGCATCCGGAGTATACCACCAAGTTTAACAAGATGGCTCGTTTATGTCCCGATTTGGTTACTCCCAAAGCGAAGAGGATTAAGAAGTATGTGAAGGTGCTTCTGGTGGATATTCGTAGGGGTGTGTTAACTACCGACATGAACTCTTTTCACTCGGTGGTTACTCTAGCAGGTACGTTGTATGATCAGAGGTAGAAGTTACCGCTGACCGAGACCAGGAAGATATGGAACTCAAATGCGTACGGTTAGCGGCCCGGGGGAAACAATTTTAATTCATCTGAGAAAAGGGTAAAAATGGAGACTTCTGAATTTAAGAGGGAAGCGATGTTCGGTAATTACAAGAAGTGCGGGAAACTGCACAGGGGGGAATGTAAAAGTGGGTCTGGCACCTGTTTTTGTTGTGATATGGTTGGACACCCCCATTTCGAGTGTCCGATATTGACTTGTTTCCGCTGTAAGGGTTCGGGTCATTTGGCATCAAACTGTCCTTCTAGTATGGCGGGGGGAGGGGGGTTCCGATCAGGGGACTTCCTCGAGGGGGAAGATGGATGAGAAGCCGAAGGCCAGGGCGAGGGCCTTCAACATCTCCAAGAAGGAAGCGAAAGAGGATGCAGATGTCGTTTCATGTACTTTTCCTTATTTAGCTTTTATTCCACCGTTATAATTCCTTATTCCTTTGAAATCCTATGTGATGATCGTGTAGCTAAGCAGTAGTATAATATCGTCCCAGGTACTTTCTACTTGATGATTTACAAGCGTCTGTTTTATTTGATTCGGGCACCAGTAGAAGTTTTTATGTTCCTCGTTTAATAAATCGCCCGAGCGCGTAATCGATGTGTTTGAGGTTGAGGTCGCCGTAGGAAAATCCGTGTCTGTGTCTAGGGCTATTCAGGGTTGTTCCATCGAGTTGTCTGGGTATAGATTTCCGGTGCGGTTGTATTTGATGCCGCTTGGCTGTTTCGATGTGGTGCTTGGGATAGATTGGCTCGCGAGTGTTGATGCTCAAATCATTTGTGGTCAAAAACTTGTTCGTCTGAGGGCACCGGATGGGTCCCAAATCACTGTCTTCGGTGATCGGAATGGTGCGACGCCACATATCATATCTATGCTTAAAGCGGGGAGATTGATGCAGCTGGGCTGTGGGGCGTATCTAGCGTATGCTATAAATATGAAAACCGAGGTGGCTACCGTCGGTGATGTTCCTATTGTTCGGGATTTCCCGGATGTATTTCCAAGTGATTTGTCAGATGTGCAGCCGGACCGCGAGGTCGAATTCCAGATAGAACTTGTGCCGGGCGCAAAACCCGTTGCTCGAGCCCCTTATCGTCTAGCACCGAATGAAATGAAAGAACTGATGGCCCAGTTGGAAGACTTGCTCGACAAGGGCTTCATTCGCTCGACCATCTCACCTTGGGGTGCCCCAGTCCTGTTCGTTAAGAAGAAGGACGGTAGCATGCGAATGTGCATTGACTACCGTGAATTGAATAAGTTCACTGTTAAGAATCGGTACCCTCTCCTGAGGGTCGACGACTTATTTGATCAGCTCCAAGGAGCTAGTTGGTTGTCGAAGATTGACCTTAGTTCTGGGTATCATCAGCTAAAATTTGGGAGGAGGATATTCCTAAGACCGCCTTCCGCACCCCTTATGGACATTATGAGTTCCTGGTGATGTCTTTCGGTTTGACCAACGCACCGGCTGCGTTCATGGATCTTATGAACCGGGTGTGTAGACCGATGCTCGATCGCTCTGTTATTTAGTTCAGCGACGACATTCTTGTGTATTCCAAAAGCGAATCCGATCACGTCGATCATCTCTCGGATGTTTTGGAAGCTATGCGAAAGAACAAATTGTAAGCAAAATTTTCTAAGTGCTCCTTCTGGTTACGCGAGGTTTAGTTCTTGGGTCATGTTATTAACCCGAGTGGTATTTTGGTTGACCCTGCAAAGGTGGAAGCCGTAAACAAATGGGAATCTCCTAAGTCTCCATCCGAAATTCGTAGCTTTTTAGGCTTGGCGGGTTATTACTGTCACTTTATTCCTGATTTTTCGAAAATCGGTTCGTTACTGACCAAGTTGACTAACAAGATTGTTAAGTTCGTTTGGGGTACTGAGCAAGAGGAGGCTTTTCTTGAATTGAAGAACAAGTTGACGCATGCACCGATTTTAGCTTTACCTGATGGCACCGATGATTTTGTAGTGTATTTTGATGCCTCTTATCAGGGGCTTGGGTGTGTTTTGATGCAGCGAGGTCGAGTTATCGCTTATGCCTCACGGCAGTTGAAGCCTCATGAGGCGAATTATCCTACTCACGACTGGGAGCTGGCGGCAGTCGTGTTCGCACTTAAGATGTGGAGGCATTATTTGTACGGGGTTCCTTGCGTTATCTATACGGACCATAAGAGTTTAAAGTATTTCTTCGAGCATAAGGAACTAAATATGTGACAGCGTCGATGGTTGGAGTTGATTAAGGACTACGATCTGGAGATTATGTACCATCCGGGTAAGGCTAACGTGGTAGCCGACGTGTTAAGGCAGAAGGAGAGACCAAAACCTATTCGTGTGAAATCCCATCAGCTTATTCTCAAACCCGACATTTTGAAACAAATAGCCATCGTCCAGAATGAAGCGTTGCAGGTGTAATGGATTATGTCAGAACGTATTCGGGGTCAGGAAAAGTTGTTAGAAGACGTCGGCGATGGGGTAAAGTATAGGGATGGGCGTTTATGGGTATCGTGGTATGGGGCATTGAGGGGTAAAGTTTTAGATGAAGCGCACAAGTCGCACTATTCCATTCATCCGGGCGGGACCAAGATATACCAAGACCTGAAGAAGAATCATTGGTGGCCTGTGATGAAGTTTGAGGTCGCTCAGTATGTGAGTTAGTGTTTGACGTGTCTACAAGTTAAGGCCAAGCATCAGAAGCCGTTTGGGAAACTTCAGCCATTGGAAATACCTGAGTGGAAATAGGAACATCTTACGATGGATTTTGTGATTAAACTGCCTCGTACCCCTAGGGATAATTATGACACCATTTGGGTAATCGTGGATAGACTGACCAAGAGCGCTCATTTCTTGCTGATTCAAGAGACTTTTAATTCTGAATAGCTGGCCGATGTGTTTATTCGTGAGATCGTTTCTAGGCACGGGGTGCCGGTATCTATTGTTTCGGATAGGGATACGAGTTTTACCTCCAGGTTTTGGAAAAAGTTTTACAAGGAGATGGTCAATCCGAGAGGACCATTCAGACACTTGAGGATATGTTGCGGGCCTGTATAATCAATTTTGTTGGTAGTTGGTATCGTTACTTACCGTTGGTAGAGTTATCGTATAACAATAGTTATCACGCCACATTGGAATGCCACCGTTTGAGATGTTGTATGGTAAGAGGTGTAGGACTCCAGTCTGTTGGGGTTCCATTGGTCAGAAACAGTTGGGTAGTTTGGAGGTGGTTGAGGCTACGACTGAGAAGCTGGATAAGATTAAGGCTTTTTTGAAGGCCGCTCAGGATCGTCAAAAGTCTTATGCGGATAAAAGGCGAAGGCCTATTGTGGGACTGGGTTATGTTGAAGGTTTCTCCTTGGAAGGGTATTATTCGATTTTTAAGAAGGGGAAGCTTAGTCTGAGGTTTATAGGTCCATTCCGTATTTTGTCCCGTGTTGGTGAGGTAGCGTATAGACTGGAGCTGCCCGATGAGCTCGCGGGGATTCATCCTACGTTCCACGTGTCCCATCTAAGGAAATGTTTAGCCGATTAGGAGGCCCATGTGCCACTTGATGATATTGAGCTGGATAGTAAGCTGAACTATGTTGAGGAGCCTGTTGCTATACTTGACCGTCAGGAAAGGCGTTTGAGGAATAAGGTGGTTTGACAGGTGAAGGTGCAGTGGAGGCACCGTAGGGGTTCCGAGGCTACTTGGGAGTCCGAAGGTGAGATGATGAAACTCTATCCGAAGATGTTCCTGTCGCATCGGGATTCGGGGATGAATCCCACTGTAAGGGGGGTGGACTTGTAACACCCGTTAATTCCCGGTTCAAAGATTTAAAGCTTGTAGAGTATGTATTATTCTCGGGATTTAACCGACATTTCTCGGAAGCCTTTGCGTAATCCCGGTACGTTAAACCATCTAACTTTTCTTCCATAATGCTTTTATATTTCAAATTGAAGGGGCTTGGTTGTAACTTCTTTTATTATAATTACAAAACAAAACAATCCTAACCCTAACCCTAACCAGCGCCGATCAGACTCAAGACCACCCCCCACCCTCTCGAAAATCTTCTGTCCAACCATGTTTCAACCGTAAAAACTTCTATTCAAGGTCGGTTTTATGATTCCCCATGTCTTTTACACCTTAATTGACCTTTATATTACGCGTATTGATCGTTAAACGACTTGTTTTAGGTTAACAGGGTGGCCGTCCAATTGAGCGTTTCTGGGACTGTTTTGAGTGAGGTTTTTTCACCAAAATCCTCCTAGTTATGTGTGGTACCTCATACTTAAAAACCATATTCATTGAAGGTGTTTAGGTCGGTCAATCGATTTTAGTTCGAAAACTAGGGTTTATCGGGTGTAGAATCGTCCATTGTTGAGTTTGATGCGCTATTCGATTGAATGACCAACCGAATCAGTTTGTACAGCCCTAGGGGGGGTTTAAGGGCTGTGGGAAAATTATTTTTTTGGTACTCGGGGCTGATTAGGTCGGTGATTAGTTAATCGAGTCGGTTGTGCGCAAATTGTCGTTTAAACATTAAGGTAAGTGTTGTAAAAAGGAACCGTCGACCCTATCAACTCAGGGGACATAATTATGATGTATGAAAATGTTAAGATGGGAATTTGGTCCATTTAGGGCTGATTTGTTTGACAATTGGTTTTTAAGATTTAGTACGCGCGTATTCGACTTGATTTGCATACCGACGGGTGAGTTGTGCATCATGGTTAGCGTCGACCATGATCGTAGGGTGGATTTGGTTAATTGAAAGGTTTTAGGGGCTGAGGTAAAGTAAGAGAATATGGGTTGGGCCTCAGGCCAAGTTGTTGGGCCTGATCTGTTAGGCAAGTGTGTTCTTACGGTCTAGTTTAGTAATGCGTTGTGTATAATTTACAGGCCCTTACGTGTGAGTGTGCACTTAGAGATTTCTTAGCTCGTTGCTGGTGTATGGTTGATCTCAGGTGAGTTCATGATGCCCCTTTTCACTCTTTTCAAGTTTTGGGCTAGCATGCACACCTAAGTATTTTTCTTACTTGATGAAATGTTTTAAAAGATTTTATATAGGCTTGCTAGTATATGGTAGGCCTTGGGATGTTAAATATATATATAGATATATATATATAAACATATATACATTATTGTTTGGCCTATATATGGCGGAGTTGTAGTCTTTCGACTACCGATGTTGCGTATGCCTACTTTGTGTTTGCATGCATGGATGTTACGTGGTTGGGTTGTACGTTTGCTCGACTATATATATATATATTGTTATATATAGGGATGTACTTGAAAGGATTTATATATATATATCTTTATATATGTATGTATGAGAATGTTTAGTCTTCGCTAACGATCTCTTTTTACTTTAAAAATTTTTTACTTAAAACTTGAACTCACTCAGCTCAAGCTGACTTTGTGTGCATGTTAGTGTGAGTTTCAGGTTAGGAAGAAGATGCCTTATCGCTTGGACGTGCACGAAGCTACTTGGACGGTGAAGGGCATACGTGGATGGAAGAATGTACTTTGAACAAATTGATTTTAAATAGTTCATGAATTATGTTTTAAATTTGGTTTTAGGCAAAATTCTCGGGTTTTAGGGAACTTACTTCACTATTTATGTTTTCCACTGAATTTACACTTTGAGATGTTTGATTTAATGGAAGAAACCGTTTTCAAATTTAATTACTTTAATCTATATTTTGTATGAATACCAACTGTGGGGCTCCCGGGGTTCGGGGCCTTATAGAAACAGGCTGGTGTCTTGGCAATGCAAGAAGCAGACTACAGTGTCTATTTCAACTGCTGAAGCTGAATACATTGCTGCATCTGCATGCTGTGCATAGGTTCTATGAATTCAAAATCAACTGCTGGACTATGGTCTGAATTTCTTACTTACTCCTACCTTAATTGATAATATTGCTGCCATGTTTATTGTTAAGAGTCCTGTTCATCACTCTAAGACTAAGCACATAGAAATTAGGCATCACTTTATTAGGGATTGTATTGAAAAAGGCTTAATAGAAATGGAAAGGGTAGATACATCTGATAATATTGCTAACCTGTTCACCAAACCTTTAGATAAAACAAGGTTTCATTTTCTGTTAAAATGCCTAGGTACGATAAATGCTGATGAAATCTGATTGATGATGTGTGCTTAAAGTGAGGTGCTTACTGATTATCTGTATTACTCACTGAGTTTAATTACATGATGTGCCTAGGGGAGGAAGGAGTTTTGTGGTTAACTACTCTATTCAATAGTATCTTCAAGTCCGATAATATGCCTGATCAATAGAGGAGCAGCGTCATAGTACCTATTTATAAGAACAAAGGAGACGCCCAATGTTGTGGGAATTACAGAGGCATCAAGCTACTAAGTCATATTATTAAGCTCTGGGAAAGAGTCACAGAGACTAGAATTAGACAGGAAACACAGGTTATAGTGAACCAATTTGGTTTCATGCCGGGGCGGTCCACTACAGAGGCAATACACCTCCTAAGAAGACTCATGGAAAAGTATATGGAGAAGAAGCGTGATCTACATATGGTGTTCATTGACCTAGAAAAGGCGTACAACAATGTGCCACGTAGACTGCTTTGGGATAGCCTTGAGGGCAAAGGGGTCTCATGGAAATATATAGGGATGATTAGGGATATGTATGCCAACACTACAACATGGTGCGTGGGCCGTTGGGGGATACTGACTTATTTCCGGTGGAGGTAGGCCTTCATCAGGGCTCATCACTGAGCCCGTTCCTTTTCGCAATAATCTTGGACGAGGTGTCAAAGTCAATTCAGGAGACGGTCCCTTGGTGCATGATGTTCGCAGACGATATTGTCTTAGTGGGTGAGACAAAACAAGATCTGGACATGAGGTTAGAGGAGTGGAGAGCAGCTTTAGAAAATAAAGGTTTAAGGATTAGTCGCTCAAAAACCGAGTATCTCCATTGTAACTTTGGCGGGATAAACAATGATGAGGAGATCCATATCACCATCGAAGATCAAGTCGTTCCGCGGGTAACGAAGTTCAAATATCTAGGATCGTTTGTCCAGGGTGACGGAGATATAGATAGTGACGTGGCCCACCGTGTCCAAGTTGGATGGAGTAAATGGAGGGCAGCTACAGAAGTTTTGTGCGACAAGAGATTCCCAAACAGGCTAAAGGGTAAATTTTATAGGGTCGCGGTTAGACCGGCAATGTTATATGGAACAGACTGCTGGGCCATCAAGAAGTCACATGCGTGTAAGCTAGAGGTAGTAGAAACGAGAATGCTAAGGTGGATGTGTGGGCACACACGATTGGAACGAATAACAAATGATGTTTTTCGAGAGAGATTAGGGGTTGCTAACATTTCAGATAAGATAAGAGAAGGGAGATTGAGATGGTTTGGACATGTGAAGAGAAGAGAGACGACGGCTCCTGTCCGGTCTATAGAAACTATTAGTATAGAGAGGAGGAGGGATAGAGGACGTCCCAAATTAACTTGGGCCGAGAGGATTAAGCATGATTTGATAGATTTGCACCTCTCCGAGGACATGGTTGAGGATTGAAATTCTTGGAGACGTAGGATTAAGGCTAAGAACTTCTAGGAGAAACGCATAGCTTTTTTTTTTTTTTTTAGTTCTATCATAGGGGGCGTTTCCTTACCTTATCTCTAGTGTAAAATGATATATTACTATAATACCCTATCTTCAAATTAGTATTTATAACACATATTCAGTACTCATTACTAATATCACTATTATTATTGTTATATTTAAATGTTTAGTACAACTATTATTACGATAACGTATATTTAGTGTCCATTACTAATATCATTATTATTACTATAACAAATATTTAGTACTGATCTACTCATTATAATTTCACTATTATTGATCTATTCATTACTAATATCACTATTATTACTATAACACATATTATTGATCCCATGCATATGGTTTTCGAGCCGGGGGTCTCTCTGGAAGCAACCTCTCTATCCTTTGGGACGGAGGTACTGTTTTCCTAAATCCCACCCTCCCCAGACCCTGCTAACAGCTTTGCTATTAGTGGGATCTATACTGGGTATGGTGGTGGTTGTTGTTGTAGTTGTTGTTGTTTAATTGCATGATGTGTTGAAATATGCTTAACTAATTATTCTGTGTACAAATCATGCTTGTTAATGTGTATGTGTGTGACATGTGATATTTTGTGACTGCTCATGTTTTGAGTGCTTGATTGTATGCTTACTTGAATTAACTCAGTATTTTAAGTGCTCAGAGCATGAATCTGTGCTTGAACTTGCTGTTGTTGCTCCTCGAGAACAAGTAACATGACTTGAGCATCTTCTAAGTATATCAAGCACAGACGCCATGATTCGGATGATCGAGCATAGATACATGCCTTGAAAAACCTTTTTAAGTAATTCGAGCATAGATCTGTTACTCGAGCACAATATTGTTCAAACAGTATTTTTTTAGTGTTTCGAGCACATGTGAGTGTTGCTCGAGCAATATGAGGCTTCTATGAAGTCCATCAAGCACATGCATTGTAATAATGAATCTCTAGTCCATCGAGCACATGCATTGACATGATAAACTTTGAGTTTGCTCGATAAGACTTGTGTGCTCAAGTGAAGAATTTCTTCATGTTTGAATAATTTGAGTGAACTTGTGTGCTAGTTTTGAAGTGTTTGCATGTCAACTGTTCTTAAAAGACAACATCGTTTTCAAAATCATATTTTACAACGAACTTTCTAAAGAAATGACTTTGAAACTTTAAAACGTTTTTGACTAAGCAAAACGGTTTTTGGTGATCTCATAAGAGATATGATAAGATTATTTATTTACAAGCTTTATAGAAGCTTAAAGGTTTTTGAGTAGAAATTGTATCCAACCTATGGGATATGATAGAAAACTGTTTAAGACAGCAAACACATGGATTATAAGTTTAAAAGGTTTGAAGTACAGTCAATGATATAGTATGGTAGCTTTCCATCATGTGTATTTGCTTATGTGATATAAACATAAATCCTGCTATGTCTGATATGGTGAACCATTAGAATATAAGGTATGCTCTTAAGCATATCTCTCCGAATGATAGGCAGAAAGGTAATTATCCAAACACACATAAGCCTGTTGGTGTTTTGGTCTTACAAAAACAAATTTACAAAGTATATGAGCAGCTATGAAAATATTGGTATATAAAAGCTTATCAAAAGAAAAGAAAGAAAGCGAATATTATAGAAATATAGAAATGTTTCAAAAATAATATATAAAGAATAAGTTATAAGATATCATGAGTTAAGGAGCACCAAGGAAACTACAAGGGTGGGGCATACAAATAAGTCCTAAACACTCTGAATGTAAGGCATATAAATCCGGATGGCATGTAAGTCCAATGTTCAACCTTATAGGCTGATATATATATATATATATATGTATATATATATATATATATATATATATACATATCCAAATAAACTGTTCATAGTACTTAAAAACAATTTTGACCACAGCATCAGGGGTTGAAGTCAAATTTGGGTGACTTGAAAATAGCTAAATAAGCCTTTGAGAAGAGATTAGAGACAACCTGAAAATATAATAACCATTCTTAACTTATGCCTTAATTGAAATTATTATGTATCACAAAAATCACTGAAATTATGCTAAGTATACCTGCTGTCAACCTGGCTTAAGTTAAAATAATATTGACCATGAAATGGTGTGAATTTGCTCAAACAGTATGATCCCATGTTGAGATCTTTCTATGAAAATATTTTAAAAAGAAATATCAACTGAAATTTGATCTCTTATTTCACCTTAAACTAAATGATTGAGTCAGCTCAGTGTCCAAATGACCACATTTTATGAGTTATTGCAAATTGAGCAAATTGGGTGTGAAAATGTCTAGACTGCTAGGAAAATGATTTGTTGGTTTTCAAAATCAAATCTGAAAAGCTTTAAGTGTTTCGAATACCGAATTCTGCTTGTATGTGTGAATGTGCTGCTTCAAGTATGATAAATGAACTGTTAAATTCATCCATGCATATCGAGCATGCATTTTACTTTCGAGCATATGTTATGACCTGACAATTCGTGTTAAGTGATTCGACCATGCATCCTACTTTCAAGCACTTGCCATTACATGATAAACGATGTTAAGTGTTTCGAGCATGATTGAATGTTTATGCATCAGGATTAGATCTTAAGAGGTGGAAAGAGTTTGTTAAGTATTTCGAACTAGATCGTGTGCTAGACACTTAAGTATGTACGTTCGAACACAAGGTCTTGGAAGATAGATGTTGCTAAGTATTTCGAGCAAGGTTGTGTGCTAGAGACTTAAGGTTATGAGTTCGAGCTTAAGAAATTGAAGGATAAATTTGCGTTAAGTAGTTCGAGCAAAATTGTGTGATAGACTAGGCTAAATTGTTTGAGCACAAACAGGAAGGATATAATCTGCTAAGTCTGTCGAGCATTAAGCAATGAGTGTGTTTCGAGTATACATGACCAACTGAATAGTGAAGTACCTTCGAGCACACTACATGTCACAAGCACATAAGTATGATCATTGAGAACGGACACTGTTCAGTATGACCCAATAATCGAGCAGGTGTAATGAGTGATTTTAAATTAACATTTGACTTAAGGTATCGAGCATAAGTATATTCGAGCAAACTATCTCAAGTATACTGGTTCTCTAGCATCTTAAACATAAGTACTTCGAGCATAAATTATGATGTCTTCGAGTACAGTGGGAGACAACTGTTCTTTTGGCTGTATGCTCGAGCAAGGGAGGTACAATTAATTTGAAATTAAATGACAACTGTCTGCACTAGACAAACAGCACTGTACCAACCAAACGTTTAGTATTGTCACACCCCGTTAAGCGAATTGCAAAAGCGTAAAACGGAAATGCAACAGATACAACTGGTATCAAAGACATTGTTCATAAAGAAACATTACTAACTAATTTACAATATATTATATCGTTCTAACATCTTTTACAAACTAGGTGATACAATCAAACCGGTTCTTCAATTACTTTACTTCTAACTCAATTGCCCATGACATCAATCACCAATCAGACACGTAACGCACAGGAAATTACTTCTCATATCTGATTACCTGAAAAGCATGTTAAAACAGGTCAACTACGAATAGTTGGTGAGTTTTATAAGTTTTAGCGAAATCAGTTCTGCGCACCATACAGTCATAGTTTGTATGTACACGCGTATATAAGAAAATGTATTTACATTTTGTATATGTATATCTACGTCTTTGTATACTGATATGTATGTGTATAAGCTTATGATAGAGTTTGAAACTACGATAAAATCATGACTACTCATACATACTTCGTGTCTTCATTTTCCAAATAAAATCAACCCCTGTAGCCCCTTTCTGCCAACAACGGTTCCACGTAAAATCACCACTATGGTCCCTCTTCTGACCACAATGGTTTCACGTAAACTCAAATATTACACGTTGTATACACAAACAATTATTATTTTCTACACATAGAATTTCCTACACCTATCCACATAGTATGTATATATATATGTGTGTGTGTGTACACAATACACACACACATATATATAGTATTTATCACGTATTACTAATCACTGTGGCCCCCTTTCCGCCCACAACATATATAATCATAATATTTTCTTAACACTCATGTCATAATCAAGTTATTTTGTTTAGTAAGTTGCAGCAGAACTTTGCTCATAGGCCATACTCAACTTTAGTTTAGTAAGTTGCAGCAGAACTTGGCTCATAGGCCATACTCAACTTTAGTTTATAAGTTGCAGCAGAACTTGGCTCATAGGCCATACTCAACTTTAGTTTAGTAAGTTGTAGCAGAACTTGGCTCATAGGCCATACTCAACTTTAGTTTATAAGTTGCAGCAGAACTTGGCTCATTGGCCATACTCAAATTTAGTTTATAAGTTGCAGCAGAACTTGGCTCATAGGCCATACTCAACTTTAGTTTAGTACTATTGTGGCCCCCTTTCACCCACAATAGCCCCATGGCCATTACAAACCACATCATTCACAAATTAGTTATGTTTAACATAACATGTCGTGTTTGTATAAACATATTATCACATGTAATTTCAATATTTTTTGTCATTCGTACTCTCTCCATTTAATATACCAATCAATGATAATAATCACCTTTCATCAGCACGTAGTTAATCATTATAGTTGTAGGGACTTTTCATATATACATGTTCAGATAATCTATATCCTGAACCGTTTTCAGGTAGATAATGTATATAAACACGCTTTTTGCCCCAAAGGTTTCTAACAGTTTGAAAAGAGGGGTCATGAAACTCACGGTTTTGTAGGCACTCAGTGCGAGATCAGCTCGGGGTTCATTTCCGTTGCTATCACTTAGTCCCTATAGTCCATATTATAATATTATTAATATTTTAATATTAATATATTCTCAGTACTAAACTGGGCTGTATAACTAATCTGGGTATAGCTGGAACGCCCCGAAAGTGGCAATAATCTTAGGTTGTGATGTTGTTCAATGTCTAATACTTAAAACCGAACATGGCTCATATTCCCATTTTCCCAGCTGGGCCAAGTTGTTCGTTTACGCGTTCAGAAAACAGTTATGGGGAAATAAGCTAGGGTAAATGTATTGATTAATAAAATGATTAAGTTATAAAGAAGGATCACATACTGGGGTACCAGATTAGCCTTGGGGCCCGTTTCCGTTTATTCAGTTTGATTTAAAAAGAAACGCGCCCAATCTATCCGGATTGTCCAGGTTTCTCATATAAAGTTCTTTTTTACTTAATTAATCCAAAAATATGATTTTTGATCACTCTTGGTGTTTTGATATTCCAGCAGGTTCGTTAGTCGCGAACTTGCCGGTTTTTATAAAAACTAAATTTGTTTAATCTTCAAATTAGCATAATTAATTAACCGTTAATCATTAAATTATGAAAATTTAGCCACTTATCAATTAAAATATTTAGATTTTTATAAAAATATTTCGGGAATTATTTATTTATTTATTAATTTATAAAAATTCATTTTATCACCTATATTTCGCCTGAAAATCATCCGTTTATCCCAAACAATTTCCAAAAATTTCACCAAAATTCCTGAATATCCAATTTATGTCCCAAAACAACCTGTATCAATTCCAGAATATAAAAAGCTCATGTAATATTCTTTTCAGTCAAATTCGGCTATAAAAATTCACACGAACGCATATACACAAAACACCTTTAGACTTCTCCAAATGATCCCAAAATTCATATGTGATCAAAATACATTAAATTTGAGTTACCAGAAAAATTTCATAATTTTTGGAGCATTTTAACTATTTTTCCCCATTAAACGTCCCAATTCGGTAATATATTCGCCAAATATTCTCGGATGGTCGAAAAATTACCAACTTTGAACAGAGACTCAATGACATGGTCTCTGATGTCCCTGAAAAATTTCAAGGTCTAATAATATGCACATCATAACCTAAACCTAAACAGCCCGTAAGCGAGTGTTTCAGCATTACCTTAGCGGTTTTGGTTCGTTTCTGCCTTTCTAATCAACTTTTCAAGCTCTTGTGCTCCTATGTAGGCTAGATACAAGTCCTATATCACAAAAAAAGCAATTTTTCATCAACATAACAGCCCTTAACTTAGGGTTTCGGATAGTGCACAAAAACGAACTTTTGAACCGTAAAAACGCCGTTTCAACCCTTTAATCCGTCTTTATGGCCAAAACCAGGTTCCTCACCATGTGTATGATCAAAAAAAGTTTATGGAACATTTTTAGGATTTTTACACGGTTAGGAATGATTTTTGGCAATCAAGCTATGTTTATATGGTATTAATCGAGTTAAAACTTAGCCAAAAATGACACTTTTTACCTTGTTCTTACTGGGTTTTGAGAGAACTAGGCTGTTCTACAGATTTCCACAAGAAAATATCTTCAAAAATATCTTGGACTTGTTTATATTTAAATGAAAACCAATGGTAAAATAGTCTTTTTTGGCGGGCTGGGTTTGTTGGGCCCTCTTTTGAGCCCATTTGGCCCACTTTTCTCGATTTACGTGCCCAAACGTGAAATTCCGAGTCCAAATTTATTTCGGGTTCGGTTTTTGGCGACAAAAATATATCGGGTGCGACAAACGGGGAGAAAACGAGTGTTTTTCGGCTAGTTTTGTGTAAAATTATAAAAACATACTATACGTTTGTAAAAATCGAAAATATTTTCACGGATCGCTTAAAACATTTCAAATATATGTTTGGTAAGTCCTTTTCGGCTTAATGGATGACACAATGCTTTGTTTGTAACTATCTTTTGCGTTTAAATCTATAGCGGGTAGTTAAACGAGCATATTTTCGTTTAACTTGTTTGCTATCGAACTAAGGCCATATTACTAATATTTTAGCTTATATTAAACGTATATCACTTATAGATGACACCCTGGGATATCCGGACCATAACCAAACCCGTTTGGTTATTCGTTTGTTCGTTACGCAATAAGCGGTTAAACGCTTATTCGAGTTTGTAAGTACTAAGGTGTACTCGGTTTTGCCACGGATGTCACAAGTATAAAATGGGGACGTAGAAACGTTTTCACATATTTCTTCTCCCGCTTTCAATCTAATTAGGAAACCCTCTTGCTCGTGCATCCCCTGCTTACTCAGACTATCTATTTGTGCTTTATACTACTTCGATTACAGCCATTAGCTCTGTTTCGACCTTGGTAAGATATCGATTATCGTTATCGTTATCGTAACCCCAAGTTTCAAAATTAGGGTTTCTATTGACTGATTAATGATTGTTTGCTTGAATTGTGTAGATACGCATACTACTACGGAACACGTTACTGAAGACACTATTCTTCTATAACTACCATCGACTATTGTTTATGCATTTATGTGTACTGACGATTCTTCTATTTTGCAGAATCGATGGCCATGAAATTCGAAAAGAGGAATAATATGTGTTTCCAGTTGGAGGTAGACAATGAAAACACGGAGTTGGAGCTCATGATCGATTTCCTACATAATTCCAAATTGAGGGTTGCATTGACAAAGAACCCAACAATTTAAAGAAATCATATCACAGACTTCTGGAACTCTGCAACTTATGTTGATGATGTTAATGGGAAAAGAATATAGGCCTTTGTCTTGAATAAAGATATTGAAGTCACTGAGGCATCAATCAGAATAGCACAACATTTAAACGACAATCATGAGGTTGCAGCCATTGTATTCAGTCCCAAGACTAATGAGAATCTTTCAAGAAACTATGGGATATCAAGGGAGTGTTCATGAGGGACAGTTTCAGAAGGGAAGCTTTCTGTTGCTCTACTGATTCCTCATACATCATGTCATCCAGTCCCTATCTCCATGAAGAGGGACTTGGCCCTTATTAAGCAGGGAACTTGCTACTCTGACAGTAGCCGTTCTATATCAGCAACCATTCAACGTTTCAAAACTCATTTTTAATGGTTTGGTCTCCAATGCTAAGAAGGCTGTGAATCAAAGGTTTCTGATGTATCCTAGATTTTTACAGATACTCAGCAATAGGTCTTTACAGAACCTACAGCTGACAGAAGAAGTATTGAGGTTGCAAGACCCGAACATATGTCAAAAGATGAAGGACGCAAGAAGCAAGTTTAATAATAATACAGATTGGGATGTTCTCCCTTGGTTACTAGTTCCTGCATTGGGTGCCATTGATGTACCTCACACCCCAGGGAAAAGTGAAGAGGATAATTATAAGGATGAAGATGATGAGGATGTTGGAGGAAATGTTGATGGAAACGATGATGATCATGACCAGGACAATGACAGTAATGATCCTGCTAATGAGCATGTTATTGAACCGATCGCCAATGAGGCCGAGAATGTTGACGATGTGGGTCATAATACTGCAATGAATTAATCTGTTGATAATCCTTTGGAAATGAAATGGTCACATTCATGGGTGCTGGATCGGATATTCACATGGAGGATCAAGAGGGTGATACATGTAAGGCCCGGTTTCCGGTAACCCTACTTTGGTGTTGGATTTACTCATAAACACAGTTCTAAAATCAGAGTAAATTAAATCTTCGCGGAATAATTAAAAACTTCAAACGTCACATTACAAAACATTCATTCTTGTCTTAACATACAAATTGTCTTTTCATAAGTAATTAATTAAAACAGTCATAACACTTCATCATGGATGCAAGTCTCTTCAATCCATGCCCTGTGTCCCTCCTTAAGCCAGCTGCCTCAACCTATTTGCTTGCGTGCATACTAAAAGTTGGCTACGCTGAGTGAGTTTTAGTTAATCAATTAACATACAATACATTCATACCCTTACTCGTACGCGTCCGAAGATACATATTCATACCTTAGTTTTCTATTACTCCTTTCATATATACCTTATATACATGCATACGTACTTACATATTTTTGTGTTTTCATAAAACCCTATGGTATACCATAAGCTATTCTACATTAAACATCACAGATATTGTAAGGGTCTGGTCCCTATCATCACAGATATTGTAAGGGTCTGGTCCCTATCATCACAGATATTGTAAGGGTCTGGTCCCTATCATCATAGATATTATAAGGGTCTGGTCCCTAACATCACAGATATTATAAGAGTATGGTCCATACTGCCTCGAATAACCATACATTTATCATACGTGCTTATTTTACCTGTCTCATGTATATAATAATATATATATATATACATGCTCATTCATACTATCATTAAATAGTAATAACATCCAATAAATAGTCGTACACGTATCATACACTTATCAATTAAGTAAATGTATTAACTATCACATATGAGTATGCACACAGCCCCGAAAACATTTCAAAGAGAAATGGGGATAGAAATCACCTGGAGTCGGTTTCTCTCGCCGTTAATGGAAATGCCCTTCCTTAGTTGAGCACGACTAACTGTACAATACATTACGCGTGTCAATTATCCATTACTACTACTTCCTACATCTAATTTAATGAAACTCTCATCTAACGGGGGTCCGGGGGCAGCGCCTCTAGTAGCGGGGTCTAGGGGCGGTAGCCCCTAGCAGGGTCCAAGGGGCAGAGCCCCTGGCTGGGGTTGAGCTAACAGGTCAGCTTGGAAAATCTTTATTTTCGTTAACAGTCCTTTAACAAAAAGGACTGTTTCGCTTCTCAAGGCTGAGCGAAGCGAAATGCTTTCCTTTCTTCATTTTTACCATTTTAAAGCCATTTTACTTCGTGGCTCTTCCTCAGGACCTGATTTTTACTCTTTCCCAACTTTCGACACATTCTGACCCCATGCACATGATCCTGAACCCATCTCTCAATGTCCAAACACCACCTTTTTATCACAAAGTGCACCCGAGAGGTTCTAACTTACTAAGTTTATATTTTTCTTACATTTCACAACCCGATCTATCATTATATCTGTTTGCATGCCGATTCTAACCATAAAACCTAACCATTTAAACCAAAACCTACCTTTTGCTGCGGGTTCGAGTTCAGATCGGGACAACATGCAGGATCTTCCAAACGTTTCTTGTTGCTCGATGACGTTCCGCACGAGATTCACTTTTCTTTTGCTCGGATTTGGATCCGGGTGTTTGAGAGAAGAAGTGTGTGTGTGTTTTTTTTTAGTGTGTGGGGAGGGAGACAAAATGGTGAAATGGTGGGTTAGGTTGGGTTTATATAGTGGGTTATTGTTCCCACCACCCACTCTCCATTCCCATTTCAAATCCTTATCCAAACATTTAACACACGACTAAGTTAACGACACACAGTTACTAACAAAACTTTCCATCATTTATTATTTAACAGATGATCCGGTTCTTTCATCTCTAGCACCCAGAGTTCATCTTCTAACCTCTGAATTTCGTTCTTTGGGCAAAAATGTTCTAGCATCAATGTCTTGAGTTCCGCCGAAGTCATGCGGTTAACCGTATCTTGCCCTTTTATCTGAACCGTAGTGTTCCACCACATCAAAGCATGATCCGTAAAAGTAGAGGCAACATACTTGACAATACTCTCGGGTGGACAATTACTAATATTGAGAACAGATTCCCTCTTTTCTATCCATTTGATTAACCCGTTTAGCCCTTCAATGCCCTTGAAATCAATCGGTTTACAGGACATAAAGTTTTTTATCGAATATTTTCTTCGAGGGGGATTAGGGTTGTTATTGTTATTGTTTGGGTTCGGTGGAGGATTATTGTTGTTAATATTATTTGTATTAGGTGGGGGATTATTATTTGTGACTGTTTCATTGTTGGTTGGGGGGAGCATTATTGATTTGTTGCCGGTTTGTTTGTATATTGGCATTAACACCGGCAGTTACTTGTGTTACAATAAGTGGTATTGCTGCTTGCATTTGCCGAGGAATCATCTCGACTTTTTCTACCTCAGTCATGTGGGTTGCTTTCTTTGGGGCAATTCTATAATGACAAACAAATATAAGCCAATTAAAACTAATTCCAGTCTACAACACTGTTAAATAATAATCACAATAAATGTTGTACAAGTAAACCAGATAACATACTGACATTTCACAAATTGTGCTATACATTGATAATAAAAGGTACATAGACTTAGGGGGTGTTTGTTTTTTCTTCAAACATCTTCAAGGGAGCTAATGTCTGCAGGCGCGCAGACATTACCCTTGAAGACTGTTTGTTTTTTTTCTTAAAACAGATCTGAAGTTATCTTCTTTCATCTTAAAAGAAAAGCAAGGAAATCTTGCTTAAAACATCTTCACAAAAAAACCCAACTCTTCTCCCTTTGCAGCCACCCTCTCATCCACTGCTCCTACCACCGTCCGCCAACACCACCACCCACCGTACGCCGCCACCACCACCCCCGTACCCCGCCGCCACCGTCCACCACCATCCACCGCCACCACCACCGTCCACCACCCACCATCCATCACCACCACCGTCCACCACCCACCATCCATCACCACCACCGTCCGCCACCACCACCACCATCCATCACCGCCACCACCACCATCCATCACCCACCACCACCACCATCCATCACCGCCACCACCACCACCATCCATCACCGCCACCACCACCGTCCACCACCCACCATCCATCACCACCACCGTCCACCACCCACCATCCATCACCACCACCGTCCGCCACCACCACCACCATCCATCACCACCACCGTCCACCACCCACCATCCATCACCACCACCATCCATCACCACCACCACCATCCATCACCGCCACCACCACCATCCATCACCCACCACCACCACCATCCATCACCACCACCGTCCACCACCAACCAAAACCATCCATCACCACCACCCATTGTCCACCACCACCATCCACCGCCACTACCCACCGTCCGCCGCCACTACCACCATCCACCACCACCACCTTCCACCACCCACCAAAACCAAATCGGCATGGAAAGCAAAGACTAAAAACTAGATGTAACTTGAATAAATGACTTCTATCTTGTGAGATAAGTTTGACAGTTATGCAGACAGTATCAGCTTATAAAAACAAACAGTCTTATATTTTCAGCTTGCAGATCTTCAGACCACATCTTCAGTTGCAGACATGAAAACAGATGAAATCAGCTTGCAGACAGTTTATGTCTGCAAAAACAAACAGCACCTTAGCCTGATAAAGGCCAGTGCTTGCATGTATATAGCAAAATCTGTTACTAAGTGACTGTTAGACTTAACCCTGTAAGGGATAGTGCTTGTAATATTGTACAAAATTGTTCCCCATGTTAACATAGCATACTACTATATACATACATGGAGTATCAAAAGATCACGTACACATATCTGTAACATCCTACCTCTATCTGTACAAACGATAGACTAACCACAAACATAAAAACAACACCGTAATCATCCAGTAATAGTTCCACAATCGAACTGTCACCCTATCCAAACACCAACGGGGGTAGGCATCTGACTGCTGTAAGTTCAGTACTATCTGCTGTAACGTCGATAAGCACTGGGTCACGTCCCTCCTTTCCTGGTTAATATTAGCTATGGCTATCGAGTGGTCTATCACACGGTCAGTCATGACAGTCATCCAGGAGTTATTTCCTGCGTTTGGGAGGTCAGGGCGAGGAGTAGGTATACTCAACAAGCAGGAAGATGAAGTATCTGCCCTAGGACGTGAAGGTCCTCTATGGTAGTGGGTAGATCTTAATGGAATCAAGGTAGGGTCAATTGGGGTTACCCAAATACGAGTAGTCTGTCGGACTCGCGCAGTAGCTGAAGTCGTCGAGGACAGGTGAATAGGTGGAGTGGGTGATCTGGTTACTCTAGCAGGTGAACGATACTGACTGTTAACTTCGTTTTGATCCCTACGTGGTGACCTGGGTGGATAACTATCGCATCTGTAGCCGGACAGATCAGGCACATTTCTGGTTAGCTCTCTACAAATAACCTCTTCTTCCACCTCTTCCTCATCCTCCTCCGGTTCCTCTCCTGGGTCCTCCTCCTCTGGATCCTCCTTTAATTCCTCCTCTAGATCCTCCTCCGGTTCCTCCTCTGGGTCCTCCTCCTCAGCAGAGATTACCGGTTCTTCTTCCGGTATGTAGTCGTTATTCTTTGACATGACTCTGCACAAAGGTTAGTTATAAGAATAATATCTATTGCTAGCGCTAACTTTTGTCGAGGAGATTAATTAATTAAGCCAAATTTAATATTAATTATATTAGAATATAATATTAGTTTTATTAAAATTTTAATTATAATTATTATTAGAAATAATACTGAATATAAATGTATATAATATTCATAATAAAATTTACCGTCATTAAAAGTAGCGTACATACACGTATTTGTACACTTTGTTCCAAATAAGCATGTGTGAGTGTTACATATATATATACTTACACATTGCCTTTTATACACATATGTTGCCACTTTTCCCTAACCACACGTTCCGCGACTTCTCCCCGAATTCCCTTGTACAAGCAAGTCTTTTATTATGTTCCGGACCACAATAACTCACTTGCCCTACAAGTTCATCACGAAATCCATCAGTATATAATATTAAATTATTATTTAGATATTTCCCAGAGTTAATCGAGCCTACGGTTATATTTTAGGTACCCTAAGGGATAACCTAATCCTTTTTAACCAATGGCTCTGATACCAACTTTTGTCACACCCCGACTAGCACAATACGGAAACGTAAAACGGGAATGTAACAGACACCTCTGGTATCAACACATTGTTTATAAAGAAACATTACAACTAATTTACATTATATTACAGTGATCTATCTTTGATTACAAACTAGATGTTACAACAAAATATACTTGTAAGTTATTCTATTCATACTAGTAAGTCTGCGTCTATTAACACCGCATCGATCACGTTTGGTAACAGATAGCACAAATTCATGGATTTTCCAACTTCGGTATCACACCTGAAAAACACGTTTAAAATGGGTCAACTACTGGAGTTGGTGAGTTTCACGAGTTTCAAGAAAACAGTTATGAGTATTCACAAGTTAACACTTGTAATCATGAAATAAGTATGTATGTATATAAATGATGTAATTATGCTAAGCTACAGTGAAGCCTGGACTGTTCGTGCTGCGTGCCTCCATTTCCCACGCTCAATCAACCACTGTGGCTTCCCTTCCGCCCACGTTATGCCCCAAGTAGCTATGTCTAACACTACATAGCTGCTTCGTAAAAATATGAACATGTGAAAAAGGGATAACGTCTCAGCAAAACGTGCTGGCCCCGCCTGGGTTTGTCAAACCAATAGTACTATTCACAAGCCACCGGCTCGAAGTTAATCACTGTGTTAGTGGGGACTTTCATGTGTTAGCACTTAGATAATTCACATCATCACATGTTTCAGATAAGGATATTGATATGAGCAAACGTGCTTTTCACCCCAAAACTTTGTAAAACAGTTCAAAAAGTGGGGTCATGAAACTCACTGTTTAGTTGATAATCAATAGCACGTCGGTTCAGGGTTTGTGTAACTTGTAATCACGGTTTCCTATAATCAATATTATAATAATATTCATATTTGTTGGTGCATTATGCCAGTAGTTCATTTGTCTCGAGTCTATCGTGTCTGTAATCATTACGATGCTTGTTTTGTCTTTATGAACTAGTTAGTTTGGTTATATAGTTTTGGCGAACTTCTGTTCTGGCGAAGTTTGGGACAACTTCGCCTAGGGTGTTAGGCGAAGTTGTCGTATTATTTAAACCTAACTTGCGCCGTCAGTCATAGAGGTTTTTTGGGTGTTCGTTGTGTATGGTGTAGCAGGTTTTGGTGTTTCTAGTATTCACATCTAATAACAAAGTAACCTTTGTCCTACATGTTATGTGTTTCTTTACGTGTCTCTCAATTAAACACTCGTATCGTATACGTAGGGGATTCCGCACCCTCGTGTTACGAGATAATCCAGTGTTGATCCGGCTGGGAACCTACAATTGGTATCAGAGCATTTGCTCGTGATTGTGTGGTTCGGGATTATCACACTTGTGTTAAAAGAACTCCGCTAGACTTTTCGCGGAATCGTTTCACGTAAAACACCATTCGTTCAGTCCATTCCTACACTATATTACCCTCGTCGTATTATACTACCTTTTAATCATTCGAAACAAGAAAAACACTGCTAAAAATCAGATCTCACATCCAGCGAAGTTGCCGTCACCTATTATTAGGGTTTCGGCGAAGTTCCCTTTGGCGAAGTTACTTGGTGAAGTTAACAGAAAGTGAAGTTAATTCTTCGGCGAAGTTGTACTTTGGCGAAGTTACTTGGTGAAGTTGTACTTTGGTGAAGTTACCTGGTGAAGTTGTATTTTGGCGAAGTTACTTGGTGAAGTTGTACTTTGGTGAAGTTAACACAAGGCGAAGTTATACTTTCTTCGCCATCACGGAATACCGTTTCAATTAGTTCCAGCTCTTGTTTCGGTTTAATATTGATGTGTTGTAAAACAGACGTGTTTTCCGCACCTTTTATCTATGTAATTTATTGTATTTTATGTGTTTTAACTTGTTTTATATAGGCTTTACATAAGTTTAATAACCTTGTAGGTTTTGGGTGAAAGAAAGAAGAAAAACCGAGCTTTTCGAGCATTCTAGGAGCATTTTACGCATACAAGTTCAAGACAAAGCTCAAGGCCCGGCCCGTATGCATCATGGAGGCCCAAATCTTACATTATAACATAATATATAAAAAATTAAAGAACCCTAGCTGTTGGGACAGCAGCCGATCGCAGGAAACAAAGCAGCAAGGGAGGAGCAAAAATCTTTTTTCGGCTGAGGGTTTGAAGGTTTTGTCGGCTAGGGAAGGAAGAAGACACAAGAACCAAGCCTCGGGATTGAATCCCCATCGTTTTTGACAGCAAGAACAGCCCCGGAAACATCCATATCCTTACATCTTTTTCATTGTTCATACACATTGATTTTCTTGTTTAATTGTTGATTTGTTTTGCAATTACTTGAGAGATTGAATTGTTATTGATTATTGTTAATCATTGGATGATTGTTAAGATGTTTGGTATGGGATTAATGATGTGTTTATTAATTGTTTGCTGCTGTCCAAAAATGATTCTCGGCTAAACTTGTTAGTTCTATCTAGGAATGATGATTCTTGTTAGTGTTTGATAGGTTTTATGGATTGTTTGATTAATAGACTTGAATTGCTATTGTAAAGTTTGATTTAGACATGAAATAGATTGTGTTTAAGGGCTGGAAATTTTGGTGATTCATTGCATAAACCTCGTGTGTTGATTGATTAGTTTTGTATTGATTGATCGGTGCATTGTTTGATTCTAGACTTTGTGTTTAGGGTTTGTTTACGGTAGGAAAAACCGTAGGGTTTTGTTGCGGGATTAATTGGATTAAGTACAGTGGTTAAACACCTTCCTTGAGACCGAGAGGTGATAGGAAGTTAGGGTTGTCTCACTGCCTTTGCATGCTAGAATAAGGATTGCGCGAGAGAGAGTTCGTTTCTTGTCAGGTTTAGGTGTTTGAGCGACTAGTTGATCTATTTTGGTTTAAGTTGAATTGTTCCTCTATCCTTGGTTGTGTAGTATTCATTGAGATTAGGGTCGAGTGTTGGTGAGACCGAGAGGTGATCTAGCATTAGAACACGTTAGCAATTGTTTCCAGGTTTGGTCGTTTTAGCCGACTTTTAGTAGTTTAGGTTTGTTGAGTGAGACCGAGAGGTAATCCAGTGAGCCCGAGCGATCCTTAGTCGTGTCATCTTTAGGGACCGGTGTCTTGAAGTCATCCAATCCATTAGCTTGTTAGGCCTACAATTTGATTCAGACCTAGGTAGACGTTTTTCTCCATCCGAAGTCAACTCAGTTAGTTTTCCGTCAAGTTTTCTATTTTAGGTAACTTTTGTCAGTCAGTCTTGTTAGTTCAGTTAAGTAATTAAAAATCAAAAATCAATTAAATATTATTCTAAGGTAGGTCTTGTCTAGGATTAGTGATCTTTAGCGTTCTTGTGTGTCCACGTGTTCGATACTCGGACTTCCTAGGTCTATACTACTTGCTTTCGATACACTTGCCGGTTGTGTGTAGTTTTAGGATTTTCGTTTTATATATAAAGCTTAGTTTTGAGGGTCATTTTTATAGGGTTATTAGACACACATCAAATATGACGTCAATAAACGTCACTGAACTGGTGAAGATGGAAGTTGAAGCTTGGTCAGCGACTAAAGCTCTAAAGTTACTTAAAGGCACTGATTTTGTTGCGTGGAAAGATAGATTTGAGCAGTATGTGAAATATCAAGATGCAAAGATGTGGGTATGTATTCAGGATGGTTATATCCCTCCAACAACATAGTTTGAAGGATGTGAGCAACTAAAAATATAATAAGATAGAGGACGATGAGAATAAAATGTACGAGGCAAAAAGTAAGGCACTAGCTACAATAACCATGGCACTACCTCAGGAAATTCATCATACTTTCTGAAAGTACAAGTGGGCTAGAGAATTGTGGGAAGCATTGGAGAGCCGCTATGAAGGTAACGTCGGAATTAAAAAACTCCAAGACAAAGTTACTAAAAACTAAGTTCTCGGTATTCAAGTATTTTAAGAATGAATCGCTTGATGACATCATTACAAGATACTATCATTTGATGACCGAATTGGACAACTACTCCATAAGGTATTCTGAGAGTGAGATTGTGGAAAAACTTCTTGATGCTCTTCCACCAAAATGGGAGATGTACACAGTTCTGATGAAAGAAGATAAAGAATTTGATAGCTTTGATTTAGAGAAGGTGCTTAACAAGTTACGTAATTATAAGCTTAATATGTTACGAAAAGAGACGCCTACTAATCAGGTTCAGGATCCGGGAATGTATGGTGCAAAAGGCTCTGCAAACTCAAGCTCTAAAACAGATTCGACCGCCTATTACTCAGGTGGGAAACCAAATTCTACGCAAGATGGTCATGTGGTGATGAATATGGATGGAGATATATGCTTTGTAGCAAGTGGAAGTGGTTCTTCAAAATCTCAATCCTGAGTCAGTAATTCTTCTACTAGTCCTTCAAATGTAAATTACTCAAAGATGCCTATGATTTTAAAATCTGCTAAACAACAATTTGCTCTTTATGCCTCTTTCGTTGCGTCTTATGAGAATTACATCAAGGGAAAGATAGTTGACCCTGCAACCTTGGATGAGGACTATGATCAGATAGATGTTGATGACATGGAAGAAATGGATCTGCAGTGGCAAATTGCGATGATAGTAAGAAGGGTAAAATGGTTTATGTAGAAGACTGGACGAAAGTTTGTGGGAGAGAGACCGGGATTTGACAAGTCAAAGGTTCGTTGCTACAACTGTCAGCAAAATGGACACTTTGCCAGAGAGTGTACAATTGAAAGAGTTGAACGGAGTCAGAACAGGCGTACTCAGCAGAATGGGAATGGAAGTGAAGTAAAAGCCATGGTGTCTCAACAGAATGGTGGATATAATTGGAACATCAAAGTTCAGGAGGTGATTAGCAAGAAAATCTGGTGAATATCGTGAGTGAAAGATGTGACAAGGAACCAGTGGAGGATCAAGCATACATGGCAGAAGTGAATGATCAGCTCTCAGAGGTATGTTCTGAACCTCATTGTGAACAATGTGAAAAACTGTCTGATCAATTAAATGCTTTAACTGATTAGTATGTAAGTTTGGAAAAAGAATTAAAAATTGTAAAAGAAGAACATCATTATTCTAAACAAAGGGAAAACAGTTACTCGGTCAAAATTAATGCTGGTGAAAAAGACATAAGATGCCCTAAGGCAACATTAGCTGAGAAAATCCGAGTAATCGATCTAAGTTATGAAGTTGTGGAAGAAAAAACCAAACTTATTGCTGAAAAGGACAAACAGATAGCAGATTATCAAGTGAAAGTGGTGGAACTAAACAGAAAACTTGAACAGTTTAGGAACTCTTCAATGATGCTTAATCATGTCCTAAGTGTTCAACGTTCCCCCAACGATAAAGGAGGAATTGGATACAATGAAGTTCCACCACCTTTTAACAATAACTATACTTATAATCCTTGTAATCAGCCACCTGCCTTTGTTAAACCTGATCAGACAGTAACAGGAAATGTCAGCTCCATCGACTCACCCGTTAGAGTTCAATCAAGCAACACCAACGTTAAATTGAGCAATCATGAAAACCTCGATAAAGATATTAATGAATCGGTTCAGACAAAATCGTCAGTTGTGGATCAAGATTCCACAAATAAGGAGTCTGTGAACATTCGCAGAGTGGATGATGAAGTTGTGTTACTCAGACGGGGGAGAGTGATACTTTTAGTGAAAAGAAATCTTCTTTAAACCCATTCGTTCCCCCTTATGTGAAACAAACTGTCAGTGAAGCAACTTCATCTTCTGCTGCATCTTCTAAAAAGAATGTTCGGATAGACACAGATTGTCCAAAGAAAATTAATTGTCCGAACATAGGTTGTTTTCGATGTAACAAGGTAGGTCACTTTGTCAGTAACTGTCCGTTGAAAAGGAAGAAATCTAATAATTTGAGGCCAACCAAAACTGAAAATGGAACGAACTTTAAAACTGGTACAGGTAAAAATTCTAATGCATCCAACTTTAATCGTTAGACAAATTTATGATTTCACAGAAACCAACCTCGTTTTTTCCCAGTTAATCATAGAATGGGTAACTTCGAATCCATTAACGCTAGAAAATCAAGGATGTTTGGATGGCCTCATAATCTGTTTTCTAGAAATCTTCCATTCAGATCAAATGAAAACCTCCCTCAAGGGAACTTTGGGCAACCAAGGAGTTGGATGCTGTCTGACAGGTTTGACCAACCCAAGACCAGAAGGTCTTGGGTCCCCCGCTTTTAATTCGTTCCTTTACCTATGCAGGAACAGTCGAACAAGGCTGTAAACAACATGTGGGTTGTCGACAGTGGCTGTTCCCGGCACATGACGGGTAACAAGAATTTGTTACGTGATTTGAAAGCTTTACAAGGTGGAAGAGTTAGTTTTGCAGGAGAAAGTGAAGGAAAAATTTCTGGAGTCGGTACTGTTACTAATGGGAAAATCAAGTTGGAGAAGGTTAATTTTGAGGAAGAGTTAAAGCACAATCTTCTGACCGTCTCTCAGATTTGTGACAAAGACTACACTGTGCACTTTACAAAGGATGAAGCACTCGTGCTTCATCCTGGTTTCAAGATTCCTAAAATCTGGGTTGTGATGAAAGCTCCAAGAGAGAAGAATACATACGTGATGGACATGAGGTCCACCAAGATGGAGACGGAAGAATCATGTCTCTTGTCAAAAGCAACAGAATCTGAGTCGGAATTGTGGCACCGAAGGATGGGTCATATCCATCTACATAAGATGAACTACATAGTCAAGAATGAGCTGGTACTTGGGGTTCCATTAAAGAATTTCAACATTGATGACCAGTGTCTGTCATGCAAGAAAGGAAAGCAGCACAATAAATCACATCACTCCAAATTGGTTAACTCAATTACCACACCTTTGGATTTGCTTCACATGGATCTGGTTGGTCCTATCAACGTTAAAAGCCTGGGTGGAACATGTTATTGCTTGGTTGTGACTGATGACTACTCACGTTACTCATGGGTTTATTTTCTGAAAGCTAAAGACGAAACCGTGCAGTTGGTAATTAACTTGATTACCGAAGTGGAAAATATTGTTGGGGGAAAAGTCAAGTTCATCAGAAGTGATAATGGCACAGAGTTCAAGAACTATCTAACGGAAATGTTTTGTCTGCAGAAAGGGATAGAGCATTAGTTTAGTGCACCATATACTCCGCAACAGAATGGAGTAGCTGAAAGGAAGAATAGAACTTTAATCGAGGGAGCCAGGACTATGCTGGCAGACGCTAAACTTCCCGTGGTGTTCTGGGCTGAGGTGGTTGCCACGGCCTGCTATATCCTTAATCGTGTTTTAACTGTTAAAAGATTACATAAAACTTGTTATGAATTAATGCATGGTCGAAAGCCAAATCTGAAAGGTCTTGAACCTTTTGGGTCCCCATGTTCGATCTGAAAGACTAACTCAAAATTTGGTGAGAAAGCTAACGAAGGTACTCTTGTTTGCTACGTAGTTGGGTCACCAAATAGAAGAGTCTTTAATCTATCGAACAATAAGGTTGAGGTGTTCTGTAAAACTGACATTACAAGTTACAAATCACCAAAGCCTAGCATGGGACTAGCAGAGGCTTTCGATTATGATAAATTATTCAAATCCTTTAATCTACCTTCTTTTGATTTTGCAGATACAGAAGAAAGAATGGCAACTCAGATGCTACTCGATGAATATGAGGCATGTCTGCATCGTCCACAGTTCAATGAAAAACAAACTCCCGTGTCACGTAATGTTGAAACTCCTGCTGTTTCAAGTGGTGATGACTTTATCAATCCGTTTCACACTCAACACAACTCAAATGAAATCTCGCCAAATCTTGGAGAAGACTTAGCGGTTGGTCCTGTCCAAACCACCAGAATCCACAAGAATCATCCCCTGGAGAATGTGATCGGTAGTCCTTCCGATGGAGTGCAAACTAGAAGGAGCTTGGAAGAAAACACATGTGTGTATGCAAGCATTAAAGACACTGGTATTATGAATGAATGCTAGTATGCTTGCTTTATCAGTCAGATTGAACCAAAGAACTATCAGATGGCATTAAAGGATAGCTCATGGGTAGAAGCCATGCAGGAAGAATTGGCTCAGTTTAACAAAATGGAAGTATGGCGTTTGGTTGAAAAGCCACGAGATGTGAATGCAATCAGTACGAAGTGGGTATTCAAATGCAAGAGAGATGAGAAAGGGGTCATCGTCCGGAACAAGGCAAGATTAGTAGTTAAAGGATTTAATCAACAAGAAGGGATCGACTACAATGAGGTGTTTGCTCCTGTGGCAAGACTAGGAGCAATTCGACTTTTCTTGGCCTTTGCTGCACACAAAGATATGAAAGTGTTTCAGCTGGATGTTAAAAGTGCTTTCCTAAATGGTAAGGTCGATAAAGTGGTGTATGTCGAGCAACCTCCGGGATTTTCTGATCCAGACTTTCCAGATCATGTGTACAAGCTTAATAAAGCATTATATGGCCTACATCAGGCTCCACGAGCTTGGTACGCAACTTTATCTGATTATTTGCTAGAAAATGGGTTTGTGAGAGGAAAGATTGACAGTACGTTGTTTGTAAAGAGGAATGGGAAAGAATTTCTTCTCGTTCAGGTCTATGTGGACGATATCATCTTTGGAGCCTCAAAGAATTCTATGTGTCAGGAGTTTGAAGCGATCATGAAGAAAAGGTTTGAGATGTGCGCCATGGGTGAACTAACTTTCTTTTTGGGCTTACAGGTAGATCAGAAGAAGGATGGCATGTTCATTCATTAAACTAAATATGTGACAACGTGCTTAAACGTTTTAAGATGGAAGAAAGCACCCCGTTTGACACTCTGATTTGTGTCAACCAGAAACTAGGTGCTGACTCCGACAGTGATGAAGATGTGGATCCCACTCAGTATCGAGCGATTATAGGTTCTTTGATGTATTTAACTGCTTCCAGACCTGACATCATGTTTGCAGTTTGTCTTTGTGCTCTTTTTCAGGCAAACCCAAAGGAGTCACACATGAAGGGAGTGAATAGAATTTTGCGGCATCTTAAAAGGAGGCTTAAATTGGGTCTCTAGTATCCAAAAGGAGGAGAACTGGATCTGGTAGCATACACAGACTCAGACTATGGAGGATGCAACCAGAACAGGAAGTCAACAACTGGTGGCTGTCAATTTCTAGGAGAAAGATTGGTGTCGTGGCAATGCAAGAGGCAGACTTCAATGGCAATATCCACCTGTGAAGCAGAATACATGGCAGCATCAAACTGCTGCTCCCAGGTTTTATGGATACAACAACAAATGCGAGATTATGGTCTGAATTTCACTCAAACTCCTATTTGCATTGATAACACCGCTGCTATCTCAGTAACTAACAATCCCGTAAAACATAGTAAAACAAAACATATTGACATTCGTCATCATTTCATACGGGATTGTGCTGAGAAGAAACTAATCTTGCTTGAAAAGGTTGATTCACTGGATAATTTTGCCGATATTTTTACAAAAGCTTTTGACCGGTCCCGTTTTTAAAACCTTATTGAGCTTAATGGGATGATCAATCCCGAGTAGCCATGCTTTTCCTTTTGGCTAATAAAAATATATATATATATATATATCACTATGGCTGAGAATTATGTCGGTCGCTCAAAGTTGAAGGACATGTTCTTGAATATGTTTGGTCCTTGTATCTACGTGTAGATTAAAAGGATAGCCATTAACCTAATAACTGAAAGCCACTGGGGCGGTTGTGATGAGTTTTTATTCCTTCGCTGAAAATTATGTCGGTTACACTCAGTCAGAGGGACACATATTTGTATGTGTTTGGTCCTGCTAATCTACTGGATTTTTGGGATAGCCATTTACCAAAAGACTTAGAAGTGATCGGGGCGTCTGAATATAAAATTATTGTTTTTTAAGCGAAATGATATACTTTTTTAGTCTATAGCTTCTCATGAAGCTTCAAAATTGATGTTAAATTGGAAATTGATCCAACCTTTGGAAAATGATAGATGAACTGTTTTTGTGAACCTAACGGGTGAAGTTATTAGGCTTAAAAGGCATTAGAACAGTCATTGTTTGGTACGGTAGCTTTCCATGATGCGTAAAAGTTAATGTGATACAAATTAAATCTGCTCGATTTACTGTGGAGAGTCATTTTGAAATGTGCATGTCTCCACATATATCTCTCCGAATGATAGGTAGAGAAGTGATTGCCCAGTCATACACGAGCCCGTTAGTGTCTTGATCCCCGCGTATATTGTGTTATCCTTCTGCAGTGATCCAGATTCGGGACTTGCAGGTGTTTGTTATAGTTCTTAAAAAAAAAAAAAGATTATTATGTCTTATTGCCTTTGAAATTCACAAAGTTTAAAACAACATGGACGAGGCACCAACTAAGTCTTGTGCAAGATGTAAGGATGGTGAAGCCGACTCAAATGTACATTGTTTAATTAGACACTACAAGTCAAAATAAACTCGTGGTGATCTGGGAAAAGCCAAATACGCTTTGAGAATAGATAGGAGACATCACAGTTCCATAAGTGATGTTCATCTACATTTTGAGCCTAATTGAACCTAATCCGTATCACAGAAGCAATGAAAATCATGCTAAGTTTTATACCTGCCCTCAACCTGTTTCTCGATGTCATAATAATGCTGATCATGGATCCTTGTGACAGCCTCTTAATCAATATGATTCCATGTTCGGATCTTTTCTTAAACATGCTGGGTTCTCTACAGACTGAAATTTGATCCCGTCAATGTTATTTTACTTATGTTTATTTTATATTATTTTATACGTTTGTCTTATGTGACTAACATAGAATCTGGGGTTACTCGTTCTTGGTCTTTTCCTTCTTTCAAATTTTTTTAAATTATCTTCGCTTGGGAGGCGATGTTGTCAAACTGGCGAAGTTATTATAACTTCGCCACTGGGTTTTTCAGAAAGTATAAAAGGCAGCAATGGTCCACTTTTGGTCAAACTGAACACTAAAAACCCTCTAAACCCTCGGCGAACTTATCTCTCTGGATCAACCCTCATATAATCCGCTTCTTGTCTGATAATAAGGTGCAGTGACGTCTATCGATTCATAATTTACTTGTTTTGTTGGTTAATCAGTCCCATAATGCAGGTTTTTGATCCGTTCTCTTGAATAACCCCAATAATCGATAATACCCGTCGGATTTTGAATGTTTTAGAAATGTCTGGCACTCCGAGACCTTAATCGAACATTCTTGTAACTGTTGTCAGTCTCTGATTGTCTGTAATTGCAACTGAAAAGGATCTTGAATTACGGCACTGTATATGCGGCGAAGTTCGTATTTGGCGAAGTTACTACAACTTCACTACTTGAGATCTGATGGTCACAACTTCGCTTCCCCCATGCTAAGCGAAGTTACAACCTGACTAAACATTTATCTAACTTAACTCGTTTGCCTTCAAGTATGGCAGCTGTAGCAGGTGCGGGTGGTACAGGTGGTGATGGAGGCGATGGGGATAAGAGAAAATTCTATCCGGGTCACAACATGTACGTGACATTGGACCCAGATGCTCGTGGAGTAGATGATTACTTGGAGAACATCACGTTTCTCATCCGATCAAGGATTTTTCATGCTATCACTACAACTCTTCCGATCTCTTTACCAAATATAGAAGACTTTTGGAACACAATGGAATATGATTGTCGTGTGGAACCTCCAGTGATGCGTGCTACCGTAAATGGTCAGGTGATACAGTTCTCTGTAAACCAGATACAGGAGGCTCTACAGTTTGGCGCTGAAACTACTCTGGACCCCACTGAGTATTCAACCTCTTTTAGGAATGGGGCATTTCTTCGTATGTGATACTCTGGTCCATTGGAAGACTCACAACGCCGAAAGGGATTTCTATTGGATCAAAGGGATTTCTATTTGATGCATGTGTTGATTGTTTGCATGTCTGGCCACAACGCAGGAACCGATGGTATGGGTGCGACAATGCAATCTGCCATGACCGCGCTGACATATAATAAACCATTTAGCTTCATTCAAATGGTGTTCTACGAAATTGATCGTCAGCAGCGGGCAGCGGATAGGGTGCGTTTCTTAATGTATCCGAGATTTTTACTGATGATTCTTAATCATGTTGCTCCTAATCTGCCACAACGTCATCCTATCTCTTTTGTGGAATGTGTAGACAAGAGACTTTTTACTCAATGTCGATCATCGAGCGCACGGAGTAATCCTGATCGTCTTCCGAGACACACCGCTTTATTTGGGTATCTTGTGAATCCTGACTATGTTGCTCTCCACCAGAGGATGAATTTGTTGATCCTGCACCGGCACAAGCTCATATCCCACAACCACCTCCCGTGGTTCATGTTGATCCAGTTCCTGTTGATCCTATTCAAGAAGCTCCCTTACTGGATGATCCAGTTATAGATCCTGTTATATCTGCTGCAGAGGGGATAGATCTTGATGTTGCTTTGGGAGTGCAAGGTATTTTTGGTACTTCCTCTGAAGTTCGGGTTTCTTCAATTGCAGTGTCTGGGGTACCATCTTCTTTGATCGTTGGTTTAGTTGGTCAATCTCGACCCTCAAGAGAGGATTCAGAGGAAACTTTATCTGATTCTTCCAATGATGAGGCTGTTGAAGCTTAGAGAGTTCTGGTTACACAAGAGAGGATTCAAGGAAAACGGAGGAAAGATTCGGATGATAGTGAGTCGGATTATGAACATGAGTTGTATGCCTTGGTCCGTAGATCAAAGAGGGCTAGAGCTGGTGAAAGCTCGAGTGTTGTTCAATTTGCCCCTCCACAGTTATCTGGTATGTCTATAGTGCCTCCCTCTTCATCCGACCAATTAACAATGACATCTAGTGTTACAACAGTTGCTTTGTCAGCACCATCTTGTGTTCCATCTACATATGTGATGTCTATGCCAACGATTGTGTCTCTACCACAACGTACTATTGCTCCGTCTGAGGTTGTGTCTATGGTTGTTGAATCTACGGTGATGGCGACTACTAGATCCTCTGTTTCAATTCCCCCATCATCAGAAATTCCAGTGACTCTGGGTATTCCTCCGCCATATGCTCAAGACATTTCTCACATGTCATTTGCCTTTGATGCTTCATTGTCAGATTCAGAGCGGATAGCGGCTCTAGAACGTGTAGTGGCTGACCAGTCAAGAATTAATCTCATTTAGACACAAGCTATTCAACGGCTAGTGGTTGAGAACCAAATTCAGTCATCTCTTCTTATTGAACATGGTAAACTTTTTGATACGCTTAAACAGTTCTTAGCATCTCAGGGGGAGACCAGTTGCAAAGGGGATGAGTTGAGAACCAAGAGGAGAGAGGATAGAGATGATGATCCCAATGCTTCAAAAGATGCAGGTGGTGAGCTGCCAAGAACTGAACAAACTCTTGGAACTTCCACATCTTAGGGGGAGTCTACTGGTCCATCTGGCAGTGCAAGTGGTGAGACGGTTGTGGTGGATGATGAGGCTACTGATCCATCTTGCAGTGCAAGTGGTGAGCCTGATGGTGGATGATGAGGATGATATGGATGAAGATTTGTTGCCTCTTAGTGAGATTGAAAAGCTTGGTGAACATATTGAGATTGACAGTGGCTTAGAGGAAGGGGAGATACCTGATGATAGTGTTGAACATGATATGACAAGTGCTGGTCAAGAACGTGTGGGTCAAGATGATAATGTGTCGGGTAATTCTGAGTGGGAGGAACAGCCACGGTGGAAAGAAGAATATGCTCATTGGTTTATCAAAACAAAGACGCCAGTGGTACCTACGATGTTCAAGAAGAGTTATAATACAAAAGGGTATGTTGAATCAAAAAAGGTATTATCTGTTGGTTGTATGATGATCAGCTAAAAGTGTTTGTGGTGAAAAGATATGATGGGCTTAGGTTGTGTTGTTGTTCAATGTCTAATACTTAAAACCGAACTTGGCTCAGATTCCCGTTTTCCCAGCTGGGCCAAGTTGTTCGTTTACGCGTTCAGAAAATAGTTATGGGGAAATAAGCTTGGGTAAATGTATTGGTTAATAAAATTATTAAGTTATAAAGAAGGATCACATACTGGGGTCCCGGATTAGCCACGGGGCCCGTTTCCGTTTATTCAGTTTGATTTAAGAATAAATACGCACAATCTATCTTGATTGTCCAGGTTTCTCATAGAAAAGTTCGTTTTTACTTAATTAATCCAAAAATATGATTTTTGATCACACTTGGTGTTTTGATATTCCCGCAGGTTCGTTAGTCGCGACTTGCCGGTTTTTATAAAAGTGAATTTGTTTAATCTTCAAATTAGCATAATTAATTAAACATTAATTATTAAATTATGAAAATTTAGCCACTTATCAATTAAAATATGTAGATTTTTATAAAAATATTTCTGGAATTATTTACTGATTTATTAATTTATAAAAATTCATTTTATCAGCTATATTTCGCCTGAATATCGTCCGTTTATCCCAAACAATTTCCAAAAATTCCACCAAAATTCCTGAATACTCAAATTATGTCCCAAAACAACCTGTATCAATTCCAGAATGTAAAAAGCTCGTGAATATTCTTTTCGGCCCAAAATCGGCTATAAAAATTCACACGAACGCATATGCACAAAACACCTTTAGACTTCTCCAAATAATCCCAAAATTCATATGTGATTAAAATACATTAAATCTGATTTCTCAGAAAAATTTCATAATTTTTGAAGCATTTTAACTATTTTTCCCAAATAAACGTCCCAATTCGGTAATAAATTCGCTAAATATTCTCGGAAGTTCAAAAAATTACTAAATTTGAACAGGGATTCAATGACATGGTCCCAAATGTCTCTGAAAAATTTGAAGACCTAATAATATGCACATCACAATCTTAACCTTAACATCCCGTAAGCGAGTGTTTCGGCATTACCTTAGCGGTTTTTGTTCGTTTCCGCCTTGCTAATAAACTTTTAAACCTCTTGTGCTCCTATGTAGGCTAGATACAAGTCCTATATCACAAACCAAGCAATTTTTCATCAACATAACAGCCCTTGAGTTAGGGTTTCGGCTACTGCACAAAAACGAACTTTTGAACCGTAAAAATGCCGTTTCAACCCTTTAATCCGTGTTTATGGCCAAAAAAAACTATCAAAATAGGTTCCTTACCATGTGTATGATCAAAAAATGTTTATGCACCATTTTTAGGGTTTTTACATGGTCAGGAATGATTTTTGGCAATCAAGCTATGTTTACAAGTGATTAAACGAGCTTTAACAAGTTAAAACTTAGCCAAAAATGAAGCTTTTTACCTTGTTCTTGCTGGGTTTTAAGAGAATCAGGTTGTGTCTAGACTTTTCCACAAAGAAATGATGTTGAAAATATCTTGGACTTGATTTATATTTAAAGGAAAACCAGGGGGGAGGGTTTCCCCTATTGCGGCCACCCAAAAAGGTGGGGTCCATGGGCCCCCCTCTTGCTCTTTTGTCTCGTTTCTCGTGCCCTTACGTGAGATCCCGACCCCAAATTTATTTCGGGTTCGGTTTTTGGTGCGAAAAACTTATCGGGTGCGACAAACAGCGCGAAAACGAGTGTTTTTCGGCTAGTTTTGTGTAAAATTATAAAAACATACTATATGTTTGTAAAAATCAAAATATTTTCACGGATCGCTTAAAACATTTCAAATAACTGTTTGGTAAGTCTTTTTCAGCTTAACGGATGATACAATGCTTGGTTTGTAACTATCTTTCGCGTTTAAATCTATAGCGGGTAGTTAAACGAGCATGTTTTCGTTTACCTTGTTAGCTATAAAACTAAGGCCATATTACTAATATTTTAGCTTGTATTAAACGTATATCACTTATAGATGGCTCTCCAGAATATCTGGGTCATAACCCGACCCGTTCGGTTAATCGTTCGTTTGTTACACAAAAAGCGTTTATTTGCTTAATCGGTAAATACGTACTGAGGTGTACCTTGTTTTGGCTTAAATGTCACAGAACTAATCTTGATTCCAGATTAATTTGATTTTCTCCAAATCACCTCAACTTGACTTAAACCTAAGAATCAATTTGATTGAAAATGAATGTTTTTAAGCAACATAGTCCGTAATCCCCACTACAAGATATACTCCCATTATCAAGCAATACCCTATGGTCCGTTCCCGTGGATGAGTATGCACGATTTCATCTGTCGGTTTGTAGACATTGTGTCCCTTGTGGTCTCTTTCCTAATGGATACGCGAGCAAGGGGACATTGTATGACTCACATCGTGGTTTGATCAAGTCTGTAATTCATTTTGTACATAAAGTACATATTTGCGATCCAGTTTAGAGAATTAAGCAGTTACCCTGCGGGTTCGCTTATTTATGCAATTTTTTAATATTCATCGAAATGAATACCAGATGTAAAACCGCATAAAGACCCAATGGTGTCAGGAACCTTAAAGCATCCCATCAATACAGGATTTAAGGCCATAAGACAATACATCGTTGAAGCGTTAACCCCCAACTAGTAGCTTTTACCTAAAATTTGTTTTTCAGATTGATTAGAAGGCTTGAGTATGACCAGTTTATTACATTTTCTGCCATCATTATCAAGAATTTTACTAGAACCAACATTTATATATTCGGCAATTTAAGTTTATATCACTTACTAGTCCATAATTGTTTGTTAAAAGACCTACTAATACATCAATGCAGTTAAGCAAGCAGTCTTTTATTACCTACATTTTACTGGACTTGGAAACAAATGACCAATGTACTATCATTTTCCCTTTTTGCTTGAGAACTCATTTTGAGGAGCATTTTTCAATGTTTTTGTATTTTTCGATATTTGAATGTTTTTGGAGTTTTTAACTTTCTCTGTACAAAACTGAAAACCACAATATTTTTGTATTTTTATATATTTTCTCCACCTAAAAACAACAAACAAAAGTTGAACAAGAAAAATGAAATGATTCCACCGAGCTGTTGAATATCTATTAATCTTTTTAAACCGTTTATACCCACCAAGTATTGAAAACGTGTTTTATCAAACGTCTTGGTATAAAGGTCAGACTTTTCCACAAAGAAATGATGTTGAAAATATCTTGGACTTGTTTTATATTTAAAGGAAAACCAAGGGGGGGGAGTGTTTACCCTATTGCGGCCTCCCCAAAAGGTGGGGTCCATGGGCCCCCCTCTTTCTATTTTGTCACGTTTCTCATGCCCTTACGTGAAATCCTGACCCCAAATTTATTTTGGGTTCGGTTTTTGGCGCGAAAAACTTATCGGGTGCGACAAACAACGCGAAAACGAGTGTTTTTTGGCTAGTTTTGTGTAAACTTATAAAAACATAATATATGTTTGTAAAAATCAAAAATATTTTCACGGATCGGTTAAAACATTTCAAATAAGTGTTTGGTAAGTCTTTTTCGGCTTAAGCGATGATACAATGCTTGGTTTGTAACTATCTTTCGCGTTTAAATCTATAGCGGGTAGTTAAACGAGCATGTTTTCGTTTAACTTGTTAGCTATAAAACTAAGGCCATATTACTAATATTTTAGCTTGTATTAAATGTATATCACTTATAGATGGCCCCCCAGAATATCTGGGTCATAACCCGACCCGTTCGGTTAATCGTTCGTTTGTTACGCAAAAAGCGTTTGTTTGCTTAATCGGTAAATACGTACTGAGGTGTACCTTGTTTTGGCTCAAATGTCACATTCTCCCCCCGTTAGAAAATTTCGTCCCCGAAATTTGATTATTCAACTTTGTCTTTATTTGAAAACAGGTGCGGGTATTTCTTTTTGAATTCGGATTTCCGTTCCCACGTGAATTCGGGTCCCCGTTCTGAATTCCACCGAACTTTGACCAGAGAGATTTTTTTGTGTCTTAATTGTTTTATTTTTCCCTCTAATATTTCCACCGGTTCTTCAACGAAATTCAGTTTTTCGTTTATGTTTAAGTCTTTTAATGGCACGATTTCGGTTTCGTCAGTAAGGCACTTTTTCAGGTTTGATACGTGAAAGACATCGTGAATAGAACTCAACTCCAAAGGTAATTTCAGTCGGTAGGTTACAGGACCGATCTTAGAAATTACTTCATACGGTCCAATGTATCGCGGAGCTAGTTTACCAGTTCTGCCGAATCGAATAACGCTTTCTATGGGGATACCTTGAGGAATACTTTATCGCCTATTTCAAAGGATAACGGTTTCCTACGAACATCAGTGTAGCTTTTCTGTCGATCTCGGGCGATTTTTAGTTTGCTTGTGATTTTACAAATTTTGTAAGCGGTTTCTTGAATCAAGTCAGATCGATTAAATTTGGGCATCTCCAACATCAGTCCAGCACAAGGGTGATCTGTATTTCCGCCCGTACGGTGCTTCATATGGTGCTGCTTGAATGCTACTGTTATAGCTATTATTGTACGAAAATTCATCCAGTGGAAGATGTTGATCCCAATTCCCACCGAAGTCTAGTACACAAGCGCGAAGCAAATCTTCTAAAGTTTGAATGGTTCGCTCGGATTGACCGTCGGTTTGGGGATGGTAGGCGGTGCTGAGGTCAATTCGGGTTCCCAAAGCTTCTTGTATGGCTTGCCAGGAACGAGAGGTGAAATGGCTATCACGATCAGAAATAATTGAAACGGGTACGCCGTGTCAAGATACGACTTCATTTATGTAAATGTGAGCAAGTTTTTCGGTTGTGTAAGTGGTTCGGATTGGAAGGAAGTGTGCGGATTTGGTTAGTCGGTCAACTATAACCCATATTGCATCGTTTCCTCGGGAAGTTTTAGGGAGGTATGTTACAAAATCCATGGTAATTTTTTCCCATTTCCATTGTGGTATTTCTGGTTGGTGCAACATTCCCGAAGGTTTTTGATATTCAGCGTTAACCCTCGCACAGGTTAAACATTTACTGACATACGTAGCTATATCCTTCTTTATACTGGGCCACCAATAATACTCTTTCAAGTCCTTGTACATCTTATCTATTCCTGAGTGAATGGAGTATTTGGACTTATGGGCTTCGTCTATGATCAAGTCACGCAGATTGCTGAAAGTGGGAATCAAACTCGGTTTTTGTAGTATAAAATTTCGTCGGTTCTTTCTTCAAAATTTTGTTCGGTCCCATGTAAATTTTCATTTTCCAAGTGATCCCCTTTTAGGGCTTCATTTTGGGCAATACGGATTTGTTCGGTGAGACTAGTTTGGACAATCATTCCAAATGCTCGGACCCTTAGTGGTTTGATCCTGTCTTTTCTGCTCAAAGCATCTACTACTATATTAGCCTTGCCAGGATGTTATCGAATCTCACAGTCATAATCATTCAACAGCTCTACCAATCTCCTCTGCCTCATGTTTAGTTCTTTTTGGTCGAAAATATGCTCTAGGCTATCCTGGTCGGTGTATACTGTACATTTGGTGCCATACAAATACTGCCTCCAGATCTTAAGTGCGAACCACGCCTAGTTCCAAATCATAGGTAGTATAATTCTTCTCGTGCACCTTTAATTGTCGAGAAGCGTATGCTATGACTTTGTTTCTTTGCATAAGTACGCACCCTAAACCTTTCCGGGGCTTGGCATAGTTTCTGTTCAGCAATTGAAAAGCTACTTCTTGTTCCTCTCCCCAGACATAAGCATGATATTTTTGATTCAAAAGAGTTAAAGGTTGGGGTATGCTGGAAAAATTAGCAATAAAGCGACGATAATACCCAGCTAAACCCAAAAATTGGCGGATTTTTTCGGTGACATTGGGGCTTGCCAATTTTTGATGGCTTCAATCTTACTCGGGTCTACATGCATACCGTGTCGATTAACAACATGCCCTAGAAATTGTACCTCTTGTAGCCAGAATTCACATTTTGACAGCTTGGCATACAACTTTTCCTGCCTCAACAGCTCCAAGATAGTTCGTAAATGCTGCTCGTGTTCCTCCTTGGTTTTCGAATATATCAAAATGTCATCAATAAACACGATAACGAATTTGTCGAGATATGGTTTACAAACTCGATTCATAAGATCCATGAAAACCGCAGGAGCATTAGTCAGTCCGAACGGCATAACAAAGAATTCGTAGTGGCCATAACAAGTTCGGAACGCCGTTTTAGACACATCTTCCTCTTGAATTTTAACTTGGTGGTAACCGGATCGAATGTCAATTTTCGAGAATAGTTTGCCCCTTGAAGTTGGTCAAATAAATCGTCTATTCGTGGAAGAGGGTATCGGTTTTTTATGGTAACTTTGTTTAATTCCCGGTAATCAATGCACATTCTAAAACTTCCATCTTTCTTCTTTACAAAAAATACCGGTGCTCCCAAAGGAGAATAGCTAGGACGTATGAAGCCCTTATCTAACAAATCCTGTAATTGGTTAGATAATTCTTGCATTTCAGAGAGTGCCAGTCGATAAGGTGCCTTAGCAATGGGGACTGATCCTGGGATTAAGTCAATACGGAATTCAACCTGTCGGTTCGGTGGTAATCCCGGTAAATCGTCGGGAAAGACATCGGGGTATTCACGTATAACGGGGATATCTTCTATGCATTTCTCATTAGGGTTCTTTATAGTCATGTTTGCCAAAAATGCCATACAACCTTGGCGTAAACATTTCAACACTTTAGGATGAGACACAAGATGTAATATCGAACTAGACTTCTCTCCCTGTACCATAATCATTTCACCTTCCGGAAGGGGAATTTTAACCGTCTTGTCATTACACACAATCTCCGCCTTATACTTGGTTAACCAGTCCATGCCAACAATAACATCAAAACTTCCTAACTCTACCGGGAGTAGGTCAATAAGGAATGGGTGGTCATTAAGAATAATGGAACAGTTTTGGACTATTTGGTTGACAGTTATAGAGTTACCGTTAGCGAGTTCTATATTATAGGGATTTGTTAGTTCACTAACTGGCATATTCCCCAGGGATACAAAGCTAGAGGAAACGAAACTTCTATCGGCACCAGCATCAAATAATACAGAAGCATATTGATCAGAAACAACAAATGTACCTATTACTACGTTCGGGTCTTGTCGTGCTTCTCCAGACCCGATAACGAACGCGCGTCCTTTAGGTGCTCCAGAAGTCGATGCTTGGTGTCGACCGGTGACTGCTCCTCGATTCAGCTTGGGGTAGTCCCTTCTAAAGTGCTCCGTGCTCTCACATTCAAAACAAGCACAACGATTCACTACGGTTGAGTTTTGCTGAGCGGGTTGTTGACGAATCGGTTGTGGTCTCGGTAGTTAGGGACGGCGGGGTTGGGTTGTCTTGGCTGGTCGGTTAACAATCTCCATACCGATTCGGCAATTGGGACCACCATTGTGTCAAGTTCTTCCTCCTTTGACATATTATCGGTCTACACTCGCCCACATGATGAAAACTACATTTATCACATTTTGGCCATGGTCCCTTTTACCTGTCTCGTTTCACCTCAGAACTACTCATGACATAATTTTGTATTGTCGAGCGTGCACGTTTATTTGCCGGCCTTCCTTGCGATCCTGATCCATAATTGATTCGCTTCATACCCGATGGTTCCCTGGCCATTCTCAACACTCCACTTCTTACCAAGTCAAAAGTCACAATGCCGGCTTGAGTCACGGCATTCTCGAACGATGTGTGACCCACGGAGTTTACCAAACTCCTCACTTCCGGGGGAAAACCCCAAATATAACGTTCAACTTGTTTGTCCTCGGGAGTTACTAACCAGGGTACTAGGCGAGCCAGTTCATTGAAGCGGTTGGTATACCCCAGATGATCCGCTCCTTTCATCTCTAGACCCCAGAGTTCATCTTCTACCCTCTGAATTTCGTTCTTTGGGAAAAAATGTTCTAGCATCAATGTCTTGAGTTCCGCCGAAGTCATGCGGTTAATCGTATCTTGCCCTTTTATCTGAACCGTAGTGTTCCACCATATCAAAGCATGATCCGTAAAAGTAGAGGCAACATTCTTGACAATACTCTCGGGTGGACAATTACTAATATTGAGAACAGATTCCGTCTTTTCTATACATTTTATTAACCCGTTTGGCCCTTCAGTGCCCTTGAAATCAATCTGTACCATCCTGCCTCTATCTGTACAAACGATAGACTAACCACAAACATATAAACAACAACACCATAATCATCACAGTTCCACAGTCGAACTGTCACCCTATCCAAACACCAACGGTGGTAGGCATCTGACTGCTGCAAGTTCAGTACTATCTGCTATAACGTCGATAAGCACTGGGTCACGTCCTTCCTTTCCTGGTTAATATTAGCTATTGCTATCGAGTGGTCTATCACACGATCAGTCAGGACAGCATCCAGGAGTTGTTTCCTGCGTTTGGGAGGTCAGGGAGAGAAGTAGGTATACTCAATGAGCAGGAAGATGAAGTATCTGCCTTAGGACGTGAAGGTCCTCCCTGGTAGTGGGTAGATCTAAATGAAATCGAGGTGGGGTCAATCGGGGTTACCCGTGTACGGGCAGTCTGTCGGACTCGCGCAGTAGCTGAAGTCATCGGTGACAGGTGAATAGGTGGAGTGGGTGATCTGGCTACTCTAGCAGGTGAACGATACTGACTGTTAACTTCATTTTGATCCCTGCATGGTGACCTGGGTGGATAACTATCGCATCTGTAGCCGGACAGATCAGGCACATTTCTGGGTAGCTCTCTACAAATAACCTCTTCTTCCATCTCTTCCTCATCCTCTTCCGGTTCCTCTTCTAGGTCCTCCTCCTCTGGATCCTCCTCTGGGTCCTCCTCCTCAGCAGAGATTACCGGTTCTTCTTCCGGTATGTAGTCGTTATTCCTTGACATGACTCTGCACAAAGGTTAGTTATAAGAATAATGTCTATTGCTAGCGCTAACTATTGTCGAGGAGATTAATTAATTAAGCCAAATTTAATATTAATTATATTAGAATATAATATTAGTTTTATTAAAATTTTAATTTTAATTATTATTAGAATTAATACTGAATATAAATGAATATAATATTCATAATAAAATTTACCGTCATTAACAGTATCGTACGTACACGTATTTGTACACTTTGTACCAAATAAGCACGTGTGAGTGTTACATATATATATATACTTTTACATTACCTTTTATACACATATTTTGCCACTTTTACCTAACCACACGTTCCGCGACTTCTCCCTGAATTCCCTCGTACAAGGAAGTCTGTTATTATGTCCCGGACCACAATAACTCACTTGCCCTACAAGTTCATCCCGACATCCATCAGTATATAATATTAAATTATTATTTGGATATTTCCCAGAGTTAATCGAGCCTACGGTTATATTTTAGGTACCCTAAGGGATAACCAAGTCCTTTATAACCAATGGCTCTGATACCAACTTCTGTCACACCCCGACTAGCACAATGCGGAAGCGTAAAACGGGAATGTAACAGACACCTCTAGTATCAACAACATTGTTTATAAAGAAACATTACAACTAATTTACATTATATTACACTGATCTATCTTCGATTACAAACTAGATGTTACAACAAAATATACTTGTAAGTTATTCTATTCGTACTAGTAAGTCTACGTCTATTCACACCGCATCAATCACTTTTGGTAACAGATAGCACAAATTCATGGATTTTCCAACTTCGGTATCACACCTGAAAAGCATGTTTAAAATGGGTCAACTACTAGAGTTGGTGAGTTTCACGAGTTTCAAGAAAACAGTTATGAGTATTCACAAGTTAACACTTGTAATCATAAAATAAGTATGTATGTATATAAATGATGTAATTATGCTAAGCTACAGTGAAGCCTGGACTGTTCGTGCTGCGTGCCTCCATTTCCCACGCTCAATCAACCACTGTGGCTCCCCTTCCGCCCACATTATGCCTAAGTAGCTATGTCTAACACTACATAGCTGGTTCGTAAAAATATGGAAATGTGCAAACGGGATAATGTCTCAGCAAACCGTGCCGGCCCCGCCTGGGTTTGTCAAACCAATAGTACTATTCACAAGCCACCGGCTCGAAGTTAATCGCTGTATTAGTGGGGACTTTCATGTGTTAGCACTTAGATAATCACATCATCACATGTTTCAGATAAGTATAATGATATAAGCAAATGTGCTTTTCACCCAAAAAGTTCGTAAAACAGTTCAGAAAGTGGGGTCATGAAACTCACTGTTTAGTAGATAATCAGTAGCACGTCGGTTCAAGGTTTGTGTAAGTTGTAATCACGGTTTCCTATAATCAATATTATAATAATATTAATATTTTAATATTATTATAATCTCAATACTAAACTGGGCTGTATAACTAATCTGGGTATAGCTGGAATGCCCATAAAGTGGCAATAGGCTTAGGTTGTGATGTTGTTCAATATCTAATACATAAAACCGAACTTGGCTCAGATTCCCATTTTCCCAGCTGGGCCAAGTTGTTCGTTTACGCGTTCAGAAAACAGTTATGGGGAAATTAGCTTGGGTAAATGTATTGGTTAATAAAATGATTAAGTTATAAAGAAGGATCACATACTAGGGTCCCGGATTAGCCACGGGGCCCGTTTCCGTTTATTCAGTTTGATTTAAGAAGAAACACGCACAATCTATCTGGATTGTCCAGGTTTCTCATAGAATAGTTCGTTTTTACTTAATTAATCCAAAATACGGTTTTTGATCACTCTTGGTATTTTGATATTCCCGCAGGTTCGTTAGTCGCAACTTGCCGGTTTTTATAAAAATGAATTTGTTTAATCTTCAAGTTAGCATAATTAATTAACCGTTAATCATTAAATTATGAAAATTTAGCCACTTATCAATTAAAATATGTAGATTTGTATAAAAATATTTTTGGAAATATTTTCTGATTTATTAATTTATAAAAATTTATTTTATCAGCTATATTTCGCCTGAAAATCGTCCGTTTATCCCAAACAATTTCCAAAAATCCCACCAAAATTCCTGAATACTCAAATTATGTCCCAATATAACCTGTATCAATTCCAAAATGTAAAAAGCTCATGCAATATTCTTTTCGGCCAATAATCGGCTATAAAAATTCACATGAACACAAATGTACTAAACACCTTTAGACTTCTCCAAATGATCCCAAAATTCATTTGCGATCAAAATACATTAAATCTGAGTTACCAGAAAAATTTCATAATTTTTGAAGTATTTTAACTATTTTTCCCAAATAAACGTCCCAATTCGGTAATATATTCGCCAAATATTCTCGGACGTTCGAAAAATTACTAAATTTAAACAGTGATTCAATTACATGGTCCCTAATGTCCCTGAAAAATTTGAAGACCTAATAATATGCACATCACAACCTTAACCTTAACATCTCGTAAGCGAGTGTTTCGGCATTACCTTAGCGGTTTTTGTTCGTTTCCGCCTTGCTAATAAACTTTTAAACCTCTTGTGCTCCTATGTAGGCTAGATACAAGTCCTATATCACAAACCAAGAAATTTTTCATCAACATAACAGCCCTTGAGTTAGGGTTTCGGCTACTGCACAAAAACGAACTTTTGAACCGTAAAAATGTCGTTTCAACCATTTAATCCGTGTTTATGGCCAAAAAAAACTATCAAACCAGGTTCCTTACCATGTGTATGATCCAAAAATGTTTATGCACCATTTTTAGGGTTTTTACTTGGTTAGGAATGATTTTTGGCAATCAAGCTATGTTTACAAGTGATTAAACGATCTTTAACAAGTTAAAACTTAGTCAAAAATGAAGCTTTTTACCTTGTTCTTGCTGGGTTTTAAGAGAATCAGGTTGTGTCTAGACTTTTCCACAAAGAAATGATGTTGAAAATATCTTGGATTGATTTATATTTAAAGGAAAACCAAGAGGGGGGGTTCCCCTATTGCGGCCGCCCAAAAAGGTGGGGTCCATGGGCCCCCCTCTTGCTCTTTTGTCTCGTTTCTCGTGCCCTTACGTGAGATCCCGACCCCAAATTTATTTCGGGTTCGGTTTTTGGTGCGAAAAACTTATCGGGTGCGACAAACAGCGCGAAAACGAGTGTTTTTCGGCTAGTTTTGTGTAAAATTATAAAAACATACTATATGTTTGTAAAAATCAAAAATATTTTCACGGATCGCTTAAAACATTTCAAATAACTGTTTGGTAAGTCTTTTTCAGCTTAACGGTTGATACAATGCTTAGTTTGTAACTATCTTTCGCGTTTAAATCTATAGCGGGTAGTTAAACGAGCATGTTTTCGTTTACCTTGTTAGCTATCAAACTAAGGCCATATTACTAATATTTTAGCTTGTATTAAACGTATATCACTTATATATGGCCCCCCGGAATATCTGGGTCATAACCCGACCCGTTCGGTTAATCGTTCGTTTGTTACACAAAAAGCGTTTATTTGCTTAATCGGTAAATACGTACTGAGGTGTACCTTGTTTTGGCTCAAATGTCACAGAACTAATCTTGATTCCAGATTAAATTGATTTTCTCCAAATCACCTCAACTTGACTTAAACCTAAGAATCAATTTGATTGAAAATGAATGTTTTTAAGCAACATAGTCCGTAATCCCCACTACAAGATATACTCCCATTATCAAGCAATACCCTATGGTCCGTTCCCGTGGATGAGTATGCACGATTTCATCTGTCGGTTTGCAGACATTGTGTCCCTTATGGTCCCTTTCCTAATGGATACGCGAGCAAGGGGACAGTGTATGACTCACAGCGTGGTTTGATCAAGTCTGTAATTCATTTTGTACATAAAGTACATATTTGCGATCCAGTTTAGAGAATTAAGCAGTTACCCTGCGGGTTCGCTTATTTAAGCAATTTTTTAATATTCATCCAAATGAATACCAGATGTAAAACCGCATAAAGACCCAATGGTGTCAGGAACCTTAAAGAATCCCATCAATACAGGATTTAAGGCCATAAGACAATACATCGTTGAAGCGTTAACCACCAACTAGTAGCTTTTACCTAAAAATTGTTTTTCAGATTGATTAGAAGGATTGAGTATGACCAGTTTATTACATTTTCTGCCATCATTATCAAAAATTTTACTAGAACCAACATTTATATATTCGGCAATTTAAGTTTATATCACTTACTAGTCCATACTTGTTTGTTAAAAGACCTACAAATACATCAATGCAGTTAAGCAAGCAGTCTTTTATTACCTACTTTTTACTGGACTTGGAAACAAATGACCAATGTACTATCATTTTCCCTTTTTGCTCGAGAACTCATTTTGAGGAGCATTTTTAAATGTTTTTGTATTTTTCGATATTTGAATGTTTTTGGAATTTTTAATTTTCTCTGTACAAAACTGAAAACCACAATATTTTTGTATTTTTATATATTTTCTCCCCCTAAAAACGACAAACAAAAGTTGAACAAGAAAAATGAAATGATTCCACCGAGCTGTTGATTATCTATTAATCTTTTTAAACCGTTTATACCCAGCAAGTATTGAAAACGTGTTTTATCAAACGCCTTGGTATAAAGGTCAACCTTTTGAAATCCGTATGAATTTTTTCAATATCAATTAATTTCTTTTCAAAGCAATCACGTATAAAGTGATAACGGATTTCAATGTGTTTTGTTTTCAAATGTTAGACCGGATTTTTGGTAATAGAAATAGCGGCCGAATTGTCAATGTAAATAGGAGTAGTAAGAAACTTCAAACCGTAATCCCGCAGATGCTAATGGATCCAGAGAACCTTTGAACAGTAACTCGAGGCCGCCACATACTCTGCTTCGGCTGTTGAAGGTGAGACCGTTGTCTGCTTCTTACACTGCCAGGAAACAAGCCGGTTTCATAAGAATTGACAACCCGCTGTTGTAGACTTGAAATTGATCTTGCATCCTCTATAGTCCGAATCGGTATAAGCGGTGAGATCAAACTTATCGTCTTTGGGGTACCATAACCCGATGTCAGGATTCCCTCTCAAATAATGTAAGATGCGCTTAACTACCGCCTAAAGAGTCATTCGGGGACTCGATTGGTACCTGGCACACAAACAAACAGCAAACATTATATCAGGAAGAGATGAAATCAAATACATAAGAGATCCGATCATAGCTCCATACAGGGTTGTATCCACGGTATCCTCCAATTCATCCGGTGATAAATTGTGACCCATGTGAAGAGGTGTCGAAAGGATTTTGCCGTCTGATATCTTGAATCGGCTCAAGACATCGTTAACATATTTGGTCTGATGGATGAAGATTCCCGAATCAGACTGGTGAACTTGTAATCCCAAGTAGAATCTCATCTCTCCCATCGAACTCATCTCAAATTTGGTTTGCATCGTCTTCTCGAAATCTTTGCACAAACTGTCGTTTGTCGAACGGAAAAAAATGTCGTCCACGTAAATTTTGACGAGGAGCAGATCATCACCAACATTCTTGTAGAATCATGTACAGCCCACAGTCCCCCTCTTGAAGCCACTATCAATCAAATGGTTAGCAAGCGTGTTGTACCAGGCTTTCGGGGCATGGTGAAACCATAAAAAGCTTTGTTTAATCGATAAACACGCTCTAGATAGTCAGGATCCTCAAAGCCGGGAGGCTGCTTCACATATACTTTCTCGTGAATTTCTCCATTTAAGAACGCTGATTTAACATCCACTTGATAAACCTTAAAGTTCTTGTAGGCTGCATAGGCAAGAAAAATACGTATAGCCTCCAGTCGTGCCACAGGAGCATATACTTCGGTGTAGTCAATGCCTTCTTGTTGATTGTAACCCAATATGACCAATCGTGCCTTGTTTCCCATGATTACCCCACGGTCGTCATTTTTGCATTTAAAAACCCATTTTGTCGGTATAGCTTTCTTAACTCTGTCGGGTTTATCAATGAAATCTCATACACCCAGTCTGACGAACTGTTGCAGCTCCTCTTGCATAGCTTCAACCCAAGATGGTTCCTTGAGTGCCATCATGACACTTGTCGTTTCAATATGTGATAAGAAGCAAGTGTATCGTGCAATATTAAGAATCTCCGATAAGTGCAAATCCGCCTAAGCACATACAATCGGATCATCTATAGTAGATAAGTTACACTCAACCATGTCGTCGCATACATTAGCTAATTAGTTTCTTGTGCAAACCCTATCGTTCACATCCCCAATTATCTGTTCCTGAGGATGGCTCGTGTGAATCCTTAATGAAGGATTCGCAAGCACAAATGTAGGTCCCCCCGGGGCGTCGCCGATCGATACAAGATCCGCACGAGGTCTAGGAGTGCGGAATCCTCCTAGACTAGTTTATTGGTGTAGAAGAAAAAGAACACAGTTACACATACATAAACACACGAACAAACACAAGAACGGGATAAACGAATCTGCAGATCCTTTCATATAATAATCATAACTCGTTACATACCAAACACGAAACAAAGACACGGCCGACCCGAGGTGAGCTCTACCTCGGGTCGTCCCACACGACTCTCCCTCTCTGTTTCTCTCTAGCTACTTGAACTGAACACACAATACTCTAATTTTTTGGATACTCAAACCTAAACAAGACACACCTATATATAGATACAAAACTTCGCGGGCTTGGGCTTGGGCCTGTAGGCGAAGTTGTTATAACTTCGCCTAAGGCGAAGTTGTTCTAACTTCGCCTATGGCAGAACTTGTTACAACTTCGCCTATGGCGAAGTTGTTATAACTTCGCCTATGGAGAAGTTGTTCTAACTTCGTACTTCGTTTCTGCTGAACAGAATTGTATAGCGACGGTCACAAAATGCACCAACAGACTCCCCTTTGACCGTTGCTCTCAATTCTAACAAACACAAAAGATCATCTGTTACAAAACATGCACCAACAGACTCCCTCTTAACTGATGATCTTCTGTTTGCTCTTCAACCAGCCGTGTCTGAAACTGTCTTGTAGCTTCACAAATCTACCAATCACCCAGCGTCTTCCATATCAGATCTCCCCTTCAGTTTAAGCTTCTCCGACTATATAGATTGAGGTCTTTGAAATGCATGCATCCCCGTGCCTAATTGATCATCTCAACCAATCATGTGAGTCCTTCTGACTTCACCAACACGTGAAGTTCTTCTAACTTCACCAACACGTGAAGTTGGGCTACCTCCACAGCTTCACCAACACGTCGGCATACGATAAGGTTTAATCTTCAACTACTCAACATCAAGTGATCAATTTCATCACAAAACCACCTTGACAGAATCTAACACACATGACCATTAATTAATCCGAAGCATCTTCAATCACTAGGGATAACAATCAAGAACATAAACACTTTAATTCCCGATTAAATCCAACTTGTTCCAGAATTTTCACTTTAATAAATAAGCATCACGTTTCAGGATCCAATTCTCGAACGCCTTGAAAATAACATAAATAATATGCTCTGACCGCAATCCAGTAATGACGAAAACCTTCAGTTCAATTTGACTTTCTTCAGTTGGTCAACCTCGAACAACAACTATTTCATTGCCCACAAACACCCAAATATCTGTCAATATCCAGTTTCAATCAATATCCCATTCACAACCTCAACTCCATATCCAGAGTTGACACGTATTTGTTCACACGTAAGACCAAGAGATAACAAGTTTCACTCGTTGACGGAACAACGTCTTAGGTCTCACAATAATCGTGACCACCTGGCCATACAAACGAAAACTCCAAACAATTTTTTTTTTTTTAACTTCGCCGAAAAGTCAACTTCGCCCCTCCTTAACTTCGCCTGTCCATAACTTCGCCTGTCCATAACTTCGCCTGACTGATAACTTCGCCTAAACCCTAAAATTTAAGCGACAACTTCGCCTGAACCCCATAACTTCGCCTGCAGCAGCTGTTCGGCCAAAAACGCATCAGAAACGTGCCAGAAACACCAAAACGCAGATCTCGAACCATAGCATAAGAGCCTAAGGCTCTGATACCACTTGTAGGTCCCCCCGGGGCGTCGCCGATCGATACCAGATCCGCACGAGGTCTAGGAGTGCGGAATCCTCCTAGACTCGTTTATTGGTGTAGAAGACGAAGAACACAGTTACACATACATAAACACACGAACAAACACAAGAACGGGATAAACGAATCTGCAGATCCTTTCATATAATAATCATAACTCGTTACATACCAAAAACGAAAACAAAGACACGGCCGACCCGAGGTGAGCTCTACCTCGGGTCGTCCCATACGACTCTCCCTCTCTGTTTCTCTCTAGCTACTTGAACTGAACACACAATACTCTAATTTTCTGGATACTCAAACCTAAACAAGACACACCTATATATAGATACAAAACTTCGCGGGCTTGGGCTTGGGCCTGTAGGCGAAGTTGTTATAACTTCGCCTAAGGCGAAGTTGTTCTAACTTCTCCTATGGCAGAAGTTGTTACAACTTCTGCCATGGCGAAGTTGTTATAAATTCGCCTATGGCGAAGTTGTTCTAACTTCGTACTTCGTTTCCGCTGAACAGAATTGCATAGCGACGGTCACAAAATGCACCAACAACAGATACATTATCACCAAGATTGGTGACATTTTCCTCTGCTGTGTCTAAAGAAACAGATGATGAGACATCTTCGACTAGAATTGGCTCGTCCGTGTCTTGAGCTTCATTCAATGGAATTGAAGACGAATCAACAACTCAGCATCATCAGAAGAGTCAGAAACATCACGAGATGTCTTTGATACGTTAGGAGAGTCATTTACATCAACGGACAAAGAACTTGGAATCGGAAGACATTGTTCTTCCAAATAAGATCGAACAAAGTCTTCAGGTATCTCCTCAACCGTTGGTGTAAACGAATTAAATAACCCATCGTAGTCGAACATCCAGTCAGGGCCTGTACCGGTTGGAGGTGTAGTGTAGCTTTGACAGTCTACATGGTACAATTCTTCTACACAACCCGAAGAAATATTAAAGATACGCTTCTTAGGAGAACTATACCCTAAAAAGTAACCCTCGAATGCCTTTTCGTCAAACTTCCCGGGATCTCTCTTCAATACAGTACAAGGACACCCGAATGGTTCCAAATACTTTATGTTCAGCTTGCGACGATTCAGAAGTTCGTAGCTTATTTTCTTCAACTTCTTTACAGTAAATACACGATTTAACGCATAACATGTCGTATTCACAGCTTCGTTCCATAATTGAACCAGAAGCTTAGAATCAGCAAACATTGTTCTCGCAGCCTCTATCAATGTTCGATTCTTTCGCTCAGACACGCCGTTTTGTTGAGGAACATACGGGGCACTGAATTCCCGATGTATTCCCTTCTGAATACAGAAGAAATCCAATACGTTGTTTTTAAATTCAGTTCCATTATCACTACGAATTCGTCTCACTTTCAGTTTGTAAAGTGATTCAATCTTCGTGATAAGGCTCTGAATTAAAACAGGCATCTGATCATTCGAACCCATAAATAAGACCCATGAGTATATTGAGAAGTCATCAGTAACAACCAAGCTGTATAAATCACCCGCAATACTAGCACGATTCACTAAACCAAATAAATCCATATGAAGTCATTCTAGTGGCGTAACAACTGAATTAATCGACTTGCACGGGTGTGACATCTTCTTCTGTTTCCCCTTTTTGCAAGCAATGCAATGATCATTTAACCAGAAGTGTTTAAGGGTCACACCATCCACCAAATCATTTGAAATAAGGTAATTCATCTTGCGTGTGTGGATGTGTCCCATGCGTCGATGCCATAGAATTGAGTCTCTCTACGTAGCTTTGGAGACAAAACACGTTTCTGAGGGTGAAACGTTTACATTACCACTAATGTCTTGAACATAAATATCATTTGATCGAGGTGATCGCATGACAACCGTTTCTTCAGGAATTGTGTATCCCAGTTTAAGGACAACACATTCCTTGTCAGTGAAAATCGTGGTATACTTCTTATCACATATCTGTGAGACACTCAACAGATTATGATCCAATTTTTCAAAATAATTTACTTTCTCAAACATAACCGTCTCGTTTGATATTTCTCCCTCTTTAGTAATGATCCCACCGTTATTACCAGCAAATGCCACATAAACACCCTGAATATTTTTGATGTTGTTAAAAAGATCCAGGTTGCCAGTAATATGTCGAGAACATCCACTATCCAAAATCCACTTGTGACTTGACACAGACCTGGATGAACTCTACACAAAAGTAAAATGATTAGTTCAAAAAGGCATTCCAAGCATCAGTCTTGGGCTCTCCTTTTAATACTTTCGGAGATAAATTTAACTTAACACTTGCATTCGTACTTGAGAATAGGTTACGGGTTTCTTGGTTTTTTCTTAAGGTACCCGTCGCGTATTAATCCCGAATCAAAGTTTTTACAAATCGGTTGAGCATGGTCAACGAATTTGTTTAATACATTAGATGTTTCAACCCGAACCACTTTCTTCGGATTGACATTTGAATACATTATAAAACATTCATCAACTTGAATTTCTTTCAAATTTTGATTCAATTTAGTCTTTCGAGTTGATGACGATTTGATATCATCAACCTTTGCTTTGCACTTCTTCGAGACATGACCAGGTTCACCACTTTTAAAACACAAACAATTGTCTAAGGATTTTTGTGGTAAAGTACTAGTCTTGCTTTCATGCAAAGGTTGAGAAATATCTACATTAGGTTTTTCAAAAGTTACTGTCTTTGAAAATTCATGTTTTAATCCCTTTTTTATTTTTATAAAATTCAAGATTGGTGGAATTCGAAGAATCCTCCATTCCTTATGATTTCACAAATTTTATAGGGTTAAACGTTTTGACAGTCAGATTCACATGAACATCCTTTAATTTTGATTTGTTAAATTGTCATTCAAGTTCAGTAACTTTTGAAGTGTCGTCTTGAAAGACACTTTCGATCATTTCAGGATTTAGAAGATTCAAAGGAACTTTCTCATATGAAAATACTTTAGATAACCCTTTGATCTTAAAGATTTTCCCAGTGGCAGATTCAGGTTGATGAATCGCATCAACTCCTCATCATACACAGATGGCTTGTCTGGGTTCGGTACTTTAGAAGATAACTTAGGAGTTTTCACTGAATCACTTGAGGGCTTTGAACCATAAACTGCTTGTTCAAACTCCTCGGGTTCACACAAGATATGATTGTCAGAAGGTATGTTCTTATTTTTGATAATCACATCTGGTTCAATCAATTCCTCAATTGAACCATCCAACTTATTTTCAGTAAAAACTTAATTACTCTTAATATAAATTGGTTCATGAGTTGTTTTAGTTGATTTAACATTTTTAGATTCAACAGTAGGCATTTAAGGAGTTATATATTGTTCAACTACAGAAATGCTCCTGTAATCTCCTTTGAAAGGAGGAGGAATCTCAACATACCCTAAACCGGCTTTTCCATTTTTCTTGTGAGCATTATTGACTTCAATAATCTCATTTAAAAGAAACGAGGAATCTCGAAATTTTCCAAGTTTATTTTTCAGTTCCAAAACTTCATTTTATAAATTCGAATTGCAGGTTTGGAGTCTAAGAATCACCTTGAAATGTTGTTCAACAACTGCAATCTTACAATTTTAACTTCAGCTTTGAGATCGTGATTGCTAACAGACAAATTTTTAATTTTCAAAGTCGATTATTCCAATAATTTGGATTTTTGTCTGTAGCATTCATTGACCATGAAATGCTCTGTTGTGATATTAGAGTTCTGTTGTAATGCCGACTCAAGTTTGGCTTTGAGTTCAGCACACTCAGTCACAACAGGTGAAGTTATTGTCTCTTTTGATTCAGATACATTACTTGAAGGTTTAGGACATACCTCATCAATCTTGGCCATACATGCAAAGGATTCGGTTTGTTCAGGTGCTGAAAGATCCGAATCAGTTTCTGAATCAGAGGTGTCACTTTCTTCAGATAGATTATCACCACTTGCATCTTCAAACTTTTCAACTGGTTCAACCAAAGCAAGGTTTTCTTGATTTCCAAAAGTCATTGAGACCAATCCACACCATCATTGGCAACAAGCGCCTGAGGAACTCTTTTTATTCTGATCATTTCCTGATGAATTCTTTCCCGAAGTTCTCTCAGAATTGCGTGGACCCGAATATTCCTTCCTATGTTAATCACACTCTTTTGAGAAATGACCAAAATCTCCCCAATTATAACACTTGACCTTCAGTTTATCAAACCCAACTCGCTTGTTCAACGTCGGTAGGTCTTTTCCGGTCCGTTGCATGAATCTTTTAACTTTCCTAACAATCATTGCCATATTCCACTTAAGATCCATCAACTCAAGATCATCGGGATCTATTCGGTCATAATCATCAGTCAATTCACTTGTAGCAATCTTAATCCTAACGACTTGTTCGTAAGATGTCATGAACGCACAAACAATAGCGAATTGCTGCTCAGCTTCTTGAAGTTTTAAATTAGGCAACGAACTTGAAGAACTTGCACTTGAACCAGAATTAGCACCAGATGCCATGAAGCATACATTAGGAGAACTATTTCCAATAGCAGACTCTTCTGGCGATGTCTGTGTGAAGAATGCGGTGATTGGGATTGAGCTTGAAGAATTATTAGCAGGTAATGAACCACCATACGGAGAAGGGTTTTGATTCTGTTATCCTTCAAAGAAGTTTGACACTTCAAATCAATTCTCTTTCTTCTATCTTGTTAATGAATTGTTAAGTAGTGAGTTGATCATTTCTGAAATAACCAGTCTCCTTTAATACCAGTAGGAAGTAGAATACGAAGGTGGTAATGCATTCTTCAAGGTGTCAATCTTATCTGCCTCAGTTGGTTCAAGATTAACAGTAGTCATTTCTACAACCAAATGACAAAACCGACTTATCATCTCTTCAACAGTCTCGTTTTTCAGCAAAGTAAAATTTCGAAACTAAAATTTTACTAGAGTCTTTTTACTTTCGAGCGTATTTCCCAAACTTCTAGTCTTCAAAGTTTCAAATAGAGACGCACAAGTCTTGATAGTGCAACACTGGTGAAAGATTTACTTGGGAAACACCATCGTGAGAGTAGAGTAAGCTTTGATCTCACTCTCCAAATCTTTAATCTCTTGAGCTTCATAATGCATTTGATCCTTTGGAGTCCAACCAAGTGTATCACTGCCCACAAGAGGTGCCTTGTAGACTTCATCTAGAAAACGAACATTGCTTGGATGTACCGAACCCAAATGAGCATGAAACCTCGGTTCCCACCGAGCAAACTCAGAAAGCTTCAGGAGTTTTGGACACTTGTTATGAGTACCAATTTCTTTGTCCAATGAGATCATCTGTTGCATTAACGCATTCTGGTATGCTAATGCATAACACGTCGCATTTTGAGAAGTCATATTATCACCCATAAGAAAAGTCGAAGACCAAACTTGTCAAATTTTAAAAATTCCAGTTACTGTTCAAACGAATGCAAGAAACACGAATGAGAGTAGTAGCGAATGTGATAGTAATCTAACGAATGTGAAACAATAACGAATGTGAAATCTGAACGAATCAATTCATTAGTTTAGCAAATGAAGGAATTGAACGAATGTGAGAAAGCGTATAGCGAATGGAAAGTTTAGCGAATGGATGGTTAAAAGAACGAATGTGACTTAGCGAATGAAAGTTTAGCCAATGATCAGTTGAAAGTAACGAATCAGTCTTCAAACGGATTAACGAATCAGTATTCAACCTGATAAAGCAAGTCCAAGTAGGTCCAAAACTTGTCTGAATTCAACATAAACTATATCAATCGACTCGTAGTACAAATCCGAACCTAATTATGCCAGTCCGTAATCACGGACGCTAAAATCCAGACCTCAATTATCAAAGTAACCACCAGCCATGAACATCTGATTAAAAACCTCAATTAACTATCAATTCAATCAACTTATTAACCAATTCACCTCAATCCAAACTCAAACATCCATATCCAGTTCCAATAACCTTATGAGCACTCCTAATTACAATTATCTCAATCCAATTACAGTTAATCGAAAGCTCTGTTTTTCCGAAACTTAATCAAATACAATTCATATCACTTCATACTGACATTTACTCAATATTTGATGAATTAATGCTATTAACCACCGAAATAATACGAAGATCAGATCAGCATGCTTTGATACCACATGAGAGAGCCGGTTACGGATCTAGATCTCGGATGACATCATGTATATCGTTGACTATATATACGATTAGGTCGATTAAGAATATGTGAGTGTACTGTGTGTTAAGAGAGAATTTGGGCAGCGTAACGACTCTAGAGGGATAATAATAAGAACTTTTACATTAATCGATAAGCTTACAGGTATATATAGGGAGATGACTACATTCGTTAAGATATCCTTAACGAATGTGTCATTCGTTACATTAACCTAACGAATGAACAACCTCATTTGTTTATACATTTAACGATAGCGAATGCCCACATTCGGTGTCACATTCGTTAATCAGGATTAACGAATGTGGCTTACATACTTTAACGAATGTAGCTGATTCGTTACAGAGTAACGAATCGCTTTACAATAGAGCGAATGGGCATATTTACCAAAATAGCCCTTAAATTATAATAATAATTACAATAATAAATTAAAAAAGACCGAGACATCCAAAACGTGTATCAACAACTGACTCCTACAAATTACCCTCACCAGAAATCTCCTCACCCAAACCACTCTCAGAACCTGACTTTTGTAACACCCGTCAAACTTCCGGTTTAATGACTTAGCGCGTGTAAAGTATGTATAACTCTCGGGACTTAACCGACGTTTCTCGGAAGCCTTCACGTCATCCCGGTACGTTAAAGAACCTAACTCTTCCTTCCATTTTGCCTTACACTACAGCCTCGAGGGACTAGAGTGTAATATCTTATGTTATAACAAAATCTAACCCTAGCCCTTGTGCTGTTTGCGATCGGCAGGAAGAACAAGCCCCAAGACCCACATTTTCTTTTTTGAAGCCAATTCTAAGCCTTAGAACTCCAATTCAAGGTATGTACTACGATTCCCCCAAGTCTTTTACACGTTAATTGACCCTTATATTGTGCGTACTGATCGAAAAACGTCGTGTTGTAGGCTAACCGGGTGGCTACCCAATTGAGCTTTTCCGGGGCTGTTTTGAGTGAGTTTTTTTGCATCAACATCCCACTAGGTATGACATGTACATCATATTATAATTTCATGGCCAATGGAGGTGTTTAGGTCGGTCAATCGATTTTAGTTCGAAAACTAGGGTTTATCGGGAGTAGTATTGCAAAAATTGTTGAGTTTGATGCGTTAATTGATCGGGTGACCAACCGAATCAGTTTGTAAAGCCCTAGGGGGGTTTAAGGGCTGTGGAAAAATTATTTTTTGATGCTCGGGGCTGTTGAGGTTAGTGCTTCGTCAATCGAGTCGGCGGTGCGCGAAATTTCGTTTAAATGTTAAAGTAAAAGTTGTAAAAAGGAACCGTCAACCCTATCAACTCGGGTGACATAATCTTGATGAATGAAAAGATTTAAAATGGAATTTGGTCCATTTGGGGCTGATTCATTTAACGAATTATTTTAAGGTTTATTACACGCGCATTCTACACGATTTGATTACCCTTGGGCCTTGGGTCAATTTGTTGGGCCTTGGGCCAAGTGTTGGGCCTTGGGTCAAGTCGTTGGGCCTTGGGCCAAGTCGTTGGGCCTTAGGCCAAAGTGTTGGGCTTGAACGGCCCAATAGGCAAGAGTGTTCTTACGGTCTAGTTTAGTAACGTGTTGTGTATAATTTACAGGCCCTTGCTTGTGATTGGGCACTTAGGGATTTCCTAGCTCGTTGCAGGTGTTCGATTGATTTCAAGTGAGTTCATGATGCCCTTTTTACTCTTTTTACTTTTGGGCTAGCATGCACACCTAAGTGTTTTCTTACATGATGAAATGTTTTTAAACAAATTTATATAGGCTTGCTAGTATGTGGTAGGCCCTGGGATGTTAAATATATATATATATATATATATATATATATGTATATACATTATTGCTTGGCCTATATTTGGCGATGTTGTAGTCGTTTCGACTACTGATGTTGTGTATGCCTACTTTGTGTTTGCATGCACTGATGTTACGTGTTTGGGTTGTATGTTTGCTCGACCCTGATGTTATACGTGGATGTTATATATATATATATATATATATATATATATATATATATATATATATATATATATATACTGTGATATATATAGAGATGAAATTGAAAGGATGTTTACATATACATTTTGTATATGCATGTATGAGGATGTTTAGTTTTCGGTGATGATGATTTGATGGATGCACCCTTTTACTTTTACTTTTTAAAACTTTTGGTATGACTATCATAATTATTACTGTTGATATCATTTGCTTAAAACTTGAACTCACTCAGCTCAAGCTGACTTTGTGTGCATGTTAGTGTGAGTTTCATGTTAGGAAGAGGATGCCTTATCGCTTGGACGTGCACGAAGCTACTTGGACGGTGAAGGGCATACTGGAATGAAGAATTACTTATGAACCTTTTATTTCAAAAGACTTTAAAAAGTTTTAATTAATTTTGATTTTGGGTATTTACGTCTTCCGCCGAATTATACTCTCTAATGCTATTTTAATGCAAAGAATTGTTTTTAAGTTTAATTATTTCACAAGTTTTTGTATGATTACCAACTATGGGGTTCCCGGGGTTCGGGGCCTTACAAGTTGGTATCAGAGCCTTGGTTCAAGGGATCCGAGCATCCCCGAATGCTTGGACTCGAACTGTAAGAAAAGAGACCAATATGCCCACCGCGAGTAGCTGCATGCCAAGAGGTAATTTTTAGTTAATTAGTCATTCCTTTAAATTTAAAAAGTTCCTGGTCTGTGATTAACTGTTTAGAGCCAAAGATAATGTCATTCACGTACACTTGCAGCAGCAGCAGATCCTTGTTTCTCCTTTTGTAGAATAGAGTCTTGTCAATGGCTCCTCTGAAGAAGCCATTTTCCAACAAATGGTTTGACAGCTCATCGTACCAGGCTCTTGGTGCTTGATCCAGTCCATAAAGTGCTTTGCTGAGCTTGTAAACCTTGTTTGGATGAACTGGGTCATCAAATCCAGGAGGTTGAGTGACATAAACTTCTTCATCAATCTTTCCATTCAAAAATGCAGATTTTACATCAAGTTGATAGACTTTAATGTTCATTGATGCTGCATATGCCAGAAAGATCCTGATTGCTTATAGTCTTGCTACTGGAGCAAAGACTTCTTCAAAGTCCACTCCTTCTTCCTGTAAGCATCCTAGAGCTACCAATCTTGCTTTGTTCTTGATCACTATCCCCCTTTCATCTTTCTTGTTCCTGAATACCCATTTTGTTCCAATTGCATACTTGCCTCTGGGCTTGTCCACCAAGTCCCATACATGTAAGTCTCTGAATTGGGCTAACTCTTCCTGCATAGCTTCTACCCAGCTGTTGTCTTTCAAAGCTTGACCAATGTTCTTAGGCTCAAATTGGGATAAGAAGCAGGCATACAGACAGATTTTTGCCTTTTCAGAAGAGCTTCTAGTCACTCTTTCATGCAAGTCTCCTATTATATTTTCTGCAGGGTGATTTTTTTCAACAGAGGTGGTGTTGTGCAGACACTTCTGTCTCTAGATTTGTCATGTTTAACTCAATAGATTCATCTTCAATTCTCACTTGAGTTTTATCACTTGCTTGAACTTGATTAATCTCTGATGATGATGCTTCATTTGACCCAAATTGTAGAGTGTCAAACAAAGACTGAAACCTATCTTCAAATTGATTTATCCTTTCAAACTGGACAGGTTGCTGACTTTGAATGGGTTCACTCTCTACTTCACTTGGTCCTTCATTAGAAACTTCCACTGCATCATCTTGTCCATTCATATTAACTTCAGCAGCTTGTTGGTTGCTTCTTTCAAGGTTGAATCCATTTGTTTCAGGAGCAACAGATGACCATAGCTTATCCAGATCAACTTGTCTTTGTTTTCTCTTATCTTCAAAGCTGGTCTGTACATGCTATCATCCATATCTTCATTGTAGATTTTGAAAGATTTGATCATCTTTTCCAAGTCAAACAGCCACTTGGGTCCTTCAACATTGTTAAAATGGTTTTCATTGAATATTATATCTGAAGACTCAATGACCACCATGTGCTCCTTCACATAGACTTTGTAAGCCTTTGAATGAGATGAGTAGCCCACAAAGAAACATTCCAGAGATTTTGACTGGATTTTGTTTAGATAGTCCTTTGTATTCAATAGTGAGCATATGCATCCAAACGGCTTCAAGAACTTCACTTAAGGCTTTCTTTTGAAGATAACTTCATATGGAGTCTTGTTTTGAGCCTTGTTCAGTAGAACCCTGTTCTACACATAGCATGCAGTATTGATTGCTTCTGCCCAAAAATTGATTGGCAGATTGGCATCAGCAATCATGGTCCTTGCAGCTTCAATCAATGTTCTATTTCTTCTTTCTTCAACACCATTTTGTTCAGGAGTTCTATGTGCACTGTATTGTTAAAAGATTCCCTTAGAAGTGCAGAATTCATCCATAGTACCATTCTTTAATTCTATCCAATTGTCACTTCTAATGACCTTCACCTTCCTCTCAAGCTGATCTTCCATCTTTAGCACATAGGATCTGATCAGGTCTAGGGTTTCATCTTTGCTACCGATAAAGTATACCCAAGTAAATCTTGAATACTCATCAGTGATCACTAGGCAGTATCTCTTCTTTCCAATACTTGGAACACTTACTGGACCAAATAGATTCATGTGTGACAGTTCCAAGACCTCATCAATTGTGTTTATCATTTTGCTCTTATGTGAGTATTTGTGTTGTTTCCCTTTGAGACAAGATGTGCATTTTTCCTCTAGCTTGAACTCTCTAGTGGGAAGGCCAATAACATGCTCACCCTTCACTAGTTTGTTCATGTTCTTCAAATTTACATGACACATCTTCATATGCCATAGTTTGGTTTCATTTTCAGTGGCTTTGGAAACAAAACATGAACCACCTTTAGATGTAGCAGTGTTCATTCTTAGCTCATAGAGGTTGCCATTTCTTGGAGCCATCATCATGATCATCTTAGTAGGAATCACAAATTCAGGCTTCAAAATCAGGCAGTGTTCATCATTGAAGGCCACCTTATATCCTTTATCACAAACTTGAGAAATGTTGAGTAGATTGTGTTGTAATACTTCAACATGCAGCACATTCTCAAAAGATATTTTGCCATTGGTGAGTGTTCTTCTTCCAACTATCTTCCCTCCATTCTCATCACTCCCAAAGGCAACTGGCCCTTCATATTTACTTTCATAATTGATTAGTGCACTCTTATCACAGGTCATGTGCCTAGAACATCCACTGTCCATATACCATAAGTCATTGCTGTTCAAGAACTTTTCTTGCACATACATATAAAACAAAATTAGTTGGATTCTGATTCATAAACTGCAACAGTTTGTAATTCAATGTCAGTTGAAGATTCATCAGGAGTTGGAACTGGAACTGGAACTGGATCTTCATACACAACTTCACATTCTTCTTCTGTGTCTGAATCTGACCCATTCTTCACAAATTGTATATTGATTAATTCTTCAGTTTGCTCAATCACATAGTTCTTCTTTTCAGTCACCTCCTTCTTAGTCTTCCATTGGAACAATCTTGGTTCATAGCCCTGCTTCACCAGAAATTTCTCATCTCCATTAAGAACACCAGGTCTAATCTTCTCTTTTCCACTTGACCTTCTGTTCTTTGAAGGTTTGCTAGATACACTTGGTTCATCTTTGATCTTTAAGACTTGTTTCAATCTCTTTTTCAAGCACTGAACTTTTCTTTTCATCATCTGAACTCACTTTTTCTTCATTTAAGTATCTTTTTTTACATTTTCTTGTATCTTTTCATATCAAACCCACAAACCACATCAGGAACATCAAATTCTTCCTCTTCAAACCAGCAAGAGTCAGTGTGATGACCATATGCATCACACTTCTTGCATGCATAACTCCCTATATCTTCAAGAAATTGCTTGTCTTTAATTTTATCACTGGGTTTGGGGAAATCAAAGCCTAGGAGGGTTTTAGGACATAGTGAATTACTGAAGTCCATCTTGATTGGTTTGTTCAGATCAGGCTCCAGATGATATTTTTCTTTGACAAATACAACAGGCTTGAACTTGGAATGAGTTTTTGAACTGCTTCCCTTTTCATCTTCAACAGATCTTCTCATTGGAACATACTCCACATCTCCAATATCAAAAAATTCATGGTTTGAGAAGACTGGATAGATTGGAGGGCGTGACTGATCATAAGAGGATTTCATTGAAGCTTCATCTCTCTTCTTGATTTCAGACTGTGGTCTGGCACAAATATCAAACACTCTTTTCTGATTTTTTCATAGTGCTTCTTCAACTTGGGAGTCATCTATGGAAGAAGAGGAATCTTTTCACTTTTCTTTTTGCTTGATCCTTTTTTCTTCTTGCCCTTAGATGACTTTGAGCTTCCACTGCTGTAGTTACTATCTTCACTAGAGTACTCACTCCATTTCTTTTTCTTACCTTCCTTGTTTTCATTCTTCTCAGTCTCCGGTTCGTCACTCTACTTCACTACAAACTCTCCATTCTTGTCCACAAACACATCAGCATATTGCTTCACATACTCAGCCTCATCATCAAAAACATTCTTGAATTGTTTAAGATATTCACTTCTGCTTTCCTTGTCTACTTTCAGTGGATAGCTGTCACAAAAAGGTGGTGCCACCTTTTTATACTTCTCTTCCTCAGTCATTTTATCAACATAACCCACTATATTACCTGTAGAAACAAGGTTCTTCAAGAATTCCATTTGAATCAGCAAGTCAGCATTTTTCATTTTCTCTTCTACATACATCTTCTTTAACCCTTCAATTTCAATTTTCATTCTTGATTGGGTTTGGTATGCCATCATACAATCCTCTTCAAGCCCCTTGATCTGATTTTCATAAGTTGCTTCACTTGCTTCATATACATTTAAGAAGGCTTCCTTTCTCCCACACTCAGTTTTCCACTTTCCAATCTCCTGATTTAATTCATCAATGGTAATAAGAAGATCAGAAATTGAAATATTAGATGTACCTTAGCATTTGAAGATTCATGTTTCTCATGCACTTTTGCCATAAATGCGACATGTACCTTCTCCATTTCAGCAGCATGGTTGCTCCAATCAAATTCCCCATCCTGAGGCACCCTGGTTACTTTAACATTTCCTTGATCTCTCAGCTGGTTCACATTGTTCTAATTAGTTTTGTTCTGAGTAGTGTGAACCTGCATTTGATTGTTTCTTTAGGGTTGAAAGGTTTGTTGATGGGGTCTGTTTGGGGGTTTTGGTTGGTAATCTGATTTCTCTGGTGCTGGAAGTTCTGATTCTGGTTCTGGTAGAATTGGTTCTGATTCACTTGATTGCCAACTTGCTTTGGCATGTTGCATTCTCTAGCAAAATGTCCTGGTTGTTGACAATTATAATAGATGGCCTTTGAGTTGTCAAATCCAATTCTTTCATTTGGTCCATTGAAACTTGTTCTACCAGTTCAGTTATACAACCTTTTGCTCCTCACTGCTAACATAGCTGCCTGCCACTTTATGTCCATCTCTTCTAAATCATCAACATCGATTTGCTCAAGATCTTCCTGCACAATACTTGTGTTGATCAGGTTCTTGGCGACAAAAGCATGGTATGACTCAGTAAACATAGAGAACAATGCTTGATAATCTGTTCCTTGAGCATTATTATTCTGCATAAATGTTGACTGCCCATTTGCTGTTGAGGTAGTATCATCTTCAATCAGCTGAACATTGAATCTTGGTTGGCCACTGCAAGTTGAACTTGTTTCTGATGGTTCCTCAATAATAGGCTGTTGGTTCTTGATTGAGAGGTTGCCCATAGGTGCTACAAGGGCATTGTTCACCTGAAAACTTGGCTTGTCCTCCCTAATCATATGGTTCTCTATCATCTCATGTTCTGCAGCCTTGAGAAACGCAACCACATCATCCAACTTGAAGTTGGGAAAACTGGCATTTTCTTTGATAAACTTGCTGGCAGTGTACCATTCTCCAGACAAGGATGATAAAAGCTTTTTGTTCAGCTCAAAGTCAGAGATCTGTAAATCAGTCGTTCTTATGTCGTTTACAATCGTCATAAACCTCTGCAAGACTAATTTTAATATTTCTTATTCTTTAAACTTGAATATGTCAAGTTGCTGCTTCAGTCTGTCTTTCTTTATGTCTCTTAATTCTGTATTCCCTTCAAACATTTCGATAACTGCATCATACATACCCTTTACGGTCTTATGATGATTGACAGTTGTCAAAATTTCCCAAGAAAGCCCTAGTTTCAGCATAGACAAAGCCTTATCGTCTCGTTTCTTCATTTTTAGCTCAACGGAGGCATTGTTGTTTGGAGCTGTTGAGGGAACATAGTTTCCTTCAGTGATGGAAGTCCAAAGCTCTGGGTCGTTGTAGTTCACAGCTGCTTCGAAGAGCACCTTCCATTTGATGAAGTTTTCTTGTCCACGCAACCTTGGAATCTTGTTGGTGGAAACTTCCCGGTCTTCCATTTTTATCAGATCTGAGATTTGTAGCAGTAAAACAGAGAAAAGCTTCAAGCTTTATCACACACCTTCAGTCCCGTGGCCTTCAGCGAGCTTACACAAGCTCTGATACCACTTGTCAGGACCGTGAGTCAGGTGAAACCTTCTAAAAGGTAGACAAGAACACACCGACTCGATTACCCAAAAGGCCTGTTGAATATCTCAGCGGAATCAGGATATCCAACGAGTGGAACAAAGGAGTGAAAATAGCAAACACAAAACAATAATAGATAATCAACAAAGGCTCATTCGAAGACAAAGATTCACTGTAATAAATGATTCATTAATGGAACAGTGAAAGGAATGTCTAGGGTTTCGTGTGTGACAACGACGGCGGCGACTGTACGAGGAAACAAATAGAATATTCTTTTGGAATGTTTCTCGTATTCTGAGCGCCGTTATCCGTGTGTAAATCTGTGCCCTAAATGGAACCTAGGACCTCTATTTATAGACCCTAACATTCCTTCTAGAAGTTCCTAATCATTACATAATGAAATACAAAATAATATGTCACACCCCGACTAGCACAATGCGGAAGCGTAAAACGGGAATGTAACAGACACCTCTGGTAGCAACACATTGTTTATAAAGAAACATCAAGAACTAGCTTACAATATATTACATTTCATTGTTCTATCGTTGTTTTACAGTCTAGGTGATACAAACCAAACTAGTTCGTTAACTATACAATCTTACTACTAATGCCCTTGCTTCTATTCACATAGCATCAACCATACACCTTGGGCAAGTAACAGATCACCAAATCATTCCGATTTAGGTACACCTAAAAAGCAGTTTAAAACGGGTCAACTACTAGAGTTGGTGAGTTTCACGAGTTTCAAGAAAACAGTTGTGGATATTCACAAGTTAACACATGTAATCATAATATAAGTATGTATATATGTAAATGATGTAATTATGCTAAGCTACAGTGAAGCCTTGACTGTATGTGCTGCGTGCATCCATTTCCCACGCTCAATCAACCGCTGTGGCTCCCCTTCCGTCCACAACATGCCGCGGTAGCTATGTCTAACACTACATAGCCTGTTTGTATAAATATGGTCATGTGCAAACGGTGCTATGTGACACGGCAACCAGGCCGATTCCGTTTGGGTTTGTCAAACCAATATTACTATTCACAAGCCACCGGCTCAAAGTTAATCACTGTGCTCGTGGGGACTTTTGTGTGTTAGCACTTAGATAATTCACATCAATACATGTTTCAGGTATGTATATGTAATCAAACATGCTTTTCACCCCAAAAGTTCGTAAAACTGTTTAAAGAGTGGGGTCATGAAACTAACTGTTTAGTAGATAATCAGTAGCACGTCGGTTCGAGGTTTGTATAACTTGCAATCACGGTTTCCTATAATCAATATTATAATAATATTAATATTTTAATATTATTATAATCTCAATACTAAACTGGGCTGTATAACTAATCTGGGTATAGCTGGAACGCCTAGAAAGTGGCAATAGGCTTAGGTTGTGATGTTGTTCGATGTCTAATACCTAAAACCGAACTTGGCTCAGATTCCTGTTTTCCCAACTGGGCCAAGTTGTTCGTATACGCGTTCAGAAAACAATTATGGGAAAATAAGCTTTGGTAAATTTATTGGTTAATAAAATGATTAAGTTATAATGAAGGATCACATCCTGGGGTCCTGGATTAGCCACGGGGCCCGTTTCCGTTTATGCAGTTTGATTTAACAAGAAACACGCATAATCCATCCGGATTGTCCAGGTTTCTCATAGAAAAGTTCATTTTTACTTAATTAGTCCAAAAATATGATTTTTGATCACTCTTGGTGTTTTGATATTCCCGCAGGTTCGTTAATCGCGAACTTGCCGGTTTTTATAAAAACTGAATTTGTTTAATCTTTAAAATAGCATAATTAATTAACTGTTAATCATTAAATTATGAAAATTTAGACACTTATCAATTAAAATATGTAGATTTTTATAAAAATATTTCTGGAATTTTTTACTGATTTATTAATTTTTAAAAGTTCATTTTATCAGTTATATTTCGCCTGAAAATCGTCCGTTTATCCCAAAAAATTTCCAAAAATTCCACCAAAATTCATGAATACTCAAATCATGTCCCAAAGCAACCTGTATCAATTCCAGAATGTAAAAAGCTCGTGCAATATTTTTTTCCGCCCAAATTCAGCTATAAAAATTCACACTAACGCATATACACAAAACACCTTTAGACTTCTCCAATTGATCCCAAAATTCATATGTGGTCAAAATACATCAAATCTGAGTTCCCAGAAATATTTCATAATTTTTGAAGTATTTTAGCTACTTTTCCCAAATAAACGTCCCAATTCGTTAATAAATTCGCCAAATATTCTCGGATGGTCGACAAATTACCAAATTTGAACAGGGACTCATTGACATGGTTCCTGATGTCCCTAAAAAGTTTAAAGGCCTAACAATATGCATATCACAACCTTAACCTAAACAGCCCGTAAACGCGTATTTCGGCATTACCTTAGCGGGTTTGGCTCGTTTTTACCTTTCTAATCAACTTTTCAAGCTCTTGGGCTCCTATGTAGGCTAGATACAAGTCCTTTATCACAAACCAAGCAGGTTTCATCAATAGAACAGCCCTTTAACTTAGGGTTTCGGCTAGTGCACAAAAACAAACTTTTGAACCGTAAAAACGCTGTTTCAACCTTTTAATCCGTGTTTATGGCCAAAAAAACTATCAAAACAGGTTCCTCACCATGTGTATGATTAATAAATGTTTATGGACCATTTTTAGGGTTTTTACATGGTTAGGAATGATTTTTGGCAATCAAGCTATGTTTACATGGTATTAATCAAGTTAAAACGAGCCGAAAATCGATTATTTATGACATCTTTACCTAGTTTCTTGCTGGTTTTTGATGGAGAGCAGCTTGTGTCCAGATTTTTCATGAAAGGGATGTTACAAAATATTTTAGAATTGTTTTATATTTAAAGGAAAACCAAATTAATAAAAAAAAAAGTTTTAGTCAACTTTGGCGGGCTGGGCTTGTTGGCCCCCTTTAGGCCCACTGTTGACCCATCAGTCACGTTTTACTTGCCCAAACATGAAATCCTGACCCCAAATTTATTTCAGGTTCGGTTTTTGGCGCTAAAAACTTATCGGGTGCGACAAACAGCGCGAAAACGAGTGTTTTTCGGCTAGTTTTGTGTAAAATTATAAAAACATACTAGACGTTTGTAAAAATCGAAAATATTTTCACGGATTGCTTAATACATTTCAAATAAGTGTTTGGTAAGTCTTTTTCGGCTTATCGGATGATACAATTCTTGGTTTGTAACTATCTTTCGCGTTTAAATCTATAGCGGGTAGTTAAACGAGCATGTTTTCGTTTAACTTGTTTGCTATCAAACTATGGCCATATTACTAATATTTTAGCTTATATTAAACGTATAACACTTATAGATGGCCCCCCTGGATATCTGGGTCATAACCCGACCCGTTCGGTTACTCGTTCGTTTGTTACGCAAAAGGCGTTTATTTGCTTAATCGGTAAATACGTACTGAGGTGTACCTTGTTTTGGCTAAAATGTCACATTCTCCCCCCGTTAGAAAATTTCGTCCCTGAAATTTGATTATTCAACTTTATCTTTATTTGGGAACAGGTGCGGGTATTTCTTTTTGAATTCGGATTTCCGTTCCCACGTGAATTCGGGTCCACGTTCTAAATTCCACCGAACTTTGACTAGAGAGATTTTGTTGTGTCTTAATTGTTTTATTTTTCCATCTAATATTTCCACCGGTTCTTCAACGAAATTCAGTTTTTCTTTTATGTTTAAGTCTTTTAATGGCACGACTTCGATTTCGTCAGTAAGGCACTTTTTCAGGTTCGAAACATGAAATACATCGTGAATAGAACTCAACTCCAAAGGTAATTTCAGTCGGTAGGCTACAGGACCTATCTTAGAAATTACTTCATACGGTCCAATGTATCACGGAGCTAGTTTACCAATTTTACCGAATCGAATAACGCCTTTCCACGGGGATACCTTGAGGAATACTTTATCGCCTATTTCAAAGGATAACGGTTTCCTATGAACATCAGCGTAGCTTTTCTATCGATCTCGGGCGATTTTTAATTTGTTTGTGATTTTAAAAATTTTATCGGTGGTTTCTTGAATCAAGTCAGATCGAGTAATTTGGGTATCTCCAACCTCAGTCCAACACAAGGGTGATCTACAATCAGTGGAAGATGTTGATCCCAGTTCCCACCGAAGTCTAGTACACAAGCGCGAAACAAATCTTCTAAAGTTTGAATGGTTCGTTCAGATTGACCGTTGGTTAGGGGATGATAGGCGGTACTTAGGTCAATTCGGGTTCCCAAAGCTTCTTGTACGGCTTGCCTGAAACGAGAGGTGAAATGGCTATCACGATCAGAAATAATTGAAACGGGTACGCCATGTTGGGACACGATTTCATTTATGTAAATGTGAGCAAGTTTTTCAATTCTGTAAGTGGTTCGGATTGGAAGAAAGTGTGCGGATTTGGTTAGTCGGTCAACTATCACCCATATTGCATCATTTTCTCGGGAAGTTTTAGGGAGGTGTGCTACAAAATCCATGGTAATTTGTTCCCATTTCCATTGTGGTATTTCCGGTTGGTGCAACATTCCCTAAGGTTTTTTGATATTCAGCTTTAACCCTCGCGCAAGTTAAACATTTACTGACGTACATGGCTATATCCTTTTTCATACCGGGCCACCAATAATACTTCTTCAAGTCCTTGTACATCTTATCTGTTCCTGGGTGAATGGAGTATTTGGACTTATGGGCTTCGTCCATGATCAAGTCACGCAGATTGCTGAAAGTGGGAATCCAAACTCGGTTTTTGTAGTATAGAATTTCGTCAGTTCTTTCTTCAAAGTTTTGTTCGGTCCCATGCAAGTTTTCGTCTTCCAAGTGATCTCCTTTCAGAGCTTCGTTTTGAGCAATACGAATTTGTTCAGTGAGACTAGTTTAGACGATCATTCCAAGTGCTCAGACCCGTAGTGGTTTGATCCTGTCTTTTCTGCTTAAAGCATCTGCTACTATATTAGCCTTGCCCGAATGGTATCGAATCTCACAGTCTTAATCATTCAATAGCTCTACCGATCTCCTTTGTCTCATGTTTAATTCTTTCTGGTCGAAAATATGCTGTAGGCTCTTGTGGTCGGTGTATACTGTACATTTGGTACCATACAAATAGTGCCTCCAGATCTTAAGTGCGAAAATAACCGCGCCCAGTTCCAAATCATGGGTAGTATAATTCTTCTCGTGCACCTTTAACTGTCGGGAAGCATAAGCTATGACTTTATTTCTTTGCATTAGTACGCATCCCAACCCTTTCCGGGACGCGTCGCAATAAACTACCAGATCATTAGTTCCCTCTGGAAGACTCAGTATCGGGGCTTGGCATAGTTTCTGTTTTAGCAGTTAAAAAGCCACTTCTTGATCTTCTCCCCACACGTAAGCGCGATCTTTTTGAGTCAAAAGGGTTAAAGGTTGGGCTATGCTCGAAAAGTTAGCAATAAAGCGCCGATAATACCCAGCTAAACCCAAAAATTGGCGGATTTCTTTCGGTGACTTTGGGGCTTGCCAATTTTTGATGGCTTCAATCTTACTCGGGTCTACATGGATACCGTGTCGGTTAACAACGTGCCCTATAAATTGTACCTCTTGTAGCCAGAATTCACATTTTGACAGCTTGGCATACAACTTTTCCTACCTCAACAGCTCCAAGATAGTTCGTAAATGCTGCTCGTGGTCCTCCTTGGTTTTCGAATATATCAAAATGTCATCAATAAACACGATAACGAATTTGTCGAGGTACGGTTTACAAACTCGATTCATAAGATCCATGAAAACTGCGGGAGCATTATCAGCTCGAACGGTATAACTAGGAATTCGTAGTTGCCATAACGAGTTCGGAACGCCGTTTTAGACACGGATCGAAGGTCAATTTTGGAAAAAAAAGTTTGCCCCTTGGAGTTGATCGAACAAGTCGTCTATTCGTGGAAGAGGGTATCTGTTTTTGATGGTAACTTTGTTTAATTCCCGGTAATCAATGCACATTTTAAAACTTCCATCTTTCTTCTTTACAAACAATACCGGTGCTCCCCAAGGAGAATAACTAGGACGAATGAAACCCTTATCTAACAACTCCTGTAACTAGTTGGATAATTCTTGCATTTCAGAGGGCGCCAGCCGGTAAGGTGCCTTAACAATAGGGGCTGATCCTGGGACTAAGTCTATAGGGAATTCAACCTGTCGGTTCGGTGGTAATCTAGGTAAATCGTCGGGAAAGACATCGGGGTATTCACGTACAACGGGATATCTTCTATGCTTTTCTCGTCAGGGTTCTTCATAGTCACGTTTGCCAAAAATGCCATACAACCTTGGCGTAAACATTTCAACACTTTAAGATGATACACAGGAGGTAAAATCTAACCAGACTTCTCTCCCTGTACCATAAACATTTTACCTTCCGGAAGGGGAATTTTAACCGTCTTGTCGTTACACACATTCTCCGCCTTATACTTGGTTAACCAGTCCACGCCGACAATAACATCAAAACTTCCTAACTCTACCAGGAGTAGGTCAATAAGGAATGGGTGGTCATTAAGAGTAATGGAACAATTTTGGATTATTTGGTTGACAGGTATAGAGTTACTGTTAGCGAGTTCTATAGTATAGGGATTTGTTAGTTCACTAACTGGCATATTACCCAGGGACACAAAACTAGTGGAGACAATGCTTCTATCAGCACCAGTATCAAATAATACATAAGCATATTGATCAGAAACAACAAATGTACCTGTTACTACGTTCAGGTCTTGTCGTGCTTCTCCTGACCCGATAACAAACGCGCGTCCCTGAGGTGCACTTGAAGTCGATGCTTGGTTCGGTCGAGCAACCATTCTTTGATTCAGCTTAGGGCAATTTCTTCTAATATGATCTGTACTGCCGCATTCATAACAGGCACGGTAGGTTGCTGCGGTTAAAGTTTGTTGGATAGGTTGTTGGCGGATTGGCTGAGGTCTAGATGGCGGTGGACGACGAGGTTGAGTTGTTTGAGTTGATCGATTCACAATTTTTGTACCTGCTCTGCAATTAGGGGCATAATGCCCAGTTCTTCCACATTTATGACATACTGGCAGTCTGCATTCTTCCACATGATGGTAATTTACATTTATCGCACTTGGGCAAGGGTCCCTTATACCTGTCCTGTTTCGTATCTGAACCAGTTATAGCATAATTTCTTATTGTTGGACGTGCACATTTGCTTGATTGTCCTCCTTGTGTTCTCGTCCCGTAGTCGGTTCGTTTCATACCCACTGATTCTCCAGCCATTCTCAACACTCTGCTTCTTACCAAATCAAAAGTCACAATGCTGGCTTGGGTCACAGCATTTTCAAACAATGTGTGCCCCACGGAGTTCACCAAACTCCTCACTTCTTTGGCTAAACCCCAAATATAACGTTCAATTCATTTGTCTTCGGGAGTTACTAACCAGGGTACTAGACGAGCCAGTTCATTGAAGCGGTTGGTATACCCCAGGTGATCCACTCCTTTCATTTCCAGACTCCAGAGTTCGTGTTCTAGCCTATGTATTTCGTTCTTTGGACAGAAATGATTTAGCATCAACATTTTGAGTTCAGCCCAAGTCATGCGGTTAATTGTATCTTGCCCTTTTATCTGAACTGTAGTGTTCCACCACATCAAAGCATGATCCGTAAAAGTAGAAGCTACATACTTGACAATGTTTTCGGGGTGGACAATTGCAAATATTGAGTACAGATTCCGTATTCTCTATCCATTTAATCAGCCTGTTTGGCCCTTCGATACCTTTGAATTCGATAGGTTTACAGGCCATGAAGTTTTTGATCGAATATTCCCATCGAGGGGGATTAGGGTTGTTATTGTTGTTGTTTGGGTTCGGTGGAAGATTATTGTTGTTGACATTATTTGTATCCGGTGGGGGATTATTTGCATTGGGAGGGGCATTTGTATTAGGTGGGGAATTATTATTTATGTCTGTTTCAGTGTTGGTTGGAGGAGCATTATTAATCGGTTGTTGGTTTGTTTGCATATTTGCGTTTACACCGGCAATCACCTGTGTTAATAAGTGGAATTACTGCCTGTATTTGCCGAGCAATCATCTCGGCTATTTCTGTCTCAGTCATGGGGGTTGCTTTCTTTGGGGCCATTCTATAATGATAAACAAATATGAGCCAATTAATACTAATTCCAGTCTACGGCACTATGTAATAATAATCACAATAAATGTTGTACAAGTAAACCAGATAACATACTGACATTTCACAAATTGTTCTGTACATTGATAATAAGAGGTACATAAACTTAGCCTGATAAAGGCTAGTGCTTGCATGTATATCTAAAATCTGTCACTAAGTGACTGTTAAACTTAACCCTAAAAGGGTCAGTGCTTGTAATATTGTACAAAATTGTGTCCCATGTTAACATAACATACTACTATATACATACATGGAGTATCAAAAGATCACATACACATATCTGTAACATTCTGCATTTATCCGTACAAACGATAGACTAACCCCAAACATAAAAACAACAACACCATAATTATCCGGTAACAGTTCCACAGTCGAACTGTCACCCTATCCAAACACCAACGGTGGTAGGCATCTGTCTGCTGCAAGTTCAGTACTATCTGATGTAACGTCGATAGGTACTGGGTCACGTCCCCCCTTTCCTGGTTAATGTTAGCTATGGCTATCCAGTGGTCTATCACACGGTCAGTCAGGATAGCCATCCTAGAGTTGTTTCCTACGTTTGGGAAATCAGGGCGAGGAGTAGGTATACTCAACGAATGGGAAGATGAAGTATCCACCCTAGGACGTGAAGGTCCTCCCCGATAGTGGATATATCAAATGGAATCGAGGAAGGGTCAATCGGGGTTACCCTAATACGAGCAGTCTGTCGGACTCGGGCAGCAGCTGAAGTCGTCGGGGACAGGTGAATAGGTGGAGTGGGTGATCTGGATACTCTAGCAGGTGAACGATACTGAATGTTAACTTCGTTTTGATCCCTACGTGGTGACCTGGGTGGATAGCTATCGCATCTGTAGCCGGACAGATCAGGCACATTTCTGGGTAGCTCTCTACAAATAACTTCTTCTTCCACCTCCTCCTCCGGTTCCTCCTCTGGGTCCTCCTCTGATTCCTCCTCTGGATCCTCCTCGACAGAGATTACCGGTTCTTCTTCCGGTACGTAGTCGTTATTCCTTGACATGACTCTGTACAAAGGTTAGTTATAAGAATAATATCTATTGCTATCGCTAACTATTGTTGAGGAGATTAATTAATTAAGCCAAATTTAATATTAATTATATTAGAATATAATATTAGTTTTATTAAAATTTTAATTTTAATTATTATTAAAATCAATACTAAATATAAATGAATATAATATTCAAAATAAAATTTACCGTCATCAACAGTATCGTACATACACGTATTCATACACCTTGTTCCAAATAAGCACGTATGAGTATTACATATATATATACTTACACATTACCTTTTATACACATATGTTGCCATTTTTACCTAACCACACGTTCCGCGACTTCTCCCCGAATTCCCTCGAACAAGCAAGTTTGTTATTATGTTCCGGACCACAATAACTCACTTGCCCTACAAGTTCATCCCGACATCCATCAGTATATAATATTAAATTATTATTTAAATATTTCCCAGAGTTAATCAAGCCTACGGTTATATTTTAGGTACCCTAAGGGATAACCTAATCCTTTATAACCAATGGCTCTGATACCAACTTCTGTCACACCCCGACTAGCACAATGCGGAAGCGTAAACAGACACCTCTGGTATCAACACATTGTTTATAAAGAAACATCAAGAACTAGCTTACAATATATTACATTTCATTGTATAATCGTTGTTTTACAGTCTAGGTGATACAAACCAAACTAGTTCGTTAACTATATAATCTTACTACTAACGTCCTTGCTTCTACTCACATAGCATCAACCATAAACCTTGGGCAAGTAACAGATCACCAAATCATTCCGATTTAAATACACCAGAAAAGCAGTTTAAAACGGGTCAACTACTAGAGTTGGTGAGTTTCACGAGTTTCATGAAAACAGTTATGGATATTCACAAGTTAACACTTGTAATCATAATATAAGTATGTATGTATGTAAATGATGTAATTATGCTAAGCTACAGTGGAGCCTTGACTGTATGTGATGTGTGCATCCATTTGCCACGCTCAATCAACCACTGTGGCTCCTCTTCAGCCCACAACATGCCCCGGTAGCTATGTCTAACACTACATATCCTGTTTTTATAAATATGGTCATGTCCAAACAGCGCTATGTGACACGGCAACCAGGCCGATTCCGTTTGGGTTTGTCAAACCAATAGTACTATTCACAAGCCACCGGCTCGAAGTTAATCACTGTGATCGTGGGGACTTTCTTGTGTTAGCACTTAGATAATTCACATCAATACATGTTTCAGGTATGTATATGTAATCAAACATGCTTTTCACCTCAAAAGTTTGTAAAAAAGTTTAGAAGTGGGGTCATGAAACTCACCGTTTAGTAGATAATCAATAGCACGTCGGTTCGAGGTTTGTATAACTGGCAATCACGGTTTCCTATAATCAATATTATAATAATATTATTATTTTAATATTATTATAATCCCAATACTAAACTGGGCTGTATAACTAATCTAGGTATAGCTGGAACGCCCAGAAAGTGGCAATAGGCTTACGTTGTGATGTTGTTCAATGTCTAATACTTAAAATCGAACTTGGCTCAGATTCCCGTTTTCCCAGCTGGGTCAAGTTGTTCGTTTACGCGTTCAGAAAACAGTTATAGGAAAATAAGCTTGGGTAAATGTATTGGTTAATAAATGATTAAGTTATAAAGAAGGATCACATACTAGGGTCCCAGATTAGCCACGAGGCCCATTTCCGTTTATTCAGTTTGATTTAAGAAGAAACGCGCACAATCTATCCGGATTGTCCAGGTTTCTCATAGGAAAGTTTGTTTTTACTTAATTAGTCCAAAAATATGATTTTTGATCACTCTTGGTGTCTTGATATTCCCGCAGGTTCGTTAATCGCGAACTTGCCGTTTTTATAAAAACTGAATTTGTTTAATATTTAAATTAGCATAATTAATTAACCGTTAATCATTAAATTATGTAAATTTAGCCACTTATCAATTAAACTACGTAGATTTTTATAAAAATATTTCTGGAATTTTTTACTGATTTATTAATTTATAAAAGTTCATTTTATCAGCTATATTTCGCCTGAAAATCGTCCGTTTATCCCAAAAAATTTCCAAAAATTCCACCAAAATTCAATACTCAAATCATGTCCCAAAACAACCTGTATCAATTCCAGAATGTATAAAGCTCGTGCAATATTCTTTTCGGCCCAAATTCGGCTATAAAAATTCACCCGAACGCATATAAACAAAACACCTTTAGACTTCTCCAAATGATCCCAAAATTCATATGTGATCAAAATACATCAAATCAGAGTTCGTAGAAAAATTTCATAATTTTTAAAGTATTTTAGCTATTTTTCCCAAATAAACGTCCCAATTCGGTAATAAATTCGCCAAATATTCTCGGATGGTCGAAAAATTACCAAATTTGAACAAGGATTCATTGACATGGTCCCTGATGTCCCTGAAAAATTTCAAGGCCTAACAATATGCACATCACAACCTTAACCTAAACAGCCCGTAAACGCGTATTTCGGCATTACCTTAGCAGGTTTGGCTCGTTTTTGCCTTTCTAATCAACTTTTCATGCTCTTGGGCTCCTATGTAGGCTAGATACAAGTCCAATATCACAAACCAAGCAGGTTTCATCAATAGAGCAGCCCTTTAACTTAGGGTTTCGGCTAGTGCACAAAAACGAACTTTTGAACAGTAAAAACGCCGTTTCAACCCTTTAATCCGTGTTTATGGCCAAAAAAACTATCAAAATAGGTTCCTCACCATGTGTATGATCAAAACATGTTTATCGACCATTTTTAGGGATTTTACATGGTTAGGAATGATTTATGGCATTCAAGCTATGTTTATATGGTATTAATCGAGTTTAAACGATCCGAAAATCGATTATTTATGACATGTTTACCTAGTTTCTTGCTGGTTTTTTATGGAGAGCAGCTTGTGTCCAGAGTTTTCATGAAAGGAATGTTACAAAATTTCTTAGAATTTTTTTATATTTAAAGGAAAATCAAATTAATAAAAAAAAAGTTTTAGTCAACTTTGGCGGGCTGGGCTTGTTGGGCCCCCTTTGGGCCTGCTGTTGGCCCATCAGTCTCGTTTTGCATGACCAAACGTGAAATCCCGACCCCAAATTTATTTCGGGTTCGGTTTTTGGCGCTAAAAACTTATCGGGTGCGACAAACAGCGTGAAAACGAGTGTTTTTCGGCTAGTTTTATGTAAAATTATAAAAACATACTATACGTTTATAAAATCGAAAATATTTTCATGGATCGCTTAAAACATTTCAAATAAGTGTTTGGTAAGTCTTTTTCGGCTTATCGGATGATACAATGCTTGGTTTGTAACTATCTTTCGAGTTTAAATCTATAGCGGGTAGTTAAACGAGCATGTTTTCGTTTAACTTGTTTGCTATCAAACTAAGGCCATATTACTAATATTTTAGCTTATATTAAACGTATAACACTTATAGATGGCCCCCCGGGATATCTGGGTCATAACCCGACCCGTTCGGTTACTCGTTCGTTTGTTACGCAAAAGGCGTTTATTAGCTTAATCGGTAAATATGTACTGAGGTGTACCTTGTTTTGGCTCAAATGTCACATAATATAAGTGTTGAGTCCTCAAGCAAGGTAACAATCTTGCTCTAGCAAACTCACTATGCTAGGTATGCTCGATGAATGTCCTCGAGCATACTTTACTTAGAATATCTTCAGTGAAGATATTCCCTTCCAGCAGACTTCATCCCTCTTGACTAGTCCATGCTTTGCTCGAACTAGTCCATCGAGCAAGCTCATTCTTCTTGGTGTCTTCAACTTTTCTTATTCAGCAATCTTTAGCATACTCGTATGTAAATCTTGCTCGGGAACCGAACTGTGCTCAAAGTCCTTGCTTTGATCATGTGACATCTTCTTATTGCATCCATGCTTGTCCCCATGTGCTCGATCATCATGTGCTCGTAACACTTGGTTAAAACTTGTATGATCAAGTTGTTTGCTCGATTGGCAATCCATGCTCGATAGAAGAACACTCCTGCTCGTTGAAGTGTAGCTTGCTCGAAGCCTTAACACTTAGAAGAATTAACCATTTAAGGTTTTGAGGACCTTGCTCGAAGTAGTAAAACCATGCTCGATCGTCTAGGCTTGCTCGAAGTCCATACTTAGCCGTTTTCTGAGGAGGTTGAGGATTCCAATCTTCCTATCAAAAATCCGACTCAACACTTTTTACATTATCAACATTAGAAACAACTGTTAAAACATAATTTCTATTACTAGGGTCTTAGATGTATTAGATATGATTGTATAAGGCTAGAATTGTCAAATGTATGATGTGTATGAAGATAGCGCGTAAGTCAACAAGACCCCATAAGTTATGTGGCGTATAACATATACGTCGTATAACATATACGGGCTTGGTGTGTGACATGACGTTTCTTATAAATAGGGGACTTATGCGTTATTATGTAGACTTTTGGTGAATGTTAGAGTGAGAGAGTAGAGAGAGAAAGTTGCCTAAGTGTCATATCTTGTATACTTTGAAGTTATCAATGAAATACATGCTTAACGTTTACTTGTTGTGCTCAATCACAATGGATTCCGCACTTTGAGATATAAGCTGTAACATATAGAGTTCCTAATTGTTGTCTACAACATCAAGTCATCACCGTTCAAGTGGTATCAGAGCCTTATGGCTCGTTACTAGCTTGAATACTTCAATTTTTCAAAGGTTTTCTCTCTAACTACAAATTCAACAGTCAAAAGTTCTCCAAACTTTCACAAGTTGTTTCTTACCTATCCGTGATAAATCCTTCAAGTTTTCATCCACTTCCTACGTCATTTGAACCTTCAACTTCCCAAAATACCATTATGAAGATCTTCCCCTTATATTTCATGTCTCCGTATATGTTGATCACTTATAACATATAGGGCGCATAACATATACGCCGCATATGTTATAAGGTGAACACTTATACGTTGACCATCTACATATACGTTGACCATAATTAAATACTTATACGTTGACCATCTACATATCCGTTAACAATTCAAAACATATCCATTGACCATAACTCACTACATGTCCATTGACTTTCATAGACCAACATGGAAAACCTAAATGCGTTTGTGTGACAACCGTCTGTCCTGCTTCTAAACATTAACCTGGAAAATGAAATGGGAACATCCAACAAGCCTCCCAAGCTTCTTAGAATGGAAGATTATCTGTCTTGGGCCGAGAAGTTTTAGACGTATGTTCAAGCTTTGACCTACGAAACATGGAAAGCTGTTGAGGAAGAGTACATTATTCCCAAGAATGAGAATGGGGAAAATTATTGATTTTCACAAATTGCTGATGCGGATAAAGCTTTGTTCCTAAAAGAGAAGAAAATGTTGAATCTCTAAGCTGAGAACTTTCACCTATTGCAGCATAATATATCTTGTTATTCGATCTGGCATGCATTGTTGAACAATGATCGAGGAAACCCTAACATGAGAAAGAGTAAAATAGCACTGCTCAAATAGGAATTTGATACATTTACTCAAGTTAAGGGTGAATCATTTGCACAATTTATTGAAAGATATTGCTACCTGGTGAATGAAATGAAAAGGCTGAAGATTGATAAGTCAGAGTATGAATACATTGGTAATCTTGCTAACGTGTTACCCGAAAAATGGGGTACTTTGATTCTGCAATCAAACCCTATTGCATATGCTCGTCTAAATCTAGCAAGTTTTATCGAGAAGCTTGAAGGTCATGACCTGGAGCTCAGAAAGAAGCAAAAGATGAAATCAACCGCCATATCACCAGATGTGGGATTATACTACAAGGGTTCGCAATCAAGTGCTTCTACAAATCACAAGATTCCTACTACATTCAGTGCTAAACAAACTGGTCAAGCCTTTGCAACTAGTGCACCTGCTACTTCTGCTACTCCACAATATAGTAGTAGTTACTCAGGGACCATTCCTGTATCTCAAGCTTCTAACACACAAGACCCTGATGTGTTACAGTGCAACATTGCTGTAAATTTGAAGAAAACTGGGTGCCTAACCACTAAAACTGTCAAGGAACATATGGTATTTCTGGGTTCAGTTCTGGAATCTTATGAATGTTTAGTTGCTGGACGGATTGGCAACTACAATATGACAAAAGAAGATTATGATCAGATCGACCCAGAAGAGATGGAGATGATTGACATTCGTTGGTGCATGGCAAGTGTGATAAGAAGAGCACAAAGATTCAAAGAGATCACTGGAAGAAATGTATTGGATGGATCCAACTCAAAGCTGGGCTTTGACAAATCCAAAGTGAGATGTTTCCGATGCAAAGAAAAGGACATTTTAAAAGAGAATGTACAAGCAAGAGTGTAGAGGATAATGATGCAAATCCATTTAGAAGGGATTATTATAAGCAAGCAATTTATCACCGTCCTTTTCAAAATGAGGCTGATACAACAAAGGCAAAAGATCAGAGGCTTCTACTTCTTAGCAAAAGGCTGTTACTACACAGATGGATAAGGGGTTCAACTGGAACTCGGTATTTCAAGCAAATGTAGCTGAAGTTGTTGATGAATGTGAAAAGGTTGAGAAGGTTGATATAAGGGAAGAAGTCAAGTAGGTTGAGGATATGGTTGAGAAAGAGTTGGTGGATGATGACAAAGAGGTTGAAAAAATTGATCAAGATGATTCTGATAACAATCTTTTAAGAACCTATGACAAAATTCACATAGTTCCTTCTAGTTATCTTACCTCACTATTTCCACCTGATATAATTGAAAGTTTTGCTGGTTGGTTTATTGGGGAGGAAGTGCCACACAGTAGGATAGATTTTGGTGAAGAAAATATTAAAGATAAATCAGAAGTCAATGAATCAAGTGAGAATGAAGATTCAAAGGAAAAGTTGTTGATGAAACGGTTAAAGACATGACTAAAGATGATTCAGAAATTTTAAGTGATGAACCAACCGATCAAGAATTCATGGAAAATATGGTAATTCTGAACTCAAATTTATGTGAAAAATGTGAATTCCATTGCGATGAATGTTACTTTAAGACTCTTGAAATTAAAGAGTCGAAAAGGCACTATGACAAAGCATTTTTTGATCTGAATGTTGTTAATGAGGCATATTTGAAACTTCAAACGTGTGAAAAGAATTTATGGGAAAGGATTTTACAAGATCAGAAAACCATTTCAATGTTAAAACACACGATTGAGGACAAACAAATTGCCATCAACAGACACATAGATGAAAATGCAGCACTCAAACTTGAGCTTCAAACACTCAAGATTGAAACTGAAAGAGTTAATTTGAAATTAGTAAGCTATGCTGCATCGTCATGTGTTCTAGATCACATTATCCCTAAAAATTCATCAAAACATAAGGATAATGAGAATGAGAATATGAAAGAGGATTATCATGCTGTGCCTCCACCTATGTGGAATGCTTGTATTCCAATGAAACCAAAAGGTTTCAAAAAGACACTAAATGTGGAACTCAACACTCCACATCATGATAACTCAAAGTCTGCTGATGATGATTGTGTTAAATCTGAGAAGAATGAAAGTTCTGGATGTGATATGTCAACTTGAGTAAAAGTGGCAGAATCAGTGTTAACCGAGGAAACGGTTAAGGATCATGGGTTGGGTAAAGAAAAGGAAGTTGTGGATTCGAAAAGATTTGCAAAAACAAGTTTTTATAACAAACAATCTCATCGATTTAAACCACTTCAAGAGAAAAAGATTGTGTTTGTGCATGGTAAAACATCTGAATCTGAAAAAGAAGCTGTCTTCAGAAATCAATCGAATAAAGAGTTTTATCGATTGAAAGCAGAACGTGATCAGGATGAAACTACATCTCAAATCAATAAGTTCATTGATAGGAGACGTTGCTTTAATTGAAATGAGGTTGTGCACGTGTTATACGCTTGTCCCAATCGATATAAACATGATCACATTCCGCCTCAAAAGATTGTGATCAAGAAAGCTGGTCTAGGTTATGTTAGTGAGAAGAAACCAGTGAGTGTTCCTGAAAATGTAAAAATCTAAAAACGAGATGATTCAGTTAAAATTGATGTTGAAAAGCTTGTTAAAACTGATGTTTCTAAATCAAAAGTTTCAAAAACAATTTAAACATCGTTTTATAACAAAAGGCAAGCAGCAGGTCAAAACTGGGTGGTAAAAACTGTTATTATACCACCAGAGGGTGTTGAGGAAGTAATAACTGAATCTGAGTCACAAATAACCAGTGAAGATCCATTATCTTGTGATTTAGATATTGATGATATTAGTGTGTTATACACAAACTTCCAAAAAGCCAAGAATAAGAAGGCTTCAGTTTCCCTGTTTCACTAAACCTGTTAACAATATGTGAAGGGGCTTCCAAGATCCCACGAGTCTCGTTGGATAATGGATAGTGGAGCCTCTAGGCACATGACAGGTACTCTCCATCTTCTTAAACACGTAAAATATATTCGTGGAGGGTATGTCGGTTTTGCTGGAAACCAAGGATGACAGATGGTGAGGGCAATTTGACAAATGGGAAAGTAACATTCGAGAACGTCAACTACATTTCTGAATTGGAGAATAATTTTCTCAGCATATCACAAATTTTTGATAAACAAGTCTCTACACATTTCACTAACCGAGAGTGTTTGATTTTGAAACCAGGTTTCAAAATACCTGAAAAGTGGATCATTATGCGTTCTCCTCGAGAGAATGATCTTTATGTCATGAACATGAGCACTGTATCAACTTCTTCGGGGTCTGCTCAATGTTTTATCTCAAGAGCATCTGAACGGAACAGTTTTATGGCATCGGAGGATGGGACATATAAGTGTGAGGAAGATGAACCATCTGGTTCACAAGAATTTGGTAGAGGGAGTGAAATTAAGAAACTTCCAATTAAGGGAAGAGTGTTTGGACTGTAAGAAGGGGAAGCATACAAAGAAACCTCATCTGAAGAAAATTGTCAACACCATCAACTTACCGTTCGAACGTCTCCATATGGATCTATTTGGTCCAGTGAATGTCAAAAGTATTACACATATGATTCCCTCATGATTACTTGAGGTTTTCATGGGTGATGTTTTAGGAATCAAAGGATTAGACATATGATTCCCACATGATCTTATTCAAGAAGCTGGAGAATTTGTATAATCTACCGATTCGGCGAATAAGAAGTGATAATGTAAGACCCCGAATCCCGGGAATCCTATAGTTGGTGATCATACAATAAACTTACAAAATTCTTAAACTCATTTCATTTCAAAACCAATTCAGAGTATAAATCAGCGGAAAAATCATAATAATTAAAACAAGTTCCCAAACCCGGCAATTATGCCCAAAACCAAATTTGAATGTATATAGTAACAATTGAGAAGAACAATGTTCATTATTGAAACTTTCCGACTAGATATGCCTTCCACCATCCAAGTAGCCTCGAGCACGTCCAAGCGGTAAAAATCCTCCTCCTAACCTAAACTCATAGTAACATACACACAAAGTCAGCTTAAACTGAGTGAGTTCAAGTTTTAATAAATTACATTTATATAAATCAGTCCAATAGTTTAAAATAAAACGGGGTATGAATAGTTAGGCCGTCATAAACGATAAGTAGTCATACCTATATATATCTATATAATCACATCTCTACGAATTACATCCAAGTATTAACATCAGGGTTGAGCACACGTACAACCCAAACATGTAACATTCCATCCAACGTATGCAAACACAAAGTAGGCATACGCAAACATCCTTAGTCGATAACGACTAATTAACATCGCCAATTATTGGCCACAAAATAACACATTTATAAACATACATCGCCAATTATCTTCCCAAGTCATACTCTATACAAGTAAGCCCATGCAAAATAGTTTAAACGGTTCATCAAGCAAAATCAGTTAGGTGTGTATGCTAGCCCAAAACTTGGAAAGAGTGAAAGGTGGCATCATGAACTCACCTGACACGAAGCACCAAGTCACCACGTGCTAGAGGGCCCCTATGTAATTCCACAACTCACGCGCCTGTCGGATTATATACAATAGTTACTAACGACACCGAAGGGACACGTTTATCCTATGAGGCGTTCTAATAAGGTTCAAGTTACCTTATTTGGATGTTAGGCAATTAACATCCAAATCAGCCCCGTTTATCCTACAACTAGTTGACCAATCAAATGAACACCAATGTACACGATATTAAAGTATGTTACATTGGACATACCTAGGAAGATTATAGAGCAAAAACCTTAGCCCAAACAGCCCCGGAAATGCTTCAATGGACAGCCACCCAGTAAGCCTACGACACGTAGTTTAACGATCAATAAGCGAATTATAATGACCAATTAAGGTGTAAAAGACTTGAGGGAACATGGGACTAACCTTTAATTGAAGTTTTACACCCTACTCTTGGCTGCCAAAAAGAAAAACGAGGGTGGGGGTGGGCTGTTGATCGTCGATCGGACAAGGAGAAAGGGAGAGTTAGGGTTTGTTTATGATATAAAAAATCTTACACTCTAGCCCCTCCAATTATAAAGAAGTAACATCTTGATTGAAAAGTTAAATAATTTAACGTACCGGAAAGATGAGAAGGTCATCAAGGAATGCCGGATAACTCCCGAGAATTGTACATACTTTACCATATTTAAATCATTAAACAGAAAGTGACGGGCGTTACAAGTCCACCCCCTTACAATGGGATCCGTCCCCGAATCCCGATGCGATAAGAACAACTGCGGGTAGAGTTTCATCATCTCATCTTCGGACTCCCAAGTAGCCTCAGAACCCCTACGGTGCCTCCACTACACCTTCACCTGCCTAAACACCTTATTCCTCAAACGCCTCTCCTGACGGTCAAGTATAGCAATAGGTTCTTCAACGTTGTTCAGTTTACTATCGAGCTCAATATCAACCAGAGGCACATGGGCCTCCTCGTCTGCCAAACATTTCCTCAAATGAGACACGTGGAAAGCAGGATGAATCCCCGCGAGCTCATCGGACAAATCTAGTTTATATGCTACCTCACCAACCCGTGACAAGATACGGAACGGAACAATGACTAAGCTTCCCCCTCTTAAGAAAACGAACAATACCCTTCCAAGGAGAAACTTTTAGCATGACTCGATCACCAGCATCGAACACAATAGGCCTCCGCCTTTTGTCCGCATAGGACTTTTGACGATCCTGAGCGGCCTTCATAAAAGCCTTAATCTTATCGATCTTCTCAGTCGTAGCCTCAACTACCTCCAAACTACCCACCTGTTTCTGACCAATGTAGCCCCAATAGAATGGAGTCCTACACCTACGCCCATACAACATCTCAAACGGCAGCATCCCAATAGTGGTGTGGTAACTGTTATTATAAGAAAATTCGACCAACGGTAAATAACGATCCCAACTACCACAAAAATCGATAACACAAGCCCGCAACATATCCTCGAGAGTTTGTATGGTCTTCTCGGATTGACCATCCGTCTGCGGGTGATAAGCGGTACTAATGAGGAGTTTGGTACCCATCTCCTCATGAAACTTCTTCCAAAACCTCGAGGTAAAACGTGTATCCCTATCCGAAACAATAGATACCGGCACCCCGTGCCTAGAAACAATCTCACGAATAAATACATCGGCCAACTGCTCGGAATTATAAGTTTCTCTAATCGGCAAGAATTGAGCGCTCTTAGTCAATCTGTCCACGATTACCCAAATGGTGTCATAGCTACTGTAACGATTCCGGCAAATTCAGGTATACCCTAGCCGGAATATACTATTTACGTGTTATTTAATACTGAATATATGAATTATAATGTGTTTATACGAGTATATAAGATTCACAGTACGAATTATACTCAAATGTACAACTAGTCGTATCGGATTTACGATTAATCGACGAACGGTTATTGAAACCCGAACGAATCGGGAATTACATTATAGACGAAATACATAATGTTTAGTGATGTTTACGAAGTATTAAAGCTTCGGGATAAGTGAATTATAGCACAGAAAAAGGATTTCGATTTATTAGTACGTCGGTACGTTAAACGATACCTTTAACATCAAACCAAGCAAGAGACGATCGATCAAGCCGAAAAAGATGCACAATGACCGACAATATGATGTGTTGAGTCAATAAACGTCATGGTTTAAGTTTTTAAAGTTTTTAAATCAGTTTTATATAAATTTCATTTTTAAGCCGAAAAACGACCGTTTTGGCCTCGTTTTGAGCGGAATTAAATGTTTAACCGAAAAACGAACTGAACCAGATTATCCACAACATTATCCGGATTACACAATCCAAGTTTGTGGCCAAGAATGAAGATGTGGGTCCCACCCCACACCCTAACTTGGACCGATCGGTCCTTGCACACACACACACACATTACATTTTTTTTCTAATATCCAACTCTCCAAATCCCCTCTACATTCTTCAACATCCATCCAAAACCCAAGTTTTTAACCAAGAACACAAGGTAAAAACCGAGTTGTGATTGTGTTTATCTTCTTTTCTTGGTTCATTTACAAGGAAATGAGGTTTCAAATGAAAAATGGGTGAAAACCCGAGATGAAACCGATTCTTGGAGGATCAAGTGATGTATACAAGTTATACAAAGGATCTTGGTCCAAGAAAGTAGTTAAAAGAGTCAAAAACGAATGTTTACGGTCAAAATCTTTGTTTTGATGTTTTAATCGAAACCATGAAAGAAATGGCTTGATTGTGGGTATAAGTTGCTTGGTGTGGTGTTGTTGTGCTTGTAAGTGTTGTATCTAGTGGCTAGCAAAGGCTAGAAACCAAGATCTTTGCGATCTAACGCAAGAAAACACAAGATAGTTCGGTTTTCGTGTGATTTATATAATTTGGACAGATTGTGATAGACCTAGAGTTGGGTCACGAAATTTCACAGAGATGATCTAAACAAAAAAATATGAGATCTGTGAATTTTTGGTAATTTTTGGATAAAGAATGAATATTTGGTGAATTTAATGCTCGGTTTTTGCCAAAAATGGTGAAAAATAGCTAAACATCATGAAAAATTCTGGAAAATTTAAGATAAGCTTTTTATAACATAAAAATGTCACACACAAAATTTCAGGTTCATTGGAGAAGTCTAAGTAGGCTTTTCGATAAAACGAGTTCTAGGGATTTCTAGCTCGGCTTTGGTAAAAATGGCATGAAAAATGAGTTTTTGGTTCTGGAAAAATTACAGGGAACTATGTGGGTGACAGGGGTCATCCCAGAAAAATTTGGGATTTTTTGAAGGTCGTTTGGTATTTTCGACATATTTGGTGTTTAAATGACGTTTAAAAATGGTTAAATAAATTTTAGATAAGAAAATTAATTCTGGAAAAATTTTATTAAATTCCTTACTGTCAAAATATGGTTTGTACAAAATTTCAAGGTCCAAGACTAAACGGATATTTATTTGTGCTAAATGGAACTTAAAAACAAACTTTTAAAGCTTAAAACGAGTAAACCGGCGAAGTTCGCCTAAGCGAGCTGACTGGTGTTTGAAAACCTTAAAAATGGATGATTTTTATCAAACTAAGTTAATCAAGTAAAAATAAATCATCCGAAAATAATTCGGATGATTTGGGTAATTTTACCCGACTTAACCGTTTCCGGTGTATGAAAGGCGGAAACGGGCCCCGCGGCCAAACGCGGTGTCTAAACGAGCTCTAATTTCACCACTTTAATGAAAATATCAATAACAACTATTTTCGGGTCGTGTGTGGTCAAACTCATTTTTGTAAACATAAAGACGGATAACCGTGCTAGGCACGCAAAACGAGAAAACAAACTAACTGTAGTTTTGACTAAAGAACTCTAAGTGATATCACAATCTAAGTCCTGAAAAGTATTTCGGGGTTAACATTGTCCCCGGATCGTGTACGTTACTGGGTTAACAGTGTCCCTAGACGTACCGGTTAACACGAATTTAAGTTATATTGATAGAAATTGTGTAGTAACGATTTGGGGATCGTATTACAGATCTGTACCAGTAGCCGTGCACCGTAGTACATCTTGCTCACAAGAAGGTGAGTTTTCACGAGCCCCTTTTACTGAACTGTTTTAAATATTTTCCCGGGGCGGAAAGCATGTTTTTATCAGAGTGTTTAAGTACATGCTGATCGCATGGAAATGAACGTATTTATATAATGTTTATTGTACGGGAATCGTACGATAATGAATTAAGATGGTAATTGTCTGAGTTGCTAACAGTGTAAGGCCCGAAACAGTGTTCTGGGGTAACCGAGTTCCCAGAGGTTATTAAATGTGTTCTGGGGTAACCGAGTTCCTAGACGTTATTAAATGTGTTTCTGGGGTAACGGAGTTCCCAGAGGTTATTAAATGTGTTTCTGGGGTAACAGAGTTCCCAGAGGTTATTGGAAGTATTCTAGGGTAACAGAGTTCCCGGAGGTTAATCGATATGTTTTGGGATTAACATAGTTCTCACCTGTGGGCTCAGCATAATTACATCGCTTATTTATGATTATTATGATGATTTGTTATGGTTTATTTAAATTAGTGAAACTCACCAACTATTCGTAGTTGACCCGTTTTCTTTACATGCTTTCTAGGTACACTCAAATTGGAATGAGTGATATGTGTTCGATGCTGTGTGCTATTTTGTGGAAGTCTAGAGATCTATATTTTGCATTAAATATGATAATGTACTATCGGTAACACTTATGTGATAACGCTTAGATGGTTATGAAACTCAGAACAATGTAATACGTTTAAATTAATGTAATGGTGTTTTCTTTATAAACAATGCTGTTGATATCAGACGTGTCTGTTGCATCCCGTGTACGTTTCCGCTGCGGTTACGGGGTGTTACAGAACTTGGTATCAGAGCCATTGGTTATAAAGAATTAGGATGTCTTTAAAAGATACCTAAAATATAACCAGTAGCTCAAGTATTATAGGATCTTAATATCAACTAATAATTTATTGTGACGAGATCGGGATGAACTTGGATGGACAAGTGGGTTATTATGGTCCGGAACATAATAACAGACTTGTCTGCACGAGGGAATTCGGGGAAAGTCACGGGGGACTTTAATAGTTAAAATTGGCAACATACGTGCAAATATGTGATAATATTGTTATGTGGTCAAGTTGAATAAGTAAGTGTATATTAATTTGATTATGATTTACACTATGGAAAGAACTATATGTTTGCTAACTTGTGTACAGGTAAACATGTCAAGATCACGAAGTTTATCTGTAGAAGAGGACCCGGAGGAGGCCAGTTCCGGGGACTCTAGGAGTGTACGCTTAGCTTCCAGCACCGAGCCTTCTGAGACTAGCCTTAGGAGTGCTAGCTTGTCCTCCCCTGCTAGGGTTACCAGGTCTCCCACCCCAACCGCACCTCAGGTCACCCTCACCCCTCCCAGACCCGGTCCCCGCCTCACGGCGCGGATCAGTGTCCCGTATGTTTCACCTACCTCTACCCCACCCATATCCACTTACCACAGAGGCGAGTCCTCCCGCCCCCAGCCCGGGCCTGTGCCGCCACCTGTGTGGGGTACCCCCAGGCCAGTGAGGGATGAGAGTCCCTCCGCCGAGGCGGCGTGGCTCCGGGTGCTCACCGAGCGGATGAATGAGCACACCACCGCCTTGACGGTGGGTATTCAGAGGAGGAACCTCTTGGTGGATTGCATACTGGACAGCCAGCATGCGATCGCGCAGCTGAGGAGGGAGGACGCCTACTCCCTGGGGTTGATTGACCGGATGGAAACACGGATCCGGGGTTTAATGGCAGTGATTGTGGGGATGGCGGCGGTGTTGGTGTGGTTGGTATACCACCGTGTTTAGATCATGTTGGGGTGGTGGTAGTCAGGGACCGTTTTTTTTTATACTCTGTGTAAGCAGTTAGTGGTGATGCTAACATGGAGTGAATCTTGTTTAGTTATAATACAACCACTGGCCCTTAGGGTGGGTCTCTTTTGGGGCATATCAGTATAGATACTTTTGGGTATCATTCAAGCACTGACCCGTTGTGGGTTATGTCGAGATGATGCCGACTTAGGCCCTATGTAGGAAAACTTAACTTATGTAATGATGATAGGAAAAGTATGTGAACTGACAGGGATGTAATATGTACTAATGTTGTTAATGAATGGAATGTTTGTTGTGTTTTATGATTGGAACTTGTATTAATTATATATATTTTCTTGATGATTGTGTAGAATGGCACCAAAACGTTCGGCCCAATTGTCGGAAGTGGACGTGAGCCGTTTGATTGCTCAACAGTTAGAGGCGGCGATACTGGATATAGTATCGCGCATCGCCGCCAGTATTAACAATTCGGCCAATCCAACCCCTCCGAGCAATCAAACGACCACCAATAATGACGGGGAACGAAATACTAATCCTCCGCATAATGATAACACGATTCCGAGTAATGACGCACCGCCTAGGGTGGTCGTTACAGACAGTAATGGCCCTATACCTACGGTAGAGACGAACCGTACTGAACCGATTCGTGCATCCACGGGATGTTCGATCAAGGACTTTATGTTGTGCAAACCTCTAGAGTTTAGCGGGTCTGAAGGACCAAATGGGTTAGTTAAATGGATCGAGAAAATAGAATCCGTGGTGAATATCAGCAACTGCCCCGAGGATTGTGTTGTTAAGTATGCTGCCTGCACATTCACGGACCATGCCTTGACATGGTGGAACACGATAGTGCAGACCCGGGGCCAGGCGGCGACAAACCGCATGACTTGGACGGAGCTCAAGGCTCTTGTACTGGAACATTTCTGCCCGAAAAACGAATTGCAAAAATTAGAAAATGAATTGTGGAACCTGGAGATGCATGGGGCAGACCATTTGGGTTATACGAACCGGTTTAATGAGTTGTCGCGATTGGTACCATGGTTGGTCACCCCAGAGTCGAAGAGGGTGGAGCGTTATATTTGGGGGCTAACTCCAGTTGTAAGGAGTATAGTCAATTCTGGGGGACACCAGACGTATGAGGGTGCGGTGACGTAAGCTGGTATCGTCACGTATGATTTCGTAAGAAGCGGGTCACTGAAGGTGGCAGGAGAGTCCGCTGGGGGGAAGCGGAGTTCACATGACCATAGGACCCAGGAAAAGCAGCAAGGTAAACGTGCTAGACCCACTGCCCAGAACTACGCCATGACTAGTTCGGGCGGAAGGCAAGAACCGCAGAAGGGAACGTTTCCTAAGTATGGGAAATGTGGTTACCACCATGGTGGCGTGTGCAAAGAGGTGGTGTGCCACCGGTGTGGCAGGATTGGACACTACGCACCAAATTGTAAGACAAATCTGAACAACCTGAACCGACAACCACAACCTATCCGTGCGCAACCATTTAAGACTCAACCAGCCCGACAGCAGAACCCGCAAGGAAACCAAATGGTGACCACCAGCCGTGCTTGCTATGAATGCGGCAGCACGGATCACTTCAAAAGACACTGTCCGAAACTGAACCAGGGAGGAAATGGGCGGCAACCCGCGGGTCAGGCATCGTCGTCCAATCCGGCGCGAGGCCGAGCATTCGTGATGGGGGCGAACGAGGCACGCCAGGACCCCAGCGTAGTGACAGGTACATTCCTCGTCTCTGATCATTACGCTTCTGTATTATTTGATACAGGCGCCGATAGAAGTTTTGTCTCCGTTAGATTCCTTTCGATAGCAAACCTTCCTATTGGTGAAACCATAGAACCTTACACCGTAGAAGTCGCTAACGGTAAAACCATGATAGTTAATCAGATAGTTCGGAATTGCCCTTTTATTCTGAACGAACAATCCTTTCTGATTGACTTGTTACCGGTAGAATTGGGTAGTTTTGACGTGATAGTGGGAATAGATTGGTTAGCACGTAACAAAGTAGAAATAAACTGTGAAAAGAAAAATCGTCAAGATCCGGGTGTCGGATGACGAGGAGGTATTAGTGCAAGGAGAAAAATCCGGCACCATGATACCATTTATATCCCACCTCAAGGTGTTAAAATATATACGTCAGGGATGTGTGGCATATCTAGCGAGCCTGACGGCCACTGATTCTGAGGAAAAACGGGTGGACGATATTCCAGTGGTACGCGAATTTCCACAAGTCTTCCCAGAAGAACTTCCTGGATTACCGCCAACCAGACAGGTCGAATTCAGAATCGATCTATTACCTCAAGCTGGCCCTGTTGCTAAGGCACCCTACCGACTTGCACCATCAGAGATGCAAGAATTATCCAACCAATTGCAAGAATTGTTGGATAAAGGATTTATACGTCCTAGTTATTCCCCGTGGGGTGCACCGGTACTATTCGTGAAAAAGAAGGACGGGAGCCTTAGAATGTGCATTGATTACAGGGAGTTGAACAAGTTGACAATCAAAAATAGGTATCCTCTCCCCCGAATCGATGATCTGTTCGACCAGCTACAAGGTGCGAGCTACTTCTCAAAAATAGATCTTAGATCGGGATACCATCAGGTTAGAATCCAGGAGGAGGATATCCCAAAAACCGCATTCCGGACTCGCTACGGCCATTACGAGTTCTTAGTTATGCCCTTCGGGCTAACAAATGCGCCAGCAGTATTCATGGATCTCATGAATCGAGTCTGTAAACCCTACCTCGATAAATTCGTCATCGTGTTTATTGACGATATTTTGATATACTCGAAGAGTAAAGGAGAGCACGAGCAACATTTAAGATTAATTCTAGAACTTCTAAATCAGGAGAAGTTGTATGCAAAATTCTCCAAGTGTAACTTCTGGTTGCAAGAAGTGCAATTCCTTGGTCACGTCATAAACCATCAAGGAATACACGTTGATCCAAGTAAGGTTGAAGCAGTTAAGAGTTGGCAAGCGCCTAAATCGCCAAAGGAAATCCGCCAATTCTTGGGCTTAGCTGGATACTATCGTCGATTTATAGAGAACTTTTCCAGCATCGCCCAACCTTTAACCCTTTTGACCCAAAGGAATCGAAAGTATGAATGGGGTGAAGAGCAGGAAACGGCGTTTCAAACGCTAAAACAAAGATTGTGCCAAGCGCCGATCTTAAGTCTCCCCGACGAAGACGATGGTTTTGTCGTGTATTGTGACGCATCCCGTAGAGGATTGGGATGTGTGTTGATGCAGAATAATAAAGTCATAGCCTATGCTTCCCGACAGTTAAAAGTACACGAGAAAAATTACACTACTCATGACTTAGAACTGGGAGCAGTTATCTTCGCACTTAAAATCTGGAGACATTATCTCTACGGTACAAAGTGCACCATCTTCACCGATCATAAAAGTTTGCAACACATATTCGATCTGAAAGAACTGAATATGAGACAACGAAGATGGGTCGAATTATTAAGCGACTATGACTGTGACATCCGTTATCACCCCAGCAAGGCTAACGTCGTACCCGATGCCTTGAGTAGGAAGGATCGGGTTAAGCCATTGCGAGTGCGAGCGCTGGGGATGATAGTCCAGTCGAACCTTTCGGATTTGATTAGAGTCGCTCAACGCAAGGCGTTGGAAGAGGAACAATTGGAAAAAGAGGGACTTTTCGGTAACGAGAAGAATTTCGAACAGCGCAAGGACGAAATTCTCTACTTCAAAAATCGGATTTGGATCCCGACCCTCCATGATCTTCGTGAATTGATAATGAACGAAGCGCATAAATCGAAATATTCCATACATCCGGGATCGGATAAGATGTACAAGGATGTGAAGGAGTTCTACTAGTGGCCGGGTATGAAAAAGGATATAGCCACATACGTCGGCTAGTGTACGACGTGTGCGAGGGTTAAGGCGGAACACCAGAAACCCTCGGGAATGTTACAACAACCGGAAATTCCTGAATGGAAGTGGGAGCAGATCACAATGGATTTTGTGACACACCTCCCCAAGTCGTCCCGAGGACATGATGCAATTTGGGTAATCGTGGATCGATTAACTAAATCGGCACACTTTATTCCGATTAGGAATAATTATAACACTGGGAGGCTTGCGCAGATTTATATATATGAAATTGTGTCTCGTCATGGTATACCCATCTCGATCATCTCTGATCGGGATAGCCATTTCACCTCCAACCTTTGGAAAGCTGTCCAAGAAGCGTTGGGAACGCGTATTGATCTAAGCACAGCTTACCACCCTCGGATCGACGGCCAGTCTGAGAGGACCATCCAAACACTGGAGGATTTGCTTCGTGCATGCGTACTGGATTTTAAGGGAAATTGGGATCAACATCTCCCACTCGTTGAATTTTTCTATAATAATAGTTACCATAGCAGTATAAAGGCAGCGCCTTACGAAGCATTGTATGGACGGAAATGCCGATCGCCATTCTGCTGGGCTGAAGTGGGCGACACACAGGTTATTAGATCAGATCTGGTCCAGGAAACGACCAGCAAAATTCTTGAAATTAAGAACAATCTGAAGGCCGCACGGGATCGGCAGAAGAGTTATGCCGATACCCGTAGAAAACCATTATCATTTGAGAAAGGTGATAAAGTGTATTTGAAAGTATCACCGTGGAAGGGTGTGGTTAGATTTGGAAAGGCGGGGAAGTTAGCCCCTAGATATATTGGACCATTCGATATTACTGCGAAGATCGGTCCTGTAGCCTACCGATTAGAACTGCCTGATGAACTGAGTGCAGTTCACAACGTGTTTCTCACGTGTCGAACCTGAAAAGGTGTCTGTCGGATGAGACATCGGTGTTACCCTTAGAGGGTGTTCAAATAAATGATAAGCTCAACATTGTAGAGGAGCCCATAGAAATAATAGACGGGAAAATCAAACAACTTAGACACAATAAGATCACGTTGGTCAAAGTTAGATGGAATTCGCAACGAGGCCCAGAATGTACCTGGGAACGAAAGGACGAATTTCGGAAGAAATATCCCCACCTATTTCCGCAAAAGGAAGTAGTTGATGCGTAAAATTTCGAGGACGAAATTTTCGTAACGGGGGGAGAATGTAACGATTCCGGCAAATTCAGGTATACCCTAGCCGGAATATACTATTTACGTGTTATTTAATACTGAATATATGAATTATAATGTGTTTATACGAGTATATAAGATTCACAGTACGAATTATACTCAAATGTACAACTAGTCGTATCGGAATTACGATTAATCGACGAACGGTTATTGAAACCCGAACGAATCGGGAATTACATTATAGACGAAATATATAATGTTTAGTGATGTTTACGAAGTATTAAAGCTTCAGGATAAGTGAATTATAGCACAGAAAAAGGATTTCGATTTATTAGTACGTCGGTACGTTAAACGAAACCTTTAACATCAAACCAAGCAAGAGACGATCGATCAAGCCGAAAAAGATGCACAATGACCGACAATATGATGTGTTGAGTCAATAAACGTCATGGTTTAAGTTTTTAAAGTTTTTAAATCAGTTTTATATAAATTTCATTTTTAAGCCGAAAAATGACCGTTTTGGCCTCGTTTTGAGCGGAATTAAACGTTTAACCGAAAAATGAACTGAACCAGATTATCCACAACATTATCCGGATTACACAATCCAAGTTTGTGGCCAAGAATGAAGATGTGGGTCCCACCCCACACCCTAACTTGGACCGATCGGTCCTTGCACACACACACACACATTACATTTTTTTTTTCTAATATCCAACTCTCCAAATCCCCTCTACATTCTTCAACATCCATCCAATACCCAAGTTTTTAAGCAAGAACACAAGGTAAAAACCGAGTTGTGATCGTGTTTATCTTCTTTTCTTGGTTCATTTACAAGGAAATGAGGTTTCAAATGAAAAATGGGTGAAAACCCGAGATGAAACCGATTCTTGGAGGATCAAGTGATGTATACAAGTTATACAAAGGATCTTGGTCCAAGAAAGTAGTTAAAAGAGTCAAAAACGAATTTTTACGGTCAAAACCTTTGTTTTGATGTTTTAATCGAAACCATGAAAGAAATGGCTTGATTGTGGGTATAAGTTGCTTGGTGTGGTGTTGTTGTGCTTGTAAGTGTTGTATCTAGTGGCTAGCAAAGGCTAGAAACCAAGATCTTTGCGATCTAACGCTAGAAAACACAAGATAATTCGGTTTTCGTGTGATTTAGATAATTTTGACAGATTGTGATAGACCTAGAGTTGGGTCACGAAATTTCACAGAGATGATCTACACATGAAAATATGAGATCTGTGAATTTTTGGTAATTTTTGGATAAAGGATGAATATTTGGTGAATTTAATGCTCGGTTTTGGCCAAAAATGGTGAAAAATAGCTAAACATCATGAAAAATTCTGTAAAATTGAAGATAAGCTTTTTATAACATATAAAAGTCACACAAAAAATTTCAGGTTCATTGGAGAAGTCTAAGTAGGCTTTTCGGTAAAACAAGTTCTAGGGATTTCTAGCTCGGTTTTGGTAAAAATGGCATGAAAAATGAGTTTTTCGTTCTGGAAAAATTACAGGGAACTATGTGGGTGACAGGGTCATCCCAGAAAAATTTGGGATTTTTCGAAGGTCGTTTGGTATTTTCGACATATTTGGTGTTTAAATGACGATTAAAAATGGTTAAATAAATTTTAGATATGAAAATTAATTCTGGAAAAATTTTATAAAATTCCTTACTGTCAAAATATGGTTTGTACAAAATTTCAAGGTCCGAGACTAAACGGATATTTATTTGTGCTAAATGGAACTTAAAAACAAACTTTTAAAGCTTAAAACGAGTAAACCGGCGAAGTTCGCCTAAGCGAGCTGACTGGTGTTTGAAAACCTTAAAAATGGATGATTTTTATGAAACTAAGTTAATCAAGTAAAAATAAATCATCCGAAAATAATTCGGATGATTTGGGTAATTTTACCCGACTTAACCGTTTCCGGTGTATGAAAGGCGGAAACGGGCCCCGCGGCCAAACGGGGTGTCTAACCGAGCTCTAATTTCACCACTTTAATGAAAATATCAATAACAACTATTTTCGGGTCGTGTGTGGTCAAACTCATTTTTGTAAACATAAAGACGGATAACCGTGCTAGGCACGCAAAACAAGAAAACAAACTAACGGTAGTTTTGACTAAAGAACTCTAAGTGATATCACAATCTAAGTCCTGAAAAGTATTTCGGGGTTAACATTGTCCCCGGATCATGTACGGTACTGGGTTAACAGTGTCCCCAGACGTACCGGTTAACACGAATTTATGTTATATTGATAGAAATTGTGTAGTAACGATTTGGGGATCGTATTACAGATCTGTACTAGTAGCCGTGCACCGTAGTACATCTTGTTCACAAGAAGGTGAGTTTTCACGAGCCCCTTTTACTGAACTGTTTTAAATATTTTCCCAGGGCGGAAAGCATGTTTTTATCAAAGTGTTTAAGTACATGCTGATCGCATGGAAATGAACGTATTTATATAATGTTTATTGTACGGGAATCGTACGGTAATGAATTAAGATGGTAATTGTCTGAGTTGCTAACAGTGTAAGGCCCGAAACAGTGTTCTAGGGTAACCGAGTTCCCAGAGGTTATTAAATGTGTTCTGGGGTAACCGAGTTCCCAGAGGTTATTAAATGTGTTTCTGGGGTAACGAGTTCCCAGAGGTTATTAAATGTGTTTCTGGGGTAACAGAGTTCCCAGTGGTTATTGGAAGTATTCTGGGGTAACAGACTTCCCGGAGGTTAATCGATATATTTTGGGATTAACAGAGTTCTCACCTGTGGGCTCAGCATAATTACATCGCTTATTTATGATTATTATGATGATTTGTTATGGTTTATTTAAATTAGTGAAACTCACCAACTATTCGTAGTTGACCCGTTTTCTTTACATGCTTTTTAGGTACACTCAAATTGGAATGAGTGATATGTGTTCGATGCTGTGTGCTATTTTGTGGAAGTCTAGAGATCTATATTTTGCATTAAATATGATAATGTACTATCGGTAACACTTATGTGATAACGCTTAGATGGTTATGAAACTCAGAACAATGTAATACGTTTAAATTAATGTAGTGGTGTTTTCTTTATAAACAATGCTGTTGATATCAGACGTGTCTGTTGCATCCCGTGTACGTTTCCGCTGCGGTTACGGGGTGTTACAGCTACCCTTAGGGTACGAGGCAACTTAGTCATAAAATCAATCGTAAGATGCTCCCACTTCCACTCAGGTATTTCCAGGGGTTGAAGTTTCCCGAAAGGCTTTTGGTGCTCAGCCTTAACTTGTAGACACGTCAAACACTTACTCACGTACTAAGCCACCTCATACTTCGTCGCAAGCCACCAATAATTCTTCTTCAGGTCTTGGTACATCTTGGTCGCGCTTGGATAAATGGAATAGCGCGACTTGTGTGCTTCATCCAATATCTTACTCCTGAATCCCCCATACTTGAGTACCCATAAACGACCGTCCTTATACTTCACCACGACCTAAGAACTGAACCTTCCGTAACCAAAAAGAACACTTAGAAAACTTCGCATACAACTTGTTCTTTCGCAGAGCTTCCAAAACTTCCATGAGATGACCGGCTTGATCGGATTCTCTTTTGGAATACACAAGAATGTCGTCGATGAACCCAACAACAGAACGATCAAGCATCAGCCTCTACACTCGGTTCATAAGATCCATGAACTCAGCCGGTGCGTTGATCAAACCGAAAGACATCACGAGGAATTCATAATGCCCATAACGAGTGCGGAAGGCAGTCTTAGGGATATCTTCCTCACGAATTATCAATTGATGATGTCCGGACCTAAGGTCGATCTTCGAGAACCAACTAGCTCCTTGGAGCTGATCTAATAAGTCGTCGATCCTTGGTAGAGGGTACCGATTTTTCACAGTGAGTTTATTCAATTCACGGTAGTCAATGCACATCCGCATGCTACCGTCCTTCTTCTTGATGAATAGGACCGGGGCACCCTAAGGTGAGATGCTCGGTCAAATGAAGCCCTTGTCGAGCAAGTTATCCAATTGAGCCATAAGTTCTTTCATTTCATTTGGTGCTAGGAGGTAAGGGGCTCGAGCAACGGGTTTTGCACCCGGCACAAGGTCTATCTGGAACTCGACCTCGCGATCCGGCGGCACATCTGACAAATCATCTGGAAACACATCCGGGAAATCCCGAACAATAGGAACGTCACCGATGGTAGCCACATCGGTTTTCTCGTTTATAGCATACGCTAGATACACCCCGCACCCCCGCTGCATCTATTTTCCCGCCTTAAGCGTGTATATGATTTTTGGCGTCGCACCATTTCGATCACCGAAGACCGTAATTTGGGTCCCATCTGGGGCCCTCAGACGTACAAGTTTCTGACCACAAATGATCTGAGCATCAACACTCACGCGTCAGTCCATCCCAAGCACCACATCGAAACAGCCAAGCGGTATCAAGTACAGCCGCACCGGAAATCTATACCCAGAAAACTCGATGGAACAACCCTGAATAGCCCTAGACACGGAAATGGACTTTCCTACAACGACCTCAACCTCAAACACATCAACAACGCGCTCGGGTGATTTATTCAATGAGGAACAGAAAGCGGTAGACACAAAACTTCTACTGGCACCCGAATCAAATAAGACTGATGTCTGTAATTTATCAAGTAAAAAGGTACCTAGAATAATATTACACTACTACTTAGCTACACGATCACACATACGTTTCCGAAAGAATGAGAAATTATAAATAGTAGATTATGAAGATTAATAAGGAAAAGTACCTGAAACAACGTCCGCATCGTTCTTTGTCTCTCTCTTGGAGATATTGAAGGCCCTCGCCCTGACCTTTGGCTTTTCTTTCACTTTCCCCCTTGAGGAAGTCCCCTGATCAGAACACCCCCCCCCCCCCCCGCCTTGCTAGTAGGACAATTTGATGCCAAGTAGCTGGCCCCCTTACAGTGGAAACAAGTCAACGTCGGACACTCGAAATGGGGGTGTCTAACTTTATCCCATCGAAAACAGGAACCAGACCCAAGCTTATATTCCCTTTTGTGCGGTTTCCCGCACTTCTTGCATTACCCAAACGCCGCACCCTCTTAAAATCCGCAGTCTCAGTCTTTACTCTCTTCTCAGACGAATTAAAGTTGTTTCCCCTGGGCCGTTTACCGTACGAATTTGAGTTCCACCTCTTCCTAGTCTCGGTCGGCGATAACTTCTCTCTCTGATCATACAATGTGCCCTCTAGGGTAACCACTGAGTGAAACGAGCTCATGCCGGTGAACACCACGCCCCTACAAATATCCACCGGAAGACCCTTCACATACTTTTCAATCCTCTTAGCTTCGGGAGTAACCAGATCGAGACATAAACGAGCCATCTTATTAAACTTTGTGGTATACTCCCGATGCGTCATGCTGCTCGCGTCCAAAGTCAATAAATCCTGTTCAATCTTATCCAACTCACGTGGAGGGCAAAACTGATCAAGAACCAACTTCTTCAACTCATCCCAAGTTATCCTCCTAATAGAACGATCACCCATAGCCTGCGCCAGATTATCCCACCAACACAGCGCCTCGGAACGGAACGAGGCAGTAGCATAAGTCACCATGTCTTCCCCCTTACACTTACTAACCCTCAAAACGCCCTCCATCTCCCTCACCCACTGATGTGCTACCAACGCATCCTCAGTACCATCGAAAGAAGGAGGGTCACATTTCTTAAAGTCTCCATACGAATAACCCCGGGTAGATACACTAATAGCACGAACCTCCTCTACGTCCTCACTCGGCACAAACACCTCTTCCTCCTCGACCTGCGTCTCCTTACCCATCATTTCCTTATCCGAACTCTTACCAACCAATGATTCCTTCATGGCCCAAACAGTCTCAGCAACTATCTAGGGAATGGCGCTATGGAGAACCTGATAAACCTCATCCGCGATTGCCGCGCACATAGCAGGATCTAAGGTAGGGTTATCCCCCTCCTCATGAATCGGGGTTTCTTCCTGTTGGGGAGTCGGAACCTCACTCTCGGATTCGGCACGTGGCTTACGACCACGACCATGAACACTAGGACGACCACTCTTAGGCTCTTAGCTGCACGAGTATTAACCATGACTTATCCCTACAAAGACCGAATTTTAACATGGTCAAGTACAAGTAGTATTTAGAACATGTAAGGTAAGGGTAAACTGCTAATGACGTTGATCAAGTGTAATTAGTCGTTTACTTTACCCGCCCGTTCTAAGCACCCCCTGCCCCTAACCACATTAGCATTCTATCTAACACCTAAACAATTAATCATATACTGGAAACATTAAAATTCAAAGGAATGACTAAACAATTAAAATTACCTCTTCGCGTGCAGCTACTCGCGGTTGGCATACTAGTTTTTCCCTTACAGTTCGTGTCCAAGCATTCGGGGATGCTCAGATCCCTTGAACCATGGCTCTGATACCAACTTGTAAAACCCCGAATCCCGGGAATCCTACAGTTGATGATCATAAAATAAACTTACCAAATTCTTAAACTCAAGACAATTCATTTCATTTCAAAAACCAATTCAGAGTATAAATCGGCGGAAAAATCATAATTATTAAAACAAGTTCCCAAAACCCGAGATTATGCCCAAAACCAAATTTGAATGTATTTAGTAACAATTGAGAAGAACAATGTTCATTATTGAAACTTTCCGACTAGATATGCCTTCCACCGTCCAAGTAGCCTCGAGCCCGTCTAAGCGGTAAGCTTCCTTCTCCTAACCTAAAACTCACACTAACATACACACAAAGTCAGCTTGAGCTGAGTGAGTTCAAGTTTTAATAATTGTCATTTATATAAGTCATTCCAATAGTTTAAAATAAAACGGGGTATGAACAGTTACGCCATCATAAACGATAAGTAGTCGTACCTATATATATCTATATAATGACATCTCTAGCAATAACATCCAAGTATTAACATCAGGGTTGAGCACACGTACAACCCAAACACGTAACATTCCATCCAACGTATGCAAACACAAAGTAGGCATACGCAAAAATCCTTAGTCGATAACGACTAATTAACATCGCCAATTATTGGCCATAAAATAACACATATATAAACATACATCCAGACATACATAAATATCATCCCAAGGCATACTCTATACACATAAGCCCATGCAAAATAGTAGACGGTTCATCAAGCAAAATTAGTTAGGTGTGTAGGCTAGCCCAAAACTTGAAAAGAGTTAAAAGGGGTATCATGAACTCACCTGACACGAAGCACCAAGTCACCACGAGCTAGAGGGCTCCTAAGTAATTCCACAACTCACGCGCCTGTCAGATTATATACAATAATTACTAACGACACCAAAGGGACTCGTTTATCCTACGAGGCATTCTAATAAGGTTCAAGTTACCTAAAGCCTCGACCTCACCAAGTTTGATTAAAACATCCCCCGGGGCCCTATATTTACCAAAAAAACCCATAGTTACTCTCGAGAACAAAGAATTCCCAAATTAACCTCGGAAGCACTAGGTGAGACTAATACGCGCATTTAAGAGTTGCTTAGGCAATTAACATCCGAATCAGCCCCGTTTGGACCCAACATGATAAATTCACATCCAACAAGTCCACACGACGCTACACGAGTCGAATGGGTCGGTAACTCGCAAGCACAACGCACCAACTATTCAATAAACGCGAATACGCGTTGTACCGACCCGTTTGAGTAACCGACAACTAATTCAGCCCCAATACTTATAAAAATAATTTTCCAACAGCCCGTAAACCGAACCGAAGTCACCCGAACTGAATTGGTCGTTAATTACTCCAATAATCGCGTTAAACGCAACAATTCGCTATTCAAGATAAACGAATATCAACTTTCAATCTACAACTAGTTGACCAATCAAATAAACACCAATGTACATGATATTAAAGTATGTTACATTGGACATACCTAGGAAGATTATAGAGAAAAAACCTTAGCCAAAACAGCCCCGGAAATGCTTGAATGGACAGCCACCGGTAAGCCAACAACACGCGATTTAACGATCAATAATCGAGTTATAATGACCAATTAAGGTGTAAAAGACTTGAGGGAACATTGGACTAACCTTCAATTAAAGTTTTACACCCTAATCTTGGCTTCAAAAAATAAATACGAGGGTGGGGATGGGCTGCTGATTGCAGATCGGACAAGGAGAAAGGGAGAGTTAGGGTTTGTTTGTGACATAAAAAATCTTACACTCTAGCCCCTCCAATTATAAAGAAGTAACATCTTGATTGAAAAGTTAAATAATTTAACGTACCGGAAACATGAGAAGGTCATCGAGGAATGCCCTTCTCATCTTTCCGTGGCTTGAACTATCGGTGGATTCTTCATGAATTCAGTGCACCGTACAATCCACAGCAAAATGGGGTGGCTGAACCGAAGAATCGGACATTGATTGAAACGGATTGAACTATGCTTTCAGATTCAAAATTACCAGTTAATTTTTGGTCAGAATTAGTGGCAGAAGCTTGTTATACTCTCAACCGGGTGCTTACAGTGAAGAAATTTGGCAAGATATGTTTCGAGCTACTTAATCATCAAAAACCTAATCTGAAGTGGCTTGAACCATTTGGATCAACGTGTACTGTTTTTGAACCAAATGGAAAATTTGGTCCCAATTTTATTGAAGGTTTCTTCATGGGCTATGCTAGTCCACTCAGACATGTCTACATTCCTAGCCTCCACAAGATTGTCCAAGTCCAAAATGTCGATTGTCAAAGATACACTCCTATCGTTCAACGACCGAGGGATTCATGGCTATTTGATTATGTGAGTCTTTGGGAGAGTTTCAAGCTCCCTAAGGACGGTCTTTCTAATGAGACTGTGACGATGTTATACAATCAACAGTTTTCAGAAGACAATATACCAACACCAGAAGTTCCTGTGTCTGTTCCTCAAGATGAACCTGATAAGGTTCATTTGATGACATGCCAGAAACTAATCCTTTTTTTGATGATAATGGTGAATCAGATGAGGAGATCATTGAAGATATTTCTCCATCCAATATTGCTACTGAAGTGTGTGAGAACAATCTCCAATCTGAAGTGTCAATATCTACTGAGGTGGTGCCAAGAAATTTATCTTACCATCCCGAGGATAATATAATACGAGACCTGAATGCTGGGGTGCAAACAAGAAGTCAAATCGAACAGAATCTCTAGTGTTTTTACTCTAATGTTTATCCTCTGCAAAATCAATTCTCATTTAAATGTTTTATTTCTCAGGTTGAGCCGAAAACGTTTAAAGAGGCCCTAACATAAGAAAGCTGGGTCAATGCCATGCAAGAGGAGCTTATACAGTTTGAGAAGCTCGGGGTCTGGAAATTGGTTGACTTACCTGAAGATAAGAAACAGATTAACACCAAATGGGTGTTTAAGTGTAAACGGGATGAAAATGGGATTATTGTTAGAATCAAGGAAAGACTTGTTGTGTTGGGATTTAATAAGAGGGAAGGTATCGACTATAACCAAGTGTTTGCACCAGTTGCAAGGCTAGAAGCTATTTGGATCTTTCTGGCATTTGCTTCTTGGAATGTTTCAAAGTTTATCAGTTGGATGTGAAGTCAGCATTCCTTAATGGGAAGATCAGGGAAGAAGTCTACGTGGGAAAACCACCGGGGTTTGTTTATCCGATCCACAAAGACAATGTGTATCTCCTTGATAAAGCCCTTTACAGTCTCCATCAGGCCCCAAGAACTGTTGGTGCATAAATGTCAGTAGTTCATATGTCTAATGTCTGTAATCGAGTCTGTAATATTGTTTATGTATTTGTTTGTTTAAAGCGAAGTTGTTGACAAGTTCGCTTAGGCGAACTTGTTAACCAAGCGAAGTTGTTGACAAGTTCGCCTAGGCGAAGTTGTCGTGTATTTATATAGGTTACGGTTACTGTTTACGTAGGTAGTTAAAGTTACGTGTAATTCAGTGAGTCAAGTGACGTGAGTTCGAGAGTCTGTAAGTATCACGGTTTGAGTTATTAATATAACGTGAGTTTGTTCGTATCGTATCCGTGTGTTCGTGTGATTGTGTTCTACGTCCATAACGATCTACACAGGGATTCCGCACCTGTGTATATCGGGATATCTCGTGTGATCCGTCCAGGGAACCTACAATTGGTATCAGAGCATTTGCTCGATTGTGTGGTTCAGGATATTCACGCGGGTGTAGAATTTGTCCCGTTTCGACTATTCATGGGATGATTTTTTGGTGTTTTTGCTCATTCTAGCCTCCTACCAGTGTGTTCAAGCCTTTAAACCGTCAAAAACGTCGTTAAAATCTGATTTTCAGATCTGCAGAAAGTTTGAGTTTGTCAGGCGAAGTTGCTGTTCATCAGGCGAAGTTGCCGTCAGGATACGTAGGGTTTCGGCGAAGATATAAGGAGAAGCGAAGTTATTGACAACTTCGCCTACCTCCTCAACTTCGCCTAACTCAGCGAAGTTCTCATCAAGTTCGCCTACTTTCTATGTTAGCTTATCCTAAGCGAAGTTATTCTCAACTTCGCCCAGTCACGCGAATTTAAGAAAGATCCAGCGAAGTTATTACTTAAGCGAAGTTATCCTTAACTTCGCCTACAGTACTGTTCAGAGGAAATTTTTTTTAACTTCGCCTTTTAAGAATTTTTCGGGTTTCTTAGTCTTCAAGAAGGATGTCGTCGATCAACATTTCGGAGCTTGTAAAGATGGAAGTTGAAGCGGGGTCAGCTACAAAGGCCCCAAGGTTGCTGAAGGGAACCGACTTTGTCGCGTGGAAGGATAGGTTCATACAATACGTTAAGTACCAGGATGCGAAAATGTGGGTATGCATCCAAGATGGATATATTCCACAAGTCATGGAGTATGAGGGTCGAGACCAAATCAAGAAATACAGTAAAATGGAAAAGGAGGAGAAAAAGATGTATGAAGCCGAAAGCAAGGCTCATGCTGCAATCACAATGGCTCTTCCACAGGAGATCCTCCATACGTTCAGAAAGTATACATCAGCTAGAGAGCTTTGGGAAGCTCTTGAGAACAGATTTGAGGGGAATGTAGGTATTCGGGCTTCAAAGATAAAGTTGCTCAAAACTCAATTTTCAGTCTTTAAGTACTTAAAGAACGAATCTCTTGATGATATTATCACTCGATATTATCATCTAATGACTGAATTGAGTAACTACTCCATTTCCTACCGAGAAGAAGAGATTGTGGAAAAGCTTCTCGATGCCCTCCCACCAAAATGGGTGATGTATACTGTGCTAATGAGGGAAGACAAGGACTTCCCTACTTATGATCTTGAAACCACTATCAACAAGCTCAGAACTTTTGAGCTTAATATGGTAAGAAAAGAAACATCTATGGATCAGGTTCAAGATCCAGGCATGTACGGTGCTAAAGTAAACTCCAATTCAAGTTCAAAGACTGATTCTGCCACCTACTACTCGAAGGGCGAGTCAGGTGCCAATTCTTCACAGGAGGGGCATGTGTCAGTAAACTCAAATGGGGATGTTTGCTTTGTTGCGGGTGGATCAAGTGGTACTCAACAGACAGCAAGCAAGAGTAGTGGATCTTCAAGTTCCTCAAGCAATAATTACTCTAAGATGCCAATGAGCGTCAAATCTACTGAAGAGCAGTTTGGCCTCTATGCTTCGTTTATTGCTTCATATGAAAACTATATTCAAGGAAAGGTTGTTGATCCAACGATGCTAGATGAAGACTATGACCAGATCGATGCTGATGATCTGGAGGAAATGGATTTACAATGGCAGATGGCCATGATAGTGAGGAGAGTGAAGAAGTTTATGAGAAAGACGGGGAGAAAGTTTGTTGGTGGCAGGCCAGGGTTCGACAAGTCTAAGGTGAGGTGCTATAACGGTCAACAAAACGGGCACTTTGCCAAAGAGTGCAGAAACGAGCGAGTTGAACGTGGTCTAGGCCGGTCTGCACAGCACACTGGGAGTAGTAAAGAAGTCAATGCCATGATGTCCAGAGAAGCAGGTGAATACAACTGGAACCTGCATTCGAATGAAACTAGTGAACAGGCAAATATGGCTAAGGTTGAGAATGAAGAACGTGAGAAGATTACCGGAGAAGAGAAAGCTACTGGTAAGGAAAAAGCTTTCATGACAGATAACAAGGATCAACTCTCCGAGGTAAGTTCTAAACCTATTTGTACTAAATGTGAGAATTTGTCTGAGCAACTTGCTACCATAACTGATCAGTATGTTCGTTTAGATGCTGAATTTAAAACTCTTAAAGAAGATCATCACTTTATGAAAGCAAGAGAAAACAGTTATAAAGTTAAAATAAAAGCGTGTGAAAAAGATGTTAAAAGCTTAAAACAAAACTTGCTGAAAAAATTGAAGTAATTGATCTAAGTTATGAGGTTTTAGAAGAAAAGACTAAACTGATTGCTGAACGAGAAAAGCAGATTGCTAACCACCAGGTGAAAGTGGTGGAACTGAACCGAAAACTTGAGCAGTTCCGAAATTCCTCAGCTATTCTTGATCACCTTGTTAGTGATCAAGGTACCTCTACAAAGAGAGGAGGAATTGGTTATCACGAGGTTCCACCACCTTATAACCACAATTACACTTTTAACCCTAGTGTTCAGAAATCTGTTGATTTTGAAGTTCCTCAGACAGTTCCAATCAAGGTTACGAGTAAAGAACCAAGTGTTAGTAGTGGCGAAACGAGTTCACCTGTTTCAAGTGAGAAAATTTCTGTTACGAGTCCAGTCTCATCAGATTTGGATAAGTTGTCCGAATCGGGTAAGACAAAAGAGAAGGTAGTGTTACCCACTGGTGGAGAAAAAAGATAAAACTTATAAAAAGAGTACTCCACTTAACCCGTACGTCCCACCTTATGTGAGACGAACGGCCGGTAACACAGCCTCAACATCCAAAACAACCTTTGAAAAGAAAATGGAGCATAGGTGTTGTTTTAGGTGTAATAAGTTAGGACATCTTGTTGCAGATTGCCCTTTGACGCCGAAATTCAGAGGTGTGAGGCCTATTAAAACTGAGCATAAGCCTAATGGTAATATTAATACTACTAAAAATGAAAACCCTTCAAAGTTCCGAAATGTAACTAATTCAGGTTTTCACATAAACAAACCTCAGTTTAACAATGCTAATAACCAAACCACATGATATAATACTTTCAATATACATAGGTTTGGAAGGCCTCACACTCAATTTCCAAGGAGATTTCCTAATAGGACTGACAGGAATTATCCAGATGCTAACTTTGGAAAGCAGAAGTACGGGATGTATAGATCCAAGACCAATTGGTCTTGGGTCCCTAGATTCTAATCCTTTGCTTTATTGTGCAGGAACAGTTGAACAGGGCTGCCCACAGTCTTTGGATTGTAGATAGCGGCTATTCCCGGCACATGACGGGTAACAAATACTTGTTGCACGACTTAAAACCTGTTCAAGGAGCGAGAGTTAGTTTTGCAGGTGAAAGTGGAGGAAGAATTACTGGAAGAGGAACGGTGTCCAATGGGAAAATGACTCTTGAGAATGTGAACTTTGTAGAAGAGTTGAAGCACAATCTGCTGAGTGTGTCGCAGATTTGTGATAAGGAGTACACTGTTCATTTCACGAAGAATGAGGCGATCGTGTTGAAGCCTGGTTTTCAGATACCAGACGAGTGGATAGTGATGAAAGCTCCACGTGATACAAATACTTATGTGATGGATATGAGGTCTACTGAAATGTCCACGGAAGAATCATGTCTAATGACGAAAGCAAGCGAATCGAAATCCGAACTTTGGCACAGGAGGATGGGGCACATTCATCTTCGGAAGATGAACCACATTGTCAAGAATGGACTTGTGATGGGCGTTCCCTTGAAAAGTTTTAACTTTGAAGACAAATGTATAGCATGCAAGAAGGGAAAGCAACACAAGAAATCCCATCTCACCAAGAAGGTCAACTCTATTGCCAATACTCTAGAACTGCTTCACATGGATCTCTTCGGTCCCGTGAATGTAAAAAGTCTAGGAGGTACTTCTTACTGCTTGGTGATCACTGATGACTACTCGCGATATTCGTGGGTATATTTTCTGAAATCGAAAGATGAGACGGCTCAAATGGTGAAGAATTTGATTACCAAAGTTGAGAACGTCATGGGTAAAACAGTTAAGTTCATCAGGAGTGACAATGGAACGGAGTTCAAGAATTTTGAGATGGAAATCTTCTGTCTTCAGAAAGGAATCGAACACCAATACAGCGCTCCGTATACTCCGCAACAGAATGGAGTGGCTGAAAGGAAGAACCGAACTTTAATTGAAGGAGCCAGAACTATGCTGGCAGATTCAAAGCTTCCTGTGATGTTCTGGGCTGAAGCGGTTGCTACAGCCTGCTATGTTCTGAATAGAGTGTTAACTGTTAAGAGACTTGGTAAAACATGTTACGAGCTTATGCATGGACGGAAGCCCAACTTGAGTGGTCTTGAACCATTCGGGTCCCCTTGTTCGATCTTGAAGACAAATTCTAAATTTGGCGAAGTAGCCGATGAAGGAATCTTAGTCGGTTATGTTGTTGGTACTCCCTACAGACGTGTCTTCAATACTTCGACCTGCAAGGTGGAGGTGGTGTGTAACACCGACATCACAAGTTACCAACCGCCAAAACCTAGCAATGGACCTGCTGAGCTTTTCGACTATGTTAAGCTTTTTAAGTCGTTTAACATACCGAATTTGGAAATTTCTGAAGAAGAAGAAAGAGCTGCGACGAAGATGATACTTGATGAGGAAGAAAATCTATTGCAAAGACAGCTGATTGATAAATGTCAACCTTCCTCATCAAACACTATCGGTACCCCTGCTGCCTCTGCTGAAGAAGAATTTATCAATCCTTTTCACCCGCAGCATGAAACAACCATTGATGAGATCTCTTCTAATTTGGAAGATGATTTGCATGTCGGTTCTGTTCCGACAACGAGAATTCATAAAGATCACCCTTTGGATAATGTGATTGGTGATGTGTCCTCAGGTGTACAAACGAGAAGTAGCTTGAATGAACACACCTGTGTTTATACAAGCATTAAGGAGACAGGAATAAACAATGAATGCCTGTATACCTGCTTTATAAGCCAGATTGAACCGAAGAATTATCAAATGGCTTTAAAGGATAGCTCGTGGGTCGAAGCCATGCAAGAAGAGTTGGCTCAATTCGAGAAGATGGAAGTTTGGACTTTGGTTGAAAAACCAAAGAATGTGCATGCGATAGGCACAAAATGGGTGTTTAAGTGCAAGAGAGATGATAAGGGGATTATTATAAGAAACAAGGCGATGCTAGTCGTTAAAGGTTTTAATCAACAAGAGGGGATTGATTATAACGAAGTGTTCGCTCCTGTCGCAAGGTTGGAAGCCATAAGATTGTTTTTAGCGTTTGCTGCTTATGAAAAGATGAAGGTGTTTCAGCTAGATGTGAAGAGTGCGTTTTTGAATGGGAAAGTTGATGAGGTTGTGTATGTTGAGCAACCTCCGGGTTTTCCTGACCCAGACTTTCCAGATCATGTGTACAGGTTGAGCAAGGCGTTGTATGGATTACATCAGGCACCTCGTGCCTGGTATTCAACTTTATCGGATTACTTGCTCGAGAATGGTTTTGAAAGAGGGAAAATTGATAGCACGTTGTTCTTCAAAAGAGATGGAAGCGACTTCCTGCTGGTACAAGTCTACGTGGATGACATTATATTTGCTGCGTCAAAAGTCTCCATGTGTCAGGAGTTTGAAGCCGTCATGAAGAAAAGGTTTGAAATGAGTGCTATGGGTGAACTAACTTTCTTTCTAGGATTTCAGGTTGATCAGAAGAAGGACGGGATGTTCATTCATCAGACGAAGTATGTTCATGATGTGCTCAAGCGCTTCAAGATGGAGGACAGTTCTCCATATGATACTCCAATCTGCGTCAATCACAAATTGGGTGCTGAAGTAGACGGTGATGCAGTTGTGGACCCAACTCAATATCGGGCAATAATAGGTTCTTTAATTTATTTAACTGCATCTAGGCCTGATATAATGTTTGCTGTTTGTCTTTGTGCACGTTTTCAGGCAAATCCAAAAGAATCTCATTTGAAAGGTGCAAAGAGGATACTGCGGTATCTCAAGGGCAAGCCGAAGCTGGGGTTGTGGTACCCGAGAGGAGGAGACTTGGAGCTGGTCGCTTACACAGATTCTGATTATGGATGGTGCAATCAGAGTCGGAAGTCAACAACAGGAGGATGTCAGTTTCTTGGTGGCAGATTGGTGTCGTGGCAATGCAAGAAGCAGACTTCAGTCGCAATTTCAATCTGTGAGGCAGAATACATGGCAGCATCCAACTGCTGCTCTCAGGTTCTTTGGATTCAACAACAGTTGCGCGACTATGGTCTGAATTTCTTACTTACTCCTATTTGCATTGATAACACAGCTGCTATCTCAGTAACTAACAATCCCGTGAAACATAGTAAAACTAAACATATTGACATACGTCATCATTTTATACGGGATTGTGCTGAGAAGAAATTGATTGTGCTTGAAAAGGTGGATACGCTTGATAATTTCGCTGATTTATATACTAAAGCGTTTGACAAATCCAGATTTCAAAACCTTATTGAACTGAATGGGATGATCAATCCCGAGTAACCATGCTTTTCTTATGATTTAAAAAAAAAAAAAAAAAAAAAAAAAAAAAACGTCACTAATCGCTTAAAAATATGTCGGTTACATCAGTTTGAAGGACTTGTCTTCGGATATGTTTTGGTCCTCATTTTCTACTTGTGGATTTTGAGGATAGCCATTAACCAGATTACTGATAGTGACCGGGGCGGTTTATGATGAGTTTTTCATTCTTTCGCTTAAAATTAGTCGATCATACTTAGTTAGAAGGACACATACTAGTATGTGGTTGGTCCAGCTGATCCATTGGATCTTCGGGATAGCCGTTTACCTGAAGACTTTGTTTTGGTCGGGGCGATTAATGTTAAAATTTTGAAAGAAACGGGGAAATGAAATTATTTTTCAAGTCTGTTACTTCGTAAGAAGTTCGTTAGCTATGTTAAACGGAAAATTGATCCAACCTTGGAAAATGATAGATATACTAACTTTGTGTGCTTAACTAGTGAAGTTATTAGGCTTAAAAGGCTTTAGGACAGTCATTGTATGTCAAGGTAACTTTTTATGGTGCGTAAAAGTAGACGTGATACAAACTAAATTTACTTGATTTTACGTGGAAACTCCTTAAGAGTTTTGCATGTCTTCATATATATCTTTCCGAATGATAGGCAGAAAAGCGATTACCCAGTCATACACGAGCCCATGTGTGTTCTGATTCCCGTGAAGATAGTGTCTCAAGATACTGCAGTGATCCAGATTCGGGACTTGCAGTTAATTTCTACTTTGAAGTCTATGTATTGTTAAAAAAAAAAAAAAAAAAAAAATATTTGGAGTTATTGAAACATATTAGAGATGACAAAATCAAGCCTTCACAATCATTGAGTAAGAGAGAAGAACGGGAAGCAGATCAAGAATTCTTACAACTTAATCAGACACTATGGGTCGAAGTCAATTCGGGGTGACTTAGGGAAAGCCAAATATGCTTTGAGGAGAGATAGGAGGCATCAATATTTCTGAGTTGTTGCCCACTTAAATTTTGAGGCATAATCGAACCTAACTCGTATCACAGAAACGATGAAAACCACTTTAAGTTATACCTACTTACAACCTGTCTCTATATGTCATAATACAGCTAAACACAGATCTATGTGACAGTCACCTAATTAGTATGATTCCTGTTCGGATCTTTTCTAAAACGTGGCAGTCCCTAACTAGACTGAAATTTGATCCCTTATACTTTAAATTTTTTTAAGTTTTTGTACTTAGATAGTTTTATGATTTTTTAACTGGTTACTTAGAATTGATCATGTCATTTATTTCTTAAAGGAAAGTTTTATAACTTAATTGGAAAAATGTTAAACTTATAAGGTTAAATTTTGTAAATATATAGGCGATGTTGTTGAACAGGCGAAGTTGTGGATAACTTCGCCTAGGCGAAGTTATCCGTAACTTCGCCTGTATAACTCCACCCCTATATAAAGGATTTTAAGGGTCAACAGTGTTCATTATCAGCGAACTTATCCAATCTTTTCCGGCGAACTTAACTGATTTTCCGGCGATCTTATCTGTCAATCACCTTTGTTATCTTTCTTCGATTTCAAACCGATTTAAAGGTTGTTTGGGTTCCTATATCTGATATTCGATGTTCATAGATGTTAATCTGAGGTCGTTTCGACCTGTTTCGTGTCCTCGGTCGATCGACCTTTAACAACCGGTTTTTCAAAACTCGTTGTTACGTGTTAATAACCATACCGATCGTCAACATGTCTTTAAAAAGCTTGGTTTAAGGGTCCTTAATCGTCTAAACTAGCCGAAACATCAGATTTCCGATGTTTGCATTAACCTTACTGTCGTCGTTTCAGATTCAGGCGAAGTTAGGGTTTAGGCGAAGTTATCCGTAACTTCGCCTGAAGCTTAAGTTCGCCTGAGGCGAAGTTATCCGTAACTTCGCCTGAAACTTAAATTCGCCTAAGGCGATGTTGTGATGAGGCGAAGTTAACATTAACTTCGCCTAAATCATTTTTACTTAATATTAATTAGACGAACTTAAAGCTGAAGCGAAGTTGTTCCCAACTTCGCCTCAACTTTAACTTCGCCTATACAGAGTTTATCACAGCTTCGCTCATGGTAACCAGGGAACTTGTGTTATTCATTAACGTTTATCTAACTTGGTTAGTTTGTTGCAGATATGGCTGCGGTAGCTGGTGCTGGAGGTGCAGGAGGAGACGATGGTGATAACCAACGTCAATTTTTCCCGGGTCACAATATGTACATCACTTTAGACCCGGAGGCGAGCGGTGTGGACGATTACCGCGAGATCATAACTTTCCTCCTACGCTCGAGGATTTTTCATGTCATCACAAACACTCTGCCGATATCGCTACCAAATATCGAAGACTTTTGGCAGACGGTCGAATACGACTGTCATGTTGAGCCCCCGGTCATGCGAGCGACGGTGAACAATCAACAAGTTCAGTTCAATTCTGAACAGATTCGGGTGGCATTACGGTTTGGAGAAGAAACGAGGGATGACCCAACTGAGTTTGTGGCTCCGTTTCGTGATGGAGCGTTTCTCCGAATGGGCTATTCTGGTCCATTAGGCGATACACAGAGACGGAAGGGTTTTCTGCTTGATCAGTGGCGCTTCCTTATGCACGTCATGATAGTTTGCATGTCAGGAAGGAAGGCGGGCACGGATGGTATGGGTGCGACCATGCAGTCTGCAATGACTGCACTGACTTACAATAAACGCTACAGTTTCAGTCAGATGGTCTTTTACGAGATAGACAGACAGAGGAGGGCGATGTCTCGGGAGCGGTTCATTATGTACCCACGTTTCATCCAGATGATATTGAACCATGTGGCTCCGAATCTACCTCAGAGACGACCAATAAGATACGTGGAATCTGTGAGCAAACGTATCTTTGCTCAATGCCGCACTTCGAACGTCGTCCCAGGCATACTCCACTGTTTGGGTTTTTAATCAACCCAGAGTATGTTCCTGCTGGTGGGGACGAGTTCAGAGATCCTCAACCGCGACAGGCAAGAGCAACTCAAGCTCCACCTGCTGTGCCTGTTGTGTCGGCTGCAGAGGATATAGATCTTGATGCTGTCTTTGGAGGTCAAGGTTATTTTGATATGGATCAAGTTGAAGAGGTGCAGGTCTCTGCTGCACAGGGTTCGGGTGTGAGTGTTACTAGAGCAGCAACGTCGATGGCTGACTCAGATTTGGATGAGATCATGGATGAGGGGAGACGGTTGATGGTGTCTCGAGAGAGAACTTTTGGGAAGAGAAAGAGAACGGAGGATGATGATGAGTCAGAAGAGGAAGAAGATATACATAAGCTGATAAGAAGATCAAGACGGGAAAGGACAGGTGCTGGCATGGGAGCTGGAGAGACTTCAAGGATGGTATGTTTTGCTCCGGCCGCACTGTCTGGTATGTCTATCGTTCCTACTTCTGTACAGGTTTTAAGTACAAGCGCTGCGGATGTTTCCGTGGTGGCTACATCATCTGCTGGCATTCCATCCATCACTGCTATCCAGACGTCGACTCCGGAGATCGTGTCTCTACCACCTCCAACGCTTACTCAGTCGGTGGTAGCTGCACGATTTGTAGAGTCAACGGTCGTCACTACTACAGGGTTATCAGGTATGGTACCACCTGCGGTTACGCCTGCTTCTGATGTCTCGCCTTCGCCTATGTCAGACTCAGAGAGAATAGCTTCACTAGAGCGGATCGTGGCAGAGCAATCGAAGACTATTCAATGCCTAGTGGAAGCAAATCAACTACAGTCATCCCTCCTGGTTGAGCATGGGAAAATTATAGAGGCCTTGAAGGAGTTCTTGGCATCTCAGGGGGAGATGAGCTGTAAGGGCGACGAGCTCAGGACGAAAAGAAGAAATGACCGAGACGATGATCCCAATGCATCGAAAGATGCAGGTGGTGAGCTGCCAAGAACTTCTCAAGCTCTTGGTACTTCCACAGCTGAGGGGGAGTCTGCCGACGCGGCTGGTGGTGATGATGTGGTGTTGGTTGAGGATGACGTGATTGATGCGTTGAAGGAACTTGATGATGATATGTTCAACGATGATGTGTTATTTGATGAAGATGTGCTGCCGAGTGATGTGATTGAGAAGATCGGTGAGTAGATTGAGATTGAGAGTGAGATTGAGGAAGGAGAGATAGTAGTAGAAGACGTTGAACACGAGATCCCTGATGTTGAGAAAGCCGACATGGGTACTGAGATGGATGAGACTGAGTGGGAGGAGCAGCCTAGGTGGAAGGAAGGCTGTGCTCATTGGTTTATTAAGACCAAGAAGCCTGCTGTTCCAGCCATGTTCAAGAAGAGTTATAACATCAAAGGCTATGCTGAGTCGAAGAAGGGAATTATCTGTTGGATATATGATGAACAGATAAAGTTGTTTGTGGTGAAGCGTTATGATGGTATTCAATACTTCAAAAGAACCCTGAGATCTCTCAATACGTTGCCGGAATGTGAGGTGAAGGATTTGGCCAGGTTGGGCCTGATAAATAGAAGTGACGACAACATGGCAAGAGTGATTGGGAAGATCGTGTGGAAAGAAAGCATAAATGAGAAGAAGTTTGAATTATTAAAGCCACAGAAGGGAAAGCTCGTGGAGGATACAGAAAGGGGAATGAGAGCAGATGGCAAGCCATGGATGGTGATGAAGTACAAACCGATCCGATGCATCAAGGAGGTTCCTATGAAGACTATGCCTCAAGATGTGTTGAAGAATCTAAAATGGTGGTATGTTGATTGCCAGACTGCTGAAGCCGTGATGGAAGACGAAGATGAACAAGAAGTGCTGAGGGTGTATGATCCGATGCATCTTGTTAACTTATCGAAAGCTGATCTGCAAGTGTTGAATGAAATGAAGATATTCTATATTCCTGCTTGGAAGGATGAAGCAAGGAAATATCAGCGAGTAGTCACGGTGTGTGTTAGAGAAGGAGTGCACGCGTGAAGATACAGGATTACGAGACAAGAGCTGAAAGATCAAGATATGAAGCTACTGCCAAGGGGGAGTCTGTTGGTGCATAAATGTCAGTAGTTCATATGTCTAATGTCTGTAATCGAGTCTGTAATATTGTTTATGTATTTGTTTGTTTAAAGCGAAGTTGTTTACAAGTTCGCTTAGGCGAACTTGTTAACCAAGCGAAGTTGTTGACAAGTTCGCCTAGGCGAACTTGTTGAACAAGTGAAGTTATGGACAACTTCGCCTGAGGCGAAGTTGTCGTGTATTTATATAGGTTACGGTTACTGTTTACGTAGGTAGTTAAAGTTATGTGTAATTCAGTGAGTCAAGTGACGTGAGGTCGAGAGTCTGTAAGTATCACGGTTTGAGTTATTAATATAACGTGAGTTTGTTCGTATCATATTCATGTGTTCGTGTGATTGTGTTCTACGTCCGTAACGATCTACACAGGGATTCCGCACCTGTGTATATCGGGATATCTCGTGTGATCCGTCCAGGGAACCTACAAGAACCTAGTATGAGACGTTGTCTCAGCATCTTTTGGAAAATGGGTTTATCAGAGGAACTGTCAATTGTACACTCTTCACCAAATCTGTTGATGGACATCTGCTGATCATGCAGATATACGTCGATGATATCACTTTTGGGTCGACAAACTATGTTCTGTGCAAGCAATTTGAAGAAGAAATTTGAAATGAGTGCAATGAGGGAAATGAAATTCTTTCTTGGACTTTAAGTAAAACAGTTGTTAGATGGTATCTTCGTCCATCAGACAAAATATGTCAATGATGTATTGGCGGAGTTCAACATGTCTGATGCATCGGCAATCAGCACTTCTCTACCATTGAATCATGGTATCGGTCCTGATCCCAACGGGGAGAAGGTTGACCAAACTTTATACCGATCCATGATAGGCTCATGGATGTATCTCACTGCTTCTCGGCCAGCCGTCATGTATGCCACATGTTTGTGCACCCGATATCAATCGAATCCGAAGGCGTCACATCTCATGATCGTCAAGAGAATTCTACATTATCTCAAGGGATGTCTGGGGGTCTGTCTCTAGTACCCAAAGGACGATGAGTTTGTGCTGAGGGTATACTCAGATTCGGATTATGGAGCTGTAAGCTGAATGCCAAATCTACGACGGCAGGGTGTCAGTTCTTCGGCAAGCGACTTGTCACCTAGCAATACAAGAAACAAACCACTATTTCGTTGTCTACCTGCGAAGCTAATTATGTAGCTGCTTCTAGTTGTTGTTCTCAGGTTCTTTGGATACAACAACAGATGCGGGACTACAGTTTGAATTTTCTTACTACCCCTATCTTCGTAGATAATAATGCAGCCATATCAATAATTAAGAATCCGGTTAACTACTCTAAAACTAAACATATTGAGATACGGTATCACTGGATTCATGACTATTACGAAAAGAAGTTGATTACTGTAGACAAAATTCAAACCGATGAAGAAAAAGCAGATGTCACACCCCGCTAGGGCAGAAGTGCGTGCGCGTGACGTCATGTATATCGTAAGCATATGATTATCGCAAACATAAATTTATATAGGATACCAATTGTTTGAAGCGTTTACGAAACATAACTTATTCAAAATATATAGTAAGATTTCAAAACGCTAAGTTATAAAATTGAAATCCTTCAAAAGGTGGTATCCTACGATGCATGTGGGGTCCCTACTTGTATTCCACGACTTTGGCTTTAACCTGAAAAACATACTCGAAAACGTCAACATAATGTTGGTGAGTTCATAAGTTTTTTTTAGTCGTGATGTAAAATGGTTATCGAAGAAACAATAACAAAGTTTATATCAACATTCATGTTGAAAACGTTAGTAGGAATACTTTGTTCATAAATAGAAATATGGTTTTCATAAAAGATCACAAATATTCCAAATACCATATTTATGAAGCGTTTTCCTTTTAAGTTTTTCATAAAAATATCACCCACATTCCAAAGACCATATTTAGAAAGCGTTTTCCCTTAATAATGATGAGTAACAGTAATAATTTAGGGTCGTAGCAACTAATAGTATCCCCAAATGCTTCAGTAACAGTAACGATCTTGTGTATAAGTATGATTTAATCCTCATACATCTATCTTGGACTAAAAGTATCTTCTTATATGAGCCTATATCCAACACCTACCCTATAAATCATATTTGCCAAAAACTTTTATACGCCTTGCTTGATGATGTGTATCGATATCTTTAGTGGCCAATCATAATTAGGGAGTCAACCCATTAGTGCTATATGTATAATCTCAAGCTAAGTCGTAGCTAATGGTTTGAGAGTGAATGATCTCTACGTTCTCATAGGGAATGATCCTACAAATCCTGAGTGAATGATCTTACGATCCCAATTGAATAATCTTACGATCCCACTTGAATGATCTTGCGATCCCAGTGAATGATCTTTCGATCCCAGCGTATGATCTTTCGATCCCAGTGAATGATCTTTCGATCCCAAGTGAATGATCTTACGATCCTAGTGAATGATCTTTCGATCCCTGTGTATGATCTTTCGATCCCAGTGAATGATCTTTCGATCCCAAGTGAATGATCTTTCGATCCCCCTAGGACACACTAAAATAACATTCACATAACGCGCAGCATTTGGTGGTCTTATGCTCATATAAAACTTAGTTATATTGCATAAAACTTGGTTACAATATATTCCAAATATTGTATGGTCTTGTGATTGTATAAAAAGAGTACGTTTGAGTATGTTTCTCCCCCGGAGTTATAAAAGTAGTAAAAAGCGTAAAAAGGGGGTCGTGAACTCACCTGGTGAGGGAGAATTTGTAACAATAGTGAATGCAAAGCCTCGTCTCTATGCTTAGTTGTAAGGGAGTGTTGAAGAAGAAAAGAGCAAACTTGAGCTAGTCTTCACTTCGTGGTGTTCGGTTCGACAACTTCAAGTTCCTAATCCTTGCTTGAGATTTAATACAGATACGGAGTTCGATACGTTCGGTTTACGGGATGAGACTATAGAGTGTTTCGGAATGGGTTCGTGTCTAATAGCTAACAGTAGCAGTGTCTTGGTTCGGTTTCGAGGCCGTAACCGAGTGGTGCACCGATGATGGGTGGTGTTTAGTGATGGGTTTTTATGGTTCTGGGCAATGCTTCAAGAAAAAGAGGGATGGCGAGATAGGAGGGGTGGAAAGGTTGTTGAACCGTGAAAAGAGGGAGCTAACAAGGGGCATTCAAGTGGTGGTGTGATGGTTATTCATTTTGATGAAGATGGCGTCTCTATGGTGGTTAATTGAGGGAAAGGATGTGGGTTTGCTTCATGTAGCAAAGTCTTGTTTATAGATAGGTTTAGATATGGAGAAGATCATAAAATGTTATGTAGACATTTGAAGCTTGAGTGTTGGATTGGATAAATGAAACAATGATGGTGGTGGAGTGCTTCAAAGATTTGATAGTGAGAGGGAATGGGATTCTAAATGCCGACAGGTACACAAATAAAATATAAGATAGGGGATGTTGAGTTTTCTTGCAATAAAGGGTTTTATTATTAATCAAACTGAGGTATGGTTGAATAAATATATAATCTAAGTGTTTGAAATCAAATAGCAATGTAGGTGTGCCATGTTTAGAAGGAGGTGGGGTGGTGATGAAAACATTGCTTGACTTTTTAGTATGTACATAATCATGCAACATTATTTTATGGCATTCTTATTAATTAATCTTGTTGTGAAGGGAATCATAGGATACCTAGGTTAGAGGTAGGAATTTAGATGATGATTTAATATGTTAATTAATGATATTAAATGTTACTTATAAGCTACTTATTTGTTACTTACATGCTAACTACAAATCATGTAAATTTTATATATGTTTAGTTGTTTAACTATTTGGGTATCAAAAAAAAACACAAGCTCACATATACTTAACGTAAAATATTACGTGCTCGTATACACACACCGCATTGCACGCGCACACACATATATATACATGAGACCTACCATCATGTTAATATTTAGACGAAATATAAGATTAAACTTTGTGACCAAATACATAAATATAAATCTATGTACTAATTGCCGCCAACTAGGATTTAAATCAATAGCTTTTGAAAGATGCCATCTTGTGTTCGTTCGTTGTCGATATTTATAAAATGTAAAATAAAGTTGTATAACATATAATTCAACCTCCTCGTTCATTTAAATATATAATTTCTAGTTGTATAAAAATAATACCAACGTTCGCATTGTACGTTTAGTTTTCGGTAGCAATCCCTATAATTACCTAACGCATGTGGTATGTGAGAATGACTTTGCTTAACTCTCGAAAATTAATTGGCGGCGCATTTAACAAAAGAAAATTAGCTTAACGCAAGTACGCTTAATTAAGCCTTAAAGCTATACGGATGTTGGCCAAATTTGGCGGGTGTCACATTCTTCCCCTGTTAAAAGAATTTCGTCCTCGAAATTTCAAGTTATATTACTAGAAATTTGGAAGTTTCTCTACTAAGGAGGGATACTTAAATCTAAATTTTTCCTCGCATTCTCTACTAGCTTTGGGTTGCGTGCCTTAACAAGTTTGGCACAGCTCCTTCGTATTAAGGACTTTCTATTTAGTGATCTTAACATGTTCTTTAGCGTGATAAGTTTGTCATCAACTATAACTTTCTTCATATAAATAATCGATTATTCGTTGGCTAACATATCCCTCAAATTTGACTCGTAGGACCTGTCATGAACGGTACCGAGTTCTTATGGTAGATTATGTTTATAGTTTATTGGACCAATCCTTATAAGGAACTTGAATGGTCTAATATTCCTCGGATTATGTTTATCATGTATGCCAAATATATTTACACCCTTCCAAGTGTGATTATATTTTTTTAGGACACTTTCATGAGCTTAGAAATTTAAAGGCATACATTCGTTATCAAAATGCCTTTAGTGCATTCTTCTTTCTCTCTTCTTAGTCTACGGGTGTCTCCGGATGGGTGTGGTATACGAACTAACTTACAAACTACACAAGCTATATATGGCTTATTAAGAGAAATTATGTTAACCACGATGTCGAAGCTAACGAGTTCTAGAAGAACTAGGTTGATGTCGTAGGTGTGATACTCTAAGACTAGGATACAATCCTAACAACTTCACAAGCTATTGTTAACTTTCTTTTTTAGTTAATATTACCGCTATTTGTCAGTCAACTTATTATATTTTTATCAATCGAGGGTCATATTTTATTCGAAGGTAGCTAGCGTATATTGATATTCGTATCAAAAGAATAGGGGGTATAGCATTTATTTGTAGAGTACGTACCATTTACAACGGATAAGTCCTGATAGGCACCCTTTGCTCCACTCATTCATCCCTTAAATTGGGGCAATTTCTCCTGAAATGACCTGTGGCACCACACTCGTAGCAACCCGGATTATTCTTGGTTTGACAGTCTTGGGTTTTATGCCCCATCCTCTTGCAATTACTACACTTAGAGAACTTCCCTCCATGGTGATATCCACACTTGTCGCACCTTGGGAGAATGCCGGTGTAACCTTTAGCAACAAACAGTTTCTTATATTTTTGCTCCTCGAACCTGTTTTCTGTAGTTCCTTCCTGCTTCCTCTTATCCTCAACACTTTTCTCCCCTTCTTTTCCCTGAAGATTGTTTGTCCTATCGGCACCTGATTTGGGTAGCAGACCCATGCGAACAGCTTCATCTGTTAAACTATGAGCTAGGGTTATAGCATCCTTAATTGTGGGCGGCTTTGATGTAGTCACCATGCTACGAATCTGGGGTGAAAGTTCCCATATATACTTTTTGATGCATTTATACTCAGGGATGAAAAGATGGGGTACAAGTCGAGCAAGTTCATTGAACTTGGTGGTGTAAGCAATTACCTCAGCATCAATCATTTCTAAATCCCACATCTCAGCCTCAATCTTTTGAAGCTCATTTTGAGGGCAATATTTTTCATCATCATGTTCTTTAGATCATCCCAAGTAAGTTGGTAAGCTCTTTCCCTTCCCAAAATTTGGATTTGGGAATACCGCCAAGTTAAGGCCTCATCAGTCAGCATATATGTAGCATACATAACCTTATGATCATCATGGCAGTTACTGATGTCTAGCACAATTTCCATCCTTTCTATCCAAAGAACGACACCAACTGCTCCTTTTATCTCGTTGAAGCTTTTGGGATTGCAACCCAAAAATGTCTTGTAAGTGCAGCCTTTCTGGCTGTTGTTGGTTTCACCTGAACCTCCAGATCCATTGTGGTTTCTTTTAGTGCCACTCCCTCCAACACCATTTGTAAGACCCCAAATCCCGGGAATCCTACAGTTGGTAATCACGTCCACAAATTCACAAAAATTTAAAACCGAACTATTCGTTTTTATTTAAAACAAGTTCAGAGTAAATAACAGCGGAAAAAGTATAATTATTTAAAGAAAATCCCAAACATGGGTACAAGTGTCCAAAATCAATCGTAAATAAAATATCCATTTTATTTGAAATCCTTGACCAGAAATGCCTTCAACCTCCCGAGTAGCTTCCATCACTTCCAAGCGGTAGCATCCACTTTTTAACCTGAAAGTCAATCTAACATACACACAAAGTCTGCTTGAGCTGAGTGAGTTCAAGTTTTCGTAAATGACATTCATTAAAAATTTAAATTCCATGAGTATGGAATGTAGTGGAAAATCATGAGACCATAAAATCATGAATAGCTTTTCTTAACCAAATCATAAGTGAATAAAACATTACACATCTTTTCACGCAGCACGGGCCTCCTCACCCCAGGTCTTCCCCGAGTAATATATTTGACCCAGCCGTGGTTTAACAAAACCGTTAAAATCATGCAACACGAGCCTCCTCACCCCGGGTCATCCCCAAGTAATGTATTTGACTTGGTCATAGTTTAATAAAACAAAATCACGCAACATGAGCATCCTCACCCCGGGTCATCCCCAAGTAATATATTTGACTCGGTCGCGGTTTAACATCCAAACACGTGATATGGGCCTCCTCACCCCGGGTCTTCCCCAAGTAATATATTTGACCCGACCACGGTTTATAGAACGGCGGGCCTCCTCACCCCGGGTCTTCCCCAAGTAATATATTTAACCCAGCCGCGTCATAAACATGCAACACGGGCCTCCTCACCTCGGGTCCTCCCCGAGTAATATATTTGACCCGGTCACAGTTTACCATCACATACACATTCACATACACATTCACTTACACACATACAAACATCTAATTCAAACATTCAACCAAACCATACCATCACATTCAATCCATAAATAATGGATAATCTAGAAATTAATACTAGGCCTAATAGTATCCCCGAGCCTAGACCATGAATAATATATGTAACCTTAAGGAATATAAGACTATAAACGAGTTTAAAATATCCTAAGGCATAGAAATAATTCAAACATAGCTTTCAAAATGCTCAATCACGAATAAGACCATGTAATACCATCCAATAGTTTAAGCGATTAAAATCGGGTAAAATTTGTGATAGGGTGTGAATGCTAGCCCAAAACGTAAAAAGATTAAAAAGGGCATCATGAACTCACCTGAATCAATCGAACACTTGCAACGAGCTAGGAAATCCCTAAGTGCACAATCACAAGCGAGGGCCTGTAAATTATACACAACGCGTTACTAATTAGACCGCAAGGACACACTTGCCTAATGGGCCGCTCAAGCCAAACACTTTGGCCCAAGGCCCACCAACTTGGCCCAAGGCCCAACAGCAAAGGGCCTAGGTTTTTTTTTTATTATAATATAAAATATTACACTCTAGTCCCTTGAGTTGGAAAAATGTATCAACTCGGGTGAAAAGTTAAGTGAGAAACGTTTACAAGAGTGGCCAGGAGCTCTCAAAAGAAAGCCGGGTCAAGCCCGAAGGTGTACGTAACACTACAAAGCTAAATCTTTTATCGGAAATTTACGGACGTTACACCATTTCCTCCAGCTCTGTTCTCACTAGCACGGTTTGCATCATACTAGGCAAATGCAGCAGCAATTTTTTCAGAGACCATTTGTGAAATGGCAGTCATGGTTACTGGGTTTGTGTCATCTTGGTTCTTTTGCGTTCTTCTTCGTCTCGGTGCCTTTTATTTTGCTTATATGAAAAGGAGTAAGGAAATTTTCATACAATGATTGCCATTATATGCACAAAAGAAAAATGTAAACAAGCAAACACTACATAATATTCGAGCGTTAGAACATCTTGTACTTTGTTTCAAATGGTTTACAAGGTGGGAGAGGTACATGGTCTTGTTTACCAGACTTTCGAACAGGATATATCTCACTGGTACATACTGCTCGTAGAAAGTTTGATAAGGAAATTGGGTAGGCAATGGTAAAGTAGATATTTATCCTCCTAGCTCTGCTTATCAACTGCAGCATACTCATTGATAGACGATCTAACCCTTCCTGGATATTTAGTTACTCTCGTCTCTCTACGATGCTCCATTGCTTCATCCGCCAATATTGATGAATTAAGAGATTCTATAGTTGTTGTCTTATGGAGTGATGTAATGTGTCGTAGTAGTTTTGGAACCCTAACTAGCATTTGTTCTACTTGCGAAAATAAATCTTAGTTAACAAACTTTTGATTTGAACTCCTAGGACCATTTGCTCGAACCACAGAGTTCACCAGGACTCTCATGCATGGCCTCTTATTATTACGTGTGCACCCGTAATAATGATCTGCATTGCATGATCCTCCAAGTGTCGTCCAAGTTTGAGATCATGATTCAAAGAACTAATGTATTTATTACAAGAGTTTGGATGACATAGGACGTTTATTTAGGGGTGTCATCGGAGCAACTAGTTTACGTGGACATTTTAGAATGAACATCAAAAGAGGAGTCTCCTGGACATGTGCTCGAATAAAGGGCTTTACATGGATGATTCGCTCCTGTCACTAAAGGTGTAGTCCACTATTTCCCTTAGTCCACCTTAGTTTTCGTTCTTCTATTTTGTACTGTCACTATAGGCAATGGTTAAAGATTGATAGGTAACTATAGCATAAGATAATATACAGTTCGAGTGGACAACAAGGACGATATCCTGGAAAACCATACTCGTTAACTGGATGAGAAACTAATGTATGCAATTGCATGTGCTATGAAAATTTTTTCAAGTGAGTCATTCGGCTATAGACTAGGTTCCCGAAGACACTCTATGTCGCTATAACCAATGGCTCTGATACCAATCTGTCACACCCCGCTAGGGCGTAAGTGCGGGCGCGAAATGTCATGTATATCGTAAACATATGATTATCGCAAACATAAATTTATATAGGATACCAATTGTTTGAAGCGTTTACGAAACATGAGTTATTCAAAATATATAGTAAGATTTCAAAACACTAAGTTATAAAACTGAAATCCTTCAAAAGGTGGTATCCTACAATGCATGTGGGGTCCCTACTTGTATTGCACGACTTCGACTTTAACCTGAAAAACATACTCGAAAACGCCAACATAATGTTGGTGAGTTCATAAGTTTTTCCTTTTTTTTAGTCGTGATGTAAAACGGTTATCGAAGAAACAATAACAAAGTTTATATCAACATTCTTGTTAAAAACGTTAGTAGGAATACTTTGTTCATAAATAGAAATATGGTGTTCATAAAAAGATCACAAATATTCCAAATACCATATTTATAAAGCGTTTTCCTTTTAAGTTTTTCATAAAAATATCACCCACATTCCAAAGACCATATTTAGAAAGCCTTTTCCCTTAATAATGATGAGTAACAGTAATAATTTAGGGTCGTAGCAAGTAATAGTATCCCCAAACGGTTCAGTAATAGTAACGATCTTGCGTATAAGTATGATTCAACCCTCATACATCTTATATGTGCCTATATCCAACACCTACCCTATAAATTATATATGCCAAATACTTTTATACGCCTTGCTTGATAATGTGTATCGCTAACTTTAGTGGCCAACCATAATTAGGGAGTCAACCCATTAGTGCTATCTGTATAATCTCAAGCTAAGTCGTAGCTAATGGTTTAAGTGTGAATGATCTCTACGTTCTCATAGGGAATGATCCTACAAATCCTGAGTGAATGATCCTACAATCCCAATTGAATGATCTTACAATCCCAGTGAATGATCTTTCGATCCCAGTGAATGATCTTTCGATCCTAGTGAATGATATTACAATCCCAGTGTATGATCTTTCGATCCAAGTGAATGATCATTCGATCCCCTAGGACACTCGTAAATAACGTTCACATAACGCGCAGCATATGTTGGTCTTATGCTCATATAAAACTTAGTTATATTAAATAAAACTTGGTTACAATATATTCCAAGTATTGTATGGTCTTATGATTGTATAAAAAGAATAGGTTTGAGTATGTTTCTCCCCGGAGTTATAAAAGCAGAAAAAAGCGTAAAATGGGGGTCGTGAACTCACCTGGTGAGGGAGAATTTGTAACGACAGTGAATGCAAAGCCTCGTCTCTATGCTTAGTTGTTAGGGAGTGTTTAAGAAGGAAAGAGCAAACTTTAGCTATTTTTCACTTCGTGGTGTTCGGTTCGACAAATTGAAGTTCCTAATCCTTGCTTGAGATTTAATACAGATACGGAGTTCGATACGTTCGGTTTACGGGAAGAGACTATAGTGTTTCAGAATGGGTTCGTGTCTAATAGCTAACAGTAGCAGTGTCTTGGTTCGGTTTCGAGGCCGTAACCGAGTGGTGCACCGATGATGGGTGGTGTTTAGTGATGGGTTTTTATGGTTCTGGGCAATGCTTCAAGAAAAAGAGGGATGGCGAGATAGGAGGGGTGGAAAGGTTGTTGAACCGTGAAAAGAGAGAGCTAACAAGGGGCATTCAAGTGGTGGTGTGATGGTTATTCATTTTGATGAAGATGGCGTCTCTATGGTGGTTAATTGAGGGAAAGGATGTGGGTTTGCTTCATGTAGCAAAGTCTTGTTTATAGATAGGTTTAGATATGGAGAAGATCATAAAATGTTATGTGGACATTTGAAGCTTGAGTGTCGGATTGGATAAATGAAACAATGATGGTGGTGGAGTGCTTCAAAGATTTGATAGTGAGAGGGAATGGGATTCTGAATGCCGACAGGTACACAAATAAAATATAATATAGGGGATGGTGAGTTTTCTTGCAATAAAGGATTTTATTATTAATCAAACTGAGGTATGGTTGAATAAATATATTAATCTAACTGTTTGAAATCAAATAGCAATGTAGGTGTGCCACGTTTAAAAGGAGGTGGGGTGGTGATGAAAACATTGCTTGACTTTTGAGTATGTACATAATCGTGCAACATTATTTTATAGCATTCTTATTAATTAATCTTGTTGTGCAGGGAATCATAGGATACTAGGTTAGAGGTAGGAATTTAGATGATGATTTAATATGCTAATTAATGATATTAAATGTTATTTATAAGCTACTATTTGTTACTTACATGCAAACTACAAATCCTGTAAATTTTAGATGTGTTTAGTTGTTTAACTATTTCGGTATCGAAAAAAAACACAAGCTCACATATACTTAACGTAAAATATTGCGTACTCGTATACACACAAACCGCGTGGAGCGCGCGCGCGCGCGCACACACACACACACACACACACACACATATATATATATATATATATATATATATATATATATATATATATATGAGACCAACCATAATGTTAATATTTAGACAAAATATAAGATTAAACTTCGTGACCAAATACATAAATATAAATCTATGTATTGATTGCCGCTAACTAGGATTTAAATCAATAGCTTTTGAAAGATGCCATCTTGTGTTCGTTCGTTGTCAATATTTATAAAATGTAAAAGTCTTATAACATAGAATTCAACCTCCCTGTTCATTTAAATACATAATTTATTGTTGTTTAAAAATATTACCAACATTCGCATTGTACGTTTAGTTTTCGGTAGCAATCCCTGTAATTATCTAAGGCATGTGGTATGTGAGAATGACTTTACTTAACTCGCGAAAATTAATTGGCGGCGCATTTAACAAAAGAAAATTAGCTTAATGCAAGTACGCTTAATTAAGCCTTAAAGCTGTACGAATGTTGGCCAAATTTGGCGAGTGTCACAGCAGATCTTTTCACCAAAGCTTTTGATAAGTCAAGATTTCATTACTTACTAAAATTAAATGGTTTAAAATTTTTGGGCGGTGTTGAAAGGAGGGTTACCGAGATAGTCGATGGGTCGGATACCTAGTGAACATCGGAGTCAAATTTTTGGTTTTGAAAATATTTTTTTTTCGTACAGTTTTTGATTTTAGGGGGAGAAATTTTTCAGAAAAACCAAAAACATTGAAAAATTTGAAAAAGCCAAAAGAATTATAAAATTACAAAATATCAAAAACATTAAAAAAATGTTGCTCCTCAAGAAATGAGTTTTTGAAGCAAAAAGGGAAGATGATAGTACATTGATCATCTGGTCCCAAATCCAGTTAAAAGTAGGTGTAAAAGGCTGTATGCTTAATTGTATTGGTGCATTGGTAAGCCTTTAAAACAAACAAGTAAGCAAAATTAAGTGATACAAACTTAAAATGGCCAAATTGATGGGGTGTTAGTTTTTAACAAAAAGTCTTGATAATGATGGTAGAAATGTAATAGCTGGTCATACTCAAGCCTTTTAATCGGAATGATTGTTTAAATTTGTTAAAAAAAATTATATAGCTACTAGTAAGTGGTTAACGCTTCAATGATGTATGGTTTTAGGGCCTTAAATCTTGTATTGATGGGATGCTTTAAGGTTCCTGGATCCATTGGGTCTTTATGGGGTTTATCATCTGGGTATTCATTTCGATGAATATTTAAACAAGCTTTAAAAAGCAAACCCACAGACTAAGCTGCTTTATAAGTCATTAAACTTGATCGCACAAGTACTTATGTACTAAATTCATTACTGACTTGATCAAAATCCATTATTAGACATACGTTGTCCCCTTGCTCGCGTCTTATTACCATTAAGAAACGGACCACAAAGGACACAATGTATGCAAGCCTACAGATGAAATCGTGCATACTCATTCATGGGAAAGGACCTTAGGGTATTACTTGATAACGGGGGTATGTCTTGTAGTGGAGATTATTTGACTGATATGCTTAAAATAAAAGTCTTTTTATCTTCTGATTCTAAGGTTTAAGTCAAGTTGGGGTGACTATGTAAAAATCAAATTATGCCTGAATCAAGATTATAACTGATAAATCCTGAGATTTTGTGCCTAATTGAACCAATTAAATATATCATAGAAATTCCTGAATCATTTGTTTAAAAGGTTTAGGTGGACAGCAATACCAATGACTGACTTAACACCAGTCATAATAAACGCTAAAAATAAAACTGTAATGGAATGGCAACTTGGTCAATATGATTTCCTACTCAAACTCACAAAAATATGTGGTTTCTGTTTTGATTTGTACAGTTTCACTTAATATTTATTTCTATTGAAAAACAAAAAAAGATTTCTTTCTGATTTAGTTTTCGACTCTTGATGTGCGGGGGAACTATCTCTCTGGGGTTTTTCATGAGATAACAAATCTTGTTATGTTTTATCATATCAAAATCAAAAGATCAAAATGTTTATCTGTTTACTCAAGGCCATTGATTTGGAATTGGTAAGATAGTGTGTTTTCAAACTGAGCTTATTTAAGTTATTCTTATAATGTACAAGGACATAAATTTGTACTTGGAACATTACAGTGGTGTGAATAGGACATGAAATCAGATATTTCAAGAACATGCTTATGCAACGTATAAGTTTCATACTTATGTGCCGCATATGTTGAGTTGTATATAAAGTAGATATACGGTGCATAAGTCATTACCTATATGCCAGACTCTTCAAATCTCTCTGTCTTGATTCACTATATCATATAATCTCTAGCCGTGATTTTAATGAGGATATTTGTTTTGGTGATTTGCACACCAATTCAAATCTGAAAGGTAAGATTTGTGATGTTTTCTATCAGATCTGTAGATGAACAGTAACTAAGACCACGGATATGTCATATATGATTTTAATGAACATGTATTGAACAAAATAATCATCTCAACAGACTCGATTTGATGATACGAGATCATTGATAACAATCAATTGGATTATCATGGGTTCTTAGGGTCAGATCTGAATTGAAAGAACTTTTATGTTTGACTAAAACAAATTTTTGACCATTTAAACGTTCATATGTCATAAAATTGAACTCAAATGAATAATTAACGGACATGAACGATGATTGTATGATAGTTGTTGAGTCCAAATATTGTGCAGATTTGAAGTTTTGATTTTGCTCAAATCACAGACATATGCGCCGTATATGTTTATACATATACGGAGTATATGTTATTCATTGACCAAGGTCAAACATTCAAACTTATACGTTAAACTGACTTATACGTTGGATTTAACTTATAAGTTAAATCTGACTTATACATTAGATTTGAATTATATGTTGAACCAGACTTATACGGTGATATATACATTTATGCTAAATAGATCTTATCTGTGATTGAATTCAATATTAACATGTGTATCTACTTATGTTTTTCATATGGGAAAGAAAGGGAAAGTTACTGATCCAAAGCACAACATCTGTGCTTACTTGAATGAAGAGGATCCCAAAGCAGCAAAATTTAAAGTAATCATGATGTTCATAAAAATATCCAGAATTTACAAGGCTATTACACATTCAGTGGATCCATATGAAAGCATTGTCACTGAGTTTTGGAAGAATGCTAAAGTGTTTGGTACAGATATCCTATCTACAATGCAAGATCAGAAGATTGTCATGAATGAAGCTTTGATTAGAAAGGTTCTGGAGTTCGGGGATGAATCGACAGATCCAGTTGATTTGGATGAAAGAATGGTGAAAGGATGTATGCTTGGATGGGATACAGGGACTCATTGAACAGATTAGCCTTAAGGAAGACTACATTTTCAAGGCCATTCAAGTATCTTGTTCATATTATGGTTCATTTCCTTGGACATCGGAAAGGTGGTTACGAGGAGATTCTAGATTACCAAATGAGCATGATGGCTTCGTTGTGCTTAAACCTGAAGTACAATTTCTCCCGAATGATATTAGACAACTTGAAGATGAGTTTCAGAGACGAACAATGGTTACAATACCCGAGATTTGTACAGATGTTTGTTGAAGACGTATTTCCAAAGGTCAAGAAAGAGGGGCCAAAGATCTTTCTAGATCATGTCACTAGCAATAATCTGTCGAAGCTTGCAACCTATAAGAAAATCAAAGAAGCTAATATTCCAAAGTTCAGAGGATTATTTGGACATCTCAAGAATCCTGATTATGTTGCACCATCTGACAATAAATGGAGGAATGATGGAAGTGATTTTGATCGGGATGAAGAAGAAAGATTAATCTTGGAGTTTAAACTAGTGGGTAAACATTTTATCAAGATTGAGTCTGATACAGAAGGTGAATTTGTTACACCCAAGAAGAAAACGCAGAAGATTATGAAGAAAGAGGTTGTAACACCAATCACTCAAGAAGAAGTTTACTCAGCGACATCTGAGAAGGATCCTGAGGAAATAGAGTCAGATTCTGAAGGCCGAAGGATGAGACTAGCTAATCCAAGAGCTAAGTTTGAGAAGAGGGTTGTGAGTTCCAAGAAACATAAGTCCATAGATGAACAGGATGAATCTTATGTTCCTGAGAAGGTAGTGGAGAAGCCGGTGAAACCAAAGATGAATCATATTAAGAAGAAGTCAAGGTGGGCTAAATCACCAAAGTTAAAACTCATTGATGAACCTGATATTGAAAAAGAGGTGAATGTGACTCCTATCAATCCAGCATTTGTAATTGAAGAACCAGTTGTTGATCTGGGCAAAGATGATAACATTTTAAAGACACCATTTGTGGAACCATCTCCACACTTCAAGTTCCACATGTTTCACCTAAAGCGGCTAGAAAGGTTCCTGATTTTAGCTTACCTTCACTTAATGCGAGCTGTTTTGGAGATTTTCCTTCTTTTAGAGATCATGACTCATTGAAGGCTATTGTTACTGAAAAATGAATTCGAATTGATAGTTTGGTGATTGAGAATGAAAGGTTGAGGAAAGAAAATGCTGAACAGAAGAGAATGACCGAAGATGGTGAGTTAAGATGGAAACAACAAGCTGACTTGTTAAATCTTCATATGAAATATTTTGCTGTGTTGGAAGCAAAATTGGGTATTGACTTCAGAGGAGAGATTGAAAAGTTAGATGATACCGTTTTTACAGAAGTGTATAGAGGTGAAGCATTGATAGATGAGATTTGTTAGGGCACGGATTTTCAGTATCCTCAGAAAAGGTTATGTTCAGAACAGATTCAGGATGCGATATCCTCCAAGGTAACAGGTATCCTAATTACATTATATAACTAACACGATCTTTGCTACTTTCCTTATTTACCAGGTCAAAGATAGTTGTATAAATTCCCCAAAGACTCGCACTTTCAGTTAATAAAGCGTGACAAGAAAGGAAACGTGCTGATTGAAGGGCTAACGGATAATTGGAATAATTCCGCAGTTTCCTTATTTATAGGATATTCAGTTAGCTTTATATTTTTGTATAAATAGAGCTCAAAACTGGATCATAACACACACTAGACACACGAGACTTACCAGTACTAGCATTCTCTGTAATCACGATAAAGTTTGAGCTCCACCATTGTAATCACCTTTGTTATTAATAAACCGGTGGTGATAGTTTTCACCGCCTGGGGTTTTTTGCTTGTTATCCTAAGGATAACGGATTTTTTCCTCGCAACAAATCCTTGTGTTCAACCACTTTTATGTTCATTTCATATAAGCAACTAGTCCCGATTACTAATTTGGTTACAAAATTACCATTGTCAATTTTTGACCAAAACAATTTGGCGCCCACCGTGGGGTTAACGGTGCTTTAATCCATTAATTCCGTTTATTTCATTCAACTTCATTCTCTTTACAATGGCCTCACAACCAAAAACCAGTTCAGTCTTTGCTCCAGTGGTCACTACAGCTACAAGTGTCAACCCAGGACTTCCACCACTGCCAAAGAAAAATACTCAGCCCAGAGGGGAAATTTCACCATTCGCGGGGTCCTCCACACGGATAGACCCGGTTATTTCTAACAATGATGTTTTTGCTTTGATGAAACAGGTCAAAACGCACATGGAGCAGCAAGAGATGACCAACTCAAGGCTATTCAAGGAGATTGAAGGAATCAAGAAGAAACCAGGGCATGAAGCCACCCCAATCATGCCCAGGGCCCTTGATTTTGATTCTCCAGGATCTTCTATCCTTCAGAATCCCGGATCCTTGGGGACACAATCAGCAAGGATTCCACCACTTCAGCAATCAAGATACTGGGGAGCTTTTCCTTCGGTATCCTAGGAGTTACCTGGACCAACGAGGCTAGGGTCCATCAGCATGCAGCCTCGCTCAACCATGCTAGCCGGCATATTTTCATCAGAATCTCCTATGATGTCCTCAGAAGTACATGTTGGAGATGATAACCCTATGCAGGCACCACTTTATCTTGAGGATACTATCAATGGAGGAGTTAACCATTCTGGCTCAGGATACCAAAGACCTTAACAAAATCTTGGTAACAGTTTACTTAATCCTAATTTATACACTAACCGTGGATCTGTGCAGGATAAGGGAATATGTCCTGATATAACCAGGGAATTACAAAAAATGAAGGACATGATCTCCAGTATCCCCGGGATAATCCGTCCCATAGCTGAAGTCCCGGTGGGCAGTCACAAACTTTCCAGGTTCACTTGGCCTATATGCGACGTGGAGATCCCCAGGAAATTCCAGACTCCCAACATGAAACTTTATGATGGCACTACAGATCCTGAGGAACATGTGGCTCAATACAGGGAAAGAATGGAGGTCAACCCTATCCCCGCAGAAATCAAAGAAGCCTGTCTATGTAAAGGGTTTGGTTCGACACTAGCGGGGTCAGCCCTCAAATGGTTATTAAGTATTCCTTCCAACACTATCACTTCCTTTGCTCATTTAATTAACTTGTTTAATAATCAATTTTCTTGTAGTAGATCTTTTGAGAAAATGACAAGTGATTTATATAGAATTGTTTAGCATAACAATGAATCCTTAAGGGATTACATAATCAAATTTAGCAGGGAAGCCTTGGAAATCCCTAACCTTGACATGGCAGCTGCTGTTGAAGCCTTCAAGATGGGACTTAGGAAGGATTCTTCTTTCTATGACGACCTCCTCATGACTCCATGCAGGAATCTTGATGAAGTCAGAAACAGGGCATTAAGATACATTCGGCTGGAGGATGACAAGAAGGCTCATGGAAACTCGGTTGTCCCGAAATACGAGTCCACCAACAGGAAGTCCGACTCTCCACAAAATTTTTCAGACCGAAGCCTTATTCCAAGCAGGATAATCCCAAGATCAATGTTGTGGAAGAAGATGAAGACGACGAAGAATATCCTAAAATATCCGAATATTGCTTTAACCTTGATATTGGTGGTGTAATTTGTGCCATGCAGGATTTAGGTGACAAGGCCAGATGGCCTAAGAAGAATGAGAAGCCTGGATCAAACAAAGGCAAGTCAAAATGGTGTGCATTCCATGAAGACTTTGGCCATCGCACTGATGATTGTATAGCACTTCGGAAGGAAATAGGATACCTTCTCAGCAAAGGACACTTGAAGGAACTATTTGGAAAAAACAAGAACAAAAGCCAGGATCCTGACAAGAAACCTGAAAGGGCACCTTCTCCACCACCCGGAGCTAAGGTGGTATCCTTCATCTCGGGAGGATCTGACATCTGCGAAACCTCGTATTCAGTGGCTAAGTAACGTTCCAGAGAAACAAAGATGGACAATGGAGAAAGACCTCTCCGTACTTCCACATTGACGACTCAAAGAATCATATCCTTCGATGAGGAAGATAGACGTGACCTTATGGATCCCAACCATGACAGTTTGGTAATTACTTTATGTATAGCTAACTGTTTTGTGTGCAGGATACTCGTCGATAGAGGAAGCTCTGTGAACATTATTCAGATGGAGGCCTTGAAGAAAATGGATATCCCAGAAACAGAGATTATCCCGAAATCCTCAATTCTTGTCGGATTCAGTGGCAAAACCAAGAACACCTTGGGAGAAATCAAACTTCCAATATATATTGAGTGGACTAACTCCCTACAAAAATTTTGTGTTATTGACTCTTTATCTTGTTGTAATGTGATTTTAGGCAGGCCCTGGATCCACAGCATGAAGGCGGTACCCTCGACCTACCATCAATGTGTGAAACTCCCAAGTCCCTGGGGAGTCATCAAAATTGAAAGTGATCAGCAAGATTCCAAGGAATGTTATGCTTCATCAATGAAGTGGACTACAAAGCCTACTCAAGCAAAGCAATTACAGCAACAACAAGGGAAGGTCCTGCAAGCAAGAGAGCAGAATGTAAAGGAAGTATCTTTGGATCCTCAGGATACTGAAGTCAAAGTATTGTTGGGAACAAGTATTCCTGAGGATATTGAGATGGAATTGATATCCTTTCTAAAGAAAAGAGCTTCTACCTTCGCCTGGAAACATGAAGATATAACAGGTATATCTAAATCTATTATCACTCATAAACTTGGTATAGACAAATCTTTCAGGCCAGTACATCAAAAGCGACAGAAGTTTGCTCCTGAGAGAAACGCTATCATAAATGAAGAGGTGCAGAAGCTGCTCAAAACCAAGATGATAAGAGAAGTCCAATATCCTAAATGGTTGGCCAATCTAGTTGTTATCCAGAAGAAAAATGGAAAATGGAGAGTGTGTGTGGACTTCACATACCTGAATTCCCACTCACGCACATTGACTCAATGGTGGATGCAACTGCTGACCATGAGCTACTAACATTCATGGACGCATACTCAGGATTTCAACATATTCAAATGGAGCCTTCAGATCAAGAAGACACTGCCTTCATGACTCCTACAGGTATATATTGTTATACTGCAATGCCTTTTGGACTTAAAAATGCAGGTGCGACATATCAGAGGCTCGTCAACATGATGTTCAAAGACCAACTGGGGTACACGATGGAAGTCTACATAGATAACATGGTGGTAAAGTCAAAGAAGGTCGAGGATCATCTGAGAGACTTGGCAACAGCATTTGATATCATGGATGAATACAACATGAAGTTGAATCCAGCCAAGTGTCACTTGGGGTCAAAGCAGGAAAATTCCTGGGATACATGGTCACCAAAAGAGGGATAGAAGCAAGCCCAGAGTAGATCAAGGCTATCCTGGATATCAAATCACCAAGAAATGTCAAAGATGTCCAAAGATTAACCGGAAGAATAGTTGCTCTCAACAGATTCATCTCAAGATCTTCAGAGAAGTGTAAAGACTTCTATGATCCTGAGGAAGAATCAAAGGTTCGAATGGGGAGAGAAGCAAGAAAGGGCATTGGTTTCTCTGAAGGAATACTTATCCTCAGCACCACTCCTGATGAAGCCAATTGATGGTGAGCCATTATCCCTGTACCTAGCAGTTTCCGGGAGTGCAATCAGTGTTGTCTTGGTCAAGGATCATGAAGGTCAACAACATCCAATATACTATGTAAGTAAAAGCCTACTAGATGCTGAATCCAGGTATTCTTATCTTGAAAAGTTAATTTTAGCACTTACAATGGTTTCAACTAAACTTAGACATTACTTTGAAACTCACACTATACATGTAAAGACTAACTATCCTATCAAGGCTGTTTTGAGAAAACAAGAGATGTCAGGTAGGATGGCAAAGTGTGCTGTGAAACTCAGCGCATATGATATCTTGTATGAGCCGAGGACAGCCATCAAGTCTCAAGCACTTGCCGACTTTGTGGCTGATTTTAGCCAGGATATAATTGAAGAAGTTGAAAAAGAAGTTCAGCAATTGGAAGTCAAGGAAAGTTGGACCCTACATACTGACGGTGCCTCCAACATAAGAGGAACAGGTCTAGGTATCCTGTAAAATTGCCACAGGGGGACATTATACCTCTATCTATATCTTGTGAATTTCAGGCTACTAATAATGAGGCTGAAAATGAAGCCTTAATAGCTGGTTTGCAATTAGCTAAGGATATGAAGGTCAGGTATGTTCAAGTTTATGTTGATTCTTTGTTATTAGCTAACCATTTCAATGGCTCTTATGCAGCGAATGCAAAAAACTTAGCGAAATATTTAGAAATAGTTAAGAAATTAGCTATATATTTCGAGACATTTAACATAGTGCAGGTACCAAGATAAGAGAACACCGAAGCAGATGCCTTAGCAAACTTGGCATCAGCTCTCAAGATACCAGGAGATGTCAAGATACCTATCGTGCATATCTTGACTCCAGAAACAAAGGAGAACCTTGAAGTCTTAGAAATTTCAAATCCTAAGGATAATCCAGCATCTTGGACCGATCCCATAATACGGCATCTTCAGAATAACGAGATCCCAGATGGAGAAAATCTCAGAGCATTCTGAATGAAGGTAACCCAGTATATTATCCTAAATAATGTGTTGTACAGGAAATCACTTGCAGGTCCATACTTGAGATGCTTGGAATATCGAGAAGCACAAGAAGTTCTCAAAGATATACATGAAGGTGACTGCGGAAACCACACTGGGGGCAGGGCCTTAGCATCCAAGATACTAAGGACAGGATACTTCTGGCCAACGATGAAAAGAGATGCAATGGATTTCTCCAAGAAGTGTGATACTTGCCAAAGACATAGCAACATATTACATCAACCAGCTGAACCATTATATCCTATCATCTCCCCATGGCCATTTATGAAGTGGGGAATGGATATTATGGGAAAGCTGCCCAAGGCTCCTGGTGGAAAAGTCTTTATGTTAGCCATGACGGATTACTTCTCCAAGTGGATCGAAGCAGAGGCATTTGTTCTAGTCAAAGAAAAGGATGTGATCTCTTTCATCAAACGCAACATATTAACAAGATTCGGTATCCCAGCAGAGATTGTTTATGACAATGGACCACAATTCATCAGAAAAAGAACAACCGACTTCTGTGAAAGTTGGGGAATCAAGATGGTGACTTCAACTCCAGTACATCCTCAAGCTAATGGTCAAGCAGAATCTAGTAACAAGATCATCATCAACAATCTGAAGAAGAAATTGGGATCCGAAAAAGGGAAATGGACTGAAGAACTACCATTTGTTCTTTGGGCTGATAGAACCACGTCGAAAAATGCAACAGGACAAACACCTTTCTCCTTGGTGTTTGGGTCGAAGCTGTTATCCCTACAGAAATGGTGATCCCCACAGCAAGAACCAGCATCCAGGATACTGAGTCCAACAAACAAAATCTTACCGAAGACCTGAATACCATCGATGAACTCAAGGATCTCACCAGAATCAGAATGACAGCATACCAACAAAGAATAGCCAAATCCTACAACAAGAATATCAGGATTTGAAGGTTCCAGATAGGAGATATGGTATTAAGAAAGGCATTCCAGAATACCACTAACCCAGCAGATGGAAAGCTAGCTCCAAAGTGGGAAGGCCCTTACTTAATCGATTCAGAAGCAGGTAAAGGGGTCTACAGGTTAATCACTATGGAAGGTGTTCCTATACCAAGAGCTTAGAATGTTATTCACCTAAAGACATATTTTTGTTAGTATCCTCAACTAGTACGTTTGTATTCTAAAGATAAAGGTATGTTGCCTCATCTATTTTTACATTCCTTGAACGTTATTATCTCTAAATCAAGCTTACTGACTTAAGCATCGGAGGGGTGTTAGCCAGGCTAACACCCACCCCTCATCAAGAGCTTAGTGTCTTGCAGTTATCCTAAGAACATGTTATCTCGACAACAGTCAGAGGCTGATCACCTCCCAAACGAATATGATATCCCTGATATCCCTCAAGGTTTAAAGGTCTTCACCTTTCCAACGAACGCCAGGGGTGCACGAATATGATATCCCAGATATCTCAAATGGTTTAAAGGTCTTCACCTTTCTAACGACACATGGAGCGCACGATGATTCGGGTATAGTTTGAGACAGGCTGACCAGACCAGCTGACAATCCATCTGTTGTTGGCTATATACCGAATCCTTAAGATAAGTGGCAGACGTGTCACACAAACGGTTTATAACACTTTCTGGGTAAGTGTAAAGCACCTAAGTTGTTCATTTTCATATTCTAAATGAAAGCCCTCAATCAATTTCAATGATTAATGGGGTTTCGTGGTCAATTTCATCTTGGCCCGTTTAGGGTTTATGTTAGCTTGATTTAGGGCTTTTAAATTACTCAATGAATTAACCCGAATTAGCTACCGACTCTTTTAGATTTTATTATTATATTGATGGTTTGAACATGTTAGACCAGAATCCGGTCTCATACCGACATACATGTCAGACACGAACCAACATGTAAGGCCCCGACCCCGGTGCCCTACATTGGGCGTTGGATTTACTCATACACACAGTTCTAAATATCATAGTGAAATAAAACTTTTTACGGAATCATAAAACATCGAACAATATATTACAAATTATCAATCTTGTCTTAATAGAATTTAACTTGTCTTAAGCATAACATAAAATATCACAACATTTCTTCTCTCAAGATGCCAGTCTCTCAGTCCCTACCATATGCCATCCTCAAGCCAGCTTCTTCAACCTATTTATCTGCGTGCATACTAAAAGTTAGCTATGCTGAGTGACTTCTGGTTAACCAGGCAACATACAATTCATTCATATACTTACAAGTACGCATGTTGACTTGGATATTTACAAAGGAACATTGGAATCTTCTCACCCTCCTCAAAGAAATGGCTAAGTATGGACTACGAGCAAGCTTTGGCATTCGAGCATGGTTTCACTACCTCGAGCATGGGTCTTATGGCTGTAAGACTATCATCAAGAATTTCTTCTAGGTGTTGAAGGCTTCGAGCAAGCTACACTTCATCAAGTAAGGATGTTCTTCGTCAAGTATGGATTTCCAATCGAACAAACAACTTGACCTATCTGGCTTAAACCAAGTGTTCCGAGCACATTGGTGGGTCGAGCATGGATACAATAAAGAAAGATCATAAATGTTCTAAGTATAGACTTCAAGCATGGTTCAGTCCCGAGCAAGCTTCTCACTCGATTATGCTGAAGATTGTTCTCAATAAGTTACAAGGCACGATTGAAGAGATCTATAAGAACATGCGTGCTCATAGGACTTATTAGAGCAAAGCAAGGATTCATCATGAAGATTGAAGTCTTCTGGAGAGAATATTTTTTATCTGAAAATATTCTAAGTAAATTATGCTCGAAGACTTGTATCGAGCATGTCATGCATATCAAGTATGCTCGACAAGGATATATCATACTCGAAGACTTGTATACACTTGTATTTATTTATGTCATTCATTATGTAGACATTAGGGTTTCTAGAAAGAATGGCTGGGCCTATAAATAAATTCCTAGGTTTACAATGTAAAGGCGGATCTTTTGCTTAATACGAGGGCACAATCACCTGAGCGAATATTCTCTTTGTGTAACCTCGTACAGCCGCCGTCACGAATCTCTAGACATTCCTTGTATTAAATCACTATTCCATTAAAACGATATATCAATAATAGTGAATCTTTGTCTACAATCTTCTTTACTGATTATCTATTGTCATTCAAACCTTTATTCCCAACCCTTGAATATACTGATTCCGCTGGGATCGAAAATACTAAAATTGCTCTTTGTTATATTTGTAGATGGCTGCAATCAACAATCCACCTAATGTTATTATCCCACCCGTTAATAACCTGTCACTAAGATCTATTCTCAATAAGGATCGTCTAAACTATAACAACTTTATGGATTGGTATCGAAATTTGAGAATCATTCTCAAGCAAGAAAACAAATACTACGTAATAGAGGATCCAATTCCCGATGAACCTAGCATTGATTATGCCGATAACTATAACAATTGGGTAAAACACAACGAGGATTCAGCGCAAGTTTCTTGCCTCATGTTGGGAACTATGATTCCCAAGATTCAAAAGGATTTTAAACTTCATGGGGTATACAACATGATCACCCAACTTAAGGAAATGTTCTTTACACAAGCTAGGGTGGTACACTTCAAAACAGTTCGAGCGCTTCATGCATGTCGTATGGAATAAACCCAATCGTTTTCCTCCTATGTGCTTAAGATGAAAAGCCACATTGATCGTCTCGAGCACCTTAATTGTCCCGTCTCAAAAGAGTTAGCCATGGATTTAATCCTATATGGGCTAAGCAAGAAGTTTAAGACTTTTGTTATGAATTATACATGAATGGGTGGGACAAAAGCATTGGTGAGCTTCACGCAATGCTCAAGAAGGCCGAGACGGGAATGGGTAAGAAGGTTTTACCCGTTCTCACGATCAGTGAAGATAGAAATAGGAAGAGGCATCACCCGGAACCCAAGGCAAAGGTTGCCAAAGGTAAGGATAAGTCAAGGGCAAGTTCAAGGAAAAGGTGAAAGCAGAACCACCCAAACCGAAAGAAAAGAAGCCAAAGGTTTGTACGGAGGATCCGTGCTTTGGATGTGGGGAGATAGGGCATTGGATGAGGAATTTTTCAACCTATCTAAAAGAGTTGAAATCTAAGAGGGATGCGGGAAAACCTCGGGTACAACTTTCATGATTCATGTTGATCTTAATATTATTTCCTCTAACACATGGGTATTGGATACTGGATGTGGAACTCATATTTGCAATTTGTTGCAGGGGTTCAAAGGAAGTGATGGATTCAAGAAGGGAGATATTAGTCTCTTAATGGGCAACAGAGCAAAGGTTGTTGTCAAAGTCCGAGGGGACTACATTTTGAAGCTTCCAATTGGTTTGGAAGTTATTTTAAATAATGTTTTGTATGCTCCTAGTTTGACTAGGAAAATTATCTCCGTTTCACTTTCAAGACAATATGGTTATGATTTTAAATTTATGGATGATTGTATCTGTGTTTTCATGAATGATGTCTTTCATTTTAAAGTGATGGCGTCTAATGGCATTTATGAATTTGTTCATGATAACACATCTTATGATAACACGTTGTAATGGATTTGAGTAAGAATTATCTTTCGCATTGTCGCCTTGGTCACATAAACAAAGACCGCATACATACACTTCAAAAGAATGGTCTTTTGGAATCAAATGAAGATGATTCATTTGATAAATGCGAGTCTTGTATGTTAGGAAAGATGACCAAGGACCCTTTTAGTGGAACAAACGAAAGGGCAAAAGACTTATTAGGTATCATACATACGGATGTATGTGGTCCTTTTAAGGCAATGACATGGAATGGTAAAAGATACTTCATTACCTTTATTGACGACTATAGTCATTATGGGTATGTGTACTTGTTAAGACACAAAGATGAAGCTTTTGAAATCTTCAAAATCTTCCAAAATGAAGTACAAAATCAACTCAATAAAACCATCAAAGTACTTCATTCGGATAGAGGAGGTGAATACCTAAGTGATTCTTTCCAAGATCATCTTAGAAATTATGGAATCATCTCACAACTTACTCCACCCGGAACACCACAACATAATGGTGTATCCGAGAGGAGGAATCGAACTCTATTGGATATGATTCCATCTATGATGGCTAGAAGCACATTGCCTCTATCATTTTGGGGTTTCGCTTTGCTCTCCGCAGCCCGTATTCTAAATATGGCCCCAACCAAGAAAGTGGACAAGACACCTTTTGAAATATGGAATGGAAGGGCTCCATCGTTATCATATTTAAAGGTATGGGGTTGTGAGGCTTATGTCAAGAACAACACCCAAAACAAACTTGAAAGCAAATCCACTAAGTGTATCTTTGTAGGATGTCCCAAGGACTCCATGGGATTTTATTTCTACAACCCAACCGAGCAAAAGGTGTTCATTGCTCGAAAGGCCGAGTTCTTGGAAACTAAGTTCCTTATGGAAGGTACTAGTAGATCGGTGGAGCTCGAGGAGGATCGAGAACCACAAGCCGATACATGTTTGGTTGATACTAGCAATCAACAAGAGGATGTTGAGAATGATCAAATGGTTGATCAAAACACACAAAACGTTCGCAAATCTGGTAGAATTAGTCATCCAACCAAAAGATATGGATTTTTCATGGATGGATGCTATAGGCTTTGGTTGTACCACCTCTTAATTCCAAACCAGTTAGAAGTAAGTGGGTTTTCAAGAAGAAAACTGATATGCATGGAAACTTGGATGCTTATAAAGCAAGAATTTTAGCAAAAGGTTTCACTCAAACTCAAGGGGTTGACTATGATGAAACTTTTTCTCCCGTAGCAATGCTAAAGTCTATTAGGATATTGTTTGCCATAGCCGCACATTATGACTATGATTTATGGCAAATGGATGTCAAAACCGCTTTTCTTAATGGGTATCTTGAGGAAGATGTCTATATAGTTCAACCCGAAGGTTTTGTCGATCCACAACATCCTAATAAAGTATGCAAGTTAAAGAAATCAATATATGGATTGAAACAAGCATCTAGAAGCTGGAATCACCGTTTTGATGAAGAAGTTAAGAAATTTGGATTCATCAAGAATGGTGATGAAGCTTGTGTGTATAACAAAGCTAGTAGGAGCATCATCACTTTCTTAGTATTGTATGTTGATAACATACTACTATTTGGAAATGACATTCCAACCATGGAAGGTGTAAAAGCATGGCTTGGAAGTTGTTTTTCCATAAAAGATCTTGGTGAAGCCGCCTACATAGTCTATAGGGATAGATCAAGGTGGTTGATAGGTTTAAACCAAAGTGCATACATTGACAAAATCTTGAAAAGGTTCAAGATGGAGAACTCTAAGAGAGGTTTGGTACCTATTCAAAGAGGAACGATATTGAGTTCATCTCAATGCCCAAGCTCAAAGGAAGAGCAAGATAAAATGAATGGAATCCCATACGCATCGGCTATTGGATCCATCATGTATGCAATGATATGCACTAGACCGGATGTGTCATGCGCTTTAAGCATGACAAGTAGATACCAACAAAATCCGGGAAATAGCCATTGTATGGCAGTTAAAAGTATATTGAAATATCTTAGAAGGACTAAGGATATGTTTCTAATATACGGTTCGGGTAAAGAGGAACTTGTTGTAAAGGGTTACACGGATGCGAGTTTCCAAACTGATCGAGATGATTCTCTATCACAATCGGGATATGTTTTCATCATGAATGGTGGGGATGTCTCTTAGAAGAGCTCAAAACAAGATGTGGTAACATTGTCCACTACAGAATCGGAATACATCGCCGCCTCATTGGCAGCTCAAGAAGCTGCGTGGATAAGGAAATTCATTGCCGACCTAAGGGTGGTCCGTACCATTCAGGACCCTCTAGAAATCTTTTTTGACAATGAGGGTGCGATTGCTCAAATCAAGGAACCTAGTGCACATCAAAAGACGAGGCACATTGAGCGGAGATTCAACTACATAAGGGATGAAGTTGAAAAGGGAAAGATAAGTATTCGCAAAGTTCACACCGATCAAAACATTGCTGATCCACTCACTAAACTCCTTGAAAGGCCAAAGCATGAAGGTCACACTTGTGCCTTAGGACTTCGATATTCTAGTGATTGGATATGATCTATTTTGTATTTGGGTATCGGAACAATTGTTATTTTACTCATCATATGATTATTGTTTATGATTATGACATTTTGAGTTATGTTCCATTTTAGCATGTTTAAATCCATGAATAAATCAATTATTCGAAATGTCTGTAGTCGTTCATGTTTGTGGGAACAAGTATGAAGGTAAGACTATTATGAACTTGGATTGGTGGATATTCATAAGGAATGAATATAAAGCAAAAGGTTTCTACCAAGGTTCATAGATATGTATGGGATATAAATATTGGACTGACCCGCTCTCAAATGTTACTACATGGAATTTTTGTGATTGATCATAAGTAAATTTGAGGAAAGGCGAATTTCATAGTATCCTCTGACCTGAGATACATATTGGGTCTTCACCAAGTATCATAATTTGACTTAGTTCTTCGCTGCTCTGAAACATGACGGTACATAAGGCTAAGATCGGGTGCAATACAAGGTGATTGTGAGAGATGTATGTAGTCAAAAGGAGATTTGTCCCTCTTATTCGTTGAGAGTAAGATGTCTAAGGCCTGTTAAGTTAAATCAATAGAGAATGATCACTCTATCTCTGGATTTAACATGACATCTGGGACAAAAGGATAAATGATAGATTCACCAAAATCATTTCAAGTAAGGAACTTGAAGGGGATGATGTTATTGAATGGCACTTTGTCATGCGTATTAGGGGTAGTAAACCATAGTTAGGCGGTATTTGCTACTTGCATCAACTTTCTATGTATCTTTTCCAAGTGGGAGATTGTTGGACTCGGTCTGCCCAAGACACATATTATAATTGATGTGGCTAGCACGTCATTATCCAAGTCGGGTCATACCCAATAACAAGCTAGACAAACACCAATTATATTTGTTTATATATGATATGATCATAAGTAAATAAATATTGACACTTATGTTATTTGGAAAGGGTTTCTAAATACAATGTACTTGTGAAATGAATGAATCATATGGATGATTTATATTTTGAAAGAGAACATTCCATAGTGTAATTAAGATGGTTAAATAACAATATGTGAAAATTATTACCTAGCATATTACTTATAATGTGTTATAACACAATATAACTTATAACACATAAATATATATATATATGTATATATATATATGTATGTATATATACATATATATATATATATGGAAAGTGTTAAAAATAATAAAAACAAGAAAGGAAGGAGGGTGCCCCCCCCCCCCCTCTTCCTCTTCCCTTATTTTATTATTTATCCAAATTAGTGGAGACATGCAAGGTTTTTAATTGGGGCTATGGGTGGTGCAAAAAGATACACACACTTCCTCTTTCTCTCTCAATTTTGCAAGTTACATAAAAATTCTCTCCACTCCCTTTTTCTCTCTATAATTTCGGCCAAAGAGGAGCCAAGGGAAGGAAGAAAATCTTAAATGTAAATTCGAACTAAGAGGTGTGTTGTTGAAGGCTTGAAGGGTATACAAGCTTGAGGAACTCCTCCTTTGAAGTTCTAGCCTACCATTCATCATCTCTTTCACACTTCCTTGGTGTTGAAAGGTAGTCTTAACATGCATGGACTTATAGTGACATGCATGCGTTTTTTAGTATGTATATCGTATATGGATCCGGGATTGGGTTTTGCATGTGTAAAATTGGTTTTACATTCATTAAAGTAACGAGATTTAAAACTTATTTCCACTGCGTTTTTCATAAAAGTAAGGTTTTATGACTTTGATAATCTTGTTAAACCCCAACACCACATACATCCGAATGTATGATACTTAATAAGTCTTTTGCCCTTTTGTTTGTTCCACTAAAGGGTTCCTCGGTCATCTTTCCTAGCATGCAAGACTCACATTTATCAAATGAAACATCTTCATTTGATTCCAAAAGACCATTTTTTTAAGTGTATATATGCGATCTTTGTTTATGTGACCAAGGCAACAATGCCAAAGATAGGTCTTACTCAAATCCATTTTGAGTTTCTTGGTGCTTGATTGGTACAACGTGTTATCATAATATGTGTTATCATGAACTAATTCATAAATGCCATTAGACGGCATTGCTTTAAAATAAAAGACATCATTCATAAAAACACAAATACAATCGTCCACAAACTTTAAATCAAAACCATATTGTCTTAATAAAGAAACGGAGATAATATTCCTAGTTAAACTAGCAGCATACAAAACATTATTCAAAATAACTTCCAAACCATTTGGAAGCTTCAAAATGTAGTCTCCTTGAGCTTCGACAACAACCTTTGCTCCGTTGCCCATGAAGAGACTTATATCTCCTTTCTTATATTGATCACTTCCTTTGAACCCCTGCAACAAATTGCAAATATGACTTCCACATCTAGTATCCAATAACCATGTGTTAGAAGAAACAATATTAAGATCAATATGAATCATGAAAGGTTTCCCCCGCATCCCTCTTAGCTTTCAACTCTTTGAGATGGGTTGGACAATTCCTCATCCAATGCCCTATCTCTTCACAACCAAAACACGTGTCCTCCGCGCTAACCTTTAACTTCTTTTCTTTTGGTTTGGGTGGTTCCGCTTTAGCCTTCCCCTTGAACTTACCCTTGACTTGTCATTTACCTTTGGCAACCTTTGCTTTGGGTTCCGGGTGATTCCTCTTCCTATTTCCACCTTCATTGATCGTGAGAACTGGTAAAACCATTTTACCCATTCCGGTCTCGGCCTTTTTAAACATTGCGTGAAGCTCACTAATGCTCTTGTCCCATCCATTCATGTTGTAATTCATTACAAAGGTCTCACATTTCTTGGTTAGGCCATTAAAGATCAAATTTGTGGCTAACTCTTTTGAGATGGGACAATTTAGCCATTCAAGACGATCAATATGGCTTTTCATCTTGAGTACATAAGATGAAGTCGATTGGGTTTCTTCCATACGACATGCATGAAGTGCTCGAATCGTTTCGAAGTGTTCCACCCTAGCTTGTTTAAGGAACATTTCCTTAAGTTGGGTGATCATGTCGTATGCCCCATGATGTTCAAAATCCTGTTGAATCTCGGGAATCATAGTTCCCAACATAAGGCAAGAAACTTCCACCGAATCCTCGTTGTACTTAGCCCAATCGTTATTGGCTTAAGCATCGTCAATGTTAGGTTCATCGGGAATGGAATTGTCTAAAATGTAGGATTTCATTTCTTGCCTGAGATCGATTCTCAAGTTTCGATACCAATCCATAAAGTTGTTATAATTGAGACAATCCTTATCAAGTATAGCTCTTAGTGATAGGTTATGAATGGGTGGGATAATGGCGTTAGGTGCATTGTTGATTGCGGCCATCTACAAATTTTAACAAAGCTCAATTTTAGTATTTTCGGTATCATTAAAATTTTAATCGTTAATACCCTTTATGTCTCCTAGACAATTAATGATTAAAATCTAGACCCGGCGTCACATTCAAATAGTAATTATGTAACCTTTATCCTACTATTTAAATTAACAAGGTAGTCAACGATTAACGATTGCAACCCTTTGCAACTTCGAGTTTTATGGGATTTGTTAAACATCTTATGTTTAGTTGGCATGTTTAATCCCATCAACACCATTGTACGCCATGCTTCGGTGACCCTATTCACATGGTTTCCAATTTAAGTCGTCTTACTTACACACACGTGTGAGTTTACACATACAAGTGGTTAGGTGACCTTTATCCCACAAATATGGTAAACCCACCTCAAACTCACAAGTTTCCTCCAATGTGGTTAGGTGACCTTTATCCCATATCGAGTTCCCAAGTGATTCGAGTGTTGTATAAAAGGATGGTGTTTGACTTATTTTATAAAAGGGATTTTTGTTTTTTAAATTCTAGATTGGAAAACAATTTATGTAACTTACATTTGCATGCATTCAAATGTATGGTACTTAGTTGAAAAACCTATTTTCAAAGTTCCTATTAATAAAACCCATTTTATTTTGAAATCATTAGCCTTTAATAAAACTAATTTTATTACCTAATTATTTCTAAGGAACCAATTTTATGCAAGTTGTTGATTTTAAGTTGTTAAGAATCCATATTGCAATAAGATAAACAAAATGTAGATCAACCAAACAAGCATAAAACAAACAACCACGAGTTCATAACCATAGCCGCCTAATATTGACTACACTTGTTAACCGAAACAAGTGTGCCAAAAAGTTTCTCCTAAGGGACCAAAAGGACATAGGCTTGTGTCAGTGGACTCCCACTTGATCCCGCATCCAAATGCTTCAAGCGTCCATTTCGTGTTGTGTCTCCTTCACTTTATTTGGGCTTCCTTCATTGCATCTTCTTTTACAACATTATGTCCTAATACAATTTTCTATAGTAAAAGAAATACAACTAATCTACTTATTATTACATACCAAATGAAATAAATAAATAGATTACAAAACCCAAAAAAAATTATTGCAACCATATTGAATGAACAAACAACCACAACACAACCATTCATCCAAACACAAGGCCATGGCTAGGTTATGAACATCTAATACATATCCATATATGCAAGAATCATAAGACCAAAATGGTTCCCCTTTTTCCCTTAAAACTTTTGGCCGAACCTTAGGCAAACCGAAAGTTTCGGGTTTTGTCCAAACAAAACAATCAATCATCCATATGACTTAATTTTTCAAGATTAGCACATGCATGTAAGTATAATCTTGAAAAACCAAGGGATAACCAAAACCCCTAAAATTTTCGGCCAAATGGGGAACCCCACAATAAACAAGAAAATTTTTGGGTCTAATGAAGCATGCATTCGTATAAGCGGCTCTTGATGCCATTGTTGGGTTTTAACAATATTATCAAAGTCATAAAACCTCATTTTTATGAAAAATGAAGCGGATATAATATTTAAATCTTGTTAATACGATGAATGTAAAACCAATTTTACACATGCAAAACCCAAAACCCGGATCCAAATACGAAATACATACTTACCAACACATGGAACCACAAGAAATGCATGCATGTGTGCTACATTTCAAGAAAACCAAGAATGGGTGAAGAAGGTGATGAATGAAAGGCAAGAACTTCAATGGAGAAGCTCCTAAAGCTTGTATACCCCAAGCCTCCAACTTACACCCTTGTAGTTAGGAATCTTACACTTGAAAACACTCTTTCTTGTTCTTTCTTCTTCTTAGCCGAAAATGAATGGAGGAAGAAAGAAAGAGATATTGTTTTCTTGTTCTTGTGTGTGTGTAAGAGAAGGAGAAGTGCACCACCAAAGTAACCAACAATATGCTTTGCATGTTGTATTATATCAAAAAAGAGAGAGAAGGAGGGAAAGTGGGGGGCCGGCCACATGGTCTCCCTTTTTACAAATTCAAAATTTCAATTTTATGATATAAAACATATATATATGTTATGTAACAAAATGTAACATAACATTTTTTAAGTATCATGCAAATGTAACAATTCTCTCATATAGTTATTTAACAACTTAAATAACATTATGAAATGCCTTCTCTTATAATATAAATCATCCATATGATTTATTTATTACACAAGTACAACGTATTTAGAAACCCCTTTCCAAATAACATAAGTGTTAATATTTATTTACTATGATCATATCATATATAAACAAATATAATTGGTGTTAGTCTAGCTTGTTATTGGGTATGACCCGACTTGGATCATAACGTACTAGCAACATCAATTATAATATGTGTGTTGGCAGACCAAGTCCAACACATAAAAAAACCCGGTACTCGCTTAACAATGGAAAAACAAACTTTGGTCTTCAATCTCGATCAAAACTTGCTTTTCCTCCTCTTGAATCGACCTAGAGCAGAAAGTTTGGTGGCTGGTGGCAACTTATGGCGTTTAAGGTTCTTAAAATGGTTTATATAAGATGAAACAACTTCATAGCCGACAATATGGTCACCCACGTCACGCGGGGGGGACATCCTCTCATCCTACAAGCCACGCCCCCGACAAAATAGTCAGGGGCGTGTTTTTTTTCGAGAAATCACCACGCTATGTGGCACAAAGGGGGTATATCTCTTTATTTTTTTGATTTTTTTAATTATTATTTTAATTACAAATCTCTCAGAGTTTGTGCCGCAACCCGTAAGCTCGACTTTCGCGTCTTTTAGCTCGTTCTCCAATCCTTTCGTGCACGGGTACCTAAAAACACGAGAATTCGTAAATACATGTTATTTTCAACACATAACAATATAATATAGCACAATTTCTTTAACAAAACGGGTGTTAAAACAGATGTGTTTTGCAATATGTCACGTCAAGTACACGCCAAGAAAAACATATAAGAAGAAATAAATGTCCATTATTTTTTTAAAATTTATTTATTATTAAAAATTAAAATCATAATAATAATAATAATAAAGAAAGAAAGAAAGAATAGCAAAAGACGTCTTTTATGTATCAACGTTTTTTCAATGGACGTTCTTTAGCAAAAGAAATGACAGAAACATACTTTATATTTCAAATATCTTTCATGTTACGTCCTTTGGCACTAATTTAGTTAATTTTTTTTTTATTTTTGTTCATGTGCTAAACACATAAGGGCAATGTGGTAAATTCACACATTTATTTAATAACTAAAACTAAAAACTAAATACATTAAATACTCTCTCTCTCTCTCTCTCTAACCAGTCACCACCCTCGCCCTCACCTTCTTCTTCCTCCTCTAAACACACATCATCTCCCCAATTTCACCCCCAAATCCTTTATCTCTGCCACCAAATAAAGTGATAAACCATCATCCTATATGATTCTTAATCCCATTTTAAATTAACACCCTAAACCTCCAAATCTTCGTTTGAACCATTTTAATCGAGGAAGATGAAACGGGATCTGGATATGACACAACGGCCAAGTCAGTTGATTAGGGTTTCTGATCGTAACTAAAAACATGAAAGGAAATTTATCATCTAAACCCTAGAATCCAGTTTCACACAGAATCCCTTAATCTAACATCCATTTTGATGCTCAAGGATGAGAAATGGAGAGAGGAATGATATCAGTGGATCGATGGGCCGAAGTTAGTGAAATGCATTTCATACAAGGTTTACACCGTCGTCGTCTTACGTCGGCTGGTTGTTCATAATCAATGGGAACAAAAGGCATTTAACCTTGTTGGTATTAGTGGTTGATTTATCTTTGTGATTCATGTGTTCTTCACTATCTATCTGAATTTTGTTAAAATTGTTAGGGTAAACGAAGTGTAACGAATGATGGAGGCGACTACGGCGGCAGATCCATGAACGACGAAGGATCGTACGGTGATAGTTGCAAACATGGTGATGATTTCAAGTGTTAGTGGTTCCGAAAATCGTGATGGTGTAGAGAGAGGGCGGTGATGGTGGGTGGTAGAGGAGTGTGTGTGTGTGTGTGTGAGAGAGAGAGAGAGAGAAGGAGAGAAAGAGGTAGGTTTGCATATTTTTTCATTTCATTGAAAAATAAAAAAAAAATTATTAAAAGACTAAATTTTTAATCTAATCACACAAATATCCCTTAAAAGGGTAAAATGACCACACTTCTCATGTGCAAAACACATGACCAGATTTAACGAAAATATTTAATTGGGTTAGTTCCAAAAAACATAATGTGATTTGAAACATGAAATATGTTTTCCGGTATTTCTTTTGTTGAAGGACATATGTTGAAAAAACGTTTAAATATAAAGCTACTGTCTTTTGTTATAAATATAAATGAATATAATAAATAAATAAATAAAAGAAGCTGTGGGAAGTGTTTATCCTGCCTGCCTGGACGACCAATGATATCAACAAACAGTCTATCCGGTTTTGCGATCCACAATCATAATCATAATCATAATCATAATCATAATCATAATCATAATCATAATCATAATCATAATCATAATCATGGCGGGCAAGAGTCAAGAGCGTGGGCCCACTGGAAGAAAATGAAGCAGCCGAAGCTTATAGTGGCGCCAATGTACGACGGTTCAGAGCTCCCCTTCCGAATGCTTTGTCGGAAGTACGGCGCCGAAGCTGCCTACACTCCTATGCACAGAGAATTTACCACCTGCCAGGAAGACCGGCCTTTGTTTGTTCAGTTCTCTGGAAACAGATCCAGATATCTTACTAGAAGCAGCATTTCGAGTGGAATCGCTGTGTGATTATGTTGACATTAATTTGGGGTATGATATGATATGCTTCACTTCCGGCCGGGGGGGGAGGGGGGGGGGGGTGGCTCAGTCAGTTTTAACGGTTTAGTGTTTTCAGGTGTCCTCAACGAATTGCCCGCAGTGGAAACTATGGCGCCTTTCTTATGGACGATCTTCCCCTCGTTCAATCTCTAGTCCAGAAACTAGCCCGCAACCTTACCGTCCCAGTATCTTGCAAAATCCGTTTATTTCCTCAGCTGCAAGACACCATCAACTATGCCAGGTTACTAGAAGATTCCGGCTGCTCACTCATAGCAGTTCATGCCCGAACAAGAGACGGGAGAACCCGAGAAAGGGCTAACTGGGATGCCATTAAATCCGTCAAAAACGCTGTCAAAATCCCGGTTCTTGCTAATGGCAATATTCGTCACATGGAAGATGTTCAAAACTGTTTGATAACCACAGGTCACAAACTTAACTGAAATAACCAACTAGGTTGAGAGACTGATGTTTCGGTTATGAATTGTTAGAACCGTGTAGGCTTGCAAGTGGACCGAACAAACACATTTTCGTGTTTGTTTGTTTAATATTAACCGAACAAACGATCAAGCACGAACCAGTAAATGATCAAAGTCTTCTTGCTTGTGCTCGTTTGTTAAGAAAATGGGCGTGTTCGTTTATGTGGGCTCGTTAACGGTATAAACGAGCAGTTAACGGACATAACTAAACATAGATGATTGAACTTAACTAAAGCTAAAACCAATTTAAAGTAATTGTGAACAACAATGTATTGGGCCTGAAAAGCTACTACAACCAGACTCCATTGTGTTGGGACTAAAATTTTAATGAATGTATTAACGAAGGTAAATGAACAACCTTAAACCAACGTAAACTAACGAGCACAAATGAGCGTAAACAAACGAACGAGGCATGCGTTCATATTCGTCCATTTAACTAAATAAACAACTTTTGTTCATGTTTGTTTCGTTGTTTGTTTATTAAACAAACGAACTTCCCACCAAACGGTTCACTCAATGTTCAGTCCGTTTACAAGCATATGGTTCGATTATGGTTATATGTGTATAAATAACCAAATTAACCAAACTGAACTGACATAAAACTCAACCCATACATTTTTTAAACTTTTGAAAATAATATTTTATAAGTCTTATCAATTCTTTAGTAAATAAATTATACTATCTATAATAACAAAAAGATTGCTAGTAATCAATTTAAACAAAATATAAATTGATGCGGATTGAAATTAGCTTTAATCGACTCACATCCAAAACCTGGTTAACCGACTTAATCAAACCATTTTTTTCCAAAAACCTCTTAACTGAACCAATTGTACCTGAAACCAATCAGTTATAAAAATTGAAAACATCAGCTATAGGTAGCCCATAGCCGAACCGACACATGTAGGCTTGTAAGCAAACCAAATGGCCACTAACGAAACATGCTCGTGTTTGTTTAACTTTAACCGATAAACAATTGAACACGAACACTTAAACAAAGAGATTTCTTCTTCGTGTTCGTTCATTAACAAAATGAGTGTGTTCATGCTCGATTATGTTCATTCGTTAATAGTTAAATGAACGATTCACGAACATAAACAAACAAGCATAACCGGATATAACTGACCAAACACCAATTAAAAGTAACCATGTAAATAAACATTAATAAGACCAGACTAAACTGTAATGGGTGGTATTTGAATGTCATAAAACTAAATTAATTTGTAACAAGCCTACAAAATCAAATGAATACATAAATAAATGAACTAAATCGAACATAAGCTAGCAAACATAAACAAATGAACCTAATAAACAAACGTTCACGAACAAAAATGAACAAACGAGACATAATCCATGCTGATTCATTTAACTAAATGAACACACAGTTCTGTCCATGTTGATGTCCGTTCATTTATCATATAAACGAAAATAAATGAAACATATAACTGCAGGTGTTGAAGGGGTGATGTCAGCTGAGGCTCTGCTTGACAACCCGGCACTATTTAGTGGGTTCAGAAGTGGTGAATGGGTTGAGGATGGTTTTGTAGACGGGAAACTGGACCGAGGGGACTTGGTGGTGGAGTACTTACAGCTTTGTGAGAAGTACCCTGTTCGGTGGAAAATTATTATTGATCATATGTACGGGATGTTGAAGAAATGGTTTAAGGCGCATCCTGATATTCGTGATGATTTCAATATTAAACGGAAGCTTAGTTTTGAGTATCTGTATAGTGTTGTTGATCGGCTTCGGGAGCGTGGGGTTCGGTTCCCACTTTATGTAAAAAAGAGTTGATGGTGAGTGAAGTTAGTATCTTTTAGCTGATACTAGTGATTACATAACCATATTCTTTGAACTTTGATGTATATAATTCTGATAGTGTTGGTTTAAACTTAATGAAGAAAGACAAATTAATAATATGAGATTGCTCGTACATTACTATTTCATGCGCATTTATCAAAGAAATTTTGTATGGCATGTATCGTTAGTGCGGGTTCAAAGAAACATCACGAATTCACAATTGCTTGATCCAGTACTACACAGTTGAATAACATGCGTTAGCTTATCGTGAGTCTTCATTATGTCGGATGCAGAAGTTTCCTTTGTCTTGTCCTCCTAGCATGTGGTGACAACATTTGATCCACCTATTTAGCGCTAACACACTGTTCCATCGACACACAAAACATTTTAAGATTAACTCGTACTGTATTCGAGAAATGATTACAACTTGCGAATCTCCTGAGCTCGCCTCAGTTTGTTCCTCTTCGGTCCAAGTTGTACATCTTTACAGCCATTTAGCTTGTGGTGGATGTGAAGAGTATTGATTTTGATTTTGTTAGATGATAGGATGATTATATTTTCTCTTAGTTGAGCTATCTCTAAATATCTCTGAATATAGGCAATGAAAAAAAAAAACAAAGAAAAGACAACTCTCTTAAAAACTTTTCTTTACATTTCTTCAACACCTAATTCATAGCCCAAATATATGATCATCACACCTTAAGCAACAGAAACATACATCCAAACACCATCTTTTACAACCCGCTATATAATTGCTTTCAAAACACAATACCAAACACCCCTTAAAAATTTGACATATAGCCCTCAAACCGGTCATAACTTATCTCATTATTTATTCATAAACAAAATAACTTAAATCCTACAAGCATAGATAACCGATAACTTATCTAATATACAATCAATAAGAACCACTAATAATCATAAACTACATAAACCACCTTTTAGCCTTTGATCATGAAACACATGGTTCCTAACTAGTTAATGGTTCTCACATGAAAAAAAACACGCGCACACACACATCATCAATATGCAAAATTAGTTGTAACTTTACTAACTAGATGCTCTCCATAAACAGCTGTCTGAAGCTTCTTATTTCCATCACTCTTCTTTATGCATATATCCAAGGGACTTATAACAGCATCAAAATTTGTCTGCTCAATATTTCAAAATACGCGATTTGTGGATTAACATAATAATATAATAACAAATAAAGAAAAACCAACCTCATAGAAGTAAGCCACACAAACTCTAAACTTTGGGGAGTTGTTTATCACCCGATGCAATGTTGATTCATAAACACCGTTTGTTAGAATCTACAATTAATCAACAAGTTTTGCACTTAAAAGTGGGGCCCAGTGGGGGTGTTGGGGAGGGGGGGTATGTATACCTTCAGCATATCACCAATATTGCAGACAAATGTTCCAGGGATTGGAACTGCTGATATCCACTCGCCTGAGAGGTTTCTCACCTTCACAAATTCGCATTTTTAACCATAATAAGCCCAAATTATAGTTTTTTATATTTTTTTTTCTTTTTTTAGTATTACATTTTTAGAAAACAAATACCTGAAGTGCAGTTTTATCATCATCTTGATTAACCAATGTCAATAAACCTGCAACATGACGCATAAATCAATACTCAACCCAAAGAATCGCAAATCTGAATTTAACAAACTTACCATAGTCAGTGTGGGCCCCACTGGATTTATTTGCACAAACATGATAACATAACAACAGAAATAAGAGTTAATTACACGGATGGTCCCTGTGTTATACCCAATCCCATATTACAAAGTATGGTCCTCAACTTTGTGAAATTACATCTATGGTTCTGAATAATTTGAAAGTGTAAGTCAAGTGAGTGTGGAATGACTAAAATACGTTTACTACTAAAAGATCTTGAAAATAATAAGAGACTTCACGTTAAGGTGGATTTTAACTCCTTTATTATTTTTAAGGTCTTTTATTATTAGTAAAAATATTTTAGTCATTCTACACACAATTGAAAAAACTAACGCCCATCCTTTTGAAGGACCTTACGTGTTGCACTTTCAAACTATCTGGGACCATAGATTTACAAAGTTGTGGACCATACTTGCAATATGGGTAAACCACAGGGACAGTCCGAGGCCAACAAATGAAAAAAAAATAAAACAAAACAGTTAGATATCACTAACTGAATTACCATCCAATATCATTATTTGGCGAGCCCTCGACACCAGGATAACCGATTATACGCAACACCCAAAACGGGTCTCCGGCTATTTTTCCTTCAAATTCATCTATCGAGCCACCGAGTGCCAAAGCAATCCCGCGCATGATTTTTCTTGATAACTCTATTAGCAATCGGAAATCAGTGATCAATCATTTAAGAACATCCAGATAATTTAAGAACTCTTAACAGCCAATCATTTTATTTATTTATTTTATATATTTACTATTATATGAGGGTAACTTTGTCATTTATTATATGTAATTTTATGACTACATATATGTAAATTGGTTGAACATACATAAACTTATCATTGCATATATGTAATCACAAAATTATATATAATAAATGACAAAATACCTTCAAATAATATTAAATATATAAATGAGTAAAATGGCTGGTTGTTAGGAGTTCTTGAAGTTCTTAAAAGCTTTTGGATTTCTAAAGCTATATACACTAATAGCAGTTGTAATAATATACCTGTGCAGAGGACAAGATATTCCTCCATAACTTTCTTAAAGTTAGGTGGATCCGTTGGCCTAGTAATACAAAAGATCACATTTCCAACAAGCTTAATATTTTTATAATTTAGTAAAAAGTAACAATCCCAAATTGTGATATGAATATGGTAGTTAAAAGTTTCATGTACCATTTGTTGGTGCCTACTAATGGGTCGCCAAGATCTCCATACATCCCCTTGTTTAATTCTCTATAACACTATTTAAAAAACAATTATAAGAATTCTAGAAAACAAAATCTACGACATCTATCTACTGGATAGAAGTCCATGAATTGCAAATTTATGCAAAGAAGTAGGCGTGGCGTGTAAAACGAACCCCCCGCCGCATGTTTTGTGATCTGAAGGTTCGGTTCGGTTCGTTTACAAGAATACAAACTATGCCACATAAGACAACGTATAAAGTATAAAGTATTATTATTAAATGTAAAGCAGCAAAATAAAACTTACATCAATTGCTTCATGCCTATCTGGTACACCTTTAGTTATATTCTCACCAATTCGCTGGTACCCCCTGCAATGATTATTAAAAAGCATAACATATATTCTACAACTTTAAGATGTTGGTTCATATAATTGTATAAAAAGCAACCTGTATCCAGTGTCACTAGACAGTTTGATCTTGAGCTTCTCCTCGTAAGGTAGATGAAAGAAGTTGTGTGTTACGTGTCTAACATCTTTGATAAGAGAATCAGGAATACCATGACCTTTCTGTTGAATAATATCCATTTGTTGGTTGTTAAATGATGAAGAAGCAGGCTTATGAAACACAACACAAGTAAGCAGCAGCAATTACCACATAGAAGAATCCAGCATCTCTGCAAGCCCTATCTAGAAGTGTAACAACTTGTGCCACACCTTTGTCCTCCATTGCATTTGGATCATCACACTTAGCTACCAAAGGACTAATATCTGCCAACACAGTTTTTAATTTAAACCTAACCGGACCAAACCCAACTTACAAATTTTTATTTTAAATACTTATAAAAAAGGTATTTTAGGGGTATAATAATCCATTAACTAACAAAAAAAAAAGAATGGCAAAACCGAAAAAACCCAACGATTTTCAAAAACTCCTTCGATATAAATAAAATTGGAATTCGATTTGTATGAAATCAAAGGAATCGTGAGTATAGAAAGAAGAAAGAAGCTACCGATGAGTGGGATGGATTTGAAATTGGTGGACATGGTGGCTACGGAGTTTCCTATCCGAGATTACCTACTCCACTCTACTCTAAATGAATCATTGGTTTGGTGCTCTATTTTTATTACTACGGTGTTTTTATATATTGGGTTTCGGGTTGACCAGTAGAGTTCTCTGGGTTGGTGCTCGATAACCGAATCTCTCTCTACGTAACGCTGTCATAACATGTCGGACACGACACGATAAAACATGATGATCTGTTGTCCTAAACACGAACACGACACGATAACTAATCGTGTCATTTTTTTCCAAACACGAACACAAGCCTGTTTAGTAACATGTTAACCTGTTAAGACCTGTTTAAAGACACAGTGAATAATACATGTATAACGACACCAAAATATTCAAAACGAGCATAAAAGTCTTAATTAATTGATAATCCACAACATATTTGAAACAAAAAACCACAAATCCATAACATACTTGAAACAAAAGACGCCAAATCCATAACATACGTGAAAGAAAAAACCATATAAGCAAAGTATAACATCCTAAAAAACATAATATCGGGTTCTGACGGGCATTAATGAAATGTCGTTTGTAAGTATGACTTTAGGAGTGTATATATATTTATTTTTTAAAATAAAAATCTACACATGTTACTAACAGGTTAACAAGTTTTTAACCTGTTAGGACACGAATTAAACATATCCTAAAAAACATAATATCAGGTTCTGGCGGGCATTAATGAAATATCGTTTGTAAGTATGACTTTAGGAGTGTATATATATTTATTTTTTAAAATAAAAATCTACACAGGTTACTAACAGGTTAACAGGTCTTTAACTTGTTAGGACACGAATTTAAACATATCTTAAACAGGTCGACCTGTTTAGTACACGAAACATGTTAACCTCAAACCCAAACCTGTTAAAACACGTGTCGTGTTAACAGGTCCGTGTCATAAATTGACAGCTCTAGTTTTACAATTATTGGGTTTATTGAGTCATTATGTCTAGTTAACTACATATTATTATATATAATAATTAAGAAGTCTGGCGACGTAAACGTTGTCTCACGTGGTTTGTCGGCCTTTTTATTTGTTTTTTTATTTTAAATTAGTGTCGGTTCGCTGCCGTAAAATACGGGATTTTTTTACCGTTGATACCGTCAAATTGTTTCCGCCAAAATCGCGTCAGCTCGCGATCACAACCTAAGGTTTTTTTTCCCGCGAGTTTTTTTTGTCTATCAATTCTAAACGAATTCGCGTCAGGTCACGGCCACAACGCGCATATATTTTTGGTTTTCGCCACGTTCTTTATGTAAATATGTTAATTTGTTGTATTTTGAGTGTTGACGAATTAACTTATTGCTTTAATTTCGGTGTCGTAACCTGATACCAACTGAACTCATGTCGGTTCACCACCACAACACATGGTTCTCTGCGTATGATTTAGTGCCGACAACTTCGATTCTGACTGAATTCGCATTAGTTCACAAACGCAACGTGCAGGTTTTTTTTATCACTTTTTTGTCCCTCGATTCCAGAATCAACGAATTCGTAGCAGTTCACAGCTACAACGCTCGTGTTTTTTTTGTTCGCCACATTTTTAAAATATTTTAAATATGTTAAGTTGTTGTATTTGGATGTGGACGTATTTATGATTTGCTTTATTTTTGGCTTCGTAACTAGATATCAACCAAAGTGTATCGGTTCGTAACCGCAACGCATGTTTTGTTTTGTTATGTTAATTTGTTGGATTTTTGCGTAATCAAAGTTATTTTTTTTTTGGTGTGGGGGGGGGGTTATTATTGGTTTCGTAACCCGACACCGATCGAATTCACCTTGACTCGCAGACCCACTGCATGATTTAATAAGTTGTACGGATACGACTGTCAATACATCAGCCTGGCGCAACGCGCCGGGAATCTTCCTAGTTTTATGTATCAATCAAACTTGAAGTATCAAATTGTAAACAGTACTCTAAAATATTAAAAACCATCCCACACTAAAACTTAATCGTATAAATAAGGGACTGTCTCATAGAATAGTAACCAAGTTTCAAAAGTGTTTCAATTAGATCACTCATGCAATGTTTTCCCAAACCGGGTCACTAAATCTTCAAATCGAGTCTTACCGGGTTTTTTTGTGCGCCAAGAAAGAAATGGAGGATAAGATGTGGAATCGGAATTTGCAATACATGTAGTTAAATTTAAATAATTTAAAAAACATTTATTATATTAAAATTTAAAAATAAAAAATAAAATTTCACGTCGCCACGCAACGTCAACATCAAAAAAAGATTAAAAGATTTCTTATGTGAAACAAAAAAATAAAAAAGGCTAAAAAAATATGTTAAAACCTTTAATCTAATAAAATATGAAAATTGAGTGACTTAATTGGAACACTTTTTAAAGTTGAGTGACATAATTGGAACACTTTTGAAACATGGTTACTATTATATGAAATGGTCTCAAATAAATAATAGAAAACAAAACCACAATCTTAATTACCTATGAGAAATCATGATTTGATTTTTGAACTACATTGGGTTAACCCGAACTACCAAAAACTCATCTAGTTACAAAAGCGATTAAAAGACATTGGGTTCGGGTTCTATAGTTTGTGGGGTTGGGTTAAGCTGGTCTACTAGTTTATCGGGTCGATTCATTCGGTAATCGGGTTCGGGTTAAAAAGGACGACCCTAATCATGACTTATATTTTTATTCATGTAAAACACATCAACTTTAATTCGTAAATATTTTAAAATTGTGCAAACTAAACATAACATGTTTAACTCATTTATCTAAACGTGTCAAATGGATTGGCATATGTTAATCAAGTTGTAATGTATTAGTCGAGTTGATGGGTTGTAATGAAATGGGTTAAATGGGTCCTAAACGGATTAGTGGGTTAGCGTGCTTAGCTATATAATTAAACAGCTCAACATGAACATGAGCCGACTATTTAAGCAAGTCAACACGAACATGAAATATTTTTTAAATTGGTTTGATAATCCATACCAATTATTTTCATGTCATGTTCGGATCGTGCTCTGGGTCAAAAGTTACCACCTTTATAGTTATCCAACTCCTAGTGCTCAACATCCAGATTTGTCTCGCCGGGTACGATTGGGTTCGTAGGCCTTTTGGTGTAGGCCCGCTTTATTATTTGAAGTACAAAGGGAAGACGGTGCAGGCAGTCGGGCCCAAGCCCAGTTGAGATTTCTTGTTCAATATTTACAAACCCTAGTTCATTATCAATTTAAACAACGCCTATGTACTTGTAATTATTTGTCACTCAATAAAGAATACCTAGTCGCCACCCATGGACGTAGGTCAGTTTAGACCGAACCACGTTAAATCCTCTTGTTTGTTATTGCTTCGCGTGTGTGTTCAGTTCGTAAGTGTGCGTCTAATCCTAACAAGTGGTATCAAGAGCTTAGGCTTGTTACACAAAGAACACGAGAACCAAACGAGTTGCTGTTAGGGTGTACGTTTCCGCCATTGTTTCGCCGCTACCGCCGTCTGACTCTCGCCACCACTATAGCCGGCTGTCGCGCTCGTCGTAGTTGTTGGGTTCTGTTTGAAAGTAGTTGAGCACCGTATCACCACCATCGTGACCTCTCTTGTTTGTTCGGTCAGAACCAGAAATTAAAGACCGTCACCGAGGACTCTAAGGCAAGTGCCTAATGTCGCTGGGTTCTTGATTGTCTGTTTGACCATAGCTTAGAATTGGCGAGAAGTTTAGTTCCGGTTAAGAACATGTGCATTTTCAGGGATTGAAGTTCGTCATCGTTTTGAGCCGGGACAATTTATTTTTTTTGGAACTGAACAAAGTGAAAAGGAAGTTGAATTATTATTTTGTTCTTGGAGTCGTGACTTTCAAGAAAAAGTAACGGGAGTTTTTTCCTTTGTTGCTATCCGTAGCGGTTAACATCAAAAGAAAAAAAAACCATTTTTTAGTTTTTCCTTTAAGTAATAGATCAAGAGAATTATTTGGGTCAAGATATATTTTTGCAAAGTACGAGCAAGGAACGCGTTAATCAAGATCCTATTTTTTGTTGAAGAATCGTTGTTAGTCAGAAGAAGCATTAAAGAAACCGAGAACCAGTGCCAACCGCGTTTGTCAGGTTTTATTTTTTCAGTCATTTTCAGTTTGTTATTCTGTTGCGTTTAAAATAGGTTGATTGTTTAAAAGAGTTCAGTAGAACAGTCGTTAAGTTCAAGTCCATGCCACTGTTGTGTATGTCTCTGTTTTTATCCAGGTTTTCGTTTAGTCATTGCCATGGCAGAAGACGGAAAGGTTTCGATACAGAAGTTTGACAGACAGAAGTTTGGTTGGTGTAAGATGCAGATAGAAGCGCTGCTTTGTCAGAAAGACTAAGATGTAGTGATTAAGGATGAAAAACTAGAAAAGTTGTCAAATGAAGATTGGAAGAAGTTAGATAAGAAAGCTAGGGATTGTATTACGTTATCGTTGTCAGAAGATGTTGCGTTTAACATCATGAAGAAAACCATAGTGCGTGGTATGATGGAGGCACTATCCAACATGTATGAGAAGCCTTCGGCAACTCTTATCCGAGAGCTGGTGACAACAAGAATGGAATATGGTGGGTCAGTTACAACGTATATCAATGATCTTAATTCGATCCTGTCTCGCTTAGTGTCAGTTGACATTAAGTTTGATGATGAAGTTCAAGGCCTTTTATTATTATTCTCTTTACCCGACAGTTGGTCGCAAACTGTGTCTACGGTTTGTAGTTCGTCTACAAAATTACTTTTGGCGGGATTCGGGACCTGATTCTGGGAGAAGATTCAAGCTATAGAAGTTCAGGTGAATCATCAAGAAATATGTTAGTCACAAAAGGTAGAGGTAGGGGAAAATAGCGAGACAGTGGAAGCAGGAAGAGGAGTCAGTTTAAGACTCGTAAAGATACTGAATGTTGGAGTTGTAAAGAGAAATGACACTTCAGGAATAAGTGTCCGAAAAAGAGGTGAACGTTACAGAAGACGACACAGATGACCAGTAGTGATGAGGCTTTGGTTTGCAGTGTTGAGAGTAACGTTTATGCTTGGGTTATGGATTCTGGTGTATCGTTTCATGCCACTCACTGTAGTGAAACGATAAAGAATCTAAACTTTGGGGATTTTAGAAAGGTTCGACTTGTGAACAATGATATTCTAGAGGTTACGGGTATGGGAGATGCTAATTTGATAACTTCAGCCGGTACTTCTTGGACTTTGAAAGACGTGATGGTTATTCCAAGTTTAAAGAAATGTTTGATTTCAGTTGGGCAGTTGGATGACTAGGGGCATGATGTTAGTTCGGGAATGGGCAGTGAAAGTAGTCAAAGTGAATCTCGTGGTTGCTCGGGGCAAGAGAATGGGTTCATTGTATATGGTCGATATGTCACCGAAATGAGTGGATCTAGTTTTGTGAAGACAAAATCCGGTTCACAGAATCTCATGGGCAGGAGAAGGTTCGTTTTGCAAGTAACAAACCAAGAGCCAAAGTAAAATTCAGGTTGAATGAGCTAGGAAGGTTAAATCAGTTGGGGGACATCATGACAGTGGGAACACATGTCGTGTTTCAGTTACAGTTCCAGGTCGGCGGTGGATTGAGAAAACCAGTATTACAGCTATAAAAGTGTCACACCCCGACTAGCACAATACGGAAGCGTAAAACGGAAATGTAACAGACACCTCTAGTATCAATCACATTGTTTATAAAGAAACATTACAAACTAATTTACAATATATTACATTACATTGTTCTATCATTGTTTTATAGTCTAGGCGATACAAACAAAACTAGTTCGTTAAACTATTTGATCTAACTACTAATACCCTTGCTTCTATTCACATAGCATCAACCACACCTTGGACACGTAGCAGATCACCAGGTTATTCCAACTTTGGTATACCTGAAAAGCAGTTTAAGACGGGTCAACTACAAAAGTTGGTGAGTTTCACGAGTTTCAAGAAAACAGTTATATGTAATCACAAGTCAACACTTGTGTGTGTAAATATAAGTATGTATGTAAGTGTTGTAATTATGCTAAGCTATAGTGAAGCCTTGACTGTTTGTTCGTGCTGCATGCATCCATTTCCCACGCCTAATCAACCACTGTGGCCCCGCCCACAATATGCCCCAAGTAGCTATGTCTAACACTACATAGCGTGTTTGTATAGTTATGGTCATGTGCAAATGGGGTAAAGTGTCAGCAACTGTGCCGGCTCCGTTTGGGTTTGTCAAACCAATAGTACTATTCACAAGCCACCGGCTCGAAGTTAATCACTGTGTTAGTGGATACTTTCATGTGTTAGCACTTAGATAATTCACATCATTACACGTTTCAGATATGTATATGTAATCAAACATGCTTTCCACCCCAAAAGTTCGTAAAACAGTTCAGAAAGTGGGGCTATGAAACTCACAGTTTAATCAGTAATCAGTATTGGGACAGTTCAAGGTTTGCTTGACTCGTAATCACCGGTCCCTATAATCAATGTTATAATAATATTAGTATTTTAATATTATTATAATACAATACTAAACTGGGCTGTACATCTAATCTGGGTATAGCTGGTACGCCAAGAAACTGTCAATAGGTTTAGGTTGTGATGTTGTTCAATGTCTAATACTTAAAACCGAACTTGGCTCAGTTTTCCTGTTTTCCCAGCTGGGCCAAGTTGTTCGTTTACGCGTTCAGAAAACAGTTATGGGGATGTAAGCTTGGGTAAATGTGTTGGTCGATAAAATGATTAAGTTATAAAGAAAGATCACATATTGGGGTTCTGGATTCGCCACGGGGCTCATTTCCGTTTATTCAGTTTTATTTGAAGAAAAAATGCGTACAATTTATCCAAATTGTACGGTTTCTCATAAAAAGTTCGTTTTTACTTAATTAATCCAAAAATATGATTTTTGATCACTCTTGGTGTTCTGATATTCAAACAGGAATTGAACTTGTTTAATCTTAAATTAACACAATTAATTATCCGTTAATTTTTAAATTATGAAAATTTAGTCATTTATCAATTAAAATATGTATATTTTTATCAAAAATTTCTGGATTATTTACTGATTTATTAATTTATAAAAATTCATTTTATCTGCTATATTTAACCTGAAAATCATCCGTTTATACCAAACGATCTCCAAAAATTCCACCAAAATTTTTGAGTGACCAGAATGTGTCCCAAAACAACCTGGAAAAATCCCTAACTCTAACAATCTTGCCAAATATCATTTCCGAGCCAAAAACGACTAAGAAAATACAAATAAACGTGAATGCACAAAACCTACTTAGGCTTATCCAAATGCTCCCAAATTTCATATGTAATCAAACTACACAAAATCTGAGTTTGACTCAAAATTTCATAATTTTTGAATTTTCTTAACTATTTTTCCCAAATAAACGCCCAAATTCGGTAATAAATTCGCCAAATATTCTTCGATGATCGAAAAATTACCAAATTTGAACAGGGACTCAATGGTATGGTTCCTGATCTCCCTGAAATATTTCATGACCTAAAAACATGTACATCACAATCTTAACCTAAACAGCCCGTAATTGAGTGATTCGGTATTACCTTAGCCGTTTTGGTTCGTTTTCGCCCCTTTAATCAAGTTTTTGGGTTCTTGTGCTTCTATGCAAGCTAGATACAGGTCCTATGTCATAAACCAAGCAAGTTTAATCAATATAACAGCCCATTAACTTAGGGTTTCGGCTAGGGTATTAAACCGAACTTTTGAACCGTAAACACGCCGTTTAAACCCTATAATCCGTGTTTATGGAAAAACAAACTATCAAACCAGGTTCCTAACCATTTGTATGATCAAAACTTGTTTATGGAAGTTAAAAATAATAAAACAAATTAAAATACCTAAATTTTCTTGAGTTTTGCTGAAGAAGAAAGATTCCAGAAGTTGGGTTCTCTAATTTTTATGTTCAAAAAGTATCTCTTGTGTTTAATATAAAAAAAAGATACTTAGCGGGGGGGGGGGGGGGGGGGGACTCCTTGCGCCGGGAGTGTATTTGGGCCCATTTTGGGCTCATTTTGGCCCAATATTCTGGATTCACAAGCCCAAGCATGAAAACCCAAGTCCAAATTTATTTCGGGTTCGGTTTTTGGCGCGAAAAATATATCGCGTCAAACAGTGCGAAAACGAGTGTTTTTCGGCTATTTTTGTGTAAATTTATAAAAACATACTATACGTTTGTAAAAATCGAAAATATTTTCATGAATCGCTTAAACATTTCAAATAAGTGTTTGGTAAGTCTTTTTCGGTTTAACGGATGATACAATGCTTGGTTTGTAACTATCTTTCGCGTTTAAATCTATAGCGGGTAGTTAAACGAGCATGTTTTCGTTTAACTTGTTTGCTATCGAACTAAGGCTGTAATACTAATATATTAGCTTGTATTAAACGTATATCACTTATAGATGGCCCCCCGGGATATCTGGGTCATAACCAGACCCTTTCGGTTAATCCTTCGATCATTACGTAATAAGCGTTTATTTGTTTAATCGGTAAATACGTACTGAGGTGTACCTGGTTTTGGCTCAAATGTCACAAAAAGTCTCTCCAATAGATTACTTGAATATGGAGAGTGTTTGTTCTCAGGATATCTCAGGATCCGGTAGTTCATTACGGTGGGAGCCAGTAAGGACATAGAACGGGTCAGGGGCAGTTTTAGCCATGACTGACGTGTTGGAGCTCCGAGGAGCTTCAACGGGACTTCAGGTTCATTGATGAGAAGGCGGTGGCAACTAGAAGATGCTTAATATTCGAATTACAGAATTATGATCAAGAATGCAGACGAGAGTACTCAAGGCCTCCAAGTGGGAGATTGTTGGGTTCGTAGGCCTTTTGGTATAGGCTCGCTTTATTATTTGAAGTCCAAAGGGAAGACGGTGCGGGCAGTCGGGCCCAAGCCCAACCCAGTTGAGATTTTTCTTGTTCAATAAGTTACAAACCCTAGTTCAGATTTCTTGTTCAATAATTTGCAAACGCTAGTTCATTCACTATTTAAACAACTCTATGTACTTGTAATTATTTGTCACTGAATAAAGAATACCTAGTTGCTGTGACAACCGCCAAAAATTAGACTAATCTGGTAATTATCTTAACCGTAATCGTGTATTAATTAGTAAAATAAATACATAGGAATGATATTTTTAGTCAAAGTTTTTGACTTTAGTTGAATTTTAAAATATGGAACCCGAAAAAGTTCAATTTTGTCGTGTAGTTGACACTGTGCAGATTGACACCGGGTAATATCTCAAAACAGATAAATTCTTAAACGTGTCAAGATGACCTCAAAAAATTTAATTTTTTGTTAGGATATTAGAGATAGTGTATAAACTTAATTTTAGTAGGTTCGAATCGCAAAAATTAGAAAATAAGTAACCGAAAGCCAGTAGAGGACACCGTAAGAGCCCGACATTAAGTTTATCGGAAAATTATGTTTTTAGGTAGACATTAACTGTAATCTAATTTCGCTCAAAGTCTGATAAAAATTATTAGAAACGGAAGTCGTTTGGCTAGATAAATTACGAGATACGTTAAACTTTAACACCTAGATATTACCACATGTCATTATTTAAAACCACCTCTCCCTCTCCCTCACCTATCTCTCTCGGCCGCCACTTACACATAACCCAACCCACCTCCCAAACCCACCAATGATAAGCTTACATATAGGTATGCAATGATTGATAGATTACTTGGAAGCTTCCCATTAATCCACCTACACACTCTACCCCATACAACACATCACCCTATACCTCTCTTTCTCCCTTCTTATAACCGGCCACCCCACCACCACCTTACAATCTCATCTTTTCAAATTCTTATACACACAACACTTGATTAGGAGATCTTTGGTGGAAGTTTAAGCTAATAACAAGGAGTAGGAAGCCAAAGAAGGAACCATAAGCTAACTTAAGGCCACATTATCACCTCCTTAGACACCAAATCCGAAACCCAAGGTAACCCACTTCAAGATTTGTGTATATTAGTTGCTAGTTGATGTTAAAGCTTGATTTTAGTATGTTTGGTAGTGTACATGCAAGTATAATATGGATATATGCATGCATATGTGTGAACCGTGAGTTTACATATGAATGCATAAGATGGGTTTTGTTGATTATAGGACTTGTTATGGTTGCATTTTAGCTTGTATAGATTGTCCATATTGATGTTACTTAAGTTTGTTTAACAAATGGGTTAAGTATTGGAAGTAAGTTGTAAATGGCCAAAAGATCAAAGATGGATAATGAGTAAAAATGCCCATGTTAGGCCGTGGGTTTTGATTTTGGTATTGGATTGAAGTTGTAAGCTTGTTAAATGGTAAAATGGTTAAAGAAAGAATGATAATTTTGAAAACCCACATACTTGATTTCTTGAAAGAGTTGTAAGTAATAATAATAATGGTTTTGAAAGGATCTTGGAAAAAGGTTGACAAAAGTGAAGGTTTCGAGGTGGCATGGAAATGAGAGCGTGGGGTGTTTGAACAAGAGTGATGTGTTGTAAACCGTGCATTAGCACGTGTAATAAACTCTGATTTTGTAAAATATTTCTTATAATAAAAGATGATGCTTTTATTATTAAATGGTTATTATTGTTGACTATCGGCATCTGTCATAACCCGAACGACTTAAAGTTAAGACTTCCGCTGTGTTAAGATAAGGTTTTCAGGGTGTGACAGGAGTTGGTATCAGAGCCAACAGTTATAGAGAATTAGAAAATATAAAGTTTTCTAAACTATAACGGTATGTTCAAACACGCGCTCCTTTCCCGCCTCTCGAAACGAAAAGGTAACAAAGATATATATATATATAATTGATTATTACTAACTTGAATTAATATGTTTATTCAGATGACAAACTCTGTGACGATTGTATCTGACTCCGACTCTAGTAGCAGCGGTACTCCACTATCACCGGTGGAGTGGCGTCCGGTAGTTGCATCAGGAGATGTCGGGTCTACTTCGAGAGCTTGATCTTACTTGATCTTTATTTCTTTTGGTTTGTTTCTCGTTGCCTCTATTATTACCAACAACCTATTAATATGATGGGTGTTGTGTTTTTAGGAAGCCTGAAACACTCCCGGATGGTTCAGTCAATTTGATGATCTGACACTGTACCATCCCCGGTAAGACCGGGGTAAGTTCTTCTTCTCTCCTTTCTCTTCCTTATTATATTTTCCTATCATCTTTTTTTTTTTTGAACAACCAAAAGATCCTCCAAATGGGCTACTGGCTAAATTCACTGCATCGGGATACACTCGCTTTCGATCTGGGAAAAACCCTCACCAAAGGCCAACGCCCGTGAACACTCGCCCGAAGGCATAACAGTGCGGTGAGATAAAAACCCGTTCAGTTCAAGGATCCAACTAGTGAAAGCCACCTAATCGCCTAGTCTCCATCATCACCCAGGTGCCTCTGAAACTAAATGCTATGGGCAAGAAGCGAACCTGGGTCACATGGAACACCAAGTCTCTTCCTTACCACTCCACCACTATCTCAATGGCATTAGATGATAGGGAAATAGGGATTAGATGATATTTCCCTATCATCTAATCTAATCTAACCTAATATTAAAACAGTTCATTGCTGATTATTCTGGAAAATTATACTTGTAACTACAACTAAGCTTCCATTTGTAACTTTCTTTGTGTGCATAAAAGATACTTCGAAAACATCATTTCGTGATTCATACCTTAATACTCCAAAACATGTGTGCCATCATGTCGTTGCTTTCACTTTGTGTGTCAATATGATATGAATCCAATTTTCATGAAGGTTACAATATCACCTTGATGCCTTTTGGTTCTAAGTGAAGAAACTATACTTCTTTACTAAATAATAGCTGTAATTATCTTCTTCTCCCATTTTTTATCTTAAAGTGTTCCAGTTTTGTTTTCTTTATTTCCTTTTGCTTTGAGCCAGGTTATATATGTACAAACTGTTGATAGGATACTTCCTGCTTCCAACTAGGGGTGTAAACTGTTGGATTTTATGGACCGGTTCGGTAAGGTCAACGCGGCTGACCGAGTTTTGACCCGTTAAAGTTACAACTTGGGTAACGAGCGTGAAACCTGCTTAAGTTAGTGTAAGGCCCCGTTACCGGTAGCCCTACTTTCGTGTTGGATTTACTCATAAACACAGTTCTAAATATCAGAGTTAATTAAAACATTTACGCGGAATATAAAACTTTCATAAAACATTACATAATTCATAACTTGTCTCAAAACATCCTTTGTCTTTCAACATTAAAGCATTAAAATTTAAAACATCATAAGTCTTCAGATGCCAGACTCTTGTTCAGTGCCACGTGTCTCCTCAAGCGAGCTGCCTCATCCTACTCACCTGCGTGCATACTAAAAGTCAGCTACGCTGAGTGAGTTCTAGTTAATCATACACTATACAATACACATAAACTTATATTCTTTCATTCATACTTTCTTACTTTCATACTTTCATACTTTCATACTTTCATTCTTTCATACTTTCATTCTTTCTTTTGTATTAACTTACCTTCATATCTTACGTTATAAAGAGCATTACGCCCTACATTCCTCGAGTATTATTAGGGCTCGGTACCCTCCTTCCTCGAGTATTATTAGGGCTCGGTACCCTCCTTCCTCGAGTATTATTAGGGCTCGGTACCCTCTTTCCACGAGTATTATTAGGGCTCGGTTTCCCTCTTTCCACGAGTATTATTAGGGCTCGGTTTCCCTCTTTCCTCGAATATTAGTAGGGTTCGGTTCCCTAGTTCTCGAATATTAGTAGGGTTCGATTCCCTCTTCGTTACCATACAACCATACATCATACCTCGAATATTATTAGGGCTCGGTACCCTTTTCGTAACCATACAACCATGCAACCGTCATTTCCTTCTTTTATTAACTTTATCACGTTCATACACATAAGCATACATATCATACTTACCTTATACTTAGCGTTACAACCTGACAGTACGTGCAATATCCGAAGATCGTTCACGTACCATCAAGCAATCATTCATACATATCACATCATTCACATAAGGCATACACTTATCTCTTAGGATAAGCGTATTAACAAACATATCGAGTATGCACACAGCCCCGAAAACATAACACATAAATGGGGCTAGAAACTCACCTGAACACGGTTACGTTCACCGTTAATCGTAATCCCTTTCTTCAGCTGTGCACGGCTGACTGTATAACAAGTACACGTATCAAACAACTATCACTACTCATATCATCTTTCCAGTCTTAACTACTACCCACAACGAACGGGGGTCCGGGGGCAGCGGGGTCTAGGGGCGGCAGCCCCTAGCAGGGTCCAAGGGGCAGAGCCCCTGGCTGGGGTCGAGCTGCCAGGTCAGCTTGGAAAAATTTTATTTCCATTAACTGTCTTAACACATTTTTCATTAGATTTTTAATTTATTTTCTAATCGAACTTGACTTTAAGCGAAGTTAAACCTTAGGCGAACTTAGCTTTAGGCGAAGTTATCAGGCGAACTTGGCTTTAGGCGAAGTTAAACCTCAGGCGAACTTAGCTCTAGGCGAAGTTATCAGGCGAACTTAGCTTTACAGCGAAGTTAAACCTCAGGCGAACTTAGCTCTAGGCGAAGTTATCAGGCGAACTTAGCTTTACAGCGAAGTTGCCATCAGGCGAACTTAGCTTCAGGCGAAGTTGCCATCAGGCGAACTTAGCTTGCAGGGAAGTTCATCAGGCGAACTTGGCTTGCAGGCGAAGTTCATCGCTTTGAAGGCGAAGTTGCCCAGATGAGGGCAAAGTTGCCCAGATAGCCGCTGTTTCGGTTTCTGTCCAACATTCCGAGCGATTTTAACACCCTTGTTACGGTCCAACATCACCCACTACGCTTCCCGACCATTTTCGATCGTTTATACACTAAAAGCTCGGATCTTTAAACTTCAAAGATCAAGAATCATACCTTTTTGAGCTTGTTTGGGTCTTGTTTACTCGTTATCACAACTAATCTCTCTCTCTCTCTCCCTCGGATCTGCCGCCTCTCTCTCTTCCGGCCGGCCGACGGTTGTAGTGTGTGGTGTGTGTGTGTTTTGGAAGTGTGAAAGGATAAGATGGAAATGAAGATATTTTGGGTTTAGGGGATATTTATATCCCTTAGATCCCATTCTCATTTAACCCATCTCAATTAATCCAAGTCCATGGTCCGCTCCTTACCCGACCTTAATTAATTACGCGAAATCACTAAACATAACTTCCTTTATTCAACATTATAAATTTTAGGATGTTACAGTTAGTTAACCGGGTATGACATAAATTAACGAGATATTATGGAACGGGCTTTTGGAAACAAGAGATGGGCTTGGTGGATCATAGTAGCTTAACTAGTTTATTTATAAACTAGTTAAGCTATCATTAATCCTAACCCTAGCCACCTTAAGCAATCATCTCTTCCAAGATTCCACAACACCACCACCGCTGCCGACCTCCATCGTCGCCGCCACTGCTGCCCGTGAGGTCTACACCACCGCCGCCCAATCTCCTGTGCCGCCGCCCCGCCATTGCTATCGTGACTACTGTTCAAACACTGCCACCGCTGCTTCGCGTTGCCGTCGCCGCTACAATCCATTGCCGCTGCCACTGCCTATTGGCCACCATCAGGTCTCGTTTGTCATCTAGCGTTACTCGTTAGCACTTGATGTCTCGACCGATTATTTATTAACCGAGGTAAAGTTAAATATAATTGGTTTATAATAATTATATTTAATGGGTTGTTTATATTACTGTGCTCGTATGATCTTGTAACCAGATCCTGTCGGGTTTAGTTTCAGTGCTGATTACTCATTTTATTCCACTGCGTATATATTGATTAATTGGATTAATTTATTATTCGACATATGATTGAACCGGATTTAATAATAAATTTTTGACTGATCACCACTGGAACCCAACAGTGGTATTAGAGCCTTGGTTACAACGTACGAGTCGCTACCAGTCTTTTAACCGGAATTAGAGCACAAACTTTAACTGGTTTTAAAGTTTCTGGTCTAACTAATTTTAGGGCAACTTTATATTTTGGTCAAAATTTTATTTTGTTTTATTTGACCAAAAGCTTGCCCGAATTTTGGTTGTTTGTTATACAATATGTAAATCTGGCCCGACCGTGTTTGTGATGTTTTGGTTTTGGCCATATGGATGGTTCAAATTTGTAATAGTTAGGGTTTTTCCTTTATTGTATTTATTTTTTTAATATTGTATTTCATTTATAAATATTATAATAAACAAAGACCCGAAGACAAAGACCATGGAAACTAAACGGGAATCACGAAGTCCATGGGAGTTGCTCAAGACGAAGATTGGATGCACTCAAGTTCATCCTTGTGGTTGTTTGTGTGTTGTGACCCTGTGACCCGTTCGGTCTTGCTAATAGGCTCTAGCAAGATCAAACAATTTTTTGGCCATATAGATTTACATATTTATTTATTTTGTGGTTGCTTATTTTTATAATTTTTATGTAATAACCAACCTCACACCAATATACATATTTTAAAAGGAGTTTCAAAATATTAAAAACAATCATAATAAAATAAGTTCTAAAAAGAGTTTTACAACTTGTCAAATTTTGTCTTTAAAACAAAGTTTTATTTAAAACAAATTATAATCAATCATGTTTTGAAAAATTAAACTAAATTTGATTTTCCAAAACTAATAACTTAATAGATAACTATTAACTTAAAGTTGGTTGTTCATATCGTGACAAACTTAGTTTTAATAGGTTATGTAAAACTGAGTGTCCTGAGAGATGAAATGGTTCATCAAGTTGTCCCGATTAATATAGTAAAACTAGACTTTTACTCTATTCGGTAATATTTAAAATTAACCTCAATTTTAAAATCTATAGTCTATACCATCCTACTATAAGCCCCAGTGGAGGCATACTGCAAAACTTCAAGTGTTTGGAGCTACAGCACCACACTTGATTTCTAGCCTATCCCTTCAAGGTGAAAGGGTTTCGTTGGCACATCCCACCCTTTCACAAGTGACTATACTAGGGCGACTATTAATTTACTCTCCTGTTACGTGCTACAGCTGTTTGGAGACTAAGGTGGGCATAGATGAGGCTAAACGTATCTACTTAGACAAGTGTTGTCTTAATAGGCCTCATAAACGAGAGTTGTGCATTATTCACAATTGGCAATCATTGTATGTCTGCCTAACCACTTACTAATGTTGTGTGCTATAGCTGCCATTAGTAACTAGAAGCTAGATTCTCAAGTTTCTATTTTATTAATGTTATTGGGTCATTGATAGTATGATTAAAACATCGAAAATACTAATTAAATTACTTTTGCGTATTTAACAAGTGTCAACTGATAATAACTCCTCATTCACCCTCAAAGCTATTCTTGAGAAAGAAAAGCTGAATGACACCAATTTTCTTGAATGGCACCGCAAGTTAGGACTTGTTCTCAAGATGGCAAAGAAGCACTATCTTCTCGATAGACCTGTTCCAAATGAGCTTGAAAACAATACTGCTTCTGCCAGAGAGGTTCTTGACAAGCATATTGGTGAACGCTCCTTTAAAGGTATTTCTGTTTACGTTATTGAACTTTTCACTGTATCTAGCAACACATGGGTATTTGATACCGAATGTGGTTACCACATCGTTAATGTGTTGCAGGAGCCTTAAAACTGCAAGAAACTGAAACAAGGCAGCATGGAACTCATCATTGGTGATGGGAAGAGAGTCCCAGTTCTTACAACTGGCACATATCGTTTTGCTTGTCCATCTGGCCTTGTAGTTACTTTGAATAACTGTTTGTTTGCTCCTGGTTTGACCAAAAACATTATTTCAGTTTCTTTACTATTTGAACAAGGATTTAAGTACGCTTTTAACGGTATTGCTATTTCTACCTACTTGAATGATATCTTTTATTTTGAGGCTAAACCTTGATTTGGTATTTATGAAATTGATGTTCAAATAAACAATAATGTATATAATCTTTCTAAACGTGTTAGATATTGTATCAATGATACATTTGTATGGCATTGCCGACTTGGCCACAAGCAAAGCACGAGTTAAGATACTCCAATTCGAAGGGATTCTTGAATTCGCAGGACCGCACTCTTTTGATGACTGTGAATCTTGCTTAGCTGGTAAACTCGCTAAAGACTCCTTCACTCATAAGAATGAACGAGCAATGGATCTGCTAGGACTCATACATACAATGTCTGCGGCCCCTTTAGAACCATGTCTAGAAATCATGAAAGATACTTCGTTTCTTTTATTGACGATTACAGTCGGTATGCTTATGTGTATCTTATGAAGCACAAGCATGAAAATTTTGAAAAGTTCAAAGTGTCTCAAAATGAAGTGGAAAACCAACTCTGGAAAACTATTAAAATGCCTCGATCAGATCGAGGTATAGAGTATCTCAGCTCAGAATTCATAAATCATCTAAAAGAGTATGGAATTGTTTAATTGCTCACTCCACCTGGCATACCCCCACACAATGGCGTGAGCGAGAGGAAAAATAGAATCTTGCTAAACATGGTCCAATCGATGATGTGTAAATTAACTTGCCTCACTCCTTTTGGAGCTTTGCCCTTATGACCGCCGACCGCATTACAATCTGGAATCCACCTAAAAAGGTAAGCAAAACCCCACATGAGATATGGCATGGGCGTAAACCCAATTTGTCTTTCCTTAGAGTATGGGGATGTGATGCACATGTCACTAGTGATTTTGATGACAAGCAGATCCTCGCTGCATAAAAGTTGTTTTCGTCGGATACTATAACCAAAGCGGATATTATTTCTTCCATCCTGATACAAATGTGATTTCTATCAAAAAGGAAGGGCCACTTCTACAAGAAGGAAATTCTCGATCGAGGAACTGAAAATAATATTGCCGATCTTTAAGAAATTCAAGAACCACAAACAACCGCTGAGGAAGTTGGAACGTCTGATCAACAAGTTGTTGTTGCTGATACATCATATATAAACAAGCGTTCATAGAAGAAATAGCACTCGCACACCAAATTCTAAATACCTGTGGCATCTAGATGGTCCCAAAGTCCTCTTAGTAGCCGAGTCAAGCGACGAACCTACTAATTACAAATCTGCTATCTTAGATCCGGAATCTGAGAAATGGCAAGATGCCATGAACGTCGAGCTGCAATAAAATAATGTTAATATAATAAATAAGAGAAATAAGCAAACCGTAATAAATGCGGTAATGAAATAAAACCATAAGCAAATAAGTTGTCGATTAAACCGTTGCCAAGTGAATCAGACGTCGGTAAATCAACCATGAGCAAATAATAAAAAGACCATTGCCAAGAGAATCGGGCGTTGGTCAATAATAATGACAACCCTATACAAGGGAATATGCGGGACCTCTTCGAACACGAATGCGCGCATAAACAAGTAAGCACATAACAAGTGTATTTGATTAATCACACACAATTACACGTTTGCTATTTTTGATATATATATATATATAATATGATATATGCATATATCCCCAAAACATTGTGAAAATTGAGTAAAATAGGGGAATGATAAAACTCACCTTAAGCTAAAGGCAAGTGATTAATACATGAGATAAAAGAACTAAAATTTAAACGATTCGTCCACTAACGCGTCGAACGAGATAACAATCAGAACCTGAAACTTTGAGATATGATAATATAAGTGAAAACGAACTTAATGCCGCTAGAATCGATCCAAACGAACGTCTAGAACTCAAGTTATGTTATATTTAAGATTTAAGCGAGCTGGAACTGACCAGAATCCGAACAGCGAGTCGGAAGTCGGGATTTGGTTAGTAGCCTTAAAATTTTGTTACGAAAATAAAAGTCTTCTGGACCGAACATTAAATCCAATCAGAAGTATGAGAAAACGTAAAGTCAAACAAGTTGACTATTTGCCCTTTAACGAGTTTTAAACGAATTGACCAGTCAACAGCCTTCTCCACCGAAATTGATTGAAGGTTATTGACTAGGGAATGTTAATGAACGATTTCTATGTTTACAACTTACCTGAAAAGTGAAAGGATCAACAGATACGATGAGTCAAAGGTCCATGCATAAGCAAAATCAACCAATTAAGCGTGTATCTTCAACAATAATGCAAAAACCGAAGGATTTGATGATGAACAGATGCAGGTGACAGCTAGGGTTAGTATATTAGGGTATGAGGAAGTTTGTGGCAGGGGAATTATGATATGTTTATATAGAGATTACAAAAACGAACCATATTTGGAAGATTTACTCGTTTAAGTAACTAAATAATGTTTTAATGATAAAATCAATGAAATAAGTTGAAAGATATGATGTTGATCAGTAAGAAACTATTAGGGACTTGTACTTTAGTTATAATACCTTTCTTGGACCTTAATTCACTCAATAATACTTAAAATACACGAATTTTATACAAAAAACGAGCTAGGAATGAAATCGAACAAAGGATTCTGCCCAGATCGGGCACCGCACTGCGCGGACAGCCTAGGGCAGCCCATCGCGCGGCACTCCGGTGGTTAGGAGGGAGTATTTTCAAAATTTTACTAGTTTGATCTTTATAGTTTGATCTTTTGTCATTTAATGAACTTTTTATTAAATAAATATGAAATAACCATTATCTAAAGTATAAGGGACTTAGAGTGAACATTAGGAAACTAATTACTTATAAATACAAAGTATTGTTAAAGATTATGACCCGAATAAGGTTCGTACAATGATAAAACGAGAACAAAAAATACGGTGAAAACCCGAAATGTTATAGTCTCCCCTACTTTAGAGGTCCCGAAATTAAGGAAAACCAAATCATCATCGTTTTGAAAATAATTAAACTTTTTAGGAAAATATCATAACACAGAACTTCTAATAACCGAGGCAACGCTCTAAACGACAATCTGATAAGGGCTCTTATATATAGGATGTACCAGCGGCATATCCACCAAGTCCTTATCATCTCATCATTCATACCGTTACCCAAGCTACCTTAGGTTCTAAAATCATGACACATAATTATACATATTATGATTTCCATGCGGGGACTTTGGTAATTTAAATTAATATTTGTCTTCATTAAAATCCTAAGGTCTTTCTAAGTGTCCATACTTCAACTTCAAATCAATAGCATAGAAAACAGAGTTTGTCAACAACACATGTTGTGTGAGTTTATCACCAGTTTTGCAATAAAATAATGTTAATATAATAAATAAGAGAAATAAGCAAAACGTAATAAATGCGGTCATGAAATCAAATCATGAGCAAATAAGTTGTCGATTAAACCGTTGCCAAGCGAATCGGACGCCGGTAAATCAACCATGAGCAAATAATAATAAGACCGTTGCCAAGAGAATCGGGCGTTGGTCAATAATAATGAGAACCCTATACAAGGGAATATGCGGGACCTCTCCGAACATGAATGCGCACATAAACAAGTAAGCACATAACAAGTATGTTTGATTAATCACACACAATTACACGTTTGCTATATATATATATAATATGATATATGCATATGTCCCCAAAACGTTGTAAAAATTGAGTAAAATAGGGGAATGATAAAACTCACCTTAGGCTAAAGACAAGTGATTAATACATGAGATAAACGAACTAAGATTTAAATGATTCGTCCACTAACGTGTCGAACAAGATAACAATCAGAATCTGAAACTTTGAGATATGATAATATAAGTGAAAACGAACTTAATGCCGTTGGAATCAATCCAAACGGACGTCTAGAACTCAAGTTATGTTATATTTAAGATTTAAGCGAGCTGGAACTGACCAGAATCCGAATAGCGAGTCAGAAGTCGGATTTTGGTCAGTAGCCTTAAAATTTCGCGATAAGAATAAAAGTCTTCTGGACCGACCATTGAATCCGATAAGAAATATGAGAAAATGTAAAGTCAAACAAGTTGACTATTTGCCCTTTAACGAGTTTTAAACGAATTGACAAGTCAACACCCTTCAACCACCGAAATTTATTGAAGGTTATTGACTAGGGAATGCTAATATCTATGTTTACAACTTACCCAGAAAGTGAAAGGATCAACAGATACGATGAGTCAAGGGTCCATGCATAAGCAAAGTCAACCGATTAAGCGTGTATCTTCAACAATAATGCAAAAACGGAAGGATTTGATGATGAACAGAGGTAGGTGATGGCTAGGGTTAGTATATTAGGGTATGAGGAAGTTTGTGGCAGGAGAATTATGATATGCTTATATGGAGATTACAAAAGCGAACCATATTTGGAAAATTTACTCATTTAAGTAACTAAATAATGTTTTAATGACAAAATCAATGAAATAAGTTGAAAGATATGATGTTGATCAGTAAGAAACTATTAGGGACTTGTACTTTAGTTATAATACCTTTTCTTGGACCTTAATTCACTCAATAATACTTAAAATACACGATTTTTATACAAAAAACGAGCTATTCTGACCAGATAGGCCACCCCGCTGCGCGACCAGCCTAGGGCAGCCCATTGCGCGGCGCTCCGGTGGTTAGGATCGAGGATTTTTAAAATTTTACAAGTTTGGTCCTTATTTAATGAACTTTTTATTAAATAAATGTGAAATAGCCATTATCTAAAGTATAAGGGACTTAAAGTGAACATTAGGAAACTTAATTACTTATAAATGCAAAGTATTGTTAAAGATTATGACCGGAATAAGGTTCATACAATGATAAAATGAGAACAAATAAATACGGTAAAAACCCGAAATTTGCAGCTGATCCCGCTCAGACCGATGGGTATCACCTCTTTATCCAAGCAACCATTTTTACTAATAATATTACGGGTGTGAACGAGTCGAGCCGAGCCCGAGCTCGACCAGGCTCCAACTCAACTTGTGAAATTTACAAAGAGCTAGAGCTCAAGCTCTGCTTGTTTAAATTACAGAGAGCTCAAGCTCGAGCTCGTTCGTGAACTGTTTAGTGGGAAGTTCGTTTATCTAATAAACGAACAAACATGAACAAAAACTTTTGTTCAACTAGTTAAACGAATGGACATAAACGCATATCTCATTCGTTCATTTATGTACGTGAGCGTTCATTTACGTTCGCCATTTAAATTTGTTTATTTTCATTTGTTTATGTGTGTTTAGGTTTGCTAGTTTATGGTCGTTAAATATATTCATTTAATCTTTTTGGCCATTACAACTCAATATAGTTTTAATAACTCTTTTGGCTCAATAAATTGCTCCTCACATTACTTTTAACTAGTTTTAGCTCAGTTATGTTTGTTCATCTATGTTCAGTGACAGTTCGGTTTGTGTTTGTTCATTTACGTTTGGTAACCGTTCGTTTATACTGTTAACGAACTGACAAGAGCATGGTCATTTTCTTAACGAACGTACACGATCAGGATTCATGTTTTATCGTTCGTTCAGTAAAGTTAACTGAATGAACACGAACATGGTTTGTTCGTGTTTGTTTGGTTCGTTTACAAGCCTAACATATATGTGGGTTTCATTTAATGATTTGAAATAGATAGAGATATGATATTTGGGACTAATTGGGGGGGGGGGGGGCAAAGCATGAAAGATTAAAACAAAAAAACTATTGTAATTATTAAAGTAATGTTTTTTTTCTCTTTCGCTTTGGGTCTTTAAACGCGGGTTCTCTCTCCAGAAATCTCACAAATTTTGAAACAACAATAATTTTCTTTTTTAGTTTTCATTGAAGAGTTAAGACCTATAAAGTTTTACTTTGATAATTGGTAATATGAAATGAAATATAGATCTACATATATAGTTTTGTGCTGTTTTTCTTGATATAAATTTTATTGAAACTAGAGTTGTATTCAATATAACATATATTTTGGATATTACAAACTCTTTGTTGAGCTCAGTTATGATAAATTTATATCAAAATGTTGAGGGAAAAAAATGAATGAAGCTATATATTTAAATTATATTTAATATTGGAAACTTTGGAGAAACGCTAAAAGTTATATCTTTAAGGTAATTTAAAAAACATTAGTTTTAAAACTCGCTTTATAAAGCATTGTAGTTTAAAAAGTGTTAATTTGGGTTCTAATTGTTGCTAAAAGGCTTGCAAGACACGGTGGAATACAAGAGAAGGGTCCGACAGCAAGCGAAGCAATATCCCCCACTCATTTAGATGCGAGCATGGTTTGGTATCGTTTGTGTTATAATTTCGTATAGACTGACTGTGTTGATGAACATTTGATGATTATCTGTGGCACCTGTTTCCCTTGGATTTTAACTTAAGATTAACGTCTTGACATATTTTGGGGTGTAGGTTTCTATAATGTTTTTCAAATGGTTGTTAAATCCTTGAAAGAAGATATTTTGCTTGGTTAATTAGGCTTTGTGGATGGTTTTAAACCAAAACTGAAAAAAAACCTGTCATTAAAATGTTTAGAACTAAATCGGTTGTTTGTTTGGTTAATTAGTTTTGGATGCTCGCCCCTGTTTAAAAGCTTGAACTATTCACTAAAAGAGTTGGTTTCGTGTTGGTTAAGGTTGACAGTAATTGAATTTGAAACCAAATAAGTTGTTAAAACTTAACTTCTTATCCGTTAGCATCATGAGTTACGGACATGAGCGTAATGCCTCAGAAGCTCGATTGAGGATTCGAGAAGTCTTTATTAACTTTATTTTCACGTGTTCTTTTTAATGTTTTTTATTTGCCCTTTAATCATACTTGTAATATCAATGCCTAGTAATAGATTATAATTCTCAACATGGAAGTGGGAATGAGCACCTTGATACTAACACCTATTTGTATTGAGCATGAATAGCTTGGTTAAAGATCTAATCATTTATAATATGTAAAGTTATACATACCTTCTTATCGGTCTTCTCTAAAACCATGGACCCTCCCCCTTACCCATGTACTATCATCACACATTTCTCCCCCATCACTTTCATAAATGTAGCTTTCTTCTCATACTAATTGTATACATGCTCATGGATCACGAGACTTTTTTGTCATTTCTCTGTCCCTCACCTCCATCCATGCCTACACTCTGTAAGACTAAAACCCCCGCTACAAATGACCTAACATTTAACTTCAATTAAGCATAACCAACAACTTTCAGTCACGTGCTTTAGCACCTCATCTTTTCAGTGTGCTAAAGGTATAAGTTTGATAACATCATTCAATTTAGCGGCGTAGCTTTTTTAACTTGAGAAGCTTTATTATTTGCATTTGGAGCAATGCGTAGTTTGTCTATGTGGATTGTTGAAATTTGCTATTTCAGTCCAAAAGTTTAAAATTCATCATTTTCATTCCCTAGAGTTTATTTTCATTATAATTTCTGCCCCATAGTTTGTTAAAAACCTGCTAGTTCAATCCATAATATGTTAACAAGATAGACGAAAATTACAACGAAAATTAAACTCTAACAAAAATAGCAAATTTGAACAATTCATAAAGACAAAAAATCACATTTGGTTGGGTTTGTTTGTTAAGACGACAAAGGATGAAACAAGTAGAATTAAAACATAGAAGTAATAATCGCCATATTAGCAGTAATAATAATAATAATAATAATAATAATAATAATATTATTATTATTATTATTATTATTATTATTATTATTATTTCCACAACAACAGAGATCAAACACAAATTGGGGGAAAAATTAGGGGTCGTAGAAGTAAGCGTAACCCCTTGTTGATCGATGGACGACTTGGTAGCTTACTACCTACCACCGGCAACCACCACCACCCACTACTCCTACCAGCAGCCTCCTTTGGCTTCTTACGCACCGCAATTGTACAATCAAGACGAGGTTCGAACGCTCTTCATTGCAGGACTCCCTGACGACGTCAAACCTCGTGAGATTTACAATCTGTTCCGTCCTGTCACCTGCGTAGCCCTAGTCCTACTCAAACACAGGTTATATTCGGATGAAATGGAAACCAATTTATTATCTTATCTTTACTATTTGATGTTCTTGTATCTAATCTCTATGGATATGGATGTTCTACAGCCATTTGGATTTGCTGTCTTCGCCGATCAGCCTTCTGCACTTGCAGCATTGCACGCCTTACATGTAAGAACAGTATTATTCACACATCTATCTCATTACTTTTGCTTCTTCTGTGTGATGATAATAACAACTTTTTAGGTAGCTTACTTTGTTTTTCCAGCTCATGTACTCTATGCTAAAACCCTAACATCATATGTCATCATCCTTAACGGCAAATCTTAAGTCGCAAACCATTGGCATATGTTGTAACCAGATTTTTTATTATTTGCAATATGTTAAGCTTACCTAAACACGTTTCAGTTTTTTGGTTTTGAAGTTGGAAAAATTGATCATTTGCTCTATTAGCTATTAACCAATCTTGTATCTAAACCTGGAATTTTATTTTTGCATAATAGTTCATTTTTCAAGATAATATTTCTTCAAAATAGCTATAAGCTTACAATAATTTTCAAAAATATGTATTTTTTTTTTGGTGGTAAATATTGCCATAGTTGTTATCGGTTGGTCTCACAAATATTTAAAATGATTACAACTTTATAGACTCTCTAGAATAATGGATTACAATGTCTTAGTATTTGTTGAAATTTGAAAAACATGTTTTTTTACTGGAACTCTTTAAATTACTTGAAAATAAATTATTATGACCACTTTATCAACAACAAGGTATTCAAATTTGATTTTGTATAAAAACGTTATGAACTTATCAACTATATAGACACAATATTAAATTGCAACTATAGCAAAAGCCAAGTCATTACTGAATTACTGTCATTTTCTATTGTTTTCTCTTTTGTTTGTTTTCAGGGGATGGTCTTTGACCTCGAGAAGGGGTCAACATTACATATTGATCTTGCCAAATCAAATTCAAGGTCCAAACGCTCAAGAATAGGTATAATAACTGCCATACACAGTCCATCTTTTGATACTTAGCTGGTAAACATATATGATTAAACTTGGTTAACTGTAAAACCAGATGATGATAAGCATGGATCTGACAAAAGGGCAAAAGGGTCTTTTTCAAATTCAAGAAGCGTTTCTGATCCGGGTGAGTTACTACAATTAGGTTAGAGAACACAAATACGTAGATGACTTAAAAGCTTACTACTTTTCAAGATGTTAGTTGTGCAGTTATTATCTGATATGGATATAGGTCACACACTAGCGAGTTAGTGAGGGGTAAAAATGTCGTTTTATAAGCTCACATTGCACATGTTTTGCACATGATTGGGCACTAGCAGGTGTTGGCAGCGTTCACGTGTCTGGATTGAGTAATACTGCTTACAACATGATTGGTTATCCACCTGCACAAAGGTCATCTGCACTGCTTAAGCACAATATTTATTATTTTTAACTAGAAAATGTTTTCTTAAACTGTAACTTGCACATGTTGTTACATGATTGCTTGTTGCTCAAGTAATTAAGAGGCTGGAGAAACGACACATATCTTCATGTAGAATTAGCAACTTTTTCTAACAAGATACTTGTTCAATTGTTTAGTTACGGAAACTCTGATATAAGAACCGAGAACACCAGTGCAAGATCGGTATGCTTTATGTGTTGCTTTTATTATTATTTATTTTAAATTTGGGATTGTATGTGGTATTTAATTTATATGCGTGATCAGAGAAACTCATCAGCTCCATGTCCGACAATATTTGTGGCTAATTTGGGACCCGCGTGTACCGAACAAGAGCTTACTCAAGTATTTTCAAGGTTTGTGAACATTTTATATGATCGTTTTTTATTTTTTATTATTAAGTTTGAACTTGGAATAATTTTGTGCTTGTTACTGTCATTGTTAATATGCAGATGTCGTGGATTTTTGAAATTGAAGATTCAGAGTACATATGGGACACCAGTGGCGTTTGTTGACTTTTCAGTATGTTGTTTTTATACATATATTTTGAATGTCTTCATTTGGGTTTGTGTAGGCCTGTAAACAGGGCAGGAAGTTCGTTATGTTTGTTTATTTAATAAGCGAATGAACATGAACACATTTTTTGTTCAGTTAGTTAAACGGACAAACATGAACACATGTCTTTTTTGTTCATTTATGTTTGTGAATGTTCGTTCATTTTACTTTGTTTAGGTTCATTCATGTACAATGGTTTACGTTTCTTTACGTTCGTTCTTTTACTTTCGTTAATTTACTCATTTAATTATTTTAGGCCCATTACAATGTAATATAGTTTTAATGACTTGTTAGACCCAACACTAAGTTTGTTTATCTATGTTTAGTTCTGTTTACTCGTGTACGTTTGTGAACCGTTTGTTTATATTTTTAGTGAACGATCATAAACGAGCACGAACACGTCCGTTTTCTTAATGAACGAAAACGAACAAGAAAACTCTGTTCTTTAACTGTACGTGTTTGATTGATTGTTCAGTTGAAGTTAGATAAACAAACACAATCATGCTCTGTACGTGTTCGTTTACAGGCCTAGGTCTGTGTCAATATTCTAATTTTTATACATGATGGAAATAAATAAATAAATAATAAATGATATTGATATTTTTGGCAATATGTTGCAGGATACTGCGTGCTCTAGCGAGGCACTAAATCATTTACAAGGCACGGTTCTACGCTCATCAGTTGCGGGTGAAGGAATGCGGTTAGAATATCCTTTAAATCAGCAGTTGCCTTCGTTGTTTGACCTGTTTGTTGATATCGATCCCAGAAAATATCATGCGATTCTTGAACCTGTGAACCCATTTAACTAAACGGGCCATGATCAGGTCAAACCGGTGAACCCGTCTAGCTAAACAGGTCGTGATCAGGTCGAACCATTTTAAACTGTTTGTAATAAGGTCGAACCGTTTTAGCTAAACGGGTGGTGATCAGTTAGAACCCGTGAACCCATTTAGCTAAACATGTGAATTGTGATTAGGTCAAACCTGTGAACCCGTTTAGCTCACCGGGTCGGGTCCCTTTTAGCTAAATGGGTGGTGATCAGATTAGGGGTGGTGATCAGTTAGAACTCGTGAACCCATTTAGCTAAACATGCTGTGAATTGTGATTAGGTCAAACCTGTGAACCCGTTTAGTTAACCGGGCCATGATTAGGTTGAACCTGTCAACCCTAACTAAATGGGTCGTGATCAGGTAGAGCCCATGAACCCATATATAGCTAAACAGCTTGTCAATGGTGATCAGGTTGAACCTGTTTAGCTAAAAGGGCCATGATTAGTTCGAACTTGTTTAGTTAATCGGGTCGTGATCAGGTTGAGGATCTGTGAACCCGTTTAGCTAAATGGGTTGTGACTCGTGACTCGTGATCAGGTCAAACCCATGAATCCGTTTAGCACAGTCAGGTCGAATCTGTGAACCCGTTTAGCTAAACAGGTCATGATCAGGTTGAACTTCTGAGCCCATTTAGCTAAACCGGTTGTGATCATGTTGAACCCGTAAACCCGTTTAAACAGGTCATGATCAAGTCGTAACTGTTTAACTATTTACTAAACGGGTCATGATCAGGTCAAACCTGTGAACCTGTTTAGTGGCTAAACAGATAGTGGTCATGTGGAACCTGTGAACCCCTTTAGCCAAACGGATCATGATTATATCATCAAACCTGTGAGCTTACTTAAAAGTAGTTTTGTCTACTTTTCTTTAACCAGAAACTTAGATTTGCTAAATCGAGGATGGGGGTGCGAAGTAAGAAGTCTAGGTAAATCTGGAGTTCTACAATGGTGTTAAGGTAATGGTTGGAGTATTAGGACCATATTATGTAATATGAGGCTACTTTTTGTACTTACATAATGACTTTTTTTTTTATTTATATATTTTTGTATTTTTCTTTTTTGTTTTATTTTGACATGAACAGCTGATGTGGCGTACTCTCTTATTATTATTATTATTATTATTATTATTATTATTATTATCAGTCTATATGCGGTGTGACACATGGGTTGAAAAATTATTTTTAAAACATATTAATAAATATAATCTATGAAATTTTAAAAATCAAATAAATATGTAATCAAGTAACTTAAATATTGACATAAAAGCATAAGATGACTATTAGTTTGTCCATAGTTATAATAGCAAAAGGTATTCCAATATTACCAAACGGAGCACAATCATTGAATGACTTTTACTCAAATCTCCTAAAAAATAATCTCCTTTATTCACAAGATTATCTTATTAAACATAATCACTTTCAAAACACATCCAAACAACCCCACAATGTGTAAAAAAATTTGTTGTTCAATGACCCATGCTAGAAATTATCCATTTTTACAATTATTACCTAAGGTAGGCTCAAACTGTTAGCCCTAGGACTACCACATAACACATTAGAGGCGGATTCAGATGTTGCATGCTAGTTTGGGAAACATGGTTCGGTTGTGGAAACTGAAGATGTAAGAAACTTATTTTCAGTTAATATATATGCTATAAGAAAGCACCACTGATATGTTATAAGTTAACAACAAAATAACTGAAGAGGTGTAAAATTTTAATTGTGGCAACCTGAATATATATTTGTGTGTGTGTGCATACATATATTTCATATGACTCGTGCATAAAGTTGTTAAACTCGTGTCTAAACGAGTCAACTGGGTCGATTAGTTGTAAAAGTTTTTATGAGTTACAAACGTCTTAAATACAGGGGTTGATGATTGTAGTGAATGAGTTAAACGGGTAGGTGCTGGCATATTTAGTTAAATGGGTTAAACATGTCATGCTGAAAAAGAATTTACAAGTTAAAATTTAAAAGTTCAGTATTTGATTCAAAGTATACGGGACAAATTGAAAATATATTCGTAATGGTTATTATGTTTTACTTGTATGACTTAGGATATGTTTTATTATTTAACTTTGGAGAGAAGATGCAAAAAATCAAGATGGTCTATAGTTAACTATGGTTGTATACAACACAAGCTTGTCTAAGTTTGATCGAGAAAAAAAAAAATCAAACATGATCTTAGCTTGGGCCTGAAATAATATTCTATACGTAACAAACTTAGTGAAGCTCGATGTATGCAAATTGGTCTCGTACATTGAACGAGCTTCAGTTTAGTTCGAGCGTGTTCTAACTCATTGGCATACTCTCTATAGTCTAGTGTTTTTTTTTCTATTTGTAACTGATGGCGTGGGTACCCCTACCCACGAGCTAAAAAAGCTTAAGAATAAAGCAACATCAAACACAAGCTTATAAGCCAGGGAAGCTTAGGAACAAGAAAGCAATAAACATAAGCTTCCAGACAGAAAGCTTGACACTTGCCCAGCAAGGTCTCTAAGTTGGCCAAGAAGCTCCTTCTACAGTAATGCCAGATAAAGTCATAGCTAACAAAAACTGGTGTCTGCCATAAAGCAAAAGCAACAAGAAGACAAATAAAAGTTGAGCAAAGCTTATATGGAAATGGCATACACCCAGCTTGCGCAAGCTTAAAGGAAAGCTGACATTTTCCTCTTAAGAAGCTCCAGCTTCCCCCGGGAAACTTTCGACTGCCTATATAAGGAAACTTCACCCAAGGTATTCTCATTCCATCTTCATCCGTTTTCTCTTAACTCTCTATAAACTCCTACAACCTTATAATCGTATCATATCACTGATTCTCACGTCAGATGTTGATCGTAGGAGATCCCCTCCTACGGTGAGACTAACCGGTCGTGTTTTTTTCGTTGTTGTTAGCAGGTATAGAAGCTTTGGTTCGGAGATACTCTTGGACGACCATATCCTTATTGTTAGCTACCGCCTTGTAGCAACAAGTGGCGCCCACAATGGGGCTACGCTACTTAGAACAAAGAATTCCGGTAGTTCAGCTCCATTGTACTCAAGCATTATCCTTTCATGGCTGAAAAGAGTAATTCCGGCAAGAGTGTTCCTCCGAATGATGATTGGCCACTCGAAACTCCTCCCCGGAGGAAAATATTGGCCGTAGTTCGCCGAGGACAAGCAGACCAACCGCCACGTCGTCACAATCTGAGTTCCAAACACCACTCTCGACAAGAAGTGGAATCTTTTCTCCAGAAGTGATTTTCTACTTCCGGTGGAGAGAATAGATATGACGTCAGAGGGTGTTAAACGGAACTTCCTCCAGCTCAGGGAGCTGACGAATAATCATGCTCAGGAGGAGCGAGCTAAGGGGGTGAGAATAAGGTTGGATTATACCGAGGAACCTGAAATTACGCCCTCCCCATGCCTAGTCCATCAAACATGAGCACACCTTCTCCTTCGAGAAGAAACGCTCAAGGACTCAGCAGCTCACAAGCAGAAGGATATGAAAACATGAACTCTCCTTGAGAAAGAGTGAGCCTCACAGGTTCGCCCATCACTCCTAACGGAGCAAGAGAGTACACCATGGAACAGCTTTTTCAAAGCTCACCCGCTGGAGTACCTCTCCCAACTGGCAACTCTTTGGCAGAAGCTCTTATGTCACTCCCTTTGGCAAGCAGTATAATGACCTCACCTATAGTAGAAGCTACATGTTCCATGCCACAAGCTTACTTGCAACCAGGTCTTATGTTGCCCAGCATGACGTATCCTCATATGGCTGCCATCGTGATGTTCCAATATGGCTAACCTTGGCAAGGGAGCTGATAGTGGCAAGCTTCTGAAGGCTTCCCTGTCACAATCCAACCTGTGGTTACTCAAGTTCCAAGTATTGTTACCATCAGCATAGGTGACCTAACGCATCTGGAACCTTATCAGCCATACAATCCTTCAACCTTGTTATGCTTCTCATAACAAATAGACAACTTTATGTTCCAAACTAGAATCAAGATGCCAGCCAACATAAAGGCTTATGATGGAACGGAAGATCCCGAAGATCACTTTCAGATCTTCACAGGAGCAGCTACCGTTGAAAGGTGAAACAACGCTGAATGTTTCACATGTCCATGCAAATCCTAATAGAACCTACAAGGCTTTGGTTTAATTCCCTTCCATCAAGAAGTGTAGCTTCCTTTGATGACCTGTACCAAATCTTCCTAGCAAACTTCATCCAGTAAAGAAGGTGCACCAACGACGTTGCAGTCCTACACCAAATCAGGCAAAAGGAGCATGAGGACCTCCAAATCTGCATAGAAAGATACAAGAAAGAATGTTTGAACTACAGTGGTTCCTCAGAAAAGATGCGTGTGTCAGGTTACATGAATGCCATCAAGGTAAAGAAGCTTGCGAGAAGATTTCATGAGAACATCCCCCAAACCATGAAAGAAGCTTTCGAAAGAATAGAAGCTTACCTTCGAGGGGAAGAAGCTTTGGACAATCAAGAAACAAGAAAACGTGACCCGGGAAGCTGGAGAAACCACTCTTCAGAAGGACAGAAGCCTCGATTCCAGCCCTTTGTTAAGAAGCATCCATCGAAGCACTACGAACATAGAAGGTCAGATGATAGAAGCGGCTCTTCTCGCCAATAAAGACCTTAAGAGAAGGATAAACTAATCTTCTCGGTTCTAACCAAAACTCCACAAGAAATATTGGCAATTGAAGAGGTTAAACATAACTTTAGTCCTCCTTGCCCGTTGTCCAAGCCAGCAAGCAAACGTGATGCAGGCAAGTTTTGTGCCTTTCACAATGACATCGGCCATCAAACCAATGATTGCTTCCAGCTGAAGAAGCGTATCGAAGACGCTGTCCAAAGTGGGGAGCTATCTCACTTGCTGAAAGATCCTAAAGAAGGTAAAGGGAATGGGAAGAACGTATTCGGAGTAAACATGGTTCAGCTTTGTAACAAAAGGCAACGAACGCTAGCTTGGAACCAACAAAGCATATGCTTCCCTCCGACTGACCCTTACCACAAAGTCACAAATCCAGTCATAGTGGAAGCTGGGCTGAATGGCTTCCCCATAGATGGAGCCTACATGGACTGTGGGTTAACAACGGAGGTGACGTACAAAAAATGTTTCCTTCAACTACCTCAAGAAATCAAGAAGCAACTCCAGCACACAGAGAGTTCTCTCAAAAGCTTCACTGGAGAGAAGGCGATTCCCTTAGGGAAGCTCACTTTAGACGTCAGGCTCAGAGACGGAGACCTCTCTCGAGTAGAGAAGCTTACCTTCACAATGGTCAGGTATCCTTCTAGCTATAACATACTCATTAGTAGAACCGGAATTTCCATTTTCGATGCAGTAGTGTCTGCATCTCATGGTATGATGAAATTTCCAACCGCGGGAGGAATAGCTACTTTGGCCCTAACGCCAGAAGCTTTACTAATAGCAGCTACTGAAGAATCATGGGAGCTTAAGGAAGACATGGAGGATAGCCTTGTAAGGGAAATAAGCATCAACTTAACTTACCCTAAACAAGCTATCAAATCAATAGTAAGCTTCCCTCCCAAACTATGAGTAAACTCATAACTCTTTTGCAAAGTAATAAAGACGTTTTTGCATGGTGTCCAAATGATATGACAGGGGTTCCAAGGGAATATGCTGAACATTCCCTGAACATCTCACCCACACATAAGCCATTTGCTCAAGGAAAAAGAAGCTTAGCAGCTGAAAGAAGCTTAGCTGCCTGCAAAAAATTAGACAAACTTGTCAAAGCTTATATCCTCCGAGAAATAAGATACCACTCCTTGATTGCAAATCCAGTTATGGTCAAGAAATCCGATGGGTCGTGGTATATGTGTGTGGACTTTAAAGACCTTAAAAAAGCTTGTCTCAAGGACAACTACCCCTTTCCAGAAATTGACTAGAAGGTAGACTCCTTCACCGGCATCCAATACAATTGCTTCCTAGATGCATACAAGGGGTACCATCAGATTTTGATGAAGGTCGAAGATGAAGAAAAAACAGCATTTCACACTAACAAGGGGATCTTTTGTTATAAGAAGATGCCCTTCAGATTAAAGAATGCTAGGGCTATATACCAACGTTTGATTGACAGAACCTTCTCCGAACAAATCAGTGGAAATATGGAAGCTTACGTCGACGACCTGGTCATCAAGAGCAAAAGTGAAGAAACAATGATCAACGGCATTGAAGAAACCTTCAAAAACCTAAGGAGAATCAACATGAAGCTCAATCCAATCAAGTTTTCTTTTGGTTTAGAAGAAGGTAAATTCTTGGGACACCTAATCGATAAGCAAAGCATAAAATCTAACCCAAGTAAGGTACAAGCTGTCCTTGACTTGAATTCTCTAAAGTCCAAGAAAGAGGTTCAAAGCCTCAACGATAAGATTACTGTCCTTAAAAGGTTTCTTTCTAAATCAGCAGAAAAAATCTCTACCTTTCTTTAGAACTTTGAAAAACTGCACGAACAAGAAAGACTTCCAATGGACTAGTGAGGAAGAAGTTGCCTTCCTAGCCTTAAAGAAGCATCTAGCTTCCTTACCTGCTTTGACAGCTCCTCAAGAAGGAGAAACAATAACAATCTATCTTTCTGTAGGAAAAGGAAGCTATCAGCTCTATGCTTATGGTTGAATGAGATAGGGTCGAGGTCCTAGTATATTTCATTTGCAAAGTGCTAAAAGAAGCTCAGCTCAATTACACGCCTATTGAGAAGCTCATTCTAGACCTCGTTCACACAGCCAAGAGGCTGAGGTGATACTTCCACGCTCATCAGATGAAGGTGATCACCGACAAGCCCATAAGGTCGATTTTGGAAAACCCAGAGATCTCAGGAAGGTTAGCTAAATGGGCTATCGGTTTGGGCGAGCATAGCTAGGAAGTCAATCAAAGGTTAAGTTCCGGCCAACTTCCTAGTTGAAACACAATAAGAGCCCATGGAAGTAAATGAGCTTGAAGAAGGTGAACCTGCCATCCCTCTAGGAAAATGGACGCTCTATACCAATGGAGCCTAGAGTATATAAGGTTCCGGAGCTGGTCTTATAATCACAGACCCCCAAGGAACCGAATATACTTACGCACTCTGACTAGAGTTTCCATGCTAACAATGAAGATGAATATGAGGCTTTGATTGTAGGGTTCCGCTTAGCAAGAACGATGAAGATTCAGGAATTAAGTGCCTTTGTTGATTCAAGATTAGTAGCCAACTAAGTTAACAACGATTTCAAGGCAAGGGAACCTTCTATGCTGAAGTATAAGTAGAAGGTCAAGGAACTTATGAAAGAATTCAAGAGCTGTTCAGTGTCTCAAGTTTCTAGAACTTGAAACAAGCAAGCTGATGCTCTCAGCAAGCTAGCTTCTCTGACCTTTGCTCATTTGACAAAGAAGGTCCTGGTGGAAGTATTAAGATCCCTCTCCATTGAAGAACCAGAAGTACAAGATGTCATTGAAGAAGAGGGGGATATTTGGATGGCCCCCCATCTTAGAGTTCCTCAAGGAGGGGAAGCTTCCTGATGAAGAAGGAGAAGGTATACAGTTGAAGCTCAAAGCTAAGCAGTATGTTGTGGAAGAAGGTGTCCTATACAAGAGAGGATATTTGAGCCCCTTGCTACGATTTGTAGGACCAGATCAAAGTAATTACCTCGTAAGAGAAGTCCACGAAAGCATTGTGGAACACATTCCGGCCCAAGGTCAGTAGTAACCAGACTGATGAACCTGGGATACTATTGGCCAACAATGCACAAAGACTCGGTCGAAGTAATACACAAGTGTGAAGCTTGCCAGCTCCATGCTCCCATTATGACTAATCCAAAGCATAACCTGGTACTCATCAAATCCCCTTGGCCTTTCCACAAATGGGGAATGGACATTGTCGGTCCCTTCCCCGAAGCAGGCGGGAAGGCCAAGTTCTTGCTAGTAGCTGTAGATTACCTTACCAAGTGTCCATAAGTTAAACCCTTGGCTTCCATCACAGGGAAGAAAGTGATAAACTTTGTATGGGAAAACATAGTTTGCAGATATGGGCTACTAGGTGAGATAGTAACTGACTATGGGAAGCAATTAGCTGAGAGGCCATTCAGCCTTTGGTGCAAGGAGCTAAAAATCAAGCAAGTCTTTAGCTCGGTTGCCTACCCCCAATCAAACGGCCAAGTCAAACGAATTAATCGATGTATAGTAGATGGCATTAAGGAAAGATTGGGAAGGTATGACAAGAATTGGGTAGAAGAACTTCCAAGTGTTCTTTGGGCCATCCAAACAATATAGAAAACATGTCACGGCAAAACAACCTATAGCTTAGTCTTCGGATCAGAAGCTATGATCCATATTAAAATTGGGTTAAACCAAAGAAAGGTGAAAAGCATTAATCAAGAAGCTATTGACTCAGAGGTTCTGCTTAACCTCAATCTCCTAGAAGAAGCCCGTGACCAGGCTGCCATCAAAGAAGCTAGGTACAAGAAGAACCTGGAAGCCTTCTACAAAACGTGAGTAAGAAAAGAAACGTTCAAGCCCTGGGACTTGGTGCTAGGAAATAACGAGGCCAATAAACAGTCTGACACTAGGAAGCTGGGACCCAAGTGGGAAGGTGTCACACCCCCAAATTTCGACTAACGGAGTTATACCGCAAGGCGTGTGACATACCAGGATCTAGCTCATTAGTTATACCAAACAACCAAATTAAAGTATTCATAACATTTATTTAAGTCTCATTCAAACTTGAGAAAACAAAATCCAAACCGACAATTTAAAAGTGTTGCGGAAGCGTTAAAGTAAGTGTTTTAAGATAAACAATAAACTATGTGTTTGAACATGCGCAACCCATCATGTATAACAATGAGAAATAAAAGTTCATGCGACGAGTGTGACACCTGACATATGCAATGCAACCCGCTCCTTAGCACACTTAGCAACCTGAGCAAGTATAAATACTCAAGGGTCAACACGAGGTTGGTGAGTTCATAAGTTGTAGTAAAAAGTAATATATATAGTATAGATAGTATACGTAGCATTAGTTGTATATGTAGATTTAGCACTTTTCAAATATACCAGGGTAGCTAACCCATTTACAAGCTACTATACGTTTGAACCGAAGCCGACTATCTGTATGCCTTCTTACCAGGTATATCACAAAACACTGGCGGTGTATGTTAGAACAATTTATACCCGTCCGACCTCCAGTCGAGTTATAGCAGGTGGGGTTTGTCAAACCCAGTAGTACTACTTAAATTTCCCCGCGATCCCATCCTAACGGTTCAAGGTATGTAAGGACTTTAAGTGATACAGTCGAGTTATAGCAGGTGGGGTTTGTCAAACCCAGTAGTACTACTTAAATTTCCCTGCGATCCCATCCTAACGGTTCAAGGTATGTAAGGACTTTAAGTGATATGAGGGCATCTAGTATACACATGTGATATATAAGAAAATACATCAATCCAAAGTAAGTCGCTGCGTTTTCATCCAAAAAACCAGTAGGTAAGTATGTCCATGTTTTCAATCCAGAAAACAAGTAAGGAAAATGTTTTGTTGTTTTCAATCCAGAAAACAAGTAAGGTAAATGCTTTGTTGTTTTCCATCCAGAAAACAAGTATACAAAAATAGTTTTGTTGTTTTCAATCCAGAAAACAAGTATACGAAAATAGTTTTGTTTTTTTCAATCCAGAAAACAATGAGGAAAAAACATGAACTCACCTGGTGACGCGTGTAATAGACTTTTCTCAAACCTATGTATGCACTTGACTCGTTAACTGTTACCTAGTACAGGTGTTTAAGTTATGAGAGTGTGTTTAACAACCAAGAGAATAAGACTCATGTATGGACACACACACAAACACAAACTTGACCCGACGACTCGTTGGTGATATTAAGCAATGTCAACTATAATAAAAGTCCTACCATGTATCCACATGTCATTTCATGGCAAAGCAACCATATATTCATCATACAACCTAACTTATGATCATTCATTAAACGAGGCAGATTCTAGCATGTACAAAATGATTTTATTTACTATGTAAAACTCAAAGATAAATTATACAAAATTTATCACAGTAGACTATATGGACAAGGTTTCTCAAACAATTTTCATTATATTTTTATCATATAGGAAAAGCTAAAAATAATTCAATCATTGCAGATAGGTACAAACAGTTCAGCAGATTGCGCAACAAAAAGTATTTTCATGGTTCTCTCAACTATCCAAATTATGCAAGGCCAATTGGGTTGTCTCCTAAATTCATAATACTAAGTTCCAGAAGTGGAACCAACCCATTTGGCTTTATCAATCTCAAGTTATGATGTCGGGAAGTTAGACCAGAAAACATCTTCCCGAATCAGATTAGACACGCAATCTTGTAAAATCATAAAAACCTATCTTCTGTATATCCAAAAATTACAAATCATAACTTTCTGGAAACCAGACTCGACGAACTATATCCTAGAATCAAGAATTTATTAAAAATCATCGTTTATCATCAAGTTACAATAGAAACAATAAGTGAGTACAAATCTGTCCAGAATCCAATCTATCATGAACCTTAACTAATTCATGTTTACACTAACAAAAACATTCTAAATCATCAATTATCAATCACACTGTCTTATAATGGTTATATCACTGAGATTCTCATGCCAAGCACCTCTTAACATCAAAAGAACACTTAACAAATCAGTAAAACAACGGTTAAGAGATGGATACTTACAACTAACGATTGCTACTATGTAAACACAACCCCTAGCACTTCCAATGCACCCTAAGCTTCCCAAGTGACCCAAAATCTCTAGGGTTTTATCCAAAAATGGCAGAGGTCGATAATATGAGCTCTAGGGTTTTTAAAATCGTTTTAAGCAACTTTTCACGATCTGGCAATCCCCCGTGCGGCACGAGGGATTTAGCCAAATCCTACGCACGGCTCGGGGCGCCTTAGGTTTTATTTTATTTTATTTTATTATATTTATATATAATAATAATAACAATAATAATAATAATAATCAAAGCATGAACACGCAAAGCAAGTAATCACATAGCACGTACATGTATTCGTTTACGAGATTGACATTTATCACCAACGCGTTCGGACCGAATCTTGTGTGTGACTCGTTACTGACTCATGTAAATGTTATGCGTGACGTGTAATATAACGGAGTTGGTGTGACATTCATGACAAAACGAGGTACACTATATTCATTACGTAACAAGTAAACGATAAATCGGTTAATTCGTAGTGCTTAAACGAGTAATCGACCGATACTAACTATGACCCGTATACATAATGAGGGGTCATATACGACTTATATATATGTTATAGAGGCTAACATGTTGATATTTAGGCCCTAGTACGTTTAAAACTCTTTAAACGAAAAAAGGTTTCGTTTATTGATACGCTATAAGCTTAAGCGCAATCGTTAATATCAAAACAAGCATTGTAGCATCCGTTAAGCCGAAAAAGACTTATAAAACACTTATATGACATGTTCTAAGCAATCCTTGAAAATATTTTGGAATTTTACAACGAGTCAGTACGTTTTTCTTATTTTACAAAAATAAGCTGAAAAACACTCGTTTTTACGTTATTTCTCACACCCGAATTAATTTTCTTGCGAAAAACCGGACCCGAACTAAATTTTAAGTGGGCTTTTCATGTTTGGGCTTGTAAGAATAGATAAATTGGCCAAAACAGCCCATTAGGGGCTCCATCAAAGTTCCGATCGGAACCTAACCACCATACCCCACCTTTTTTGTTTTATATAGCTTATACTACAAGCTTTTGTTATCAAATCCAATTCTCAAAAGTTTGAAGTCCAAAGCAGCTCCAAACCCCTGTTCTCTCCACTCCCTTTCCAAAACCCTAAGGTAAGATCAAATTTCATAAAGATTTAACTAAGTTTGATGCTTATAATTAACATATAAACATGTTTTAGTTAGTTTTAAACATGTTTAACCATCCAAAAACCCTAAAAATCAAGTAAAATTATGTTTTGATGTTAAACATGTTTACAAACCAGGAACATATACTTTTTTGGTCAAAAACGCGGATTAGAACATGAATACAACGTTTTTACGGTTAGAAAGTTCGGTTTGAACCCAAAACCGAAACCCTAATTATCAAGGCTGTTACATGGATGATTTATGCTTGGTTTGATGTTATATGATATGTAGATATACTGAGTTTGCAACTCGAGACCCGGAAAGTCGTTTAAGCTAGCAAAATTCATCGAAAACCGACAAGGTAAACCCGTAACACTCGTTTAGGGGCTGTTTAGTATTAGGTTGTGACGTGCTTGTTGTTAGCTTGTGAAAACTTGCAGGGACATTAGGGATCATATAAATGAGTCCCTGTTCAAATTTGGTAATTTTTCGATAAACGGAGAATATTTGGTGAATTTATTTCCGTTTATGAGCGTTTATTTGGGAAAAATAGCTAAACATATTGAAAAATTCTGAAACTTGGTTTTGGAGTTTGATATGGGATGGTAAGATCACTGGTAAAGTTTGGGAATCATTGGAAATGCCTAAGTATGGTTTGTGCAATCATGGTTAAACCGAATTTTAACAGCCGAAAAACGCACAAAAAGGCATTTTGTCAAAAGAGTTAGATTCTGGAAATTTTGCAGGGGCTATGTAATAACATTAAGGCCATTGGTAAAAATTATTGGATTTTTCGGAGGTCGTTTGATATAAACGGGCCATTTATTACACGATTATAACCTATTAAATGAATTTTTATAAATAAATAATTAATCATAAAATTTCTGGAAATATTTTTATAAAATTCTCCATGTCTTAATGTATTTTTACAAAAATTTGCATAATTTATATATAAGTACATATTTAGTTATGATTAATCAAAGATTTAAATTATAATTGTTTTAACGAAACCGGCAGTTTTGTGTTTAACGGACTGACTGGTATGTCAAAATGTCAAAAGTGGTCAAATATCATATTTTTGAATGATATTGATAAAAACGAACTTGTTACGAAAATTCCGGACAAATCGGGTGGATTGGGCGCGTTTTGTATAATCAAAACCGTGTGAAAACGGAAACGAACCCTGCGATCAAACCAGACACCGAAACCTTAAAATTCTTTCATAAATCAAATCATTTTATCAATCAATATATTTACTTAAGTTTATGTGATCTTACCTAATCCCGAAACGTATAAACGATCAACTGAGCTAGGCTCGGAAAACGGTGAAACCGAGCCAAATGCAATTTTAAACATTTCATAGTATACAACGTCACAATCTAAGACTATGGTCATGTTCTGGGCCTAACAGCTATACCCAGATTATCTATACAGCCCGACTTAGCTTGAACACTGTACTAGTATTAACGATACAATACCGTTTATAGGAATCAGGCTATAAACGAGGCATCTGACTTATTGATACGTAATTTCTGTGCGAACTACGATAAGGTGAGTTTCACGACCCCACTTTCTAAACTGTTTTACGAACTTTTGGGGTGGAAGGCATGTTTATACACGTTATCGATCTAAAAACGATTCGGGACATAAAATATCTGAACAATTATATATGAAAAGTCCCTACAAACATAATGATTGACTACGTGCTGATGAAAGATGATTATTATCATTAATTGATATATTAAGTGGAGATAATACGAATTTGCAAAACATAATGAAATTACACGTAACAGCAGATTTATACAAACATGTTATGTAATGTTAAACATAACTAATTTTGGAGACAACGTGGTCTGTAATGGCCATGGGGATAACGTGGCCTGTGATAAATAGGGGGCTATTGTGGGCGGAAGGGGGGCCACAATAGTAATAAACTAAAGTTGAGTATGGCTTACGAGCCAAGTTCTGCTGCAACTTATAAACTAAAGTTGAGTATGGCTTACGAGCCAAGTTCTGCTGCAACTTATAAACTAAAGTTGAGTATGGCTTACGAGCCAAGTTCTGCTGCAACTTATAAACTAGAGTTGAGTATGGCTTATGAGCCAAGTTCTGCTGCAACTTATAAACAAAAGTTGAGTATGGCCTATGAGCCAAGTTCTGCTGCAACTTATTAAACAAACTAACTTGATTATGACATGAATGTTAAGAAAATAATGTGATTATGCGTATTGAGGGCGGATGGGGAGCCACAGTAATTGGTGATACGTGATAAATACTATATGTGCATATGTGTCTATATACATGCTACGTGATTAGACGTAGGAAATACTATGTGTAGAATATATTAATTAATTGTGTGTACACTATATAATGTTTGAGTTTACGTGGAATCATCGTGGGTGGAAGGGGGGACCACAGTGGTTGATGTTAACACGGAACCGTTGTGGGCGGAAGGGGGGCCACAGTGGTTGGTTAAACACGAAAATTGGAAACAAGTAGTACGAACAAACAATCACGATTTACTGAAATTTCGAATTTATATTATAAACTTACCTGTGTACATATGCACACACAAGGATATGGCTGTATATATTCATACAAACGTAAATGCATATTTTTACGTACGCACGTACATACAAACTATGACTGTGTGGTACGCAGAACTGATTTCGTTAAACTTATGAAACTCACCAACTATTCGTAGTTGACCTATTTTAACATGCTTTTCAGGTAATCAGATATGAGAAGTAATTTTCTGTGCGTTACGTGTCTGATTGGTGATTGCTGTCATGGGCATTTGAGTTAGAAGTAAAGTAATTGAAGAACCGGTTTGATTGTATCACCTAGTTGTAAAAGATGATAGAACGATATAATATATTGTAAATGAGTTAGTAATGTTTCTTTATGAACAATGTATTTGATACCAGTTGTATCTGTTGCATTTCCGTTTTACGCTTCCGCAATTCGCTTAACGGGGTATGACAGTTGGGTTGACGGTGTTAACATGGAAGAGCGAGGTGTCACATTATCCCCTTGTTGAAAGAATTTTCGTCTCAAAAATTGATAGGTGCCGCTAGGTAAATAAGTAGACTCACAGTCTACAAGTATGAGCAACATTAATTCAGTAAACTTTCCATCCATTAAAAGATCAAAATAAATTAAGTAGACATCTCGTCTATTGGTTACTATCATAATTGTTTCAGAAGTGTTGCAAATGTTTAACAAAAAATTTCCGGTTGTCACAGAAGGTTCCTACATCATCAAAGAAGCCCACAGGGGCGGATCCTACAAGCTCAATAATCTAGAAGGAAAGAAGGTGTCACGTCATTGGAGTAACATGCACCAAAAAAAGTTTAGTATAGATCCTCATCGAAAATCTATGTAGTAGTTGTTTTGTTTAAATGAAGAAATTAATGAATGATTGAATCTTTTGAGTAGCATACTTGTTTACTATTCTATCCAAGGGTGAGCCCCTCCAAACTAGGCTCCATGAGGTCTGTCGAAGTTCCTACTCATGTACAGGGTTGAGCTCCTAGGCCATATCGCTCAACAGGTAACAAGACGCTATATCTTCCTGTATACATGTTGAGTCCCTAAAACAATACGACTCCATGTCAAACATAAGAAAGAAACTGTATCCATGAAATGAGACTGAGCATCTCTCACCTACCCTCTCCACAAGTACAAGAAGCTAGAAGCTTACAAAGTTGAGAAGCTTAAATTAGCTAACGACTTATGCAACAATATACCACAAAACAAGTCATAAAATTTTCTTTTATCTTGTGGACTGACTAATGGATAGAATATACTATGCATCAGTTCTTATACTATGGATAGAATATACTATGCAGCACCACTCCTTAGCAAAGTTTCAAAGACATTGCAAACATAACAAATATAAAAAACACAAGTAAACACGAAACAAGCAACTACATGATTAACTAGGAAACATAAAAGCACCACACAATGGTGCTACAAGCATCAAAAGAGTAAATTGTTTTTGTCAACAAAGGCTTACAGACATAAAATGAAAGAAGCTTCACACATGAAGCTTAAACAACTAAGAAAGCTACTCATCTATGGCAGTAGCGTCACCTTCACCCTCACCTCCTGAAGCTTTCAGGGTCTCACCAAACAAGTCTCCATACAACATATTCACCTCAGCATCAAAGCTATATGGAGAAGCTTTAGAGTTGACAAGAGAGGGAGTATCCTTAACCTCTCCTACGAAAGCATGGGAAGGAGTAACCTCAACTTCCCTGTCATCAGAAGGATGGGTGGCGAGACCCTCAGTTGTAGGCGTTTCAGCACTGGCCTTGCCACCATCGGTATCATTCTATTGATCATCTCCATCAACACCAACTTTCCCTGTGATCTTGTCTATCATAGCTTGAATAACTTGATGAGAGAGCCCCTTCTTTAAACCTTCGGGCTCAATACTCTGACAAACTGAAAATGGAAGATCGTGACAACGAGCGACGACTTTGTGATAGGGGAAGGTCTTCATTTCCATGGCCCTCACAGCAGCCACAAAGTCAGTTGCGACATGAGGTAGATAAGTAGGAAGCTCATCGAGAGGATGGCCCGCTTGGCATGCCTTGAACCTAAGAGATAAACCGTGACGATGACCATGGGAGATAGCCCTCGTATAAACTTCCACAAGAACTGAATTAAACTCACTGCTATGCAAAAGATATGAAACAATGTGAGGAATACCTTGCTCGAACAACAAACGCTTCTTAGAGAGAAGCTCGTTAACCTAGGATTGAAGGCTAGTGATGGTAGTATCAGAAGCAAGCTTCTCATCCAAGAGCTTCTGCTTGTCACCTTCCAGCTTCACACGCTCAGATTCAAGTTTCCTTTTCTCTTCTATAAGAGAGTTCCTCTCCTGACCTACCTTGTGATGCTGCTCATAGAGGTCCTTAGCATAAGCCTTCACCTTGTTCCACTCATCTTCAGCAGAAGCTTTAGCCAAGGAAAGCTCGTGAACCAAGTCTTGTTCACGAGTAGTCAAACCAACAACCTTCTCATTTGCCACACTAAGGACACTCTCCAAAGACACCTTCTCACCGACAAGTTTCTTGATCTCACCTGGGGCATCACTCCATCGTCCTAAACTTTCCGGGACAAGAGAAACCAATGAGGCCAGATGTTGCACAATATTTCCCATCACCTCCCCATCACCCAAATCCTCAACAACCTTCGCTGCTGGGGGAATACAATGAAGAAGGAGGTCCGAACACACGTGGGCCCTCTTCAAGATATCCCCTTTACGAATCTTCGACGATGGAACATACACGGTAGTAGCTTCGTTAGAGGAAGCATCCTCATCATCAGCAGCCGGAGAATCAACACCCTTTCCCTTAACCTTCTCTAAATCAACAGCTTCTTCTGACCTCCCAACACTAGCAGGCTCGTTCTGGTTCTCCACCACTTTACCAGCACCTGTGGATGCTGGCTTCTTGCTAGAGGCCTTAGCAACCTTCTTTGGCTAATCAGCCAAAACTTCCTTCTCAGTACTTGGCTTCGCATGAGATTTCAAGAGCAAAGGAGTTGGGCTCTTAAAAGTCTTCTCTACGCAAGAAGGAGTGAAACAAGTGATGGAAGCAACAAGAGCAGCATCCTTATCCAAATCCATGGGATCATTAGCGGAAGAGCTAGGAACTGGAGTTGCCTTAAACCTTTTGCTACTTCAAAGGGAAGCAGAAGCTGCCTTCCTTACAATGCCTTTAGGAGGAGGAGATGTAGAGGATGACGTAGACACACGATCACCAGGTTGACGAAAGTCTTTAGTATTCTCAACCATGTTGGGATGGCCTGGGGCAACATCAGTCGACACAAAGGTAGCAGCAGAAAAATCATCAAGTTGAAGAAACTCTAAAGAACCAATCTCTGCAAAAGAGGAAGGTAAAAGTTAAACCCAAAAAAGCAGAAGAAGCTTAAGCAAAAATAAACATACCTTTCTCACTAACAAAAATCTTGGGTTCGGTATGAGGGTTAGACCATTTGATGCTAAAACTTAAGTAAACAAGGAACTCCTCCTGGAAGGTCCAAAGCTTCACTAAAACAGAATGAAGATTCTCCAACAAAGTAGCATCAAGAACCTCAAAATTAGGCTTAACAGGATTCAAAGCAAGTTCATGCTTCCTCCAAACAGAGGAAAATGGCAAAATGGATTCCGAAACAAAGGAGAACTTATCTTTCCATGGGGAAGTGAGCCCAAGCGTACTTGAAATCACTTCACAACGAGTCTTCTACACGGTAAACCAGTTTCCATTCTTGGCCAACTGAAAAAAAAACCTTCGGTACATAAAAAGGTCAGGATCATACCCAAGAGAACGACATACTATTTCAAAATGTAGTATCCAGGCAACTCGAACATGGGCTAACTGACCAAGAGAAACGTTATGATGCTTCAAAAAGCTCACGAAAAACTTAGTAAAAGGATACCGAAGGTTACATTGGTCAAAATATCGAGTATAAATGGTGATTTTGCAAGGAGGAAAACCAGACACGGGAGTAGAAGATGTGGGAAATTTCTGCGAAGATCAACCCAATACCATAATCGGAGCAAAACCGGTCAAGTTCCAGCTGGGTCAGTTTCGAAAATTGAGTCTCCATATCACCCTTAGAGCCCATAATAAAAGAAAACGAAGAAGTAAAAGCAGCTTCTATCTTAAATAAAGGAATAAAACAAGGAAGAAACCGCCGGAAAAAGGAAGTTGTAACCAATGATAATTAAGTGAAAATAGAAGAATATGACGAAAGTGGCGGTCCAATAGGGTTATAAAGGGATTTTTTGAATTTCAAATCGCTAATAATCTGGACAGGTGGGAGGTCAGGATTAACATAGCTACAGCTATGTCAGTCGCCTGCATAATGAGTTCATGACACAAAGGTCAAATCAATTGAACAAGGCAAGCATCAGCCGTCATATTAATGCACCACAATAATTACTAACAGTTTTTCAAAAGAGGCTTCAAGCTTTCATCTTTAGAATAAAATATGAAGTCTTAAACTCACAAGCTTCCAGCTTCCAAAACAAAAGAAACATAACGAAATTACAAAACAAACAATATAGCATACGAAAGGTCAACATCATAAGCTCCTAGCTTCTTGCCCTAAGCTTTAGCATCAGAAGCTCTGGGTTACAAGCTTTTAGTTTCCGGACCATACATTATAAACATTTTCCAGCTCCAGGACTTTAATACACAAGTCCAAAACAGCAAAATGGGTATATGCGTTGGTCTATGAAGAGGTATGCCGCTGAACTCAAAAGCATTAAACACCCAGGGGGCCAAAATCCCTAAAAAGAGTTAAGTCACAAGCATTCGTCATTACAATCAAAATACTTCTGACTGGGGGGGGGGGGGGTGATGACGTTGGTACCCCTTCCCACGGGCTAAAGAAGCTTAAGAATAAAAGAATAGCAAACAAAAGCTCATAAGCTAGGGAAGCTTAGGAACAAGAAAACTATAAACATAAGCTTCTAGACGTGAAGCTTGACACTTGCCCGACAAGGTTCCTAAGTTGACCAAGAAGCTCCTATTACAGTAATGTCAGATAAAGTCACAGCTGACAAAAGTTGGTGTTTGCCATAAAGCAAAAGCAACAAGAAGACAAATAAAAGCTGAGCAAAGCTTATATGGGAATGGCATACACCCAGCCTACACAAGCTGAAAGGAAAGTTGACCTTTTCCTCTTAAGAAGCTCCACCTTCCCCCAGGGAAGCTTCCGACGGCCTATATAAGGAACACTTCACCAAAAGTATTCTCATTCCATCTTCATCTGCTTTCTCTTATCTCTCTTTATAAACTCCTATCTTTCTATTTCTTTTTTTTTTTGAATGAATCCCTGGAAAACTAGTTAAGAGTTCATTATCAATCTTACGATTTATCTCAGATTACATGGTCTAGATTAGTCCCACAAAAAGGGCGAAATTGAAAAAGAAATGCCAGGCGTCTCAAAATAAGGATATAAAGAAATGGTATTCCTATGAAAAGACCAATTATTTGATTACAAAAAAAAAAAAAAAAACTCGAAAGTCTATTTATTACCAAATAAAGAAGATAATTTTCAAAAAAACTATAGATATGATCGTTTATCATATAAATATATTCATTCTGAAACTAAAAAGAAGGCCTATATTTATAGATCATCATTAGAAACAAATAAGAAGGGAGAAAATTCCACCAGAAAGAAAGAAAAAATTATTAACATACTCAAAAATATTCCTATCAAGAACTCTCTAGGAAAAAGCAACTATATATATATAGAAAAAAATACAGATAGAAAATATTTGGGTTGGAAATTGAATCAAAATATTCAAGTTGAACCTAATAAGGACCAAACCAAAATAGGGGATAAAATTCATAATAATGGTCTTTTTTATCTTCGGATTGATTCAAATTCCGAAATCAAGTACAAAAAGGTCTTTTTTGATTGGATGGAATGAATGAAAAATTAATAATCTTAAATCGCTTCATATCAAATCCGAATTTTGTTTCTTTCCAGAGCTTGTGAAACTTTATCATAAATATAAAGAGAAACCTTGGTTTATCCCAAGCAACTTACTTTTTTTTAATTTGAATATGTAATGCCCGGAAATTTCGTGAATCGGCTTGATCGTTTATACGAGTTTGTCAAAAAGGCGGGGTTTCATCTTTCTAATTTAGGAGCCTTGTAGTACAATGTAAAAGTCCATTTATTCATCCCTTTGCTCAAAACATTGCCTCTTGTAACTTAAAGTGTTAGATTAGTATGTAGGACCCGGCATTTTTTGTTATCGGCATGAGACATTTGTAGAGTTTGTATAAATTTCCGGGATTGATATGGCATTCTTCAGGGACCTCCTTGTCATTTCTGTAAGTCAAAATATCTAACCTTTCATCCAGGTTTTCATAATTTACAAGTTTGGGGGCCTAACTGTAACTTTTATATTAATAAACCCTAACTCTCTCTCTTCTCTTCCTTCTGCCGATCGCAAGTATCCAGCCACCTCCCCTTCACGTTTTTCTCACATTTCCAACCATTCTCAAGTGATTTTCATCCAATTCAAGGTTAGTATTACATCAAGGATTGTATTTTTCACCATTAAAACGTTTATTGAACCCTATAGATGTCATAAACATGTCATGGTTTTGAGTTTTGATTAAAACAGTTGCTGACAGATTCATACTCGTTTATTATTCGGTCTGTAACTCAATGAAAATTTATTTTTTTGATCGATTCTTATTTCCATGATGTTTTACTTTGAGTCTAGTTTCCAGAAAGGTATAATAGGTAATTTTTGGACGAGATTTGAATAGTTTTTATGATTTTATAAGATCGAGTGTCAAAGCTGATGCGGGATGACTGATTCTGGTCTATCTTCCCGACATCATAACTCTTTTTCGACAAGTCCAAATTGGTTGGTTCCACTTCTGGAAGATAATATTTTGAGTTAGAAACCAAACCCTATTAGAATCGTTTAATTTGGTTGGGTAATAATTTTTATAAAAATAAAACCATTTTGTTGCGCACTGAAATAGCTGCACATACCTTTCTGTGTTGGAGGAATTTTTATGATTTTTTTGTCCACTAGAAAAATATAATAAAAATAGTTTTATAAACCTAAGACATTTTCTAAAGTCTGGTAAAAATTTAATAATTTATTTCAAAGTTTATCCTATGCAATTAAATGCATCTTCGCATGCTAAAATCTGCACGTTTTACTTGTTATTGATCGATAAGTTCGTTTTAGGCCTAACCGGTGGATGTTCAATGGTGTTCTTGTCGGGGCTGTTCAAAGTGAGTTTTTGCTCCGTCATCTTTCTAGGTACGTCATATGTGTTATACTTTAGTATCGTTATCTATGAAGCCCGCTTGATTGATCAATTGTCGATAAATTGAAAACTAGGATTTCGGTTGTCTGGTTTGTTGATTGTTGTGTCTAGCGCGGTGTTTGAGGGAATTAACAAACAATTCGGATTTTGTGTAGCCTCGGTATGAATTAAGGGCTGTGAAAAACTATTTTCTTAAGTTAATGGGGCTGAATTGGTTGTCGGTTGCTCAAACGGGTCGGTACAAGCAAATTCGCGTTTACTTGGTAGTTTATGCGTTGTACAAGCGATTTGCCGACCCATTCAACTCTTGTAGTGTCTTGTGGACTTGTTGGCTGTAATTATACTTAATTTGGTCCACACAGGGCTGATTTGGTTTCCAAGTGCATAAACAACTCGTTAACGAGCGTATTCGACACAATTAACAACATTTGGGGGTAGTTTGGGAATCCTTTGCCCCCGGAATTATTTAAGGGTAGTTTGGGTAAATAAATGGCTTCGGGGGCTAATGTAAATGGTATTGGTATAATTTAGGCTTTAGGTCCATCAAATCTTGTTATAACGCCTCGTGGGATAAACGAGTCGGTACGATTTAGTTAGTAATCTTTGTGTGCAATCCGACAGGCTTGTGATTTGTGGATTGGCTTAGAGGTTTTCTAAGCTCGTGGTGAATTCGTGCCTTGTGTCGGGTGAGTTCATGATGCCCTTTTTACTCTTTTTACGTTTTGGGCTAGCATACACACCTTATTATGATTTTAACTGATTTTACTCGTTTAAACTATTTGGATGGTATTACATAGCCTTATTTGTATTTGTGGATTTAGGAATTATGTGTGAATTACATTTTATGCCTTAGGATATTTTAGACTCGTTTATGATCTTATATTCCTTAAGGTTATATGTATTATTTATGGTCTAGGCTCGAGGATACTATTAAGCCTAATATTGATTCCTAGATTATCCATTATTTATGGATTGAATGTGATGATATGATTTGGTTGAATGTTTGAATTAGATGTTTATAAGTGTGTATGTGAATGTGTATGTGTTGGTAAACTGTGACCGGGTCAAATATATTACTTGAGGAAGACCTGGGGTGAGGAGGCCCGTGTTGCATGTTTATGTCCCGGCGGGTCAAATATATTACTTGGGGATGACCCGGGGTGAGGAGGCCGTTTTGTTAAACCGTGGTCGGGTCAAATATATTACTTGGGGAAGACCCGGGGTGAGGAGGCCCGTATCACGTGTTTAGGTATGTTAAACCGTGACCGAGTCCAATATATTACTTGGGGATGACCCGGGGTGAGGAGGCTCGTGTTGCGTGATTTTTGTTTAATTAAACTGTGACCGAGTCAAATATATTACTTGGGGATGACCCGGGGTGAAGAGGCTCGTGTTGCACGATTTTGTTGGGTTTTGTTAAACCGCGGCTGGGTCAAATATATTACTCGGGGAAGACCCAGGGTGAGGAGGCCCATGTTGCATCTTTGATTCAGAAAAGATGTTTAAAGTTTTATTTACTTATGATTTGATTAAGGAGAGTTATTTATGACTTTATGGACTCATGATTTTCCCCTACGTTCCATACTCATGGAATTTAAATTTTAATGAATGTCGTTTATGAAAACTTGAACTCACTCAGCTCTAGCTAACTTTGTGTGTATGTTAGATTGATTGTCAGGTTAAGGATTGGAGGTTATCGCTTGGATGTGCTGGATGCTACTCGGAAGGTTGAAGGCATTTCTGGTCGAGGATTTCCAATAAAACGGATATTATATTTATATTTGATTTTTGGACACTTATACCCATGTTTGGGATTTTCTTTAAATGCTTACACATTTTCAGCTGTTATTTACTCTGAACTTGTTTTAAATAAAAACAAATAGTTTGGTTTTAAATTTTTGTGAAATTATGGATGTGACTACCAACTGTAGGATTCCCGGGATTCGGGGTCTTACAAAATATTTTTTTTAAGAATTAAAATATTCCAAAGCTTGGTTTAAATTTAGGGGGAGAAATTTTTTTTTAGAAAAACCAAAAACATTCAAATATTTGAAAAAGTAAAAAACATTCAAAAATGCTAAAAAGTCAAAAAACATTAAAAATGTTGCTCCTCGAAAATGAGTTTTTCAAGCAAAAAGGGAATATGATAGTACACTGATCATCTGGTCCCAAGTCCGATAAAAAGTAAGCAAAAAGGCTGAGCGTTTAATTGCATCAGTGAATTGGTAGGCCTTTAAACAAACAAGTATGAAAAAATAAGTGATATAAACCTAAATTTCCAAATTGAAAGGGGTGTTAGTTTCTAGCAAACTCTTGATAATGAAGGCATAAATGTAATAGCCTATCATATTCAAGCCTTTTAGTCAGTATGATTGTTTAAAAGTGTTACAATTTTACCAGAAGTTAAGCTATTGGTTAATGGTTAAACGCTTCCACGATGTATGGTCTTATGGCCTTAAATCCTGTATTGATGGGATGCTTTAAGGTTCCAGACTCATTGGGTCTTTATGAGGTTTATCATCTGGGTATTCATTTTGATGAATATTAAACCCACAGTTTATCTGCCAATAAGTCATTAAACTTGATCACACAAGTAACTTATTTTACTAATTCATTACTTACTTGATCAAAAGACGCAGTTAGTCATACATTGTCCCTTTTCTCGCAACTTATTACCATTAAGAAATAGATCACAAGGGACAGAATGTAGCAAGCCGACAGATGAAATCGTGCATGAGTAATCCATGCGAAAGGACCTTGAGGTATTGCTTGATAACGAGGGTATATCTTGTGGTGAGGATTATTAGCTAGTATGCTTGTTTAGAAATAAAAAAGATTTTGATCTACGGATTCTAAGGTTTAAGTCAAGTTGGGGTGACATGGTAAAAATCAAAATAATCCTGAATCAAGATGCATATGTATAAACTTATGCGGCGCAACAGTCTGTACATATACGACATATAAGTTTGTTACTTATACGGTGTATAAGTTCCTGAACTTATACATCATTAAGTACCAACACTTATATGGCGTGTAGGTTTATATACTTATACGGATGATCAGATTTACACGTTACATATGCGTTGATACATATATGGCCATAATGTACTTATGCGTGGTTAATGAACTTATACGGACCTGAAAATTTTCATGAAAATTATCAAAAAAGGTTACTAACATGTTTATCTGATAATCATAGATACTAAAGGGCTGAAGAATACTAATTCTAAGCACAATATTTGTGCTTACTCAATGAAGCCGACAAGAAGTCTAAAGATTTTACTTGTATAATGCCGTTTATGAAGCGATCAAGGATTTACAAGGCGATCATTACAGAATTTTGGAAAAATGCAAAAGTTGTGGGGAAGGGTATCAAGACAGTTATTCAAGGAAAAGAGATTGTGATTTCAGAAGCTGTGATTCGAAAGGTTTTGTAATTAGGGGATGATAAACTGATCTGGTATATCTCGATGAGAAGTTGGTTAAGGGATGTTTCTTGAGAATGGGGTTCAGAGAATCTCGAAGCGAACTAACATGCGAAGCGAACTTCCATGCGAAGCGAACTTCCATGCGAATTCTTTCAAATTGTTGTAGAGCGTGACCCGATTAATTTTCTGATGCATTTTTGATAAAGGGCCTGTTAAAGAAAATAAATTTTTTCCAAGCTGACCCCAGCCAGGGGCTCTGCCCCTTGGACCCTGCTAGGGGCTGCCGCCCATAGACCTCGCTACCAGGGACGCTGTCCCCGGACCCCCGTAGTTGAGGGTTTCATTTAACCTAGACGTAAGAAGTAGTAGAAACAGATAACTGATGCTCGTAACTTGTTAAACAGTTAGCCGTGCCCAGCTGAGAAGAGGTGTAACCATAAACTCCAAAAGAGACAGGACCCAGGAGAGTTCTAGCTCCATTTCTCTCTGAAATGTTTTCGGGGCTGTGTGCATACTTGTAAGACTAGTAGAATATATACGTGTATGATTACTGTGCATAACTGATGTCAGAATGAAAGAAAGTTGTAAGAAGTTGTATATGCCTATTTGTTAACTCAACATGATTGTAAGAGTATAGAAAGAATGTGATGTAAGATTCAGGGTGGCAGGCCTTTATAATACCTGGGCAAGAATAGTAAAGAGTCTAGTGTAAGAGTTAGGGTGGCAGGCCCTTATAATACCTGGGCAAGAATAGAGTGGCCGACTCTACGATATCGGTGCAATAGGTCCGGTGGCAGACCCTTATAATATCTGTGAAAGAGGTCGGGTGGCAGACCCTTATGGCAGACCCTTATAATATCTGTGCAAGAGGTCGGGTGGCAGACCCTTATAATATCTGTGCAAGAATGTAAGAATAATTGTATGTTTATAAGAAAATGTAAGAATAACGTAAGAATAGTACAAGTAATAATTGTTTGTACACAAAGGAACGTGTAAGAATAAGTATTTGTAATTGAAAGAATAAACTAATGTGAATGTAAGATGAAAGGACATAAGAACAGGACAAAGGTAAGAACGGTACCTACTGGTGCAAATGTGTAAGAATAATCCTGTATCTTGTTAAACTAGAACTCACTCAGCGTAGCTGACTTTTAGTATGCGCACAGGTGAGTAGGATGAGACAGTTTGCTTGAGGAGAGACACGTGGCAAATGAATGAAGACTGGCATCGAAGATGGAAGATCCACGTGTTGTTTATTTTATTGTTAAAGACTTAATATATTTTGTTCAGAACAAGTACTTATGTAATATAAGAGCGTTTAATATTAAATATTCCACGAAAGGTTTTAATTAATTCTGATTTTAGAACTTTGTTTTTGAGTAAATCCAACAACAAAGTAGGGTTATCGGGAACGGGGCCTTACACTGGGGAAAGTCGTTAGTATTGCTTATCTATCGGAGATTCGAAAGATTGCTGTGAGAAGGACTTTCGGTGTTCAATACTTCCATAGGTTGTGTGAACTGAAGTCATTGCCATGGATGGACGTGGTCGATGTAGTTGATAAAGAATTACTATATTATCCAAAGAGAGGTCCGGTGAAAGAAATCTGGGAGTTCGTCAAGAGATGGTCAAAGTGTAACTTCAGAAGTTGGATTCCTCAGAAGCAGTTCTTACACATATCGAGAGTCAAAGTTGACCCAGAAACCGGAGAATTTGTGAAGATATGGAGATACAAAAAGCCTGACAGATTAAAAATTATTCCTATGTATCCCATGGAGCAAGACTTTCATATATATTTTCGGTGGTGGTATTACAACAAATTGTGGTGAGGCGGTAATTGTGTTGAATAGAGATGGTGTATGGGACGTGATAGATGTAATAGATCCAATGTGGTTGGTAAAATGATATGAGAAAGACGTCGAAGTGTTGTTTGACCAGAAGATCCAGATTGGGAGAGAAAAAGATGTCGATACATCTTTGCAGTATCACAGAGTAATCAAAGTCTATCACACTTACACGATTCATTCAGGACAAGTCTGGAAAAGTAAATGAAGGAAGATGGGAGAAGAAAAGGAACAGAAGGAGAAAGAACATGAAAGGGAGATAAATGAGAAAATGGAATATGCATCAAGGTCTAAATACCATTACAAGGGAATTGGTATATCTATACCAACAAATCAGAAGCGTTCAAAGAAAAGATCGTGGGAAGATATGCGATGGGAGTATCACGAGAGGCATTTTGGAATGAAAGAGTGAAGATATGAAGATCAAGACCTAGTAACATTTGAGAGGGAGTTTGTAGAAGCATAACGTCTATTTCTAGGGTCTTATAGTTTGTTTTGTATGCGTTAAATGTCATATGTTGTATTAATGTACTTGATTAGCGCATAAGTTTACTAGGGAACGCATAACCTATGCAGCGAATAAGTTATGCGACGGATAACATATCTGCCACTAGGCAGCCTTGTGTTGTCTATATATAGCTATAGACTTATGCGATTTGTATTGAACCTTTGGAAATTTGTTGAGAGAGAGAGAGAGTGATCAGAAACTGTCATATCTTCATATAATGTGCCTTAACGTTAATGAAATGGAATTAATGTTACCTGTGTGTTTTCCAACTTTGTTGATTTCCGCGCTTCAAAGTTAAAGCTAATAACGTCTTTGATCCTATGTACAAGTCTATGTTAGTGACATATCAATTCACTGGGCACTACCATTCGAACTTATGTTTGATGCGAGCGACTTCGCTGTTGGAATAGTCTTTATACAAAGGAAGGATAAGCACTTTCATTCGATCTACTATACCAGCATAACTCTCTATGATGCTCAGAAAAATAATAAAACTACAGAGAATTTGCTTTTGGCCGCAGTATTCGCTTTTGACAAAGACCATCGTCTACACCTATCATGCGGCAATTAAGTACTAGTTCAGCAAACAATATGTTAAACCCTGTCTGACCTGATGGATTTTACTCCTACAAGAATTTGACATCGAAATCAAGGACAAGAAGGGCGCTGAAAATATCACAACCAATCATCTTTCTCATCTGGAATGCCCTGCTTCACTAGAAATGGCAGGGGTTAAGATAAATGACAACTTTCCCCATGAATTTGTTATGCATATCCATACTTGTGAAGTACACCATCCTTGGTTTGGTGATATAGCAAATTAAAAAGCCAGCAGAGTCATTCTCAAAGGAATGACCATTCAGCAAAGGAAGAAATTCTTCTCTGATGTCAAGTATTTCTTCTCAGAGATCCGTACGTATTCTGCATAGGAGTTGATTATGTCATCCGAAGACGCATGTATAAAGAATAAGTACCAAGATTATGAAACAATGTCATGACGGACCATCAGGAGGCCATCATGGAGCATCAGAAATAGCAAAGAAAGTATTCGACGCTGGCTTCTATTGGCCTACCTTTTACCATGAAGCTCATGAAATGGCTCGCTCGTGCAATGCATGTCAACGTGCAATCAACATCTCATCTAGAGATGAAACGCTACAAAGACCAATCCAGGTCTGCGAAGTACGTTTGGGCATTGACTTCATGGGACCACTTCCAACATCATTTGTTCATCGTTACATCCTAGTTGCAGTAGACTGCGTATCCAAATGGGTTGAAGCCCAACCTTTACCCACTAACGATGCTAGGATGATGGTCAAATTTCTGAAGAAATTATTCTCTCATTTCGATATTCCAAAAGCACTTATAAGCTATCGACGAACAAACTTCTGCAATAGGCAAATGAAAAAATTATTGGCTAGATACGAGGTGCATCATCGACTCGCTACACCTTATCACACATAAAAAATGGTCAGATGTAAGTCACCAATCGGGGTATAAAATGAATCCTGGAGAAAATTTTCAGTCATAATCGCAAAGACTAGTCGGAGAAACTAGACGATGCTCTTTGGACTTGTCCTATTGCATACAAAACTCTTATAGGGACAACACCGTTCAGATTGGTGTACGGAAAGGCATGTCATTTTCCATTCGAGCTCGAAAACAAAGCATATTGGGCCCTTAAAACCGCCAACCTTGATCTGCAATCCACTAGGAAAAACAGATTCATACAATTACACGAGCTTGACAAGCTGAGGGTGCAAGCATATGACAGTTCAAGGATTTACAAGGAAAGGACGAAAAGACTTCACGATGCATGTCTAAAAGGCGAAAAAAATTTAACGCAGGCGACCAGGTACTATTATACAACTCTCGCCATCATTTATTTCCTAGAAAATTGAAAACTAGATGGTCCGATCCCTTCACAGTTAAGGAAGTTTTTGAGTATGGAATCGTTGAACTTATTAAAAAAGATGGGTATAGCTTGAAGGTAAACGGTCACCGACTTAAACTTTACTTAGGATAACCCATAGAAACCATGGTATAGGTACGTCACCCCCAATCCCATGAACTAAACTAACATAACCGTGAGTCAAGCTATTGACTTCGACAAAAATTTATAATGTTTAGGTTTAGTTTTTTGTTTTTAGATTAAGTTTATAAAAAAAATTAGGAAAACATGTGTCACACCCCATTTAGTAAATAGCGGAAGCGTAAAACGAAAATGTAACATAAACCTCTGGTATCAACCACATTGTTTATAAAGAACAATACAAACTAGTTTACAATATTTTACATTGATCTAACTTCGTTACGACTAGGTGATACAAAGTAAATCCAGTCCGTTAAGCTACCTTAATTCTTACTAGCACACTTGCATCAATTCACCTAGCATTGATCGCAAGTCAAACATGTAGCACATTAACTTTCTAGTCCAAGTTCGGTATACATGAAAAACATGTTAAAACGGGTCAACTACAAGGAGTTGGTGAGTTTCACGAGTTTCAAGAAATCAGTTGTGCGTATAACAACCATATTTCGTAAATATGCAAGTATGTATATATGTACGTACGTATGTATGTATGTATGTATGTATGTATGTATTGTTAGGGCACGAATTTTCAGTATCCTCAGCAAAGGTTATGTTCAGAACAGATTCAGAATGCGGTATCCTCCAAGGTAACATGTATCCTAATTACATTATATAACTAACACGATCTTTGCTACTTTCCTTGTTTACCAGGTCAAAGATAGTTGTATAAATTCCCCAAAGACTCGCAATTTCAGTTAATAAAGCGTGACACGAAAGGAAACGTGCTGATTGAAGGGCTAACGGATAATTGGAATAATTTCGCATTTTCCTTATTTATAGGATATTCAGTTAGCTTTATATTTTTGTATAAACAGAGCTCAAAACCGGATCATAACAAACACCAGACCAACGAGACTTACTAGTACTCGCATTCTCTGTAATCATGATCAAGTTTGAGCTCCACCATTGTAATCACCTTTGTTATTAATAAACTAGTGGTGATAGTTTTCACCGCCCGGGGTTTTTTGCTTGTTATCCTAAGGATAACGGGTTTTTTCCTTGCAACAAATCCTTGTGTTCAAGCACTTTTACGTTCATTTCATATAAGCACCTAGTCCCGATTACTAATTTGGTTACGAAATTACCATTGTCAATTTTTGACCAAAACAATTTGGCACCCACCGTGGGGCTAACGATGCTTTAATTCATTAATTCCGTTTATCTCATTCACCTTCATTATCTTTACAATGGCCTCACAACCAAAATCCAGTTCAGTCGTTGCTCCGGCGGTCACTACAGCTACAAGTGTCAACCCAGGACCTCCATCACTGCCGAAGAAAAATACCCAGCCCAGAGGAGAAATTCCATCATTCCCTGGGGTCCTCCACACGGATAGACCCGGTTATTTCTAACAATGATATTTTTGCTTTAATGAAACATGTCAAAACACACATGGAGCAGCAAGAGAAGACCAACTCAAGGCTATTCAAGGAGATTAAAGGAATCAAGAAGAAACCAGGGCATGAGGCCACTCCAATCATGCCCAGGGTCCTTGATTTTGATTCTCCAGGATCTTCTATCCTTCAGAATCTCGGATCCTTGGGGACACAATTGGCAAGGATCCCACCACAGCAGCAATCAGGATACTGGGGTGCTTTTCCTTCGGTATCCTCAGAGTTACCCGGACCAACAAGGCCAGAGTCCGTCAACATGCATCCTCGCTCAACCATGCCAGCCGGCATATTTTCATCAGGATCCCCTATGATGTCCTCAGAAGTGCATGTTGGAGATGACATCCCTATGCAGGCACCACCTTATCCTGGGGATACCATCAATGGAGAAATTAACCACCCAAGCTTAGGATACCAGAGACCTAACCAAGATCCTGGTAACAGTTTACTTAATTCCAATTTATACACTAACCGTGGATCTGTGCAGGACAAGGGGATATCCCCCGATATAGCCAGGGAATTACAGAAAATGAAGGACATGATCTCCAGTATCCCTGGGATAATCCATCCTATAGCTGAAATCCCGGCGGGCAGTCATAAACTTTTCTGGTTCACTTGGCCCATATGCGACGTGGAGATCCCCAGGAAATTCCAGACGCCCAACATGAAACTTTATGACGGCACCACGGATCCTGAGGAGCATGTGGCTCAATACAGGGAAAGAATGGAGGTCAACCCTATCCCTGCAGAAATCAAAGAAGCCTGTCTATGTAAAGGGTTTGGTTCGACACTAGCGGTGCCAGCCCTCAAATGGTTATTAAGTATTCCTTCAACACTATCACTTCCTTTGCTCATTTAATTAACTTGTTTAATAATCAATTTTCTTGTAGTAGATCTTTTGAGAAAATGACAGGTGATTTATATATAATTGTTCAGCATAACAATGAATCCTTAAGGGATTACATAATCAAATTTAGCAGGGAAGCCTTGGAAATCCCCAACCTTGACATGGCAGCTGCTGTTGAAGCCCTTAAGATGGGACTTAGGAAGGATTCTCCTTTCTATGATGACCTCGTCATGACTCCATGCACGAATCTTGAAAAAGGCAGAAACAGGGCATTAAGATACATTCAGCTGGAGGATGATAAGAAGGCTCATGGAAACTCGATTGTCCCGAAATGCGAGTCCACCAACAGGAAGTCTGACTCTCCACAAAAGTTCTTCAGACCGAAGACTTATTCCAAGCAGGATAATCCCAAGATCAATGCTGTGGAAGAAGACGAAGAATATCCTAAAATATCCGAATATTGCTTTAACCTTGATATTGGTGGTGTAATTTGTGCCATGCAGGATTTTGGTGACATGGCCAGATGGCCTAAGAAGAATGAGAAGCCTGGATCAAACAAAGGCATGTCAAAATGGTGTGCATTCCATGAAGACTTTGGCCATCGCACTGATGATTGTATAGCACTTCAGAAGGAAATAGGATACCTTCTCAGCAAAGGACACCTGAAGGAACTATTTCGAAAAAACAAGAACAAAAGCCAAGATCCTGTCAAGATACCTGAAAGGGCACCTTCTCCACCACCCGGAGCTAAGGTGGTATCCTTCATCTCGGGAGGATCTGACATCTGCGGAACCTCGTATTCAGCGGCTAAGAAACGTTCCAGAGAAACAAAGATGGAAAATGGAGAAAGACCTCTCCGTACTTCCACATTGACGACTCAAAGAATCATATCCTTCGATGAGGAAGATAGATGTGACCTTATGGATCCCAACCATGACAGTTTGGTAATTACTTTATGTATAGCTAATTGTTTTGTGCGCTGGATACTCGTCAATGGAGGAAGCTTTGTGAACATTATTCAGATGGAGGCCTTGAAGAAAATGGATATCCCAGAAACAGAGATTATCTCGAAATCCTCAGTTCTTGTCGGATTCAGTGGCAAAACCAAGAACACCTTGGGAGAAATCAAACTTCCAATATATATCGAGGGAACTAACTCCCTACAAAAAATTTTGCGTTATTGACTCTTTATCTTGTTGTAATGTGATTTTAGGCAGGCCCTGGATCCACAGCATGAAGGCAGTACCCTCGACCTACCATCAATGTGTGAAACTCCCAAGTTCCTGGGGAGTCATCAAAATTGAAAGTGATCAAAAAGATGCCAAGGAATGTTATGCTTCATCAATGAAGTGGACTACAAAGCCTACTCAAGCATAGCAATTACAGAAACAACCAGGGAAGGTCCTGCAAGCAAGAGAGTAGGATGTAAAGGAAGTATCTTTGGATCCTTAGGATACTGAAGTCAAAGTATTGTTGGGAACAAGTATCTCTGAGGATATTGAGATGGAATTGATATCCTTTCTAAAGAAAAGAGCTTCTACCTTCGCCTGGAAACATGAAGATATGACAGGTATATCTAAATCTATTATCACTCATAAACTTGGTATAGACAAATCTTTCAGGCCAGTACATCAAAAGAGACGTAAGTTTGCTCCTGAGAGAAACGCTATCATACAAGAAGAGGTGCAGAAGCTGCTCAAAACCAAGACGATAAGAGAAGTCCAATATCCTAAATGGTTGGCCAATCTAGTTGTTGTCCAGATGAAAAATGGAAAATGGAGAGTGTGTGTGGACTTCACAGACCTGAATAAGGCCTGTCCAAAAGACCCATTCCCACTCCCGCACATTGAATCAATGGTGGATGCAACTGCTGGCCACGAGCTGCGAACATTCATGGATGCATCCTCAGGATTTCAACAGATTCAAATGGAGCCTTCAGATCAAGAAGACACAGCCTTCATGACTCCTACAGGTATATACTGTTATACTGCAATGCCTTTTGAACTTAAAAATGCAGGTGCGGCATATCAGAGGCTCGTCAACATGATGTTCAAAGACCAACTGGGGGGACACGATCGAAGTCTACATAGATGACATGGTGGTAAAGTCAAAGAAGGCCGAGGATCATTTGAGAGACTTGGCAACAACATTTGATATCCTGGATGAATACAACATGAAGTTAAATCCAGCTAAGTGTCATTTGGGGTCAAAGCAGGAAAATTCCTGGGATACATGGTCACCAAAAGAGGGATAGAAGCAAGCCCAGAGTAGATCAAGGCTATCCTGGATATCAAATCACCAAGAAATGTCAAAGATGTCCAAAGATTAACCGGAAGAATAGCTGCTCTCAAGATCTTCAGAGAAGTGTAAAGACTTCTATGATATCCTAAGGAAGAATCAAAGGTTCGAATGGGGAGAGAAGCAAGAAAGAGCATTGGTATCTCTGAAGGAATACTTATCCTCAACACCATTCCTGATGAAGCCAATTGATGGTGAGCCATTATCCCTGTACCTAGCCGTTTCCGGGAGTGCTATCAGTGCTGTCTTGGTCAAGGATCATGAAGGTCAACAACATCCAATATACTATGTAAGTAAAAGCCTACTAGATGCTGAATCCAGGTATTCTTATCTTGAAAAGTTAATTTTAGCACTTATAATGGCTTCAACTAAACTTAGACATTACTTTGAAACTCACACTATACATGTAAAGACTAACTATCCTATCAAGGCTGTTTTGAGAAAACCAGTGATGTCAGGTAGGATGGCAAAGTGGGCTGTGAAACTCAGCGCATATGATATCTTGTATGAGCCGAGAACAGCTATCAAGTCTCAAGCACTTGCCGACTTTGTGGCTGATTTTAGCTAGGATATAATCGAAGAAGTTGAAAAAGAAGTTTAGCAATTGGAAATCAAGGAAAGTTGGACTCTACATACTAACGGTGCCTCCAACATAAGAGGAACAGGTCTAGGTATCCTGCTAAAATCGCCACAGGGGGACATTATACCTCTATCTATATCTTGTGAATTTCAGGCTACTAATAATAAGGCTGAATATGAAGCCTTAATAGCTGGTTTGCAATTAGCTAAGGATATGAAGGTTAGGTATATTCAAGTTTATGTTGATTCTTTATTATTAGCTAACCATTTCAATGGCTCTTCTGCAGCAAATGCAGAAAACTTAGCGAAATATTTAGAAATAGTTACGAAATTAGCTATATATTTCGAGACATTTGACATAGTGCAGGTACCAAGAGAAGAGAACACTGAAGCAGATGCCTTAGCAAACTTGGCATCAGCTCTCAAGATACCTGGAGATGTCAAGATACCTATCATGCATATCTTGACTCCAGCAACAAAGGAGAACCTTGAAGTCTTAGAAATTTCAAATCCTAAGGATAATCCAGCATCTTGGACCAATCCCATAATACTGTATCTTCAGAATAACGAGATCCCAGAAGGAGAAAATTCCAGAGCATTCCGAATGAAGGTAACCCAGTATATTATCCTAATTAATGTGTTGTACAGGAAATCACTTGAAGGTCCATACTTGAGATGCTTGGAATATCGAGAAGCACAAGAAGTTCTCAAAGATATACATGAAGGTGACTGCGGAAACCACACTGGGGAAAGGGCCTTAGCATCCAAGATACTAAGGACAGGATACTTCTAGCCAACAATGAAAAGAGATGCAATGGATTTCTCCAAGAAGTGTGATACTTGCCAAAGACATAGCAACATATTACATCAACCAACTGAACCATTATATCGTATCATCTCCCCATGGCCATTTATGAAGTGGGGAATGAATATTGTGGGAAAGCTGCCCAAGGCTCCTGGTGGAAAAGTCTTTATGTTAGCCATGACGGATTACTTCTCCAAGTGGATCAAAGCAGAGGCATTTGTTCAAGTTTGAGAAGGATGTTATCTCTTTAATCAAACGCAACATCTTAACAAGATTCGGTATCCCAGCATAGATTGTTTGTGACAATGGATCACAATTCATCGGAAAAAGAACAATCGAATTCTGTGAAAGTTGGGGAATCAAGATGGTGACTTCAACTCTAGTACATCCTTAAGCTAATGGTCAAGCAGAATTTAGTAACAAGATCATCATCAACAATCTGAAGAAGAAATTGGGATCCAAAAAAGAGAAATGGACTGAAGAACTACCATTTGTTCTTTGAGCTGACAGAACCACGTCGAAAAATGCAACGGGACAAACACCTTTCTCCTTGGTGTTTGGGGCCGAAGCTGTTATCCCTACAGAGATGGTGATCCCCACAGCAAGAACCAGCATCCAGGATACTGAGTCCAACAAACAAAATCTTACCGAAGACCTGGATACCATCGATGAACTCAGGGATCTCACCAGAATCAGAATGACAACATACCAACAAAGAATAGCCAAATCCTACAACAAGAATATCAGGATTCGAAGGTTCCTGATAGGAGATATGGTATTAAGAAAGGCATTCCAGAATACCACTAACCCAGCAGATGGAAAGCTAGATCCAAAGTGGGAAGGCCCTTACTTAATCGATTCAGAAGCAGGTAAAGGGGCCTACAGGTTAATCACTATGGAATGTGTTCCTATACCAAGAGCTTGGAATGCTATTCACCTAAAGACATATTTTTGTTAGTATCCTCAACTAGTACGTTCGTATCCTAAAGATAATGGTATGTTCCCTCATCTATTTTTACATTCCTTGAATGTTATTATCTCTAAATCAAGCTTATTAACTTAAGCATCGGAGGGGTGTAAGCCTGGCTAATACCCACCCCTCATCAAGAGCTTAGTGTCTTGCAGTTATCCTAAGAACATGTTATCTCGACAATAGTCAGAGGCTGATCACCTCCCAAACGAATATGATATCCCTAATATCCCTTAAAGTTTAAAGGTCTTCACTTTTCCAACGAACGCCAGGGGCGCACGAATATGATATCCTGGATATCTCAAACGGTTTAAAGGTCTTCACCTTTCTAACGACGCCTGGAGCGCACGATGATTCGGGAATAGTTCGAGACAGGCTGACCAGACCAGCTGACAATCCGTCTGTTGTTGGCTATATACCGAATCCTTAAGATAAGTGGTAGACGTGTCACACAAACGGTTTATAACATTTTCATGTTATCTAAGGTTTATAACACTTTCATGTTATCTAAAGTCTTGGCATAATCATGCCCATACGTTTGGGACATTCCCCAGTTTTATCTCAAGCTTAGACATCTTCATGTCTCTTAAATAAAGGCCTGGTCGCTAGTAAAAAGGCTTTATCGCCAGTCAAAAGGCCTAGTCGCCAGTAAAAAGGCTTTATCGCCAATTAAAAGGCCTAGTCGTCAGTAAAAAGGCTTTATAACCAGTTAATTGGCCTTGTCGCCAAAATTATCTAACTTTGTTCGGACAGATTACTAAGAAGATTACTAAGTTGTTTTTAACTCAACAACATCCCAGACGCTTGATACTTAAAAAGGTCAACAATTGGGGACATCACGTGCAAGCCTATCAGATTTATAAATAATCTCTAAAAAGGAACTCTTTGCACTTAGTTCTATTATACAATTCGTATTTCAAGGTATGATCTTTTGGTTTGATTATGATAATTCACTCAAGACATGAGGATATGTTATCCCTAAGATATCTTATACCAAAGATATCTCAAATACATATTTTCTAAAATTATATAATCTTTGAGATATTTTATACATTATCCTCAAGGTGTTTTATTAAAAGATAGATTTTTCTGGAAATATAACTGTTAAAATACAAGAAGTATATCCTCAAGATACTTTATCTTCAAGATATCTAATATCAAAAAGATGAAAATATTCCATAAACATATTCTGGTCAAAATTTATTATGGTAAATTATTTAAAAATGGCATACATGCAGAACACAATGATTAAACCAAAATATTGTGTCATTACTAACGTTAAGTGCAGATAAACAAAAAGACGATGCCTAGGCTTCGTCTTCAACAAATGGAAGATCCCTCCACCAGGCATCATCTTCAGGAAAACATAGGCTTCGTCTTGAAACTCAAGATCCCTCCACCTATGTCTCCCTATTGTCAGATATCCTAAAGCATACTTGTTCAAGACAGAAAAGTAAATTGTTCAGCAACCAACACAACCCAACATTAAAACCACAAACCAACAAACACATAAAAAATTGGGCTCAAGCCTTTTTTTTACCGCTTTCATCGCCCAATTGCACCTCACTACCAACCGCCTTCACTGCTTCCTTGATAGCCACCTCCACGGCCTCTTCCGCAGCCTTCTTCGCTCCACTAGGACCAGCATCCTCCACCTTCTCCCCACCAAGCTCAGCCAGTATCTTTTCCCAACCAGCTACATCCTAGAAAGGAGTGTCCAGACCAGCATCCTTCGCCTCTTTAGCCATCTTAAGCCGGGATTGGAATACGGAAACAGTAGCAGACTTCTTCGCCCCCTCCATAGCATCATAAACTTTTATCATACTTTCCGCCTCTTGATGAACCAACTCCTTCTTGACCAGTGACAACTCCAGCTTCAGGTCATCTACCTCTTTGGTCTTCTTATCAAGAAGACTGGTCTTTGTCACCCCCATCTTCATCAGTTCAAAGATACGAGTATGGGCTATGTGGAGTTCAAGGCTCATGGCGGCAAACCAGGAGGAGAGATACTCAAGGTCCTATAAGGATAAAGAATCCCAAGTATAAGTTATTCTCAAGATATGAGGAATCATGACAAATGAAGAAGATACTTGCTGAGTCTTATTCGTGGCGTCTCCTGGCTCTTCCGTTTCTTGGAACCTTTCGCTCGGCTACTCTCTGGACGCGGGATAGAGGTGGATATGGGTTCTTTCTTAATAGCACTACGGGTGGACACCATGCTTTCAATATCTTCAAGGGCAAAAGCAGAAGCAGACTTGCCTACAAATGCGCAGGTTAGTATCCCTGATCTTGATCATATTTACACTAACATCTCAAGTGTTTCTTACCAGACATAACGGAACTGGATGACGGAGATGCTTCTGGAAGGCTTGATGGAAGAAAAAATGTTCTCTCTTCCTCGTCAAGAAGAAAGAAGGAGGCAAGCTTATCCTCAGTCTCTCTTGTGGGGGGAGCGATCTCAGAAAACCTCAAAACTGCAAAATATAAAAGAAAACACGTCAGTCATAAAAGATGTCGGTGCATATTCAAGATACAGTATCCTACTTTTGGAAACCCAGAGACAAGGAAGACTATTGTGCTGTGGAAAAGAATCTATCCTAACAAAAAAAAATTGTCTCTTCCACTGATCATTATTCTGGGTATTTTTCAAGACCATTGGAGATTGACTAGATTTGATCTTAAGGAGATATCTTGAAGACCCATGGCTACGAAGGTCGTATACAGAAGCAAGCTCTGATAGAGTAAAGTCAAGAGCATGGTCGGTGATTAGTCTCTCCAAAACAAGCAAAGTCCTCCAAACCATGGGCATGGTTTGGGTATAACTGAGACCAGTTCTAAGAAAGAACTCAGTGGTGAAGACATGAAATGGGTAAGAAAAACCGATTTTAAATGGCAAGAACGGAAAGCAAATCCAGGTATTAGTAACAAAATCGGAAGATAAAGGGGCATCAAAAGGCCGGAAAACAGTCCCAATAGGAAAGCAACCCCGAGATCGAAGGTTCGCGATATCGGCATCACCAAAAATGCATATCTCGTTCGCAGGACTTGCGAGGAGATTCTGACATACGGAATCCTCGATACCGGAAAGAAAGCTTCGGACTCATGGTTTCGTTAAGATAAGAAGAAGAAGGGAGTTACCTGGAGAGAGGAGGAAGATGAGATGAATATTATTTATCCGGGTAATTATAAAGATTACTTAGGGTTTGGCGAGTAGTTAAAACGACTAACGCGTGTATTAAATCTGGGTATGTATGTATGTATGTATTGTTAGGGCACGGATTTTCAGTATCCTCGGCAAGGGTTATGTTCAGAACAGATTCAGGATGCGGTATCCTCCAAGGTAACATGTATCCTAATTACATTATATAACTAACATGATCTTTGCTACTTTCCTTGTTTACCAGGTCAAAGATAGTTGTATAAATTCCCCAAAGACTCGCACTTTCAGTTAATAAAGCATGACAAGAAAGGAAACGTGCTGATTGAAGGGCTAATGGATAATTGGAATAATTCCGCAGTTTCCTTATTTATTGGATATTCAGTTAGCTTTATATTTTTGTATAAATAGAGCTCAAAACCGGATCATAACACACACTAGACACACGAGACTTACTAGTACTCGCATTCTCTGTAATCACAATCAAGTTTGAGCTCCGCCATTGTAATCACCTTTGTTATTAATAAACCGGTGGTGATAGTTTTCACCGCCCGGGGTTTTTTGCTTGTTATCCTAAGGATAACGGGTTTTTTCCTCGCAACAAATCCTTGTGTTCAAGCACTTTTACGTTCATTTCATATAAGCACCTAGTCCCGATTACTAATTTGGTTACGAAATTACCATTGTCAATTTTTGACCAAAACATGTATGTATGCATGTATGTATGTATGTATGTATGTACGTTAACAGGTACGTTTGTTTGTATGATTATGACGTAATTATCCTAAGCTACAGTGAAGCCTTGACTATTCGTGTTGCGTGCGTCCATTTCCCACGCTCAATCAACCACTGCGGCCCCCCCTTCCGCCCATAACATGCCCCGAGTGGTTATGTCTAACACTACATAGCGTGTTTGTATAATTATGGTAATGTGCAAACGGCGTTATATGTGACACGACAACCAGGCCGATTCCGTTTGGGTTTGTCTAACCAATAGTACTATTCACAAGCCACCAGCTCGAAGTTAATCACTGTGTTCGTGGGGTTTTACTTTTGTGTGTTAGCACTTAGATAATTCCCATCATCAAACAATTTAGAGTATATAGGTATGTATCAATGTATTTGTCACCCCAAAAGTTCGTAAAAACAGTTTAAAAGTGGGTCATGAAACTCACTGTTTAATCGGGATTCAGTACAGTGTCGGTTTATAGTTCGTTTGGCTCGTATCACTAGTCCATATAATGAATGTTATAATAATATTAATATTGTAATATTTTATAATCATTATACTAGACTGGGTTGTATAGCTATTCTTGGTATAGCTGTTATACCCAGAAAGTGTCAGTAGGCTTAGATTGTGACGTTTTTCAATGTCTAATACTTAAAACCGAACTTGGCTCAGTTTCCCTGTTTCACCAGCTGGGCCAATTTGTTCGTTTATGCGTTTAGAAAACAGTTATGGGGATGTAAGCTTGGGTAAACGTGTTGGTTGATAAAATGATTAAGTTATAAAGAAAGATCACAAATTGAGGGTCTGGATTCGCTACGGGTCTCGTTTCCGTATATTCAGTTTCATTTGGAGAAAATCAATCACAGTCTATTCAAATTGTCCGGATTTCTCATAAAAGTTCGTTTTTACTTAATTAATCCAAAAATATAATTTATGATCACTCTTGATGTTTTGATATTCCAACAGGTTCGTTAATCACGAACTTGTCGGTTTTTATCAGAATTGAATTTGTTTAATCTTTAAATTAGCATAATTAATTATTTGTTTATCATTAAATTATGAAAATTTAGCCACTTATCAATTAAAATATGTACATATTTATAAAATTATTTCTAGAATTATTCACTGATTTATTATTTTATAAAAAATCATTTTATCTGTTATATTTAGCTCGAAAATCGTCCGTTTATATCAAACGAATTTCTAAAAATCCACCAAAATTTTTGAGTGACCAAAATACATCCCAAAACTAGCTGTAAAAATTCCACAATCTAACAACCTTGCCAAATATTCTTTTGGAACCTAAAACGACTACGAAAACTCAAGTAAGCGCGAATGTACAAAACATATTTAGGATTTTCAAAATAACCCCAAATTTCATATGTGATCATAATATAATAAATCTGATTTTCCCACAAAATTACATATTTTTTCAAGCATTTTAACTAATTTTCCCAAATAAACTCCCCAATTCGGTAATAAATTCGCCAAATATTCTCGGATGGTCGAAAACTTACAAAATTCAAACAGGGACTCAATGATATGGTCCTTGATGTCTTTGAAAAGTGTCATGACCTAAAAGTATGCACATCAGAATCGAATTCTAAACAGCCCGTAATCGAGTGATTCGGTATTACCTTAGCGGTCTTGGTTCGTTTTCTCTCTTCTAATCAAGTTTTTAGGTTGTTGTGCTTATATGAAAGCTAGGTACAGGTCCTATATCACAAAAAAAGCATGTTTCATCAACATGGAAGTCTCTTAACTTAGGGTTTCGGCTAGGGTATTAAAACTGAACTTTTGAACCGTAAAAACGCTGTTTGAACCCTATATCCATGGTTATGGCCAAAAAAGAGTATGATTCTGATTCCTAACCATGTGTATGATCAAAAAATTTTTTTGGACCATTTTTATGATTTTTACATGGTTAGGAATGATTTTTGGTAATCAAACTAGGTTTATACGGAATTAAACATGTTTAAATATGTATAAATTGATCTAAATAATAATTTTACCTTGAGATTTTGATGTTTATGAAGAAACCAGAGAGAAATGTTCAGAATATGTCCCAATTTTAGTGTTAAAATATCTTACAAGTTTTATATAATAAAAAGTTTACTTAATAGGGGGTATAACCCTTTTTGTGTACGGGAGGGATTTGGGCCCTTTTTCGGCTCAATTTTGGCCCACTAATTTCTTTTAACAAGCCCAACGTTAAATATCAAGTCCAAGTTTATTTCGTGTTCGGTTTTTGGCGAGTAAAATATACCGCGTACGACAAACAGTGTGAAAACGAGTGTTTTTCGGCCATTTTTGTGTCAGTTTATAAAAACATAGTGTTTGTTTGTAAAAATAGAAAATATTTTCACGGATCGCTTAAAACATTTCATGAAGGAGGATGCCTTACTGATGTATACAACAATTAGGATCTCTAGATGTTACAGCTTGTATCTCAAAGTGCGGAATCCATTTAGAGTGAACAAAACAAGTAAACATTAAGCATATTCTTCATTGATAACTTCAAAGATTACAAGATATGACTTTGTAGCAATTTTCTCTCTCTCTCTCACTCTAACATTCACTAAAAGTTTACATAATAAGTCCCCTATTTATAGGAAACAACATGAAAGACCCTAAGCCCGTATAAGTTATACGGTGCATATGTTATGCGCCGCATAACATATGCGGTCTTGTGGACTTATGTGTTAAATCCAACTACTAAACATACATTTGACAATTCTACCCCTATACAATCATATCTAATACATCTAAGACCCTAGCAATAGACATTATGTTCTAACAGACTCCCCGTTGGATGTTGCGAGGTTTTCGATCTTCTATCTTCAGTCTTTCAGCCCAAACAGTTTTTCTTTCTTAAAAGTAACCTCTTTTTCATGAACTCCTACGGTGTAGTCTTGGAAGCACTCGGGTTACCAAGGAGTCATATAAGAAGGATATGATCAGATTATCCTCTGTATCTCATCCGTGATAGTTTCAATCATTATATGTTTATGGAAAACATGATATTTGAAAGTAACGACTTATGAAAGTTTGATATTTGAAAGTAACGATTTTGACTCTTATGCATTTTAGTCAGATTCTCATATTCATCATCTTCATATTCTTCCTTCATTATCCTAGTTTAACCCGTAAACATCACACCTAATAAATCCGTGTAAGAACAAAAGAGATATTAAACACTCCTTTACAAGATTCATCAAAAATTTACATAAACTATTCAAAATCATCAATTTTACTTCCAATCATCTTACCAGAAGTAATTTAATACCAAGTAATGATCAATATCATCAAGAGACTATTTTTGGTATGTTTTAATAATTTCCAAACACTAGTACTTATAGTCAGAAATAGAAATATCTTCTCACTGTGAAACACTGTATTCCTCGTGATCAGACTGTCACCCTTGTCTCAGTATTTATGACACATTTTGTCATTATGCAAACGGATAAGAACAATACGACGGATATAAGAACATATATGGCGTAAATCATTTATACACATCACATATGCGGCGTATAAGTGAAAGACTTATATGGCTCATAACTTATGCGGCGTATAAGTCTCATACTTATACGTTGCACAAGTATGCAAGATCAAACTTAGAATTCACACCCATGTAATGTAACAAGTACAAATTAATGTCCTTGTACATTAAAAGAATAACTAAAATAAGCTCAATTTTTGAAAAATTTCTATTTTACACAAGTTCAAATCAATGACCTTGTCTAAAACAGATACACATTTTGATCTTTTTGATTATGAATTGAAGAAACTTAACAAGATTTGTTGATTCATGAAAACACCCAGAGATATAGTTCACCCGCCCATCAAGAGTCGAAAACTAAATCAGAAAAAAAATCCTTTTGGTTTTTCAAAAGAAACAAAGAGCAAATGTAATTCAACAAATATTTACAAACTTGAAATCAATTCAAAGATCACATATTTTTGTGAGTTTGAGCAGGGAATCATATTGACCAAATTTTCCTTCCATCACAGTTTTATTTTCAGCGTTTATTATGATTGGTGTTAAGTTGGTCAATAGTATTGTTGTTGTCCACCTAAACCTTTCAAAACAAAAGATTCAGAGATTTCTGTGATACTATTAATTTGGTTCAATTAAGCACAAGATTTCAAGATTTATCAGTTCTAATCTTGATTCAGGCATAATTTGATTTTTTACACAATCACCCCATCTTGACTTAAACCTTAGAATCAGAAGATAAAAATACTTTTATTTTAAGCATATCAGCAAATAATCCCCACTACAAGACATACCCCGGTTATCAAGCAATACCCTAAGGTCCTTTCCCATGGATGAGTATGCACGATTTCATCTGTCGGCTTGAAAACGTTGTGTCCCTTGTGGTCCGTTTCTTAATGGTAATAAGACGCGAGCAAGGGGACAACGTGTGTCTAACAGTGGATTTTGGTCAAGTCAGTAATGAGTTTAGTACATGAGTACTTGTGTGATCAAGTTTAATGACTTATAAAGCATCATAATCTGCGGATTTTCTTTTTAAATCTTTGTTTAAATATTCATCGACATGAATACCCAGATGATAAACCGCATAAAGACCCTATGGATCTAGGAACCTTAAAGCATCCTATCAATACATGATTTAAGGCCATAAGACCATACATCGTTGAAGCGTTAACCACTTACTGATAGCTATGTTTTAACAAATTTAACCAATCATTCTGATTAAAAGGCTTGAGTATGACTAGCTATTTACATTTCCCATCAATTTGGCAATTTAGATTTATATCACCTACAATCCCTTACTTGTTTGTTTTAAAGGCCTACCAATGCACTAATACATTTAAGCACACAACCTTTTATGCTTACTTTTACTGGATTTGGAACCAGATGATCAATGTACTATCATCTTCCCTTTTTGCCTCAAAAACTCATTTTATGAGGAGCAACGTTTTTTTTATGTTTTTGTCATTTTTTAATTTTTAATGTTTTTTGATTTTTATAAAAAGCCAAAAACATTAAAAATTGTATGAGAAATTAAAAATTATAAGGCTTGAGTATGAGAAACCCAACTTTGATGTTGATCCATCTAGCACATTTTTTAATGTTTTTGGCTTTTTAATGTTTTTGATTTTTAGCTAGTCATACTCAAGCCAAAAACATTAAAAAACATTAAAAATTGCTCCTCATTTTATGAGGAGCAATGTTTTTTTATGTTTTTGTCATTTTTGAATTTTTAATGTTTTTGTCATTTCATGAAATTTTCTCCCCCTAAAATCAAAAACTGTATGAGAAATTATGTACAAAAGAAAATTTGACTCTGATGTTCAGGATCACAAGGTATCCAACACACCTATAATCTCGGTAACCCCCTTTTCAACACCGCCCAAGACTTTTAAACCATTAAGTTTTAATAAGTATTGAAATTTGGATTATCAAAATCTTTGGTGAAAAGATCTGCTTTTTGTTCATCGGTGTGAATTTTGTCCACAGTAATTAACTTCTTTTCGTAGCAATAACGAATGAAGTGATACCGTATCTCAATATGCTTAGTTTTAGAGTGATTTACCGGATTCTTAGTAATGGAAATAGCTGCATTATTATCTACGAAGATAGGGGTAGTAAGAAAATTCAAACCGTAGTCCCACATCTGTTGTTGTTTCCAAAGAACCTGAGAGCAGCAACTGGAAGCAGCTATATAGTCAGCTTCACAAGTAGACAACGAAACTGTGGTTTGTTTCTTGCATTGCCAGGTGACAAGACGCTTGCCGAAGAACTAACACCCTACCGTTATGGATTTGGCATTCAACTTACAGCTTCCATAGTCTGAATCGGAATATGCTTTCAACACAAACTCATCTTCTTTAGGATACCAGAGACCGACCCCCGGACATCCCTTGAGATAACGTAGAATTCTTTAGACGATCATGAGATGTGAGACCCTTGGATTTGATTGATATCGGGCGCACAGACACGTAGCATACATGATGTCTGGACGAGAAGCAGTAAGATACATTAATGAGCCTATCATGGATCGGTATAAAGTTTGGTCAACCTTCTCCCCGTTAGGATCAGGACCGATACCATGATTCAATGGTAGAGGAGTACTGATAGCCGATGCATCAGTCATGTTGAACTTCACCAATACGTCATTGACATACTTGGTCTGATGGATGAAGATACCATCTGAAAACTGTTCTACTTGAAGTCCAAGAAAAAATTTCATCTCCCCCATTGCACTCATTTCGAATTTCTTCTTCATTACTTCTTCAAACTGCTTGCACAGAACATCGTTTGTCGACCCAAAGACGATATAATCGACATATATTTGCACAATCAGTAGATGTCCATCAAAAAATTTGGTGAAGACTGTACAGTCAACGGTTCCTCTGATAAACCCGTTGTCCAAAAGATGTTGGGACAACGTCTCATACCAGGCTCTCGGAGCCTGATGGAGACCATAAAGGGCTTTATCAACTAGATACACTTTGTCTTTGTGGATTGAATCGACAAACACCGGTGGTTGTCCCACATAGACCTCTTCACTGATTTTTCGTTAAGAAATGCAGACTTGACATCCAACTGGTAAACTTTGAAACCTTACCAAGAAGCAAATGCTAGAAAGATCCGAATTGCCTCTAGCCTTGCGACTGGTGCATACACTTCGTTGTAGTCGATACCTTCCCTCTGGTTAAAACCCAGTACAACAAGTCTTGCTTTGTTTCTAACAATGATTCCATTCTCATCTCGTTTACACTTAAACACCCATTTGGTGTTAATCTGCGTCTTATCCTCAGGCAAATCAACCAATTTCCAGACCCCGAGCTTCTCAAATTGCAATAGTTCCTCTTGCATAGTATTGACCCAGCTTTCCTCGGTCAGGGCTTCCTTGTACGTTTTAGGTTCGATCTGTGAAATAAAACACTTGAATGACACTTGATTTAGTAAAGGAGATATCTTTGAGTAGAAACACTAGAGATTTTGATCGATTTAACGTCTCGTTTGAATTCCAGTATTCAAATCTCCTATGATCTTATCGTCAGGATGATAGGATAAAGTTCTTTGCACCATTTCTGTAGGAACTGACACTTCAGATTGAAGATTATTCACATTCTCTTCAGTAGAAATAGATGGAGAAATAGCTTCGATAATCTCCTCATTAGATTCACTATTATCATAAAAAACAGGAGTAGTCTCTGGCATGTCATAAGATTGAACATGATCTGGTACATCTCGAGGAACGGACATAGGAAATTCAGGTGGTGGTACACAATCTTCTGATAACTTTTGATTATATAACATTGTCAAAGTTTCATCAGAAAGAATTTCCTCAGGGAGTTTGAAACTCTCCCACAGGCTTTCATAATCAAACAGCCTAGAATTCCCTGGTCGTTGAACAGTAGGAGTGTATCTTTGACAATTAACATTTTGGACTTGAACAATTTTGTGGAGGCTAGGAATGTATACACGTCTCAGTGAACTAGCATACCCCACAAAGAATCCTTCAACAGCTTGGGGACCAAACTTCCCACTTGATTCAAGAACAGTGCATGTTGATCCAAATGGTTCAAGCCACTTCAAATTAGGTTTTCGACGATTAAGTAGCTCGAAACACGTCTTGCTAAATCTCTTGACTGTAAGCACACGGTTAAGAGTATAACAAGCTGCAACTACTGCTTCTGACCAAAAATTAACTGGTAATTTTGAATCTGAAAGCATAGTTCGAGTTGTTTCAATCAATGTCCGATTCTTTCGTTCAGCGATCCCATTTTGTTGCGGAGTGTACGGTGCACCGAATTCATGAAGAATCCCCCGGTCATTACAGTACTCAAGCATTTTGTTGTTCTTGAACTCCGTCCCATTGTCACTTCTTATTCGACGGATCGGTAGATTATACAACGTCTCCAATTTCTTGAATAAAATCATGATGGAATCATACGTCTCATCCTTTGATTCCAAAAACATTACCCATGAGAATCTCGAATAATCATCAGTAACCACAAGACAATAAAGTTCTCCTGTGATACTTTTGACACTCACCGGACCAAAGAGATCCATATATAGACGTTCGAAAGGTAAGTTGATGGAGTTAATGAGTTTCTTCGGATGTGTCACACCCCGACCAAAGGCGGCGGAACATGCCGAGGTGTAACGATTGTCCATAAGCACATGACACTAATTAAAGTGATAGTATTTAATAAACTCATTTCATTTAACAACATCGAAAATATCACATAACAATTATCCATAAAATAACCATAAACAAGATATCACAAAATATGGCAAATTTGATATTGTTCATTTTTACTAATATCCTAAGGTCTTTGATGTAGTTTTCTTCACAATCATTAATCAACCAAGGTGCAAACCTGCAACATTTCATAAAATAAAGTTTGTCAACACAAAGGTTGGTGAGCAATTCATAAGTTTAATCATATTAGTATATAATAAAGATAGCCACAAAACTTGCATACGAAACGATAAATAAAAGTGGTAATTTGGATAAATAGATATCGCTAAACACATTAGCGACACCTAGCTATAAGGGAATGCCAAATAGTCTAGGATTTTATAGTTATCGTTAATTACATTACGTTAACGACACCTTGCTATAAGGGGATGCCAAATAGTCTAGGATTTTATAGTTCCACCAACCAAAAGCGATAAACACATAGGCATATAAGCATAGAACACCAAATCGAGCAATTATTTAGGTAAAGTATACAACTACGTTCGTGGTTTAAGATTCAAATATAAAGCATTTTGTTGAATAAGTATGAAATGTCACCCCCAAAATAAAAGATGGAAAATGGGGTATGAAGTACTCACCTTCAAGTAGTAAACTTGAAAGATGATAATTTGGAGATTTGTCGGAACGACGAGTTTAACGCACAATGCCTAAAAAGAAAAGAAGTCTTGAATTTAGAAAGGTTGTCTTGAAGGTCTTTAAACAAAATAAATGTTGAGAAATGTAAATAATTAAAGTTCAAGGTTTTAAAATGTAACTATTTAAGAATTTATAATAATAACCCTTTAAAAATGTAAGTTTGCTCGAAACCGGGTTAAAGTATCTAACCTTAATATTTACTCAACCTATGTTAAGTAATAAGGTGGGTAAAATGCAAGAATGCAAATCCCTTTGGAATAAAGATACTAAAACGGTTTTTTTTTATCGATTGTTCGGGTTGTCGGTTCGGGTCTTGATAATTGGTCAAACCCAAAGTCAACTTTCCAAAATATTGAATGTTATGAGATAACTCAATAAAATTTAATAAGACTTAACCAAGTATGTAGTTCCATTGTTTTAGAACTAACAACGCACGTTAAGCGAGTGTTCAGTTTTGTCGGTCCAAACTTTGTTATGAGATCAAGTTGGATCTAACATTTCCAAGTACATAAGAAAATATTTAAAAATCAATTTGTAACTATTTTTAAAGAAATATACAAGTCTTGATGGCTAAAAAAAACACACTTGTGTGTCTTAAGCGAGTAAGAATCGGTTTGGTTCGGTTTCCATCTCACAACAAGTTCATAGATGGTTTCCACATGTCCAAAGACTAAAGAACTTGTATAATAATGTACAAATAAAAATACTTTAAGTTTTACAACCAAAAGTTAACAATAAAGTCTTTAAACAAAAGTTCGGTTTTCGGTTCGGATCGTGTTTCGGGTTAAGACCGAGGTAAGATTCTACAAACCGATAACCATAGAATTTGTAAAAATGATTTTAGAAACTTAGATCTAACAATAAGTATGTTTAAACAATTATTTAACAAAACTAGTAACAAAGTTCGGTTTACGGTTTAGAGCTTTTACGGTTAAACCGAAGCATAGACTCTTAAAAACCCGTAACCATGGAACTTGTAAACATGACCAACAAACTAAAATAAGCAAGATTAATATGTATGAACAAGTTATATAGATGTATATATATCAAGGACACGAAGTCCTCCATGAAGCCTTGCCTTATGAGGTTCGAAACCTCACCGACCGGAATCGGAGAAATAACTAACAAAGGTAAACAAGGGGTGTATATTATATATATGTTGCACAACCATAAACAAGTATTAATAAAGCTACATAAACTAATTAAGATGAAAGACTAAAAACCTTCAAGAACACTTAAGAAGATAGTCTTGAATCTTTGATGTTTAAGAGAGTTTTTTTTTTTTGGAGTTGTAGCAAGGGAAAATGAAGAGGAAAGGTGGTGTATATATAGGGTAATGTTGGTGGTCAAATATGGGTGTGAGACACAAGAGTTTTCATGCAAAATGGATCAAGACAAAAACACAAAACAACAAAAAAAAAAATAAATAATAAATAAATAAATAAATAAATAATAATAAAAATTAAAATAGGATGTTTTCACGACCCAACAAATGTGAAACAATATTGTAACATAAATCCATCATTTTGATTATAACAATAGCTTCGGTTTACAAATCGGGTCGGTTTACATAATAAACAAATACAAAAACCAATATAAACAAGACCCGAAATTGACGAATGTCACAAGATGTGATTTCTTGGTCTGTTTTCCCTTCTTACAGTCCAAACACTCTTCATTCAACTGAAAATTTCTCACATTCACTCATTCAACCAAATTCTTATGAATCAGATGATTCATTTCCTCACGCTGATATGTCCCATTCTTCGATGCCATAAAACTGACTCTCGTTCTGATGCCCTAGAAATAAAACATTGAGCAGATCCCGAAGATGTTGATGCGGTACTCATATTCATGATATAAAGATCATTCACACGAGGAGCACGCATAAGAATCCATTCTTCAGGTATTTTGAAACCCGGTTTCAAAATTAAACACTCTTGATCATTGAAATGTGTAGAGAAAGTTTTATCACAAATTTGTGATATACTCAGCAAATTATTCTCTAGCTTTGAAATGTAGTTGACATTCTCAAAAATAACCTTTCCATTTGTCAATGTACCTTCCCCGACAATTTGACCTCCTTGGTTTCCTGCAAAACCAACATACCCTCCATGATTAGATTTGACATCTTTGAGAAGAGGAAGAATATCCGTCATGTGCCTAGAGGCTCCACTATGCATTATCCAACGAAAATCGTGAGATCTTGGAAGCTCCTGCGCATACCGTAAGCAGTTTTAGTGAAACAAGGAAACCAAGCCTTCTTGGTCTTGGGTTGTTTGAAGTTTTTGTACAACAACCTAATATCATCAATATCTGAATCACAAGACAACAAATCCTCACTAGTTACTTGTGAATCAGATTCAGTTTTTACTTTCTCAACAACCTCTGGCGGTTTAACAACAGTTTTAGCCACCCAATTTTGACCTATGGCTTGCTTCTTGTTGTAAAAAGATGTTTGAGTTATTTTTGAAACCTTTGACTTTGAAACATCAATTTTAACACCCTTTTTATCATTAGTTTTAACAAACTCATCACGTTTCAAGATTTTTACATTTTCAGGAACAATCACCGGTTTCTTGGTGATAGGTTTCTGAGATGGAGTATGATCATTCTTAACTCGATTGGGACAAGCATAGAAAACATGCCCAATTTCATTACAACAAAAACAACGTCTCCGGTCAACAAACTTGTTAACCTGAGATGTTATTTCAGATTGCTCACACTCTTCCTTTTGTTGATAAAACTCCCAGTTCGATTGATTTCTAAAAATTGATTCTTTTTCAAATTCAGAGGTCTTACCATGCACAAACACAATTTTATTAATTGGTTTGACCTGATGAGATTGCTTTGAATAAAAACTGGTTTTAGCAAATCTTTTCGAATCGACATGATTTTCTTTTTCAACAACTTTTTCTTCAGTTAACACTGATTCTGCAACTTTGATTCCGATTGACATATCACAATCAGAACTAGGATTATCCATCTTTTCAGTTTCAAACGACTCATCATTATCAGACACATCATGCAATGGAGTTTTAATTCCCACATTCAGTGCCTTTTTCAAACCCTTAGGTTTGTTTGGAATATAAGCATTCCACATTGGTGGAGGCATGACATGATAATCACCACATAATGTTATGTTCTCGTTCACATCATCCTTGATTTTAGTTCTAGGCATAGTGTGATCAAGAACATAAGATGAAGCGGCATAACTCACTAATTTCAAGTTTACTCTTTCTGTCTCAATCTTGAGTGTTTGCAACTCAAGTTTGAGAGCTGCATTCTCATCAATGTGTCTGTTAATGGCAATTTGTTTATCTTCCGCAGTATGTTTTAACATTGAAATTGTCTTTTGATTCTGTTGAATACTTGCCCACAAATTCTTTTCACATTTTTGCAATTTCATATAAGCCTCATTAACCGTATTAAGATCTAACAAAGCTTGATCATAATGTTTTTTCAACTCTTTAATTTCAAGAGTTTTGAAGTCACACTCATTACATGGTAATTCGCACTTTTCACATACATTTGAGTTTAGAGTTACCTGATGTGCCATGAGTGCCTGTTCTGTTGGAGAACATTCTTCACTTGAAGTTTCAGAATCTTCATCTGTAACCAAACCTTCAACAAACTCCTCTTTTAACTCAACTGATTCCTCCTTATCTTCTGATCTTTTGACTTCTGAAATCACCTTATCTCCAAAGTCAATCTTTCCATGAGGTACTTCTTCACCGTTAAACCAACCTGCAAAACTTTCTATGATATCAGGTGGAAATAATGAAATCAAATAGTCAGAAGGAACCTCATGAATTTTATCATATGTTCGTGGAAGTTCATCATCTGAAGTCTTCTTATCATCCACTTGATCAACCTTTTCACATTCCTCATTCTTATCCATACACTTTTCCTTTTCAACACAATCATTCACTTTGTCCTTAACCACTTTTGTCACACCCCGACTAGCACAATGCGGAAACATAAAACGGGAATGTAACAGACACCTCTGGTATCAACACATTGTTTATAAAGAAACATCAAGAACTAGCTTACAATATATTACATTTCATTGTTCTATCGTTATTTTACAGTCTAGGTGATACAAACTACACTAGTTCGTTAACTATACAATCTTACTACTAACGCCCTTGCTTCTATTCACATAGCATCAACCATACACCTTGGGCAAGTAACAGATCACCAAATCATTCCGATTTAGGTACACCTGAAAAGCACTTTAAAACGGGTCAACTACTAGAGTTGGTGAGTTTCACGAGTTTCAAGAAAACAGTTATGGATATTCACAAGTTAACATTTGTAATCTAATCTAAGTATGTATGTATGTAAATGATGTAATTATGCTAAGCTACAGTGAAGCCTTGACTGTATGTGCTGCGTGCATCCATTTCCCACGCTCAATCAACCACTGTGGCTCCCATTCCGCCCACAACATGCCCCGGTAGCAATGTCTAACACTACATAGCCTGTTTGTATAAATATGGTCATGTGCAAACGGCGCTATGTGACACGGCAACCAGGCCGATTCCGTTTGGGTTTGTCAAACCAATAGTACTATTCACAAGCCACCCGCTCGAAGTTAATCACTGTGCTCGTGGGGACTTTCGTGTGTTAGCACTTAGATAATTCACATCAATACATGTTTCAGGTATGTATATGTAATCAAACATGCATTTCACCCCAAAAGTTCGTAAAACTGTTTAAAGAGTGGGGTCATGAAACTCACTGTTTAGTAGATAATCAGTAGCACGTCGGTTCGAGGTTTGTATAACTTGCAATCACGGTTTCTTATAATCAATATTATAATAATATTAATATTTTAGTATTATTATAATCTCAATACTAAACTGGGCTGTATAAATAATCTGGGTATAGCTGGAACGCCCATAAAATGGCAATAGGCTTAGGTTGTGATGTTGTTCGATGTCTAATACTTAAAACCAAACTTGGCTCAGATTCTCGTTTTCCCAGCTGGGCCAAGTTGTTCGTTTACGCGTTCAGAAAACAGTTATGGGAAAATAAGCTTGGGTAAATGTATTGGTTAATAAAATGATTAAGTTATAAAGAAAGATCATATACAGGTATCCTGGATTAGCCACGGGGCCCGTTTCCGTTTATTCAGTTTGATTTAAGAAGAAACGCGTACAATCCATCCGGATTGTCCAGGTTTCTCATAAAAAAGTTCGGTTTTACTTAATTAGTCCAAAAATATGATTTTTGATTACTCTTGGTGTTTTGATATTCCCGCAGGTTCGTTAAACGCGAACTTGCCGGTTTTTATAAAAACTGAATTTGTTTAATCTTCAAATTAGCATAATTAATTAACCGTTAATCATTAAATTATGAAAATTTAGCCACTTATCAAATAAAATATTTAGATTTTTATAAAAATATTTTTGGAATTATTTACTGATTTATTAATTTATAAAAATTAATTTTATCAGCTATATTTCGCCTGAAAATCGTCCGTTTATCCCAAACAATTTCCAAAAATTCCACAAAAAATCCTGAATACTCAAATCATATCCCAAAATAACCTGTATCAATTCTAGAATATAAAAAGCTCGTGCAATATTCTTTTCGGCTCAAATTCGGCTATAAAAATTCACACGAGCGCATATACACAAAACACCTTTAAACTTCTCCAAATAATCTCAAAATTCATATGTGATCAAAATACATCAGATTTGAGTTTCCAGAATAATTTCATAATTTTTGAAGTATTTTAGCTATTTTTCCCAAATAAACGTCCCGATTCGGTAATATATTCGCCAAATATTCTCGGATGGTCGAAAAATTACCAAATTTTAACAGGGACTCACTGACATGGTCCCTGATGTCCCTGAAAAATTTCAAAGCCTAAAAATATGCACATCACAACCTTAACCTAAACAGCCCGTAAACGCGTATTTCGGCATTACCTTAGCGGGTTTGGCTCGTTTTTGCCTTTCTAATTAACTTTTTGTCACACCCGGCCCTGAGCGGCGGAAACAACCGGGCGCGCGCGAGTGGGGATTGATAATTAAGCACGGGCCATTGCAAACATTTATAGTAAGATTTTCATTGCGCATGAAATGTTTAATACAAATACATTACATTGTTTAAAAATTACATAAAAACATCCAAGTATAAAACTGTTGAAGATTTCCACGCCCTATCCCCTTGCGCGGCGGGAACAACTACGCGCATCGAAGGGATAGAACTAAAATCTTCCAAAAAGCTAATTTTGGATGTTCAGCGTGAGGTGCTCTAAGTGTGACTCCATGCGCTACCTAGTTATCTCCTGAAAGACACGTAAAAACATTTGAATCAGTATAAACTGAGTGAGTTTACAAGTTTTAGTAGCTATATAAATCGCATTGCATCATAGTCTTGATAAAATCATATTGAAACACATTTCTGATTTCATGTCTAAACATATACTTGATAATCCGTATGAAAACATAGATCTGACACATATTTCTGATAAAAGTCGTTCCGCGGGCTACGCGCGATCATTACCGGAAGTGTGCTCGTCCATGCAAAGTGGCGCTGCCACTACGAGCTAAATAATATAATGCCGTCCCGCGGTTTACGCGTGGACATTTCTGAAAAACCGTGCTCGTCTATGCAAAGAGGCGCTGCCCCTACGAGCTAATCAATAATTCCGTCCCGCGGGTTACGCGCGGACGTTGTGCCGGAAAACAAGGCGCTCGTCCATGCAAAGAGGCGCGACCCCTACGAGCGGGCTCAAACCCATAGTACTGCCCCATGACCATACTAGGCACTCGTCCATGCAAAGAGGTGCGACCTCTACGAGTGGGTGGATCAAACCAGCAGTCCCTACCCTTAGAGTTCCAATGGTAAAGTGATCACTTACTCGAGTTCTAGCGCACATACATCGAAAACCTTAGATAACCGTTCGCATTGCTCATCATGAAATATAATTTAAACACATAATCGCTTGCATAGCTTGTAAGTATACCATGATAAAACATTATTTAAGTACGTGTCCCTCGCCCCGAAAACAGTTTAAAAACAGTGAAAACAGCGAGAATAGGGGCTGTGAGACTCACCTGTGGTTCTTGTTAAGGGATTAATCGAGATTCGGGTTTTCTTGGTGTTGGCCTCGGAATTGAAGGTCTAGAATGCGATTAAATAACAAGAAGTATATATATTAAGATCAAGAATTAGGAGAATATAAGGGTTGGAAAGCAGATCTCAAGGTTATATTCTTGGCTTACCTGGTAACAGGATCGGAAACGAAAACAACGGATGCTTGGGAGATGATTAGTGCAAGTTGCAGTTCTTAAGAGAGAAGTTTGAAGTGTGTTTTGGGTGATAATTTAGGTTACATATTTATAGGCAAACTCAAGGGAACACAATCCCTTGCTTTAGGGGATTGTAATCTTTTCATATCTAGGTGTAATGATGATAAGGTATGGAAATTATTATTATTTATTTAAAAGTGGAGTAGTGGATAAAAGATTTTGATTTGATTTGGTCAGGACATGCAGGTCTGGGGTTGGTGAGAATAGGGTGGCTGACAGTTGACTTTTCATGTTACAGTGTGCTTTTTCAGGTACTTTTGTCAGTTTACAGTAAAAAGTGGAAAATCTCTGAAACACGCTACTGTTTCCTTTTGGGCGGGAGTAATCTCCTTACGTCTGGAGAATAGACTAAGTGTTCTGTGCGTATCACTTTGTGCGCATAGCTTTCTGCGTGAAGGACATTTCTTTGCTGCGGGTAGGTGCGTAACCTTCTCGCAGTTAGGGACATTGAGTTTCATTCGTAGATTCTCCAGGTGGTCTTGGTATTTCAACATAGTGATCAGTTATGTTGAAGTCAATTCCATCTTGGAGCTTCAGACAAACTAGCTCTCAATGTTCCCGCCATGCGGGGAGGTTAGTTCCCTTTCGCACGCGCATAAACGATTTAGGATGCACCCGCCTTAGCATCATGCGGGATGGTCAACCCATTAGACAACATAACGTTAAGGTACATGAAAACATAAAGCCAAAACATTCGCGCATGGCGCATATAACATATGCCCACGCTGGTTCTTAACATGGCGCGCTCGCGCAGGGCGCACATAATATGCCCGCGCTGACTAACATGGCGCGCTCGCGCAGGGCGCACATAACAAATGCACGCGCTGATTAACATGGCGCGCTCGCGCAGGGCGTACATAACAAATGCACGCGCTGATTCTAATATGGCGCGCTCGCGCAAGGCGCATATAACATAATTACCTAATATTTAGGTTGATTACTTGGTTTAAGGGATTGGGAATTTACCGGGTGTCACATTCTCTCCCTGTTAAGCGAATTTCGTCCCGAAATTTAGGAGACGTTGCTGGCAGAAGCCATGCTCTGAAAGAGGTGTGGGTAATTCATGCGCATCTGGTCTTCTCTTTCCCAAGTGAATTCAGGCCCACGCCTCGAGTTCCATTGAACCTTTACTAACCTGATTCTGCTTCTGCGTAACTTTTGTTCTTTCCAATCGGTTACTGCTATCGGTTCTTCTACGAAGTGCAGCTGTTTGTCGATGTGAATCTCTTCCAACGGCAAAATCAACGTTTCGTCAGATAAGCACTTTTTGAGGTTGGACACATGAAACGTATCATGAACTCCACTGAGTTCGGCGGGTAAACGGAGTTTATAAGCAACCGGACCGATCCTTTCCAGGATCTCAAATGGTCCAATGTAGCGCGGATTCAACTTTCCTCGCTTGCCGAAACGGGGGACTCCTTTCCATGGAGAGACTTTCAAAAGTACTCTATCCCCTACTTGAAACTCCAACGGTTTCCTTCGCACATCTGCGTAGCTCTTCTGTCTGTCGCGCGCTGTCTTAAGGCGATCCCGTATCTGAAAAATCTTGTCTGTTGTTTCTTGGATCAATTCTGGACCAGTCATTTGCTTGTCACCCACTTCAGCCCAGCACAGTGGGGATCTACACTTGCGCCCATACAAAGCTTCAAACGGCGCAGCCTTGAGGCTTGTGTGATAACTGTTGTTGTAAGAAAATTCAACCAACGGGAGATGAGTATCCCATCTACCTCCGAAATCGATTGCGCACACGCGTAACATATCTTCCAATGTCTGGATTGTTCGCTCGCTTTGTCCATCTGTTTGGGGATGATATGCCGTACTCATGTCAAGACGAGTACCTAAAGCCTCTTGTAACGATCTCCAAAATCTTGAGGTGAACCGACTATCTCTATCAGAAATGATGGACACTGGGACTCCATGTTTTGAAACTACTTCTCGAATATACAATCGGGCTAACTTTTCCATCTTATCGGTTTCCTTGATCGGCAGGAAGTGCGCTGACTTAGTTAGCCGATCCACAATAACCCAGATCGTGTCATAACCCCCAGGTGTCCTTGGCAGTTTGGTGATGAAGTCCATAGAGATTTGTTCCCACTTCCACATGGGAATTTCTGGCTGCTGAAGCAACCCTGATGGTTTCTGGTATTCAGCCTTCACCTTCGAACACGTCAGGCATTTACTGACATACGTCGCGATGGCGCCTTTAAGATTGGGCCACCAATACAGCACTTTAACATCTTGGTACATCTTGTCTGCGCCAGGATGTACGGAATACCGCGTCTTGTGAGCTTCGTTTAATACTTGCTCGCGCAATCCTCCCTTGAGAGGGACCCATATGCGGTTAGCAAAATATCGAGTGTCGTTCTCTTTGAGCTCCAAATCCTTAATCATACCCCCAAGGGATTCGTTTTTAACAAACTCTGGTTTCAAGGCTTCTTGCTGAGCGTCTCGGATGCGGGTAGAGAGATCTGTGTGAATGGTCAACCTTAGAGCCTTGACTCGTAGCGTTTTTATTCGCTCCTTCCTACTTAGCGCGTCTGCTACCACATTCGCCTTTCCAGGGTGGTACTTAATTTCACAATCATAATCATTCAACAACTCCACCCATCTTCGTTGCCTCATGTTTAAATCCTTTTGATCAAATATATGTTGAAGGCTCTTGTGATCCGTAAAGATTATACACTTTGTACCATAGAGGTAATGGCGCCAAATCTTTAGCGCGAAGACAACCGCTCCAAGTTCCAGATCATGCGTTGTGTAGTTCTTTTCATTGGTCTTGAGTTGGCGCGAGGCATACGCTATGACTTTGTCTCGCTGCATAAGGACACATCCGAGTCCCTGATGTGAAGCGTCGCAGTAAACGACGATGTCATCCGTCCCCTCGGGCAGAGACAGAATTGGCGCACTACATAACTTCTGTTTTAACATTTGAAATGCTGTTTCCTGATTTTCGCCCCAAACAAACTTCTTGTCTTTCTGAGTTAGCGCGGTCAGAGGTAGAGCTATCTTGGAGAAGTTCTCAATGAAGCGTCGATAGTAGCCAGCTAGTCCTAGGAATTGCCTCACCTCAGTTGGGGTTTTTGGCGCTTCCCAGTTTTCGATGGCCTTGACTTTGGAAGGATCAACGTGTATTCCTTTCTCGTTTACAACGTGACCGAGAAAGTGAACTTCTCTAAGCCAAAACTCGCACTTGGAAAACTTCGCATACAACTTTTCTTTCCTCAACAATTCCAACATCAATCTCAGGTGTTGCTGATGCTCGGCTTTGGTCCGAGAATAAATCAGAATATCATCTATAAATACAATCACAAACTTGTCCAAGTATGGTTTGCACACGCGGTTCATCAGATCCATGAATACAGCCGGCGCATTAGTTAGCCCGAAAGGCATCACTAAGAACTCATAATGGCCGTATCTAGTTCGGAAGGCTGTTTTCGGCACATCTTCCTCATGGACCCTAAGTTGGTGGTATCCGGACCGTAGATCTATCTTTGAATAATAACTGGATCCTTGCAACTGGTCAAATAAGTCGTCAATCCTCGGTAAGGGGTACCGATTTTTGACTGTCAGCTTATTCAGCTCCCTGTAGTCAATACACATTCTGAACGAACCATCCTTCTTCTTAACAAACAGTACTGGAGCTCCCCAAGGTGAAAAGCTTGGGCGTATGAAACCCTTATCCAATAGTTCCTGTAACTGATTGGATAGCTCTTGCATCTCAGATGGAGCTAGTCGATAAGGCGCTCGAGCTACTGGCGCAGCTCCTGGGACCAAATCAATACGAAACTCGACTTGTCGCGGCGGCGGTAATCCGGGCAAATCTTCAGGAAAAACTTCTGGAAATTCGCGCACTACTGGTAAGTCTTCAATTCTTCGCTCATCTCCTTTCTTCTCTACTACATGCGCCAGGAAGGCGTAGCACCCTTTCCTTAGGCACTTGCGCGCTTTTAGGCACGAAATTAGTTTCGTCGCAACTCCCCTTCTTTCCCCTTGAATCACCAAGGTTTCTCCGTTCAACAGTGGGACCCGAACCTGCTTCTCATGGCAAATAACTTCCGCGTGGTTCTCGACTAACCAATCCATACCTATCACAATGTCAAAACTTCCCAAGTCTATTGGTAACAAGTTAATATTGAACCCGTGACCTCCCATGACTATAACACATTGTTCAGTTCTTTCGTTCGCGCATAACTGCCTACCATTGGCTAGTTCTATAGTATAAGGCGTGTCTAGCCTACTGGTTGCTAAGCCTAGGGAGTTTTTAAACTCAGCAGATATAAAACTTAGGTCAGCGCCAGTATCAAATAAGACAGATGCAAAATGGCCGTTAAGCAAAAACGTACCGGTTACCACATTCGGCTCTTCTTTAGCTTCACCCGCGCCGATCACAAAAGCTCTCCCGCGAGCTTGGTTTCCCTTTTGCGGGCAATCCCGACTAAAATGCCCTGGCTTCCCGCATGCGTAGCAGTTGTCGCTCGCTCCAGCTTCTCTGACACGGCAATTCATCGTCTTGTGCCCTGGTCTGCCACATTTGGCGCATTCGATTCTTGCGCATTCACCCTCGTGGTGATACTTGCATTTGTTGCACCATGGGCGAGGCCCGCTGTATCCTTTCCTTGATGGCTCCGCGGCTTGGATCGCGTAAGCCCTTACGCTCTCCTGCTTCTTGAACGGTGGTTGCTTGGAGTCGGACCCTCGGTGGTGAGAGTTCCACTTCCTCTTGGGATCAGAGGTTCGCTGCTCGATTCCGCGCGTAGTTAACATACCCGCACGGACCGTATCCCTTGTAAGGGTGATGGCCCGCGCTACCGCCTCATCAAAGGTTGGAGGCGCTGCGGCGTTGAGCGGAACCCTAACAACAGGAGGTAACCCAAAGATATACCTCTCGATCTTCTTTTCCTCCGTGTTTGCCATGTCTGGCACCAACTGGCAAAGCTCGTTGAACCGGTTGTTGTAGGCGTCGATATCCGTTCCTACCATGGTGTGGTTCCAGAATTCCTGTTGTAGGTTCTGAATTTCTGCGCGAGAGCAGAACTTTCTCATCAACATTTCCTTCAGTTCCTCCCAGGTCTTGTGGAGAGCAACTTCTCGCCCCAATGTTTTCGTTTGAAGCTTCCACCAAGACGAAGCTGCCTCTTGGAACATGCAGGTCGCGTAAAGGACCTTCTGGTTCTCACTACATCCGCTAATGGAGAGAACTGTCTCCATCTTGTCAATCCAGTTGTAGAGCCCAATGGCCCCTTCGGTACCCTTGAATGGCCAAGGCTTACAGGCCATGAATGACTTGTAGGAGCATCCTTTGTCCAAGGCTCCTGATTCGGGTTCTGGGGTCTCATTCTGACGACCCTGACTTGATTCGGCCTTGCTGGCCTCATGTGTTGCGATTGCTTGCGCGATTATTTCCGCGAGTTCCTCGGGTGTCATGGTAATTCCCTTGGCTTTAGTTGGAGGCATTCTCGCTTTAAAAGAGTGAAAACATATCAACCTTAGCGCATGTATTCTGAGCACATAATATTATCATTATTTACTAGACACTGTGTGACCCGTGTTCCTAAGTGTGTGTATAGTTTCTTTTGAAAATATTTCATGCGATTTCCCCCAACGGTTATAGTCTAGGTTAAAACTTCTTTTCCTAGTTCGCTATAACCAGTGCTCTGATACCAATCTGTCACACCCGGCCCTGAGCGGCGGAAACAGCCGGGCGCGCGCGAGTGGGGATTGATAATTAAGCACGGGCCATTGCAAACATTTATAGTAAGATTTTCATTGCGCATGAAATGTTTAATACAAATACATTACATTGTTTAAAAATTACATAAAAACATCCAAGTATAAAACTGTTGAAGATTTCCACGCCCTATCCCCTTGCGCGGCGGGAACAACTACGCGCATCGAAGGGATAGAACTAAAATCTTCCAAAAAGCTAATTTTGGATGTTCAGCGTGAGGTGCTCTAAGTGTGACTCCATGCGCTACCTAGTTATCTCCTGAAAGACACGTAAAAAAATTTGAATCAGTATAAACTGAGTGAGTTCACAAGTTTTAGTAGCTATATAAATCGCATTGCATCATAGTCTTGATAAAATCATATTGAAACACATTTCTGATTTCATGTCTAAACATATACTTGATAATTCGTATGAAAACATAGATCTGACACATATTTCTGATAAAAGTCGTTCCGCGGGCTACGCGCGATCATTACCGGAAGTGTGCTCGTCCATGCAAAGTGGCGCTGCCACTACGAGCTAAATAATATAATGCCGTCCCGCGGTTTACGCGTGGACATTTCTGAAAAACCGTGCTCGTCTATGCAAAGAGGCGCTGCCCCTACGAGCTAATCAATAATTCCGTCCCGCGGGTTACGCGCGGACGTTGTGCCGGAAAACAAGGCGCTCGTCCATGCAAAGAGGCGCGACCCCTACGAGCGGGCTCAAACCCATAGTACTGCCCCATGACCATACTAGGCACTTGTCCATGCAAAGAGGTGCGACCTCTACGAGTGGGTGGATCAAACCAGCAGTCCCTACCCTTAGAGTTCCAATGGTAAAGTGATCACTTACTCGAGTTCTAGCGCACATACATCGAAAACCTTAGATAACCGTTCGCATTGCTCATCATGAAATATAATTTAAACACATAATCGCTTGCATAGCTTGTAAGTATACCATGATAAAACATTATTTAAGTACGTGTCCCTCGCCCCGAAAACAGTTTAAAAACAGTGAAAACAGCGAGAATAGGGGCTGTGAGACTCACCTGTGGTTCTTGTTAAGGGATTAATCGAGATTCGGGTTTTCTTGGTGTTGGCCTCGGAATTGAAGGTCTAGAATGCGATTAAATAACAAGAAGTATATATATTAAGATCAAGAATTAGGAGAATATAAGGGTTGGAAAGCAGATCTCAAGGTTATATTCTTGGCTTACCTGATAACAGGATCGGAAACGAAAACAACGGATGCTTGGGAGATGATTAGTGCAAGTTGCAGTTCTTAAGAGAGAAGTTTGAAGTGTGTTTTGGGTGATAATTTAGGTTACATATTTATAGGCAAACTCAAGGGAACACAATCCCTTGCTTTAGGGGATTGTAATCTTTTCATATCTAGGTGTAATGATGATAAGGTATGGAAATTATTATTATTTATTTAAAAGTGGAGTAGTGGATAAAAGATTTTGATTTGATTTGGTCAGGACATGCAGGTCTGGGGTTGGTGAGAATAGGGTGGCTGACAGTTGACTTTTCATGTTACAGTGTGCTTTTTCAGGTACTTTTGTCAGTTTACAGTAAAAAGTGGAAAATCTCTGAAACACGCTACTGTTTCCTTTTGGGCGGGAGTAATCTCCTTACGTCTGGAAAATAGACTAAGTGTTCTATGCGTATCACTTTGTGCGCATAGCTTTCTGCGTGAAGGACATTTCTTTGCTGCGGGTAGGTGCGTAACCTTCTCGCAGTTAGGGACATTGAGTTTCATTCGTAGATTCTCCAGGTGGTCTTGGTATTTCAACATAGTGATTAGTTATGTTGAAGTCAATTCCATCTTGGAGCTTCAGACAAACTAGCTCTCAATGTTCCCGCCATGCGGGGAGGTTAGTTCCCTTTCGCACGCGCATAAACGATTTAGGATGCACCCGCCTTAGCATCATGCGGGATGGTCAACCCATTAGACAACATAACGTTAAGGTACATGAAAACATAAAGCCAAAACATTCGCGCATGGCGCATATAACATATGCCCACGCTGGTTCTTAACATGGCGCGCTCGCGCAGGGCGCACATAATATGCCCGCGCTGACTAACATGGCGCGCTCGCGCAGGGCGCACATAACAAATGCACGCGCTGATTAACATGGCGCGCTCGCGCAGGGCGTACATAACAAATGCACGCGCTGATTCTAATATGGCGCGCTCGCGCAAGGCGCATATAACATAATTACCTAATATTTAGGTTGATTACTTGGTTTAAGGGATTGGGAATTTACCGGGTGTCACACTTTTCAAGCTCTTGGGCTCCTATTTAGGCTAGATACAAGTCCTATATCACAAACCAAGCAAGTTTAATCAATAGAGAAGCCCTTTAACTTAGGGTTTCGGCTAGTGCACAAAAACGAACTTTTGAACCGTAAAAATGCCGTTTCAACCCTTTAATCCGTGTTTATGGCCAAAAAAACTATTAAACCAGGTTCCTTGCCATGTGTATGATCAAAAAATGTTTATGGACCATTTTTAGGGTTTTTACATGGTTAGGAATGATTTTTGGTAATCAAGCTATGTTTATATGGTATTAATCGAGTTTAAACGAGCCGAAAATCGATTATTTATGACATCTTTACCTAGTTTCTTGCTGGTTTTTGATGGAGAGCAGCTTGTGACCAGAGTTTTCATGAAAGGGATGTTACAAAATATCTTAGAATTGTTTTATATTTAAAGGAAAACCAAATTAATAATTAAAAAAAAGTTTTATTCAACTTTGGCGGGCTGGGCTTGTTGGGCCCCCTTTGGGCCCACTGTTGTCCCATCAGTCTCGTTTTGCGTGCCCAAACGTGAAATCCCGACCCCAAATTTATTTCGGGTTCGATTTTTGGCGCTAAAAACTTATCGGGTGCGACAAACAGCGCGAAAACGAGTGTTTTTTGGCTAGTTTTGTGTAAAATTATAAAAACATACTATACGTTTGTAAAAATCGAAAATATTTTCACGGATCGCTTAAAACATTTCAAATAAGTATTTGGTAAGTCTTTTTCGGCTTATCAGATGATACAATGCTTGGTTTGTAACTATCTTCCGCGTTTAAATCTATAGCGGGTAGTTAAACGAGCATGTTTTCGTTTAACTTGTTTGCTATAAAAATAAGGCCATATTACTAATATTTTAGCTTATATTAAATGTATAACACTTATAGATGGCCCCCCTGGGATATCTGGGTCATAACCTGACCCGTTCGGTTACTCGTTCGTTTGTTACGCAAAAGGCGTTTATTTGCTTAATCGGTAAATACGTACTGAGGTGTACCTTGTTTTGGCTCAAATGTCACAACTTTAATCACAGTCTCAACATTATCAATAACCTTCTCATCCATCATTTCTGCTACATTTGCTTGAAACACCAAGTTCCAATCGAAACCCTCGTCCATCTGAGTTGTAGTAGCTTTTTGTTGTGAGGTTGATGCTTCTGTCGGTTTCTTGCCTTTTGATGACTTTGCCTCAGTTTGATGATAGATTGCCTGTTTGTAGTAATTCCTACCAAAGGGATTTGCAGTATTATCGTCCACATTTCTGCTTGTACACTCCCTCTTGAAGTGTCCTTTTTCTTTGCACCTAAAGCATCTCACCTTAGATTTATCAAATCCCAACTTTGATGTTGATCCACTAGCACATTTCGTCTGGTTATCTCCTTGAACCTTTGAGCCCTTCTAATCACACTTGCCATGCAACACCGTATATCAATCATTTCCATTTCTTCTGGATCAATCTGGTCGTAGTCTTCTTTTGTCATATTATAATTTCCAATACGACCTGCAACCAGACACTCGTATGATTCTAAAACAGATCCAAGGAATGCCATATGTTCCTTTATAGTGTCAGTGGTCAAGTTTCCTGTATTCTTCAGATTTACAGCAATGTTGCACTGTACAATATCAGGATCTTGTGTGATAGATGCTTCAGATACTGAAATTGTTCCTGGAATCGTTCCAGAATAACTACTACTGTAATGTGGAGTAGCAGTAACATTGGAAACACAAGATTGTCCAGTTGGCTCACCACAAAAAACTGTGGGAATCTTAGGATTTGAAGAAGTAGCAGATTGTGAACCTTTGAAATACAACCCAACATCTTGTGAAACTGCTGTTCATTTCATCTTCTGTTTTTTTCTAAGCTCTAATTCGTGTGCCTCAAGCTTTTTAATAAATCTAGCAAGGTTTAATCGGGCATATGCAACAGGATTTGACTGTTGGATCATTATGAAAGTGCCCCATTCTTCAGGAAGTGCGTCAGTCAGCTTATCAATGTACTCATAATCAGTCTTGTCAATGCCTAATCTTTTCATTTCATTCACCAAGTGGAAATATCTCTCAACCAACTGCGCAAAAGTTTCCCCCTTAACTTGAGTAAAGATATCAAACTCTTTCTTCAGCAGTGCCATCTTGTTTTTCCTCATATCAGGGTTTCCTCTATCCTTGTTTAGTAGAGCTTGCCAAATTGAGTAGCACGAGCCATTATGTTGTAGTAATTGAAAATTTTTGACTTTAATGGCTTGTTGAAACAAATTCAACATCTTCTTTTCTCTTAAGAACTGATTTCTTTCACCTTCAGCAATTTGTGACAACCTGTAATTGCTCCCAATCTCATTCTTCGGAATAATGTATTCTTCCTCAACAGCCGTCCACATATCGTAGTTCAAAGCTTGTACATACGTTTCAAACTTGTCAGCCCAAGACGGATAATCTTCCATATGGAGAAGCTTAGGTGGCTTGTTTGATGTTCCCATTTCATTCTCGAGATTAATGTTCTGATGCAATGTAGAAGGCTGTGACACAAACGTACTAAAGTTTTCCATTTTGGTCAAAGATGATCAACGTATAAATTCTGCTCTTGATCAATGGATATGTATGAAGGTCAACGTATATGTTTGTTAAAGGAAAAGTATAGGTCAACGTATATGTATACACACGTATATGTTTTTCACCTTATAATATATACGACGTATATGTTATACGCCGGATATGTTATACGTGAATAACGTATATGACATATCCGCTAAAAGACATCTTTTAGGAATTTTGGCAATGTGGAGGTTCAAATGATGTAGGACTTGAGTGTAAACTTGAAGGATTTGTCACGGATAGGTAAGGAATGTCTTGTGAAACATTGAAGGACTTTTGACGGTTGAATTAGTAGATAGAGACAAAAACCTTGAAAACTTGTGATGTTCAAGCTGGTACGACCTATAAATCTCTGATACCACTTGAAGGAGGATGCCTTGCTAATGTATACAACAATTAGGATCTCTAGATGTTACAGCTTGTATCTCAAAGTGCGGAATCCATTGAGAGTGAACAAAACAAGTAAACATTAAGCATATTCTTCATTGATAACTTCAAAGATTACAAGATACGACTTTGTATTAACTTTCTCTCTCTACTCTCTCACTCTAACATTCACCAAAAGTCTACATAATAATGCATAAGGCCCCTATTTATAGGAAACAACATGAAATACTCCAAGCCCGTATAAGTTATACGGCACATATGTTATGCACCGCATAACATATGCGGTCTTGTGGACTTTTGCATTAAATCCAACTACTAAACATACATTTGACGATTCTAGCCCTATACAATCATATCTAATACATCTAAGACCCTAGCAATAGACATTATGTTCTAACATTTCAAATAATGTTTCGTAAGTCTTTTTCGGCTTAACGGATGATACAATGCTTGTTTTGTAACTATCTTTCGCGTTTAAATTCATAGCGGGTAGTTAAACGAGCATGTTTTCGTTTAACTGGTTTACTATCATACTAAGTCCATAATACTAATATGTTGGCTTATATTCAACGTATATCTCTTATGGATGGTCTCCCCGAGATATTTGGGTCATAACCAGACGCATTTTGTTACTCGTTCATTCGTTACGCAATAAGTGGTTAAAAGCTTATTCAATTTGTGAATACTGAGGTGTATCCGGTTTTGTCACGAATGTCACATTCACCCCCAATTAAGAAATTTCATCCCCGAAATTCAATAAACCAGTTAAAAGTTCGTTAGGAACAAACAAGTATATTTGTTTTCATTTTCAAATGTATATAATTCCCCATTGTAAGACATTTTACCGAACTTTGACCATTGAAATTCTGTTGAGTCGTAACGGTTTGACTCTCCCACCTATTATTTATACGGGTTCTTTACAAAGTTTAGTTATGTGTGAGTTTCCAAGTGGTACTATCTCCGCCTCGTCAATAAGGCACTTGTTTTTTTCGGTATATAAGAAATTGTCAGTAGAACTAAAATCGAGAGTAAACTCGATTCTAGAGATAGTTTATTCAATGTGCTACGGGATTAATTTTCGAGACAACCTCGTACAGTTCTACGTTGATATCAACTTATCCGTTTCCTCAATTCGAATAACACTTTTCAAAGGCCAACAATTCATTACGTACATCGATATAGTTCTTTTATTAGTCTTATGTGGATTTTCAGTTTGTTTTTGAATTCTACGAGTTTTATCTGTGGTTTCCGAAATCAAATTGGATTTTGCATTTTGAGTGTTGCTAACTTTTAGCCTAATAAGGTAACGATTTATATTCTTGCTCATATCCCACCAGTTATAGTGTCGCTTGTATAACATTATGGTAACTATTAGTACGAGGATTAGACCAGTGGAAAATGCTGGCCTTAATTTCCTCCAAGATTTAATATACAATTTTAATGTAATTCTCCCAATGTCTGTGTAGTTTGTCCAGATTGATCGTTTATTTTGGATTGACAGGTTGTGCTTTAACCAATTCAGTTTCCTAAGTTTTTCCAAAAAAATAATAGGCAGGATGACTATCTTGATTTGAAATAATTGGGATAGATGCGGCATGCTAAGATGTAATTTCGTTAACATAATGGTAGGCGAGTCTTTCAGTTGTGTAGTTGTTATAGGTCAGGAGAAAGTATGAAATTTAAGTTAGTCGGCCAATTAGTACCCGGACTACACTGTGTTCTCGAAATGATTTACGAAAGTGTGTTATGTGGCTCATTGTAATCTGTTCCCACTTCTACTAGGTGTTTCTGGTTGTTATAACATTACTGCTTTAATTCTGGCACGAGTCAGGTATTTACCGATATTTTTGGTCATTTATGATTAGTCACATAAGTTATCAAGAGTTGAAATCTATCCTCGGTTTTTGAAGCATAGGATTTTGTTGGTTTTCTTTTCGAAGTTCTGCTTGTCCCCATGCCATATTTTGTTTTCTAAATGTTATGCTCTTAGGGCTTTCTTTTGGGCGATATGAATTTTCCCGATAAGGTTTGTCAAAACAATCGTTTCAAATACCCGTACTTTCCAGTGTTTAACTTTATCCCTTCATCTTAAGGCATTGGTTTTCACAATTACACTTGTTCCACGACTCAACTCGTCTTCCTTATCCAATATTCAGTTTTGTCAGATTAATTGCAAGTTACAAGCTTTTGCGATTCATGTAATGTGTGCGTTTATTTTCAGAAGCATATGCCATAAGCTTGTTTCTATGTGTCAGTACGCATTCCAAATCTTTTCAGAATATATCACAATAGATTACAAGATTATCAGTCCCTTCTGGGATACTTAGAATAGGGGATTTGATAAAGTTTCTATTTCATCAATTGAAAAGCCATCTGTTGTTCTTCCCCTAATCATAAACTTGGTTCTTTTTGGGACAAGAGGGTTAAAGGTTGGGCTATACTGGATTTTCAATAAGACGTCGGTAATACCCAACTAATTCCAAAATTTGACGAATTTCTCTTGGTGACTCAGGTGTTTACCAGTTTTGTTCGGGTGTATGAGAATTCCATGTCAACTAATAACGTGTTCGAAGAATCGTACTACTCATAGCCAAAATTCGCAATTAGACCGAGAGTAGGTCGATAAAAATGGTGGTTATTTAGGATGATAAGATAGTTTTGAAGTATTTGGTTAGCAGTTCTAGGTTTACCGTTAGTGGACTCTATAGTATAAGGATCTATTAGTTCACTAACCGGTACATTTCCCGAGGATATGAAGTTAGCGGGGGTAAGACTTCTATCGGTACCTATATCAAGTGAATTCAAAGCATATTAATCTAGAATTACAGATGTACCCTTCACCACATCTAAGTCTTGCTGTGTTTTATCGAGTCCGATCACTAATCGTGGCCTCTAGCCGAGTTAGACGTCGATACTTGTTCTTGGTTTAACCGAGAACAGTTTTTTTTTTGAGCGTTTCATACTTTCACACTCATATTAAGCATGACGGTTTGCCATCGGTTTGTCATAGTAATTGGGAATGATGAAGTTAGAATGGTCGGGTTACAGTGTTCATAATGGGTTCACAGCTACAGGCATAGTGTTCAATCTTTCTGCTTCCATGGCATAGTTTTGTTCGGTATTCCTTTATATGATAATAATTACATAACCACACTTTTGGCAAGGGTTCATTGTATATGTTTTATTCTGAATTAAATTTGATCGTCGCATTATTTTGAGTTGTAGGGCGCACACGTTTAATTTGTTGTAGCTCTTGTATCCCTATTTCGTGATTAGTTCGTTTTGTACTAGATGACTTCCCCGGGCTTTATCAATACACTATTTCTGACCAAATCAAAAGCTAATACAACAGCTTGGTTCATGGCATTCTTAAAAGTTAAGTGGTTAACTGAATTAGCTAAAGTTTCTACTTTCGGGCTACTAACCCTAGCATTAGTCAAATCAGATCATTAGAACGTTTTGTGTATTCTAGTTGATCCATATTTTCCACTTTTGATTTCTAGGGTTCGTGTTCTAATTTCTAGATTTCATTCTTTGGATGAAAATGTTTCAATATAAGGGTTTTAAGTTTTTCCCAGGTTATAAGGTTGGTTGCCTCTTGTTCCCGAGTTCGTACAATTGTTAATTATCACGTATGTGATGAGCAAATTCTGGTATTGATAATAGACTCTATCGTTATGATCCATTTTACTCTCTCCTTTACTCCTTTAGTACCACTAAAATTTTATAGATTTTTGCACGATGTAAACTGTTTAAACGAGTATTTCCATCGTGAAGGATCACGGTTGTTACGACCAGTATTCATGTTCGGTAAGAAATTTTTGTTTCCAAAGCCATTTATTGGAGAATTTATCAATATCGGTAGTAGCATTAGTGTTCAATGGGGGAGTATTGTTTGTGACAATGTTCGTATTTATCAAGAAAATAATATTTGTAACTGTATTAGTATTGGGCGGTGAAATAATATTTGCGGCCGTACTAGTGTTTTGCATTTGATTTGTATTCATTACCGTATTAATGCCGGTAGCGAATCGCGCTGCTCTTACCTCCACATATTAAGCCAAAACTAACCAAATGATATTACATGATCAAAGCAGCACTATCAACCGAATTCACATTTCAAAATTACCCAAATCCAAGCTACTATGATTTTTATTTTAATCACAAAGTGAAACGTGCACATAGTACAATGCTTTAGTAGCAAGTGAACTACAACACACAAAAGAAGTGGCAAACCAAATCAAGTATACACTAAATTTTGCAAAATCATGTCTCTAAAAGTAGCATCGCAACCCAAATTCATAAACTTGAAACGGGGTTGTTAATTGAAGCTCAGGCCCACTACACGTCTGCAACATAGGTTGCAACGCCAGAAACCGGAATATCATTAAAGCCATTAACCATAAAAAATAATGAAAGATTCATCGCCATCACCATTGGACACCTAACACCTCCACTTCCACCAAAAGTCATCGGGAAATCGAGTTCCCCATAAAGTGGCACAGATAGAAAGGAATGGATGAAATCATACCTTCGACAACAAACAAAGCCCACCGTCGCCTAGGGGTTTCATTTTGGAACTCGGTAACAGCTGAACATGGCCGCTAGCCACCATGGACGGCAACACCGCCGGCAACGGCAACCATGAGAGTTTAACAAACAGCAAGCAAAACCCACCATCAGACCACTACTGTCATCAGACAACCGTTTTCACAGGCGATTTGGTGTTTTACATCAGAAACACTAACCACGCTAGCACACCACCGTCACCTGGGATTCCAAAATGGAACCCGACAACAGTAGGCAATGGCTACCATAATCCGGGGAGAAGAAAACGGGACGACAACGAGTGACTAAAAATTATATATATATATATATATATATATATATATAGGGGTGGGTTCTAGTGAAAACTCCTCTTAAAGAGAAAACTTAAAAACTCCAAAAAACTTCTAAAAATGTATTTTTAACTTTTAAAAATTTTTTTTTTTGAAATTTTTTTTTCCATTATTCTTATATGTTGTTATTGGTTCAAAAAAAAAAAAAAAACTTGTCGGTAACCTCGTCGGGATAGTGCGCATGTGTAATAGTGTGCATTGCATATATGCAAAAATGTTTGTATTGCATAGAATACAAAACTATTGCACATATTTGATACACACTATTGTATATATGCAATATAAGACTAATACACACATCGAATACACATTAGTACGTATGTGTAATACAACATTAATGCACATGTGCACCACATCGACTTTTATTTTATTATTATTTTTTTTCCATATAATACAACATTACTACACATATATAATACACAAATATTGAATATATGCAATAAAACACTATTAAACTCAAAAATACATTGTGATACACATGTGTAATATAACGGTATCGCATAGTAATACGTATGTGCATTACAGTGGTATTTTTTTAATTTTTTTATATTTTTCGATTGAAATATAAGAATAATGGGTAAAACAGAATTTTGAAAATATTTTTTTATTTTTAATTAGAAATAATTCTTTAGGAGTTTTTTAGTTTTCTCTCTAAAGATGAGTTTTCTCTTGATTCTATATATATATATATGTGTGTAATCCATTAATAAACAATTAATATATTCAATTATATCTTTGATTAAACAAGAAATTATAAAAAAATAAATAACTAATATGTAATATGTTGTTGAAGACAACAATTAATTAATTCAAATATATCTTTGATTAAATAAGACTTTATTAAAAAAAATAAATGACAACTTTGAAGTCGCATGAAAATTTACGATGTACCAGAATATAGATGATCCCACCAAATCTCGTGAAGGAAATTTGCAAAGAAGGGAGGTAACGACTTACAAAAGTAGTTACACTTATTGTCAAGGACTCACGTTGTCAGCAATTTTAAATCACGTTGCCAACAGTTTTAAAGCTCCTCACCAGACATAAGTTTTTACTTCCATTCAACAAAACACAATTCAAGTATTCTAACACTTAGTTGCAATAAACACGCAAACCTAATTCACACAACCCCTTATGCATCTCACCAACTTCAGTCTTATTGTTCCGTGTTCCAATTGCTTCTTTATTTACACAATGATTTGTTTACATTCCCACAATCAGAACATTAAATCCACAATTCTTAACTTTATAAAAGTATCAAAAGAACCCTTGGCCATAATCTTTGTTTAGACTGTTGACTGAAACTTGAAAGTTTGTCAAAGTGACCTGTTAGTAAAACCAAAGTATGTCAACAGTATGGATTGCATGTGTTTTTGCAAACTTGTTTAATCAAGAATTTCATTTTCTTTGCACTTTTTCTCGGAGATATATAATCAAACAATTGGTATGCATATGCTAACATAGAGAATTAAATAAAGATCAATTGATGTATGAAGGCAAAAATCAATCTGCAAAATAAAGTATCGACACAACTGAATCCACATATTATTCTGGAATATGAATAGCCTAATACTTGAGAAGCATTATCTAATTCTTTCAAGTAAACAAAAAAGAAGCTTACCAATAACCCAAGTAGACCACCCGCCCACGCCACACCACCGCCGCCAAGGGTCCAAATTCGAACCCGACAACGGTGAGGGGATGAATCAGAGAGCAAGGAACTATAGAAGACGGTGGAACAAAAGGGGAGGCAATGGTAACCCAGTTTAGAAATAGGAGGTAGGCTAGTTCCAATAGTTTTGAACCAAGCGAAATTTTGTATACTGTTAAATTTATAATTTTAGAATGGGTCATATTAGTTTGTTCAGGTCATAGATTGACCCATTTGTGTTTATTATGTCTTCACTTGTGTTCTTCCCAAAAAGCTTACATAGCCATGTTTTAACTGCACCTTTGTTTCTTTACTCTCGGATCTGTCATTGTTTTGAAATGAATTGTGAGAGTTAAGTGTGCATTGTTTTGAAAGGAATTGTAAGAGTTGTGTTGAAGGTTGTTGTTTCACAGTTTTTAGTAGTCTTAGTAAGTTGTTATACCTGGTGTTTCTTGCATTTACCTCTTGGATTTAGGGTCCGATGTTGGTGGCAGGCCAGTAGATGCAGAGGCTGAAGTGGTGGGCTATAAAAGTTGCTCCTTTTTGTTGGTTGATCGTTTTCAGATTTCGTTGATTAGGGTTTCTTATAACGGGATCGGTTGCTAAATTAATTTTCATTTCGTTAACCTTTTCACTTAATTGTTGCAATCATATGCTGTGTATTGATTTGATGATTGTAAATTTTTTATCTTTTTTTGTAGGGTTCGTAGGTGGCTAAATTGGATAAACGGGCCAATTCGTTCAACCAGGTAAAAATCTCTCAAAGGGAACTTAAATGTGTACACAATATATTAACCCGGTGAACCCCCCCCCCCCCCCTCATGTTTTTGTTACCATAATAGCTGGATTAGTAATTGTATTTTCATATTGTGTTTTTGTATCGCAGGTCATCGTTTTCTGCCTTCTAGCCAACTGTATCTGGATCGTGCTACGTGTGTCTTTTCTGTTTAGCCCAATATCTGACAATACAAATACAGTTTCTCTCTTTTTCTCTGTGTCGCCCTTCTTCTAGATCTAGCCACTGCCATTGTCTTCTTCATCTCTGCAATCCATTGGCCGGTGATTCTAGAGAAAGATGCAAAGATTGGATGTATTTGCCGGTTGTTGCTAGCGGTTCTCGGCAGTGGTTTAATCGGCTTTGGCCGACGAACAACCATTACTAGCCGTCTATGACGACGTCTCTGTTATCTCTCCCTACTTGGGAGGCGACGTCGTGCCTCTTATCTCTCTACTCATCGGTGTTGGAGGTGATTGATTATGGCCGTGGCAGATTTATTGTGTTGTTGCCGGGTTAACCCTAGGTGACGGCACACGACAATGGAGATGGTGATTATTTGTCGGTGGATAATTTTTGTGTGTTGTTGTTAGGTTCCATTTATGAATCCTACGCGTCATCGCAAGACGGTGGACATTTAATCCCACATTCACTGTACAATTGATTTGGGGATAATAATCCAAAACATATGTTTGTGTTTGTGTGATCTCCAACTGTAGCTCAAAAATGTCGGGATTGCAGCTATGAGGAGTTGTTGTGGCTAGGGTTGTTAACAAGTGGCTCAATATGCCTACCAATAGTTCTTATTAGAGTGTTAATTCTGATGGTAGCTTCCATGATCCCACTGCTACACGTGAGATTCATCGGCTAATTTGTTTTTTTGTGTATTTTAAAAATTATTCCTATGTATCCCATGGAGCAAGACTTTCATGTTTATTTTCAGTGGTGGTATTACGACAGTAATCGTGGTGAGGCGGTAATTGTGTTGAATAGAGATGGTGTATGGGACATGATAGATGTTATAGATCCAATGTGGTTGGTAAAATGATCTGAGAAAGACATCGAAGTGTTGTTTGACCAAAAGATCCAGATTGGGAGAGAAAAAGATGTTGATACATCTTTGCAGTATCACAGAGTAATCAAAGTCTATCACATTTACACGATTCATTCAGGACAAGTTTGGAAAAGTAAATGGAGGAAGATGGGAGAAGAAGAGAAACAGAAGGACAAAGAACATGAAAGGGAGATAAAGGAGAAAATCGAATATGCATCAAGGTCTAAATACTAGCACAAGGGAACTGGTATATCTATTCCAACAAATCAGAAGCGTTCAAAGAAAAGATCTTGGGAAGATATGCGATGGGAGTATCGCGAGAGGCATTTTGGAATGAAAGAGTGAAGATATGAAGATCAAGACCTAGTAACATCTGAGTGGGAGTTTGTAGAAGCATAACGTCTATTGCTAGGGACTTATAATTTGTTTTGTATGCGTTAAATGTCATATGTTGTATTAATGTACTTGATTAGTGCATAAGTCTACTAGGAAAAGAATAACCTATGCGGCGCATAAGTTATGCGCCGGATAACATATGTGCCCCTAGGCAGCCTTGTGTTGTCTATATATAGCTATAGACTTATGCTCTTTGTATTGAACCTTTGGAAATTTGTTCAGAGAGAAAGTGCATTATAGAGAGAGAGTGATCAGAAACTGTCATATCTTCATGTAATGTGCCTTAACGTTAATGAAATGGAATTAATGTTACTTTTGTGTTTTCCAACTTTGTTGATTTCCGCGCTTCAAAGTTAAAGCCAATAACGTCTTCGATCCTACGTACAAGTCTGTGTTAGCGACATGTCATTTCACTGGACACTACCATTCGAACTTATGTTTGATGTGAGTGACTTCGCAGTTGGAATAGTCTTTATACAAAGGAAGGATAAGCACTTTCATTTGATCTACTATACCAACATAACTCTCTATGATGCTCAAGAAAATTATAAAACTACCGAGAATTTGCTTTTGGCCGTAGTATTCGCTTTTGACAAAAACCATCGTCTACACCTATCATGCAGCAATTAAGCACTAGTTCAGCAAACAATATGCTAAACCCTATCTGACCCGATGGATTTTACTCATACAAGAATTCGACATCGAAATCAAGGACAAGAAGGGAGCTGAAAATATCACAGCCGATCATCTTTCTCATCTGGAATGCCCTGCTTCCCTAGAAATGGCAGGGGTTAAGATAAATGACAACTTTCTCCATGAATTTCTTATGCATATTCATACTTGTGAAGTACACCATCCTTGGTTTGGTGACATAGCAAATTACAAAGCCAGCAGAGTCGTTCTAAAAGGAATGACCATTCAACAAAGGAAGAAATTCTTCTCTGATGTCAATTATTTCTTCTCGGAGATCTGTACTTATTCTACGTAGGAGCTGATGTCAATTATTTCTTCTCGGAGATCCGTACTTCCAACATCATTTGTTCATCGTTACATCCTAGTTGCATTAGATTGCGTATCCAAATGGGTTGAAGCCCAACCTTTACCCACTAACGATGCTAGGATGGTGGTCAAATTTCTGAAGAAATTATTCTCTCATTTCGATATTCCAAAATCACTTATAAGCCATCGACGAACACACTTCTGCAATGCGCAAATGAAAAAATTATTGGCCTGTAAGGCCCCGTACCCGATAGCCCTACTTTAGCGTCGGATTTACTCATAAACACAGTCCTTCAAAATCAGAGTTTATTAAAACTTTTCGCGGAATATAAAACATCAATCATTTGCTACAAAACATTAAATCTTTTCTTTGATACCATAACACAAAACTTTATATTTAAAACATCTTTACTTCTTTATTCAGATGCCAGCCGTTCAATCCATGCCGTGTGTCATCCTCATGCTAACTCTATATTCAGCTCACCTGCGTGCATACTAAAAGTCAGCTACGCTGAGTGAGTTCTAGTTAATCGATCGCCATACAATACATACACATACATACATATCCGTAGATACATATCCATACTTCACTAGTTACCCTTCTGTTCTACATACATACTTGCTACCACACATACATACATATCTACAATCACTAACCTCAGTCTACCGGGAGTATGTTCATAGCTCACCGTCTATACCTGTACTCAAGGTCGTGAACACGTACAAGGTTCGCAGTCCTTACCTATGTTCACCATTTATGGTACGTACAAGGTTCGCACTCCTTCCCTATACCATAATACATCCACAACACGTACAAGGTTCGCAGTCATTCCCTATGTTGCAACCTAACTCATAGCACGTACGAGGTTCGCAGTCCTCCCCTATGCTACAAATACAGCACGTATAAGGTTCACAGCCCTTTCCTATGCTGACATACATTCACAACACGTACAAGGTTCGCAGTCCTTCCCTATGTTACAACCTAACTCATAGCACGTACGAGGTTCGCAGTCCTCCCCTATGCTACAAATACAGCACGTATAAGGTTCACAGCCCTTTCCTATGCTGACATACATTCACAACACGTACAAGGTTCGCAGTCCTTCCCTATGTTGCAACCTAACTCATAGCACGTACGAGGTTCGCAGTCCTCCCCTATGCTACAAATACAGCACGTATAAGGTTCACAGCCCTTTCCTATGCTGACATACATTCACAACACGTACAAGGTTCGCAGTCCTTACCTATGTTGCAACCTAACTCATAGCACGTACGAGGTTCGCAGTCCTCCCCTATGCTACAAATACAGCACGTATAAGGTTCTCAGCCCTTTCCTATGCTGACGCCTATCTACATTACGTATAAGGTTCGCAGTCCTTATCTACGTTTACATATATCATCTACTTCACGTATAAGGCTCGCAGTCCTTAACTACGCCATTACCAGCCGAGTCTATGTCCGACGGAAGCTAGAGGGATTTGCCATCCTAACTTACTATGTCGAACGTAGAACTCACATGCCATTCGTGTACCTATACACACATACTTACATTATAACATAAGAACACTCTAGGCATTCTTTACCTCATTCATTTAACAACCATACCCCTTGTCGACACGTGCAATATCCGAAGATCGTTCACGCCCCGACAAGTATTCATTTGAAACATTCATACATCTTCGATATATAATATTCGTACCTTTATTTTTAACCTGACAGTACGCGCAATATCCGAAGATCGTTCGCGTACCGACAAGCAATCATTCATATCTATCACACATATCACATATGACATACACTTATCACTTAGGATAAATGTATTAACAACACATCGAGTATGCACACAGCCCCGAAAACATAACAAGGAATGGGGCTAGAAACTCACCTGAATTCTGCTTCTTTATCTGATAGCTGTAAATCCCTTCTCTATCTGAGCTCGGCTGACTGTACAAGTTACACGTATCAATACTCGCCTGACCTAATCTGGTGGCCTAGTATTAGCTTACTTTAACATATCGCTTTATACTTTATTTTCTAATCAACTTGGCTTTAGGCGAAGTTAACCCTCGGGAGAACTTAGCTCTAGGCGAAGTTAAACCTCAGGCGAACTTGGCTTCAGGAGAAGTTATCCTTAGGCGAACTTGGCTTCAGGCGAAGTTAAACCTCAGGCGAACTTGGCTTCAGGCGAAGTTATCCTTAGGCGAACTTGGCTTCAGGCGAAGTTAAACCTTAGGCGAACTTGGCTTCAGGCGAAGTTATCCTTAGGCGAACTTGGCTTCAGGCGAAGTTAAACCTTAGGCGAACTTGGCCGTAGGCGAAGTTATCCTTAGGCGAAGTTACGCTTGAAGGCGAAGTTACGCTTGAAGGCGAAGTTCATCAGGCGAACTTAATCTTGCAGGCGAAGTTATCGCGCTGCAGATCTGTTTGCCCATAACTCCTTCGTTTCTTAGCCAAATAACTCGATTTTGGTACCCACGGAATCGTATGATCGGCGCCTACAAATCCCAACCATCAAATCGGCCTAAAATCGACGTTTTAGGGGTCCGATTTGGGCAGTTTGGGTTTCACGTCCGGTTAACCCATCCAATCCTAACCATTTTCAGTAATATTAGCTTTGTTGGATTTGTTCTTACCTTACCAACTCAGATCTATCAACAAAATCTCGGGTCTCGGCTTCGAATCTTGATCGGTTAGAATGTGTGTTTTGAGTGTGCGAAGAAAGAAGGTGGAAATGAAAGATTGGGTTTGGGATGGGATATTTATATCCCTCTAAGCCCACGGACCCGAGGCCCATTCTCATTTAACCCATCTCAATTAATCCAACACTAGCCCGACTCATACCAACTCCTACTCTATTATTTATTTCCTAATAACCCGGGTAAACTTTCTCTCTAATATTAAGTAATATAATTAATATTACCTGGAAATTTCGGGATGTTACAAGTCTTCCCTCCTTAAAGAGGTTTCGTCCCCGAAACCTAACTTATTCCCTATAAAAGGAAAACTTCTTATATTTACACGCTTTATCGAATCGCCTTCGCTTTCTGAGTTACCCTTCTTACTCCCGACTTTGCAGCCATCGAATGGTGGTCATGTGTTTTAGCTATTTAAGGTAGCTTGTCCATGAGACCCTCGATGTACCAAGACTCATCTCATCCTTCTAAGGGTTTCGATTAGTACTTTTAACACTATTGTCTAAAACAACATTTCATCATAACATAATAATCATTCATAACCAAACTCAATATATTACACGTCACTGATAAACATAAGTTTTAAACCTTAACACAAAACAAGTCCTTAAGCAAAAGCAACTTAATAACACCATTGCATAAGCAATTATTCCTTCATCAAGCGTCCCTCTCTGCAGTTTCCCCAAGTCTTCACCCTTTCGCACCTTCCGCCCCTGATTCCTTGCAATCCCTAGCCATGTGGTCAGCTTTTCCGCAATTGAAGCACTTTGGACGATCAGGGCATTCTCGAGAATAATGCCCACTCTTTCCACACCGATAGCACCTGTCTGTCCCAGTCTTACATTCTCCCTGGTGCACTCGCCCACATGTCTTACACGCATCCTTGTTCCCAACCTTGGCCTTCCTCTCATCAGTTGTTGTCACCATCTCGCCAGACCGCTTAGCAGAGGTAGCCCATTTCTTCTCCTTCTTTTCTCCTTCATGTCCTTCCTTTGGCTTCTTGCAATCCCTTGCTAGGTGCCCACGTCCTCCACAGTTGTGACACCTATGGTAATCATCACATTCCCCAGAGGAATGTCCTGCTCTTCCACACCTGTAGCAAACACCTAATCCCTTTCTGCACTCTCCGGGGTGTCTCTTCCCACATTTTTCACAAGCAGTGAACCCCTCTTGCCTTGCCTTCTTTTTGCGTGGATCCACCTCATCGGCTTCCTCTGGTTCTGGAGTTGGGTTCTTTTTCTTCTTTTCCCCCACCGTTCTTGCTCCCCCACAATCCCTAGCTAAGTGACCCGACTTACCACACTTATAACATTTCTGGTCCTCGGTGCAATCACGAGTTATGTGTCCCTTCTTCCCACATCGGTAGCACTGATTTGGACCAGCCTTGCATTCTCCTAGGTGCATCTTCCCGCACACTTTGCATGTTTCCCTTCCCGCGACCTTTGGTATCTTCTTCCCCGCATACTCCACGACATCTACAGATCCTTTGGTTCCTTTCGCTCCTCCCTTTTCATCATCACCCTTCTTTCCGTCTCCTCCTGCCTTCTCAGTGGCCCTTGCATGGTTTTCGGCAGACTTGTCAGTACGAAATTTCTTCTCTGCAGCAGCTACAGCGTAAGAAATGGCAAATTGAGTAACAGGATCCAGCTGATACCCTTCATTGCTGCTTGGTCCTTGCAAAGTTTCACTTTTATCCTTTTTTGTGGTAGTAACTAGTTCTTCAGAAGGTTCTCGGACAACGCGTATTCCAAGAGGACGTCCAGTGTGACCTCCCTTACCAACAAACCTTTTTGCTCCAGCCATTAGTATTCTAAGGGAAAACACAAACATCATCACTCAAGGAACTATCTAGTACAAGGATAGCAAGGCTAACAGGTAATAACAGTGGCCAGCTGTGACTAGCTGATCACATTGCTTTCCGTGTCCTATATACTTCCCTTTATGAGTCTATTTGTGCTGGTTCTACTTAAGCAGTTAGTCAATTCAAACAATCAATTATTCCTATCCGTACCATTCTCATATCTTTTCTTTCTCATTAACATATATCATTTAATCATACCATTTACCTTTACTGATCCTGCTTGAGCGACACATGGCATTCTTGAACTGGCATCTTCTTTCCTTTCTTACTTAAATTCCATACTCTGTTCGAGTCTAAGCATGTAGGATGCTTAAATCTCTCGAACTTTGCTCTGATACCAACTTGTAAGGCCCCGTACCCGATAGCCCTACTTTAGCGTCGGATTTACTCATAAACACAGTCCTTCAAAATCAGAGTTTATTAAAACTTTTCGCGGAATATAAAACATCAATCATTTGCTACAAAACATTAAATCTTTTCTTTGATACCATAACACAAAACTTTATATTTAAAACATCTTTACTTCTTTATTCAGATGCCAGCCGTTCAATCCATGCCGTGTGTCATCCTCATGCTAACTCTATATTCAGCTCACCTGCGTGCATACTAAAAGTCAGCTACGCTGAGTGAGTTCTAGTTAATCGATCGCCATACAATACATACACATACATACATATCCGTAGATACATATCCATACTTCACTAGTTACCCTTCTGTTCTACATACATACTTGCTACCACACATACATACATATCTACAATCACTAACCTCAGTCTACCGGGAGTATGTTCATAGCTCACCGTCTATACCTGTACTCAAGGTCGTGAACACGTACAAGGTTCGCAGTCCTTACCTATGTTCACCATTTATGGTACGTACAAGGTTCGCACTCCTTCCCTATACCATAATACATCCACAACACGTACAAGGTTCGCAGTCATTCCCTATGTTGCAACCTAACTCATAGCACGTACGAGGTTCGCAGTCCTCCCCTATGCTACAAATACAGCACGTATAAGGTTCACAGCCCTTTCCTATGCTGACATACATTCACAACACGTACAAGGTTCGCAGTCCTTCCCTATGTTACAACCTAACTCATAGCACGTACGAGGTTCGCAGTCCTCCCCTATGCTACAAATACAGCACGTATAAGGTTCACAGCCCTTTCCTATGCTGACATACATTCACAACACGTACAAGGTTCGCAGTCCTTCCCTATGTTGCAACCTAACTCATAGCACGTACGAGGTTCGCAGTCCTCCCCTATGCTACAAATACAGCACGTATAAGGTTCACAGCCCTTTCCTATGCTGACATACATTCACAACACGTACAAGGTTCGCAGTCCTTACCTATGTTGCAACCTAACTCATAGCACGTACGAGGTTCGCAGTCCTCCCCTATGCTACAAATACAGCACGTATAAGGTTCTCAGCCCTTTCCTATGCTGACGCCTATCTACATTACGTATAAGGTTCGCAGTCCTTATCTACGTTTACATATATCATCTACTTCACGTATAAGGCTCGCAGTCCTTAACTACGCCATTACCAGCCGAGTCTATGTCCGACGGAAGCTAGAGGGATTTGCCATCCTAACTTACTATGTCGAACGTAGAACTCACATGCCATTCGTGTACCTATACACACATACTTACATTATAACATAAGAACACTCTAGGCATTCTTTACCTCATTCATTTAACAACCATACCCCTTGTCGACACGTGCAATATCCGAAGATCGTTCACGCCCCGACAAGTATTCATTTGAAACATTCATACATCTTCGATATATAATATTCGTACCTTTATTTTTAACCTGACAGTACGCGCAATATCCGAAGATCGTTCGCGTACCGACAAGCAATCATTCATATCTATCACACATATCACATATGACATACACTTATCACTTAGGATAAATGTATTAACAACACATCGAGTATGCACACAGCCCCGAAAACATAACAAGGAATGGGGCTAGAAACTCACCTGAATTCTGCTTCTTTATCTGATAGCTGTAAATCCCTTCTCTATCTGAGCTCGGCTGACTGTACAAGTTACACGTATCAATACTCGCCTGACCTAATCTGGTGGCCTAGTATTAGCTTACTTTAACATATCGCTTTATACTTTATTTTCTAATCAACTTGGCTTTAGGCGAAGTTAACCCTCGGGAGAACTTAGCTCTAGGCGAAGTTAAACCTCAGGCGAACTTGGCTTCAGGCGAAGTTATCCTTAGGCGAACTTGGCTTCAGGCGAAGTTAAACCTCAGGCGAACTTGGCTTCAGGCGAAGTTATCCTTAGGCGAACTTGGCTTCAGGCGAAGTTAAACCTTAGGCGAACTTGGCTTCAGGCGAAGTTATCCTTAGGCGAACTTGGCTTCAGGCGAAGTTAAACCTTAGGCGAACTTGGCCGTAGGCGAAGTTATCCTTAGGCGAAGTTACGCTTGAAGGCGAAGTTACGCTTGAAGGCGAAGTTCATCAGGCGAACTTAATCTTGCAGGCGAAGTTATCGCGCTGCAGATCTGTTTGCCCATAACTCCTTCGTTTCTTAGCCAAATAACTCGATTTTGGTACCCACGGAATCGTATGATCGGCGCCTACAAATCCCAACCATCAAATCGGCCTAAAATCGACGTTTTAGGGGTCCGATTTGGGCAGTTTGGGTTTCACGTCCGGTTAACCCATCCAATCCTAACCATTTTCAGTAATATTAGCTTTGTTGGATTTGTTCTTACCTTACCAACTCAGATCTATCAACAAAATCTCGGGTCTCGGCTTCGAATCTTGATCGGTTAGAATGTGTGTTTTGAGTGTGCGAAGAAAGAAGGTGGAAATGAAAGATTGGGTTTGGGATGGGATATTTATATCCCTCTAAGCCCACGGACCCGAGGCCCATTCTCATTTAACCCATCTCAATTAATCCAACACTAGCCCGACTCATACCAACTCCTACTCTATTATTTATTTCCTAATAACCCGGGTAAACTTTCTCTCTAATATTAAGTAATATAATTAATATTACCTGGAAATTTCGGGATGTTACATGGCCAGATACGAGGTGCATCATTGACTCGCTACACCTTATCACACACAAAAAATGGTCAGATGTAAGTCACCAATTGGGGTATAAAATGAATCCTGGAGAAAATTTTCAGTCGTAATCGCAGAGACTAGTCGGAGAAACTGCACGACGCTCTGTGGGCTTGTCGTATTGCATAAAAAACCCCTACAGGGACAACACCGTTCAGATTGGTGTACGGAAAGGCATGTCAAATTCCATTCAAGCTCGAAAACAAAGCATATTGGGCGCTTAGAACCACCAACCTTGATCTGCAATCCACTGGGAAAAACAGATTCATACAATTACACGAGCTTGACAAGCTGAGGGTGCAAGCATATGACAGTTCAAGGATTTACAAGGAAAGGACGAAAAGACTTCAGGATGCACGTCTAAAAGGTGAAAAACAATTTAACGTAGGCGACCAGGTACTATTATACAACTCTCGCTGATGTGGTCTAAATTATATCTAAATATTATAAATATTTTTGAAACTCTTGAGTAGCTTTTTGTTTTTTTTTTGTTAAATTCAACTCATTTATGGTTCATATGTGAGTTATTAAGATTTCACGAGACAACGAGCTAATATAAAGCGTTTGAACTACAAATAATTATATTAAAGTCATTATGTGCTATGATTAAAAATACTTATGTGCAGACTCTTATGTGATCTCATTAGAATTAATTTTATATAAATCGCATCTCATGAAATATGTTTGTAAATAACATTCGTTTGTTTTTTAAGTTCTAATAAAGAAAACGAAAGAAAAGTAAATTGAAATAATCATGTGCAGGGCCAATAAATCATATTACGTGGGCTTGATTCTTGAGATTTAAAATATATTATGTGTGCCCACAACAATTGGAGTGAGTCGCAAGATATACACAAGAATAAAAGGAGTTGGCGGCAGACTCTAAGGAGGGTTTTTTGATTGGAAATTAACGGCGCAAGTCTTGGAGTTGCTTTGCACGTGGATTGAAGAGATAAAAAATCAGGGAAGCATCTACTACCTTATTTTTTTTTAATTCTTTACAATGAAAACTTACTTTGTTTGCATTTATGTTTTTAACATTATTATTATTATTATGAGTAGCTAAACTTATTAGAACTATCTAGGTTTGGTTGATTGACGACGTGTTGATGATTGTTTCGGGTTGACTAACGAACATATAATTGATTTACTATTATCAAGTTCATATTATTATGATTTTATTTTATGATTGATATTAAGTTTGTCAATACTTTATTAATTAAACCCCGTGTGATTTTATCTTTACATGAATTAGTTTCGTGTTTTGTTTAGGATTGCGTGCTAGACTGATTACTTAGTGTTTTTGGTCGTTTGTGGTAGACGTCACCATAGGGTTTGATTGGTTAGAGTTGTTCATCTCAGTAGTTCATCTCCTTTTAGTCGGACCAAGAAATTAGGAGTCGGTTTGTCTCTTTGGTCTAGTCGATCTAGTTAGCCGTTGTGAGACCTCTTTCGGTGTTTTAGCCGTTGATTAGGTTAATGTGACATTTGAGCCAAAACAAGGTACACCTTAGTACGTATATACCGATTAAGCAAATAAACGCCTTTTGCGTAACAAACGAACGATTAACTGAACGGGTCGGGTTATGACCCAGATATCTCGGGGGGCTATCTATAAGTGATATACGATCTATACAAGCTAAAATATTAGAAATATGGTCTTAGTTTGATAGCAAACAAGTTAAACGAAAACATGCTCGTTTAACTACCCGCTATAGATTTAAACGCAAAAGATAGTTACAAACCAAGCATTGTATCATCCGTTAAGCCGAAAAAGACTTACCAAACACTTACTTGAAATGTTTTAAGTGATCCGTGAAAATATTTTTAATTTTTACAAACATATAGTATGTTTTTATAATTTTACACAAAACTAGCCGAAAAACACTCGTTTACGCGCTGTTTAACGCACCCGATAAGTTTTTGGCGCCAAAAATTGAACCCGAACTAAATTTGGATCGAGCTTTTCGTATTCGGGCTTGAGAAATCAGAAACTTGGGCCAAAATGGGCCCAAAGTAGGCCCATATGGGTTCCGATCGGCCAGCACCCCACCCCCCTTTTTTTTTCTTTTCACATATAAACTAGATTTTAGATATTTTCACACAATTTTCCACATTCAACATCTGGAACTCTTCTTCTCCTGCCAAAACCAGCAAGAAACAAGGTAAAGAGGTCTTAAATAATCGATTTTCGGCTTGTTTAAACTCGTTTAATACCATAAAAACATGTCTTGATTACTAAAAATCATTCCTAACCGTGTAAAAATCCTAAAAATGGCCCATAAACATGTTTTGATCATACACATGGTAAGGAACCTGTTTTGATAGTTTTTTGGCCATAAACACGGATTAAAGGGCTGAAACGGCGTTTTTACGGTTCAAAAGTTCGTTTTTGTGCACTAGCTGAAACCCTAAGTTAAGGGCTGTTATGTTGATGAAAAATTGCTTGGTTTGTGATATAGGACTTGTATCTAGCTTGCATAGAAGCACAAGAACCTGAAAACTTGATTAGAAAGTCGGAAACGAGCCAAACCCGCTAAGGTAATGCCGAAACACTCGCTTACGGGCTGTTTAGGTTAAGGTTGTGATGTGCATCTTTTTAGGCCTTGAAATTTTTCAGGGACATCAGGGACCATGTCATTGAGTCCCTGTTCAAATTTGGAAATTTTTCGACCATCTGAGAATATTTGGCGAATTTATTACCGAATTGGGACGTTTATTTGGGAAAACTATCTAAAATACTTCAAAAATTATGAAAATATTCTGGGAACTCAGATTTGATGTATTTTGATCACATATGAATTTTGGGATCATTTGGAAAAGATTAAAGGTGTTTTGTTTATATGTGTTCGTGTGAATTTTTATAGCCGAATTTGGGCCGAAAAGAATATTGCACGGACTTTTTACATTTTGAAATTGATACAGGTTGATTTGGGACATTATTTGAGCATTCAGGAATTTTTGTGGAATTCTTAGAAATTGTTTGGGGTAAACGGACGATATTCAGGCGAAATATAGCTGATAAAATGAATTTTTATAAATTAATAAATCAGTAATTAATTCCAGAAATATTTTTATAAAAATCTACATATTTTAATTGATAAGTGGTTAAATTTTCATAATTTAATGATTAACGGTTAATTAATTATGCTAATTTGAATATTAAACAAATTCAGTTTTTATAAAACCGCCAAGTTCACGACTAACGAACCTGCGGGAATATCAAAACACCAAGAGTGATCAAAAATCATATTTTTGGACTAATTAAGTGAAAATGAACTTTTCTATGAGAAACCTGGACAATCCGGGTGGATTGTGCGCGTTTCTTCTCAAATCAAACTGAATAAACGGAAACGGGCCCCGTGGCTATTCCGGGACCCTAATAGGTGATCCTTCTTTATAACTTAATCATTTTGTTAACCAATACATTTACCCAAGCTTATTTCCCTATAACTGTTTTCTGAACGCGTAAACGAACAACTTGGCCCAGCTGGGAAAACGGGAATCTGAGCCAAGTTCGGTTTTAAGTATTAGACATTGAACAACATCACAACCTAAGCCTATTGCCACTTTCTGGGTGTTCCAGCTACACCCAGTTTAGTTATACAGCCCATTTGAGTATTGAGATTATAATAATATTAAAATATAAATATTATTATAATATTGATTATAGGAACTACTGATAGCGGACCGAACAAACCACGAGCTGATACAATACTGATTATCTACTAAACCGTGAGTTTCATGACCCCACTTTTAAATTGTTTTACGAACTTATGGGGTGAAAAGCTTGTTTGATTACATATACATACCTGAAACATGTATTGATGTGAATTATCTAAGTGCTAACACACGAAAGTCCCCACGATCACAGTGATTAACTTCGAGTCGGTGGCTTGTGAATAGTACTATTGGCTTGACAAACCCAATTGGAATCGGCCTGGTTGCCGTGTCACATAGCGCCGTTTGCACATGACCATATTTATACAAACATGCTATGTAGTGTTAGACATAGCTACCGGGGCATGTTGTGGGCGGAAAGGGGCCACAGTGGTTGATGGAGCGTGGGAAATGGATGCACGCAGCATATACAGTCAAGGCTTCACTGTAGCTTAGCATAATTACATCATTTACATACATACATACTTATTTCATGATTACAAGTGTTGACTTGTGAATAATCATTACTGTTTTCTTGAAACTCGTGAAACTCACCAACTCTAGTAGTTGACCCGTTTTAAACTGCTTTTCAGGTGTACGTAAATCAGAATGATTTGGTGATCTGTTACTTGCCCAAGGTTTGTGGTTGATGCTATGTGAATAGAGGAAAGGGTGTTAGTAGTAAGAACGTATAGTTACCGAACCAGTTTTGTTTGTATCGCCTAGACTGTAAAACAATGATAGAACAAAGAAATGTAATATATTGTAAATTAGTTTGTAATGTTTCTTTATAAACAATGTGTTGATACCAGAGGTGTCTGTTACATTCCTGTTTTACGCTTCCGCATTGTGCTAGTCGGGGTGTGACAGTTAATTTGTAAGCCGAGCTATTTAATCTTTAATATTGAATTACCCCTTATTCCCTAGGTTTGTTAGGATTACGAGCCTTAGAGGAGTTTGTGATTTTGATACGAAACAAGTAATAAATCATTAGGGTACTTAGAAAATCAACCGTGCTTTACCTATCTTTCTAAATGTTTTTAGGGGTCTTTAGTAAAACTGACCATGGGGACATTTTATTATTGTCTAGTTAGATCATTCTTAGAACTCGGTTTCATGTGTTCGTTGTCACCCGAGTATCGTTGATAGTCGTTAAGATTCCTTACCTAGGTGGTTCCCCTTCATCATATTTGAGAGCTCCGTTAGCGCCGTTAGTGTCGTTAAGTTTTTCCGTTAGTTTCGTTAAGTTAAGTAAGTTAGTTAAATCAGTTTAAATTAATTAGAATAAAATAATAAAAAGTAATAATTAATTAAATATTGTTATTAGGCAGTACTTAGTTAGGGTCTAGTTTTCCGAGCCACCTCACGTGTCCTTGAGTTCGATATCCGGACTTCCTTTCTATTTGCTACACACGACCGGTTTACTTGCCGATTGTGTAAACTAGGTTAGGTTGTTTGGTTTATAAAGCTTAGTTTCGAATCATTTTATTAATTAGATATATTTTTGCACATCAAGTTTTGGCGCCGTTGCCGGGGGACACGATTTGAGGCGATTTGAGAACGACCCGAGTTGGGAACTTGCCTGTTTATTTTTGTTTTCTAGTTTAGATTACTTTAGATTAATTAGTTTTATTTTCGTTTAGTTAGGGACTCTACGTGCTACTTGAAAAAAAATTCATTTGCCCTTCATTTGAGCTTACACCTGTTTATCTCACTAGCACATGCCACACACACGTTCGCAGGGACCATCTGAGTTAAAACCTTTTTTCGAACCCGAACGTGAGTTTCATAGGCGTTCTAAGGCACCAACAGCAGTAGAAGAGATGGGCGACGCAGTAGCACCATCGAGGAGGATCGTTGCAGACCGGGCCCGTCCGGCCAATGCTGGCACGAGATCCAACATTATTCCTCCAGCCATCGCGGTAAACACGAATTGGCAGATTCCATCTAATATTCTGAACACTATTTCACCTTCTGCACAATTTCACGGGCTGATCCACAAAAATATGCATTCTCATCTCACTCGCATTGCTCGTATCTGTGACACATTCAATCTCACTGGCATTTCTGAAGATGCTATCAAGCTTCGTGTCTTTCCATTCTCACTCGTTGATCAGTCTAGCCTATGGCTTGAATCCCTCCCACAGGGTTCCATAGCTACTTGGGCCGCCATGCAAGCCCAATTTCTTAAAAAATACGATCCGCCGGTTAAAGCTGCTCGTTTGCGTAATCAAATACTTTCTTTTTAAATGGAGGACACCGAGACATTCTATGAGGCATGGGAGCGATTCAAAAATCTTCTAGCATTATGTCCAAACCATGGCCTACAGGACTGGATAGTTGTCGAGAAGTTTTATAACTGGGTGACATACGCAACGCAGAGTATGCTTGACACGGCTGCGGGTGGCAACTTGCTGACGACGAAGGATACCAATGAGTGCATAGCCCTGTTCAATGGGTTAGCCATGAGTGGGTACCAGCGACCACCCGCTAGGAGTACCAAAAGTGTCGACTCAATATCACGTGGCGTACGTCCGGTCGACACAAACACCGCACTTACGGCACAGGTTGAGGCGTTAACAAAGATGGTGAAGGACTTGCAGGTGAAGAGTCAGCTTTGCGAGATTTGTAGAGGGGGCATGATACGAATCAGTGCCCCATAGGTTTTCAGGAAGAGGCTATTGACTTCATAAGCTATCCAAACCGAAACCGAAATTCCTATAATTCGAGATGGAGAAGCAATCAAAACTCGAACCGGAGGAACGGAAATCAATCCGGCTTCCAGCAACGTCAAAGCCTATTCCAGGATTCCGTCGAGGGGCCGAGCAGTGGAGAGAAGAAGCCCACCTTAGAGGAGAGGATGGCACAGCAGACGCAGATGCTATCCCAGCTCATGACACAAGAAAATTCCTGTCATAAGGAAACCCATGAGAAATTCCGTGAGCATGAAACTTTCGTGAAAAATTAGGGAGCATCGATTCAGAATCTAGAGCGGCAGATGGGAGAGATAGCTAGTCGTTTAAATGAGAGGCCGCTGGGTACACTTCCGAGCAATACCGAGCAAAACCGAAAGGGATTCACGAAAGCTATGATTACTAGGAGTGGTGCAGGGGAACGTGACGAGCCCGTGATTCAGGAGGTGACTACAGGAGGAGTCGTCGAGCAGCCTGCGATCGATGGAGAGGAGCAGGTAGCTGAGGAGATTCAGATGGAGTCTCCACCAGCCAAGGTGCACTAGAGGCACAGCCCAGCAAGTACAACACAGGTCGATAAGCAATCCAAACCACTACTAAGAGTTTATAAGCCTAAATTGCCATATCCTAGGAGACTTCAGATGGACAGGGACGAGGAGTAGAATGCTAAATTTTTAGAACTTCTTAAGCAGCTTCATCTAAACGTTCCATTCCTGGATGCACTAACTCAAATGCCTAAATATGCCAAGTTCCTCAAGGACATTCTTACGAATAAGTAGAAGTTAGCCGAAGTCTCTTCCGTTCCTCTTAGTGCTGGATGCTCTGCCGTTTTGTAGAGCAAGTTGCCTGAAAAGATGGCCGATCCTAGGAGTTTCACGATTCCTTGCATCTTAGGCGATGATACAGTTAGTCATGCGTTTGCCGACCTTGGGGCGAGTATTAATCTGATGTCGTATTCTGTTTTTAGTAGATTAGGTCTGGGCGAGCCAAGGCCCACTAGGATGAGCATTCAATTCGTGGACCGATCCGTGAAATATCCGTGTGGGATTTTTGAAAACATGCTCGTACGCATTGGTAAGTTCATCTTCCCGGTGGACTTCGTTATTCTTGATATGAATGGGGATGATAGTGTTCCGCTCATTCTAGGCAGACCTTTCTAGCCACCGCGCAGGCGTTGATCGACGTTTGCGATGGCAAACTCATTCTTCGAGTCAGGGATGAGAACGTCACGTTTGACGTTCGACAGTCACTCAAGAATCCCAAACCGGCTGATGACTCCCTATACTTCATTGATACGATCATGACTCATGTGGGGGAGTTTTTCAGTGACATCTGTAGAGGCTTCGCCTCAAACAAACAGATTCTAGATAGGGAGATTCCAGAAGTTGGGATGGTCTCCATGACCGAACAACCCTCTGATGCTGACGCCGAGTCGTCCTCCCTTGATTCTGACATATCGACTGAGATCATGCGAGTCGATCCGAAGGATCGAATTTCCGTCGAGAGTCCTCCTGCTTCCTTAGAGCTTAAAGATATACCGACTCATTTGGAGTACCCGTTTCTGGATGAAGAGAGGAAGCTGCCAGTGATTATTGCTTCTGCATTGACGGGGGGAGAGAAAATGAAGTGGATGAAGGTGCTCAGGGAGCATAAGGAGGCCATTGCTTGGAAGATTATGGACATCAAAGGTATAAACCCCTCATTTTGCACTCATAAAACCCTCATGGAGGATGATTTCAAAACTGTCGTTCAGCCTCAGAAAAGACTCAATTTGAAGATGCAAGAGGTGGCGAAGAAAGAGATTATTAAACTCCTTGATGCAGGAATCATCTTTCCCATTTCTGATAGCGCCTGGGTTAGTCCTGTTCAAGGTGTTCCAAAGAAGGGTGGCATGGAGGTTTTCATGGACGAATTTTCGGTGCTCGGAAGTTCCTTTGATCATTGTCACTTTAATCTTGAAAAGATGATGTCTTGTTGCGTTGATACCAACCTGGTCCTAAACTGGGAGAAGTGTCATTTCATGGTGCGCGAGGGTATTATCTTGGGGCATCGAATCTCGAGTGCGGGGATTGAGGTAGATTGAGCCAAAATCGAAACAATATCTAAACTCCCCCCGCCTACTTCCATGAGATCTATTCGAAGCTTTTTGGCTCACGCTGGATTCTACCGTCGTTTCATCAAAGATTTTTCTAAATTTGCGAGACCCATGACCAAGCTTCTTGAGAAAGATGATCCATTTATCTTTTCTGAGAAGTGTATTGAGGCGTTTGATCTTTTGAAAGACAAACTCGTTAACGCCCCGATCATGGTTGCTCCCGACAAGTCGTTACCATTCGAGTTAATGTGTGACGCGAGCGATTATGCAGTTGGTGCCGTTTTTGGAAATCGGAAGGAGAGACACTTCCATCCGATCTACTATGCGAGCCGGACCTTAAACGACGCTCAGGAGAATTACCCCACCACTGAGAAAGAGCTTCCAGCTGTGGTGTTTGCATTCGATAAGTTTAGGTCCTATCTTGTTCTGTCCAAGACTGTTGTTTACACGGATCATGCTGCTATTCGATATCTCTTTAGCAAGAAGGATGCTAAGCCTCGTCTTATCCGTTGGATTTTGCTGTTGCAAGAGTTTGATATAGAGGTCCCTGATAAAATGGGGGCCGACAATATGGCGGCCGATCATTTGTCATGCCTAGAGAGAGGAGAAGTTGAGATGAAGGTGCTGAGCTTGATGATCGCTTTCCTACTGAGTGTTTGATGTCTGTTAAGGCACATGATTCCGGTTACTCTTGGTTCGCCGATATCGCGAACTTTCTTGTTGACGGGTCTATCCCAAACCGGCTGATGACTCCCTATACTTCATTGAAATGATCATGACTCATGTGAGGGAGTTTTTCAGTGACATCTATAGAGGCTTCGCCTCAAACAAACACAATCTAGATAGGGATATTCCAGAAGTTGGGATGGTCTCCATGACCGAACAATCCTCTGATGCTGACGCCGAGTCGTCCTCCCTTGATTCTGACATATCGACTGAGATCATGCGAGTCGATCCGAAGGATCGAATTTCCGTCGAGAGTCCTCCTTCTTCCTTAGAGCTTAAAGATCTACCGACTCATTTGGAGTACGCGTTTCTGGATGAAGAGAGGAAGCTGCCGGTGATTATTGCTTCTGCACTGACGGAGGGAGAGAAAATGAAGTGGATGAAGGTGCTCAGGGAGCATAAGGAGGCCATTGCTTGGAAGATTATGGACATCAAAGGTATAAACCCCTCATTTTGCACTCATAAAACCCTCATGGAGGATGATTTCAAAACTGTCGTTCAGCCTCAGAAAATGCTCAATTTGAAGATGCAAGAGGTGGCGAAGAAAGAGATTATTAAACTCCTTGATGCAGGGATCATCTTTCCCATTTCTGATAGCGCCTGGGTTAGTCCTGTTCAAGTGGTTCCAAAGAAGGGTGGCATGACTGTCGTCACCAATGAGAGGAACGAGCTCATTCCCACTACTGTGACTGGTTGGAGAGTCTGCATCGACTATCACAGACTGAACAATGCCACCAGGAAAGATCACTTTCCTCTTCCATTCATTGACTAGATGTTGGAGCGTTTAGCAGGTCAGCATTACTACTTCTTCCTTGATGGTTTCTCTGGGTATTTTTAGATCCCGATAGCTATCGATGATCAGGAGAAAACCACATTCATTTGTCCTTACAGCACGTTTTCTTATAAACGTATGCCATTCGTTCTCTACAACTCTCCAGCCACATTTCAGAGATGCATGGTGGCTATCTTTCATGACATGATTGAGAGCTCCATGGAGGTTTTCATGGACGAATTTTCGGTGCTCGGGAGTTCCTTTGATCATTGTCACTCTAATCTTGAAAAGATGATGTCTTGTTGCGTTGATACCAACCTGGTCCTAAACTGGGAGAAGTGTCATTTCATGGTGCGCGAGGGTATTATCTTGAGGCATCGAATCTCGAGTGCGGGGATTGAGGTAGATTGAGCCAAAATCGAAACAATATCTAAACTCCCTTCGCCTACTTCCATGAGATCTATTCGAAGCTTTTTGGCTCACGCTGGATTCTACCGTCGTTTCATCAAAGATTTTTCTAAATTTGCGAGACCCATGACCAAGCTTCTTGAGAAAGATGATCCATGTATCTTTTATGAGGAGTGTATTGAGGCGTTTGATCTTTTAAAAGACAAACTCGTTAACGCCCCGATCATGGTTGCTCCCGACAAGTCGTTACCATTCGAGTTAATGTGTGACGCAAGCGATTATGCAGTTGGTGCCGTTCATGGAAATCGGAAGTAGAGTCACTTCCATCCGATCTACTATGCGAGCCGCACCTTAAACGATGCTCAGGAGAATTACACCACCACCGAGAAAGAGCTTCTAGCTGTGGTGTTTGCATTCGATAAGTTTAGGTCCTATCTTGTTCTGTCCAAGACAGCGTATAAAACTCCGACCGGTTCTACACCGTTTCGGATGATTTATGGAAAGGCCTGTCATCTACCCGTCGATTTGGAGCATCGTGCCTCGTGGGCACTTCAGATAGTTAACCTCGATCTTTCGACTGCCGAAGATCATCGTTTTCATCAGCTGCATGAGTTGGAGGAGCTTCGTGATCATGCATATGTGCATTCATATAATTATAAGCAAAGGACTAAGGAGTTGCATGATCAAAAGCTACAAGGTAATAAACAGCTCAAGTGTGGGGACACCATACTTCTTTTTAATTCTAGGTTGAAGTTGTTCCCGGGAAAGCTTAAGTCCCGATGGTATGGACCGTTCACGCTCAAGGAAGTCTTCCTGTATGGAGCAGTTGATATTGAAGATAAAAGTGTGAGCTTCAAGGTTAATGGTCACCGTCTCAAACATTATATCGGCGAGAAGGCGGAAGAAAGGGAAGGCGTGGTCTTGTGCCTCACAGCATTTGACACATAGGCATGATGGAGGGGTCAGGCTGAGGACCGGCTAAACTAAGCACTCACGGGAGGCAGCCCGAGTTGTAGAGTTTTGTAGTTATTTTGTTTATTTTATTTTTTGTTCAGGATATCTCTTTACTAACGATTGCTCGTACTCAATCTCCATTTGAGTTGGTCGATTTTAGGAGTATCGATACAAAAAAAAAATTAAAAATCCAAAAAATCATAAAATGAAAAAATATGTTTATTTCTTATATTTTCCTTTTGTTTTGTACGCCGCTATATGCGAGCGAGTGTGGTTTAGTACAGATGGTATTTATTCGCATGATAACTCTGATGGCGTTGTGGAACTTGCTCCTGAGGATCGCAAGATTAGAAGACACATCTATTTACCAGGGGAGTATTAGTTCTTTTCTTTCGTATTTTTAATTTCTAGAATAGTTTTATTTTATTTTATTTTCCTTTCTTTTTCTTGTTCTCATTGAGGACGATGTTTTCGTTAAAGTGTGGGGATGAGAGTTTATTTTAGTTAGTTGTATGACAAAAATAAAAAAAATAAAAAAAAAATAAATTAAAAAAAAGATACAAAAAATAAATAAATGTAAAAAAAAACAGAGAGAGAGTTCCCTTAAATTAAATGTTATGCAAGAAATGGAAAATGATAGAAAAATTAGGAATTGGTTTTTAAAACTACTAATATATATGAGATAAAAAAAAAATAGAAAGCGCACTTAATTTGGGATGTGTCGGTAGGCCAACTAGCCTTGAAAGGTTTCCCGTGATTATTATTAATATACCTAATAGTCATAAACATTGAGGGTTCTCATATTGAGGGGAGATAGTGAAGCTGAAAATTCGATAAAGCATTGCGAGTATTACCATGATCTACTTTGAGGTGGTGAGAATTACATGCACTTAAATTTAGCACACCACTTTGTTGAGTAAATAATGAGAGGTGGCGCCCCACCATGACCAAATTTTATACGAGCTTAGAAAAATAGTTATATATTTAGGTAAAATATGCCTAAGAGCACAAAATTGTGTTGAACGAACATCAAAGATATGCAAATATTTTGAAAGTAAATGTTAGAGCATAATGTCTATTGCTAGGGTCTTAGATGTGTTAGATATGATTGTTTAGAACTAAAATTTCAAATGTATAGTTTGTGTTAGTTAGTCAATGAAAAAGTCTTCAAGTCAATGCATATCATATGCGGCGTATATGATATACGCCATATATCATCTACGGACTTGATGAGCTTGTCCATGTTTCCTATAAATAGGGGACTTATGCATTATTATGTAGACTTTTGGTGAATGTTAGAGTGAGAGAGTAGAGAGAGGAAGTTGCTACAAAGTCATATCTTGTAATCTTTGAAGTTATGAATGAAGAGTATGCTTAATGTTTACTTGTGGTGTTTAATCTCAATGGATTCCGCACTTTGAGATACAAGCTGTAACATCTAGAGATCCTAATTGTTGTATTCATCAGCAAGGCTCCCCTTACAAGTGGTATCAGAGATTTGGTGCTCGATATCGGAAGAAAATAACAAGATACACTCGTTTCACGTCAAGAATCGATCTATTTCTCAACTTGTTAGAAAGTTCGTTTCGGATTCGTTAAAGTCAAAGCATATCCAAAAGCTCAGAGCCTTTCGGTGCTCAATTCCACAACTAATCCTTGAATCTCGTGCTTAACCGTTACTTCTAACGTGCTCGCTTTTGATTCCGTGAGTTTGTGTTCTTCGTGATGAGTTTTGGTTGATTCGAACTATAATCGGTTGTTGTTTTACGTTTAGAACTGTTTTGGATTCATCTACGAGTGATTTCGAATACAATCATGTGTTCAACTTGATCTCCGGTGATATTTTCGTGTTTTCCGGCCATAATAACCGTTTTCACGGTGGTGTAACAAACTTTTCCGGCGAAGTTCTAGCGACAACAGAAATTTTCGGCGGTCTTTAACAACTTTTTCCAGCGAGCTTTAACCAATTCATTCATTGAGTTTAATTCATTGGTGATGATTAAGAACGTTAAAAGTGCTGAATTTGCTGCTGAAACTGCTATAAACGAGTGGTTTTGGTGCTGATTTTTGTCAAAAATTGCTAAAACGAGCTTTAACGGGCTGGAAATACGCTGAATTTACTGTTATAGCTGCCGTCCACGGTTAAATGAGCTGTTAGCGAACCGAAAATAGCTGAAACAGGCCAAAACGAGCTGGATTTTACTGTTTTCGAGCTGAAACTGCAGAAAACGCGCTGTTAAGTGCTGAAACGAACTGAGAAATTGCTGAAAACGTGCTGATTTTTTGTTCAACGAGCTGAAATTTGCTGAAACGAACTAAAACGAGCTGAACTTAGTGATTTTTAGTGCTGAACTGCTGTCAAAACGTGCTGAGTTTACTGTTTAAGTGCTGAAACAGGCCAAAAACGCGCCAAACGTTCTTAAAGGAGCTGTTTAACGTGCTGAACTGTTGTTAAACGAGCTGAAACGAACCAGAAAGTTGCTGAAATTTGCTGAAACGTGCTGAAATTGCTGAAAGTTGCTGAAATTGCTGAACTCTGTTGATTTTGTTGCTGATTTTCTAAAAAAATGGTTAAAACGAGTCAGAAAGTTGCTGAAATTTGCTGTTTTGCTGATAAACGAGCCTAAACAAGTCAAAAAGTTGCTGAAATTTGTTGAATTAAGATTACAAAAAAATTTCAAAATGGAATTTTCGAGTTTGTTTAACGTTGAAGTTACATCGAGAAGAAACGTTTTGAAGAAAGAATTTGTTGATTTTGAGATGATGACTGGAGAACTGTTTGATCGTTTAATCGAAAGATATTGCAAGCTTGTGAGCGAAATGAAGCATATCAGGATTGTAAGACGAGAGTTCGAATACATTGATAGGTTGGCCGATATACTCATTGAAACTTCAACTGAAGATTTGGGTATGATCATTTTGTCAATACAATCAAACCCCAACACATACAATCTCTCCCGATTCATCGAGAAGCTAATGATGCATGAGGTAATTAAAGATTCTGAAAAGGTTGATGATGAGATTGAAGTTCAAAATGACTGGTCTGAAAAGATGATTGATAAACTTGCTGAAAAGATCGTCAAATCTGAAGAACTGTCATTGCCAGAATTTGAGACCACTCCGAAGTTCGATAATGATAGTGGTTCAGAATTTGATGAAGAATAGGTTTTGGAATCATGGTGTCAGTCTACTTATGATCCTCTGAAATTGGAATTGAGGGAAATTATTGTTGAGGATGAAGCTGAGGAAGCTGCTGCTAGAGCTAAGGGAACTGAACCTATTCTCAATCAAGCTAACACAGAAAGTTCATACATCCCGACTATGAAAGTCGAAGAGGTTAAGTATTCGAGGTACACTCTGAACCTTCTGCTCATCATGTTAAAATCAAATTAAAGTCTAATCATGAGTCTTTAAACATTCATAACGTAAAGTCATGTGAAAAATGTGGGTTACTTCAGAAAGAATGTTTAGAAAAAGATGTGGAGAATAAAATGTTAAAAACTCACAATGACTCTTTACTAAATGAGCTTAAACATATTAAGGAAGCTTATGCTAAGCTTCGAACATGTGAAAAGGCACTGGGGGAAAAGATTGATCAAAATGAGAAAACAATTTTGATGTTAAAACAAACTGTTAATGAAAAGGTTGATTTGAAGCTTATCAGTTTCAAAGCAGCGTCTCACCTCCTGGACAATATTCTCCCCAAACCAACAGGTAGAGATGAAATATCTGGGGAAGTTGTCTATGGTTATAATGACCATGGTTTGGGGTATAAGCAAGATCAAACCCCAATTTCCCCTGAGCCTCTAAAATCAAAAAATATAAAAACTAGGCGTGATAGTGTTCAAGAACCTCTGGTTAGAAAGTTTGTTGACCGGAGGAGATGTTTTAACTGTAACGAAGTGGGACAGGTGTTCTTTGTGTGTCCTAATCGTTATAAACACGATCATGGCAACCACCAAAAATTTGTTAATAAGGTTGAATTCGTACATAGTACAACATCTGAAAGTAAGAAAGAAATTCAGTCTCGAAATCGATCCAATAAGGATTTCTTTGTTCGAAAAGAGAAATGTACACAAACTAAGGAATCTACTTGTTATAAGAAGAGTTCTAAGCTTGCTTACATTCCAAAATTAGATGTTGTTACATCTAAAATAAACCAAGATGCTCTCAAAACAGAAAATAAAAAATTTCAAAAATCAAAATCAAAAAATACAAGACCAAGTGTCAAACCAAATTTGAATTTAAACGTCAAACCTAACATTGTTGAGGTTGTTTATTTGAAAGAGTGTGATGCAAAAAGGTTTGAAAGTTTGAAATTCTATTTAAAAAGATCCAAATCAAAGTTATATCATTGGGTAATCAAGAAAAAGGACTCAAATGTCAAATCTAAACAAGATTTTGATGAGAAAGAGTCTTGTTCTGAAAGTTCGGATAACACTATCATATCTGTAAAAACCGAATGTTCAGAAAATTCAAATGTTTATTCTGAGTGTTTAGACAGCAAGCATTTTGTTGTAACAAATTTGTCTGAAACTTCTGAAAATGTTGAGAATTTTGAAAATGTCATGAGGTCTAAGACCAAGCGGGCCTGGATTTTCCTATTTTCTTAAACTGTGTGTGTAGGGGCTCCCATAAGTCATAATATCTATCATTGGAGCATGGTTGTGCTAAACATTGCCAAATCAATGGAGGGCGGGGCAAACACAGGAAATCTGGAAAGATGGAGCTCATTACGGTTTGCTTTTCATGTCCATTTTGGATTTCTTAACTATTTATTCTTGTTAATGAGGCTGCCATTGTGATTAACTAAAAGTGATCTAAAATTAGCTATAGACCACATCAAACAGTCAAGTTTTTTTTTGTTAATGTTTTTGATTTTAGGGGGAGAAAATTTCTGAAAAACCAAAAACATTGAAAAATCTGAAAAAGCCAAAAACACTGAAAAACCAAAAACATTGAAAAATATGAAAAAACCAAAAACATTATAAAATTCAAAATGTCAAAAACATAAAAAATGTTGCTCCTTAGAAAATGAGTTTTTAAAGCAAAAAGGGAAGATGATAGTACATTGATAATCTGGTCCTAAATCTAGTAAAAAGTAGGTATAAAAGGCTGTGTGCTTAATTGTATTGGTTCATTGGTAGGCCTTTAAAACAAACAAGTAAGGAAAAGTAAGTGATATAAATTTAAATTGCCAAATTGATGGGGTATTAGTTTCTAGCAAAAGTCTTGATAATGATGGCAGAAATGTAATAGCTAGTCATACTCAAGCCTTTTAATCAGAATGATAGTTTAAAATTTTGTTAAAAAAAGTAGCTGTCAGTAAGTGGTTAACGCTTCAACGACGCATGGTCTTATGCCTTAAATCCTGTATTGATGGGATGCTTTAAGGTTCCTGGATTCATCGGGTCTTTATGCGGTTTATCTTCTGGGTATTCATTTCGATGAATATTTAAACAAGCTATAAAAAGCAAACCCGTAGATTAAGCTGCTTTATAAGTCGTTAAACTTGATCGCACAAGTACTTAGGTACTAAATTCAATACTGACTTGATCAAAATCCGTTGTTAGACACACGTTGTCCCCTTGCTCGCGTCTTATTACCATTAAGAAACAGACCACAAGGGACACAACATTTGCAAGCCGACAGATGAAATCGTGCATACTCATCCATGGAACAGGACCTTAGGATATTGCTTGATAACGAGGGTATATCTTGTAGTGGGGATTATTTACTGATTTGCTTGAAAAGTTTTTTATCTTCTGGTTTTAAGGTTTAAGTCAAGTTGGGGTGTTTTTGTGAAAATCAAATTAAGCCTGAATCAAGATTAGAGCTAATATTTTTCTAACATCTTGTGCCTAATTGAACTAATTAATTGTATCACTGAAATTTCTGAATCACTTGTTTAAAAGGTTTAGGTGGATAATAAAAGTTGAAAATAAAACTGTGATGGAAGGGCAATTTGGTCAATATGATTCCCTGCTCAAACTCACAAAAATAAGTAATTGTTTACATGTTTGTAAATAGCTTTGAATTTCATTTGTTTACTGTCTTTACTGCTTATCATTAAAAACCAAAAAGATTTTATTTTTCCGTTTTATTTTCGACTGTTGATGTTGGAATACAAAATTTTATAAAATCAATTGAAACATACTTAAAAGTTAGTGTTTTTCAACATAATTAATTTGGACTTGATAAACAACTTTTTGTTGATGTTTGTGGTGGTAAATTGTCAAACTGTTGAAAAATCTTTACAAGTTTTTGAGTATTCTTACATTGTTAATTAAGATTTTCAACTTACAATTATCATGAGTAACAGGTCCCATCAAGACATGAAGCTTGAAGTGGAGTGTGTTATATGATCAAGAATTGAGGGGAAGAATTATTGAAGATTCAGTTCTGGAAAGTGCCAAAGACTATACAAATAGAGACGATAATATTTAAACAATTGTTTGAAGCCTTACGTTAAATGTTCTTTGCACTTAAGGAAGGAATTGATAATTTGAAGATATGTGTTGACGAGACAAGCGATACCCAGAGCTAAAATGTTAAAGCACTTAATTTGAATGGAAAGACTCAGCAATATCCGGGGGGGGGGGGGGCTGTTAGTGCATACGTCTATAGCTTTCGTCTTTTTCAAATGAAGGTGAGCTGAGCGTTAAAGGAGCTAAAAGGTTGAGCATTTTAGATGGAGTAAAAATAAATATTTTATTATATGGGGTGATAGAGAATTTGATTATGAGCACATGGGCGAAAACGGAGCTATAAGGAAGAAGTTATTCCCAAAACAGTTTTCTGTTTTTCTGGAGCATAACATATATGCTGAAGACATATCCGTTGAGAACATATCTGTTGGTTGAAAACATATGCGCCAGAAATGTCTTTATCAGCCTATAAATAGTGATTTTGATATATGTTTTCATAAATCTTTGATCCAGAACGTATATGTACTGATATTTGTCATATCTTATTGTAAACCTTCAGATATATGAGAAATAGAGAGAAGATAATGAGAAATCTTGTTTTTGATCACGTTTAGGGATTCCGCACCTTCACGTTGATTGTAGATATCGATCTACGTCTTGTTCACGACACGAACACGTCACTTGTAGGAACGTGTTCATGTCTTGAACAAGACGTAGATCGATATCTATAATCAATGTGAATGTGTGGAATCCCTAAACGTGATCGAAAACAACAAGGTTTCTCGTTTTCTTCTCTTTATTTCTCATATATCTCAAGGTTTGCAACAAGATATGACAAATATCAGTACATATACGTTCTGGATCAAAGAGTTATGAAAACATATAAATCACTATTTATAGGCTGATAAAGACATTTCTGGCGCATATGTTTTCAACCAGTGGATATGTTCTCAACAGATATGTCTTCAGCGTATATGTTAAACTCCAGAAAAACTATTTTGGGCATAACTTTTTTGTTATGGCTCCGTTTTACTTGCCGTTTTCGCCCATGTGCTCGTAATCAAATTCTCTATCACCCCATATAATAAAATATTCATTTTTACTCCATCTAAAAATGCTCAACCTTTTAGCTCCTTTAAAGCTCCGCTCACCTTCATTTGACAAAGAGGAAAGCAATAAACGTATGCACTAACAGTAAAGTGAATGAGAAAGTTATGCAAATGCCAAAGAAGAATTCACAAAAAAACTCAATCAAAAATTAGAAAAAGAGGTCAAAAGGAACATAATAGACGGGGCAGAAAGCTTACGTGTTACCAAGGGGATGATGACTCTGAAAATACACTATTGGGTGGAGGCCTGGGACTGTCATATACTGGGTTGCCGCTTGGATGAAACAATGATGTGCCAAAATCCGCTAATATAGTTTCAGGATTAGGTATTGCTCGTTGGACCTCATTTGACTATTCATCCATCTAAATACCACCTAAGTGCATTTTCTTCTTACCATTAAATGGGTTTTTAGCTTACAGTGATAGGTTGAACCAGTACGTTTCAACCCGGTTTTAATGTCTTGATTATGCTTGAGATGGAGGTAAGCAGATCTGTAACTCTTTAGGTGTGAGACCCATAGGTTTATTGATATCACTTGAACTTAATCATTAAATATGATGGGGGGCTTGATAGGTTGGTGGCTGGGTTTAAGTGGAAAACAATATCGGCAATCGCGGTTTTTGCGTTTATCTATTATTAATTAAAGTAACCTAAATGTTTTGAAAATCAGTTTTCCGATTATGATTCCATTGCAAATAGCTTTTTCAAGGACGAACAAGGTCTAAATGTGGGGATATTTGATGTGGTCTAAATTATATATAAATATTATAAATGTTTCTGACACTTTTGAGTAGCTTTGGGGTTGTTTTTGTTAAATTCAACTCGTTTATGGTTCATATGTGAGTTAATAAGATTTCATGAGACAACGAGCTAATATAAAGCGTTTGAACTAAACTTGAAAACAACAAATAATTATATTAAAGTCATTATGTGCTATGATTAAAAATACTCATGTGAAGACTCTTATGTGATCTCATTAAAATTAGTTTTATATAAATCGCATCTCATGAAATGACAAGACCCGAGCCCCGGTGCGGAAGCGTGAATAATGGTCGTTATTAACGGTGGAGCTCGGATCTAAGCTAGGATCAAATCGTATTCACTCTTGAAAGATGTTTTGGACGGATGAGTGGTGTTTGGGAGAGAGCCTGAATCGATTACAATGAACAATAGACTGGATGAACAAATATATTTAATCGAAACACAAATAAAGAAGTGGTAGTATGATTTCATTAGTCAAAAGATTGTCATACAGAGCATTCATACATACACACATACATACAATAAAGATCAGCCACCTCCAGGAGAGCTCATCCTGGAGGCGGCAGCTCTCTCTAAGAGATAAAACCCTAGATCTCACACAATACACAATACACTCATACTAGACAAATTAACAAATACATCTATTTATACTAGTCTAGCATGTCTTGGTCTTCAAGCCATCCACCCTTGGTTAAGACCAAAAATATTGATTACTTTTCACCCATAATAATAATAATTCGATGTTTCGGTATAAAATATAAGTCCCAACAATCTCCCCCTTAGACCGATGCTATCGAATTTCTTCCATGATCACCTCAAAACTCGTTGTCTTTCGTTGAAATTTTCCCCCTCACATTAAGCTTCTCCCGTTGTTCATTTTATATCATTTCTCCTATATCACATTCGGATACATTTGTATGGGCATATGAACGTGACTTTGAACTTCAAAGATCAACTTCAAGTAACAAGGTCATCACAAAAAGAAATAAACTCAATGTGATCATCAAATAATCTTCCATTCTTCAAATCTGTTTCTTCCCTTGTACATCATCTTCAAACCATTCCCTGAATCAAGATAGCATTCAAGTCAACCATAACCCGTTCTTGATTGTCAATTGACTGTTTTCATAGGCGTTTAAACTCTACTAATCATCCGTTCACCATGTTACTAGTGATGACTCTATCTTCTCAACCGTACTAGGAAATCTGAAAAATCACAAACAAACAAACGTCTCTAAAGAATCTTGAATTATTGATCTTGATCAACTTTTCATTAACTTGAGTCTTTTCACTTGATTTGAAGCTAGAATTTGCAATGAAATTCAAGAATTTTTACTCCCCCAATTTCGTTGCAATTATCTTTGAAAATTGTGTCTTCAAATCAAGTATGGGTGAAACTACCTTGACCATCCTTATCAAGATTGTTGATTCTGTAATAAACAAAGATAAACAAAACATTATGTTGGTTGACACTCATAAGTGATTAAATCCATAAACTTGGTCAACACTTGTTCTTGTAAAGCTCTTTGATGAATTTGTGAAAAATTGATAAGGCTTTGATTTCCTTTTACTTGTTGATGATTGGATAAAATTTACCAAAATATCCCTGGTATATATCTTCCGTAAAGATCAGCTTGGTCAAACAGTCAACGACACCAAATATTCAAAAGTTTCTTCAAAACGTGTAATTCATTTACGAGCATGGATTTTCAGTTCACGAGCACACATAAGTCCTTTAAATCCCTTCACGAGCATACTCAATTTTTTTTACTCGAGCATGCTCAAGACCATGCTCGAAAATACTAAGTCTTTTTCTATCTTTCATCGAGCATGCTCGAGACCATGCTCGAAAATACTTAATTCTTTTTCTGTCTTTCATCGAGCATGCTCTAGACCATGCTCAAGAGTATGCTCGAAAATACTTGTGTTTTTCTGTCTTTCATTGAGCATGCTCGAGGGCATGCTCGAAAACACTTGTTTTTTCTTCTTTTCCTGAGCATTCTTAGAAGCAAAAGTGTGCTCGAAGACAAAGTGTGCTCGAAAACACTTGTATTTTTCTTTTCTTTTCTTGAGCATGCTCAGGAGAAAAAGTGTGCTCGAAGAAGGTTTGCTTGAGTAAAACAAAGTGTGCTCAGGACCAAAAGATAGATTGTTGAGATATACCAGGATGTGCTCGGGGTTCATGTGCTCGAATCCAAACTTGATGTGCTCGATATAAGATATGCTCGAGATAAGCTATGCTCGAAGCAACACTTAGTCATTTTACATACTCGAGACCATTCTTATCATGCTTGAGACATCCAGACTTCTTTTCTGCATCATCAATAAATGATTTTCCAATACAAAACCTGCTTGAATATTCCCTTTGCATCTTCCATCTGCTGCTACAAACAATGATTAGATTGCACCTAGTACCTATTCATTCTTGACTTCTACATATCATATTGTACCAGCTGCAATGTTCTTCAATATTCCCTTTACTGTTCTAGCAGCACACTCATATCAGAAACAATTACAAGCACATAAAACCCTAATTTTCAGATCAAGAACCAAACTTCTTCATTTGAAATTAATCGTTGTAGCAATATCCCAGTCATCTCGATATCAACCATCTATCTTCAATCTATCAACAGCCGTTACAGATCTGAAAATCATCTTCAATAACAGTTTTGCCCCAAAACAAGCTAAAAGCACTATTACATCAGATCTGGACCGATATGACCAAATAAACATGAAATTGATGTTGAATCTCCGAACGAGTCATCAACCCAAACATCAATCCACATAAATTTTACCCAAATCATCAAATAATTTTAAAACCCTAAAAAATTTTCAACAAACTTCATCGGTTTAACGTCCATTGTGGATTCAAGAGCGAGATGAATCAGATTTAGCGGTTAGTCTAAACCATTCGGCAACCCTGTTCTGATACCAACTGACAAGACCCAAGCCCCTGATGTGGAAGCGTGAATAATGGTCGTTATTAACGAGCCTTAGAGGAGTTTGTGATTTTGATACTGACCAAGTAATAAATCATTAGGGTACTTAGAAAATCAATCATGCTTTAACTATCTTTCTAGATGTTTTTAGGGGTCTTTAGTAAAACTGACCATGGGGACCTATTGTCCCTTATTATTGTCTAGTTACATCATCCTTAGAACCCGGTTTCAAGTGTTCGTTGTCACCCAAGCGTCATTGATAGTCGTTATGATTCCTTACCAAGGTGGTTCCCCTTCATCATATTTGAGAGCTCCGTTAGTGCCGTTAGTGTCGCTAAGTTTTTCCGTTAGTTTCGTTAATTTAAGTAAGTTAGTTAAAGTAGTTTAAATTAATTAAAACAAAATAATAAAAAAATAATAATTAATTAAATATTATTATTAGGCAGTACTTAGTTAGGGTCTAGTTTTCCGAGCCACCTCACATGTCATTGAGTTCGATATCCGGACTTCCTTTCTCTTTGCTACACACGACCGGTACACTTGCTGATTGTGTGAACTAGGTTAGGTTGTTTGTTTTTTAAAGCTTAGTTGCGAATTATTTTATTAATTAGATATATTTTCGCACATCACTCGCCATCATTTATTTCCTTGAAAATTGAAAATTAGATGGTCCGAACCCTTCACAGTTAAGGAAGCTTTTGAGTATGGAATCATTGAACTTATTAAAAAAGATGGACATAGCTTGACGGTAAACAGTCACCGACTTAAACTTTACTTAGGATAACCCGTAGAAACCACGATATAGGTACGTCACCCCCATCCCATGAACTAAACTAACATAATTGTCAGTTAAGCTATTGACTTTCGACAAAAATTTAGAAAGTTTAGGTTTAGTTTTTTGTTTTTAGATTAAGTTATAAAAAAATTAGGAAAACACGTGTCACACCCCATTTAGAAAATAGTGGAAGTGTAAAATGGAAATGTAACAGAAACCTCTGGTATCAACCACATTGTTTATAAAGAACAATACAAACTAGTTTACAATATTTTACATTGAAAACTTCGTTACGACTAGGTGATATAAACTAAATCCAGCCTGTTAAGCGGCTTAACTTCTTACAAGCACACTTGCATCAATTCACCCAGCATTGGTCGCAAGTCAAACAAGTAGCACATTGACTTTCTAGTCCAAGTCCGGTATATCTGAAAAACATGTTAAAGTGGGTCAACTACAAGTAGTTGGTGAGTTTCACGAGTTTCAAGAAATCAGTTGTGCGTATAACAACCATATTTCGTAAATACGCAAGTATGTATATATGTACGTACGTACGTACGTACGTATTTATGTATGTATGTATGTATGTTAACAAGTACGTTTGTTTGTATATTTATGATTTAATTATGCTAAGCTACAGTGAAGCCTTGACTGTTCATGCTGCGTGCCTCCATTTCCCACGCTCAATCAACCATTGTGCCCCCTTCTGCCCACAACATGCCTTGAGTGGTTATGTCTAACACTACATAGCGTGTTTGTATAATTAAGGTCATGTGCAAACGGCGTTATGTGTGACACGGCAACCAAGACGATTCCATTTGGGTTTGTCAAACCAATAGTACTATTGACAAGCCACCGGCTCGAAGTTAATCACTGTGTTCGTGGGGACTTTTGTGTGTTAACACTTAGATAATTCCCATCATCAAACAATTCAGAGTATATAGCTATGTATCAACATATTTTTCACCTCAAAAGTTCGTAAAACTAATTTAAAAGTGGGGTCATGAAACTCACTGTTTAATCGGGATTCAGTACAGTGTCGGCTTGTAGTTCATTTGGCTCGTATTACTAGTCCATATAATGAATGTGTAACATTCGTTACTTTTCAAACCTGAAAACCCGACCCATTTTTTTTAATTTTCGATTTTGTTTATAAAGATACACACACACATCTATATATATATATATCTCAAGCTTCGTTTAATGTATTTTATAGTCGTCGATTTTTGCTAAGTTCGTTAAATCGACCCAATTTATCGTCAGGCGTATTCTTGTTCATTATTAATCAATGATTATCGTTCGTTCGTTTTCTTTTCACTTTATTCAATAAACATAACTTTGGGATTTAAAGTTTAAAGCTTTAAAAGATTTAAACAAATTGCAAACTATTCGAGTATAATAGGAACATTATCAAAGTTCGGGATTCAATTCGTAAATTACCTTTTAGATCTCTAGTCATAAACAATATCAAAGTTCAAGGTTTATTTTGACAACATATTTTGAAAACTGATTTAAACAAATAGAAAGTTGAGGGGTTAAAAGGGTAAATATATATTCAAAATATTATTAAAAAAAAACAAGTCCAGCCCTCCCTTCCCCCACCTTCGTTTTTCGCCGGCTGCCGGCCTGTTTTCTCTGGCGACCTTTATTCAAGCCATATAACTTGCGTTTGACCAATTAAATTTCATAACGACCTAATTATTCAACGACACTCTTTAATCAACATATTAATTACTTCATAACACCCATTAGTTGTCGGTTAGGCCGCGAGAGAACCACCGAAAATTTCTTCAAAACGCATTAACGTATAATTAACACCATACGAGTCAAATACTAGTATAAATTGGACCCTTAACTAAAAACTAAACTCGTCCATAACCATTCTTTCATCTAAAAACTCTCTAAGGTCACTAATCAACCCGTCGAAGTCCGTTTTCTGGCCAATGCTTGTTCTCCGTCAATCCACAACTATTCCAGGTAATCTTAATATGCATATTGGTCGTTTTTCACCGTATAACAAAACCCCTAACACTAAATTAACATTCATGGAGCTGAAGCAATGAATTAAGAACCTAGGGTTTGAGTGATAATGATGAACTTGAGTTTTTATATAAATATTGCTGATGGTATTCTTTAACCAAATATGCAAACTGGTCCAATGGTTAAGCTCTATGTGTGTAACCAGGAGGACCCGGGTCATAGCACCTTAGGTCCTTTTTTATAAACTATATTAAATTAGTAAATATTAGTAAAAATATTTAAAAATCTAAATTAAACTTGTTAAAAATTATTAAAACCATAATAAATCAAATAACATTGTTTTTCCAACTAAATAAATTTTTATAAAATATATATTATCTTTTTCATCTAAAAACCAACTTTTAGTTTCATTAAATCTTCTTGAAAACACGATTAACATTATTATTTAACATTTCGCTAACTTTTTAATACACTAAAATGAGATTTTACTGTTAAAATCCATGTTTGACAAATAATATAATTCTCATGTTAATTAAATAATTTAAACCATAAAAATTAGTTTTATTATGAATCATTATCGTTAACACGCAAACTTTGATTCGGTAATATTAATTAGTACATCGCAACTCGTTAACTTTAATTCGTCAGAATTTTAATTCGTTCGTTAACTTTAATCCAACAATGTAGTTATATTCATTTGTGATAAACCTTATCAATTAAAATCCGTGCTTCGTATTAACATTAGATTACTAATATTAAAACAATATAAATCGTTAAAATCCGTTAAAGTTTAAATATAATATTATAATGCCATAAAATTCATAAAATATACCAATATCATTTTTAACTAAGTTATTAAATTAACTATGCAATCCCGTTAGTTAGATTTTTGTTTTGTTTTCAAATATAGTTCGTGAAGTTCAGCTGCTTTGATTTCGTTAACACGCTCTCGCTTTTTACAAGTTTGTCTTCAATTTCGAGGTGAGTTTCTCACACCCCCTTTTTAAATGTTTTTATATTTTTGGGGCTAGTATATGTATCCTATCAACTTCAAGTATTTATGGTTTACTTACAAACTACAATTCATATCATGGACTTGTGTGCTTACTTGCTTATTTGTTATATACGTGGATTTCAAGTGGTTGCCTCAATAAGTATGATCATGCTCCCCCCTTTGCACTCAGGTCCAACTTTATCGAGTGGAAAAGGGACGTCATTTCCGAGTACGTTGGTAGCCCCCACTGGAAAGGACCTTCATATGTTCTTTACACTCAAGTCCATTGCATCGAGTGTAAAGAACCCTTATGTGCTCATTTAACAAGTTTCATGCAATTGTATGATTTTTACGTATTATATCAAACGGTGGGAATCTCATCAGCTATGTTCATAGTTGACTTTACTTTATACATATGCTGCAGGTGTAGAGACACGAGGATGAAGGTTAGAAGACACATAGCATGCTTATAGGATATTCAAAAAAACAACTTATCGTTTCGTTTATTTATTTGTTTACAACTTGTATTATTTGATAAACTTATGTTACATGATGATTTAAATGAAATAATGTTATTATGGTCACTTAATAGTGTCACGTGTGTTTGAGCAATCTGTACGTCACACTCAGGCGTTTCCGCTTTAGCAGGGGTGTTACAGAATGTTATAATAATATTAATATGTTAATATTATTATAATCATTATACTAGACTGGGCTGTATAGCTAATCTGGATTAGCTGTTACACCCAGAAAGTGTCAGTAGGCTTAGATTGTGATGTTGTTTAATGTTTAATACTTATAACTGAAATTGGCTTAGTTTCCCCGGTTCACCAGCTGGTCCAAGTTGTTCGTTTATGCGTTTAGAAAACATTTATGTGGATGTAAGCTTGGGTAAACGTCTTGGTTGAAAAAATGATTAAGTTATAAAGAAAGGTCACAAATTGGGGGTCTGGATTCACTACTGTTGGGACTTATATTTTAGACCAACACATCGAATTATTATTATTATGGGTGAAAGATAATTAATATTTTTGGTCTTAACCAAGGGTGGATGGCTTGAAGACCAAGACATGCTAGACTAGTATAAATAGATGTATTTGTTAATTTGTCTAGTATGAGTGTATTGTGTATTGTGTGAGATCTAGGGTTTTATCTCTTAGAGAGAGCCGCCGCCACCAAGATGAGCTCTCCTGGAGGTGGCTGATCTTTATTGTATGTATGTGTGTATGTATGAGTGCTCCGTATGACAATCTTTTTACTAATGAAATTATACTACCACTTCTTTATTTGTGTTTCGATTACATATATTTGTTCATCTAGTCTATTTTTCATTGTAATCGATTCAGGCTCTCTCCCAAACACCACTCATCCGTCCAAAAACACCTTTCAAGAGTGAATACGATTCGATCCAAGCTCAGATCCGAGCTCCACCATTGAGAAAGACCATTATTCACGCTTCCGCACCGGGGCTCGGGTCTTGTCAGTTGGTATCAGAGCAGGGTTATCGAATCGTTCAGGGTAACCGCTGAATCTGATTCATCTCACTATTGAATCCACCATGGACGTTAAACTGATGAGGTTTGTTGAAAAATTTTTAGGTTTTTGAAATTATTTGATGATTTGGGTAAAATTTATGTGGATTGATGTTTGGGTTGATGACTCGTTTGGAGATTCAACATCAATTTCATGTTTATTTGGTCATATCGGTCCAGATCTGATGTAATAGTGTTTTTAGCTTGTTTTGGGGCAAAACTTTTATTGATGATTTTCAGATCTGTAACGGCTGTTGATAGATTGAAGATAGATGGTTGATAACGAGATGACTGGGATATTGCTACAACGATTAATTTCAAATAAAGAAGCTTGGTTCTTGATATGAAAATTAGGGTTTTATGTGCTCATAATTGTTTCTGATATGAATGTGTTGCTTGAACAGTAAAGGGAATATTGAAGAACATTGCTGTTGGTACAATCTAATCTGTAGAAGTCAAGAATGAACTGTTACTAGGAGCAATCTAATCATTGTTCGTAGTAGCAGATGGAAAATGCAGAAGGAATATTCAAGCAGGTTCTGTATTGGAAAATCATTGATTAATGATGCAGAAGAAAGGTCTGTTGTTCGAGCATCGATATGTGTATCCGAAAGGTATCTTATCTATTGCTCGAGCATAATGGACAAGACTGTCATGAAGTATTACGAGCACAAGGAAATGTTTCTGTTGTTCAAGCGTCGATATGTTTACCTGAAAAGTATCTTATCTATTGCTCGAGCACAGTGGACAAGTCCTAAACTGTCATGAAGTATTACAAGAACAAGGAAATGTTTCTGCTGTTCGAGCATCGATATGTTTACCCGAAAGGTATCTTATCTATTGCTCGAGCACAATGGACAAGTCTTGAACTTTCAAGAAGTCTTTCGAGCACAACGGAATGATTCTACTGTTCGAGCATTGATATGTTTATTCGAAAGGTAGCTTATCGATTGCTCGAGCATGAAAAGTCAAGCACAACCAGTTTGGATTCGAGCACATGAACCCTGAGCACATCCTTGTTTATCTCAACAATCTATCTTTGGTGTCGAGCACAGTTTGTTCTACTTGAGCAAACCTTCTTCGAGCACAATTTGGCTCCTGAGCATGCCCATGAAAAGAGAAAAAAAAATACAAGTGTTTTCGAGCACACATTTTCTTTTGAGCATGATCAGAAAAAGACTAAGTATTTTCGAGCAAGGTCTCGAGCATGGTCTCGAGCATACTCGATGACAGAGAAAAAGACTAAGTATTCTTGAGCATGCTCGAGTAAAGACAGAAGCATGCTCGAATAACGACAGAAAATTACAAGTGTTTTCTCGAGCAAGGCTTCGAGCAAGCCCTCGAGCAAGCTCGCCAGCATGCTCGATAAAAGAAAAACACCAGTGTTTTCGAGCAAGCCCTCGAGCAAGCTCCCCAGCATGCTCAATGAGAAAAAAAAAACAAAACACAAGTGTTTTCAAGCATGCTTGAGTAAAAACTGAGTATGCTCGTGAAGGGACTTTGACTTATATGTGCTCGTGGACTGAATCCATGCTTGTAAATGAATTACACTTGAGATTTTTGGTGCCGTTGACCGTTTGACCAAGCTGACCTTTACGGAAGATATATACCAGGGGTATTTTGGTAAATTTTATCCAATCATCAACAAGCAAAAGGAAATCAAAGCCTTATCAATTTTTCACAAACTTCATCAAAGAGCTTTACAAGAACAAGTGTTGACCAAGCTTACGGATTTAATCACTTATGAGTGTCAACCAACATAATGTTTTGTTTATCTTTGTTTATTACAGAATCAACAATCTTGATAAGGATGGTCAAGATTGTTTCACCCATACTTGATTTGAAGACACAATTTTCAAAGACAATTGCAACGAAATTAGGGGAGTTAAATTCTTGAATTTCATTGCAAATTGCTTGCTTCAAATCAAGTGAAAAGACTCAAGTTAAGGAAAAGTTGATCAAGATCAATAATTCAAGATTCTTTAGAGATGTTTCATTGTTTGTGAGTCTTCAGATTTCCTAGTACGGTTGAGAAGATAGAATCATCACTAGTAACATGGTGAACGGATGATCAGTAGAGTTTAACTATAACGTCCAACTTTTTGTTAAATAATGAATGACAGAAAGTTTTGTTATTTAACTGTGTGTCGTTAAGTTAGTCTTGTGTTAAGTGTTTGGGAGTAGGATTTGGGAATGGGTGGTGGGACCCGTGAAACCCCCTCTATATAAGCCCAAATACTTCTTCTTTTCCTTTCTTTTTCTCATCCAAACACACAAACACACACAGTCAAGAAACACACACATACACTCTCTCTAGCACTTAGATTTAAAATCCGAGCCAAAGAAGGGTGGAATCTCGTGTTTAACATCGTCAAGCAACAAGAATCACGTCCAGATCCTCGAGTTGTCAAGATCTGAACTCGAACCCGCAAGCAGAAGGTGGGTTTTAGTTTATAATGGTTAAGTTTTGTGATTAGAATCAGCATGCAAACAGTTATAATGATAGATCGGGTTGTGAAATATAAGAAAAATATAAACTTGGTAAGTTATAACCTCTCGGGTGCACTTTGTGATAAAAAAGTGGTGTTTGGAGTTTGAGAGATGGGTTCAGGATCAGGTGCATGGGGTCAGAATGTGTCAAAAGTTGGGAAAGAGTAAAAATCAGGTCATGAGGAAGAGCCACGAAGTAAAATGGCTTAAAAATGGTAAAAGCGAAGAAAGGCAAGCATTTTGCTTCGCTCAGCCATGAGAAGCGAAACAGGCATTTCGCTTCGCTTAGCCATGCGAAGCGAAACAGTTTCATGCGAAGCGAAACGCTTCCATGCGAAGCGAAACCGTTTCATGCGAAGCGAAACGCTTCCATGCGAAGCGAAACAGTCCCATGCGAAACGAAATTCTTCCATGCGAAATTTTATAAATTTCATTTTCTGATGCATTTTTGTTAAAGGACTGTTAATGAAAATAAAGTTTTTCATTAATGGACAAGTCAGGGGCACTTCCCCTTGGACCCTGCTAGGGACTGCCGCCCTTAGACCCCACTACCAGGGGCGCTGCCCCCGGACCCCCGTTAATTGAGGGTTTCATAAATTTATATGTAGGTAGTTGTGGTAATAGATAATTGACACGCGTAATGTATTGAACAGTTAGCCGTGCTCAACTAAAGAAGGGCATTAATATTAACGGCGAGAGAAATCGACTCCAGGTGAGTTCTAGCCCCATTTCTCTTTGAAATGTTTTCGGGGCTGCGTGCATATTCCTATGTGTTAGTTAATACATTTACTTAATTGATAAGTGTATGATACGTGTATGACTATGTATTGAATGTTATTGCTATATAATGATAGTATGAATGAGCATGTATATATATATATTATTATATACATGAGACAGGTAAAATATGCACGTATGATAAAAGTATGGTTATTCGAGGTAGTAGGGACCAGACCCTTATAATATCTGTGATGTTATGGACCAGACCCTTATAATATCTGTGATGTTAGGGACAGACCCTTATAATATCTGTGATGTTAGGGACCAGACCCTTATAATATCTGTGATGGTAGGGACCAGACACTTACAATATCTATGATGTTTAATGTAGAATAGCTTATGGTATACCATAGGGTTTTATGAGAGAAAGTATGTAAGTATGTATGCATATATATATAGTATGTGTGAAAGAAGTAATAGCAAAGTAAGGTATGAATACACATCTTCAGACGCGTATGAGTAAGGGTAGGAATGTATTGTATGTTAAATTGATTAACTAGAACTCACTCAGCATAGCTGACTTTTAGTATGCACGCAGGCAGATAGGTTGAGGCAGCTGGCTTGAGGAAGGACACATGGCACGATATAAAGAGACTGGCATCTATGATGAAGTTTCAAGATTATTTTATGTTATGTTATGAAAAGACAATTTGTATGTTATGACAAAAATGCATGTTTGTAATGTGATGTTGAAGTTTTAAATTATTTCCGTGAAAGTTTAAATTAACTCTGATGTTAGAATTGTGTTTATGAGTAAATCCAACACTAAAGTAGGGTTACCGGGAACGGGGCCTCACATTAACCTCCTATGAAAACAGTCACTTGACAATCAAGAACGGGTTATGGTTGACTTGAATGCTATCTTGATTCAGGGAATGGTTTGAAGATGATTTACAAGGGAAGAAAAAGATTTGAAGAAAGTTGGATTATTTAATGATCACATTGAGTTTGTTTCTTTTTGTGATGACCTTGTTACTTGAAGTTGATCTTCGAAGTTTAAAGCCTCGTTCATATGCCCATACAAATGTATCCGAATGTGATATAGGAGAAATGATCTAAAATGAACAACGGGAGAAGCTTAACGAGAAGGGGAGAATTTCAACGAAAGATAACGAGTTTTTGAGGTGATCATGGAAGAAATTCGATGGCATCGGTCTAAGGGGGAGATTGTTGGGACTTATATTTTAGACCGACACATCGAATTATTATTATTATGGGTGAAAAATCATTAATATTTTTGGTCTCAACCAAGGGTGGATGGCTTGAAGACCAAGACATGCTAGACTAGTATAAATAGATGTATTTGTTAATTTGTCTAGTATGAGTGTATTGTGTATTGTGTGTGATCTAGGGTTTTATCTCTTAGAGAGAGCCGCCGCCTCCAGGATGAGCTCTCATGGAGGTGGCTAATTTTTATTGTATGTATGTGTGTATGTATGAGTGCTCTGTATGACAATCTTTTGACTAATGAAATCATATTACCACTTCTTTATTTGTGTTTTGATTACATATATTCGTTCATCCAGTCTATTTTTCATTGTAGTCGATTCAGGCTCTCTCCTAAACACCACTCATCCGTCCAAAACACCTTTCAAGAGTGAATATGATTCGATCCTAGCTCAGATCCGAGCTCCTCCGTAAGTAACGACCATTATTCACGCTTCCGCACCGGGCTCGAGTCTTGTCAGCTACGGGACTCGTTTCCGTTTATTCAGTTTCATTTGGAGAAAAACACACACAATCTATTTAATTGTCCGGATTTCTCATAAAAAGTTCGTTTTTACCTAATTAATCAAAAAATATAATTTTTGATCACTCTTGATGTTCTGATATTCCAACAGGTTCGTTAATCATGAACTTGACGGTTTTTATCAGAATTGAATTTGTTTAATCTTTAAATTAGCATAATTAATTATTTTTCAATTATTAAATTATGAAAATTTAGCCACTTATCAATTAAAATATGTAGATTTTTTATAAAAATATTTCTGGAATTATTCACTGATTTATTATTTTATAAAATAATCATTTTATCTGTTATATTTAGCCCGAAAATCGTCCATTTATACCAAACGAATTTCGAAAAATCCACTAAAATTTTTGAGTGTCCAAAATACATCCCAAAACTAGCTGTAAAAATTCCACAATCTAACAACCTTGCCAAATATCCTTTTGGAACCAAAAATGACTACGAAAACTCAAATAAGCACGAATGCACAAAACATATTTAGGATTTTTAAAATGATGCCAAATTTCATATGTGATCATAATATAATAAATATGAGTTCCCCACAAAATTTCATAATTTTTCAAGCATTTTAACTAATTTTCCCAAATAAACGTCCCAATTCGGTAATAAATTTGCCAAACATTCTCTGATGGTTGAAAAATTACAAAATTTGAACAGGGACTCAATGATATGGTCCCTGATGTCCTCAAAAAGTTTCATGACCTAAAAATATACACATCAGAACCGAATCCTAAACAGCCCGTAATCGAATGATTCGGTATTACCTTAACGGTTTTGGTTCGTTTTCGCTCTTCTAGTCAAGTTCTTAGGTTCTTGTGCTTCTATGAAAGCTAGGTACAGGTACTATATCACAAAAAAAGCATGTTTCATCAATATGGAAATCTCTTAACTTAGGGTTTTGGCTAGGGTATTAAACCGAACTTTTGAACCGTAAAAACACTGTTTAAACCCTATAATCTGTGCTTATGGCCAAAAAAGAGTATGACTCTGATTCCTAATCATGTGTTTGATCAAAAAATATTTTTTGACCATTTTTATGATTTTTACATGGCTAGGAATGATTTTTGGTAATCAAACTAGGTTTATATGGAATTAAACATGTTTAAATATGTATAAATTGATCTAAATAATAATTTTACCTTGAGATTTTGATGTTTATGAAGAAACCAGAGAGAAATGTTCAAAATATGTCCCAATTTTAGTGTTAAAATATCTTACAAGTTTTATATAATAAAAAGTTTACTTAATGGGAGGTATAACCCTTTTTGCGTAGTGGAGGGAATTGGGCCCTTTTTGGGCCCAATTTTGGCCCACTAATTTCTTTTAGCAAGCCCAACGTTAAATATCGAGTCCAAGTTTATTTCATGTACGGTTTTTGGCGAGAAAAATATACCGGGTACGACAAACAGTGCGAAAACGAGTGTTTTTCGGCCATTTTTGTGTAAGTTTATAAAAACATAGTGTTTGTTTGGAAAAATAGAAAATATTTTCACGGATCGCTTAAAACATTTCAAATAATGTTTCGTAAGTCTTTTTCGGCTTAACGGATGATACAATGCTTGTTTTGTAACTATCTTTCGCGTTTAAATTCATAGTGGGTAGTTAAACGAGCATGTTTTCGTTTAACTGGTTTGCTATCATACTAAGGCCATAATACTAATATGTTGGATTATATTCAACGTATATCTCTTATAGATGCCCCCTCTGAGATATTTGGGTCATAACCAGACCCGTTTTGTTATTCGTTCATTCGTTACGCAATAAGCGGTTAAACGCTTATTCAATTTGTGAATACTGAGGTGTATCTGGTTTTGTCACGAATGTCACATTCACCCTCAGTTAACAAATTTCGTCCTCGAAATTTAATATACCAGTTAAAAGTTTGTTAGGAACAAACAAGTATATTTGTTTTCATTTTCAAATGTATATAATTCCCCGTTGTAAGGCATTTTACAGAACTTTGACCATTGAAATTTTGTTGAGTCGTAACTGTTTGACTCTCCCACCTATTATATATACGGGTTCTTTACAAAGTTTAGTTATGTGTGAGTTTCCAAGTGGTACTATCTCCGCCTCGTCAATAAGGCACTTGTTTGTTTTGGTATATAAGAAATTGTCAATAGAACTAAAATCGAGAGTGAACTCAATTCTAGAGATAGTTTATTCAATGTGCTACAGGATTAATTTTCAAGACAACCTTGTATAGTTCTATGTATGTTGATGTCAACTTATCCATTTCCTCAACTCGAATAACACTTTTCAAAGGCCAACAATTCATTACGTACATCTGTATAGTTCTTTTATTAGTCTTATGCGGATTTTCAGTTTGTTTTTGAATTCTACGAGTTTTATCTGTGGTTTCCAGAATCAAATTGGATTTTTCATTTTGAGTGTTGCTAACTTTTAGCCTATTAAGGTAACGATTTATATTCTTGCTCGTATCGTACCAGTTATAGTGTCGCTCATATAACATTATGGTAACTATTAGTATATGAGGATTAGATCAGTGGAAAATGCTGGCCTTAATTTCCTCCAAGATTTAACATACAATTGTAATGTAATTCTCCCAATGTCTATGTAGTTGGTCAAATTTATCGTTTATTTGGGAATGACAGGTCGTGCTTTAACCAATTCGATTTCCTAAGTTTTGCCAAAAATAAGAGGTGGGATGACTATCTTGATTTGAAATAATTGGGATAGATGCGCCATGCTAAGATGTAATTTCGTTAACATAATGGTAGGCGAGTCTTTCAGTTGTGTGGTTGTTATAGGTCGGGAGAAAGTATGAAATTTAAGTTAGCCAGCCAATTAGTACCCGGACTACACTGTGTTCTCGAAATGATTTACGAAAGTGTGTTATGAGGCTCATTGTAATCTGTTCCCACTTCTACTGGGTGTTTCCGGTTGTTATAACATTACTGAGGGTTTTTTTTTTCTTTTTTTTAATACTCTTCTTTAATTCTAGCACGAGTCAGGTATTTACCGATATGTGTGGTTCATTTATGATTAGTCACATAAGTTATCAAGAGTTGAAATCTATCCTCGGTTTTTGAAGCATAGGATTTCGTTGGTTTTCTTTTCGAAGTTCCGCTTATCCCCATGCCAGATTTTGTTTTCTAAATGTTATGCTCTTAAGGCTTTCTTTTGAGCGATATCAATTTGCCTGATAAGGTTTGTCAAAACAATCGTTTCAAATGCCCGTACTTTCCAGTGTTTAACTTTATCCCTTCATCTTAAGGCATTGGTTTTCACAATTAAACTTGTTCCACGACTATACTCGTTTTCCTTATCCCATATCCAGTTTTATCATATTAATTGCAAGTTATAAGCTTCTGCGATTCATGTAATGTGTGCATTTTTTATTTTCGGAAGCATATGCCATAACCTTGTTTCTATGCATTAGTACACATTCCAAATCTTTTCGGGATATATCACAATAGATTACAAGATTATCAGTCCCTTCTGGGAGACTTAGAATAGGGGGTTTGATAAAGTTTCTGTTTCATTAATTGAAAAGACATCTCTTGTTCTTCCCATAATCATAAACTCGGTTCTTTTTGGGTTAAGAGGGTTAAAGGTTGCGCTATACTGGATTTTCAATAAGATGTCGGTAATGCGCACTTGAGCATCTTTATCCAAGAATTCTTGTAGCTGGCTAATTAATTCTTACATTTCGGAGAGTGTCAGACGATAAAGTGTCCTGGGTAATAGGAGTTTCTCCTAGGATTAGGTTAGTTCGGAATTCAACTTGTCGGATAGTGGTATTCCGGGTAGTTCATCAGGAACGACATTGGAGTATTTGAGTACTACAGGGTTATCTCCTATATGTTTCATTGGGTTTTTTATGGTTATATTTTCCAGAAATGCCATACACCCTTGACGTAAGAACTTTAATACTTTAATATGAGACACGAGAGGTAATATTACACTAATATTCTCTCCTTGTACCATAATGGCTTCACCATCTGAGAGAGAAATTTTAACTATTTAGTTATTACACACGTTTTCCACCTTGTATTTAACTAACCAGCCTATACTGACAATTACATCGATGCTTCCCAACTAGACCGGGAGTAGGTCAATAAAAGTGGTTGGTTATTTAGGATGATAATATAGTTCTGAAGAATTTGGTTAACGGTTCTAGGTTTACCATTAGTGGAGTCTATAGCGTAAGGATCTATTAGTTTACTAATCGGTACACTTCTCGGTGATATGAAGTTCGGTACCTATATCAAGTGAATTCGAAGCATATTAATATAGCATTACAGATGTACCCTTCACCACATCTAAGTCTTGCTATGTTTAATCGGGTCTGATCACTAATCACGGCCTCTAGCCGAGTTAGACGTCGATACTTGTTCTTGGTTTAACCTAGGACAACCCTTTTTTTGGAGCGTTTTGTACTTTTACACTCATATTAAGCATGACGGTTTGCCATCGGTTTGTCATAGTAATTGTGAATGATGAAGTTAGAACGGCCGGTTTACAGTGTTCATAATGGGTTCACAGCTACAGGCATAGTGTTCAATCTTTCCGCTTCTATGGCATAGTTTTGTTCGATATTCCTTATATGACAATAATTACATAACCACACTTTTGGCAAGGGTTCATTGTATATGTTTTATTCCGAACTAAAGTTGATCGCCTCATTAATTTGAGTTGTAGGGCACGCACGTTTAATTTGTTGTAGCTCTTGTACCCGTATTTCATGATTAGTTCGTTTTGTACTAGATGACTTCCTCGGGCTTTATCAATACACTATATCTGACCAAATCAAAAGCTAATACAACAGCTTGGGTCGTGGCATTCTCAAAAGTTAAGTGGTTAACTGAATTAGCTAAAGTTTCTACTTTCGGGCTACTAACCCTGGCATCAGTCAAATCAAATCATTAGAACGTTTTGTCTATTACAGTTGATCCATATTTTCCGCTCTTGATTTCTCGGGTTGGTGTTCTAATTTTTGGATTTCATTCTATGGATGAAAATGTTTCAATATAAGGGTTTTAAGTTTTTCCCAGGTCATACGGTTGGTTGCCTCTTGATCCCGAGTTCGTACAATTGTTCATTATCACGTATGTGATGAGCAAATTCTGGTATTGATAATAGACTCTATCATTATGATCCATTTTACTCACTCATTTACTCCTTTAGTACCACTAAAATTTTATAGATTTGTACGACATAAACAGTTTCAACGAGTATTCCCGTCGTGAATGATCACGATTGTTACCACCAATATTCATGTTCGGTAAGAAATTTTTGTTTCCAACGGCATTTAGTGGGGAATTTATCAATATCGGTAGTAGCATTAGTGTTCAATGGGGGAGTAGTGTTGGTGACAATTTTCGTATTTATCAAGAAAATAATATTTGTAACTGTATTAGTATTGGGCGGCGAAATAATATTTGCGTCCGTATTAGTGTTTTGCATTTGATTTGTATTCGTTATCGTATTAATGCCAGAAGCGAATCGCGTTGCTATTTTCAGAGTTACTATCTGCAGTTGCCGAACAATCATCTCAGCCACAATTGACTCAGACCACGTGTTTGTTTTCTTCTGGGCCATCTTATAATGATAAACGACTATACTTCCCTTAATATTAATTCCCCGTATACTTATCACGTAGGGAATTACATTAGCTAATACTCAAATATTTCAAATAGCACATAGGTATCATACACATCAAATCTATCATCCATATACCACGGATAGTACATAGATTTTGCCTAATAAGACCATTGTTTGCATGTATATATCAAAAGTTGTCACCCAGTGACAAGTAATTTTAACCCTGTAAGGAATAAAAGATCCAAATCGTCCTCCATATCAACATAGCACAGTACCAAATGTTTGCATGGAGTATCGAAACTATACACAACAGTTCCACACAACCCTTGTCTATTCGAGCACATAGTATAATAATCAGGAATAATTCACAACTTATACAACAATCATTCCAGTATAATCCCACCATTGGGTAACTGTTTTATCATGCCTCTCCCGTAAGTATACATTGTCCGTTATAAGTTTAAACAAAATGTTATTGTCGGTAGGCATTTGTATACTACCCTTGCCTTTTACATGCTATTTATAATATTACATTTTCAGGAGAACTTGTGCTTTAGCTTTTGTACCTTCTGCAACAAAAATGGTATACCCCTACACGTGTAATCACTGCATCTCCTTCCAATTGTTATCTTCAAGGTCTCTAGATTCATTGATGTCATCAATTGATCTTTACTTCTGTCTCCTCCTTAGGCATAACAACCACCATTTCTCATTCTCCTATTGAGTTTCTCTCATACGGTGGTCATGGCTACTCTTTAGTTTCTTGCTCACTCTCTGATTGATTTTTTCACTGCTATCGAGTTTGATTTACGGACCCTTGGTGGCTGTGGTGTGGTGTTTTCACCATTTACTGTTACCGGGTTCGATTTTGAAACCCTAGGTGGCCGTGGCGGCATGCCGCTTCACTCTTCTTCCTACCATCCCATTACAATCAGACGCACTTGAGAAACGACAAGTACATCCAATTTCTTTAGGCACCAATGTGACTGGTATGTATGCTCATTCACTTTTTTCACGATCATATCACGTTTTAAAAGCAAATAGTTATAAAGCACAACAATAGTTGTAGTTTCTTTGAATATTAAATCGTTTAATCTTAGATTGCAAAATTGATTTGTATTTTATTTCAATCTAATACTATTTCAAAATTGATTTCGTTGAATTTCGTTTCAATTTAACATCGGTACTATTTGTGAAAACGTGTGTTTTATTTTCATATTGAGGTTTTACTTTTCCAACTACTGATGAACTTGAATTTTGGATTAATGGTTAAAGTGTACAGGAGGATAATTAGATAAAGATGGCTTGTTATCATTCGATTACATCTTTTGTAGAGTTGTATTATGTTTTTTTTCAGCAACTTGATAGTTTGTTTTTAAGTTACGATAAAGGTGGCCTCGAAGGGATTTTCTTTTTTGTGCTCCACCCGATACAGGAAGTCATGTGGCTTTGTCAAAAACAAAGAACAATAAGAGATGCATCAACGTATGAAAAACATCACTTGATTACATGTATTTTTACTCATTTCCTCACTCAATTCATTCATTTTTTATGGCATTAGTTGTTTTATGTTTTGATTCAGTCTTATATTGTTCAAGTAGTAGTATACCAGAATACAAGCATTTTTTATATGTGGAAACCATGGGGACTGAAGTACAAGTTAATCAATGTACTATTGGCAAAAAGGTATAATTATTCTTAATGTTCAAGTTACTCAATGTATTTTTGTTTCTTGATTCCAACAGGTGTTGTATAGTTATTAGGAATTACCTATCATTAATAATATCTTTTTTGGTTAAATCTTCTGGACTGCTTTATACTTATTTGTTCCAAAATTACTTTATATTGATATTTTAAATTTTAATGTTGCAGATGATTTGATGAAGAGTTACAACAGTGGATTTTGGTTTCCAATTCGTCTTGACACAGACACACGTATCTGAAAGAGGATGCCATGCTGATGTATACAACAATTAGGATCTCGAGATGTTACAGCTTGTATCTCAAAGTGCGGAATCCATTGAGAGTGAACAAAACAAGTAAACATTAAGCATATTCTTCATTGATAACTTCAAAGATTACAAGATATGACTTTGTAGCAACTTTCTCTCTCTACTCTCTCACTCTAACATTCATCAAAAGTCTACATAATAACGCATAAGTCCCCTATTTACAGGAAACAACATGAAAGACCCCAAGCCCGAATAAGTTATACGGCGCATATATTTTGCGCCGCATAACATATGCACTCTTGTGGACTTATGCGTTAAATCCAACTACTAAACATACATTTGACAATTCTAGCCCTATACAATCATATCTAATACATCTAAAACCCTAGCAATAGACATTATGTCCTAACAGACTCCCCCTTGGATGTTGCTAGGTCTTCGATCTTCTATCTTCAATATTTCTTCTTACACGTCTTTTCTCTATACTCCCTCATATCTTCCCATGAACGTTTAGATGAGGGGTTCTGATTAGTTGGAATTGATACTCCAACGCCTTTGTATTGAAATCTTTTCAGTGCTGCAATCATTATCTTCTTCTTTATCTCCTCCTCTCTTTCCTTCTCCTTCTTTGCTTCCTCTTCACCAAACTCAAACCATTTGCTCTTCCAGACTTCTCTAGAGTGAATCTTATACTTATAACAAATCTTAATCACATTGTGGTATTGCATAGCAGACCCATGATGTATATCACGTAATACTTGAAACTTGCACTTATGCAGCGTCTCTATATCCTTCTCAGAATAGTTCACTAACCACATCAGATTCATCCCATCTATCACATCCCACACTCCATCTCTGTTTAACACTATCTGAGCTTCACCACAGTTTTCATCATAGTACCACCACAGAAAATAAACATGAAAGTGTTGCTCCATCGGGTACATGGGAATCACTTTTAGAGTTTCTGGTTACTTGTACCTCCAGGTCTTCACAAAATCATCCGTTTCAGGATCTTTCTTGACGTTAGACACATGAAGATATGGAGTTTGAGGAGTCCAACATCGAAATCTGCATTTCAATTGACGTTTGATAAACTCCCAGATATCTTTCACCATTCCACGTTTAGGATAGTATAATAGTTCTTTCTCAACTATGTCTACCACGTCCATCCACGGTAACGATTTTAATTCACATAGTCTCTCAAAATATTGTACACCATATGTCCTACGAACAACAATCTTTCGAACCCTTTTAAGAAACTTTACCCAATTTCACCTCTTTGTCTTTCTTCTTTATACGAACTTTCTTTGGATTAACCAGTTTCTCCACAACTTCTTTAGACATGTAAGTCTAGTCTTGATATTCTATAGACTTTCGTTTCCTAGAACTCTCAGCCCTTTTCTCAAACTTTTCCGTGGATTGGCTAATCTCATTCTCCTGCCTTTAGAATCTGACTCTGTTTCCTCAGGATCCTTCTCAGATATCGCCGAATACACTTCTTCTTGTGTGACTGGAGTGACAACTTCTTTCTTCACAACCTTTTGTTTCTTTTTCTTTGATGCAACAGATTCACCCTCTGAATCAGACTCAATCTTTGTGAATCTCTTACCAACTGGTTTAAATTCCAACATCAATCTTTCTTCTTCAGCTCGATCAGAATCACTATTATCATGTCTCCGTTTGTTATCAGTAGGAGCTACATAATCAGGATTCTTCAAATGTCCAAATAAACCTCTTAACTTCGTAATATCAGATTCTTTGACATTCTTATAAAAAGCTAGCTTATTACCAGCGACGTGATCAAGAAAAATCTTAGGCCCTTCCTTCTTTACATCAGGAAATACATCTTCAACAAACATCTGCACAAATATTGGATATTGTAACCATTGATCATCACCGAAATTCATCTTCATGTTGTCTAGGATCATCCGAGAAAAGTTGTACTTCAGATTCAGACATAGAGCATCCATAGTACTCATTTGGTAATCAATGATATCATCATAACCACCCTTCCTATGTCCCAAGCAATGAACAACCACATGAACTAAGTACTTGTATAGTCGAGACAATGTGGTCCTCTTGAATGCTAACTTGTTCAACGAATCTCTATACCCTATCCTGAGCAAACAACCTTTCACCATCTTCTCATCTAGATCAACTGGATCAGACGATTCGTCCTCGAACTTCAATACTTTTCTGATCAAATCTTCATTAACCACAATCTTCTTTCCTTGAAAAGTAGGCTGAATATCTGTACCAAACACTTTAGCCGTACTCCAGAACTCAGTTACAATGCTCTCGTACAGATCAGCCAAGTGTGTAATAGCCTCGTAAATTCTTGATCTTTTTAGAAATGGCATGATCACTTTGAACTTTGATGCTTTGGGATCCTCTTCGTTCAAATAAGCACAGATGTTGTGTTTAGGATCAGTAATTTTAGCTTTCTTACCCATCTGCAAACACACAACAAATACACATGTTAATATTGGATTCATACATCATATATGTTTAATTAGCGTATATGTCCAAGTACTTATACGTTGGTCATAGCGCATACGTTATATCCCACGTATATGTCCTATATTACGTATAAGTATCGTTTCACGTATATGATAATCACAACGCATATGTCACAAGAGTTTGACTTTGGTCAACCCAGAACATATACTCCGCATAAGTCTCATCTTATACGGCGTATAAGTTTGAATACTGACCAAACTCCAAACTTCCAATCTACAACAATTTTGGACATAAAAACCAACACACAGTCTAGGTTTATTTACAACATTTTTGAGCACAATTTTCAGATGTTATCATGTTTAAATGATTAAATGTCATTTGACGATGAACGGATAAGTTTCACAATACAGATTTTAATAATTCCAGTCCATATTAATCCAATTAAATGTTAATACCACATTCGTAATGTCAATCCAAGAAGAATTGAACATAAATCTGTAACGAATCATGAGCTAATAAGATCCAATTGACTTATATGCTACCATAATACTGTTCATCAACAGATCTGAAAAACAAAGTCTCACCTTCAAGATCTGAAATGGTGTGTAAATCACCAGTATAGATATATCAGATCAATGTATCAACCAGATTTTGATTGCAAAGTGAAACAAATATTAGAGAGAACTCAGGAAAACACAAGCGCATATGTGACTTATACGCCGTGTAACTCTCTTATATATGCCCAAACATATGCGGCGTATAAGTCTCATACTTATACGTTGCATAAGTATGCAAGATCAAACTTAGAATTCACACCAATGTAATGTCACAAGTACAACTTAATGTCCTTGTACATTAGAGGAATAACTTAAATAAGGCTCAACTTTTGAAAAATTTCTATTTTAGACAAGTCCAAATCAATGACCTTGTTGAAAACAAATACACATTTTGATCTTTTTGATTTTGAATTGAAGAAACTTTACAAGATTTTTTGATTCATGAAAACACCCAGAGATATAGTTCACCTGCCCATCAAGAGTCGAAAACTAAATCAGAGAAGAAAATCTTTTTGGTTTTTCAAAAGAAACGAATAGCAAATGTATTTCAACAAATATTTACAAACTTGAAATCAATACAAAGATCACATATTTTTGTGAGTTTGAGCAGGGAATCACATTGACCAAATTGCCCTTCCATCACAGTTTTATTTTTAGCATTTGTTATGACTGGTGTTAAGTCAGTCATTGGTATTGTTGTCCACCTAAACCTTTTAAAACAAATGATTCAAGAATTTCTGTAATACTATTAATTTGGTTCAATTAAGCACAAGATTTTCGGATTTATCAGTTCTAATCTTGATTCAGGTATAATTTGATTTTTTTACACAGTCACCCCAACTTGACTTAAACCTTAGAATCAGAAGATAAAAATATTTTTATTTTAAGCATATCAGCAAATAATCCTCACTACAAGACATACCCCCATTATCAAGCAATACCCTAAGATCCTTTCCCATGGATGAGTATGCACGATTTCATCTGTCGGCTTACAAACGTTGTGTCCCTTGTGGTCCGTTTCTTAATGGTAATAAGACGCGAGCAAGGGGACAACATGTGCCAAACAGCGAATTTTGATCAAGTCAGTAATGAATTTAGTACATAAGTACTTGTGCGATCAAGTTTAATGACTTATAAAGCAGCATAATTTGCAGGTTTGCTTTTTAAAGCTTTGTTTAAATATTCATCGAAATGAATACCCAGATGATAAACCGCATAAAGACCCTATGGATCCATAAACCTTAAAGCATCCTATCAATACAAGATTTAAGGCCAAAAAACCATACATCGTTGAAGCGTTAACCACTTACTGATAGCTATGTTTTAACAAATTTAACCAATCATTCTGATTAAAAGGCTTAAGTATGACTAGCTATTTACATTTCTGCCATCATTATCAAGACTTTTGCTAGAAACTAACACCCCATCAATTTGGCAATTTAGATTTATATCACTTAAAATCCCTTACTTGTTTGTTTTAAAGGCCTACCAAAGCACCAATACATTTAAGCACTCAGCCTTTTATGCCTACTTTTTATTGGATTTGGAACCAGATGATCAATATACTATCATCTTCCCTTTTTGCTTCAAAAAAAAACTCATTTTCTGAGGAGCAACATTTTTTAAAGTTTTTGTCATTTTTGAATTTTTACTGTTTTTGGCTTTTTATAATTTTTCAATGTTTTTGGTTTTTCATGAAATTTTCTCCCCCTAAAATAAAAAACTGTATGAGAAATTATGTACAAAAGAAAATTTGACTCTGATGTTCAGGATCACAAGGTATCCAACACACCAGTAATCTCGGTAACCCCCTTTTCAACACCGCCCAAAACCTTTAAACCATTAAGTTTTAATAAGTATTGAAATCTTGACTTATCAAAAGCTTTGGTGAAAAGATCTGCTTTTTGTTCATCGGTGTGAATTTTGTGTATAGTAATCAACTTATTTTTGTAGCAATCATGAATGAAGTGACACCGTATCTCAATATGCTTAGTTTTAGAGTGGTCTACCAGATTCTTAGTAATGGAAATAGCTTCATTATTATCTACGAAGATAGGTGTAGTAAAAAAATTCAAACCGTAGTCCTGCATCTGTTGTTGTATCCAAAGAACCTGAGAGCAGCAAATGGAAGCAGCTACATACTCAGCTTCACAAGAAGACAACGTGTGGTTTTTTTCTTGCATTTCCAGGTGACAAGACGCTTGCCAAAGAACTGACACCCTGCCGTTGTAGATTTGGCATTCAACTTACAGCTTCCATAGTCTGAATCGGAATATGCTTTCAACACAAACTCATCGTCTTTAGGATACCAGAGACCGACCCCCGGACATCCCTTGAGATAACGTAGAATTCTTTTGACGATCATGAGATGTGAGACCCTTGGATTCGATTGATATCGGGCGCACAGACACGTAGCATACATGATGTCTGGCCGAGAAGCAGTAAGATACATTAATGAGCCTATCATGGATCGACATAAAGTTTGGTCAACCTTTTCCCCGTTGGGATCAGGACCGATACCATGATTCAATGGTAGAGGAGTACTGATAGCCGATGCATCAGTCATGTTGAACTTCGCCAATACATCATTGACATACTTTGTCTAATGGATGAAGATACCATCTGACAACTGTTCTACTTGAAGTCTAAGAAAAAATTTCATCTCCCCCATTGCACTCATTTAGAATTTCTTCTTCATTACTTCTTCAAACTGCTTGCACAGAACATTGTTTGTCGACCCAAAGATTATATCATCGACATATATCTGAACGGTCAGTAGATGTCCATCAACAAATTTGGTGAAGAGTGTACAGTCGACGGTTCCTCTGATAAACCCGTTGTTCAAAAGATGTTGGGACAACGTCTCATACCAGGCTCTCGGGGCCTGATGGAGACCGTAAAGGGCTTTATCAAGTAGATACACTTTGTCTTTGTGGATCGGATCGACAAACCCCGGTGGCTGTCCCACATAGACTTCTTCACTTCTATTAAGAAATGCAGACTTAACATCTAACTGGTAAACTTTGAAACCTTTCCAAGAAGCAAAAGCTACAAAAGATCCGAATTGCCTCTAGCCTTGCGACTGGTGCATACACTTCGTTGTAGTCAATACCTTCCCTTTGGTTAAAACCCAATACAACAAGTCCTGCTTTGTTTCTAACAATGATTCCATTCTCATCTCGTTTACACTCAAACACCCATTTGGTGTTAATCTGCTTCTTATCCTCAGGCAAATCAACCAATTTCCAAACCCTAAGCTTCTCAAATTGCAATAGTTCCTCTTGCATAGCATTGACCCAGCTTTCCTCGGTCAGGGCTTCCTTGTACGTTTTAGGTTCGATCTACGGAATAAAACACTTGAATGAGAATTGATTTAGTAAAGGAGATATCTTTGAGTAGAAACACTGGAGATTTTGATCGATTTGACTATCGTTTGAACTCCAGTATTCAAATCTCCTATGATGTTATCCTCAGGATGATAGGATAAAGTTCTTGGCACCACTTAGTGGTGCTGACACTTCAGATTGAAGATTATTCACATTCTCTTCAGTAGAAATAGATAGAGAAATAGCTTCAACAATCTCCTCATTAGATTCACTATTATCATCAAAAACAGGAGTAGTCTCTGGCATGTCATCAGATTGAACATGATCTAGTACATCTCGAGGAACGGACATAGGAACTTCAGGTGTTGTTACACAATCTTCTGATATTTTGGATTATATAACATCGTCAAAGTTTCATCAGAAAGAATTTCCTCAGGGAGTTAGAAACTCTCCCACAGGCTTTCGTAATCAAACAGCCTAGAATTCCCTGGTCGTTGAATAGTAGGAGTATATCTTTGACAATCAACAATTTAGATTTGAACAATTTTGTGGAGGCTAGGAACGTATACACGTCTCAGTGGACTAGCATACCCCACAGAGAAACCTTCAACAGCTTTGGGACCAAACTTCCCACTTGGTTCAAGAACAGTACATGTCGATCAAAACGGTTCAAGCCACTTCATATTAGGTTTTCGACAATTAAGTAGCTCAAAACACGTTTTGCCAAATTTCTTGACTGTAAGCACCCGGTTAAGAGTATAACAAGCTACAGCTACTGCTTCTGACCAAAAATTAACTGGTAATTTTGAATCTGAAAGCATCTTTCGTTCAGCGACCCCATTTTGTTGCGGAGTGTACGGTGCACTGAATTCATGAAGAATCCCCCGGTCATTACAGTACTCAAGCATTTTGTTGTTCTTGAACTCCGTCCCATTGTCACTTCTTACTCGACGGATCGGTAGATTATACAACGTTTCCAATTTCTTGAATAAAATCATGAGGGAATCATACGTCTCATCCTTTGATTCCAAAACATTACCCACGAGAATCTCGAATAATAATCAGTAACCACAAGACAATAAAGTTCTCCTGTGATACTTTTGACATTCACCGGACCAAAGAGATCCATATGTAGACGTTCGAAAGGTAAGTTGATGGAGTTAATGAGTTTCTTCGGATGTGATTTCTTGGTCTGTTTTCCCTTCTTACAGTCCAAACACTCTTCATTCAACTGAAAATTTCTCACATTCACTCCTTTGACCAAGTTCTTATGAATCAGATGATTCATCTTCCTCACACTGATATGTACCATTTTTTGATGCCATAAAACTAACTCTCTTTTTGATGCCCTAGAAATAAAACATTGAGCAGACTCCAAAGATGTTGATGCGGTACTCATATTCATGACATAAAGATCATTCACGCGAGGAGCACGTATAAGAATCCATTCTTCAGGTATTTTGAAACCCGGTTTCAAAAGTAAACACTCTTGATCATTGAAATGTGTAGAGAAAGTTTTATCATAAATTTGTGATATACTCAGCAAATTATTCTCCAGCTCTAAAATATAGTTGACATTCTCGAAAATAACTTTTCCATTTGTCAATGTACATTCCCCAACAATTTGACCTCCTTGGTTTCCTGCAAAACCAACATACCCTCCGTGAATAGATTTGACATCTTTGAGAAGATGAAGAGTACCCGTCATGTGCCTAGAGGCTCCACTATCCATTATCCAACGAGAATTGTGAGATCTTGGAAGCCCCTGCACATACAGTAAACAGTTTTAATAAAACAAGGAAACCCAAGCCTTCTTGGTCTTTGGTTGTTTGAAGTTTTTGTACAACAACCTAATATCATCAATATTTGAATCACAAGACAACAAATCCTCACTAGTTACTTGTGAATCAGATTCAGTTTTTACTTTCTCAACAACCTCTGGCGGTTTAACAACAGTTTTAGCCACCCAATTTGACCTATGGCTTGCTTCTTGTTGTAAAAAGATGTTTGAGTTATTTTTGAAACCTTTGACTTTGAAACATCAATTTTAACACCCTTCTTATCATTAGTTTTAACAAACTCATCACGTTTCAAGATTTTTACATTTTTAGGAACAATCACTGGTTTCTTTTTACTCACATAACCTAGATCAGGTTTCTTGGTGATAGACTTCTGAGATGGAGCATGAACATTCTTAAATCGATTGGGAAAAGCATAGAAAACATGCCCAATTTCATTACAGCAAAAAATCCGTCTCCGATCAACAAACTTGTTAACCTGAGATGTCATTTCAGATTGCTCATGCTCTTCCTTTTGTTGATAAAACTCCCGGTTCGATTAATTTCTAAAAATTGCTTCTTTTTCAAATTTCCAGATCTTACCATGCACAAACACAATTTTATTAATTGGTTTGACCCGATGAGATTGCTTTGAATAAAAACTGGTTTTAGCAAATCTCTTCGAATCAACATGATTTTCCTTTTCAACAACTTTTTCTTCAATTAACACTGATTCTACAACTTTGATTCCGGTTGACATATCACAATCAGAACTATGATTATCCATCTTTTCAGGTTCAACAAACTCATCATCATTATCAAACACATTGTTATCATGCAATGGAGTTTTAATTTCCAAATTCAGTGCCTTTTTCAAACCCTTAGGTTTGTTAGGAATATAAGCATTCCACATTGGTGGAGGCACGGCATGAAAATCACCACATGATGTTGTGTTCTCGTTCACATCATCCTTGATTTTAGTTCCAGGCATAATGTGATCAAGAACATAAGATGAAGAAGCATAACTCACTAATTTCAAGTTTACTCTTTCTGTCTCAATCTTGAGTGTTTTCAACTCAAGTTTGAGAGCTGCATTCTCATCAATGTGTCTGTTAATGGCAATTTGGTTATCTTCCACAGTATGTTTTAAAAAAATTGTCTTTTGATTTTGTTGAATACTTGCCCACAAATTCTTTTCACATTTTTGCAATTTCATATAAGCCTCATTAACCCTATTAAGATCTAACAAAACTTGATCATAATGTTTTTTCAACTCTTTAATTTCAAGAGTTTTGAAGTCGCACTCTTTACATGGTAATTCACACTTTTCACATACATTTGAGTATAGAGTTACCTGATGTGCCATGAGTGCCTGTTCTGTTGGAGAACATTCTTCACTTGAAGTTTCAGAATCTTCATCTGTAACCAAACCTTCAACAAACTCCTCTTTTAACTCAACTAATTCCTCCTTATCTTCTGATCTTTTGACTTATGAAATCACCTCATCTTCTTCATCTCCAAAGTCAATTTTTCCATGAGGTACTTCTTTACCGTTAAACCAACCTGCAAAACTTTCTATGATATCAGGTGGAAATAATGAAAACAAATAGTCAGAAGGAACCTCATGAATTTTATCATATGTTCGTGGAAGTTTGTCATCTGAAGTCTTCTTATCATCCACTTGATCTACCTTTTCACATTCCTCATTCTTATCCATACTCTTTTTCTTTTCAACACAATCATTCACTTTGTCCTTTACCACTTTAATCACAGTCTCAACATTATCAATAACCTTTTCATCCACCATTTCTGCTACATTTGCTTGAAACACCAAGTTCCAAAAGAAACCCTCGTCCATCTGAGCTGTAGCAGCTTTTTGTTGTGAGTTTGATGCTTCTGTCGGTTTCTTGTCGTTTGATGATTCTGCCTCAGTTCGATGATAAATTGCCTGTTTGTGGTAATCCTTACCAAAGGGATTTGTAGTATTATCGTCCACATTTCTGCTTTTACACTCCCTCTTGAAGTATCCTTTTTCTTTGCACCTAAAGCATCTCACTTTAGATTTATCAAAACCCAACTTTGATGTTGATCCATTTAGCACATTTCTTTCGATTATCTCCTTGAACCTTTGAGCCCTTCTAATCACACTTGCCATGCACCATCGTATATCAATCATTTCCATTTCTTCTGGATCAATCTAGTCATAGTCTTCTTTTGTCATATTATAATTTCCAATACGACCTGCAACCAGACACTCGTATGATTCTAAAACTGATCCAAGGAATGCCATATGTTCCTTTACTGTGTCAATGGTCAAGTTTCCTGTATTCTTCAGATTTACAGCAATGTTGCACTGTACAATATCAGGATCTTGTGTGATAGATGCTTCAGATACTGAAATCGTTCCTGGAATCGTTCCAGAATAACTACTACTGTAATGTGGAGTAGCAGTAACATTGGAAACACAAGCTTGTCCAGTTGGCTCACCACAAAAAACTGTGGGAATCTTAGGATTTGAAGAAGTAGCAGATTGTGAACCTTTGAAATACAACCCAACATCTTGTGAAACTGCTGTTCATTTCATCTTCTGTTTTTTTCTAAGCTCTAATTCGTGTGCCTCAAGCTTTTTAATAAATCTAGCAAGGTTTAATCGGGCATATGCAACATGATTTGACTGTTGGATCATTATGAAAGTGCCCCATTCTTCAGGAAGTGCGTCAGTCAGCTTATCAATGTACTCATAATCAATCTTGTCAATGCCTAATCTTTTCATTTCATTCACCAAGTGGCAATATCTCTCAACCAACTGCGCAAAAGTTTCCCCCCTTAACTTGAGTAAAGATATCAAACTCTTTCTTCAGCAGTGCCATCTTGCTTTTCCTCATATCAGGGTTTCCTCTATCCTTGTTTAGTAGAGCTTGCCAAATTGAGTAGCACGAGCCATTGTGTTGTAGTAATTGAAAATTTTCGGCTTTAATGGCTTGTTGAAACAAATTCAACATCTTCTTTTCTCTTAAGAACTGATTTCTGTCACCTTCAGAAATTTGTGACAACCTGTAATTGCTCCCATTCTCATTCTTAAGAATAATGTATTCTTCCTCAACAGCCATCCACGTCTCGTAGTTCAAAGCTTGTACGTACGTTTCAAACTTGTCAGCCCAAGACGGATAATCTTCCATACGGAGAAGCTTAGGTGGCTTGTTTGATGTTCCCATTTCGTTCTCGAGATTAATGTTCTAAAGCAATGCAGAAGGCTGTGACACAAACGCACTAAATTTTCCATTTTGGTCAAAGAAGGTCAACGTATAAATTCTGCTCTTGATCAACGGATATGTATGAAGGTCAACTTATATGTTTGTTAACGGATAAGTATAGGTCAACGTATAAGATATGGTCAACGTATATGTATACACACATATATGTTTTTCACCTTACAACATATACGACGTATATGATATACGCCGGATATGTTATACGTGAATAACATATGCGTTGATATGACATATCCACTAAAAGACATCTTTTTGGAATTTTGGCAATTTGGAGGTTCAAATGATGTAGGACTTGAGTGTAAACTTGAAGGATTTTTCACGGTTAGGTAAGGAATGTCTTGTGAAAAATTTAAGGACTTTTGACGGTTGAATTAGCAGATAGTGAAAAAAACATTGAAAACTTGTGATGTTCAAGCTAGTAACGAGCCATAAAGCACTGATACCACTTGAAAGAGGATGTCATGCTGATGTATACAACAATTAGGATCTCTAGATGTTACAACTTATATCTCAAAGTGCGGAATCCATTGAGAGTGAACAAAACAAGTAAACATTAAGCATATTCTTCATTGATAACTTCAAAGATTACAAGATATGACTTTGTAGCAACTTTCTCTCTCTACTCTCTCACTCTAACATTCACCAAAAGTCTACATAATAACGCATGAGTCCCCTATTTATAGGAAACAACATGAAAGACCCCAAGCCCGTATAAGTTATACGGCGCATATGTTATGTGCCGCATAACATATGCGGTCTTGTGGACTTATGCCTTAAATCCAACTACTAAACATACATTTGACAATTCTAGCCCTATACAATCATATCTAATACATATAAGACCCTAGTAATAGACATTATGTCCTAACAGTATCAACTTGGTGCTATGTTGAAAACAAAACTAACTATATGTTTTTTTTGCAGGCTGATAACCTTGAAAATGTCTTGGTTTTTATTTGTATATACAAATACAAGGTTAGTTTATCATGTTCAATCTCTGATAAGTCGGATTAATCGTAGCTGGATCATCGACTTAGGTGATGATGATTTACACACAAGAGAACATGTCAGTTTTGGTGAAGGCCCTTAACCGAGCAGAACCGTGCACGGATATGAAATCATTTAACATAGAAAAGTAAAAATTTTATTTTCATGTCGATACTTCACATTTCTTAATTTACACTTTATTTATTGTTGACTGATTATGCGTTATTGATTTTGTAGGACTTCACATCATTTACAGCCGAATACTATTGAGTATGACATGATAGAATGGTGTGGACAACAAATAAGGTCCAAGAAATGGTGGGAGAAATTTGTCAAAGTTGGAAGCTACAAAAACATATACACCGCATGATGTTATTAAGTGACACCTTTTTGGGTCTCCATAGATCTTAATTGCGGAAAAGGGTAGTAGTGAGTTGTATTTGGTCACGTGTGGTTGTAATCCTTTATATAAATAGTTATACTTCTAAATGAAAATAAACATAATATGTGGATCTATATAATACATCATATTAGCTATGTGTTTAAGTTTGCTTTACCCAGAGCAACGTGCGAGGTACTGGTTAAATTGGCTTTACCCGCAATAACGTGCGGAGTACTGTAACTAGTTAAATATAGTTATAGAATATTCTTTCATCAGGTCATTCGGTACCCACAAACATGTTGAGTCTACTAAAATTGGTGATTTATTCGTTGGGAGAGTATGTTCACTACAAATCAAGACACAACATTGGTCAGCAAGTGAGAGGTTTCTCTTCTATGATAAATTGATCGGAGTGACAACAATATAGGAGTGGTTCGAGATGCTCGCACACAGATGATTTGATAAATTTATTAGTTAAGGAGGGTTCATCAGGGTTGGTGGTACTGGTGAGGTATAAAGGAATTATTATTTTTATAGTTGATGTATGATATATTTAGGTGGTTACGATTTGTTATATTATTGAAAATTCAATAGGATAGTTATTATATTTATAATTTGATAAACCGTATTCTTTACTAGGTATTTTCTTAGGTGTAGTGTTTATTTTTGAATAATGAAAGTGGAAAGATAACTTAAAAAAACAGTTCAACTTACTGTTAGAAACTGGTATATGAGATAAAGATTAGGTCCAAATTGAGAAGTATTGTGTTCCCTTGAGATGAACGTATGTAAAGCACACCTTCCATGGTTCCTTTCTTGGCCTTGAGTTTACGCTCGGTTTGTGGTTCGATCATACAATAAAATTCAATTTAGACTCGATAAAGCTTTATCAAAACTCTCGCTTATAAGTAACACCGGTTCTTCATCCAATACGAGGCTACCGATCTCGACGTCTTTTGGTTCAACAATTTGTCATAAAAATAATATTTTTCGATAACATGAATCAGAGTAGAGAATATTATTACTTAAGGCCAAGTAAAATATTTTATTTGTTATGACCAGGTACAATATTAATTATGATAAAATATAATATTATTTTTAATAAAATATAATTTTATACTAATATTGATTATAATCAAATATAATATTCGTTATAATAAGATTTACTATTATCAACAGTATAGTACGTAAACGTATTCGTACACCTTGTTCTAGATAAGCACGTATGCATATTACATACATACATACGTATATATATATATATATATACACTAGATTTTATCCCTCGTATTACGGGGGTTGTTTTACATTATTCGTTTTTAATATTTATATATGTATATTTAGATTTTAATTTTATTTATTGTAAGAAAGTTAATAATTAATATACTTGAGGTTTGATGATGAAATAGTTTCACAAATAAATGATACGTTATAGTCCGGTTTAAAAGCTATATGGGTTTGGTGATACCCATTACCTGTTTATTTTCTTTATTATAAAATTATTTCTTAATTATAAATAATATCTTTTTTAAAAAATAAAATAGGATATTAATTTTTAGTATATTCATATTTTATAGGATTCTCATATCAAATATTTGATGAGATTATTTTTTTAATATAATGAGATGTTATAACCCGTTTAAGAGCTATCTTGGTTTAGTGAGACCTTTACCCGTGAATTCGGGTCAAATGCGTGAGAAGCCATCATTTACAAATAAAGTAATCTAATGGCTTGAGAGAATGGTTGTTTTACATTTTTTGTTTTCTAATATTTATTTTTTGGATTTAATTTTCTTTATTGTAAGAAAGTTAATAATATACTTAGGTTAGATGATGAAAGGGTTTCATAAATAAATGATATGTTATAACCCGTTTAAAAGCTATCCGGATTTGGTGACCCATGACCCCCTTATATTTTTTACTATAGAATTGTTTATTAATTATAAATAATATCTTTTTCTTTTTAAATTGGATATTAAATTTTAGTATATTCCTATTTTGTAGGATTTTCATATCAAATAATTGGTAAGATTAATTTTAAATTTAATGAGATGTTATAACCCGTTTAAGAGCTATCTGGTTTTGGTAAGACACATACCCCTGAATTTGGGTTAAATCAATGAGAGGCCTCCATTTAAAAATCAAGAAATCTGGTGGCTTCCATTAAGGGGGGGGGGAGCGACCACATCGCGACACATAGGATTTTTGGGTTTTCGTTAATATATATTATAGATATATATACTTAACATTACATTTTATACACATATGTTGCCATTTTTACCTACCAGTGTGTTCCGCGACTTCTCCCCGAACTCCCTCGTACAAGCAAGTCTGTTATTATGTTCCGGACCACAAAAACTCACTTGCCCTATAAGTTCATCCCGGCATCCATCAGTATATAATATTAAATTACTGATTATTTTCCCAGAGTTAATCGAACCTACGGTTATATTTTAGGTATCATAAGGGATAACCTAATCCTTTATAACCAATGGCTCTGATACCAACTTCTGTCACACCCCATTTAGCAAATAGCGGAAGCGTAAAACGGAAATGTAACAGACACCTCTGGTACCAACCACATTGTTTATAAAGAACAATACAAACTAGTTTATAATATTTTACATTGATCTAACTTCGTTACGACTAGGGGACACAAAGTAAATCCAGCTCGCTAAGCGGCCTTACTTCTTACTAGCACACTTGCATCAATTAACCCAGCATTAATCGCAAATCAAACACGTAGCACATTGCATTTCTAGTCCAAGTTCGGTATACCTGAAAAACATGTTAAAACGGGTCAACTACAAGTAGTTGGTGAGTTTCATGAGTTTCAAGAAATGAGTTATGCGTATAACAACCATAGTTCGTAAATACGCAAGTATGTATATATGTACGTATGTATGTATGTATGTACGTTAACAAGTACATTTGTTTGTATGTTTATAATGTAATTATGCTAAGCTACAGTGAAGCCTTGACTGTTCGTGCTGCGTGCCTCCATTTCCCACGCTCAATCAACCACTGTGGCCCCCCTTATGCCCACAACATGCCCCGAGTGGCTATGTCTAACACTACATAGCGTGCTTGTATAATATTATGGTCATGTGCAAACGGTGTTATGTGTGACACGGCAACCAGGCCGATTCCATTAGGGTTTGTCAAACCAATAGTATTATTCACAAGCCACTGGCTCGAAGTTAATCATTGTGTTCGTGGGAACTTTTGTGTGTTAGCACTTAGATAATTCTAATCATCAAACAATTCAGAGTATATAGGTATGTATCAACATGTTTTTTACCCCTAAAGTTCTTAAAAACAGTTTAAAAGTGGGGTCATGAAACTCACTGTTTAATCGAGATTCAGTACAGTGTTGGCTTGTAGTTCGTTTGGCTCGTATCACTAGTCCCTATAATGAATATTATAATAATGTTAATATTTTAATTTTATTATAATCATTATACTAGACTAGGCTGTATAGGTAATCTGGGTATAGTTGTTATACCCAGAAAGTGTCAGTAGGCGTAGATTGTGATGTTGTTCAATGTCTAATACTTAAAACCGAACTTGACTCAGTTTTCCCGTTTCATCAGCTTGGCCAAGTTGTTCGTTTATGTGTTTGGAAAACAGTTATGGGGATGTAAGCTTGGGTAAACGTGTTGGTTGATAAAATGATTAATTTATAAAGAAAGATCACAAATTGGGGTCTGGATTCACTACGGGGCCCGTTTTCGTTTATTCAGTTTCATTTGGAGAAAAACGCACACAATCTATTCAAATTGTCCGAATTTCTCATAAAAAATTTGTTTTTACTTAATTAATCAAAGAATATAATTTCTTATCACTCTTGATGTTCTGATATTCCAACAGGTTCGTTAATCACGAACTTGTCGGTTTTTATGAAAATTGAATTTGTTTAATCTTTAAATTAGCATACTTAATTATTCGTTTATCATTAAATTATGAAAATTTAGCCACTTATCAACTAAAATATTTAGATTTTTATAAAAATATTTTTGGAATTATTCACTTATTTATTATTTTATAAAAAAATCATTTTATCTATTATATTTAGCCCGAAAATCGTCCATTTATACCAAACTATTTCCGAAAAATCCACCAAACTTTCTTAGTTACCAGAATATATTCCAAAACAAGCTGGAAAAATTCCACAATCTAACAACCTTGCCAAATATCCTTTTCGAGCCAAAAACGACTACGAAAACTCAGATAAGCGCGAATGCACAAAAAATATGTAGGATTTTCAAAATGACCCAAAATTTCATATGTGATCATAATATACCAAATCTCAGTTACCCAAAAATTTCATAATTTTTCAAGCAATGTAACTATTTTTCCCAAATAAGCGCCCCAATTCGGTAATAAATTCCCCAAATATTCTCAGATGGTCGAAAAATTACCAAATTTGAACAGGGACTCATGATATGGTCCCTGATGTCCTTGCAAAGTGTCATGACCTAAAAATAAGCAACATGGAAGCCTGATGTCTAAAAATTCGCCAAATATTCTCGGACGGTCGAAAAATTACCAAATTTGAACAGGGACTCATGATATGGTCCCTGATGTCCTTGCAAAGTGTCATGCCTAAAAATAAACACATCATAATCGAATCCTAAACAGCCCGTAATCGAGTGATTCGGTATTACCTTAGCGGTTTTGGATCGTTTTCGCTCTTCTAATCAAGTTCTTAGGTTCTTATGCTTCTATGCAAGCTAGGTACAGGTCCTATATCACAAAATATCATGTTTCATCAACATGGAAGCCTCTTAACTTAGGGTTTCGGCTAGGGTATTAAACCGAACTTTTGAACCGTAAAAACGCTGTTTAAACCCTATAATCTGTGTTTGTGGCCAAACGAGTGATTTTCGGCCATTTTTGTGTAAATTTATAAAAACATAGTATTTTGTTTTTAAAAAAAGAAAATATTTTCATGGATGCCTTAAAACTTTTCAAATAAATGTTTCGTAATTCTTTTTCGGCTTAAAGGATGATACAATGCTTGTTGTATAACTATCTTTCGCATTTAAATTCATAGCGGGTAGTTAAACGAGCATGTTTTCGTTTAACTGGTTTGCTTTCATACTAAGGCCATAATACTAATATGTTGGCTTATATTCAAAGTATATCTCTTATAGATGGCCCCCCGATATATCTGGGTCATAACTAGACCCGTTTGGTTATTCGTTCGTTCGTTACGCAATAAGCGGTTAAATGCTTATTTGATTTGTGAGTACTGAGGTGTATCCGGTTTTGTCACGAATGTCACAACACGGGCCGTGTTGTGGGATTTATGAGTCTTAAGGTATGGATTTCCATGGAACTAAGGGCTCAGATCCGGTCCCTTTAGACTTAGACATCTGCATGACAATGCAGATGGTCATCCACATGCCCACAACCGGGGCCTATCTCCTGGTGGATTCCAAGAGCAGAATTTGGAATCTCGAGGCCCTAGTTGATTAGAACGAGGGAGAGGACATGCCCTTAGCACAAGTTCGTAGTACCCATCGCCCTGATACACCACACTATGGTGCAGGACCATCCCATCCTGACCAATACTTGTTTGCGGGACTGCACCATTTTATGACCACCCGCTTTAACCACCTTAATGGAAAGATTAGATATATTAGGGAGCGGATGGGCAGACCAGTACCCTCGGAGGACCAGCAAGTGTGAGGTAAGCCCATATGACCCATGGTAGCAGTGTGAATATTGACCCCTTATGTTCATGACTTAGTTTTTTATGATGATTTACAGACATTTGTGTTGATGATTTGGTTGTGTTTGTGTTTGAACAATTTCATTTTCATGTTCTTCGTATGGATATTATCATACATTATTATTATTATTATTATTATTATTATTATTATTATTATTATTATTATTATTATTATTATTATTATATATTGCCCACTTTTCGGGCGGCATGAGTAATTATGTACCCGTGCTTACTTATGATTTATACTTGATGTATTGTGTTTGTGGTTGTATTTGTAGATTTTATGGAGGTATGAAATGTTTTTAGTGCGAATAACAAACTAGAAACTTGCAAGGAGACAACAATAGCAAAAAAATTCATCTCGATTTTTAGAGAAGTTAAGTTCCTCTTAAGCCTCGTTTTCAATTTATGTTTGAATCTTTACACATTGAGGACAATGTAAGATTCAAGTGTGGGGAGAGGTTTACACTAGGCCAAATCAAGTCTTAAAAGCGAAATTTTTGAACAAATTTTTCAAATTATTATTTTTTTTTTGTAGCAATAAAACCATTAGCTGTTTAAATATTTTTGACAAACCGGGAAACTAAGAAATAACGAGAAACATTAGAGCAAAATCAATCTACCTTAAAAGTGATAAATTAAAAATATGATTTGTAATACGGAGAATAACTTTATGCAAAATATGGCATTTTCACCCAATCCTTCCGTTTTGTGAGAATGAAGCCACATGCGAATATTGAAAAATACTCATATATTGGATACTTATGAATGAGTGAGATACTTCTTGCGGATTAGAACTTGTCTTGAGTATTTTATTCAAGATCAGGGGAAATGCTGCACAAAAAGAAAGGTAATATATTTCCAAAAACCACAAACAACCACATTCAAAACCAAAACAAACAAACCCTATTCCGATCACCAAAACACTAAATCAACCCCAAAACCCTATCCTACCAAATTACCATCTCAATGGTAGAATTCAGCATTGGTCTTTTACCGACAAACCCTAAAGAACTGGAATGCATTTCTTTTGATTTTAATTTACTTTGCTGCCTATAATTCGCAAAACCTAGGTTGCCTCCAGAAACTAGGGAGATAATTTTTCTCTTTAGCAATGAGGTGAGAGAAAAGTGGCGCCAAGAGGGACAAAGGCCACCAATTTGTGAGATCTCCAAAAGCGCAATAAAAAGAAGAGTAAAAAGATATGAACGATGTTTGGGCTGCGGAAATTGGTCTCACAAAGGAAGATGTAGAGTAAGTCAAACCCAATCCCAACACGATATACCGAACTAATGAGGGTGGGGGCTATTTGGCTCAAATCCGAACGATCCATTGGAGTTGGAAGTTACGTTCAGAGCAGGGTTGAGGAAAAACGGATCCACATCTTCGATAAAGCCGGTCTTGACGATCTGACCTTAAAAGAGTCATTAGGATTGTAAAAAAAATGCTGATTCACTACACTTCGAAATGAAGAAAAGAGCAAAGAAAAAAAACTGAAGACAACTTTGAAGAAGAAGCTCGATTAATCGTACCCCTCTGAAAAACACCCTTGCCAAAATACCCAATAAAACCAACCACCCACACACCAAAACCTTTTGAAATACTAGCTTTTAACGTACGTAGCAATTCACAAAGTGGGTGGATAATTCATCTCTCTACCAGCATATTCTCTGTAAGTTATATCTTTGATAAAAGTGTTTACACATACAACATTACATGTATCTCCATATTTAAAGCAAAGTGTATGTGAACATTGCGAGTACGTGACGTTTTTCATAAAAAGAAGCTCATAAAAGCAAACCATAGTTTTAAATATCACTACATATACTAACACGTTTTGCTCTTATGAATTACCGGAACTTTCAAAATTTCTCGAGGTGTTTAGCTTCGGTTAACATGATGTTCGAAGATTTTGTTCAAAGCTTGCTTGAGGACAAGCAAGGTTCAAGTGAGGGGGGGGGGGGATTTGATGCATATAAATTTATACATCTTTTCGGCACTAAAATATATACAAATAGGCGTAATAGCAATTATTTAGAAAAAATACCCATTAATGTTTATAATTTATATCCTAGTTAAATATAGCCCTAAGAAATAAAACTAGCTAATATACGAAGAAAAATAGAGAAAACTGTGAAAACGAACTCAACACACCTCGTGGTGAATCAAGGCATGGCCATGTTAAGAACATACGAAGAAAAGACAAAATTCAAAAAGTCACAAATGGCCATGTTTACCTCAAAACACTCAATGTTGAAAGTATAGGAGGAAAACACAAATAGAAGGTTCTGAAGCTCAGCATGGCCCATGTTTAACCTCAACACGCCTATGTTGAATGTACAAGAGAAAAGACAAAAATAGACACTTTTAGGCTCACCACAGTTATGTTTAGCTAAACACGGTCGTGCTCTCTCTCTCTTGTTGTACCATCCGGTAACGAGCAATTAATGCAATATGACAAACTGATCAACACGGTCGTGCCCGGCTAAACATGAACCGTGTTGAGTGCCTAGCTCAGCCTATAAATTGAATGCTCATCTTTCACATTCAACACACCTTCAATAACATTTCTTCCACTTCACCACCTCCTTTCACCACCATTAACAAGAGAGTTATCCCATCCTTCCATCCTTCGAAGATCAAGGAGATTAAGCTTTTGGAAGAAATCATTATTATCAAAGATTAGTCATCCAAATTGGTTAGATTGTTATAATTTGAAAATGTTTGTATCTATTGCTTTGATGTATAGCATTTTGCTTATTATTGGCTAAACTTTCATAGTATCATCTTGGTTTATACGGAATCTTAATTGAAGTTTAATAATATTGGTTAAATATGTGATAGGTTTATAATAACTAAAGGCTATGTTGTAATTATCACTTGATGAGGAATGTTAAAATACTCTTAAAAGATACCCCAAGTGCCAAGCTTGGCGATAAGTCGGGGAACTTCCACTCTTGTGAGGCCTTGGATAATAAATTTTAAAAGCGACCAAGTACCGAGCTTGATGATAAAAAGGGGAACTTTCTTGTAAGGGCTTGGTTGAGAAAAAAACATAAATTCTAATTTGAACATGGACCAAATGAAGAATTAGTAGTAATTGATCATCTTAATTTCTTGTCAAGTGAGTGTGTAACATAGCCTATTTTAATCAACTCTTGAATGGTTATTGCATGAGTTCTATAGTTGTCCAAGAGTTGTGTGGGTTAATACTTGGTAACTCAAGTTGATCCTCTACAACTTAACTAACCTCAATTGGTATTTTAAGTATAATACAAAAGTTATTTATAACTAAAATATCAAGGACAATTCACTTAGTAATTTATGGGGTTGTCAAATCTTTAAAGTAAGTTATCTCATAAATATTTAATATAAACCACTTATTCACATAAATTGATGTTTTAGTGAAGGTCCTGAAGTTATGTATATCTCTTTTTTTTAATTATCATGGAATAAGATGACTTAGGAATAAGGTGTGTTCCAATTTTTAATCACCAAAGTAAGTTCATATCACATGTTTACTAATTAATTGTCAAACCAAGATAAGAGGAGCTTTAACCAAGATGATAAACTTTATCCTTGATCATCTCTTTAAATATATAAAAACCCAAAAGTATTGTTTTTAATTTAGAATTTTAAATTTCTTTTAAAACATACTTGTCAAACCAAAACTACTATGAAGTTTACTTCCGGTTAAAATAAATACAATGATTTAGTAGTAAAAATTAAACAAGTGTGTCTGTGGATCGATACTTAGTCCTTACCTATACTTCACTACACATACGATAGGTACACTTGCCTATTTGTGTGTGGTTTAGTTAAGATAGTAATCATTTTTTTTTAATTTAAAACTCGACATTATGTGAAACAAACCTTTTGAAGAACTAAAAACTTTTCTATACCATCTCACGCATACCAGTAGCCCTGCCCTATCTAGTGCTGAAACAAAATTCAGATTAATTGCACGAGGCATGGAAGAAGTTCTATGGATATATAAACTTATCACAAAAATTGATTTTCTCCCAACCAAAGTTACTAAGATCATGTGTAACAACAAAGCAGCAATACAGATTTTAGAAAATCCAGTTCAACATGATCATACAAAATATGTTGTGGTTGACAGGCACATCATCTAAGAAAAGATCAAAGCTGGGATTATAGAACTACCATTCGTCTGATCAGAAGACCCACTAGCAGATGTATTAACAAAGGCTGTGAACAGAAGAATATTCAACAAGTGTCTTGTCAAGTTGAGTATTGGAGACCCTACTACTCAACTTGAGGGGGATTATAAGAAAATAAAATAAGTCAAAGATCATTACACACATTCTTTTCTATCTTGAGAGAATACAATACCAAATTTACAGCAAAAGAAGCTATTGGAGTGAATCAATCAAGGATTCAATATCCTTTATTTATCATTACATTCCATTATCACCAAGAAGCTTTTTTCTATATAACTTGCAATTATCTTTCTTTGTAAAAATATACGGCAAACAACTCTATCAATAAGAAACCAACTCTGATTTTCATTTGATATTAAGAAGATGTGAAGTGGGGTAAATGCAGAGTCGGAGAGGGTCATTGTGTGCAGCGAGGGGTTCAGGAAGTAAGAATAGGCTTAAAGGTAATCTAGGGTTGGACCAACCTAGTATGATACGATAGAATGTAAAACGTGATTTGCATTACGATAGAGACAAGCAAGAAAACCCAATTAAGCCTATGAGCTGGGAATGAAGACAAATAAGCAAACACAATTAAGGCTATGAGCTGTCCACCAAGCCCAACTTGGGTGGCCGGGAAGCTCTCTTAAAGGAATGGGTTAGGCATCACAAGGAATCCAGTCTAATTTCACTGACTCTGTTGCATTATATTCTACTCTCTTATTCTCTGAAGGATGCTGATGCAACGACCCAAAGAGGAAAGTAGTTATTCTGTCGAGGCAACCATAGTAGCAGCTCACAGCTAGTTCGGATAGTCCTAGTGGCCACCTTGTTTCATACTCTTTACATGTAATTGATTTATATATATACATATACATATATATATATATATATATATATATATATATATATATATATATATATATATATATATCTCCCTATATAATAAAAGAGTGGATTCTTCACCAAAACTCTTCCTTTGTCCACGTGGAATTTTCTTAATATTTTCCTTTATTTTAATTTATTTTGATTAGTATCACAAAACTCGGGATCCGGTTTTGACCAGATCTGGAGCATATAACCCAACTAATCAAATTCGGATCCTTTATATATCCTATATTTAGGCACAATAATCAATTTATGAACCCTAGCACTCCTATTCAACGCTCTCTAATTTATGCTATCATCCATTGTGCATATACTTCAACATCATAGGTATGAATAGTCTTCAATTGTTAAAAGCTGTAACACAATAATTATTTTGGTTTAGAGCTTTGTCATCTTCAATTTCAAAATCAACCCTAATTTTGATATATCAACATAAATCAATTATTGGATTCTTTCGATTTTATTATCAATAGTCGGAAACTATTAGGAACCAGCAATCTACGAATCAATTAGCAATTTTATTTCAAGTTTATGATTGGATCACGCCTTATTCTTCCTTAGGGCTTATGATCGGGTTTTGAGTTCTTCGATGTCGTTATGATTCGTAAGTGATTTCGTTTTGTGAAATTGAATGCTCATATAGACATATAGTTTATTTGCAACAGGTTATCATTGAGAATACGAAGGATTATGGTTTATGTGCAAACTTGAAATATGATAATTTGTGGTCATGTTTATTTTTGGATATTGTTTTATTACCTTGCAGAATGAAACAACAAGTTTTTGATTAATTTGAGGGTTTTTTTCATTATATTTAAGGTTTGTTCTCATACATTCATCATTAGTTTTTCAAAAATTATAAACCCTAACCCATAACTTTTTTATAATCATTTCTTAATTTTATTTACAGTTGTAGTCGAAAAGCTTGAAATTGATTTGATGGCGAATAAATAGAAGAAGTTGGATTCTTTAATTTCTAATTTATCTCCCTTCCATCAAATCTATTCGATGACGCCGCATTGAGCCGATTTCGCAGCCATATCTGATCTCGACGCGGGTGGGCTTATCGATCACATAATATATATAAAATTATGTGAATATATGTGTCTGATTATCTTATATCATCTAATCTGCCAATCTTTACTTTGATTGTAACCTTGATTGAAACCCTAAATCTATATTTTCGTCGATTTATGTAACATAATCCATCCTTTAATCGATTTTATAATATGGTTTCTCTTATATTCGATAATAATCTATAGGTTTATGAGTTTGATTGATGAAAAATTAGTTCGTTAAGATGTTTTGATTCATATCAGTTCCGCACTTTGATTTACCTTCTCTGCATGTTTGTTTACAGCTTCTTCATTCAACTTAATAATTAGGACTGATCAATCTATATCCGTGTTATATAGATTGGATTAATGATTTTATAATATTCTTGCATGGTGGCGTGGAGCAGGTGGATGGATAAGACTATTGAAATCAATCACTGAAGGAGAAGGTACGCACACACAAACTAAGTATTTTACTATATGTTTTGTTATCATTTAATTGGAGAAGCTTAGTTGAGAACTTCGATTTGTTTTGAAATATTATTTCTTCGTAACAGACGGGGTCTGAGGTTTTTAATTTCATTGTTTTGATTAATTTATTTTTTATTTTGCTATTTAGGTGAAATTGAAGTTCTCAACTTCAGGTGAATGATTTAAAAATATCGTAGGAAGCATTAAATATAAAGATGTGATGTTTTTGCCATATCACTATGTGACATTCCTATCTTTCTGCAAAAAGATTAAAAAAAAAAATAAAGAAAAAGCAGTTATGTTTGTATTTTACCATCCTAAACTTTAATATAACATTTTGTAAAGTTGTGAAGACTACATATTTTATAGCGTAATAAAAAAATAACAAAGCTGTAGTAAACTTGCAGCTCAAAAATGCATTAGAATTACATGCAATTTTTTGTACCATAACATTAAATAAGTAATATTATGTTTTCAAAAAAAATTTGTTGATTAAGTGTCTTTCAAAAAAATATTATGTTTTCTTACAAACAACTATTTCTTGGTATATTTCAGTATGCGTTCAATAGATGGTTTTGTTTAGAACATGTTTTTCGAAGCATGTCTTTTGCTGTTTCTTTTGACCGGCCAAAATGGTAAACTTATTTAATGTGCTAAAATTCCTTTTCTCACAAATCTGATTCTAATGTCCTGTGCACAGGGTTGTTCATTTCAGTTTTTAGCCCCCGCCAAAACCAAAACAAAAATCAAAGTTTTCAGTTATGAGTTTGTATTAACATATCAGTACTTTCTAATAATTCGACTATTGGTTTTTTGTTAACAACACATGGGTCAGTTTTTGTGTTTAGTTACTTTGGCTTAACCGGAATAATTCATAAAAAAAATAATACTAATATTATTTGACTTTAAACTTTTCCGATTTTAGCTAATGGGCTGAGAAATGAAGACAGACCTCTTCTTTTGTAAGGGTGCTCTTTGAACCGTTGCCTGCTATGTGGGACAAACATCTCATTTTATAAGAAAATAAGCACTTCAATTTATTAGTGAACACTGATGTTTGCTAAACTTGTGTCTACTCGTCTAAAGTCTCAAAATACAGACCAAAATTTCAACTCATCATTGGATTATATATTAATACTAAATAGTTGTAAATTTGTAATATTATATAGTTGTAGTGCTATAGGATTTATCAGATTAGCCGAAAAGCTTTTTCAGTTGACTATATAAAGCCGGGTATGGTTTTTTTTTGTTTTTTAACTCGACAACATGGGGCAGGTAATCGGGTCTGCGAAGGAGAGAAAATGGTAAGAAGCCAAGGGGCAAATTGGACAATTATTGTAGGGAAATCATAAGAGATGTTGGACGTGAGGACAAACAGCAACACTAGAAATTTGTGGTGCGGGTCAAATCTTTTGGTCAACGAGTTGCAATAAAAGCGGCAGATGACAGCAGATTCTCGCAACAAATGAGTCAAATTATATTGTTGGTCAAGATAGATTTGTGTTGTTGGAAAAAGTGTGTAAATTTTTTGGTTGTATAATTGTTTATTTGTTTCTGTCTTATGATCCTCATTATGTATCTTATTATCTAAGCTATAAAATTTGTAAATTGAAATGTTAGTTTAATTTTTGTTACCAACCCGTATCCGTGTATCACACGGGTTCTAACCTAGTATTTATATATGTATATGTATATATGTTGTCCATTTACTTAGGTATACACTTATATTGGATAAATAACTAATGCTGAGCGTCGGAGGGTGGTCCAGAGACACTGGTCACTCTCAGGCCCATTCTAAGAAGTTCATTCATGTTGTAGGAACAAGCAAAGAAGGTGATGAGCTAATGACCTGGAACGTTGAACATCTCTCATGATCAATATTTACTCTAGCAACATGTACTAATTTGTTGCCTACTTGGTAGTGGGCTTGTGGTTGTGGCTATTTGGACATAGGTATTAACTGCTGCATATCTAAAATGGATGAAGCTGACATATACGTACGTAGGAACTATAACGTATTATTGGCTTAGACCTCAAAGTGCGGAATCCAACAAGGTAGACAACACACAAGCAGCATTAAAGCTCATTTCATTAACTTCAAAAGATGATTCCAACATATTATGACAATGTCAAGGCTCTAATTCTCTCACAAGCTCTCTCTCTCTCTCTCTCTCTCTCTCTCTCTCTCTCTCTCTCTAACTACAAAAAGCTTCTGATCAGCGCATAAGATCAGCTATTTATAGACATGGACCAACTAACAATGGGGCGCGCATGTTTATGCGGCGCATAAGTTATATGCCACATAACTTATGCGATCCCTTAGTGACTTATACGCTAGATCTACAATTTACAATATTAAATGGCATTTAATACATCAAAATCAAATACAAGACCCTAGCTATAGATGTTATGCTCCAACAAACTCCCCATCAGATATTGCTAGGTCTTGGTCTTCTGGTCTTCACTCCTTCATCCCACACACAACCTTGACTTCCTGCTTAGCTTCAACTACCTCTTCAACATGATCCACCATTTCAGCAATGTTTGCTTGGAACACGGTGTTCCAGTTGAACCCCTCTCTACCTTAGATGCATGGCAGGCTTTGGTCTATGAGGTAGAAGCTTCAGCGTGTTTCTTCCCATTGTTTGATGATTCAGTAGCATTTAGTGTTGGTCTGTGAAAACTTTCATGTTTATAGTAATCCCGACCAAACGGATTTGTCCCGTTGTTACCAACCTCCTTGCTTGTGCACTCCCTTTTGAAATGACCTTTTTCCTTGCACCTGAAGCATCTCACCTTCGACTTGTCAAATCCTAGTTTTGACGGTGACTTATCCAGAACATTTCTCCCGATGATTTCCTTGAAACGATGTGCCCTCCGAATAACACTAGCCATGCACCAGCGGATGCCAATCATCTCCATCTCCTCCGGGTCTATCTGATCATAGTCCTCTTTGGTCATGTTGTAGGTCCCAATCATGCCCGCAATTGGACATTCATAGGACTCCAACACAGACCCTAAGAAAGCCATGTGTTCCTTCACATTTCAGGTGTCATCACGTTAGCATTCTTGATGTTTACAGAAATACTACACTACAACACATCATGGTTTTGTTGTTGAGAGCTAGAAGGTGCTTGATTGGTTGGAACAGTGCCTGAGTAATTGCTACTCTATTGAGGTGTAAGAGGCAAATTTCCCACAAAAGCATGTCATGTGCTTTCGATACAATAAGCAATTTGTATCTGGAAACTCCGTGTAACAACTGATTGAGAAATCTTGTAATACAGACAAATTTCTTTGAAACCACTGAGCTATTCATCTTCTGCTTTTTCCTCATCTCCGGCTCCTGAGCTTCCAATTTTTCAATAAAGCGAGCAACGTTCAATCGAGCATAAGCAACAGGGTTGGACTGTTGAATCACTATGAACGTACCCCACTCCTCAGGAAGTGCATCAGCCAGCTTATCAATGTATTCGTACTCCGGCTTGTAAATACCCATTCTTTTCATCTCATTAACTAGATGGCAATAAAGTTCAATCAACTGAGCAAACGTTTCTCCCTTAACTAGAGTAAAGATGTAAAATTCTTTCTTGAGAAATGCCATCTTGCTTTTTCTCATATCTGGTTTCCTCTATCTTTTTTCAACAGTGGTTGCCAGATAGAATAGCACGAGCCATTGTGCTGTAATAGTTGAAATATCTCGGCTTTGATGGCTTGCTAGAACTGGTTAAGCATTTTCTTCTCCCTTAAGAACTTAGATCTATCCCTCTCATCAATTTGGGATAAGCGATAGTTGCTACCGTTCTCATTTTTAGGGATCACATACTCCTCCTCAACAGTAGTCCAGGTTTCATAGTTTAAGGCTTGAACATAGATCTCAAACTTGTCAGCCCACAATAGTCTTCCATTCTTAACAAACAACAAATGGTCAAACATAATAATAACAATAATAAAAACAAACCACAAACGTACATGTATTTACCGGTAAAACATCACCGGAAACCTCAAAAATAAAATAAAGACAAATATAGTTTTTAAAGTGATGACAGCACATTTATTTTTTCTTTTTTGAGAATTAACATATTGTTGTTATCTCCAGAAACATCACATAAAACCTGTTTTTTCTTGGATTTATTACTTGAATTTGTAGCAGCATCATCATCAAATTCATAGATATCTCCAAGTTTCCTCTTTAAGTTGGAAGGTGGAAAACTCTAACGGTTTGTTTCACAATTTGAAATTGGAGTTAAGCGATTCTTACCGATAAATGATATAATTTCCTTCAAAAAAAATTATAATAAAGATGCTGATTGTTGCATATCATAGATATTAAAAATCGATGATAAATTGATAATACATATAAGATATTTGCAAAAGCGGAATAAAATCGATGATAAAAGGTTTCAAATATTATACAGATAAGATATTTGCAAAAGCGGAATAAAATCGATGATAAATTGATAATACAACACATTGATTGACTTTCTTGCTTGACCCGTATCTTGACTTTCACATGTATCCCTGCAGATTGTACTTTGACTTTCAAACATCTTTGCACTCTGACTTTTATTTGCGAAATAAATTGCAGCTCCAAACAATAGCACAAACGAAACTCCTCTTTAAAAATTCAAAACTATTGCAGTTTTTACCAGTATGAAACTATGCTTGCCTGACCAAACAGTTGATTTACAAAAACAAAAATAAAAAAAATCAGAACGAAAATGTTTCGGGTCAAAAAGTTCATGTTCTGACCAGAAACCATTCTGGTTCTTTAACTAACCCGTCTGACCCGTCCGTTTGCAACAACAAAGATACTAAAAAAACACGAACCTCTTGGGAAGAATGAGAAGCGTGTGGAGATAAGACATGAATATGCAAACATATCACGATTGCTGAACCTGAAATTGTGAAAAGAATACGCCTAAAAATGTATAGTAATGGATTTTAATCTATTTATTCAAAAACTTAGTACAAAGTTTGGGACTTCAGAACCATCATGACTATGAGACTCATTGGGTTAAAAAAAAGGATTAACATATCAACCCAGTAGTTTAAAAAAATACAACTCTATACACCACCGTTAAAGATTATATGATAGACTAACAAAAAACAAAGTTAATCACTTACTCCTTATGACACTGAACTTCTATAACCTCTCTTGGCATTTTAAAATCCATCACAACCTACAGAGAACCAAACATTTTTAAGAAAATATCATATTGAAAACCATATAATATTGAACTTATTTTGCATAAAGATCAGATAAGCAACATTTAAGATTTCTATTTTGAGATGCATATCAAATTCTACAAGCATCAGTTAAAGGGCCGTGCTGTAGGACCTTTAATGTAACTTATACTCAAATTCCAATAACAAAAGAGAGAAACCCACACACATTATATATACCTCAAATTGAGTAGTCAGAGTATGTGATTCTGCACTGCCAAATTCAACAATCAGAGTATATATACCTCATCTTCTCTTAAATAAGGAACACCTAAAAGACCATAATCATAATTAATGAACCCGGACACAATTTATATATGCTTGTTTAGAAACACAACCCGTAGTAGTCTAGTAGAAACACAACTGTAAGAAAATAATGAACAAACTTAATTCATTCATCTTCCTTTTACAAACCAGGGATGCACAATGCTTTCTTGCATACTCCTGGACGGACCAACTATGTAATTATCTCCACAACAGCTTCTTTTAAGTTCTGTTAGATCAGCATATAAAGTTGTTAAAGTAAACCAAATAGAATTCAAAGATCAGGTCAGTTTTCAAATTCATTACCATGAGACATGAAATTTAATCCTAGCGGAAAAACACACCCGCTTGGCAACTGAGTAGTAGGATCACTCAGCTCATAAAACAATGGATCGTTGCCTGTAACTGTAATACAATTACTTATTATGCAAATGAACAAAAATACAAATTTCATATCTTATTGAAACCTAAAATCATAAACATAACTTCAAATACTGTATATGTCATTGAGACCTTGAGAATTTTAACTTTTAACTTACCTTAATTGCCCTTCATGGCAGTGCTTGCCTTGAGATCCAATACAACATCATCGAAATCTATGCTGTGTTTTAACACCTAAAACATTCATATCGAATCATAATTATTAAAGTTAATCGATATTGAACAGCCAGCAACCTTATTTGAATTGAATCTATGAATCGGATTACAAAAATTGATAGGTTGGATTGTAAATTAAATCCGCTTACAAATAATTGATTGTTTAAATTGGATTATAAATATTAGATGAATCAGACTGTGTAACGATCAACATCCGATGTTGAAGATTGATCGATTGTTTAATAATTGACGTAAGCTTTTATATATACCTGTTGATGATTGATTGATTTCAAAGAAATTATGAGCAGAATGGGAAGACGGTGATTGTCTTCATTGCTAGGGTTTAGAATATCTAAATATTACGTAGAGAGTGGTGATTTTTGTTTGAAGAGATTAAAAAAAATTTAGAAAATGCCATGTGGCAATTTGGAGACTTTTGGGAATTATAAAAATGGAAGTTGTTTAAAAATCCATAATTTTATTAGGTAGATAGATACCATGAGAAGCAAAAACATAAATTTATTAAAACTTAATGATATATTGAAATCAACAAACAAGTTGTCTTGTCTAATAATTACTAAATTCAACATTCAACTCATTGAAATATTATCAAAAAAAAAAAAGTTAAACTTCAACATACAAGGAGTTTGGGACCTGAAAATTTATAAAACATATTAGTAAAAAATTGTATAATATTAAATAAAAAATAATCTTACAAACACATACCAAGATTTAATCTTTTTCATCAAAAGTTTCCGATGGAAGATTTATAAATACATTTTAACAGTTTTGAAATAAAAAATTGATTAGAGGCATAGAAAGTCATGGTAATAATAATAATAATAATATAATGAAATGATTAAGCGTATCGTTTAGTAGTAGATTAACTAGCAAGTGTAAAAGATTAACATGAAATAGTCATTGAAAAAATGTTAAAATATTTGAACAATTTGTAAATTTTAACATGTCATGACCGCTCATTTTACATAAATCTTGCTTTTTATAAAAAAAAATTGAACAAAAAACGAATAATAACATAGCTCGAAATATTTTGGGGGGGGGGGAGATAATAATAGTATTTTGGTGTTTTCATCACAAAAACCATTGCTAAAAAAGTATATATGTTAAAGCAAAATCAAACCCGAGCCGACCCATTTTAGGGTCTTCGGCAACCTATTCTTTTTGAGATTTGTTCTTGAGAACCTGCTCATTTTTTAAAATTAAAATTATTTGTTATTTGTGTTTGTATTATTAAGAAGTTATGAATTAGCTTATTTAAATAAACATAAATACAATTTAGATAGATTCTTCCTTAATAATAGTCGATAACTCAATCAACTCCATGTCCTAAAAAGCATAGCCTTATCTTACCACCACAAGTTGAAACCACTTTGTATGCAGCTAATTTTGCAAGCTGCCACAAACATGAACGCACAAGTCATCATAGTTGCATTTAGAACTATATGACCTTCAAAATGTTCAAAGTTAGATACATAATGTGTGTATAACATTATAATATAAGTTTAAAAAGAAGAGGATATTTTATCAAATGCACTAACATAGTATTAAAATTATCTTTTTTAAATGCAAAATTACCTGAACTGCAAATTGCCAGTGGCTCCTGCAACAGCTGTGACAACTGACAAGAACCACCTTTCCAGACTTCATCTACGCTGCCATAGCACCACAAAAATGAATCCAGAATCATGATGTCCATAATTAATGAAATAAAAAATAAAAATATTTAAAAAAGTAACATTTTCTATAGTTTTTAAAAGATTGGGTTTTGCGATTCAAAAAGGGGTAGCGGCGCAGCTTGTTGCCCGCTTGCCTTCTGTTTCGATGTAATCCAATAAACAATCAACAAACATTGCTGATAAATTTGGCAATATGATTTTTTTAAGACAGATTGAAAAAAGGTAATCAGGATTAATAGAGAAATTGACGTTCAAAGTCCAAAACTAAGCATAGCAACGGCTTCAGGGTCTTATTAATCTTCAACATGTTTACGGATTTATAATTAACAAAAAAATAAACGTATATTAACTTTGAATAAGAACAACATTAAGTTACAACTTTATATCATAAACTTATAATAAATCATGTTATAAACAAATCATAAATCTCAAAAAATATTCATCCATTTTTCTTTTCTAGAATATACCGTTGATTGATCTATTACCTCACTTTTTGATAGAATAAAACCATTTGTTTGTTACCTCCCCTACAACATGAGAAATCAAATTACTAATAGTGTCAATTAATAGCTGATAAAACTTGGAGCTAATTATTTCAGTTGATTGGCATTGCATTCGTAGGCTTTCAAAGAAGTTTGTTGAACCTATTCTTTCCCATGTGCTGATGTCCCAAAAAACACCGATTGATATTATGTCAAAGTCGTGTTATCATTCAAAAACCTTCTGAAACGGAAAATATGAGGTTTGAAAACAGTAGCTTGCATCCGGTTATCCTGAAATAAAATAAGAGTATAACAATAAGAAAACATCAACAAAGAATTATTGAATCGAGTACTAAATATTATATAGAATCAAAATAAAAAAGATTTATGGTATTACAAATTCATCCATGAGCACCATCACAATCAAGTAGTCCTCGTTGGCGTGCTTATTATACTTGATGGTCTAAACTCGTAACACTCTCACCTTGATAGTGCATGGAGAGGTTTAAAGAATATCAATTTCATTAAACACGGTAAAATTGTGAACCTCCTTTGAACTCTGTAAATAAAAATACCATAACACAGAATCAGATTTGTAACTAAGTTTGAATGCTATTTATATATGTAATTAGTAAATAATGGATGAAGAACTTACATTAGTTGTTGATAGAAGCTTCAAAGGCGGCCGATGGAGACAGTGTGAAGAATACCTTGTCGAATGCATGTTATATAGTGAATAGGTAGATGTTTATTTTAATAAAATTTCTTAAATTTAGAAAGACTTTTAAATTAAGAATAATTAGAAGAATCAATTTAATGTCTAAAGGAATAATTTTACAGAAATACCATTTCGAGATAAGTTTTACATCGGTCGACTCGTATCGTTCTTCCGATCAAAAGCCCTAAAACATCGGTTTGAAACTAGGAAAAAAACATGACGACGTTAAATATTTTTTAACGGAGGCCAGTGAGACAAAAATAGTTAAAAGGTGGGGCCATTGCTAGTGATTTTTAAAGGTGAGATTATTATCGACCAATACACAAAAGGTATGATTATTTATTTTCAATTTTTCCTTTAAAATATACCAACAACTTAATTATTGGCATTTCTAAATATAATGTAATTATAGTCAAACTCTAGGATTCAAAATTTATATATTTCATACAAAAATTTTTTATTGAAAATGGAATTTATGTAATTCTTAACAATAAGAATTATGAGTTGTGGATATATGTTATTATCGAAGGAGTAACGGTGAATATATATTGAATAATTAAAAAAACCTACAAAAAGTAATAACAAAAAAAACCTATAAACTTATCAGTATTATTATAAAGGGTATCATTAATCAAATTTAATAATTACGGTCATTAAGACAAACTCATTGTAAGGCCCCGAACCCGGTAGCCCTACTTTTGCGTCGGATTTACTCATAAACACAGTTCTTACAAATCAGAGTTCATTAAAACTTTCGCGGAATATAAAAAACTTTCATGAAACGTTACAGCAATCCAAAACTTGCATAATTAAACATTCTTGTCTTTCAAAATGACGTCAATTACATTAATACATCTTGAGTCTTCAGATGCCAATCTCCTATTCGCCCATCATGTGCCCGCTGTGCCCGCTCAAGCTAGCTGTCTCATTCTACTCACCTGCGTGCATACTAAAAGTCAGCTACGCTGAGTGAGTTCTAGTTAACCGGACGCCATACAATACATACACATACATACATATCCGAATATACATATCCATACTTAACTAGTTACCCTTCTGTTCTACATACATACTTACTACCATACATACATACATATCTACAATCACTAACCTCAGTCTACCGAGAGTACGTTCATAGTCCGCCGTCTATACCTGTACTCAAGGTCGTGAACACGTAAAAGGTCCGCAGTCCTTACCTATGTTCACCGTTTAGGGTACGTGCAAGGTCCGCAGTCCTTCCCTATACCATCCTACATCCACAACACGTACAAGGTCCACAGTCCTTCCCTATGTTGCAACCTAATTCATAGCACGTACGAGGTCCGCAGTCCTCCCCTATGCTACCACAACACAAATACAGCACGTATAAGGTCCACAGTCCTTTACTATGCTGATGCCTATCTGAAGTACGTATAAGGTCCACAGTCCTTAACTACGTTCTCATCTATCATCTATAACACGTATAAGGCCCACCGTCCCTATCTACGTTTACATCTATCATCTACATTACGTATAAGGCCCGCAGTCCTTAACTACGCCATCACCAGCCGAGTCTATGTCCGACAGAAGCTAGAGGGATTTGCCATCCTAACTTACTATGTCGAACGTAGAACTCACATACCATTCGTGTACCTGTATACACATACTTCACATATACAATAATTACATTATAGCATAAGAACACTCTAGGCGTTGTTTACATCATTCATTTAACAACCATACCCCTTGTCGATACGTGCAATATCCGAAGATCGTTCACGCCCCGACAAGTATTCATTTGTAATGTTCATACGTCTTCGATATATAATATTCGTACCTTTATTTTTAACCTGACAGTACGCGCAATATCCGAAGATCGTTCGCGTACCGACAATCAATCATTCATATCCATCACATATATCACATATGGCATACACTTATCACTTAGGATAAATGTATTAACAAACACATCGAGTATGCACACAGCCCCGAAAACATAACAAGGAATGGGGCTAGAAACTCACCTGAACTCTGCTTCTTCCTCCGATAGTTGTAATCCCTTCTTTAACTGAGCTCGGCTGACTGTATAAGTTACACGTATCAATACTCGCCTGATCTAATCTGGTGGCCTAGTATTAGCTTACTTTTACTTATCGTTTTTAATTTATTTTCTAATCGAACTTGACTTTAGGCGAAATTAAACCTTAGGCGAACTTAGCTTTAGGCGAAGTCAAACCTTAGGCGAACTTAGCTTTAGGCGAAGTCAAACCTTAGGCGAACTTAGCTTTGCAGGCGAAGTTGTCATAAGGCGAACTTAGCTTTGCAGCGAAGTTGTCATCAGGCGAACTTAGCTTTGCAGGCGAAGTTGTCCAGCTGCAGCTACTGTTCGTTCTTGAATCCCTTAATCATCTTTGTTTCTTAACCAAATAACTCGATTTAGGTATCCACGGAATCGTCTGACCAGCGCCTACAAACCCCAACCATCAAATCGACCTAACGTTGATGTTTAAAGGGTGCGATTTAGGCATATAGGTTACGGGTTCTTTTATCAATCGATTAACCCATCAAATCATAACCATTTTCAGTAAGTTTAGCTTTGTTGGATTCGTTTTTAACATACAAACACAGATCTATCATTTCTATACTAATCCAAACCTAAACGAACAAGTTCTCGATATAAACGTACCGTAAATGAGTCGAACTACGAACACGAGCTGGTCTTGTTGCTTTGGTTCGTCACGACGATCTAGCACCAACAAGTTCGGGTCCTCGCCCATGGATCTTGGTTCGGGTTGTGTGTGTTTTGGGTGTGTAGAGATTATGATGGAAATAAAATGAGGGTTTAGGGTTTTAGGTTGGTTTAGGGGATATTTACATCTCTTAAAGCCCATGGACCTAAAGCCCATTCTTATTTAACCCATCTCAATTAATCTAAATCCATGATCCGTTCTTTACTCGATATTAATTAATTAATAACGCGAAATCACTAAACGTAACTTTCTTTATTCAACATTATAAATTTTAGGATGTTACAAGTCTTCCCTCCTTAAAGAGGTTTCGTCCCCGAAACCTAGCTTATTCCTTGTAAAAGGAATACCTTTTTCTTTATAATCGCACACTTTATTGAATCACCTTTGCTTTATGAGTTATCCTTCTTACTCCCGACTTTGCAGCCATCGAATGGTGGTCATGTGTTTTAGCTATTTAAGGTAGCTTGTCCATGAGACCCTCGATGTACCAAGACTCATCTCATCCTTCCAAGGGCTTCGATTAGTACTTTTAACACTATTGTCTAAAACAACATTTCATCATAACATAATAATCATTCATAACCAAACTCAATATATTACACGTCACTGATAAACATAAGTTTAAACCTTAACACAAAACAAGTTCTTAAGTAATGTAATTTAATAAAACCATTGCATGAGCAATTATTCCTTCATCAAGTGTTCCTCTCTGCAGTTTCCCCAAGTCTTTATCCTTTTGCACCTCCCGCCCCTGATTCCTTGCAATCCCTAGCCATGTGGTCAGTTTTTCCGCATTTGTAGCACTTTGGACGATCAGGGCATTCTCGAGAGTAATGCCCACTCTTTCCACACCGATAGCACCTGTCTGTCCCAGTCCTGCATCCTCCCTGGTGTACTTGCCCACACGTCTTACATGCATCCTTGTTCCCAACCTTGGCCTTCCTCTCATCAGTTGTTGTCACCATTTCGCCAGACCGCTTAGCAGAGGTAGCCCATTTCTTCTCCTTCTTTTCCTCCACCACCACATCGTCCTTAGCCAGGTCAGCATAAACCACTTCTGCAAGTTCAACAGCAGAGTCAAAAGTAGCAGGTTTATTTGCCCTGACTAACATGCGGACTTTTTGTGGCAATCCCCTCACATAACATTTGATTCTCTTGACCTCAGTGTCAACCATATCAGGCACCATCCTAGATAGTCGGTTGAATTCAGTAGTATACTCACGATGCGTCATCATACCGGCCTTTAAATTCAGGAACTTCATCTCCGCCCTTTCAACCTCGGCATCTGCACATAACTTCTTCATCACCAACTCTTTCAGATCGTCCCATCTCAACGCCTTGATCTCATCCCTAGTCTTTCTCTGCTCCACACTTTCCCACCAATACATAGCTTCTTCCTCAAATGACTGAGTAGCATAACCCACAGCTTGGTCGGGACGGCATTCGCTAATGCGGATAATCTTGTCCATAGTGGTTATCCATTGGAGAGTAGCGATTGCGTCTCCCAAACCAGTCAGCTTCGGCGGGTCGCGTCCTTTGAAGGACTTGTAGTTACACCCGCCTCGACCTCTCTTCCTGTCATCAACTTTCACAAACCTTACCTCACTTGAATCACCCCTTTCCCTCTCATCATCCTTTCTACCATTACCACCCGCCCCTTCAATAGTTCTTTCACGGCTTCCAGCAGACCCTCCCAGAGTAATATTCTTCACAGCAGTGGCTACAGCTTGAACAATAGCTGCTTGAATTGCGGGATCCAGTTGAACTCCTTCATTGTTTTCCGGGTTTCTTCCAGCTGCGCTTCCTTCAGCTTCGGTGTTGGAAGCTGTCTCAACCGAAGGTTGCTGGACACGACGAGGCCTGCCGCATCGTCCAGTGCGACCTCCGGCTCCAACAATGTCTCCAGCTCCTGCCATCGTATTCTAAAAGGGAAAACACAAACATCATCACTCAAGGAACTATTTAGTACAAGGATAGCAAGGCTAACAGGTAATAACAGTGGCCAGCTGTGACTAGCTGATCACGTTGCTTTCCGTGTCCTATACACTTCCCTTTATGAGTCTATTTGTGCTGGTTCTACTAAAGCAGTTAGTCAAATCAAACAATCAATTATTCCTATCCCTATCGTTCACGTATCTTTTCTTTCTCATTAACATATATCATTTAATCATACACTTTACCTTTACTAATCTTGCTTGAGCGACACATGGCATTCTTGAACTGGCATCTTCTTTCCTTTCTTACTTAAATCTCATTCTCTGTTCGAGTCTAAGCATGTAGGATGCTTAAATCTCTCGAACTTATGCTCTGATACCAACTTGTAAGGCCCCGAACCCGGTAGCCCTACTTTAGCGTCGGATTTACTCATAAACACAGTTCTTACAAATCAGAGTTCATTAAAACTTTCGCGGAATATAAAAAACTTTCATGAAACGTTACAGCAATCCAAAACTTGCCTTAATTAAACATTCTTGTCTTTCAAAATGACGTCAATTACATTAATACATCTTGAGTCTTCAGATGCCAGTCTCCTATTCTCCCACCATGTGCCCGCTCAAGCTAGCTGTCTCATTCTACTCACCTGCGTGCATACTAAAAGTCAGCTACGCTGAGTGAGTTCTAGTTAATCGGACGCCATACAATACATACACATACATACATATCCGAAGATACATATCCATACTTAACTAGTTACCCTTCTGTTCTGCATACATACTTACTACCATACATACATACATATCTACAATCACTAACCTCAGTCTACCGAGAGTACGTTCATAGTCCGCCGTCTATACCTGTACTCAAGGTCGTGAACACGTAAAAGGTCCGCAGTCCTTACCTATGTTCACCGTTTAGGGTACGTGCAAGGTCCGCAGTCCTTCCCTATACCATCCTACATCCACAACACGTACAAGGTCCACAGTCCTTCCCTATGTTGCAACCTAATTCATAGCACGTACGAGGTCCGCAGTCCTCCCCTTTGCTACCACAATACAAATACAACACATATAAGGTCCACAGTCCTTTCCTATGCTGATGCCTATCTGAAGTACGTATAAGGTCCACAGTCCTTAACTACGTTCTCATCTATCATCTATAACACGTATAAGGCCCACCGTCCCTATCTACGTTTACATCTATCATCTACATTACGTATAAGGCCCGCAGTCCTTAACTACGCCATCACCAGCCGAGTCTATGTCCGACAGAAGCTAGAGGGATTTGCCATCCTAACTTACTATGTCGAACGTAGAACTCACATACCATTCGTGTACCTGTATACACATACTTCACATATACAATAATTACATTATAGCATAAGAACACTCTAGGCGTTCTTTACATCATTCATTTAACAACCATACCCCTTGTCGATACGTGCAATATCCGAAGATCGTTCACGCCCCGACAAGTGTTCATTTGTAATGTTCATACGTCTTCGATATATAATATTCGAACTTTTAATTTTAACCTGACAGTACGCGCAATATCCGAAGATTGTTCGCGTACCGACAAGCAATCATTCATATCCATCACATATATCACATATGGCATACACTTATCACTTAGGATAAATGTATTAACAAACACATCGAGTATGCACACTGCCACGAAAACATAACAAGGAATGGGGCTAGAAACTCACCTGAACTCTGCTTCTTCCTCCGATAGTTGTAAATCTCTTCTTTAACTGAGCTCGGCTGACTGTATAAGTTACACGTATCAATACTCGCCTGAATTAATCTGGTGGCCTAGTATTAGCTTACTTTTACTTATCGTTTTTAATTTATTTTCTAATTGAACTTGACTTTAGGCGAAATTAAACCTTAGGCGAACTTAGCTTTAGGCGAAGTTAAACCTTAGGAGAACTTAGCTTTAGGCGAAGTTAAACCTTAGGCGAACTTAGCTTTGCAGCGAAGTTGTCATCAGGCGAACTTAGCTTTGCAGCGAAGTTGTCATCAGGCGAACTTAGCTTTGCAGGCGAAGTTGTCCAGCTGCAGCTACTGTTCGTTCTTGAATCCCTTAATCATCTTTGTTTCTTAACCAAATAACTCGATTTAGGTATCCACGGAATCGTCTGACCAGCGCCTACAAACCCCAACCATCAAATCGACCTAACGTTGATGTTTAAAGGGTGCGATTTAGGCATATAGGTTACGGGTTCTTTTATCAATCGATTAACCCATCAAATCATAACCATTTTCAGTAAGTTTAGCTTTGTTGGATTCGTTTTTAACATACAAACACAGATCTATCATTTCTATACTAATCCAAACCTAAACGAACAAGTTCTCGATATAAACGTACCGTAAATGAGTCGAACTACGAACACGAGCTGGTCTTGTTGCTTTGGTTCGTCACGACGATCTAGCACCAACAAGCTCGGGTCCTCGCCTATGGATCTTGGTTCGGGTTGTGTGTGTTTTGGGTGTGTAGAGATTATGATGGAAATGAAATGAGGGTTTAGGGTTTTAGGTTGGTTTAGGGGATATTTATATCTCTTAAAGCCCATGGACCTAAAGCCCATTCTTATTTAACCCATCTCAATTAATCTAAATCCATGATCCGTTCTTTACTCGATATTAATTAATTAATAACGCGAAATCACTAAACGTAACTTTCTTTATTCAACATTATAAATTTTAGGATGTTACACTCATATGATATAGAATAAACCGAAACTTAAATTTTGGCAGTTCCAAATACTCTAAATACGATTTAATTATTGGCAATTCAAAATATAGTATAATTCTAGTCAAACTATAGGATTCAAAATTTAAAATTTTCATACCAAAATCAGTTGTGGGTGTTAAATATGGAAGGAGTAACACTTAATATCTATCAATTAATTGAAAATAAATTCTACAAAAAAGAATAACATAAATAACCAATAAACTTACAAACTTATCAATATTATTATAAGGGGTATAGTTAAGTATTATTTGTGAATCCATAAGGATGAGTATGCTCATCAATCATAACTTCATATGAACAACGTGATTAAGAAAAATAGCATCCACAACATAGCTAACAAATCATCAACATAGTAACAAAAATTAGTCTACCAACAGGTTATCATCAACCAATAAAGAACTATTCTATCGTGTCAGTGATAAGTAAGAGAATCAACTTTAAAATAACGAAAACTTAAATGTCGTCGAACTGGAATTGAAGCTTCTATGTATAGTCCTTCCAGCTAATCCGAATATAAGAATTGGTAATTTAGGATCTTGATTGAATTCTTGTGGAAGAAAGATACAATTTCTAATTACACAGAGTGTGTTTGAAGAACAGAATATAGAACTATAAATTGAATTTATTATAGACTTGAACCATACTAAATAGATTGAATACAAAAAACAAAACTAAATTAAGAAACTAATAACACTAACATAGGGAGAAATCGGAGCCTGCTTTACAGATTGAAGTTGGATTGATCAAGAATTAAATAAATCAATCATTATCGTTGAGAGAAATTAGATCCTGTCGATACTGTGAAGAATCTTATAAACACACAGTACATATCCTGTGAAGATAACGATTGAGATAGATGGGATATTAGGGTTACATAAATAATGATGAATATAACGATTGAGATAGATAGGATATGGGGTTAGGGAAATGATGAACGAGTTAATGTAATGTAATCGGAAGTGGAGCAATCTTCCTATACTATTAAATCAATAGAGTTCATGGACACGTGGCCTCCTTTTATTATTCCAACCCTATTGCTTCCATATATATCAACACCTTCTTTGATTTTCTTCTCAATTAAATAATTCAAAAAGAAATTCATTTAATAACAACCATTTATGTTTGTCATTTAATAAGAAACCCCCAAGTAATAAATGAGGAGCCTTTGAAACAAGGGCACAAACTCATTTTAGAAGATACCATCAAATCCGTAGGATAATACCCACGAAAATTAAAGGAATTAATGAGAAGTCTGCATTCCGAATTCAAGCAATCTGGTGGCTCTAAAGGGACGGGGGAGCGACGTGAGAGCAACACGTACGATTTTATGATAGACAATTATATAGATAGTTAGATATCTATAATATATAACTAGATTTTATCCCCCGTATTTACGGGGGTTGTTTTACATTATTCATTTCAATATTTATATATGTATATTTGGATTTTAATTTTATTTATTGTAAGAAAGTTAATAATTAATATACTTGAGGTTTGATGATGAAATGATTTCATAAATAAATGATATGTTATTATTCGGTTTAAAAGCTATATGGGTTTGATGATACCCATTACCTATTTGTTTTCTTTATTATACAACTTTTTCTTAATTATAAATAATATCTTTTTTTAAATAAAATAGGATATTAATTTTTAGTATATCCCTATTTTATATGATTTTCATATCAAATATTTGATGAGATTAATTTTTAATATAATGAGATGTTATAATCCATTTAAGAGCTATATGGGTTTGGTGAGATCTTTACCCGTGAATTCGAGTCAAATACGTGAGAAGTCTTCATTTATAAATAAAGCAATCTGATGGCTTGAGAGAATGGTTGTTTTCATTTTTTGTTTTTTAATATTTACTTTTTGGATTTTAATTTTCTTTATTATAAGAACGTTAATAATATACTTAGGGTTTGATGATGAAAGAGTTTCATAAAAAATGATATGTTATAACCCGTTTAAAAACTATCTGGATTTGGTGACCCATGATTCGCTTATGTTTTTTACTGTAAAATTGTTTATTAATTATAAATAATATTTTTCTTTTTAAATTGGATATTAAATTTTAGTATATCCCTATTTTATAGGATTTTCCTATCAAATAATTGGTATGAATAATTTTTAATTTAATTTGATATTATAACCCGTTTAAGAGATATCTGGTTTTGATAAGACCCATACCCATGAATTTGGGTTAAATCAATAAGAGACCTCCATTTAAAAATCTAGCAATCTGGTGGCTTCCAAAAAAAGGGGGAGCGACCACATCGCGACACATAGGATTTTAGGGTTTTCTTTTGTATATATTATAGATTGAAAACCCTAAAATCCTACGTGTCGCGATGTAGTCGCTCCCTCCTTTTATGGAATCCACCAGATTGCTTGATTTTTAAATAGAGGTATCTCATTGATTTAACCCAAATTCATGGGTATGGGTCTTATCAAAACCAGATAGCTCTTAAACGGGTTATAACATCTTATTAAATTTAAAATTAATCTTACCAATTACTTGATAGGAAAATCCTATAAAATAGGGATATACTAAAATTTAATATCCAATTTAAAGAGAAAAAGATATTATTTATAATTAATAAACAATTTTATAGTAAAAACCATAAGCGGGTCATGAGTCACCAAATCCAGATAGCTTTTAAACGGGTTATAACATATCAATTTTTATGAAACCGTTTCATAATCAAACCCTAAGTATATTATTAACTTTCTTATAATAAATAAAATTAAAATCCAAAAAGTAAATATTAAAAAATGAAAAATTTAAAACAACCATTCTCTCAAAGCCATAAGATTGCTTTTTTTGTAAATGAAGGTTTCTCATGCATTTAACTCGAATTCACGGGTGAAGGTTTCACCAAACCCATATAGCTCTTAAACGGGTTATAACATCTCATTATATTAAAAATTAATCTCTTCAAATATTTGATATGAAAATCCTATAAAATAGGTATATACTAAAAATTAATATCTTATTTTATTTAAAAAAAGATATTATTTATAATTAAGAAACAATTTTATAATAATGAAAATAAACGGGAAATGGGTATCACCAAACTCAGATAGCTTTTAAACCGCAATATAACATATCATTTATTTGTGAAACTATTTCATCATCAAACCTCAAGTATATTAATTTTTAACTTTCTAACAATAAATAAAATTAAAATCCAAATATACAAATATAAATATTGAAAAAGAATAATGTAAAATAACCCGTAATACGGGGGATAAAATCTAGTATATATATATATATATAATTACTCTACTTGATTCCCACAATTAGCATATTAATTTTATTTGTACGTTAACTTTCACCAACATATATATATATATATATATATATATATATATATATATATATATATATATATATATATATAGCAAAGTTATAATAAAAAGTAAGTTTTTTCTAAAAAGTGTAGGAAGAGTTTTGGTCCGTTAGATTTAAAGATCGTGTAAGGATAGAATTGTAATTATTGATTTTTGTTTAGTAGGAATGTAAATAGCTCACATAATGTTATCCCTATTTTCTTGCTAGTCAATCATCCATCAATCCAGTTATTTACGATATTTTTTTTCAATTCGACATCAAAATTAAAATTTAACACCTATTTTTTAGATCTTATATTGGATTAACTAAGAGAAAGAGAGAGAGATCTAAAAGCAATAGAATTAAAATTTTCGCGGTTGATGTCCAAAGCCAAGATCTAAAAGCAATAGAATAAATATAGATATATTTAGCACCTAACATATTATAAATACAACAAAATATATCAAAAATTAGTATGTTGCAACCTTTCCATCATCAGGGAGGGCAAGAGCGGTGGACAAAAGCGAATAGCCAGTATAGACACCGATCTCCATAGTGTTCTTGGCATTGATGAGTTTGAGAAGCATGTTCAAAAATTGTCCTTCATCGGCTGATGGAGTCATAAGGTTCCTGTTTCGTATCACAAACAAACAAGACCTTAGAAATAAAAAATAAAAAGGGCTAACGGCGCAACTTAACTTGTTGTCCTAGAAAGAATCACTTGTAAATTGTATATTCTGCATGTTTTCTAAAAGTGGTTTGTTTTAAGGATTATGTTTCTTACCAGGGAGTTTAGCGGTAACCTCGCGTAGCTCTTTCATGGGTGCGGGTTCTCTTGGGTAGACACTGGTTTCAAGAATGTATTGGTAAAGTGCATCACTTTGAAGAAGGCTTTTGTGGCCAACTTCTTGGTGTTTAGCAGGTTGGCTATCGCTGCCGCTGTTGACCGTTGCCATGAGATTGGATGTTTGTGACTTGAAATAAAAAACTTGTAATGAAAATGAAGTGGTGAGATTAAAATAAATAGAAGGGGTAAAGAGCATTTATAGGGCGATACTTGGATGGGTAGACAAGGGTTGGGATGTTGGTTGGTGAAGTGGGAGGGACTTTGCTTTCCATGGTGAGCAAGAAGTTGGTGATACACGTTTACCTTTTCTTATTTTGATTCATTTATTCTCTATAATTTAGCAATTTAAGAGAATATTTAGTCACCAAACATTTGACATTCGTATCAACGGATATTATCTTAAACGTCGCATGTTTAATTGTAATTCCTCTTAAATTCGTAATCTATACGCTCAAAATGCGTTAATGGTGTTTAAGGTTTTTTTTCTAGATACATATCCAGTGTTTTTTTTTCTCCACTATTTATATAGGATTTGAATAGAGTATGATATTTAGTATTTACGAGAGAGGCGTGACATCCGCCACATAGGGGGCGCAAGGAGGATGCGACGGTGGCATAGTGGAGGTGATCGTGGACACTACTAGGACAAAAAAGGGGTTGATTTCTTTTTTTAAATTATTAATTGATATATAATAAATTACTTCACTTCAATTTGTTCCAAACTATATTTCACATATATAGCATATGTTATTCTTTTGTGAAATATGTAACCCTCTACCGTCCATGTGACACTGTCAAATTTATTGGAAAGATTAACAAAGAATGAAACATGTGTGTGAACCTTGAAAAACAACAAATTCTTAATAAAAAGGTTGCTTAATATTGGGCTTTTTGGATGTCACCAAAAGCACTTGTTTTCTTCTTAATTTATGTCATTTTTGACTTATAAAAAATATGATAAGTGCGTTGTGGTTGGTGAAAAGCATGAAAAAAGCAAGACAACAAAGTTGGTGAACCTGTTCACCAACTTTATTCGCTGCTCCACATCTTGACTTTCACTCAATTTCTCGATTAAGATACGTTTTCTTTTTCTATTTTTAAAGAATAACAAATACACCCTAAATTAGCTAGATCTTAATACTCCAAACATCATCAACTGGCTGATAATACTTTATGCTAACAAATTAAATGTAAATAAAACCATGATTTAAAGCCAACAATTTGAACTTGAAGCTAATTTATGATTCTATTTACGATTTTTTTTTTGGGAATATTGGTTTTAAATAATTCCAATTATGACCTATTGATAAATATCAGTCTCAATTTTACATTTGACTTCTAACAATCCCAATTATTAGTGTATTTGTTTTTAACAGGCTGCGACTAACGGATGATTAACTCTGTTAGTGTTTGCTGATTTGGCGCGCCTAATTGTCAAAAAATTGTTTATGTGGCAGCTTAGGTGGCAACCCCAACAACATAACTTTTCTCTACTTTTTTCACTTCACGGCCACCCACTTCCACCACTGGCCACCATCGCCACACTAGATTTTCCATCACCACCGCTACACCAGAGTAGACTTTCCGCCACGGCTGCCACATCAGACTTTCCGCCACCACCGCTGCTACAATAGATCTTCAGTGACTCTTGAACCGGAAAAGGTAATGCCTTTCCAGTTTTCAGCACACGGGTCGCCACCGGTAGAGGTCCATTTGGTTAATTGACCCGGATAATTTAAACTCTGATACATGGCATACAAAGCAGAGAGTACACATACATAAATGATAATAAAACCCCAACATAATAAGATGAATAATATAAGAAATATAAAACCCTAAAGGCTTAAAGATTAAAGATTGATACTGACCGTTGGATGGATCTGTGTCGGCGATGATCGAGTTAGGGGCAAGGAGGAAGATGAATAAGAGGAACAGTGCCATTGCTGCCGATACTTAGACTATCGACAAATAACAACAAGAAGAAAAGATTCAGAAGGCATGCATTTGATCAGAGTAATTTATTTAGGGATTTAATGTTTGTTTTTCGTGTGAATTGATTGAGGAACAGCAAGAGCAGATGGCAATAGAATAAGTTAAGTTAAGGTACTCTCGTGGTGGCGGTGGTGGTGGAAAGTCTGGTGTGGCGGCGGTGGCGGAAAGTCTACTCTAGTGTGGCGGCGGTGGCGGAAAGTATGGTATGGCGGCGGTGGGCGGTGGTGGAAGTGGGTGTCCTTGAAGTGAAAAAGGTAGAGGAATGTTATGTTGTTGGGGGTTGCCACATAAGTTGCCACATAAACAATTTTTTGACAATTAGGCGGGCCACATCAGCAAACACTAACGGAGTTAGTCATCCATTAGTCGCAGCCTGTTAAAAGCAAATACAACAATAGTTAGGACTGCCAGAAGGTAAGTATAAAATTAGGACTGATATTTACCAATATGCCATAGTTAAGATTATTTAAAACCAATATTTTTTTTTTGTTTTTATGAATTGTTAGTAGAATTTAAAAGTTTAAACTCTCTTGAACCGAGTAGATTGAAAACCCACTTATTTTCATTTAACTTTGTCTACATAATGTTTTCTTAAACTTTCTTAACCATCATCTTTTAATATAATCTTTTGTTAAAAAAAAAAAATTCCTTCTGACTTTTAGTTTTGTAATCAAAGACAATTTAGCTCATATTACATTTAATTTTCACTTGATTTCGTTACATGGATGATATATTTCCCTATTTTGCTCGTAGTCATATTGTGAGCAGAACTCACTGAGAAGCAAGTTTAAATCTATTATATGCTAATTATGTCAAAAACCAGTTTTGAACATCAAATTTAATTGAAGAAACACTGGTTCAACCCTTAGCTTACGTTATTAGTCCTTAAGCTAGAGTTAGTATTTCCCATGGGGGTAAATTGTTAAAATAGTGAATCGTTACCTCTCAAATCACAGAGCGACCCAGGCGTTGTCACACCCCAACCTAATGCGAAAATGTCGCGACGCTAACTGATTGTTTACAACTCACAAGACACTAACATAACAATATTAATGACAATATCTATATTATTTTATTAAATCAACCAAGTGCACAATTCAGAAGAAAAATACAAAAAGAATCGAAAACAAATACAAGCTTGGTGTCTTTTTATTTAATAACCTAAAAGTTAAATAAATTAAATTCTTCAATTACTTCAACCATCCAAGATAAACATCCTACAATGTGCATAAAAATAGGTTTGTCGACATCACATGTTGAGTAAGTAATCAACAGATTTGATAATAAATATAATATTTAAGAAATATACAAATCAATATCATGCGTATCAATAATAAAATATTGAGCAAATAATTGGTGTCGTTTGGCCATTGTTTAGCGAATCAGGCTTTGGCTACTAACACGAAATAAATACAAATAATGATGTTGGTTGACAATTTCCTAGCGAATCAGGCTATGGCTACTAAGACGGCGTATGACAAATGCGATACACTATGATAGCCCTCTCCGAATGCGATTAAAGTAAATCAATTAAACAAGTAGTAAATAAGAATTTAATCGTTCAACCACACAATATTCATGATTTGCAAGTGATGCATTAAGTATTATATGGTACGCATGAGGTCCCCAAAGATTTAAAAATAGTAAAAGAGATGAGTGATTACTCACCTTATTAATTAGGCAAGATAATAAAAAAAATAAGATTAAGCGACAAATTTAACGTGCTGACTGATCTGACAAAAAATAACCTGTAACTTTGAGATAATAAACTGGAATTAAAAACGAGAACATAGTCGCAAGAATCAGGTCAAACGAATGTATAAAACTCAAGATATACAACAACAACAATCATACCTAGTAAATCCCACACATAGAAAAACTATTAGTAGGGTATGGGGAGGGTGGGATGTAGGCAAACCTTACCTCTATCCCTGGCGAATAGAAAGGCTGCTTCCAAGGGACCCCCGGCTCCAAAAACAAACAACATAATAGTAGAATAGTAAATAACGTATAAAATAGACTATTGGGAAAGTGTAATCTTTAGTACTAACGAGAAAAAAAAAGTAGATAGAATAATTATAATAAATAGCAGTATTAGTAGTAAGATAAACAATAATAGTAAGAGAAACAAATTATACTAAGGAGGTAAGGTTATGACTCTAAGACGTATTTCCAAAAACAAACTATATCATCTCCCTAGAAGTCCTTAACCTTAAACCTACGTCTCCAAGAAGCCCTATCATCAACCATATCCTCGAAGAGATGCAGGTTTATTAAATCATGCGTAATTGTATCATCCCAAGTCAATTTGGGTCTACCTCTACCCCTCCTACCCTCTATAGTAATGTTTTCTACTGATCTAACAGGATATGTTGTAACACCCGTTAACTCCGGTTTAAATAACTAAAGCTTTTAGAGTATGTATAACTCTCGGGACTTAACCGACGTTTCTAGAAAGCCTTCACGTCATTCCGATACGTTAAAGAATCTAACTATTCCTTCTATTTTGCCTTACACTTAAATCTGCAAGGACTAGAGTGTAATATCTTAAGTTATAACATAAAAAAAAATAAAACCCTAGCCCCTTTTTGAAGCTGGCGATCGGCAGAAAGAAGCAACAACAAGACCACCGATTTTCTTTTTGTAGCCAACTTTAAGCCTTATAACTTCAATTCAAGGTATGTACTACAATTCCCTAAGTCTTTTTCACTTTAATTGACCCTCATATTGCGCGTATTGATCGAAAAACGTCTTGTTGTAGGCTAACCGGGTGGCTGCCCAATTGAACTTTTCCGGGGCTGTTTTGAGTGAAGTTTTCGCATCAAAATCCCTCTAGGTATGACATGTACATCATATTATAATTTCATGGTCATTGGAGGTGTTTAGGTTGGTCAATTGATTTTGGTTCGAAAACTAGGGTTTACCGGGTGTAGAATTGCAAATTGTTGAGCTTGATGCGTTAGTTGATCGGATGACCGACCGATTCAGTTTGTGCAGCCCTAGGGAGGTTTAAGGGCTGTGGAAAAATTATTTTTTTGGTGCTCGGGGCTGTCGGGGTTAGTGCTTCGTCAATCGAGTCGGCGGTGCGCGAATTTTCGTTTAAATGTTAAAGTAAGTGTTGTAAAAAGGATCCGTCAACCCTATCAACTCGGGTGACATATTTATGATGAATGAAAAGGTTTAAGACGGAATTTGGTCCATTCGGGGCTGATTTGGTTAACAAATGGTTTTAAGGATTATTTCACGCCCATTCGACCCGATTTGACTATCTTTGGGCCTTGGGCCAAGTATTGGGCCTTGGGCCAAGTTGTTGGGCCTTGGGCCAAGTTGTTGGGCCTTGGGCCAAAGTGTTGGGCTTGTGCGGCCCATTAGGCTAAAGTGCTCCTACAGTCAAGTTTAGTAACGCGTTATATATAATTTACAGGCCCTTGCTTGTGATTTTACCCTTAGGAACTTCCTAGCTCGTTGCAAGTATTCGATCGATATCAGGTGAGTTCATGATGCTCCTTTTTACTCTTTTAAGTTTGGGGCTAGCATGCACACCCAAGAGTTTTTCTTACTTGATGAAATGTTTTGAATGGTTTTTCATAGGCTTGCTAGTATTGGTAGGCCTTGGAATGTTATAGAATGTGTATGTATATATATATATATATATATATTTAGAATGGCCAATATTTGGCGAATGTTGTAGTCGTCTCGACTACTGAATGTTGCGTATGCCTACCTTGTGTTTGTATGCGCCGAATGTTACGTGTTTGGGTTGTACGTTTGCTCGACCCTGAATGTTTGTAGTCGTTTCGACTATTGAATGTTGCGTATGCCTACTTTGTGTTTGCATGCGCTGAATGTTACGTGTTTGGGTTGTACGTTTTCTCAGCCCTGAATGTTATTTATTAAATGTTATATATATATCTATATATCTATATATATAGTAATATATATAGGAATGCACGTATTGAGATGCTTATGCGTAAGAATGACTATTTATCGAATGTGGTGACCTAACCGATGTATTTCCAGTTACCGTTTTAAAACCGTTGGAATGATTATTTACAAATTTTGTTACTTATTTAAAAATTGAACTCACTCAGCTTAAGCTGACTTTGTGTGCATGTTAGTGTAAGTTTCAGGATTTGGAAGAGGATGCCTTATCGCTTGGACGTGCACAGAGCTACTTAGATGGTGAAGGGCATACTGGAATGAAGAATTGTTATGAATATTTTATTTCAAGGAAACTTATAAAAGTTATATTTACTTTGGATTTTGGGCAAAATTCCCGGGTTTCGGGAACTTATTTCATTTTTCATGTTTTCCGCAAAATTGATACTCTGATACGTTGGTTTTAATGGAAGAAACCGTTTTCAAGTTTAATTATTTTCCTAAGTGTTTTGTATGATTACCAACTGTGGGATTCTCGGGGTTCGGGGCCTTACAAGTTGGTATCAGAGCCATGGTTCGAGGGATCCGAGCATCCCCGAATTCTTGGACTCGAACTGTAAGAAAAAAAGACCAGTATGCCCACCACGAGTAGCTGCACGCCAAGAGGTAACTTTAAATTATTTAGTCATTCCTTTGAATTTGAAAGTTTCCAGTATGTGATTAATTGTAAAGTGTTAGATAGAATGCTAATGTGGTTAGGGGCAAGGGGTGCTTAGAACGGGCCGGTGAAGTAAACGACTAATAACACTTGATCAACGTTAATAGCAGTTTACCCTTACCTTCCATGTTTTAAATACCACTTGTGTCTGACTATGTTAGGGTTCCGTCTTTGTAGGGATAGGATTTGGCTAACTCTTGAGTCGTTAGCGCTAAAGTTTATCTTATTCCCTAAATTCTCCTGTTCGTTTCCCATCCTCTTGAACGCTTTGCGCGTAATTGTTTAGCTGAGGCGTAGCATACTCTCACTCTGGGTTCCTTAGTACTTGACCGCTTAAATTCCTCGCTCCTTCAAGAATGTATGAGCAACTGTTTAGCTAAGTAGGAGCGTGATGTTATCCCAGATACCTTTCTACTTGATGAATTACCGGCGTCAGTCTTATTTGATTCGGGCGCCAGTAGAAGTTTTGTGTCTACCGTTTTCTGTTCCTCATTGAATAAATCACCCGAGCGCGTAGTCGATGTGTTTGAGGTTGAGGTCACCGTAGGAAAATCCTTGTCCGTGTCTAGGGCTATTCAGGGTTGTTCCATCGAGTTGTCTGGGTATAGATTTCCGGTGCGATTGTAATTGATGCCGCTTGGTTGTTTCGATGTGGCGCTCGGGATGGATTGGCTCGCGATGTTGATGCTCAGATCATTTGTGGTCAGAAGCTTGTTCGTCTAAGGGCCCCGGATGGGACTCAAATTACGGTCTTCGGTGATCGGAATGTTGCGACACCACATATTATTTCCATGCTTAAGGCGGGAAAGTTGATGCAGCGGGGGTGCGGGTTGTATCTGGGCTATGCTATGAATGTGAATACCGAGGTGGCTACCATCGGTGATGTTCCTATTGTTCGGGATTTCCCAGATGTATTTCCAGATGATTTGTCAGATGTGCCGCCGGATCACGAGGTCGAGTTCCAGATAGACCTTGTACCTGGTGCCAAACCCGTTGCCCGAGCTCCCTACCGCCTAGCGCCGAACGAAATGAAGGAACTTATGGCTCAGTTGGAAGACTTGCTCGATAAGGGCTTTATTCGACCGAGCATCTCGCCTTGGGGTGCCCCCGGTCTTGTTCGTTAAGAAGAAGGACGGTAGCATGCGAATGTGCATTGACTACCGTGAGTTGAATAAGCTCACTATTAAAAATTGGTACCCGCTCCCGAGGATCGACGACTTGTTTGATCAGCTCCAAGGAGCTAGATGGTTCTCGAAGATCGACCTTAGGTCCGGGTATCATCAGTAGAAAATTCGGGAGGAAGATATTCCTAAGACTGCCTTCCGCACTCGTTATGGACATTATGAATTTCTGGTGATGTCTTTCGGTTTGATCAACGCACCGGCTGCGTTCATGGATCTTATGAACCGGGTGTGTAGACCGATGATCGATCGTTCGGTTATTGTGTTCATCGACGACATTCTTGTGTACTCAAAAAGTGAATCCGATCACGCCGGTCATCTCGTGGAAGTGTTGGAGGCTTTGCGGAAGAACAAACTGTATGCGAAATTCTCTAAGTGTTCCTTCTGGTTGCGTGAGGTTCAATTCTTGGGTCAAGTTATTAACCCTAGTGGTATTCTGGTTGACCCTGCAAAGGTGGAAGCCGTGAATGAATGGGAGTCTCCTAAGTCTCCATCTGAAATCCGTAGCTTTCTAGGTTTGGCGGGGTATTACCGCCGCTTTATTCCCGATTTTTCAAAAATTGCTTCTTCACTGACCAAGTTGACTAAGAAGAGTGTTAAGTTCGTTTGGGGTTCAGAACAGGAGGAGACTTTTCTCGAGTTGAAGAACAGTTTGACGCATGCCCCGATTTTAGCTTTACCTGATGGCACCGATGATTTGGTAGTGTATTCTGATGCCTCTATCAGGGGCTTGGGTGTGTTTTGATGCAGCGAGGTTGAGTCATCGCTTATGCCTCACGGCAGTTAAAGTATACGAGGCGAATTATCCTACTCATGATTTGGAGTTTGCGGCCGTTGTTTTTGCGCTTAAGTTGTGGCGGTATTATTTGTATGGTGTTCCCTGTGTTATCTATACCGATCATAAGAGTTTAAAATATTTCTTTGAACAAAAGGAACTGAATATGCGTCAGCGTCGATGGTTGGAGTTGATTAAGGATTATGATTTGGAGATTATGTACCACCCAGGTAAGGCCAACGTGGTGGCTGACGCATTGAGCCGGTAGGAGAGACCGAGGCCGATTCGTGTAAAGTCTTACCAGCTCATCCTTAAACCCGATATTTTGAAGCAAATAGCCAGCGTTCAAAATGAGGCTTTGCAGGTGGAATGGATTATGTCAGAACGTGTTTGGGGTCAGGAGAAATTGTTGGAAGACGTCGGTGACGGGGTTAAGTATAAGGATGGTCGTTTATGGGTACCGAAGTATGGGGGATTCAGAGATAGAATTTTGGATGAGACACATAAGTCGCGTTATTCTATTCACCCGGGCGCGACCATGATGTACCAAGACTTGAAGAAAAATTATTTGTGGCCTGCGACGAAATTTGAGGTGGCTCAGTACGTGAGTAAGTGTTTGATGTGTCTATAAGTTAAGGCCGAGCATCAAAAGCCGTTCGGGAAGCTTCAACCTTTAGAAATACCTGTGCGGAACTGGAGCATCTTACTATGGATTTTGTGACCAAATTGGCTCGTACGCCTAAGGGTGGTTATGACACCACTTGGGTAATTGTTGATAGATTGATCAAGAGCGCTCATTTCTTGCCTATCCGAGAGACTTTTAATTCTGAGTAGCTGGCCGATGTGTTTATTCGTGAGATCGTCTCTAGGAACGGGGTGCCGGTATCTATTGTTTCGGATAGGGATACGCGTTTCACTTCCAGGTATTGGAAAAGGTTTCACGAGGAGATAGGCACCATACTCCTCATTAGTACTGCTTATCACCCGCAGACGGATGGTCAGTCCGAGAGGACCATTCAGACTCTCAAGGATATGTTGCGGGCTTGTGTTATTGACTTTGGTGGTAGTTGGGACCGTCACTTAACATTGGTGGAGTTTTCGTATAATAACAGTTACCATGCCACGATTGGGATGCCACTGTTTGAGATGTTGTATGGTAGGAGGTGTAGGAATCCAGTCTTTTGGGGTTCCATTGGTCGAAAGCAGTTGGGTAGTTTAGAGGTGGTCGAGGCTACGACTGAGAAGCTCGACAAGATTAAAGCATTTATGAAGGCCGCGCAGGATCGTTAGAAGTCTTATGCAGATAAAAGGCGAAGGCCTACTGTGTTTGAGGCTGGGGATCGGGTTATGTTAAAAGTTTCTCCATGGAAGGGCATTATTCGTTTCCGTAAGAGGGGGAAGCTCAGTCCGAGGTTTATAGGCCCGTTCCGTATTTTGGCCCGAGTTGGTGAAGTAGCTTATAGACTCGATTTACCCGAGGAGCTCGCGGGGATTCATCCTACTTTTCACGTGTCCCATCTGAGGAAATGCTTAGCAGATGAGGAGGCCCATGTTCCTCTTGATGATATTGAACTCGATAGTAAGCTGAATTACATTGAGCAACCGATTGCTATCCTTGACCATCAGGAGAGGCGCCTGAGAAATAAGGTGGTTAGGCAGGTGAAGGTGCAGTGGAAGCATCGTAGGGGTTCTGAGGCCACTTGGGAGTCCGAAGATGAAATGATGAGGCATTATCCGCAGTTGTTCCTGTCGCATCGGGATTCGAGGACGAATCCCATTGTAAGGGGGGTGGACTTGTAACACCCGTTAACTCCAGTTTGAAGAACTAAAGCTTGTAGAGTATGTATAACTCTCGGGACTTAACCGACGTTTCTTGAAAGCCTTCACGTCATCCCGATACGTTAAAGAACCTAACTATTCCTTCTATTTTGCCTTACAATTGAATCTGCAAGGACTAGAGTGTAATATCTTAAGTTATAACATAAAAAAAAATAAAACCCTAGCCCCTTTTTGAAGCTGGCGATCGGCAGAAAGAAGCAACAACAAGACCGCCAATTTTCTTTTTTTTAGCCAACTTTAAGCCTTAGAACTTCAATTCAAGGTATGTACTACGATTCCCCAAGTCTTTTTCACTTTAATTGACCCTCATATTGCGCGTATTGATCGAAAAACGTCTTGTTGTAGGCTAACCGGGTGGCTGCCCAATTGAACTTTTCCTAGGCTGTTTTGAGTGAAGTTTTCGCATCAAAATCCCTCTAGGTATGACATGTACATCATATTATAATTTCATGGTCATTGGAGGTGTTTAGGTCGGTCAATCGATTTTGGTTCGAAAACTAGGGTTTACCGGGTGTTGAATTGCAAATTGTTGAGATTGATGCGTTAGTTGATCGGATAACCGACCGATTCAGTTTGTGCAGCCCTAGGGAGGTTTAAGGGCTGTGGAAAAATTATTTTTTTGGCGCTCGGAGCTGTCGGGGTTAGTGCTTCGTCAATCGAGTCGGCGGTGCGCGAATTTTCGTTTAAATGTAAAAGTAAGTGTTGTAAAAAGGAACCGTCAACCCTATCAACTCGGGTGACATATTTATGATGAATGAAAATGTTTAAGACAGAATTTGGTCCATTCGGGGCTGATTCGGTTAACAAATGGTTTTAAGGATTATTTCACGCGCATTCGACCCGATTTGACTATCTTTGGGCCCTGGGCCAAGTTGTTGGGCCTTGGGCCAAGTGTTGGGCTTTGGGCCAAAGTGTTGGGCTTGTGCGGCCCATTAGGCTAAAGTGCTCCTACAGTCTAGTTTTGTAACGCGTTATATATAATTTACAGGCCCTTGCTTGTGATTTTGCCCTTAGGAACTTCCTAGCTCGTTGCAAGTATTCGATCGATATCAGGTGAGTTCATGATGCCCCTTTTTACTCTTTTAAGTTTTGGGCTAGCATGCACACCTAAGAGTTTTTCTTACTTGATGAAATGTTTTGAATGGTTTTTCATAGGCTTGCTAGTATTGGTAGGCCTTGGAATGTTATAGAATGTGTATGTGTATATATATATATATTTAGAATGTCCAATATTTGGCGAATGTTGTAGTCGTCTCGACTACTGAATGTTGCATATGCCTACCTTGTGTTTGTATGCGCCGAATGTTACGTGTTTGGGTTGTACGTTTGCTCGACCCTGAATGTTTGTAGTTGTTTCGACTATTGAATGTTGCGTATGCCTACTTTGTGTTTGCATGCGCTGAATGTTACGTGTTTGGGTTGTACGTTTTCTCAGCCCTGAATGTTATTTATTAAATGTTATATATATATATATCTATATATATATATATATTGATATATATAGGAATGCACGTATAGAGATGCTTATGCGTAAGAATGACTATTTATCGAATGTGGTGACCTAACCGATGTATTTCCAGTTACCGTTTTAAAACCGTTGGAATGATTATTTACAAATTTTGTTACTTATTTAAAACTTGAACTCACTCAGCTTAAGCTGACTTTGTGTGCATGTTAGTGTAAGTTTCAGGATTTGGAAGAGGATGCCTTATCGCTTGGACGTGCACAGAGCTACTTAGATGGTGAAGGGCATACTGGAAGGAAGAATTGTTATGAATATTTTATTTCAAGGAAACTTATAAAAGTTATATTTACTTTGGATTTTGGGCAAAATTCCCGGGTTTCGGGAACTTATTTCATTTTTCATGTTTTCCGCAAAATTGATACTCTGATACATTGGTTTTAATGGAAGAAACCGTTTTCAAGTTTAATTATTTTCCTAAGTGTTTTGTATGATTACCAACTGTGGGATTCCTGGGGTTCAGGGCCTTACAAGTTGGTATCAGAGCCATGGTTCGAGGGATCCGAGCATCCCCGAATGCTTGGACTCGAAATGTAAGAAAAAAAGACCAGTATGCCCACCACAAGTAGCTGCACGCCAAGAGGTAACTTTAAATTATTTAGTCATTCCTTTGAATTTGAAAGTTTCCAGTATGTGGTTACTTGTAAAGTGTTAGATAGAATGCTAATGTGGTTAGGGGCAAGGGGTGCTTAGAACGGGCCGGTGAATTAAAGGACTAATAACACTTGATCAACGTTAATAGCAGTTTACCCTTACCTTCCATGTTTTAAATACCACTTGTGTCTGACTATGTTAGGGTTCCGTCTTTGTAGGGATAGGATTTGGCTAACTCTTGAGTCGTTAGCGCTAAAGTTTATCTTATTCCCTAAATTCTCCTGTTCGTTTCCCATCCTCTTGAATGCTTTGCGCGTAATTGTTTAGCTGAGGCGTAGCATACTCTCACTCTGGGTTCCTTAGTACTTGACCGCTTAAATTCCTCGCTCCTTCAAGAATGTATGAGCAACTGTTTAGCTAAGTAGGAGCGTGATGTTATCCCAGATACCTTTCTACTTGATGAATTACCGACGTCAGTCTTATTTGATTCGGGCGCCAGTAGAAGTTTTGTGTCTACCGCTTTCTGTACACTCAAAATGTCAGGACAAAATTAAAACTCTTCTGGCTCGAAAGTTAGTTTTAAACAGAAGCAGTAGTAATTGATTAAACAAAAACATTGACTTTTATACCCCTAAATGGGTCGAAATCAAATTGACCAACAAAACTCCATAAATCAGTAAAATTGATTGAGAGCTTTTGTTAGTTAGATAAAAATAAATATTTTATCAGAAGACAACTTACCTAGAATGATAAAGGAACGATGAGAAAATGCGAGTCAAAGAATCTTGAAGCACCAAAGTCACACCGAAGAATAAAAATTCTTGAAGAAAAATACCGTGAACATCATATTCATGAAAGTTAGAGATGGGGGCTTAGTTTATAGAAGTGTTTTAGGGTTTTATGATATGTTATTTTAAATACTAAGAGTTAGAATTCATTTATTTGGTAAACGAATTCGTTTAGGAAACAAAATAAGCAATTATGGACAAAATCGGGTGCTTTAACTAACAAATTCGTTTATAATCAAAAGGAATGAACTTGGACATGAAGCAAGACCAAATGACTTTTATTGTAGCTTAATTTTTGTTAATTGGGTCGAAAATGGGAAGACTTGGCATTAAAACGAAATTAAAACGAGTTTTGCTGAACTGGGTGTCGGTCGCGCTACGCGACCAACCAAGCGACTACACCTCCGCGCTACGCAGCGGGTAGGTTTCTATCAGATTTTTTAAATTATCATTTTTAGTCCCTGAACTTCTATAAATGCGTTTTTAGCCATTTTATGTAACTTTAAAGGTGAAAAGAGATCCAAATATCAATTTAATATTTTTAATAAAATTTATAACCCAAAAATTTAAATGGGTCGGGCTTTCAGATCTTTAAAATTCACAAATGCTATAGGCATCACTCATTTTAAAAACCAAAGAATGCACATGCGGTCCAGACCTAACTTGATAACATTAACTAGATCCGCCAAAGCCAATATGTGAATAGTCAACTATCGAACCTACAAGTGTGATATTCATTAAGTTTGCTGCTTATTTCCAGGACTTGATCGTCCATATCCAAATCACCTCATCTATGCATAAAGTATTGAGCTTAATGTCCTTTAGAATCAACTACTGTAACATCCGGACCCTCGCACCATCAATATAGTCTGCTTTGTCCACAAAGAACTCATAGATTTGTTTTTTGGTTGCCTAGGTGGAGACTTCCCAGGAGATCACCCATCCTGCTACTATTTTCACTTGAGCACATTTAACTATGAAGCTCTCCTCTCGTCCACTAGCCTTAAGTCCAAAACACTTTGGTTATTTAAGAGGCAGAGGAATTAATTATTAACCAAGGATCTCTCCTATCCACGAACGATGTGGGATTCTCCTAGGGTGTTACAAACACCCCCCTTTTAGACTCATCTTCCTTGATGAGGTTTACCCCACCATCCCATCCAGGATGTGGGATTTGCCTAAGGTGTACCTCGCGACACCCTCGGGGACTCACCGTCTCTGATGATGTTTGCCCCACAATCCCGAACGGCACAAAAGTGGCTCTGATACCAACATGTGAGGCCCCAGACCCTACATCCCCACTTTGCATTGGATTTTCTCATAAACACAATTATAAAATCAGAGTTAATCAAAATCTTTCGCAGAATAACAAAACTCTTGTGTATCATTATTATTAAAATTCAAATCTCTTTCAAACAAACATTAGAATTTGTCTTAAATTCAAAACATAATCAAAACATGATAAAACTCTTTCTTCTTCCAATGCCAGCCTCTATTCTTCAATGCCATGTGTGCTCCTCAGGCTAGCTGCCTCATAATATTTGCCTGCATGCACACTAAAAGTTAACTACGCTGAGTAAGTTCTAGTTTAACAAGTCACGGGGGTATTTTTACACATTTAAACATACATATTCGTATCCAATGATACCATTCTTACATACAACCTGTACGTACTTTCTTACTTCTTAATTTTTCATACATTTATTCTTACATTCTTGCACAGAATTTACAAGGGTCTGCCGCCCTAACTCTTACACCGATATCATAGAGTTGACAATCTAGCTCTTGCGCAGATATCAAAGAGTCTGCACTCTAACTCTTGCACATATATTAGAAGGGTCTGTCGCCCTAACTCTTGCATAGACATTATAAGGGTCTGCCGCCCTAACTATTGCACAAATATTATAAGGGTCTTCCACCTTATCTCTTACATTCTACTATTTATAAAACTCTTACAATCATATACATATAAGTACAATAAACACATACACCAAATTCTTATAATATACAATATATTCAAATAACATATATAGCTACTTTTCTTACACGTTTGCACACAGTCATAAAACTTTTAAAAGGAAATGGGGCTAGAAACTCACCTGGATCCTGTACGCTCGGAGCTAATGGTAACTCCCTCTTCAACTGGGCATGACTAACTGTTTAAAAAGTATATGTATTAATTACCTACTTGCCGACTAAACATGACTTAACCAAGTTAGTAAACTAAATTAATTTAGCTAACGGAGTTACTAAGCTAATTTAATAAGCAAAACCTATTACTTATGTTTAACAAATCTACGTGGTTATTTATATTTACTTTAGTTATTTAATGAACTTAACCGACTTCTCACTAAATGAACTAACAAGGTCAGCTAGTTTTCCTAATCAAAATCGCAAGTCAGAGCCAGTCGCAACCGCAACCTATGGCTGAATCGCAATCGCATCCCGAGAGTGAATCGCAATCACATCCCGAGCCTGAATAACAATCACATCCCGAGCATGAATAACAATAGCATCCTAAGACTAAATCACAATCACATCCTGAGACTGAATCAAAATCGCATCCCAAGACTGAATCTCAATCACATACCTCCCCCGAATCGCAATAGCGTTATTGTTCATTAAGATTGGGATCGTGTTAGTTGCGATTTAACCTGAGCTCATTTTTCTGTTTCAATCGTTTCCTTCAACCAAGTTCATTACTTTTTGATTCCTTATGACCTGATTTACTATCATACCAAGTTTCATGCCATACCGCCTTCATATTTAACCTAAATCAAACCCAATGACTTGTTTATAGCAAAGTTTGTATTTTTCCTACTTGTTATGGCCCAATCTAGTACCATACCAATTTTCATGGCAATCTAACATCAAAATATATAAACTTTTAGCTAAAATATACCTCTAAATGAACTGGTTTTGATCTGATTCTTGAACAACACTTGATCTTTATATGTTTCTTGTTGTTTGAGGTGATCAGACACAAAACAAGCTTCGATCTCATTTCGGATCTTGGATTCGGAATAGAGAGGAGTGTGTAAGGAGAATTTGGAAATGTGATATCTAGGGTTTATGGAGGTTTAACGAGCTTATATAGTCTAAGCCCACGTACCTTAGGCTCATAACCATCCCTTAGTCCACATTTATGTCCCAACCTACCACCCAACTTATTATTTATTTAACATAAGTAAATAATAACTCATAATTAATAAATAAAATTCCTTTATTTATTATTTTTAAAAAGTTGGATGTTACAAGTCTACCCTCCTTAAAAGAGGTTTCTTCCTAGTAACCCAACTATCACTAAACAATTGCAGGTAAAACTTCCTCATCTCATCTTCCACCTCCCAAGTAGCATCTGATCCATTGTGATATTTCCATATCACCTTAACCAAATGAATGACCTTATGACGAACTGCTTCTCTTTTCGGTCAGCTAGCTCCACGGGTTGTTCAATGTAGTTTAAATGCTCATCCACTTCGATGTCCTCCAATGGCACGAGAGATGTGTCATCAGCTAGGCGTTTTCTTAACTGAGAAGCGTGAAAGGTGGAGTGGATTCCTTCTAACTCAACTAGTAATTCAAGCTTTATAAGTTACCTCACCTATACGACTTTGATCTTAAGCGGTCTAATGTACATCAGACTCAATTTTCCTCTCCGTCTGAAGCGGATAATTCCCTACCAAGGCAAGACCTTAAGTATCACGTTATCACCGATGTTAAAATCAATCGGTCGTCGTCGCTTATTAGTATAAGACTTTTGATGATCTTGAGCTCTAATAAAACTTTGAAGATATTTCTTGCATAACTTTTAAGCTTCTAAATCTTTCTGACCAATCTCTCCCCAACATACAGGAGTTCTACAACTTATACCATATCTCATCTCAAACTGCGGCATAACAATACTCAAATGGTAGCTATTGTTGTAAGAAATTTCCGCTAAATGAAAGTGATCATCCCAACTTCCTCCAAAATCTAGCACACAAGCACGTAGTATATCCTCGAGGGTATGGTTAGTCATTTCAGACTGCCCACCTGTTTGACGATGATACGTCGTACTGATGTTTAGCCTCATCCCCATAGCTTCATTGAACTTCTTCCAAAATCTTAAAGTAAAGAGAGTATCCCTATTAGACACGATCGACAACGGTACCCCCTGCTTTGCCACAATATCACTTATGAACACCTTAGCTAACATTTCTTATGAGATAGCTTCTCGTATAGGTTGAAAGTAAGCACTTTTTGTTAAACGGTCCACAATCACCCTGATGGTATCATGATTCTTCGCTGTACGCGGTAGCTTAGATATGAAATCCATGGTGATGTGTTCCCATTTCCATTATGATATCTCTAATGCTTGTGTCTTCCTATACAATTTCTGATGTTTAGCTTTGACTTGAAAACAAGTCAAGCACTTACTGATATATTCTACAACATCGTTCTTCATACTCGGCCACCAATAGTCTCTTTTCAAGTCTTGATACATCTTGTTGGATCCCAGATGAATCGAGTATCTGGACTTATGAGCTTCAACCAAGATTTGGCCTCTAGGATCTCCATCGCGTGGGATCTACATACGACCAAATCTAATTTTCATATCATAAGTATTATCTTCCAAATCCCGGTGTAACCCGAAGATTCGCTCATTTTTTATCATGTTCTTATCCCTTAGAACCTCCAACTACACCTCACAGATCTCACTTATGAAATTCGAAGTGATAATTAGTTTATACGACTTGATTATTGCAGCAGCTTCGTCACCCTTACGGCTTAGTGCGTCAGTGACCACGTTAGACTTTCCCGGATAGTACTTGATATCACAATCAAAATTGGTGTGCGTGAGATGTAGTAGAAAAATTGTTAAGCTTTTCAAAGGATTTGTTTCACACAATGTCGAGTTTTAAATTTATAAAAATGATTATTATCTTAACAAAACCACACACAAATAGGCAAGTGTACATATCGTATATGTAGTATAGTATAGGTAAGAACTAGTTATCGATCCACAGACACACTTGTTTAATTTTACTTCTAAATCTTTGTATTTATTTTAACCGGAAGTAAACATCATAGTTGTTTTGGTTTGACAAGTACATTTTAAAAGCATAAATTTAACATAATGTTTTTGGGTTTTTAAATTTTTATAGAGATGATCAAGGATAAAAGTGCATCATCTTGGTTAAAAATCCTCTTAACTTGGCTTAACAATTAATTGGTAAACATGTGATGTAAGCTTGCTATGGTGATTAAATGTGAGAATAACACCTTATTTTTGAGTCATGTTATTCTATGATAATTAAACTGTAACACCCCGGCTAAAGCGGAAACGCCCAAGTGTGACGTACAGATTATTCAAAACACATGTGACACTATTAAGTGACAATATTATCATGAATTCATTAATGCTTCAAATTCACAAGTTGAAAAAAGTAATACAAAGAAAATAAATACAACAAGTATTGTGTCCATTTGCTTGAATAACCTAAGTCTAGTATCTTCTCCGTGTATCATCTTCTACTAACACTACCTGTAACATATGTATAAAATAATTTCAAATATATGAATAGTTAGTGAGTTCACACTGTTGGGTTGGATTTTTGATAAGGAAGATTGGAATCTTCTCAACCTCCTCAGGAAACGGTTAAGTATGGACTTCGAGCAAGCCTAGACTATCGAGCATGGTCTTACTACTTCGAGCAAGGTCTTCAGAACCATTTTTGGTTGATTCCTCTACGTGTTAAGGCTTCGAGCAAGCTACACTTCAACGAGCAAGAGTATTCTTCTATCGAGCATGGATTGCCAATCGAGCAAACAGATTGATCAGAAAAGTTTTAACCAAGTGTTGCGAGTACAGGATGGTCGAGCACATGGGGACAAGCATGGATTCAATAAGAAGATGTCATATGTTTAAAGCAAGGATTTCGAACATGGTTCAGTTCCTCGAGCAAGATTTACATCCGAGCATGCTAAAGATTGTTCAATAAGTCTCTTTAGACAAGACTGAAGACATCAAGAAGAATGAGCTTGCTCGATGGACTAGTTCGAGCAAAGCATGGGTTAGTCAAGAGATGAAGGTTGCTAGAGGAGAATATCTTCACTGAAGATATTCTAAGTAAAATATGCTCGAAGACACTCATCGAGCATACCGAGGATAGTGAGTCTGCTTGAGCAAGATACTTATCATGCTCGAAGACTTTTAAACATGTATTTGTTTTTGTCTTTCATTATGTAATATTTAGGACTTCTAGAAGGAATGTCAGGGTCTATAAATAGGGTCCTAGGTTTCCATTTAGGGCATGGATAACGAGACAGATAACAACGCGACAAGCGCATTACGACAAAACATTCCAAAGAATATTCTCATTGTTTTCCTCGTACCGCCGTCGCCGTCACAAAACCCTAGACATCCCATTTACTGTTTCATTGAATGATGCATTTATTATAGTAAATCTTTGTCTTTGTATTTGTTTGCACTGAATATTTATTGTTGTTTCATTTGTTATCATATCACACATTCGTTCCCATCCGTTGGATATTCTGATTCCGCCAGGATATTCAATAGGCCTTTGGGTTATTGAGTCTGTGTGTTCTTGTCAACCTTTCTGAGGTTTCATCTGACTCACGCTCCTGACAAGGAGTATCAGAGGTTTGGAAGCTCGCTGAAGTCCACGGGACTGAAGGTTCGTGAAAACGCTTGAAGCTTTGCTTTATTTGTCTGCATCAAAGTTCAGATCTTCTGAAATGGAAGACCAAAAAGTTTCTACGAACAAGATTCTAAGACTTCTTGGACAAGAGAACTTTATTAAATGGAAGGTGCTTTTCGAAACCGCTGTAAACTACAATGACCCGGAACTCTGGACATCTATTACAGAGGGAAACTATGTTGCTTCCACTACTGCAAAGAATAGTGCCACTGTAGAGCTGAAAATGAAGAAAAGAGATGACAAAGCACTATCTATGCTGAAGCTAGGTCTGTGTTGGGAAATATTGACAACTGTCAATCATCACAAAACTGCTAAAGATATGTATGATGTAGTTATTGATATGTTTGAGGGCAATACAGAACTGAGAGACATTAAGAAGGATAGACTGAAGCAGCAGCTGGATAGATTCAAGTTCAAAGATGGTGAAAGATTAAAATCAGCATTGCAAAGATTTATGGTGATTGTGAATGATATAAGAACAACTGACCTGCAAATCTCTAATTTTGAGCTGAACAAGAAGCTTCTGTCATCTTTATCTGGTGAATGGTACACAACAAGCAAGTTTATCAAGGAAAAGGCAAGCTTTCCCAACTTTAAGTTAGATGATGTAATTGCTTTCCTTAAAGCTGCAAAACATGAAATGATTGAGAATCACATGATTGGAGAAGATAAACCCAGTTTTCCTGTGACAAATGCTCTTGTAGCACCGATGGGAAATCTCTCTGTCAAGAATCAGCAACCAATTATTGAAGAGCCTTCTGAGACAAATTTAACATGTGGTGGACAGACAAGATTCAATCTCCAGTTGATAGAAGATGCTGTTGCCTCAATAGCAAATGGACAGTCTACATTTATGCAGAACAATACAAGACAAGGAACTGATTATCAAGCATTGTTCTCAATGTTCACTAATTCATACCATGCATTTGTGCCAAGAACCTGATCAACACAAGCATTGTGCAGGAAGACCTTGAGCAAATTGATGCTGATGATTTAGAGGATATGGACATCAAATGGCAGGCGGCCATGTTAGCTGTGAGAAGCAAGAGACTGTTCAACAGGACAGGAAGAGCAAGCTTCAAATGACCCAATGAGAGGATAGATTTTAACAAGTCAAAAGCCATCTGCTACAACTGTCAACAACCTGGACACTTTGCCAGAGAATGCAATATGCCCAAGCAAGTAGGAAATCAAGTGAATCAAAATCAGTTTTACTAGAATCAGAATCAAAACTTCAAGCATCAGAGAAATCAAATCACCAATCAAAACCCCTATCAGAACCAGAATAGACCCCAGCAGCAACCTTTTTAGCCTCAAAGAAATACCAAACTACAGATTCACAATAACCAGAATAGAGTCAATCAAAATAATGTGAATCAGGTTAGGGATCAAGGGAATGTTGCAGTCACTAGGGTACCTCAAGATGGGGAGTTTGACTGAAGTAACCATGCAGCAGATATGGAAAAAACGAATGTTGCTTTCATGGCCAAAGTGCAGGACAAACCAGAATCTTCTAATGCACAGGTACATTCTGATATCTCTATTTCTGACCTTCTGTTGACAATTGATGAGCTTAATCAGAAAATTGGAAAGTGGAAGTCAGAATGTGGTAGAAAAGAAGCTTTTCTGAATGTATATGAAACCAGTGAGGCAACCTATGAAAACCAGATTAAGGGATTAGAAGTAGACTGTATGCAAGCATACAGAACTCAATCAAGAATGACAGTTGAGATTGAGGGAATGAAGAATATGTATGCAGATGAGAAACTTAAGAATGCTGAGCTGACAATTCAAATGGATTTCCTGAAGAACCTTGTGTCTACTAGAAACATAGTTGGATTTGTGGACAAAATAACTGATGAAGAGAAATACAACAAGGTGCCACTACCTTTTTGTAATAGTTATCCACAGAAGGTAGACAAGGAAAATAGGAATGAGTATTTGAGACAGTTTAAGAATATGTTTGAAGACAGAACTGAGTTTGTGAAGGGATATGAAGATGTAATTGTTGATGATAATGGAGAGTTCAGTTTGAAGCAAAATGAAGAATCAGAGGAGAAAAAGGCTATAGAAAAGGATGAATCAAAGAAGAAATAGAGTGAATACTCCAGTGATGGAAGTATTTGCAGTTGTGGGAGTACCAAATTATCAAAAGGCAAGAAGAAAAAGAAGGGATTAAACAAGAAGCAAGATGAAAAGATTTCACTACTGCCAAAGATGACTCCAAAGATGAGGAAGCATTATGAATAGATGAAAAGAGAGCATGTGGTATTTGACATTTGTGCCAGACCTAAATCAGAAGTCAAGAAAAAGAATGATATACCTAAAAAATCTTCATATGATCAAACTCATCCACCAATCTATCCAGTTTTCTCCAATCATGAACCGTTTGATATTGGAGATGTGGACTATGTGCCAATGAGGAGACATTCAAGGAATCAAGAAGGAAGCTCTTCAAGAACTCTGTCCAAGCTAAAGAAAATTGTGTTTGTCAAAGAAAAGTATCCACAGATACTTGACATCAGCAAACCCATTAAAATGGATTTCTCCAATTCATTGTGTCAAAAACCTCCTTAGGTTTTGACTTCCCAAATCCAAGTGACAAAACCAAAGACATGAAAATGCTTGAAGACATAGGAAGTTTTGCCAAAGTTTGATGCAGAAGTCCGATGCATATAGACATCATACTGATTCTTGTTGGATTGTTGAGGATACATTTGAGATTCCTGATATGGTGAGTGGTTTTGATATGAAGAGCTACAAGGAGATGTATGAGGGATACTTAAATGGAAACAGAAGTCCATCTGACAATGAGGAACAAAAGCATATCCTAGAAAAGAGGCTCAAAACAATTAAGAAAATTAAAGAGCATAATCAAGAATCAGATAAGACTGTGAAGAACAAAAGGTCAAAGGATAAGGGAAAAGCCAAGATTAGACCTGGTGTTCTTGGGTCAGACTCAGACTCAGAAGAAGATTGTGAAGTTGTCTATGAAGATCCACTTCCACTTCCACTTCCACTTCCACTTCCAACTCCTGATGAATCTCCAATTGAATCTGATTTGCAAAATGATACAATTTGTGACTCAGAATCTAACTGATTCTCTTATATGTGTTTGTGCAGGAACAATCCATGAACTGCAATGATGTATGGTACATGGACAATGGTTGTTCCCGACACATGACCTGTGACAAGGAAGCACTTATCAATTATGAAAGAAAGTATGAAGGTCCAGTTGCTTTTGGGAGTGATGAAAATGGAGGGAAGATTGTTGGAAGAGGCACACTCACCAATCGCAAGGTATCCTTTGAGAATATGCTGCATGTTGAAGGACTACAATATAATCTAATCAGCATTTCTCAAGTTTGTGACAAAGGGTACAAAGTGGCTTTCAATGATGAACACTGCGTAATCCTAAAGCCTGAATTTGTGATTCAAACTGAGATGATCATCATGATGGCTCTAAGAAACGGCAACCTCTATGAGCTTAGAATGAATACTGCTACATCTAGGGGTGGTTCATGTTTTGTTTCAAAGGCCACTAAAAATGAGACCAAATTATGGCATAGGAAGATGTGTCATGTCAACTTGAAGAATATGAACAAGCTAGTGAAAGGTGAGCATGTTGTTGGCCTTCCCACCAGAGAATTTAAGCTTGAAGAAAAATGCACATTTTGCCTAAAGGGAAAACAACACAAAAGCAAATTGATAAATACCATTGATGAGGTCTTGGAACTAATTCACATGGATCTTCCAGTGAGTGTTCCAAGTATTGGAAAGAAACGATACTGCCTGGTGATCACAGATGACTACTCAAGATTTACTTGGGTTTATTTCATGAGTAGCAACGATGAAACCCCTGAACTGATCAAAACTTATGTGCTAAAGATGGAAAATCAACTTGAAAGGAAAGTTAAGGTCATTAGAAGTGACAATGGCACAGAATTCAAGAATGGATTAATGAAAGAGTTCTGCACTTCTAAGGGGATCTTTCAACAGTACAGTTCTCCAAGAACTCCTGAGCAGAATGGTGTTGCAGAGAGAAGAAACAGGACTTTAATTGAAGCTGCAAGGACCATGATTGCTGATACAAATCTGCTAGTTACATTCTGGGCAGAAGTAATCAACACTGCTTGCTATGTGGATAACATGGTTCTACTGAACAAGGCTCAAAATAAAACTCCATATGAGGTTATCTTCAAAAGAAAACCTTATGTGAAGTTTTTAAAGCCTTTTGGATGTAGATGCTCACTTTTGAATACAAAGGACTATCTAAACAAATTCCAGTCAAAATATCTGGAATGTTTCTTTGTGGGTTACTCATCTCATTCAAAGGCTTACATAGTCTATGTGAAGGAGAGCATATGGTAATCATTGAGTCTTCAGATATCATCTTCAATGAAAACCATTTCAATAATGTTGAAGGACCCAAATGGCTTTTTCATTCGGAAAGGATGATGAAGTCCTTCAAAATATATAATGAAGACATGGATGACAGCATGTATAGAACAAGTGTTGTTGACAAAGGAAAACAGAATCAACTTGATATGGACAAACTGTGGTCATCTGTTGCTCCTGAGCCAAATTGATTTACCTTTGAGAGATGCAATCAAGGAGCAGCTGAAGTTGAGGTGAATGGACAAGAAGCTGCAGTTGAAGTTTCTAATGAATGACTAAGTGATCTGGAGAGTGAACCTATCCAAAGTCAGCAACAGGCTTAACTTGAAGTGACAAATCAATTTCAAGACAAATTTCAATCTTTATTTGACTCTCTACAAATTGGATCAAATGAAGCATCATCATCTGAGATTAATCAAACTCAAGAAGCTATTGAAACTCAAGAAAGAATTGAAAGTGAAACTGCTGAGATCAATATGACTAATCTTGAGACAGAAGTGTCAGCTCAACAAATTGTGCAGACTACTTCTATTGAAAGAAATCATCCTGTAGAGAACATCATAGGAGACTTGAATGAGAGAGTGACAAGAAGTTCATCTGAAAAGGCAAACATCTATCTGTATGTTTGCTTTATATCCCAAGTTGAACCAAAGAACATCAATCAAGCTTTAAAAGACAACAGCTGGGTAGAAGCTATGCAGGAAGAGTTAGCTCAATTCAGAGACCTACATGTATGGGACTTGGTTGACAAGCTCAGAGGCAAGTATGCTATTGGAACCAAATGGGTGTTCAGAAACAAGAAGGATGAGAGAGGAATAGTCATTAAAAACAAGGCAAGACTGGTGGCTCTAGGGTGCTTACAAGAAAAAAGTGGTGGACTTTGAAGAAGTATTTGCTCCAGTTGCAAGACTAGAAGTAATTAGAATCTTTCTAGCATATGTAGCATCTATAAACATAAAACTTTATCAATTAGATATGAAATCTGGATTTTTAAATGGAAAGATAGATGAAGAGGTGTATGTGACTCAACCTCCAGGATTTGAAGATCCAGTGCATCATAACAAGATGTACAAGCTCAGCAAAGCATTGTATGGACTACATCAAGCTCCTAGAGCATGGTATGATGAGCTATCAAACCACCTGTTAGACAATGGTTTTTGCAGAGGAGCCATTGACAAGACCCTGTTCTACAAAAGATGGAACAAGGATCTGCTGCTGTTGCAAGTCTATGTAGATGACATCATTTTTAGCTCTACCAATGAACAAATGTGCAAAGAATTTGAGCAAGTAATGAAGTCTAAATACAAGATGAGTTCAATGGGAGAAATGAACTTCTTCCTTGGACTTCAGGTGCAGCAAAAGGCAGATGGGATCTTTATCACTCAATCAAAATATGTTCAAGAGATTCTTAACAAGTTCAAGTGTCAGGACAACAAGACAGTGTCTACACCAATGGACATACATGAGAAGATGGTACCTGATGAGAAGGGGGGCCCGGTGGACCAGCATGAATATAGGGCCAAGATAGGATCACTGATGTATCTTACAGCATCTAGGCCAGATATTATGTTTGTTGTGTGTGTCTGTGCAAGATTCCAAGCTAACCTCAAGGTCTCACACATGCTAGTAGTGAAAAGAATTTTCAGATATCTCAAAGGGAAACCAGATTTAGAGATTTGGTATCCATAGAACTCTTCTTTTGACTTGATGGCCTACTTCAGGAGGTTGTCAGTTTTTAGGGAACAGGTTGGTGTCATGGCAATGCAAGAAGCAGACTACAGTGTCCATTTCAACTGCTGAAGCTGAATACATTGCTACGTCCGCTTGCTGTGCACAGGTTCTATGGATTCAGAATCAACTGTTGGATTATGGTCTGAATTTCTTACTTACTCCAATTTTAATTTGATAACACTGCTGCTATGTTCATTGTTAAGAATCCAGTCCAACATTCTAAAACTAAGTATATTGAGATTAGACATCACTTTATTAGGGATTGTCATGAAAAATTCTTAATAGAAATGAAACGAGTAGATACATTTGATAATCTGGCTGATCTATTCACCAAACCATTAGATAAAACTATGTTTCATTTTCTGTTAAAATGTCTAGGTATGATAAATTCTAATGAAGTTTAATTGATGATGTGTGCTTATGTGAGGTGCCTAATGATTATCTATGTTTCTCACTATGAAAGTTTGCATGATTTATTGCCCTGCTTGACTGCTTACTCTGATTGCATGAATCATGTTTGTGACTGTTTATGAATGAGTAATTATAATGAACTGAATGTTTTGCTTACATTGCTTAGATCTGTGCATACATGATATATTTTTGCGGTCTAAGTATTTCGAGCATGAATATATGCTAGATGTTGTGTCGGTTGCTCCTCGAGCACAGACAGTGCTAGTTGAAGACTTTCTAAGTACTCCGAGCATAGATAACATATCTCAGCTGCTCAAGCATAGAAACATGCTTTGGAAATCTTTCCAAGTCTTTCGAGCATGATTCAATGTCTAAGGGTATGTTTGTTGCTCTTCGAGCACAAGTAAACCACGCTTGAGAACTTTCAAGTAATTCGTGCACAAAGGAAATATTTTGCTACTCGAGCATGGACATGTCCTGGAAAGCTTTCTAAGTATTTCTAGCATAAGTCTACTGCTCGAGCACAGTATTAATGTCATGAACTTTCATGAAGTCTCTCGAGCACAGACTCTGTAATGATGGATCTTAAGGTTGCTTGATAGACTTCCGAGCATGCTCGATGAATTTCTGAGCGTGGTCGATAGACTTATGTGCTTATCTGAATGATTTATGCTGTTTGAATGAATGTGATTGATATTGTTGAAGTGTGTGCTTGTTAAATATGCTTGAATGACAATACTGCTTTTAGAATCAATGTTTAAATTGAACTTTCAAAAGAAAAGATTTTGAAACTATAAAATGTTTTTGACTAAGCAACACCGTCTTTGGTGATCTCATAAGAGATATGATAAGATTATTCAGTTATAAGCGTTATAGGAGCTTAAAGGTTTTTGGATAGAAATTGTATCCAACCTTTTGGAAATGATAGTATATTGTTTAAATTCCTAACCCATGGAATATAGGCCTAAAGGATCTCAGTTCAATAAATTGACATTTTGCTTTGAGTATCTTTTCATGAGTGTAGTGACATACGTGATACAAATATAATGAAAATGCTAAGTCTGATGTGGTGACTCATTTGAAGACTAAGGTATGTTTCCTTGCATATCTCTCTGAATGATAGGCAGAAAGGCAATTATCCAATCATACACGAGCCTGTTGGTGTTTTGTCACACAAAAATTTATTTAATATCTGAGCAAATATAAAAGTATAGCTATACAAAAGCTTATCTAAAAGAAAAATAAAGAAAAAGAAAGAGGAAAAATATAGAAAAAGAAAATTTCTTCAAAGTACTATATCAAATAATAATATATCATGACTTAAGGGGCACTAAGGGAACTACAGGGGTGGGGTATCCAAATAAGTCCTAAACACCCTGAATGTAAGGCTTGTAAGTCCAGATGGCATGTAAGTCCAACGTTCAACCTTATAGTCTGATATCTATATATAATTTTCAAATAAACTGCTCATAAAAACAAATTTTGACAAAGGCATCAGGGGGTTGAAGTCAAATTGGGGTGATTGGAGAAAGCTAAATAAGCTTTGAGAAGAGATAAGGAACAACCTGAAGTCCAAAATGTAACCATTCTTCACTTAAGCTTTAATCAAACTTTAAGTATATCAAAAATGTTATGATAATCATGCTGATTGCAATTAACTAATGTCAACTTGACTTAAATCGTAATAAGGCGTACTATGCTATGGTGTGAAAGTTTCTAAACAGTCTGATCCCATGTTGAGATCTTTCTATGAAAATGTTTTCACAAAGAATATTCAACTGAAATTTGATCTCTTATTTCACCTTAACCTATTGCTTAAGTCAGCTCAATGTTCTGAAATGATTATCTTTTATGCAAAATTGCAATTTGAGCAAAGGATATGTGTGAAAATGTCCAGACTGATTGGCATAAGATGTGTTGATTTAACAATCTGAACTAAAAACCATTTAAGTGTTTCGAGCAAAGAAACTTTGCTTGTTTGTGTGATTACATTGCTTCGAGTATGCTATATGAACTGTAAGTTTCATTTATGTATTTCGAGCGTGCATGTCATTTTCGAGCATCATGATGAACTAAAAATTGTTAAGAGTTCCGAGCATGCGTCTTACTTTCGAGCACCTGCTAGGTCATGAAAATTGATATTATGTGTTTCGAGCATGATTGCATGTTAAGTGGTTAGACCTAAGTCTACGAGCACAAAGAACGGAATGATAGGAGACATTTAAGTGTTTCGAGCAAGGTTATGTACTAGGCACTTTGGTTTGTGAGTTTCGAGCTTAGCAAGGTTACGACATAATTGCTAAGTGATTCGAGCAAACTAGTATATTAGACTTAAGTTTGAGTGTTCGAGTACACGCATAGGAAGGATTAAATCTGCTAAGGCTTTCGAGCATGAAGGTACCTCGAGCACATTGAGTTGTAGTAATCTAAGTCAGTCGAGCAAAGGGTATAACACTGCTAAGAGGAGTTGCATCTCGAGCCTATGTTTGGTCATGATAGATTTCTAAGTAGTGTCGAGCATGATGCATAATCGAGTAAGGTTCAGCAATGAGTGTGTCTTGCGTATACATGACTAAGTGAATTTTATTAATTATTGTCGAGTACACTTCTTGTCAAGCATGATCCTATACTCGAGCAAGTGAAGTAACTTCAATTTACTTTGACGTCGAGCACAAGTGTATTCGAGCAACCTATCTCGAGTATACTAGTTCTCGAGCATCAACATGTAAGTACGTCGAGCAAGAATTGTACTAAGTACTCGAGTACAGTGGGAGCCAGCTATTATCTTGGCTGTATGCTCGAGCAAGGGAGGTACATTAAATTTGAATTTAAATGACAACTATCGTGCACTAGACGACAAAAGGAGGTACTGTACTACCCAACCGTTAGGTATAAAAGGGGGACTTAGAAACTTTTTCACATATTTCTTTTCCCACTTTTAAAGCTAATTGCAAAACTCTTGCTCGTGCATCCCCTTCTTACTCGAATACTCAATTCCTGCTCGAATATACTTCGAAATTAGCCATTAGCTCTGTTTCGACTCCGGTAAGATATCGTAATTCGATAATCATCTCGCCGATTTTGAAATTAGGGTTACTAATTGGATTTCGGACTAATTGTTTACTTGTTTTTGCAGGTACGCATATTACTATGAAACAAGTTACTGAAGACGCTAATCTTCTCTACTACTTTCGCGCATTGTTTCTGCAACTTTGTGTACTGACTATTGTCTTATTTTTGCAGAACTGATGGCCTTCAAATTCGAAAAATGACATAATATGTGTGCTCAGTTGAAGCTGGATGATGACAACAGGGAATTGGAAATTATGATAAACTTCTTGAACATCTCCAACCTGAGGGTTGCCCTAACTGAGAGTCCTACAATTTACAGGAACCATATTTCAGACTTTTGGGGCTCGGCTACATATGTGGATGACGTTAATGGGAAGAGGATGGCCTCTGTCCTAAATCATGATATTGAAATTACAAAAGTGTCGGTCAGAGAGGCATTGAACCTGAATGATAATTTTGAAGCTCAACCATCTTACTCAACCCTGAGACTTTTAAGAGTCTTTCAAGAGACTATGGGCTACCAAGGGGAAGAGAAGGAAGGACAGTTTCAAAAAGGCAGCTTCCATCATGTCATCCAGTTCTTATCTCCAAGGAGAGGGACTTGGACTCTATTGAGCAAGGAACTGGCTACCTTGACAGTAGCTATTCTCTATCAGCAACCACTTAATGTATCAAGACTCATCTTCAATGGTTTAGTATCAAATGCTGAGAAGGATGTAAATCAGAGGTTCCTAATGTACCCAAGGTTCCTACAGATTCTGATCAATAGGTCATTGCCAGAACTTCAACATACAGGAGAAGTTTTGAGACTACAAGATCCTAACATCTGTCAGAGAATGAAAGATGCGAAAAGCAAGTTTACTGTGAATAATGATTGGGATGTACTCCCATGGCTGCTTGTGCCAGCCTTAGGTGCCATTGATGTGCCAAGAACCCCAGGAAACAGTGGTGATGAAGATTATAATAGTGAAGCTGGTAATGATGGAGGGGACAATGGTCCAGATGGTGATAATGATATTGATGAGGGTAATGTTGATCATGATGCTGGTAATCAAGATGTTGTTGCCGATAATGAGCCTGTGATTGAACAAATTGCTCATGAAGGAGATGATGCAGAGATAGTGGGTGGAGATTCTGAAGTGAATGAACCTGTGTTTAATCCTATTGGAAATGAAATGAGTGTATTCACTAGGGATGAATCTATTGCTAACTTAGAGAATCAAGAGGGTAATAAAGGACCAGAGTTGGAAGTTAATGATCAGACTGATGAGCCAGTTGAGGGTCCTAGCAACAGAGCTACTGAGCATATAGATGATGATGAGTTTATAGCAAATGTAAAATAAAATGTTGCTGACAACATACAAAAGATTACTCCACCAGACTCACCACCTCCTGAAGAATATCATGATGAAACTGACTCCGTTGAAATTGATGATGCTGATGACAATATTTCTTCCTCACCGGCTACTACTGAACCAACATTATCTGACAATGAACCACTTCATGATACATAGGTTCCTTCACCACCAACATCCCCATTACAAGAATCCATTATCTCCTCAGCACCTGTTTTCCCACGTGCCCAAACTGTTCAAGATACACATATTCTAACCCCACCATCCTCCCCAATACAAGACCAACCTACTACTACTATTTCTCAACCTACCCAATCCATTCCCACAGATCTCGAGCCATACAAGTTACCCTCTCCAGAAACCTCTGAATCCGAACCTTTCTCTGAACCTGAACCTAAACCCACTCAAGAAACCCCACCTTCCAGCCCAAATATCTATGACATAGTTGTTGAGAATGCAAAGCTTGAGTTTGAGAACATCTTGTTGAAAGAAAAGAATGTTGTACTAGAAACAAGAAACATGGCATTGGAGGCTGCATTGCAGGAGGCATTATTGAAAATTCGAACCCTAAAGGGGCATTCTGAGGTTGAGAAAACCTCAGATGCACCAAAACAGGGGGAGATAACTGAAGAAGCAGGTGGATTAAAAGTAATCAAAAATATATACACCAGTTCTGATGATGAAGTTGTAGAAGCTGGAACCTCAAATGCACTAAAGATGATAAATTAAGAATATGAGAAAGATGCTGATGATGAGGGGGAGTCTAATAAGGAAGATGAAACTGAAGAGGATAAGTTGAAAAGGAAGCAAAAAGGGAAAGGGATTGCGTACACAGATGATGATTTACATCCCAAGTCCCTACACAAGGTGCAATCTGGTGATGACATACTTCTGAAAGACAATGTGATTGATCCAGATAAGGCCGAAGTGGAATATGTCAAAACAGCCGTAAGACTAATGAATGAAGATTTGGATTCTATAAACCAAGAGGATCAAGAAGATGAGGAGAAAATTCCTCAAGAAGTGCTTGAAGCACTGAATAAAATGAAGGAGAAAGAAGTAGAGGATGAAAGAATGAGGAAGGAGGCAGATGATGCTATTATGGCTACACTGGAGGCTCTGAAAGCAAAACAAAATGATGAAGAACAAGAGCCTGTATAAACTGAGCCAGCGTTAACTGAGCCTGTTCAAACTGAACCTGAGCCCACAAATTCAAATATTGATACACATAGAGAACAAGAGCTCGGCTTGGGTCCGGTAAATCAAGAACTGGATGAGACAATTGAAGTATCTGCAAGCACCATGGTGAAGTTAGTAATTATGAGAACCCTAATAGACGTTCTAAATGAGCTAGAAAAGCCTCATCCTAAGATTTTGTCAGCTGCCAAAAAGGCCCAAAAGGATTTCATAAATCTAAGCAGCAAAGCACAATCTGATCCAGTAGTTGAGGAGGCTGTTGAAACAAATGAGCCAGTTATACCGAAAATTACTGAAGAAGATGAAGATGCTCATGAAAAGGAACCAATAGTTGAAGAGATCAATGATGAAGTGCTAACAACTGAAACCGTTGAGCCTATAATTACAGAAACTGATGGCGATGAAGTGTAGAAAACTGTAAATGAAGAACCAATCGTCACTGAGCCAACAGAACCCGAAACTGAAGCTGAGGGGGGAGTAAAGAGGAAGGAGACACCTGAAGTGGAACCTCTTAAGGTTAAAATACAAAAATCTGCTTACAAAAGAAGACTGAAAACCAAGCCTGTGTTTAAAACTCTTGAACCTGAGAATGAAGAACCAATGATAGGAGCTCTTTAAAACTTAGATGAAATTGTTGAAAGTGATGAAGAAGAAGAAAGATCAAAGACAAATGATGACAAGGAGGATGAGGATAAAGCCTACTTGATGAGTCTCGAATATGATGAAAGACACATTGAAAGAATGACAAAAGAAAGTATTCAACAGGAGGCTAAAGGCTGGAGAGAAAGGAAATCAAAAAGGAAATTTTTGATGAAAGCAGGACACAAGCCTGCCTTATAAACCTACAACCCTTTGACACTATTGACAGACTGTACAAGAATGCCCTTGTAGACGACATAGCAAATTTTGTTGAAAAGGTAAGCAAGAAGAAGAGGGTGAATGATGATGCAGAATATGAGTTTGTCAAAGCTAAACATAAAGAAATCAAGTTTTTGCAAATACATGGCTTTGAATACAACTCATTAATGAAGATTTCTTTGGATGAGTTGAAAAGGAAAGTGCAAATGATTAAAGACTCTCACAATACTCAAAATACCACTGCTGATCTTGAAAGAGAAAAGAAATCAAAGCTGCAGATAGAGAAAGAGAAGGAAGAGTCTGCAAAGAAAGAAGAAGAGGTTAGGATGTGGTTTGAGGACCCTCAAAGAGTGGAGACTTTAAAGAAGATTGTGATGGAAAAAGGTATGACTGAGCAGGAGTTTGAAAGAATGCCTCATGATCAACTCCTAGACATATACAAGAGAGAGCAGAAAATGTACCTTGAGACTCAAAGGAAATTGGAGGAAGATAAAACAAAAATGGATGAGCTGGTTAGAGCAGAAATGATGAGTGCTTTGCACAAAAAGGGTGCTAACATGGGTAGATTATTGGTACAGATAGATGAAACTATAAGACAATGGTATGAAGAAGCTGGGCTACATCACTCAAAGAAAAATACATAAGAAGGCTCAAGCCGAACCCCAAGGTCAGAGATTGTAAGGCTTGAACCACAAAGAAACTTGAATCTGCCTACAATTCTCTACTATGACAGAAGATCCAAGACCTTGAGGGTGATAACTAAGGATGGTGAAGAGACTCTGATCATCTTCAGGGATGATTTGAGAGAATTTTCAGAGGAACAGCTGAAGAAGATGGCAGAGCTAGACTTATTTGACAATCAAAACAGGAGCCAAAAGCCTGGACAGCAAAGGAATGGTCTCTCCAAATTTATCAAGGAACAGCCTGAAAAGGGATTTCCATTCTTGAAACAAAAGAGGAAAGAAATTCAGAGCCAAGCAGAGAGAGACAAAAGAAGAAAAAGAATAAATGAAGTTCATACTTCAGAACTCATTTTCCCAGACTCTAAGAGTAGAAAAACTAATCAGGCAAGCAGCTCAGGTGCAAAATGAAGAACATTGAGGGAGTGCTTAGCTTTGAGGAGGGAGATTCTTGAACCAAATTCAGTTGTGCAGCATAATGGAAAGATCACTTACATCACTTACAACAAGCACAATGACTCAGTATCCTTGAGGAATGAATCGGGAATAACAATTGCTATGATCCTATATAATGAGGACCTTCAATTCATACATCCTCTAGATCTCCAAGATATAGAAGATGCAGAGTTTCCCATCGACTCCTCTGATGCTGTGGAATTAGACATGATTAAGCAAAAAGCCGCCTTTGTCAAATTGAAAAAGGAAAAATCTGACACACGGAGCAGGAGGAGAAGATTGCAGAATGGAGATTTAATGATGATTAATTTTATTTCTGTTTATCTTTGTAATTTTGTTTAATTTGTATTTTGATGTGAAACAATTTGATGTGTAATGCCCAAGAGGTAGAATTCCTATTTATGTAATGAAATGACTTGTTCCTAAATGATTTATCTTTGATTCTGATACATGTGTAACTCTATGCAGGTGTATTTTGGTGCATCTGAGCTTGTTCCAATCTGGGGGGAGATTGTTGGGTAGGATTTTTGATAAGGAAGATTGGAATCTTCTCAACCTCCTCAGGAAATGGCTAAGTATGGACTTCGAGCAAGCCTAGACTATCGAGCATGATTTTACTACCTCGAGCAAGGTCTTCAGAACCATTTATGGTTGATTCCTCTAAGTGTTAAGGCTTCGAGCAAGCTACACTTCAACAAGCAAGAGTATTATTCTATCGAGCATGGATTGCCAATCGAGCAAACAGCTTGATCATACAAGTTTTAACCAAGTGTTGCGAGCACAGGATGGACGAGCACATGGGGACAAGCACGGATGCAATAAGAAGATGTCATATGTTCAAAGCAAGGAATTCGAGCATGGTTCCGTTCCCCTAGCAATATTTACATCCGAGCATGCTAAAGATTGTTCAATAATTGTCTTTAGACAAGACTAAAGTCATCAAGAAGAATGAGCTTGCTTGATGGACTAGTTCGGGCAAAGCATAGATTAGTCAAGAGAAATAAAGCTTGCTAGAGGAGAATATCTTCACTGAAGATATTCTAAGTAAAATATGCTCGAAGACATTCATCAAGCATACCTAGGATAGTGAGTCTGCTCGAGCAAGACACTTATCATGCTCGAAGACTCTTACACTTGTATTTGTTTTTGTCTTTCATTATGTAATATTTAGGACTTCTAAAAGGAATGTCAGGGTCTATAAATAGGGTCCTAGGTTTCCATTTAGGGCACGGATAACAAGACGGATAACAACGCGACAAACGCATTACGAGAAAACATTCCAAAGAATATTCTCATTGTTTTCCTCGTACCGCCGCCGCCGTCACAAAACCCCAGACATTCCATTTACTGTTTCATTGAATGATGCATTTATTACAGTAAATCTTTGTCTTTGTATTTGCTTGCACTGAATATTTATTGTTGTTTCATTTGTTATCATATCACAACTTCGTTCCCATCCGTTGGATATTCTGATTCCGCCAGGATATTCAATAGGCCTTTAGGTTATTGAGTCCGTGTGTTCTTGTCAACCTTTCTGAGGTTTCACCTGACTCACGGTCCTGACAAATGGTATCAGAGCTTTGGAAGCTCGCTGAAGGCCACATGAATGAAGGTTTGTGAAAAAGCTTGAAGCTTTACTCTGTTTGACTGCATCAAAGTTCATATCTGCTGAAATGGAAGACAAAGAAGTTTCTACGAACAAGATTCCAAGATTTCTTGGACAAGAGAACTTTATTAAATGGAAGGTGCTTTTCGAAGCCGCTGTAAACTACAATGACCCAGAACTCTGGAGATCTATTACAGAGGGAAACTATGTTGCTTCCACTGCTGCAAACAATAGTGCCACTGTAGAGCTGAAAATGAAGAAAAGAGATGACAAAGCACTATCTATGCTGAAGCTAGGTCTGTGTTGGGAAATATTGACAACTGTCAATCATCACAAAACTGCTAAAGATATGTATGATGTAGTTATTGATATGTTTGAGGGCAATACAGAACTGAGACATTAAGAAGGATAAACTGAAGCAGCAGCTGGATAGATTCAAGTTCAAAGATGGTGAAAGATTAAAATCAGCATTGCAAAGATTTATGGTGATTGTGAATGATATAAGAACAACTGACCTGCAAATCTCTGATTTTGAGCTGAACAAGAAGCTTCTGTCATCTTTATCTGGTGAATGGTACACAACAAGCAAGTTTATCAAGGAAAAGGCAAGCTTTCCCAACTTTAAGTTAGATGATGTGATTGCTTTCCTTAAAGCTGCAAACATGAAATGATTGAGAATCACATGATTGGAGAAGATAAGCCCAGTTTTCCTGTGACAAATGCTCTTGTAGCACCGATGGGAAATCTCTCTGTCAAGAATCAGCAACCAATTATTGAAGAGCCTTCTAAGACAAATTCAACATGTGGTGGACAGACAAGATTCAATGTCCAGTTGATAGAAGATGATGTTGCCTCAACAACAAATGGATAGTCTACATTTATGCAGAACAATACAAGCCAAGAAACTGATTAGCAAGCATTTTTCTCAATGTTCACTGATTCATACCATGAAAGGGTTCTTTACACTTGAATCAATGGTCTTGAGTGCAAAGAACAAACGAGGGTCCTTTCCAGTTGGGGATAACCAACGTACTCGGATAATGAGGTCCCTTTTCCACTCGAGGTAACCACTTGAAATCAACGCACGTAAGCAAGTAAGCACACAAGTCCATGTAACAAATTGTAGTTTGTAAACAAAATCGTAAATACTTAAGGTTTGTATGATACATATACTACCCTAAAAAGTAATAAAAACATTAAAATGGGGGTGTGAGAAAATCACCTTGAAATTGAAGATCAACTTGAAATAAAAAGCGAAAGCGCGTAAACGAACCCGAAGCAAACGAACTTCACGAACTATATTTAAAGAAAAAACAAAATCTAACTAACAAGAATATACAGTTGAGTAATTTGGTTTTAGGGTTTAAGCCTTATTTTAATAAATATCTTATTAGCATTTGATGGCACTTTATAATGTAATATTATTTTTAAATAAATTAACTATTATTTTAACCAACATTAGAATAGTAATTTAACACTATTACGAGGAATATAATATTTGCAATTTATGAATTTTAATGATAAATTTATCCCAACAATGATTATGCTTAAAGTTTAACGAAATAAACGCTAATGAATTTTAAACTAATTTTGACGGTTTAAATTATTTTAATATTATTTAATTTAATAATTTATTATTAGTGAGGGTACTTTAATATTTATGGAATACAAATTTTATCGGTCTAATAATTATTCCGAATGACGTTTATGTTAGTGTATATAGAGTTTAACAAAAAGAAAATATTATATTTAACGGGTTTAACGAAATGAAAAGAAAATATTATATTTACCGGGTTTAACGAACTTTAGCGAATATGAAAGAGTTGGGTTTTAGATTGAAAAGGATAGACTTAATTAATAAATAATTTTATTTAAATAAAAATAATTTTATTTGAATTAAAATGATTTTTAAATAATTTTATAAGGTGTTTTTAAACAAAAAAAACATAAACTGGTGCAATGACCCATGTTCGAACCTGCATCTGTTGGGTTTTAACATAACAACTTACCCACTAGACGAGCTTAATTAATTTGATTACAAAAGGAAACAAATATATATAAATATTAACACATGTTTATCACCACTTTTGCAACCCTAGAGTTTGAATTCTGGACAAGATGATTCATTTGCACATATTACTTACATGGAGAAGCTACGGATTGACAACGAATAATGGCTGCCAAAGAGCGGACTTGGACAGACAGAAATCGCGATTAAAGAGGGTATTTTAGATTCAATTGAATGTTGAGACGAGTTTAGTTGAATAAAGGGGTCCTATTTATAAGTCCAATTGGAACGGACGAGGTTAAATGGCCGTGAATGCGTTTTATTATATATCCGGCCAGAAAACAGTATAAATTATCTTTAATCGATGATGTTACGGGTTTTAAATGATGATTAACGAGTTGTTATTAGGTTCTAAATGAGTTACAAGTTGTTACTTTGATTAATACATGCGTTATGATGTTTTTTAATGGTCGCTGGAACCATGGTCACGACAGTCGGAGCTCGTCGGAGGGCTGATCGGAAAAACGAACCAGACAAAGGGTGGCGGTTGATGGTTTAGGGGATTTAAATGAAATTTATAGAAATAGTCCTTGTGTTTCAAGTTTACATTAAAATATATTTAAAATAAAATTACCAATTAAACCTTAAAGTTCGAAATGTATAAAAATTGTAATAAAAAGTCATAATTATTGGATATTTTTGTCTTTTACCCATATAGTGTGCAAATTTTTAAACATAAAATTTTAAATCCTTGGAATTTCGTTAACTTGATCAAAACAAATAGAAAAAGAACGAAAAAATAATCATAAATCATCGGAACTATAATACGATTAGAAAATGAACTTACGATAAAAGTAAATCATCGTGAACATTATATTAATCGATGAATGATGAACAAGAACGCATTGAAACTATAAAGTGGGTCGGTTTAACGCATACAAATAGAAATTCAATAACAATTAACAAATGTCACAAGAAACGAAACTTCATATATATATATATATAGGGAGAGGATCAAGAGAAAACTCACCTTTAGAGAGAAAACTTAAAAACTCCTAAAAACTCCTAAAGAATTATTTTTAATTAAAAATAAAAAATATTTTCAAAATTCTGTTTTAGCCATTATTCTTATATTTTCTTATATTTCACTCGAAAAAAAAACCCGCTGTAATGCACATACGTATTACTGTGCGATACCGTTGTATTACACATGTGTATTACTATGTATTTTTGAGTTTAATAGTGTTTTATTGCAAATATTCAATATTTGTGTATTGTATATGTGTAGTAGTGTTGTATTATATGGAAAAAAATAATAATAAAATAAAAGTCGATGTGGTGCACATGTGCGTTAATGTTGTATTACACATACGTACTAATGTGTATTCGATGTGTGTATTAGTCTTATATTGTATATATAAAATAGTGTGTATTAAATATGTGCAATAATGTTGTATTCTATGCAATACAAACACTTTTGCATATATATGCAATGCACACTATTACACATGCGCACTATACCGACGAGGTTACCGATAAGATTTTTTTTTTTAGCCAATAACAACATATAAGAATAATGGAAAAAAAAGAAACTTCAAAATTTTTTTTTTAAAAAAGTTAAAAATAGTTTTTTAGGAGTTTTAAGTTTTCTCTTTAAGAGGAGTTTTTATTAGATCCCACCCATATATATATATATATACATATATATATATATATATAAGGTTAAAATAAAAACCCATTTAAGTTGTGAAAACTCTATAAACTCATTCTCAACAACATGTTTTTAATTAAAGTTTGGAACTTGTGGTCCGGAGTTAAAGTGAACAAAAAATGTAAATATAAATATAACTTTTTATCTCTCCTAAAAACATATATAAAAATTAGTCAAAAAATATTAAAAAATAGCAAAACAATTTTTTTTAATCTTCGATGTTTTGTATTAAATGTTACAACATATATATTACGTGTGTAAAAAAATGATGTTAGATAGGGTTTTTACGAGTTTTCACAACTCAAATGGGTTTTCATTCTATACTTCCCTTATATATATATATGTATGTATGTATGTATGTATGTATGTATGTATGTAAACGAAACCGAAAATTCGAATTTCAGGTTTGAAAAGTAGCGAATGTTACAGGATTCACAAATTTTAGAAATTAAAAGTAAAATAAAATTTTAAAAGAAAACAACTCATACAAGGAGTTGTTAAAAGGTTTTAATAATTTTATGTGACATTTGCGACAAAATCGAAGATGCCTTGGTATTCGTTTATCGAATAAGCGATGCGTAATGAACAATCGGCTAAACAAACGGGTATGGTTATGACCCAGATATCCAGGGGGGCATCTATAAGTGTTATATGATTAATACAAGCTAACATATTAGTATTATGTCCTTTATTCAATAGCAAAACATTTAAACGAAAACATGCTCGTTTAACTATCCGCTATGGATTTAAACGCGAAAGATAGTTCCGAAACAAGCATTGTACCATCCATTAAGCCGAATAAGATCTACCAAACACTTATTGAGGATGTTTTAAGCAATCCATGAAAATATTTTCGATTTCTACAAACAAATGGTATGTTTTTCTAAATTTACAATAAAATGGCCGAAAAACACTCGTTTTCGCACTGTTTGTCGTACCCGATATATTTTTTGCGCCAAAAACCAAACCCAAAATAAATTTCGACACAGGATTTTACGTTTGGGCACGCAAAAAAAGAAAAGTAGGCCAAAAATGAGCCCATATAGGGCCGGCCGCATGTGGTGGGGTCCACCCCTTGAATATTTTGCATAAAAATCTTTTTAAACCTATCCAAGCTCACATATTTTGATGAAGAACTCTGCTCATGGCTATCTTCTTCCATTTCTTAACAAAACCTAAGGTAAAAACTAAGATCTTGATCATTTTACAATTGATTAAACTTGGTTTATGCATAAAAATGATAATTTGATTAGTGAAAATCATAACTAACCATGTAAAACTCTTCAAAATGGTCCATAAACTTGTTTTGGTCATACGCATGGTTGATAAGTTTTTTTGGCCATAAACACGAATTAGAGGGTTTTAACGACGTTTTTACGGTTCAAAAGTTCGGTTTAAAACCCTAATCGAAACCCTAACTTTAATGGCTGGTCTCTTGATGATACATGCTTAGTTTGTGATACAGGACCTGTAATTAGCTCATATAGAAGCATAAGAACCCAGTAATTGGATTAAGAGAGCGAAAACGGGCGAAAACTGCAAAGCCAATGCCGAAATGTTCGATTACGGGCTGTTTAGGTTAAGGTTGTGATGTACATATTTTTAGGTCATGAAATTTTGCAAGGACATCAGGGACCATATCAAGTCCCTGCTCAAATTTGGTAATTTTTCGACCATCCGAGAATATTTGGCGAATTTATTACCGAATTAGGGCGTTTATTTGGGAAAAATAGTTAAAATGCGTGAAAAATTATGAAATTTTGTGGGGAACTCAAATTTGGTATAATGTGATCACATATGAAATTTGGGATCATTTGGAAAATCCTAAGTATGTTTTGTGCGTTCACGTTTATTGAATTTTCAAGATCGTTTTAAGCTCAAAAATGATGTTTGAAAAGATTTTTAGCTTCCGGAATTACTACAGGTTATATTGGGAAGTGTTTTGGTCACTCAGGAATTTTGGCGGATTTTTAGGAAATTATTTGGTATAAACTGATGATTTTCGGGATAAATATAGCATATAAAATGATTTTTTTTATAAATTTATATCTATAAATAAATCTAGAAATAATTTTATAAAATTATACAAATTTTTTTAATAAGTGTCTAAATTTTCATGATCTAATGATTAACCGGCAAGTTCGTGATTAACTAACCTGTTGGAATATCAGAACATAAAAAACGATCAAGAAGTATATTTTCGGATTAATTATGTAAAAATGAACTTTTTGTAAGAAATCCGGACAATTTGGATATGTTGTGTAAATTATTATTTATTGCTAATAACTTATTATTGTTAATATATATTTATTATTATAATACCACAATCACCAACCGCCCCCCCCCCACTTTTTATTTAACCTAGCCCCCTACCCCCAAGACACCCCCTCACGTCTTCTTCTTCCTTCTTCTCACTTAAACTCACCCACTGCCGCCGTTTGCCATTTCCGTCCATGTTGGGCGCCGGTGAACAGGGACCAGGTGGAATCAAGTATAACCCTTCATCAATATGCATAGGAAACTCAATCGGGTCGTAGGAAAGGTCCTAACATGTCGTATAACAGTGATTTGCACTCAAAAAAATTCGCATGCATTCGAATCACTCTTTGAAAACCATTCGCATCGATCCGATTCGCACGAATGGGTGATCAGAAAGGATTTGCACAGTTCGGGTCGCGCGAATAGTTTGATCTATTCGCGTCGGAGTTACGTTGCATACCAGGCTTCTTATCTTGGATCGCATAGGGTTCAAATGGGCTGTATCAGGTTTGATCACCCCACCTTGGTTTTGGTGCACATCTTCCGTTTACCAGAGACATGGCTTAACGAAACTCAAATCCAGACCACGTGTTGAGCTGTTGGTGACTATCATGTGGAACAAGAAACGCCCCCGGGTTCTTTGGTTCCGATCTGGGCTCGATTTCTCAGCCTTGGCCGAGCTGTCGGGATTCGGGTCTCGTTGAAGACCCGTTTGCGTCATATTATTATTTGTATCTTTTAATTTCTTCTTGTCAACTCATTATTATTGTTATGTATTTGATTTAATTGTAGCTCATTTATACCATTTCGTTTATGTCAGTTGACTCGGTTTATATGTTAATAATCTTAACGAGACATGAATCAAAATGAATGTAATGTTTACCGTTTTTTGGATTTGATTGAGCTAGATCTAGGATAGATGATTGGATTTGGAATGTTTTGTGTACAGGAGGTTTTGTGTGCATGTATGGATATGCGTGACAATGATTGGAAGAATGATGAGGATAAGGATGGATTTAGGGTTTAGGGGTTTAAATAGGCAAAGCCCAAAGACTTTTAGGCCCACAATTACCCATAATTCCAATAATCTCTCTTAATCCTACCCATACTCTACATATTATTTAATTAATTTAATTAACGTCTCTTGACACGACAACTAAAATAAACCCGAAATAATTTATTTATTTATTTATTGAAACGAGGACGTTACAAGTCTCTCCCCCTTAAAAAGGTTTCGTACCCAAAACCTATCTATTACATAAACAGCTGCTTGTAGAACCTATGCATTTCCTCCTCCGTCTCCCATTTTGCATCAGATCCTTTTCGATGTTTCCAAATCACCTTAACTAATGGAATGACCTTGTGACGAAGTTGTTTATCCTTTCGGTCAACGATTTCAACTAGTTTCCCGATATAATTCAATCGCTCATCTACATCTATGTCCATCAACGGCACGTGAGACATGTCATCCACGAGACATTTTCTTAAGTGAGAAATGTGAAAGGTAAAGTGAATCCCTTCCAGTTCTATAGGTAGATCGAGCTTATACGCCACTTCTCCTACACGGGTGGTGATCTTAAACGGTCCAATATACCTTGGACTCAACTTTCCTCTCTTCCTAAAATTAATGATATCTTTCCATGGCGAGACCTTAAGCATCACGTTGTCGCCAACGTTAAACTCGATCGGTTGTCGCAGCTTATCGGCATAAGATTTCTGACGGTTTTGAGCAGCTTTCATTATTGCCTTGATTTTATTAAACATCGAGGAGGTTTCTTGCACAACTTCCAGACTACCAATCTCATTCTGACCAATCTCTCCCCAACATACAGGAGTTCTACAACGTTTCCATACAACATCTCGAATGGAGGCATACCAATGCTCGAATGATAGATGTTGTTGTAAGAGAATTCTGCTAAATGAAGATGATCATCCCAACTTTCTCCAAAGTCTAACACGCATGCACGTAGTATATCCTTAAAGGTTTGGATAGTCTGCTCAGACTGTCCACCTGTTTGAGGATGATACGCCGTGCTGATGTTCAACCTAGTTCCCATTGCTTCATGGAACCTCTTCCAAAATCGGAAACTGAAACGGGTATCTCTGTCGAATACGATCGACAATGGAACTCCATGCTTCGTTACAACTTCTTTAATGAACACATTCGCTAACGTTTCTGATGAGATGGCCTCTCGTATAGGCAGAAAGTGAGTACTATTGGTCAAACGGTCCATGATCACCTAGATGGTATCATGATTCTTAGCTGTAAGCGGTAGCTTAGTTATGAAATCCATGGTGATGTGTTCCTATTTTCACTCGGGTATTTCTAGAGGCTGTAGCTTCCCATACAGTTTCTGGTGTTCTGCTTTAACTTGTAAGCAAGTCAAGCACTTGCTGACATAATCAACCACTTCATTCTTCATACCTGGCCACCAATAGTCTTTCTTCAACTCTTGATACATCTTGTTAGATCCTAGATGAATCGAGAGATTTATGAGCCTCGTCTAGGATTCGACTTCTGAGATTCCCTTGTCGTGGAATCCACATTCGAACGAATCTGATCTTTACACCTTATGTATTATCAATCAACTCAGTCTATTGCCCATAAATCCTCTCTTTCTTCATTAACCCTTCATCTGCAAGTACTTCTGTCTGGACCTTGCTGATTTCCGTAAAGAGATCTGAGTTGACAATCAGCTGTAAGACTTCATTGTTGCTATCACTTCTTCATTCTTTTGGCTTAGAGCATCGGCAACTACATTAGCCTTTCCTGGGTAATACTTGATTTCACAGTCATAGTCTTTGATCAACTCCAGCCATCTTCTTTGTCTCATATTCAACTCATTTTGCTCGATGAAGTATTTTAAACTCTTGTGATCCGTATAGATAGTACACTTAGTACCATACAAGTAATGTCTCCAGATTTTATGAGCATGCACTACGGCTGCTAACTCTAAGTCATGCGTGGGGTACGTACTTGCATGCACCTTCAATTGTTTAGATGCATAAGCTGTAACCTTTCCTCGTTGCATTAACACGCAACCTAACCCTTAATGTGAAGCGTCAGCACAAACTACTAAATCCTCGTTACTGTAAGGTAGAACAAGAATTGGAGCTTGCGTGAGCCTCTTCTTCAATTCCTCAAATGCCTCTTTTTGGAATTTACCCCAATTGTACACCATAGTCTTTCGGGTCATCCCGGTCAATGGTGCGGCTATCTTGGAGAAACCTTGGATGAATCTCCTATAATAGCCAGCCAACCCAAAGAAACTGCGTATCTTAGTTGGGCTTTGCGTGGTCTTCCAATTCTTTATCGCCTTGATCTTTGCTGGGTCCACAGTAATCCCTCGAGGATTGATTATGTGACCTAGAAACTGCACTTCATGCAACCAGAATGCGCATTTCGAGAACTTGGCATATAGTTTCTTATCTTTCAAAACTTCCAATACTTCTCTCAGATGCTTAGCGTGATCAGACTCGCTTTCCAAATAAATTAGTATATCGTCGATGAAAACGATAACCGACTTGTCGAACAGCGGTCGACATACACTATTCATCATGTCCATGAATGCCGCGGGAGCATTCGTTTGACCGAACGACATTACGAGGAACTCGTAGTGTCCATACCGCGTCCGAAATGCTATTTTGGGAATGTCTGCCTCTTTCACTCTCAATTGATAATAGCCCGATCGAAGGTCTATCCGCGAGAACCAGCTAGCACCTTGTAATTGATTGATAAAGTCATCAATCCGTAACAACGGATATCTATTCTTCATTGTAAGCTTATTCAACTCATGATAATTGATACACATTCTCATGCTTCCGTGTTTCTTCTTCATGAACAACACCGGCGCGCCCCACGGGGTAACACTCGGTTGTATGAAACCTTTTTCGAGGAGTTCTTGCAGTTGGGACATCAATTCTTTCATCTCGGACGGCACCAGTCGTTAAGATGCTTTCGCAACAGGCTGTGCTCCTGGTACTAACTCAATCTGAAAGTCTACTTCTCGTTCCGGTGGCAATCCCGGAAGATCCTCAGGTAACACTCCGGGATTGTCGCACACTATCGGAACATCTTTCACTTTCTTTGCGTCTACCGAAGCGTCAACAACATACGCCAGGTAGGCACCACACCCTCGCTTTAACATTTTCTCAGCTTTTATCATCGAAATGACGTTAAGCCCCGAACTTTCCTTATTACCATAAACCGTCGCTGTACCACCATCCAAGGACTTTAACCTTATCAATCTACTCTTGCACACTATCTGAGCCTCAAACTCAGACAGCCAATCTATTCCCAAAACCACATCGAACCCTCCTAAGGTCATTACATAAAGAGTAACAGGGAACTCACATCCCTCTAATTCTATCTTACCGTTCTTAACCATTCTCATTATTCTAACAGAGGTATCACTAGCCGTTTCTACCATAAACATTTCAGGCACTCTACTACATGTCATTTTCGCTAACCTAAAGAATGCTACATCTATGAAACATCTATTAGCACCTGAATCGAATAAAACAGAAGCAGAAATACCTTAACTAGGAATGTACCTGTCACAACATCGGGAATCTGCTTGGCTTGTTCCTGAGTCAGCATGTAAGCCCTTGTCTTTGGTCTATTCTTCTCAGCATCTCTCTTCCCACTACCTCCAGCTTCACCATCATTACACTTTCTCGCAAAGTGACCTGTCTTCCTGCACTTGTAACACGTGGGTTTAGCAGTACACTCTGGAGCATAATGCCCTATTTACCCACACTTGTAGCATGCATTTGATCCCAGTCTACACTCTCCACCATGACCCTTTCCACACTTATGGCAGACATCAGTACCTTTTCCCTACTTGCACTCACCACCGTGCAAATTCACACAAGTCTGACACGGATTCTTCTCCCATGCCTTGCGTTTCTTGTCTCTCGGGTTCCAAAGCAGAGTACCGTGCCTCTTCCCCTGATTACCCCACTTCTTGTCTTTCTTCAACTCAACAACCGCTTCATTCACTGTTAGGTCCTCGTAAACCAGTTCCGCGAGTTCGACCGCGGAATCAAAAGTAGCAGGTCTACTTGCCATGACCAATGTGCGGACGCTCGGTGGCAATCCTCTGACTTAACACTAGATTCTCTTAGTTTCAGTATTCACCATTTCGGGCACAAGTCTCGACATACGATTAAATTCGGTAGTCTACTCACGGTGTGTCATATTTTCCGGTTTCAAGTTTAGGAACCTCATCTCTGCTCTTTCAACCTCAACATCAGCACAAACGTTCTTCATTACCATCACTTTCAGATCATCCCACCTCATTGCCTTAATTTCAGCAGTAGTCTTTTTCTGTTCAACAGTTTCCCACCAGAACATAGCTTCATCACCAAACGACTGAGTAGCGAAGCCCACAGTTTGATTGGGACGACACTTGCTAATGAGGATAACCTTATCCATTGCGGTTATCCACTGAAGGGTAGCGATTGCCTCATCAGTACCAGTCAGCTGAGGTGGGTCACAACCTTTGAAGGTTCTGTAGTTGCAACCACCTCTGCCTCGCTTACCATCATTAACCTTCACAGAACGAACTTCACTTCATGCCTCAACTTTAGTCTCGATATCCTTCTCATTACTCTCCCAGTCTTCTCAACAGTCTTAGTACGGATTTCGGTAGACTTGTCGAATTGGAGATTCTTCACCGCAGTAGCAACGTCTTGAGTAATCGCAGCTTGAATAGCAGGATCGACCTGATACTCTTCTTCACGTACAATCAGGCTTCTATCTTCACTAGGCTCAGTGATCGGTTCCTCAGAGGGTACTGGGTTGATACGGGGCCTTCCACGACGCCCCTTGTGCCCTCCTTGTCCAGCAGTCCTAGGACCAACCATCTGAATTCTAAAGGAAAAACATAAACATCATCACGTGAGGAACTATTTAGTACAAGGATAGTAAGGCTGTAGGTAATAGCAGTTGCCAGCTGAGATTAGCTACTCACGTTACTCTCCGTGTCCTATACATTTTCTTTTGTGAGTCTACTTGTGCTCGGTTCTACTTAAAATAGTTAGAACATTAAACATTTCCAATACAAACAAGCAATTCTATCACTAACAATTCACGTAACTTTCTTACTTATAACGTTACACGTAAGGAAATTCACGTATTAAGCTTGCTTGAGTGACACATGGCATTCTCTGACTGGCATCTTATTTCTTTCTTCTTTAAGTCCCATTCTCTATTCGAGTCTAAGCATGTAGGATGCTTATTCTCTCGAACTTATGCTCTGATACCAACCTATAAGGCCCCCGACCCCGGGTGCCCTACTTTCATGCTGGTTGGGTTTACTCATTCACATATTTTAGAAAATCAGAGTTAATTAAAACATTTCGCGGAAATAAAAGTCAACCATTCATACATAGCATAAATACTTTGTCTTAAACAGAAATAACATAGGTCTTAAACATTAAATATAAATAACACGTGAATCTTCTTTTCTTTGATGCCGGTCTTCTTTTATTTGCCACATGTCTCCTTCATGCAACCTGTCTCATCCTATTTGCATGTGTGCATACTAAAAGTCAGCTACGCTAGGTGAGTTCTAGATAATCAATTAACATACAAACATTCATAGTCATACTTATACGTGTCTGAAGATACGTATTCCATACATTACTTACTATTATTCATTCATACATTCATCACATACATGCATAAGTACTTACATAATTTCTTTCATATTCTCCTATGGTATACCATAAACTATCATGCTTCTTCAATCTCATAAATTCTTAGGGTCTGGTCCCTCTATCTCAGATATTATCAGGGTCTGGTCCCTAATATCACAGATATTATTAGGGTCTGCCCTTCGTCTCGCTTAACCATACATCCATACATGTCCCGTCAACTATCCGTACTTTCACATCGTACGTGCATACTTTACCTGTCTTATGTATATAATATATATATACACACACATATTCATTCATATAGTCATCATATAATAATAACATTCAATGTACAATCATACACATATCTTATACTTATCACTTAGGATAAGTACTTTAACTATCAAATAGGAGTATGCACACAGCCCAGAAAAACGTCACAGAGAAAGGGGCTAGAACTCACATGCAGTTAACTCCTTTCTGAATTACTTCAACTGTGCCTGACTAACTGTTAATAATACACACGTATTAATCGCTATATTTGCTTCTTTACTTATTTCATTATGTTAACGGGGTTAACTTTTAAGTTAATTGAACCGACATATAGTCTTCTTAAACTGTTCATGTTAATTTAATATACTTAATTCTTCTTTATTATCATTATTTACATATATATATTATTCGTATTTCATTATTATTATATAAGTATATATTTTTGTAAGTTATCCTTCGCTCATACGTTCCTTTCAGTTTCTCCATTTACAACGGGCTCTTACTTTTAAGTGTTTCTGAACGGGTCCCATATACCATTGGTTTGGCATAAGTCGGGTTGTAGGTTCTAAATGATTTGGGTCTCGGGTTCGGGTTTAACTTAGGTCTTTGCATCCAATTTACATTCTTATATTATTATAGATTTATTATTATTGGTATTATTATTTTTATTATTATTATTATTATTATTATTATTATTTATTGCTAATAACTTATTATTATTAATATATATTTATTATATAATATTTATTATAATACCACAATCACCAACTCCCCCCCTTTTTATTTAACCTAGCCGCCCCCCCAAGACACCCCCTTACGTCTTCTTCTTGCATCTTCTCACTTACACTCACCCACCGCCGCTGTCTGCCATTTCCAGCCATGTTGGGCACCGATGAACAGAGAACAGGTGGAATCAAGTATAACCCTTCATCAATACGCATAGGAAACTCAATCGGGTCGCAGGAAGGGTCCTAACAAGTCGCATAACAACGATTCGCACTCAAAAGAATTCGCACCCAAAAGAATTCGCATGGCATGCGAATCAATCTTTGAAAACCATTCGAATCGATCCCGTTCGCACGAATGGGTGATCAGAAAGGATTCGCATGGTTCGGGTCGTGCGAATAGTTTGATCTATTCGTCTCGGAGTTACGTGCGAGTGGTTCCTCAAAGATGCGTTGCATACTAGGCTTCTTATCTTGGATCGCATAGAGTTTAAATAGGCTTGGTTTCTTAGCATTGGCCGAGCTGTCGGGATTTGGGTCTTGTTGAAGACCCGTTTGCGTCGTATTGTTATTTGTATCTTTTAATTTCTTCTTGTCAACTCATTAGTATTGTTATGTATTTGATTTAATTGAAGCTCGTTTATACCATTTCGTTTATGTTGGTTGACTCGGTTTATTTGTTAACTGTAAGGCCCCGTTACCGGTAACCCTACTTTCGTGTTGGATTTACTCATAAACACAGTTCTAAATATCAGAGTTAATTAAAAACTTTACGCGGAATATAAAACTTTCATAAAACATTACATATCAATTCATAATCATGTCTTAAAACATTCCCCTTGTCCTTCAAAATCAAAAAATAACTTATAAAACATATCAGATCTTCAGATGCCAGGCTTTAGTCTTCTGCCATGTGTCCTTCACTCAAGCCAGCTGTCTCATCCTACTCACCTGCGTGCATACTAAAGGTCAGCTACGCTGAGTGAGTTCTAGTTAATCATACAATACCATACAATACCTTATTACATACATACGTTCTTAACCTCATAACTTTCTTTCATACACACATAAGTACTCATACCTTCATTCTTACTTACATACCTTCTTTCTTACTTACATACTTTCTTTCTTACTTACATACTTTCTTTACATTCATAATCATACGTTTTTAAGAGCCTTTCGCCCTATAACCTCACAGATATTATAAGAGTCTGGTCCCTAACATCACAGATATTATAAGGGTCTGGTCCCTAACATCACAGATATTATGAGGGTCTGGTCCCTTTCCTCACAGATATTGTAAGGGTCTGGTCCCTAACATCACAGATATTATAAGGGTCTGGTCCCTAACATCACAGATATTATAAGGGTCTGGTCCCTTGTTTTCGAATATTAGTAGGGTTCGATTCCCTCCTCGTTACCATACAACCATACATCATACCTCGAGTATTATTAGGGCTCGGTACCCTTTTCGTAACCATACAACCATACAACCGTCATTTCCTTCTTTTATTAACTTTATTACGTTCATACACATAAACATACATATCATACTTGCCATATTTATAACGTTACAACCTGACAGTACATGCAATATCCGAAGATCGTTCACGAACCATCAAGCAATCATTCATACATATCACATATATCACATATGGCTTTATAACGTTACAACCTGACAGTACGTGCAATATCCGAAGATCGTTCACGAACCGTCATGCAATCATTCATACATATCACATATATCACATATGGCATACACTTATCACATAGGATAAATGTATTAACAACACATCAAGTATGCACACAGCCCCGAAAACATAACAAGGAATGGGGCTAGAAACTCACCTGGATCCTGTTACGCTCGCCGTTGATCGTAATTCCTTTCTTTAACTCGGCTCGTCTAACTGTATAATATTTACACATATCAATTAACTACTACTACTCGTTTTGTACTTCTATCTATATATGACCCACAACGAACGGGGGTCCGGGGGCAGCGCCCCTGGCAGCGGGGTTCTAGGGGCGGCAGCCCCTAGCGGGGTCCAAGGGGCAGAGCCCCTGGCTGGGGTTAAGCTGCCAGGTCAGCTTGGAAAAATTTTATTTTCGATAACTGCCTTACCACATTTTCCATTAGGTTTTTAATTTATTTTATAAACGAACTTCACTTCAGGCGAAGTTAAACCTTTGGCGAACTTGGCTTCAGGCGAAGTTAAACCTTAGGCGAACTTGGCATCAGGCGAAGTTATACCTTAGGCGAACTTGGCTTCAGGCGAAGTTAAACCTTAGGCGAACTTGGCTTCGGGCGAAGTTAAACCTTAGGCGAACTTGGCTTCAGGCGAAGTTAAACCTTAGGCGAACTTGGCTTCAGGCGAAGTTATACCTTAGGCGAACTTGGCCGTAGGCGAAGTTATCCTTAGGCGAAGTTACGCTTGAAGACGAAGTTACGCTTGAAGGCGAAGTTCATCAGGCGAACTTAATCTTGCAGGCGAAGTTATCGCGCTGCAGATCTGTTTGCCCATAAATCCTTCGTTTCTTAGCCAAATAACTCGATTTTGGTACCCACGGAATCGTATGATCGGCGCCTACAAATCCCAACCATCAAATCGGCCTAAAATCGACGTTTTAGGGGTCCGATTTGGGCAGTTTGGGTTTCGGGTCCGGTTAACCCATCCAAACCTAACCATTTTCAGTAATATTAACTTTGTTGGATTTGTTCTTACCTTACCAACTCAGATCTATCAACGAAATCTCGGGTCTCGGCTTCGAATCTTGATCGGTTAGAATGCGGTGTTTTGAGGAGTGTGTGGAGTGTGTGTGGTTTGGTGAGAAATGAGATATTTTGGGATTTTGGGGGTATTTATATCCCTGAAATCCCATTCTCATTTATCCTATCTCAATTAATCCAAGTCCATGACCCGCTCCTACCCGATATTAATAATTAAAAACGCGAAATCACTAACATAACTTTCTTTATTCAACATTATAAATTTTAGGATGTTACAAGTCTTCCCCCCTTAAGGAGGTTTCGTCCCCGAAACCTAACTATTACATAAACAAACTAGGGTAAAACTTGCGCATCTCATCCTCGGCTTCCCAAGTAGCATCTGATCCCTTGCGGTGTTTCCATATTACTTTTACCAAAGGTATAGTTTTGTGACGAAGCTGCTTCTCCTTGCGATCAACGATCTTTATCGGTTGCTCGATGTAGTTCAATTGTTCATCAACCTCAATGTCCATTAATGGCACGTGAGACGTGTCATCAGCTAGACACTTCCTCAGATGAGAAACATGGAAGGTTGAATGAATTCCTTCTAACTCATCGGGTAAATCCAGCTTATAAGCTACTTCCCCCACACGATACAAAATTTTAAATGGTCCAATGTACCTCGGACTTAGCTTCCCTCTCCTTCTAAAACGGATAATTCCTTTCCAAGGCGAGACCTTAAGCATCACATAGTCGCCAACGTTAAACTCAATTGGTCGTCGCCGCTTATCTGCATAAGACTTTTGTCTGTCTTGAGCGGCTTTCATTCTTGCTTTGATCTGATCGAACTTTGAAGACGTTTCTTGAACCACTTCTAGGCTTCCCATTTCTTTCTGACCAATCTCACCCCAACACACCGGGGTTCTACATCGTCTACCGTAAAGCATCTCAAACGGTGGCATACCAATACTCGAATGGTAACTGTTGTTATAGGAGAACTCTGCCAGATGCAGATGATCATCCCAACTTCCACCAAAATCTAAAACGCAAGCACGTAGCATATCCTCAAGGGTTTGGATCGTCTTTTCAGACTGTCCATCGGTTTGAGGATGATACGCCGTACTGATGTTCAACCTCGTCCCCATAGCTTCATGAAATTTCTTCCAGAACCTCGAAGTAAACCGTGTGTCCCTATCAGACACGATCGATAACGGTACTCCATGCTTGGTTACCACTTCCTTGATGAACAAGCTTGCTAACATTTCTGACGAGATGGCCTCTCGTATGGGCAGAAAGTGAGCACCTTGGTCAAACGGTCCACAATCACCCAGATGGTATCATGTTGCTTAGCTGTACGAGGTAGCTTAGTTATGAAATCCATGGTGATGTGTTCCCGTTTCCACTCAGGTATCTCTAGCGGTTGCATCTTCCCATAAGGCTTTTGGTGCTCGGCTTTGACTTGTAAGCAAGTTAAGCACTTACTAACATAATCCACTACATCGTTCTTCATTCCTGGCCACCAGTAATCTCTTTTCAAGTCTTGGTACATCTTTGTAGCTCCTGGATGGATTGAGTACCTTGACTTATGAGTTTCATCTAAGATTCGACTTCTAAGATCACCATGGCGTGGGATCCACATACGGTCGAACCTAGTCTTAACTCCATGAGTGTTTTCCATCAACTCATCTTGCTGGCCATAAATCCTTTCTTTCTTTACTAACCCTTCGTCTACTAACACTTCTGACTGCACTTTGATGATTTCTTCAAAAAGACTTGAGTTCATGATCAACTTGTATGACTTCACGGTTGCAAGGACTTCCTCATTCTTACGACTTAGCGCATCAGCGACCACGTTAGCTTTACCGGGGTAATACTTAATCTCACAGTCGTAATCCTTTATCAATTCTAACCATCTTCTCTGCCTCATGTTCAATTCTTTCTGCTCGAAGAAGTACTTTAAACTCTTATGATCAGTATAGATAGTGCACTTAGTACCGTACAGGTAATGCCTCCATATCTTAAGAGCATGCACTACAGCTGCTAACTCCAAATCATGCGTCGGATAAGTACTCTCATGGACTTTCAACTGTCTAGACGCGTAAGCTATCACCTTCCCTCGTTGCATCAATACGCAACCTAACCCTTGATGCGAGGCATCAGCACAAACAACGAAATCCTCATCACCATCGGGTAAAGTAAGGATTGGAGCTTGCGTGAGTCTCTTCTTCAATTCTTCAAAGGCTTCCTCCTGAAACTTTCCCCAATTGAATACTATCGTCTTTCGGGTCATACCGGTCAGCGGTGCGGCTATCTTGGAGAAACCTTCGATGAATCTCCTATAGTAGCCAGCTAACCCTAGGAAGCTTCGTATATCAGTCGGATTCTGCGAAGTCTTCCAATTCGTTATCGCTTCAATCTTAGCTGGGTCCACGGTAATCCCCACCGGATTAACCACATGACCTAAAAATTGCACTTCTCTTAACCAGAACGCGCACTTCGAAAACTTGGCGTACAACCTTTCTTTCTTCAGAACTTCCAACACTTCTCTCAAATGCTCCGCATGGTCAGACTCGCTCCTTGAATATATTAATATGTCATCAATGAAAACGATAACTGACTTATCCAACATTGGTCGACACACCCTGTTCATCATGTCCATAAATGCTGCAGGAGCATTTGTTAGACCGAATGACATTACGAGGAACTCGTAGTGTCCATACCGCGTTCGAAACGCTGTCTTAGGGATGTCTGCCTCCTTCACCTTCAGCTGATGGTAGCCTGATCTGAGATCTATTCGTGAGAACCAACTTGAACCTTGCAGTTGGTCAAACAGATCGTCAATCCTAGGCAAGGGGTATCTATTCTTTACCGTAAGCTTATTCAACTCACGATAGTCTATGCACATTCTCATAATTCCATCCTTTTTCTTCACAAACAAAACCGGTGCGGCCCACGGAGAAACACTCGGTCTGATAAAACCCTTGTCGAGGAGTTCTTGCAGTTGGGACATCAATTCCTTCATCTCGGACGGTGCTAGACGGTAAGGCGCCTTCGCGACGGGCTGGGCTCCTGGTACTAGATCTATCTGAAATTCTATCTCTCGCTCAGGTGGCAACCCCGGAAGATCCACAGGGAATACTTCTGGGTAGTCGCGCACAATAGGAACATTCTTCATTTCTTTCGTCTCGGCCGTAGCGTTGACAACATACGCCAGGTAGGCACCGCACCCTCGCCTTAACAAACCCTCGGCTTTTATCATCGAAATGACATTAAGCCCATAACTCTCCTTATCACCATAAACCGTCACCGCACTACCATCCAATGACTTTAACCTTATCATCTTACTTTTACATACTATCTGAGCCTCAAACTCAGACAACCAATCCATACCCAAGACTACATCGAACCCTCCTAAGGCCATAACATACAAAGTAACAGGGAACTCATGTCCCTCTAACTCTATCTTACAATTCTTAACCATTTTTGTTATTTTCACCGAAGTGTCACTTGCGGTTTCTACTACAAAAGTTTCAGACACTCGGCAGCCTTTCATTTTAGCTAGTTTACTAAACGTCGTAGCTACAAAACTTCTATTCGCACCAGAATCAAATAATACAGAAGCGGAAACATCGTTCACTAGAAACGTACCTGTGACGACATCCGGAATCTGCCTGGCTTGTTCCTGGGTCAGCATGTAGGCTCTAGTTCTGGGCCTAGCTTGATCGGCATCCTTCTTTCCACTACCTCCAGCTACACCTTCAGTGCACTCCCTTGACATATGGCCTGTCTTGCCACATTTGTAACATGCTGGCATCGCACTGCACTCATTGGCATAATGCCCTACCTTCCCGCACTTATAACAGGCATTCGACCCCATTCTGCATTCTCCACCATGAGCCTTTCCACATTTGAGACAAACATTAGAACTTTTACCCCACTTGCACTCACCACCATGCCTCTTTCCGCAGGTCTTACACGATCTCTTCTCCCACACTTTCTGTTTCTTATCCTTGGAGTTCCATAACTGAGTACCGGGTCGTTTAGCAGGAGTGACTCCTTTCTTCTCTTTCTCTTCGTCCCTTTCCACCCTATCATCCGCGGCCACGTCAGCATAGACCATTTCCGCGAGTCCAACAGCCGAATCAAAAGTAGCAGGTTGAATCGCCCTGACTAACATGCGGACCTTTTGTGGCAACCCCCTCACATAACATTTGATTCTCTTGACCTCAGTGTCAACCATGTCAGGCACCAACCTAGATAGTCAGTTGAACTCCGTGGTATACTCACGATGCGTCATCATACCGGCTTTTAAATTCTGGAACTTCATCTCCGTTCTTTCCACCTCGGCATCTGCACAGAACTTCTTCATTACCAACTCTTTCAAATCTTCCCACTTCATCTCTTTGATCTCTTCACGGGTCTTCCTCTGCTCCACACTCTCCCACCAATACATAGCCTCATCTACGAATGACTGAGTAGCATAACCCACAGCTTGGTCGGGACGGCATTCGCTAATGCGGATAACCTTGTCCATAGCGGTTATCCACTGGAGAGTAGCGATTGCGTCTCCTAAACCAGTCAGCTTAGGCGGGTCACAACCTTTGAAGGACTTATAGCTGCACCCACCTTGTCCTCCTCTCCTATCATCGACTTTCACAGACTTATCCCCACTCGAGGCCCCTCTTTCACCTTCCCCATCCTTTCTACCATCACCACATGCCCCTTCAGCAGTTCGCTCACGGCTTCCAGCAGATCCTTCGGGATTCAGGTTCTTCACAGCAGCAACTACAGCCTGAACGATGGCTGCTTGAACTGCGGGGCTAAGTTGAACTTCTTCGTTGTTGTTCTGGTCTCCTCCAGCTGCGCTTCCTTCATCTTCGGTGTGGGAAGCTTCTTCTACCGAAGGTTGCCGGACAAGACGAGGCCTGCCACGACGTCCAGTGCGACCCCTAGTTTCAACAAATTCTCCAGCTCCAGCCATTAGTATTCTAAAGGGGAAAACACAAACATCGTCACTCAAGGAACCGTTTAGTACAAGGATGGTAAGGCTAACAGGTAATAACAGTGGCCAGTTGTGATTAGCTGATCACGTTACTTTCCGTGTCCTACACACTTCCTTTTATGAGTCTATTTGTGCTGGTTCTACTTAAGCAGTTAGTCAATTCAAACAATCAATTATTCCTATCCGTACCATTCTCATATCTTTTCTTTCTCATTAACATATATCATTTAGTCATACCTTTCACCTTTACTGATCTTGCTTGAGCGACACATGGCATTCTTGAACTGGCATCTTCTTTCCTTTCTTACTTAAATCCCATTCTCTGTTCGAGTCTAAGCATGTAGGATGCTTAAATCTCTCGAACTTTGCTCTGATACCAACTTGTAAGGCCCCGTTACCGGTAACCCTACTTTCGTGTTGGATTTACTCATAAACACAGTTCTAAATATCAGAGTTAATTAAAAACTTTACGCGGAATATAAAACTTTCATAAAACATTACATATCAATTCATAATCATGTCTTAAAACATTCCCCTTGTCCTTCAAAATCAAAAAATAACTTATAAAACATATCAGATCTTCAGATGCCAGGCTTTAGTCTTCTGCCATGTGTCCTTCACTCAAGCCAGCTGTCTCATCCTACTCACCTGCGTGCATACTAAAAGTCAGCTACGCTGAGTGAGTTCTAGTTAATCATACAATACCATACAATACCTTATTACATACATACGTTCTTAACCTCATAACTTTCTTTCATACACACATAAGTACTCATACCTTCATTCTTACTTACATACCTTCTTTCTTACTTACATACTTTCTTTCTTACTTACATACTTTCTTTACATTCATAATCATACGTTTTTAAGAGCCTTTCGCCCTATAACCTCACAGATATTATAAGAGTCTGGTCCCTAACATCACAGATATTATAAGGGTCTGGTCCCTAACATCACAGATATTATGAGGGTCTGGTCCCTTTCCTCACAGATATTGTAAGGGTCTGGTCCCTAACATCACAGATATTATAAGGGTCTGGTCCCTAACATCACAGATATTATAAGGGTCTGGTCCCTTGTTTTCGAATATTAGTAGGGTTCGATTCCCTCCTCGTTACCATACAACCATACATCATACCTCGAGTATTATTAGGGCTCGGTACCCTTTTCGTAACCATACAACCATACAACCGTCATTTCCTTCTTTTATTAACTTTATTACGTTCATACACATAAACATACATATCATACTTGCCATATTTATAACGTTACAACCTGACAGTACATGCAATATCCGAAGATCGTTCACGAACCATCAAGCAATCATTCATACATATCACATATATCACATATGGCTTTATAACGTTACAACCTGACAGTACGTGCAATATCCGAAGATCGTTCACGAACCGTCATGCAATCATTCATACATATCACATATATCACATATGGCATACACTTATCACATAGGATAAATGTATTAACAACACATCAAGTATGCACACAGCCCCGAAAACATAACAAGGAATGGGGCTAGAAACTCACCTGGATCATGTTACGCTCGCCGTTGATCGTAATTCCTTTCTTTAACTCGGCTCGGCTAACTGTATAATATTTACACATATCAATTAACTACTACTACTCGTTTTGTACTTCTATCTATATATGACCCACAACGAACGGGGGTCCGGGGGCAGCGCCCCTGGCAGCGGGGTTCTAGGGGCGGCAGCCCCTAGCGGGGTCCAAGGGGCAGAGCCCCTGGCTGGGGTTAAGCTGCCAGGTCAGCTTGGAAAAATTTTATTTTCGATAACTGCCTTACCACATTTTCCATTAGGTTTTTAATTTATTTTATAAACGAACTTCACTCCAGGCGAAGTTAAACCTTTGGCGAACTTGGCTTCAGGCGAAGTTAAACCTTAGGCGAACTTGGCATCAGGCGAAGTTATACCTTAGGCGAACTTGGCTTCAGGCGAAGTTAAACCTTAGGCGAACTTGGCTTCGGGCGAAGTTAAACCTTAGGCGAACTTGGCTTCAGGCGAAGTTAAACCTTAGGCGAACTTGGCTTCAGGCGAAGTTATACCTTAGGCGAACTTGGCCGTAGGCGAAGTTATCCTTAGGCGAAGTTACGCTTGAAGACGAAGTTACGCTTGAAGGCGAAGTTCATCAGGCGAACTTAATCTTGCAGGCGAAGTTATCGCGCTGCAGATCTGTTTGCCCATAAATCCTTCGTTTCTTAGCCAAATAACTCGATTTTGGTACCCACGGAATCGTATGATCGGCGCATACAAATCCCAACCATCAAATCGGCCTAAAATCGACGTTTTAGGGGTCCGATTTGGGCAGTTTGGGTTTCGGGTCCGGTTAACCCATCCAAACCTAACCATTTTCAGTAATATTAACTTTGTTGGATTTGTTCTTACCTTACCAACTCAGATCTATCAACGAAATCTCGGGTCTCGGCTTCGAATCTTGATCGGTTAGAATGCGGTGTTTTGAGGAGTGTGTGGAGTGTGTGTGGTTTGGTGAGAAATGAGATATTTTGGGATTTTGGGGGTATTTATATCCCTGAAATCCCATTCTCATTTATCCTATCTCAATTAATCCAAGTCCATGACCCGCTCCTACCCGATATTAATAATTAAAAACGCGAAATCACTAACATAACTTTCTTTATTCAACATTATAAATTTTAGGATGTTACAAGTCTTCCCCCCTTAAGGAGGTTTCGTCCCCGAAACCTAACTATTACATAAACAAACTAGGGTAAAACTTGCGCATCTCATCCTCGGCTTCCCAAGTAGCATCTGATCCCTTGCGGTGTTTCCATATTACTTTTACCAAAGGTATAGTTTTGTGACGAAGCTGCTTCTCCTTGCGATCAACGATCTTTATCGGTTGCTCGATGTAGTTCAATTGTTCATCAACCTCAATGTCCATTAATGGCACGTGAGACGTGTCATCAGCTAGACACTTCCTCAGATGAGAAACATGGAAGGTTGAATGAATTCCTTCTAACTCATCGGGTAAATCCAGCTTATAAGCTACTTCCCCCACACGATACAAAATTTTAAATGGTCCAATGTACCTCGGACTTAGCTTCCCTCTCCTTCTAAAACGGATAATTCCTTTCCAAGGCGAGACCTTAAGCATCACATAGTCGCCAACGTTAAACTCAATTGGTCGTCGCCGCTTATCTGCATAAGACTTTTGTCTGTCTTGAGCGGCTTTCATTCTTGCTTTGATCTGATCGAACTTTGAAGACGTTTCTTGAACCACTTCTAGGCTTCCCATTTCTTTCTGACCAATCTCACCCCAACACACCGGGGTTCTACATCGTCTACCGTAAAGCATCTCAAACGGTGGCATACCAATACTCGAATGGTAACTGTTGTTATAGGAGAACTCTGCCACATGCAGATGATCATCCCAACTTCCACCAAAATCTAAAACGCAAGCACGTAGCATATCCTCAAGGGTTTGGATCGTCTTTTCAGACTGTCCATCGGTTTGAGGATGATACGCCGTACTGATGTTCAACCTCGTCCCCATAGCTTCATGAAATTTCTTCCAGAACCTCGAAGTAAACCGTGTGTCCCTATCAGACACGATCGATAACGGTACTCCATGCTTGGTTACCACTTCCTTGATGAACAAGCTTGCTAACATTTCTGACGAGATGGCCTCTCGTATGGGCAGAAAGTGAGCACCTTGGTCAAACGGTCCACAATCACCCAGATGGTATCATGTTGCTTAGCTGTACGAGGTAGCTTAGTTATGAAATCCATGGTGATGTGTTCCCATTTCCACTCAGGTATCTCTAGCGGTTGCATCTTCCCATAAGGCTTTTGGTGCTCGGCTTTGACTTGTAAGCAAGTTAAGCACTTACTAACATAATCCACTACATCGTTCTTCATTCCTGGCCACCAGTAATCTCTTTTCAAGTCTTGGTACATCTTTGTAGCTCCTGGATGGATTGAGTACCTTGACTTATGAGTTTCATCTAAGATTCGACTTCTAAGATCACCATGGCGTGGGATCCACATACGGTCGAACCTAGTCTTAACTCCATGAGTGTTTTCCATCAACTCATCTTGCTGGCCATAAATCCTTTCTTTCTTTACTAACCCTTCGTCTACTAACACTTCTGACTGCACTTTGATGATTTCTTCAAAAAGACTTGAGTTCATGATCAACTTGTATGACTTCACGGTTGCAAGGACTTCCTCATTCTTACGACTTAGCGCATCAGCGACCACGTTAGCTTTACCGGGGTAATACTTAATCTCACAGTCGTAATCCTTTATCAATTCTAACCATCTTCTCTGCCTCATGTTCAATTCTTTCTGCTCGAAGAAGTACTTTAAACTCTTATGATCAGTATAGATAGTGCACTTAGTACCGTACAGGTAATGCCTCCATATCTTAAGAGCATGCACTACAGCTGCTAACTCCAAATCATGCGTCGGATAAGTACTCTCATGGACTTTCAACTGTCTAGACGCGTAAGCTATCACCTTCCCTCGTTGCATCAATACGCAACCTAACCCTTGATGCGAGGCATCAGCACAAACAACGAAATCCTCATCACCATCGGGTAAAGTAAGGATTGGAGCTTGCGTGAGTCTCTTCTTCAATTCTTCAAAGGCTTCCTCCTGAAACTTTCCCCAATTGAATACTATCGTCTTTCGGGTCATACCGGTCAGCGGTGCGGCTATCTTGGAGAAACCTTCGATGAATCTCCTATAGTAGCCAGCTAACCCTAGGAAGCTTCGTATATCAGTCGGATTCTGCGAAGTCTTCCAATTCGTTATCGCTTCAATCTTAGCTGGGTCCACGGTAATCCCCACCGGATTAACCACATGACCTAAAAATTGCACTTCTCTTAACCAGAACGCGCACTTCGAAAACTTGGCGTACAACCTTTCTTTCTTCAGAACTTCCAACACTTCTCTCAAATGCTCCGCATGGTCAGACTCGCTCCTTGAATATATTAATATGTCATCAATGAAAACGATAACTGACTTATCCAACATTGGTCGACACACCCTGTTCATCATGTCCATAAATGCTGCAGGAGCATTTGTTAGACCGAATGACATTACGAGGAACTCGTAGTGTCCATACCGCGTTCGAAACGCTGTCTTAGGGATGTCTGCCTCCTTCACCTTCAGCTGATGGTAGCCTGATCTGAGATCTATTCGTGAGAACCAACTTGAACCTTGCAGTTGGTCAAACAGATCGTCAATCCTAGGCAAGGGGTATCTATTCTTTACCGTAAGCTTATTCAACTCACGATAGTCTATGCACATTCTCATAATTCCATCCTTTTTCTTCACAAACAAAACCGGTGCGGCCCACGGAGAAACACTCGGTCTGATAAAACCCTTGTCGAGGAGTTCTTGCAGTTGGGACATCAATTCCTTCATCTCGGACGGTGCTAGACGGTAAGGCGCCTTCGCGACGGGCTGGGCTCCTGGTACTAGATCTATCTGAAATTCTATCTCTCGCTCAGGTGGCAACCCCGGAAGATCCACAGGGAATACTTCTGGGTAGTCGCGCACAATAGGAACATTCTTCATTTCTTTCGTCTCGGCCGTAGCGTTGACAACATACGCCAGGTAGGCACCGCACCCTCGCCTTAACAAACCCTCGGCTTTTATCATCGAAATGACATTAAGCCCATAACTCTCCTTATCACCATAAACCGTCACCGCACTACCATCCAATGACTTTAACCTTATCATCTTACTTTTACATACTATCTGAGCCTCAAACTCAAACAACCAATCCATACCCAAGACTACATCGAACCCTCCTAAGGCCATAACATACAAAGTAACAGGGAACTCATGTCCCTCTAACTCTATCTTACAATTCTTAACCATTTTTGTTATTTTCACCGAAGTGTCACTTGCGGTTTCTACTACAAAAGTTTCAGACACTCGGCAGCCTTTCATTTTAGCTAGTTTACTAAACGTCGTAGCTACAAAACTTCTATTCGCACCAGAATCAAATAATACAGAAGCGGAAACATCGTTCACTAGAAACGTACCTGTGACGACATCCGGAATCTGCCTGGCTTGTTCCTGGGTCAGCATGTAGGCTCTAGTTCTGGGCCTAGCTTGATCGGCATCCTTCTTTCCACTACCTCCAGCTACACCTTCAGTGCACTCCCTTGACATATGGCCTGTCTTGCCACATTTGTAACATGCTGGCATCGCACTGCACTCATTGGCATAATGCCCTACCTTCCCGCACTTATAACAGGCATTCGACCCCATTCTGCATTCTCCACCATGAGCCTTTCCACATTTGAGACAAACATTAGAACTTTTACCCCACTTGCACTCACCACCATGCCTCTTTCCGCAGGTCTTACACGATCTCTTCTCCCACACTTTCTGTTTCTTATCCTTGGAGTTCCATAACTGAGTACCGGGTCGTTTAGCAGGAGTGACTCCTTTCTTCTCTTTCTCTTCGTCCCTTTCCACCCTATCATCCGCGGCCACGTCAGCATAGACCATTTCCGCGAGTCCAACAGCCGAATCAAAAGTAGCAGGTTGAATCGCCCTGACTAACATGCGGACCTTTTGTGGCAACCCCCTCACATAACATTTGATTCTCTTGACCTCAGTGTCAACCATGTCAGGCACCAACCTAGATAGTCAGTTGAACTCCGTGGTATACTCACGATGCGTCATCATACCGGCTTTTAAATTCTGGAACTTCATCTCCGTTCTTTCCACCTCGGCATCTGCACAGAACTTCTTCATTACCAACTCTTTCAAATCTTCCCACTTCATCTCTTTGATCTCTTCACGGGTCTTCCTCTGCTCCACACTCTCCCACCAATACATAGCCTCATCTACGAATGACTGAGTAGCATAACCCACAGCTTGGTCGGGACGGCATTCGCTAATGCGGATAACCTTGTCCATAGCGGTTATCCACTGGAGAGTAGCGATTGCGTCTCCTAAACCAGTCAGCTTAGGCGGGTCACAACCTTTGAAGGACTTATAGCTGCACCCACCTTGTCCTCCTCTCCTATCATCGACTTTCACAGACTTATCCCCACTCGAGGCCCCTCTTTCACCTTCCCCATCCTTTCTACCATCACCACATGCCCCTTCAGCAGTTCGCTCACGGCTTCCAGCAGATCCTTCGGGATTCAGGTTCTTCACAGCAGCAACTACAGCCTGAACGATGGCTGCTTGAACTGCGGGGCTAAGTTGAACTTCTTCGTTGTTGTTCTGGTCTCCTCCAGCTGCGCTTCCTTCATCTTCGGTGTGGGAAGCTTCTTCTACCGAAGGTTGCCGGACAAGACGAGGCCTGCCACGACGTCCAGTGCGACCCCTAGTTTCAACAAATTCTCCAGCTCCAGCCATTAGTATTCTAAAGGGGAAAACACAAACATCGTCACTCAAGGAACCGTTTAGTACAAGGATGGTAAGGCTAACAGGTAATAACAGTGGCCAGTTGTGATTAGCTGATCACGTTACTTTCCGTGTCCTACACACTTCCTTTTATGAGTCTATTTGTGCTGGTTCTACTTAAGCAGTTAGTCAATTCAAACAATCAATTATTCCTATCCGTACCATTCTCATATCTTTTCTTTCTCATTAACATATATCATTTAGTCATACCTTTCACCTTTACTGATCTTGCTTGAGCGACACATGGCATTCTTGAACTGGCATCTTCTTTCCTTTCTTACTTAAATCCCATTCTCTGTTCGAGTCTAAGCATGTAGGATGCTTAAATCTCTCGAACTTTGCTCTGATACCAACTTGTAAGGCCCCGTTACCGGTAACCCTACTTTCGTGTTGGATTTACTCATAAACACAGTTCTAAATATCAGAGTTAATTAAAAACTTTACGCGGAATATAAAACTTTCATAAAACATTACATATCAATTCATAATCATGTCTTAAAACATTCCCCTTGTCCTTCAAAATCAAAAAATAACTTAAAAAAACATATCAGATCTTCAGATGCCAGGCTTTAGTCTTCTGCCATGTGTCCTTCACTCAAGCCAGCTGTCTCATCCTACTCACCTGCGTGCATACTAAAAGTCAGCTACGCTGAGTGAGTTCTAGTTAATCATACAATACCATACAATACCTTATTACATACATACGTTCTTAACCTCATAACTTTCTTTCATACACACATAAGTACTCATACCTTCATTCTTACTTACATACCTTCTTTCTTACTTACATACTTTCTTTCTTACTTACATACTTTCTTTACATTCATAATCATACGTTTTTAAGAGCCTTTCGCCCTATAACCTCACAGATATTATAAGAGTCTGGTCCCTAACATCACAGATATTATAAGGGTCTGGTCCCTAACATCACAGATATTATGAGGGTCTGGTCCCTTTCCTCACAGATATTGTAAGGGTCTGGTCCCTAACATCACAGATATTATAAGGGTCTGGTCCCTAACATCACAGATATTATAAGGGTCTGGTCCCTTGTTTTCGAATATTAGTAGGGTTCGATTCCCTCCTCGTTACCATACAACCATACATCATACCTCGAGTATTATTAGGGCTCGGTACCCTTTTCGTAACCATACAACCATACAACCGTCATTTCCTTCTTTTATTAACTTTATTACGTTCATACACATAAACATACATATCATACTTGCCATATTTATAACGTTACAACCTGACAGTACATGCAATATCCGAAGATCGTTCACGAACCATCAAGCAATCATTCATACATATCACATATATCACATATGGCTTTATAACGTTACAACCTGACAGTACGTGCAATATCCGAAGATCGTTCACGAACCGTCATGCAATCATTCATACATATCACATATATCACATATGGCATACACTTATCACATAGGATAAATGTATTAACAACACATCAAGTATGCACACAGCCCCGAAAACATAACAAGGAATGGGGCTAGAAACTCACCTGGATCCTGTTACGCTCGCCGTTGATCGTAATTCCTTTCTTTAACTCGGCTCGGCTAACTGTATAATATTTACACATATCAATTAACTACTACTACTCGTTTTGTACTTCTATCTATATATGACCCACAACGAACGGGGGTCCGGGGGCAGCGCCCCTGGCAGCGGGGTTCTAGGGGCGGCAGCCCCTAGCGGGGTCCAAGGGGCAGAGCCCCTGGCTGGGGTTAAGCTGCCAGGTCAGCTTGGAAAAATTTTATTTTCGATAACTGCCTTACCACATTTTCCATTAGGTTTTTAATTTATTTTATAAACGAACTTCACTCCAGGCGAAGTTAAACCTTTGGCGAACTTGGCTTCAGGCGAAGTTAAACCTTAGGCGAACTTGGCATCAGGCGAAGTTATACCTTAGGCGAACTTGGCTTCAGGCGAAGTTAAACCTTAGGCGAACTTGGCTTCGGGCGAAGTTAAACCTTAGGCGAACTTGGCTTCAGGCGAAGTTAAACCTTAGGCGAACTTGGCTTCAGGCGAAGTTATACCTTAGGCGAACTTGGCCGTAGGCGAAGTTATCCTTAGGCGAAGTTACGCTTGAAGACGAAGTTACGCTTGAAGGCGAAGTTCATCAGGCGAACTTAATCTTGCAGGCGAAGTTATCGCGCTGCAGATCTGTTTGCCCATAAATCCTTCGTTTCTTAGCCAAATAACTCGATTTTGGTACCCACGGAATCGTATGATCGGCGCCTACAAATCCCAACCATCAAATCGGCCTAAAATCGACGTTTTAGGGGTCCGATTTGGGCAGTTTGGGTTTCGGGTCCGGTTAACCCATCCAAACCTAACCATTTTCAGTAATATTAACTTTGTTGGATTTGTTCTTACCTTACCAACTCAGATCTATCAACGAAATCTCGGGTCTCGGCTTCGAATCTTGATCGGTTAGAATGCGGTGTTTTGAGGAGTGTGTGGAGTGTGTGTGGTTTGGTGAGAAATGAGATATTTTGGGATTTTGGGGGTATTTATATCCCTGAAATCCCATTCTCATTTATCCTATCTCAATTAATCCAAGTCCGTGACCCGCTCCTACCCGATATTAATAATTAAAAACGCGAAATCACTAACATAACTTTCTTTATTCAACATTATAAATTTTAGGATGTTACATTAACAATCTTAACTACAACATGTATCGAAATGAATGTAGTGTTTACCTTTTTTTGGATTTAATTGAGATAGGTCTAGGATGGATGGTTGGATTTGGAATGTTTGGTGTAGCGAAGGTTTTTGTGTGCGTGTGTGTGGATATGCGTGACAATGATTGGAAGAATGATGATGGAATGATGAGGATAAGGATGGATTTAGGGTTTAGGGGTTTAAATAGGCAAAGCCCAAAGGCTTTTAGGCCCATAATTACCCATAAGTGTTGGGTTTTATACAAGCTTATCAAAGAATCAAGTTAACCATTTTAACAAGAAAACGCAACGGAAGCTTAGATTTTATAACTTGCTATGAACATACCATTATGTTAAAATTAAAACCCAATGAACAAGGATCAATATTACAAGAACAATATGCTCACAAAATGTAAATGTACCTCCTTATACCTTATAGGAAGATGTAGGTTGTTGAAGGGGATGATGGATGAAAGGCAAGCCTCCAAAGAAGAAAACCTCAAGAGAGTGATACCCCAAGCCTTTTGCAACAACACCAAGTTATTTGCTAGGATTCTTGAACACCAAAATTAGCTTACCAAGCTCTCCCAAAAAGCCAAAGTGGCCGTGAGAATTAAGAGAGAGTGAGGGAGAGTTAGTTGTTTTCTTGAACCAATTTCAAAATAATAACTAACTTGCATGTATTGAAAAAGGAGAGAGGAACCATTTTGCATGTCTTGTGATTGGAGAAGGGGTCAACACAAAAGGACAAAGTTTTAAATGGGACCAAACCTTCCACCCACATGGGTGGCCGGTTTTGATTTTTTTTTTTTTTTTTTTATTTTTTTTTTGTTATTTTGTTTTAACATTTAAAACATCTCCATCTCCATTCATTTTATAAAACTCACTTATATAAAATGTACATACATATATATATAATTATTTAACCAATTAAATAATTAATTTATATAAACAAATTATCCAAATAATTTATTTAAATCCTCAAGTGTGTTTGTTTAGAAAACCAATTTTCTAAACGCGTAGTGTTCGGTATTCGTTTAAATGATCAAAATCATCAAAAGAATACATTTGGTGTTGTCTAGCTTGTTATTGGGTATGACCCGACTTGGATCAAACACAGTTAGCCACATTAATATAAATATGTGTCTCGGGCATACGTAATTCCAACAATCTCCCACTTGCACGAGATACATAGAAAATTAATGCAAGTGGTGAATACCGCCTAACAACAGTTCACCACCCCTAATGTGTTTGACGAAGTGCCATTCAATAACATCATCCCTTCAAGTCCCTTACTTGATATGATTTAGGTGAATCTATCATTATATCCCTTTGTTGCTAGATGTCATGTTGGATCTAAGAGACATAGGTGATCATTCTCTTTACAATTCAACTTTATCAGGCCTTAGACATCTAAACTCTCAACACATAAGAGGAACAAATTCCGTCTTGACTGTATACGCCTCTCACTATCACTTTATACTCCACCCGAGCTCATCCTTATGTACCATCTTTTACGAATAGCGAAGGGGAGAGTCAAAGTGTAATACTCGGTGAAAATCAAGACCCAATATACATCTCAGGTCTAAGGATAATATGAAATTCTCCTTTACTCAAGATTACTAATGATCAAGTCAATCGACTCCATGTAGTAATATTGAGAGCGGGTCAGTCCAATATTTGTATCCCACAAATATCTATGAACTTTGGCAGCAAACCTATGCTCCATATTCATTCCTTATGAATATCCACCAATCCTAGTTCATAATAGTCTTGCTTCATATTTGTTCCCACAAATGTGATCGACTACGGACTTTTAGAATAAGATAACTTATTCATGGATTAAACATGCAAAATTAGAATTTAACTCAAGATTCCATAATCATATAAAAGAGTTAAATTACAAAAGTCTTTTAAACTTTAATACAAAATAGATCAAATCCAATTACTAGAATATCGAAGTCCTAAGCCACTCGCATGACGCTCATGTTTCGGTCTTTCTAGGAGCTTCGTGAATGGGTCCGCAAGATTTTGATCAGTTCCAACTTTGCGAATACATATCTTTCCCTTTTCAACTTCATCCCTTATGTAGTTGAATCTCCGCTCTATGTGCCTTGTCTTTTGGTGCGAACGAGGTTCCTTGATTTGTGCAATCGCACCCTCGTTGTCACAAAAGATTTCTAGGGGGTCTTGAATGGAAGAGACCACCCCTAGATCGGTAATGAATTTCTTCAACCATGCAGCTTCTTGAGCTGCCAATGAAGCGGCGATGTATTCTGATTCTGTAGTGGACAATGCTACCACTTCCTGTTTTGAGCTCTTCCAAGAGACAGCTCCTCCATTAAGAGTGAACACATACCCAGATTGTGATCGAGAATCATCTCGATCAGTTTGGAAGCTCGCATCCGTGTAACCTTTTATAGCGAGTTCCTCCTCACCAGATCCATATATCAGAAACATATCCTTAGTTCTCCTAAGGTATTTCAATATGCTCTTAACAGCCATCCAATGACTGTCTCCTGGATTCTGTTGGTATCTGCTTGTCATGCTCAAAGCGCATGACACATCCGGTCTAGTACATATCATCGCATACATGATGGATCCTATAGCAGAAGCATATGGGATTTGTTTCATCATGTTTTGCTCACCCTTTGAGCTTGGACATTGAGCTGAACTCAATATGGTCCCTCTTTGAATAGGTACAAAACCTTTCTTGGAGTTTTCCATCTTGAACCTTTTCAAGATTTTATCAATGTATGTACTTTGGTTCAAACCTATCAAGCGCCTTGACCTATCCCTATAGATCTTTATTCCCAAAATATAGGCAGCTTCACCAAGATCCTTGATGGAAAATCTACTTCCAAGCCAAGCCTTAACGCTTTCCATGGTTGGAATGTCATTTCCAAATAGTAGAATGTCATCGACATACAATACTAAGAAGGTAATTATACTCCCACTAGCCTTTTTATACACACAAGCCTCATCAGCGTTCTTGATGAATCCAAAATTTTTGATTTCTTCATCAAAACGATGATTCCAAGTTCTAGATGCTTGTTTCAATCCATAGATTGATTTCTTTAACTTGCATACCTTTTTAGGATGTTTCGGATCGACAAAACCCTCAGGCTGAACCATATAGACATCTTCCTCAAGATATCCATTTAGGAAAGCGGTCTTGACATCCATTTGCCAAATTTCATAATCATAATGTGCAGCTATGGCAAATAATATCCTAATAGACTTAAGCATTGCCACAGGCGAAAAAGTTTCATCATAATCAACCCCTTGAGTTTGAGTGAAACCCTTAGCTACAAGTCTTGCTTTATAAGTATCCAAGTTTCCATGCATATCAGTTTTCCTTTTGAAAACCCACTTACTTCCAACAGCTTTGGAGTTGAGTGGTGGTTCAACCAATTCCCAAACTTGGTTGTCATACATGGATTGCATCTCAACGTTCATGGCTTCGAGCCATTTGTCACAATCATTCTTGGACATTGCATCATGGTATGTGGTTGGTTCATCCGAATCTACCACGTAGCAACCTTCTACAAAAAATCCATATCTTTCGGGTGGATTGCTAACTCTACCAGATCTGCGAACGTTTTGTGTGTTTTGATCAACCACTTGATCACTTTCAACAACCTCTTGTTGAGTGCTAGTATCAACCAATTGTGTATCATCTTGTGATTCTTGATCCTCATCAAATTTCACTGTTCTACTATTAGTTCCTTCCTTAAGGAACTTAGTTTCCAAGAACTTACCCTTTCGAGCAATAATAACATTTTGCTCACTAGGATCGTAAAAGTAATATCCTATATCATCTTTAGGGTAACCAATAAAGATACACTTAGTGGATCGGACTTCTAATTTGTTTGGGGTGTATTGCTTTACATAAGTTTCACAACCCCAAACTTTTAAGAATGATAGCGATGGAGCCTTTCCATGCCATATTTCGAAAGGTGTCTTCTTCACTTTCTTGGTTGGAGCCATATTCAATATGCGAATAGCGGAAAGTAAAGCATAGCCCCAAAATGATAGAGGTAAAGTGCTTCTAGCCATCATTGATCGAACCATATCTAATAGGGTACGATTTCTCCTTTCAGACACACCATTATGTTGTGGTGTTCCAGGTGGAGTAAGTTGTGAAATAATTCCACAACTCTTAAGATGATCTTGAAAAATACTACTTAGGTATTCACCTCCTCTATCACTACGAAGTACTTTGATTGTGGTTTTGAGTTGTCTTTCTACTTCAGCTTTGAAGTCTTTGAACATTTCAAAAGCTTCATCTTTGTGTTTCATTAAGTACACATAACCATATCGACTATAATCGTCAATAAATGTAATGAAGTATCTTTCACCATTCCTAGTCATTGGTCTAAAAGGACCACATACATCCGAATGTATGATACCCAATAATTCTTTTGACCTTTCAAAAGTCTTATTAAAGGGTTGCTTTGTCATTTTGCCTTGTAAACAAGATTCACATACATCAAATGAATCAAACTCATTGGTTTCTAGAATACCACTCTTGCGAAGAGTTTGCATGCGATTCTTGCTTATATGTCCAAGGCGACAATGCCAAAGATAGGAATCACCCAAGTCCTTCTTGAGTTTCTTGGTGTTGACATTATACATTGAACTACTATGTGACATACCACTTTGATCTATTTCATATATACCATTCATGGGTATAGCTTTAAAATAAAATATGCCATTCATCAAAACATGAATATCATAATCAATAAACTTAAGATCAAAGCCACATTGTTTTAAAAGGGACACGGAAATAATGTTTCTCCTTAACTTAGGAGCATATAAAACATTTTTCAAAATTACTTCCAAACCACTTGGAAGCTTTAACAAGTAGTCTCCTTGAGCTTGGACTTCAACTCTCGCTCCATTGCCCATAAAGAGACTAATGTCCCCTTTGTTGAGTTGTTTATTTCTTTTGAACCCCTGCAACAAATTGCAAATGTGAGTTCCACATCCGGTATCAAGTACCCATGTATTTGAAGAAATAACATTTAGTTCAACATATATAGTAAAGATAATACCTGAGGTATGCCCCGCATCCCTCTTATCTTTTAATGCATTGAGATAGGTCGGACAATTCCTTTTCCAATGACCTATCTCTCCACACTCAAAGCATGGATCTTGCGCCGCAACCTTTTGCTTCTTTTCCTTCGGTTTGATGGGCGTGATGGCTTTCCTCTTTCCCTTTCCTTGGACGTGGCCCTTGCCCTTAGCAACACTTGCTTTGGGGTTGGAGTTATGTCCCTTTTTGCCTTCATTGATTGTTAGAACGGGTAAAACCTTTTTACCCATTCCCGCTTCGGCCGTTCTTAGCATTGCGTGAAGCTCACCAATGCTTTTGTCCCATCCATTCATGTTATAATTCATGACAAAAGTTTCAAACCTTTTGGTCAATGAGTTGAGGATCAAATCCGTAGCCAACTCATTAGACACGGGACAATTCAACCTATTAAGCTTTTCAATGTAGCTTTTCATCTTTAGGACATAAGATGAGACGCTTTGGGTTTCCTCCATACGACATGCATGAAACGCTCGAACCGTTTCGAAACGTTCCGCTCTAGCTTGTTGAAGGAACATTTCCTTCAATTGAGTTATCATGTCGTATGCCCCATGATGCTCGAAATCCTTTTGGATTTCGGGAATCATAGTTGCTAACATGAGGCAAGAGGCTTGCACCGAATCTTTGGTGTACTTAACCCAATCGAAATAAGCCTCCTCATCTTCCACGTTAGGCTCGTCGGGAATGGGATCGTCTAAGACATATGATATCTCTTCTTGCTTGAGAACTATTCTCAAGTTGCGATACCAATCCATAAAGTTATTATGGTTTAGACGATCCTTTTCAAGGATGGTTCTTAAGGATAGGTTACGGGTGTTATGGGTAGAGGTGTTTGCATTGTTAGTGGCCATCTACAAAATTTAACAAAGTTCTAATTTAGTATTATAAACAATTTAATTATTAATACCCTTTTATTCCAAATTTTAAAATAATAATTAAATTCTAGAATCCAACGATAAGTCAAATTTCGGTTAGGTGACCTTTATCCCGTTATTTGATTTAACAAGGTAGTCAACCTTGACAATTGCAACCCTTTGCAACTTCTAGAGGTATGGGACCATTCGAAATCCTTATTTCGTGTTGACATGTTTATCCCATCAACACCATTGGACCCCATGCTTAGGTGACCTTTATCACATGGTTTCCAATTCAAGTCGTCCTACTTGTATAAACATGTAAGATTAACATACAAGTGGTTAGGTGACCTTTATCCCACAAATATGTTAATATTACCCTAAGTATATTAGTTTGCTCAAAATGGTTAGGTGACCTTTATCCCATTTAAAGTTCCCTAATACGTTAAGTGTCTTACAAAAGGATGGTGTTAGACTTGCTTCCATGGTAATTATGAAAAAGGGATTTTTAAGTTTTCCAATATTCTAGTTTGAAAAACATTATGCCATATCCTAACATGCATTTAGTAATATGGCGATTTTGAAAACCAATTTTCAAGGTTCTAGTTATAATAAAACCAATTTTATTATATGTGAGTAATCGCTTAGTTTTAATAAACCCATTTTATTAACTAATTGACGCGATATTACCAAATATATATTAGAACCCGTTTTATGCTTGTTGTCGTTCCTATGTGACGGTTTGGATATCCTAATATCTATCAACCACACATTACATAAAGTAAAACAAACAACCAAGCATACATATGCAAAATATAGTCATAACCGAGAACCGCTAAGTTTGACAATACTTGTTAGCCGAAACAAGTATAGGTCATAAGTCACACCTAAGGGACAAAACATGACACAAGGATGGAATGTTGACTCCCACTTGACCTTGCATCCAAATGCTTCAAGTATCCTTTCAAAGTTGTTGTGTTCTTGTTGGGCTTGTTAATGGGCTCCAAACTTCCAAAAGTCTTCTTGGGCCCAAGAGTGAAATTTATGGGCCTAATGGGCTTGAATCCCATGATGGGCCGGTGAGGCCCAACAAGCCCAAAATTTCGGTCCAAGGCCCAAATCCACCAATTCTTGCATCTTCAATTTTTACAAAATGTATCCTAATACATATTTTTCTAAAAAAAAAGAAAATGCAACTAATCTATTTATTACATACCAACTTATGAATAAATAAATTACATAAGCCTAAGATTATGAATTATTACAACCATATTGAATAATAAACATAATCAACATACACAAACAACAATCAACACATCCAAGGTCTCGGTTTCGGTTATGACACAATCAAACATACCAAATGTTCTAAGCATGCAACCTAAGCAACCAATGCCCAAAATCACCAAAAGGAATCGGCCCCCCCCCCCAAGAGGCTACGGCCCATCCCCCCCCCCCCCAAATTTTTTTGCAATTTTGATATTTCAACATCCAAATGTTAAATGGTTTCCTAAGATCTTTGCATGCATGTCAAGATCTTACAAAACCATGAGGGGTAAAATCCACCAAAATTTCGGACCCCTTTTTCACCCATGAAAAACCCGAAATCTATGAACATGTAAGGAGCATAAGTCCTTGTAACCGGCTCTGATACCATTGTTGGGTTTTATACAAGCTTATCAAAGAATCAAGTTAACCATTTTAACAAGAAAACGCAACGGAAGCTTAGATTTTATAACTTGTTATGAACATACCATTATGTTAAAATTAAAACCCAATGAACAAGGATCAATATTACAAGAACAATATGCTCACAAAATGTAAATGTACCTCCTTATACCTTATAGGAAGATGTAGGTTGTTGAAGGGGATGATGGATGAAAGGCAAGCCTCCAAAGAAGAAAACCTCAAGAGAGTGATACCCCAAGCCTTTTGCAACAACACCAAGTTATTTGCTAGGATTCTTGAACACCAAAATTAGCTTACCAAGCTCTCCCAAAAAGCCAAAGTGGCCGTGAGAATTAAGAGAGAGTGAGGGAGAGTTAGTTGTTTTCTTGAACCAATTTCAAAATAATAACTAACTTGCATGTATTGAAAAAGGAGAGAGGAACCATTTTGCATGTCTTGTGATTGGAGAAGGGGTCAACACAAAAGGACAAAGTTTTAAATGGGACCAAACCTTCCACCCACATGGGTGGCCGGTTTTGATTTTTTTTTTTTTTTTTTTTTATTTTTTTTTTGTTATTTTGTTTTAACATTTAAAACATCTCCATCTCCATTCATTTTATAAAACTCACTTATATAAAATGTACATACATATATATATAATTATTTAACCAATTAAATAATTAATTTATATAAACAAATTATCCAAATAATTTATTTAAATCCTCAAGTGTGTTTGTTTAGAAAACCAATTTTCTAAACGCGTAGTGTTCGGTATTCGTTTAAATGATCAAAATCATCAAAAGAATACATTTGGTGTTGTCTAGCTTGTTATTGGGTATGACCCGACTTGGATCAAACACAGTTAGCCACATTAATATAAATATGTGTCTCGGGCATACGTAATTCCAACAATAAGTCCAATAATCTCTCTTAATCCTACCCATACTCTACATATTATTTAATTAATTTAATTAACCTTTCTCGATACTACCACTAACATAAATCCGAAATATTTTATTTATTTATTGAAACGAGGACGTTACATAGCGAATCCAGACCCCTAAATTGTGATATTTCTTTATAACTTAATCATTTTATCAACCAACACATTTACCCAAGTTTACATACCTATAACTGTTTTCCAAACACGTAAAGGAGAAACTTGGCCCAGCTGGTGAAACGGGAAACTGACCAAAGCTCGATTTTAATCATTAGACATTGAACAACATCACAATCTAAGCCTATTGACACTTTCTGGGTGTTATAGCTACACCCAGACTAGCTATATAGCCCAGCTTAGAATGAGGGTTATAATAATATTAATATATTAATATTATTATAATATTAACTATCGGGACTAAGTGATAGCAAGAGAAACGAACCCCGAGCTGACCTTGCATTTAGTTCCTACAAAACCATGAGTTTCATGACCCCACTTTTAAACTGTTTTTATGAACTTTTGGGGTAAAAAGCATGTTTATATACGTTATCTATCTTAAAACGGTTCAGGATATAAATTATCTAAACATTTATATATGAAAAGTCCCTACAAACATAATGATTGACTACGTGCTGATGAAAGGTGATTATTATCGTTGATTTATATATTAAGTGGAAAGTGGAGATAGTACAAATAACAAAACATAATGAAATTACACGTGACAACATGTTTATACAAACACGTTATGTAGTGTTAAACATAACTAATTTAGGAAACAACGTGGTCTGTAATGGCCATGGGGATAACATGGTCTGCGATGATCATGGGGCTATTGTGGGCGAAAGGGGGGCCACAATAGTAAAAAACTAAAGTTGAGTATGGCCTATGAGCCAAGTCCTGCTGCAACTTAATAAACTAAAGTTAAGTATGGCCTATGAGCCAAGTTCTGCTGCAACTTAATAAACTAAAGTTGAGTATGGCCTATGAGCAAAGTTCTGCCGCAACATGCTAAACTAAAGTTGAGTATGGCCTATGAGCCAAGTTTTGCTGCAACTAAACAGACTAACTTGATTATGACATGAATGCCAGGAAAATATTGTGATGATACATATTGTGGGCGGAAAGGGGGCCACAGTGATTGGTGATACGTGATAAATACTATATATATGTGTGTGTATATATATATAGATATATGTATAGACATATTGTGTGGATAGGCGTAGGAGATATTATGTGAAGAGAATGCTAATTATTTGTGTATACACTGTGTAATGTTTGAGTTTACATGAAACCATTGTGGGCGGAAGGAGGGCCATAGTGGTTGATTTTTTGTGGAACCGTTGTGGGCGGAAAAGGGGACCACAGTGGTTATTTTACGTTGAAAATGAAGTCACGTAGTATGAACGAACAGTCACGATTTATCGTAATTCTAAACTTTTATCATAAACTTATACACATACGTATGTACATACAAAGACACAAATGTACATATACCAACGTAAATATATTTTCTTACATACGTGCGTACATACAAACTATGACTGTGTGGTACGCAGAACTGATTTTGTTAAAACTTATGAAACTCACCAACTATTCGTAGTTGACCTGTTTTTTAACATGCTTTTCAGGTAATTAGAAAAGGGAAGTAATTGTCTATGTGTTATGATTTTGGTTTGTGATCGACGCCGCGAGCATTTGAGTTAAAAGTGAAGTAGTTGAAAAGCTAGTTTTGATTGTATCATCTAGTTTGTAATAGATGTTAGAAAGATGTACATATTGTAAATTAGTTAGTAATGTTTCTTTATTAATGTAAGACCATGGAATGTCTAGTACTCAGATTTTGTGTTTGTTAGGTCAAGATAGCATGTGATGTAGGAATGTATGTTAATGTCTAACACAAGAATCTTATGCGGCGCATAAGTTATGCGCCGCATAACATATGCGCCGCATAAGTCCAACATCGCCTATATATAGGGTTTTGGTTCATTATGTTCATTTTGATGCTCTCTGACCTTCTGTTGGATTGGTCTACGTTGTACCCGAGCTTACTTTGTCATATCTTTTGTACCTATCACTGCTATCAAAAGAATAAACGAGGAGATTAAAGAGATGTTTTCGTGTTTTTCACTTCGTTATGATTTCCGCTCATAGCGTCGTAGGGTAGATCAGGTCGTTGATGTTCTTCAGGTCACTCTGAAGACACATCGTTGACTTTTAATTGTTATCAGAGCTTTATGGCTCATGATCTACCTAGAAAAGCTCAAAAACTTTTCTTTTCTACACATTTTTTATCATTCAAGACGATTTAGCCGTTCAAACTTCACCAAAACTTCACAGATTGTCATATCCTTGATGTTGAACAACATACTAAAAATTCAGGTCATTTCATCATCGTTCTCCCAGATATTCGTGTCAAAAACCTTCAAGCCAACTTATGCGGCGCATAAGTTACCCAACGCATAACTTATACGCCGCATAAGTACCTTGTGACATATACAGCCTTCAATTTTTGTTAAACTTTCATGTCGTATCCTCTCCGTATCACTTATATGTTAAAATGTCAAAGTATAAAGGTTTACCTGCTTGTAAGATTATTTGGTTCATACATACTTATGCGTGGCATACAAGACTAAAATGTTGATATATGAACATAAACGTTATTGTCATTTACAAGCTATAAATAGTTATACATTGAGTATTCAAAATCTTTTACTTGGAGAAAAGACATGGGATTAGAGGATTGTTGGCTCTCCCCTGTGATTGGGTTTATGGCTCAAATACAATGAGATTTAAAGTTTTATAAAGATGTATTTCGGGATTCATCATGAGTGGATTTGAGGAATGGAATGTGATAGCAGTGGATTAAAGAATCGTTTTGACTTATAAAAGAGACTTATAAAAGATACAAGACTTGATTTTCAAGACGATGGTAAATAGCCTTAAATGTCAAATCATTTGAAGAAGATCGGGAAAGCATAACGTCAAAGGAGTCTTATATCTTGATGATTGAGTTGATATATTGACCTAAATCTAAGCAATATCCAAGGGGGAGTTTGTTGGAGCACGAAATGTCTATTTGCTTAGATACCACAAGACAAGTACTATCCAAGGGGGAGTCTGTAAGAGCATGGAATTTCTAGTACTTAGATCTTGTGCTTGTTAGGTCAAGATAGCATGTGATGTAGGAATGTACGTTAATGTCTAACACAAGCATCTTATGCGCCGCATAAGTTATGCACCGCATAACATATGCGCTGTATAAGTCCAACATCGCCTATATATAGGTTGTTGGTTCATTGTGTTCATTTTGATGCTGTCTGATCTTCTGGTTGGATTGGTTCATGTTGTATCTGAGCTTTACCTTGTCATATCTTTTGTACCTATCACTGGTATCAAAAGAATAAACGAGGAGACTAATGAGATGTTTTCGTGTTTTTCACTTCATTATGATTTCCGCTCATAGTGTCGTAGGGTAGATCTGGTCGTCAATGTTTATACAGATCACTCTAAAGCCCCGTCCTAGTTTTTTAATGAACAATGTATTTGATACCAGTTGTATCTGTTCCATTTCCGTTTTACGCTTCCGCAAATCGCTCAACGTGGTGTGACAGAAGTTGGTATCAAAGCCATTGGTTATAAAGGATTAGGTTATCCCTTAGGGTACCTATAATATAACCGTAGGATCGACTATATCTAGGAAAGTTAATAATGAGTAACGATATACACTGATTGATTCTGGGATGAACTCATAGGGCAGGTGAGTTATTATGGTCCGGAACGTAATAAGAGGCTTGCCTGTACGAGGGAATTCGGGGAGAAGTCACTGGACATACAGATAGGTAAAAATGGAAACATACGTGTATAAAGGTGATATGGAATATATATGCAACATGAATACGTGCTTACCTGAAATGAGGTATATGGATACGTGTACATATGGTACTACCGATAATATTGAGCCTTATCGTAACGAATATTATATTCGGTTATAATCAATATTAAATCCTATTATGTTTAGAATTATATCGTATCATAATTTATATTATATTTTTTTATAATTAATATTATACCTGTTCATAAAAAATAAAATATTTAATTTCGGTACTAATTAATAATATCCTTTATGCTAATCTAATCTATCAAAAAACGTTTTCTTTTGATAAATGATTGCACCGAAAAATGTCGAGATCGGGTAGTTTTACGACAGACGAAGAACCGATGTTGCCTGTAAGTGAGAATATGAGAATGCTTCAACAAGTTTAAACTAAGTCTGGTGATGTGACAGAACCACAAAGGGGCTTAATATACAAGGCCGGGAACGAACCGTGGGAGGTGTGACCTATAGATAATAATTTCAAGAGAACATATATATATATATATATATATATATATAATACTCCACAGCTTGGATCCAATCCTAGCTTATAAACTTGTTCATTTGACATTTATCTAAACTATTTTCCAGTCGTCCTTCCAATTCTGTAGTTCAAAAACAAGCTCCATCCCTAGGGGAAATACCTAGTGATGAGCCCAATTTATTAAATTATAAATACGATAATTACCAAAACTGAGTTTTCAATTATAATATGACCAATCGTTACTACCAGCACATATAATGTACTAATGATATTTCAAAAAGAAATATTAATAATAATAATTTCCTTTACATATCACCAGTACAACTGACTCTGACAAACCTTCCTAATTAGCAAACTCTTCGAACCGTTTACGTACGAGAACCTCCAACCTCTCCTATATTTTGTTATTCCAATTGGCTAATATAGGAGAGAAATCTCATGTTCACAAATCAGTGACGTGCCCTGACTGGAATGGGACATGCTTACCCTCACCCAGTAAATTAACCATTTTAGTAAACATGATATGCTTACGGGTACCGAATGAACTGAAGGAAGAATATATTCTATATTTATATTTAACAATCTCCAGGGGTCAAGTGGAATATACGAGTGCATTCCTATTATAACAAATTAATTAAACACATAACAGCCAGATGTCGACGTACAGAAGAGACCAGACAAAAGCAATTAACCAATGAGGGGTTTTTACCGAAATAATTGTTATGCAAATGTGAACCGTTCATAATTGTTATAATGTGTATTTGGATAGTTAAGGATAGTAGGATATTGTTGGATATAGCCTTCGATACCCCATGCAAGCATCTGGTAGTATGCTATGTTGATATGGGGGACGATTTGGATATTTCATTACGAACATTGACCCTTACTAGGTTAAAATTACTTGTCACTAAGTGACAACTTTCAAATATATACAAACGTTGGCCTTTGTTAGACTAACTTTACATACTATCCCTAGTATACAGACTCGATAATAGATCCGTGTGATACATACATGCTATTTGAAATACCTGATTGCTTGTTAATGTGATTCGTTTTGTGATTAGTTGCGTAAGTGAATTATGTTAATTGTGGGATAACTCGTTATTGTTATAGAATGGCCCCCGAAGAAAGTAAACAAATTTTCTGAGGCATATGTAGCCGAGATGATTGCTCGGCAACTACAAGCAGTACTTCCGGCAATAGCAGCACAATTTGCTGCCGGTATTAATGCAACTATGAATACAAATCAAGTGCCAAACACTAACGCGGCCGTAAATGCTAATCCCCTGAAAATTACTAATACAACCACAAATGCTTCCCCGATAAATACGAACACTATCACAAATAATACTACCCCATTGAGTACTAATGTTACTCTCCATATTGATAACCTCCCACCGAACTTGAATAATAGTCGTGACAACCGTGATCCTTCACGACGGGAATATTCATTTAAAAAATTTATGTCGTACAAAACTATAAATTTTAGTGGTAATAAAGAGTCAAATGAGTTTGTTGATACATGTTTTGTACGTCTCAGTCTTTATTTGTTTTTTATTATACTATGGTTTAATGTAAAGGTTATTTTAGTAATTGTATATGCCCATTCGCCTTAATAGTAAGCACATTCGTTACCTTGTAACGAATGTGTCACATTCGTTCTAATGTAAGCTCCATTCGTTAACCCTGCTTAATGAATGAAACATAAGGAATGAAGGGCTATTCTGTATATGTAATGTATAACGAATGAGTTGTCTCATTCGTTAATGTTATCTTAACGAATGAGGTCATCCCTATATACACCCTGTAAGTTAACGATTAATGTAACAGTTTATTATTATCTTTCTCAATTGTCGTTACTCTGCCCAATTGTGCTCTCAATACACACAGTACACACAGTTAAAGTATCCTAGCCTAATCATATACATAATCAACGAATGAATCAATGTCATCATAAGATCTAGATCCTTATGGGCTCTTTCAAGTGGTATCAGAGCTCATTGGATTTGATCTTCGACTTATTCGTTGTTTAAATGTATTAATTCATCAATCATTAAATCAATTGGAGTATGAATTGACATGAATTGATTTCGTTTAGGTTTTGGATAAACAAAGTGTTCGTTTAATTGTAATTGAATTGAAACTAGATTTGATTGTAAGGTAATTGAGTTTGGATATGGATATCTGAGGTTGGATGGAGATTAATTGGTTAAGTGATTGATTCAATTGTTAGTTAATTGAAGTTTGAATCGGATATTCATGGCGGTTGGTTATTTAGACAATTGAGGTCCGGATTGAAGTGGTCTTGATTACGGACTGACTTAGTGATGTTTGGATTAGTGTTACGGATCGTTTGATATAAGTTTCATTGATTCTGGACAAGTTTGGATTAAGTTTGAATGTTTGAATGTTTGAAGATATGAGTTTTGATTCGTTAATGGATGAATACTGATTCGTTACTCTACAACTGATCATTCGCTAACCCTATTCGCTATTCATTTGTCATTTGCATTTGCTTAAACCACATTCGTTATTCAGTCATCATTCGTGAAACACATTCGCTAAATATCATTCGCTAAACACATTCGTTCAACTCATTCGCTAAACCTTCCACTCGTTTGAACAGTGTCCCATTCGCTATTCACTTTTTTTACAAATCAAATTCGTTTGAATTCTTAACGAATATCTAACACTCGTTACCGGTTCTTACTCACATTCATTAGTGTTCTGATTCGTTTGAACAGTAACCATAACTTTTAAAGTGTTGACAAGTTTAGTCCTCTAATTTTCCAAAATGTTATCTCATGGCTTCTTAGAATGCTTCCTACTATGCATTAGCATCCCAGAATGATTTAATGCAACAAATGCTGACAATGGACAACGAGATTGGTAGTCATAACAAGTGTCCTAAACTTCTGAAGCTATCAGATTTTGCTCGGTGGAAACCTAGGTTTTGTGCTCATTTGGGGTCGGTACATCCACGCAGTGTACGGTTTCTCGATGATATTTATGCAACACCTCTAGTGGGTAGTGACAATCTGGGTTGGACTCCAAAGGAATTTAAGCATTATGAAGCACAAGAACTGAAAGATTTTGAAAGTGAGACAAAAGCTTATTCAACTCTCACCATGGCTTTGCTCAGCAAATCTTTCACCAGTATAGCACTATTAAGATTTGTGCATCTCTATTCACAACTCTGAGAGAAGAAGCTTGGGAAATACGCTCGAGAGTAAGAAGACTCTTGTAAAATTTCAGTTTAGAAATTTTATTTTAATGAAGAATGAAACTGTAGAGGAGATGATTAATCGGTTTAGTCATCTTGTTGTGGAAATATCAAGTATGAATCTTGAGCCGACTGAAGCTGACAAAATTGATACTCTGAAGAAAGCATTGCACTCATCATATTCTACTTTCCTTTTTGTGTTAAAATAGAATGGTTTCTTTCGTAACACAGAGCTCACTGCCGTGCAATTTATTAACAAGATAGTGGAAAGAGAATTTGATGTGAAGTGCCAGAACTCATTAAAAGATAATCAAAATCAGAATCCCTTACTTTATGGTGGTGCTTTGCCGGCAAATAACTTATCAAGCTCAGTTCAATTCACAACATTTTTTACTCAAGCACAAGAAGAGTCAGCTAATGTAAATGGTTCGCTTAATGTATGTTTCATGGAAACTGGTGCCAACTCTGGATCAAATGCAAATGCTTCAAGTTCGTTGCCTAAAGTAAATCTTCAAAAAGCTAAATAGCAATTTGCGTTTGTATGTGCATTCATGACTTCATATGAACAATTGGTTGGTAGTAAAATTGCAACAAGTGAGTTGACTGATGAAAATAAGACCAGATTGATCCTGATGACCTTGAACTGATGGATCTCAAGTGGAACATGGCAATGATTGTCAGAAAGGTTAAGAGGTTTATGCAAAGAACGGGAAAAGACCTTCCTACCCTTAACAAACAAGTTGGGTTTTAGAAACTGAAGGTCAGTGTTATAATTGAGGGGAGTTTGGCCACTTCGCCAAAGAGTGTGATAAACCAAGAAAGGAGTATTCAGGGCCACACAATGCTGAGAGAACTTAGGGAAAGAATTCATCAGGAAGTGATCAAAGTAAAAAGAGTTCATCAGAGGGTGACAAGAATAAGTCGTCCAACACTCAAGCTCTCATCGCAAATGAAGGTGTAGACTGGTCACAACGTTTATTGGGAAATCAAGCCAATCTTGCTGTTATTGAACCAGTAAAGAAGTTTGAAGATGCAAGCAGCAATAATCTATATAAAGAAAGTGACACCTCAGATTCGAAAAATGATTCTGATCAGAGTTCATTTGTGCAAACCGAATCTTTTGCATGCATGGCAAAAATTGAAGAGGTATGTCCTAAAGTTTCAATTAATGTATCTGAATCTTCAGCTGTTGTGACTGAGTGTGCTGAACTAAAAATCAAACTTAAATCAGCTTTAAATCAGAACACTTCTCTCACAAAAAGATCATTTCATGATCAATGAATGCTATCGACAGAAATCCAAATTACTGGAACAATCTACATTAAAAATTAAAAATCTGTCTGAAAGCAATCATGATCTCAAAGCTAAAGGTCAATGTAAGATAATTGTTGTTGAACAACATTTCAAGGAGATTCTTCGACTCCGAACCTGCATTTCATACCTAGAAAATGAAGTTTTAGAACTGAAAAACAAACTGGGAAAATTTCAAGATTCCTCATTTCTTTTAAATGAGATTATTGAAGTTAATAATTCTCAAAAGAATAATGGGAAAGCGGGTTTAGGGTACGTCAAGATTCCTCCTCCTTTTAAAGGAAATTACTGTAGCATTCCCGATGTGAAACAATGTCCAGAAATGCCTACAGTTGAATCTGATAATGTTGAACAAATTAAAACAACTCAAGAACCGATTCACATCACAAGTAAATCAGTGTTTACCAAAAATGATTTGGACGGTTCTATTGAGGAGTTGTCTGGACCAGATGAGATTGTCAAAAATGATAACATACCTGCTGACAATCACATCTTGTGTGAACCCGAGGAGTTTGAACAAGCAGTGTATGGTTCAAAGCCTTCGGGTGATTCATCAAAGTCTCCTATGGTATCCCCTAAAGTACCTAAATCAGATAAACCCTCTGTGTCTGATGAGGAGTTAATGAGGTTCATCAATCCCCAACCTAAATCTTTAAGTGGGAAGATTTTTAAGTTAAAAGGATTGTCGAAAGTGTTTTCGGATAAGGAAGTGTCTTTCAAGACGACACGTGAAAAATTACTGAACTTGAACAAAGATTTAACAAATCAAAAATTGAGAATGTTCAAGAGAATACAAATTGTAACAAGTTTAAACCTATAAATTTTGTAAAATCATCCAGTATGGAGGATTCATCAAATTCTACCAATCTGGAATTTTATCAAAATAAAAGGGGATTAAAACATGGTGTTCCAAAGAAAGTAACTTTTGAAAAGTCTATGATTGATATTCCTCAACCTGTGCATGAAAACAAACCAAGAGTTTCACCACAAAAATCGTTAGACACATGTTTATGCTTTAAATGTGTTGAACCGGGTCATGTTTCAAAGAAATATAAAGAAAAGGTTGATGATATCAAATCGTCATCAACCCGAAAGACTGAAATGAAAAAGAATATGAAAGAACATCAAATTGATGAATGTTTCATAATGTATTCAAATGTCAATCCAAAGAAAGTGGTTCGGGTTGAAACTTTTAATGCATCAAACAAATTCGTTGACCGTGTTCAACCAATTTGCGAAAACACTGATTTGGGAATAATACGTGACAGCTACTTAAAAAAGAAAAATAAGAAAACTGTCACCTATTCTCAAGTACCGAATGCTAGTGTTAATTAAAATTTATCTCCGAAAGTATCAAAAGGAGAGCCCAAGACTGAGGCTTGGGCTGCCTTTTGAACTAATCATTTTACCTGTTTGTGTAGAGTTCATCCAGGCCGTGTCTAATCACAAGTGGATATTGGATAGTGGACGTTCTCGACATATTACCGGCAACCTGGATCTTCTTAATAACATCAAAGATATTTAGGGGGTTATGTAGCTTTTGCGGGTAATAACGATGGGATGATTACAAAGGAAGGAGAAGTTTCAAACGGGAAAGTGACGTTTGAAAAGGTTAATTATTGTGAAAAGGTGCATCATAATCTGCTGAGCGTTTCGCAAATATGTGATAAGAAGTATACCACAATTTTCACAGTTACGGAATGTGTGATCCTTCAACTGGGATACATGGTTCCTGAAGTCATGGTTGTTATGCGATTACCTTGATCAAATGATATTTATGTACTTGACATGAAGTGTAATGTAAGTGTTTCGCCCTCAGCTAGGTGCTTCATCTCCAAAGCCACAGAAAAGGACTCTATCCTTTGGTATGGACGCATGGGACACAATCACATACGCAAGATGAATTTTCTCATTTCGAATGAATTGGTGGATGGTGTTTCTCTTAAGAACTTCAAGATTAATGATCATTGTGTTGTGTGCAAGAAGGGCAAACAAAAGAAGAAGTCACATCCGTGTAAATTGATGAACTCGATTGTTACACCACTAGAACGACTTCATATGGATTTGTTCGGTCCTGTGAATCGTTCTAGTATAGCGAGTGATTTTTATTGCTTAGTCGTGACAGATGACTTTTCACGTTATTCTTGGGTGTTATTTATGGGTTCAAAAGATCAGACGCCTTTGTTAATTCAGAACCTTATCAATAAGATCGAATCACTTTACAAACTGAAAGATTGGCGAATTCGTAGTGATAATGGAACTAAGTTCAGGAATAATGTATTGGATTTCTTCTGCATTCAAAAGGGAATTTATCATGAATTCAGTGCGCCTTATGTTCCTCAACAAAATGGTGTGTCAGAGCAGAAGAATCGTACGTTGATTGAAGCTGCGATAACATTGCTTGCTGATTCTAAGCTTCCTGTTCAATTCGGGAACGAAGTTGTGAATACGGCTTGTTACACACTAAATCGCGTACTAACTGTAAAGAGGTTCAAGAATACAACTTACGAACTTCTGAATAATCGTAAGCCGAATTTAAAGTATTTGGAACCTTTCGGGTGTCCGTGTACTGTATTGAAGAGAGATGGCGGGAAGTTTGATGAAAAGGCATTCGATGGATACTTTGTGGGATACAATTCTCCTAAGAAGTGGATCTTCAATATCTCTTCAGGTTGTGTGGAAGAATGGTATCACGTTGATTGCCAAAGTTATACTACTCCAACTGGTATGGGTCCTAATTGGATGTTCGATTACGAAGGGTTATTTAATTCGTTTACGTCAGTGGTTGAAGAAGTACCTGAAGATTTTATTAGATCATATTTGGAAGAACAATGTCTTCCTATTCCAAGGTCTTCTTCGGTTGATGTAGATGACTCTCCTAATTTATCTAAGACGTGTTACAGACTCTTCCCATGATGCTGATTTTGTTGATTCATCGATAGTTTCATTAGATGAAGCTCCAGAAACAAACGAGCCGATTCTAATTGTTGATGACTCACCAACTATGTCTTTAGACACAGAGGAGGAAATTATCACCAATCTGGGTGATAACGTATCTGTACCTGCTAATCCCTCCTTTGGAATCACTCTAATCATCCGCAGGAACAGATAATTGGTGATGTGAATGACGGGGTTCGCACAAGACACCAATTAGCTAATGTATGTGATGACATAGTTGATTGCAACTTATCTCCTACTGAGGATTTGATTGTATGTGCTTATGCAGAGTTGCACTCATCGGGTATTCTTAGTATTGCACAATACACCTGCTTTCTATCACAGATTGAACCGACAAGTGTCACGATGGCACTCAAGGAACCGTCTTGGGTTGAAGCTATGTAGGAGAGTTGCAACAGTTTGTTAGACTAGGTGTATGGGACTTAATTGACAAACCCAACCGTGTGAAAAAGGCTATACCGACAAAATGGGTTTTTAAGTGCAAAAAGGACGACCGCGCGGTAATCGTGAGAAACAAAGCACGATTGGTCGTTCTTGGTTACAATCAACAAGAAGGCATAGATTACACTGAAGTATATGCTCCCGTGGCACGATTGGAGGCTATATGTATTTTTCTTGCCTATGCAACCTACAAGAATTTTAAGATTTATCAGATGGATGTGAAATCCGCGTTCTTAATCGGAGCTATTCACGAAGAAGTGTACATGAAGCAGCCTCCCGGTTTCGAGGATCCAGACTTTCCAAAGCGTGTTTATCAATTAAACAAGGCTCTTTATGGTTTACACCATGCCCCGAGAGCCTGGTATAGCATGTTGGCTGACCATTTAATCGAAAGCGGATTCAAGAGCGGAACTGTGGACTGTACTTTGTTTTACAAGAACGTTGGTGATGATCTGCTCCTCGTCCAAAACTATGTGGACGATATTATTTTTGGTTCTATAAACCACAGTCTGTGCAAAGATTTCGAGAAGACGATGCAAACCAAATTCGAGATGAGTTCGATGGGAGAGATGAGCTTTTTCTTAGGATTGCAGGTTCACCAGTCTGATTCCAGGATCTTTATCCATCAGACCAAATACGTGAACAATGTCTTTAGCCGATTCAAGATATCAGACGGCAAGATTCCTTCGACACCTCTTCCCATGGGTCACAATTTATCACCAGATGAATTGAAGGATACCGTAGATCCAACCCTGTATCGAGCAATGATCGGATCTCTTATGTATTTGACTGCATCTCGACCTGATATCATGTTTGCTGTTTGTTTGTGTGCCAGGTACCAATCGAGGCCCCCAATGACTCATCTGGCAGTAGTAAAGCGCATCTTACATTATCTGAGGGGAAATCCCGACATCGGGTTGTGGTATCCCAAAAACGATAAGTTTGATCTCACCGCTTTTACAGATTCGGACTACGGAGGATGCAAGATCAATTTCAAGTCTACAACAGCGGGTTGTCAGTTCTTAGGAAGTCGGCTTGTTTCCTAGCAGTGTAAGAAGCAGACAACGGTCTCAACTTCAACAGCCGAAGCGGAGTATGTGGTAGCCTCGAGTTGCTGCTCACAGGTTCTCTGGATCCAACAATATTTTCGGGATTACGGTTTGAAGTTTCTTACTACTCCTATTTTTATTAACAATTCGGCCGCTATTTCTGTCACCAAAAATACGGTTCATCATTCGAGAACCAAACACATTGAAATCCGTTATCACTTTATACGTGATTGCTTTGAAAAGAAATTAATTTCGATTGATAAAAAACACACGGATTTTCAAAAGGCTGACCTTTATACCAAAGCGTTTGATAAAACACGTTTTCAATATTTGCTGGGTATAAATGGTTTAAAAACTATAAAAGATGTTCAAAATCTTGGTTAAATCATTTTATTTCTTGTTGTATTTCAATTTTTGTTGTTTTTAGGGGGAGAAAACATAAAATCCAAAAATATTGTGATTTCGGTTTGTACAGAGAAAATTAAAAACGCCCAAAACATTCAAATATTAAAAAAATTCAAAAACATTGAAAAATGCTCCTCAAAATGAGTTTTGAAGCAAAAACAGAAAATGATAGTACATTGGTCATTTGCTCCTAAGTCCAGTAAAAAGTAAGTAATAAAAGACTGTGTGCTTAATTGAGTTGATGTATTTGTAGGTCTTTTGACAAACAAGTATGGACTAGTAAGTGATATAAACATAAATTGCTAAATACTTAGTGAGATTAGTTCTATAAAAGGTCTTGATAATGATGGTAGAAATACAATAATCCGGTCATACTTAAGCCTTCTAATCAATTTGAAAACAATTTTAATAAAAGGGTCTAGTTGATGGTTAACGCTTCAACGATGTATGGTCTTGTGGCCTTAAATCCTGTATTGATGGGATGCTTTAAGGCTCTGGATTCCATTGGGTCTTTATGCGGTTTTACATCTGGTATTCATTTTGGTGAATATTAAAAATGCTTGTAAAAGCGAACCCGCAGTGTAATTGCTTAAGTCTCTAAACTTGATCGCAAAAAGTACTTCGTGTATAAAATGAATTGCAGACTTGATCAAACCAAGCTGTGAGTCATACATTGTCCCCTTGCTCGCATCTTATTACCAGTAAGAAACGGACCACAAGAAACACAATGTCTGTAAACCGATAGATGAAATCATGCATACTCATCCATGGGAACGGACCTTAGGGTATTGCTTGATAACGGGGGTATATCTTGTAGTGGGGATTACGGACTATGATTGCTTAAATATATTCATTTTTACAATCAAATTGGTTCTAAGGTTTAAGTCAAGTTGGGGTGATTTAGAGAAAATCAAATTACGGTTGAATCAAGATTTGAACTAATTCTTTCTGATATTTGTGCCTAATTGAAAAAATTAAGAAATATCACTGAAAATTCTGAAAAATTTGTTAGAAGAATTAAGTGGACAACAATACCAATAATCGACTTAACACCTGTCACAATAAAAGCTGAAAATAAAACTGTGACGGACGGAAATTTTGGACAATATGATTCCCTGCTCAAACTCACAAAAATATGTACTGCTTTAATAGTTTAGTTTTACTGCTTTATTTTTGTTTGTTATTTAAAAAATATTTCAAAACTCAAAAAGATTTTATGTCTGCTTTTTTTTCGATTTACCGAGCTTGCAAATAAATTCAAAAACAAAAAAGAAAAGACTTGTTACCCCGAAACTTTAAGTTAATCGTGCTTAACATAACTCTCAAATGGTATCTGTTGATGTTTTTAATGTAAAAATCCGTTTAAGTTAAACATTGCCGATCTTTGATTGATCGGGTATGTTAATGTAATTTCAATTGAAACATTAATGGGCTTAATTGGATCGTTAATGGGCTCAATTGATTATTTAATTCACTAAAAACCCTAATTGGTTTTTAATATTATTTAAATCCTTAATGATATTTTGTCTCATTCGCTAAGAATTGTTGGTGATTCGTTAATTGGTTTAACGAATGTAAAGCCATTCATTATTTAAATATAACGAATGAGTTTCTCATTCGTTAAAAACACATTCGCTTCTGTTGTGCATAACGAATGGAAGACATTCGCTTAAACATTTAGTGAATGGAATAATTTTAATGGATCATTCGTTAAGATTTTAATGTAAGCCACATTCGTTACTCCGTAACGAATGTGTCACATTCGTTCTAATGTAAGCTCCATTCGTTAACCAAGATTAACAAATGGAACATAACGAATGAAAGCTATTCGGTATGTAATGTATGACGAATGTCTTGTCTCATTCGTTAGTCTTTTAATGTAACGAATGACTCATTCGTTAAGTTTATCTTAACGAATGAGTTCATCTCCTATATATACCTCTGTAACTAATACTAAAGTAACAGTTCTGATTATTCCTTCTTCCATCTCGTCACTCTGTCCAAATATTCTCTCAACACACACACTACACGCAGTTAACGTAATCTAGTCTAATCGTATACACAAAATAACGAATGAATCGATGTCATCATAAGATCTAGATCCATACCGGCTCTTTCAAGTGGTATCAGAGCTATTTGATATGATCTTCGAGTTTATTCATTGCACAATTGTATTTGTTCAACTAGGATTGAATCAATTTCACTTGGATTTGATCTAATAAGTGTTCCATATAGTTCCGGTGAAACAGAGGGTTCTGGTTAAGAGCAATTGGACTGTTATAAGTGTAATTGTGTGACATTTGAGCCAAAACAAGGTACACCTCAGTATGTATTTACCGATTAAGCAAATAAACGCTTTTTGCGTAACAAACGAACGATTAACCGAACGGGTCGGGTTATGACCCAGATATTCCAGGGGGGCGTCTATAAGTGATATACGTTTAATAGAAGCTAAAATATTAGTAATATGGCCTTAGTTTGATAGTAAACAAGTTAAACGAAAACATGCTCGTTTAACTACCCGCTATAGATTTAAACGCGAAAAATAGTTATAAACCAAGCATTGTATCATCCGTTAAGCCGAAAAAGACTTACCAAACACTTATTTGAAATGTTTTAAGCGATCTGTGAAAATATTTTTGATTTTTACAAACATATAGCATGTTTTTATAATTTTACACAAAACTAGCCGAAAAACACTCGTTTTCGCGCTGTGTAACGCACCCGATAAGTTTTTCGCGCTAAAAACCGAACCCGAACTAAATTTGGACTGGGCTTTTCGTATTTGGGCTTGAAAAATCAGAAACTTGGGCCAAAATGGGCCCATGAAGTTTCGATCGGCCAAGCATACCCCACCACCATTTTTTTTATAAAACTTGTTATGTAAGCTTGTTTATTCATTTCATTTGATAAAAACTGAAGTCCAAGCAGCTGCAAGTCAGTTTTTCCAGAAACTTTCCAAAACCCTAAGGTAACAACTTAAATAAGCTACTTTTACACTTGTTTAACATTGATTAATACCAAATAAACATGGTTTGATTGCCAAAAATCATTCCTAACCGTGTAAAAATCCTAAAAATGGTCCATAAACATGTTTTGATCATACACATGATAAGGAACCTCGTTTGATAGTTTTCTTTGGCCATAAACACGGATTAAAGGGTTGAAACGACATTTTTAAAGTTCAAAAGTTCGTTTTTATACCCTAGCCGAAACCCTAAGTTAAAGGGCTGTTCTATTGATGAAACGTGCTTGGTTTATGATATAGGACTTGTATCTAGCCTACATAGAAGCACAAGAGCTTGAAAAGTTGATTAGATAGGCGGAAACGAACCAAAACCGCTAAGGTAATGCCGAAACACTCGCTTACGGGCTGTTTAAGTTAAAGTTGGGATGTGCATATTATTAGGCCTTGAAATTTTGCAGGGATATCAGAGACCATGTCATTGAGTCCCTGTTCAAATTTTGTAATTTTTCTACCAACCGAGAATATTTGGCGAATTATTACCTAATTGGGACGTTTGATGGGGAAAAATAGGTAAAATGCTTCAAAAATTATGAAATTTTTCTGAGAACTCAGATTTGAGGTATTTTGATAACATATGAATTTTGGGATTATTTGGAGAAGTTTAAAGATGTTTTGTGTATATGCGTTCGTGTGAATTTTTGTAGCCGAGTTTGGGCCGAAAAGAATATCGCACGAGCTTTTTACATTCTGAAATTGATACTGGTTGTTTTGAGACATGATTTGAGTATTCAGGAATTTTTGGAAATTGTTTGGGGTAAACGGACGATTTTCAGGTGAAATATAGCTGATAAAATGAATTTTTATAAATTAATAAATCAGTAAATAATTCCAGAAATATTTTAAAAAAAATCTACATATATTAATTGATAAGTGGCTAAATTTTCATAATTTAATAATTAACGGTTAATTAATTATGGTAATTTGAATATTAAACAAATTTAGTTTTCATAAAAACCGGCAAGTTCGCGATTAACGAACCTGCGGGAATATCAAAACACCAAGAGTAATCAAAAATCATATTTTTGGACTAATTAAGTAAAAACGAACTTTTCTATGAGAAACCTGGAAAATCTGGATAGATTGTGCGCGTTTCTTCTTAAATCAAACTGAATACACAGAAACGGGCCCCGTGGCTAATCTGGGACCCCAGTATGTGATCCTTCTTTATAACTTAATCATTTTATTAACCAATACATTTACCCAAACTTATTTTCCCATAACTATTTTCAGAACGCATAAACGAACAACTTGGCCCAGCTGGGAAAACGGTAATCTGAGCCAAGTTCGGTTTTCAGTATTAGACATTGAACAACATCACAACCTAAGCCTATTGCCACTTTCTGGGCGTTCCAACTATACTTAGATTAGTTATACAGCCCAGTTTAGTATTGAGATTATAATAATATTAAAATATTAATATTATTATAATATTGATTATAGGAAACCGTGATTGCAAGTTATACAAACCTCGAACCGACGTGCTATTGATTATCTACTAAACAATGAGTTTCATGACCCCACTTCTAAACTGTTTTACGAACTTTTGGGGTGAAAAACATGTTTGATTACATATACATACCAGAAACATGTATTGATGTGAATTATCTAAGTGCTAACACACAAAAGTCCCCACGATCACAGTGATTAACTTTGAGCCGGTGGCTTGTGAATAGTACTATTGGTTTGACAAACCCAAACGGAATCGGCCTGGTTGCCGTGTCACATAGCGCCGTTTGCACATGACCATATTTATACAAACAGGCTATGTAGTGTTAGACATAGCTACCGGGGCATGTTGTGGGCGGAAGGGGAGCCACAGTGGTTGATTGAGCATGGGAAATAGATGCACGCAGCACATACAGTCAAGGCTTCACTGTATCTTAGCATAATTACATCATTAACATACATACATACGTATTTCATGATTACAAGTGTTAACTTGTGAATGCTCATAACTAACTCACCAACTCTAGTAGTTGACCCGTTTTAAACTGCTTTTCAGGTGTACCTAAATCGGAATGATTTGGTGATCTGTTACTTGCCCAAGGTGTGTGGTTGATGCTATGTGAATAGAAGCAAGGGTGTTAGTAGTAAGATCGTATAGTTAACGAACTAGTTTTGTTTGTATCGCCTAGAATGTAAAACGATGATAGAACAATGAATTGTAATATATTGTAAATTAATTTGTGATGTTTCTTTATAAACAATGTGTTGATACCAGAGGTGTCTGTTACATTCCCGTTTTACGCTTCCGCATTGTGCTAGTCGGGGTGTGACAAATTGGATCATTAATTAGGTGATAGTAACTAGTTATGGAGGATTTGAGTTCGGATTAAGGTGATTGAGCTCGAATTGAGATGATTTGAGTGTTATACATAGTTGTGTTACACGAACTAATTAATTGAATTGGTTTAGTAGAGGTTTGTGATTGCGAACAAGTGTAGTTTGGTTCGGAATTGTGTTACGAGTAGATTGATATAGTTTATAGGAATTTCGGACAAGTTTGGAATGAGATGAATTTTTGAATGTATGAAGATTTGAGTTCTGATTCATTAATGGATGAAGACTGATTCGTTATTCCTTAACTGATCATTCGCTACTCCTTCACATTCTCTTAAACTTCATTCGTTATTCAATCTACATTCGCTTAAACCACATTCGTTCAAACCACATTCGTTATTCAATCAGCTCAGTCTCATTCGTTAATCCCATTCGTTCTACATTCACCAGTCATATTCATTTATTCGTTACTATTCTCATTTGTTAAGCATCACATTCGCTTGAATTGGTAACGAATATCATTCCATTCGTTACTGATTGAATCTCACATTCGTCTGATTCGTTTGAACAGTAACTCATTCGTTTGAACAATAACTCATTCGTTTGAACAGTAATTCATTCGTGTGAACAGTAACCATAAGTTTTAACATTTAACAAGTTTGGTCCCTAAATTTCAAAATTTGTTATCCTATGGCTTCTCAAAATGCTTCATTCTATGCATTAGCCTCCCAGAATGCTTTAATGCAACAAATGCTGACGATGGACAACGAGATTGGAGTCACAACAAGTGTCCTAAACTTCTGAAACTTTCAGATTTCGCTCGATGGGAACCGAGGTTTCGTGCTCATTTGGGATCGGTGCATCCAAGCAGCGTACAGTATCTCGATGTTGTTTATGCAGCACTTCTTGTTGGTAGTAACAATATGGGTTGGACTCCAAAAGAATTTAAACATTATGAAGCACAAGAGCTGAAAAATTTTGAGAGTGAGACAAAAGCTTATTCAACTCTTACAATGGCTTTGCCTGAACAGATCTTTCATCAATATAGCACTATAAAGATTTGTGCATCTCTTTTTGATACTCTGAAAAGAAGAAGCTTGGGTAATATGCTTGAGAGTAAGAAAACTCTTGTAAAGTTTCAGTTTAGAAACTTTATCTTGATGAAGAATGAAACTGTGGAAGAGATGATTAATCGTTTTAGTCATCTTGTTGTGGAAATGTCAAGTGTAAATCTTGAGCCAACTGAAGCCGATAAAATTGATACATTGAAAAACGCATTGCCCTCATCATATTCTACTTTCCTGTAGAGAACGGTTTCTTTCGTAACACAGAGCTTACTGCCGTGCAATTTATTAACAAAATAGAAGAAAGAGAATTTGAGTTAAAGTGCCAAAACTCTTTGAGGGATAATCAAACCGAGAATCCTTCACTTTATGGGGGAGCAATGCCAGCAAAAAATTCTTCAAGTTCTGTTCCAATTAATACTTTCTTCGCTCAAGCTAAAGATGAGAACTCTAATGTAAACAGCTCACCTAACGTATGCTTTATGGCAACGGGTGCTAAGTCTGAGTCAACTGCAAATACTTCAAGTTCGTTGCCAAAAGTAAATCTTCAAGAAGCTGAACAACAATTTGCTTTTGTGTGTGCATTCATGACTTCATATGAACCACTGGTTGGTAGCAAGATTGCAACAAGTGAGTTGACCGATGAAGACTACGACCAGATTGATCCCGATGACCTTGAACTGATGGATCTCAAATGGAATATGGCAATGATTGTCAGAAAGTTTAAAAGGTTTATGCAAAGAACCGGAAAAGACCTCCCTACTCTTAACAAGCGAGTTGGTTTTGGTAAACTAAAGGTCAACTGTTATAATTACGGGGACTTTGGCCACTTTGCTAAAGAATGAGATAAACCAAGAAAAGAGTATTCAGGTCCACGCAATGCTGAGAGATCTCCAAGTAAGAATTCATCAGGAAGTGATCAATGTAAAAGGAGTTCATCAGAAGCTGACAAGAATAAGTCAAACAACACTCAATCTGTTGTAGCAAATGATGGTTTAGACTGGTCTCAAAGGTTGTTGGGAAATCAGGCCAACCTTGCTGTTTTTGAACCAGTTGAGAAGTTTGAAGATGCTAGCAGTGATAATGTATCTGAAGAAAGTAACTCCTCTGACTCTGAAACTGATTCTGATCAGAGTTCATTTGTGCAAATCGAATATGATAAATCAATTCCTGATCAAGTTGAATCTGATGCTTGTATGGCTAAGATCGAAGAGGTATGTCCTAATCCTCAAGTTAATGTATCTGAACCCTCGGCTGCTGTGATTGAGTGTTCTGAATGTGCTAAACTTAAAGCTAAACTTGAAACAGCGTTAAATCAGAACACCACTCACACAAAAGATCACTTTATGATCAATGAATGCTATAGACAGAAATCCAAATTACTAGAACAATCTACTCTAAAAATTCAAAATCTGTCTGAAAGCAATCATGATCTCAAAGCTGAGATTCAATGTAAGATTATTGTGGTTGATCAACATTTTAAGGAGATTCTACGACTCCGAACCTGCATTTCAAATCTTGAAAATGAAGTTATGGAACTTAAAAATAAACTTGGAAAATTTCGAGATTCCTCGTTTCTGTTAAATGAGATCATTGAAGTAAAACATTCTCACAAGAAAAATGGGAAGGCAGGTTTAGGGTATGTCGAGATTCCTCCTCCTTTTAAAGGAGATTACTGTAGCATTCCCAATGTAAAACAATGTCTAGAAATGCATACAAAAGAATCTGAAAATGTTGAACAAATTAAAACAACTAAAGAACCAGTTCACATTACAAGTAAATCAGTGTTTACCAAAAGTGAAGTGGATGGTTCTATTGAGGAGTTGTCTGAACCAAATGAGATTGTCAAAAACAAGAATATACCAGTTGACAATAACATTTTATTTGAACCTGAAGAGTTTCAACAAGCGGTGTATGGTTCAAAATCTTCAGGCGAATCATTAAAAACACCTAAGGTATCATCTAACGTACCTAAATCAGACAAACCCCCAGTGTCTGATGAGGAGTTGTTTAGGTTCATCAATCCTCAACCTACATCTTCAAGTGGGAAGATATTTAAGTTAAAAGGTTTGTCAAAAGTGTTTTCAAATAAAGAAGTTCCTTTGAATCTTCTAAACCCTGAATTGATTGACAGTATTTTTCGAGATGACACATCAAAAGTCACTGAGCTTGAACAATGTTTTATCAAATCAAAACTTGAGAATGTTCAAGAAAAGGGAAATAATAACAAGTTTAAACCCATAAAATTTGTAAAATCTTCAGGATTGGAAAATTCTTTGAATTCAACAAATCTTGAATTTTATAAAAACAAAAAGGGTTTAAAACATGAAGTTCCAAAGTCGGTAACGTTTGAGAAACCCAAGGTTGATACTTATCAATCTTTGCTACCAAACAAGACAATTAGCTCACCACTTAAATCTTTAGATTCTCGGTTATGTTTTAAGTGTGGTGAACCTGGTCATGTTTCAAAGAGATGTAAAGCAAAGATAGATGATATCAAACATTCATCAACTCAAACGACTAATTTGTTTCCAAATTTAAAAGAAAATGAAGTTGATGAGTGTGTCATAATGTATTCTAGTATTAATCCGAAGAAAGTAGTTCGGGTTGATTCTTTTAGTGTATCTAACAAATTTGTTGACCGTGTTCAACCAATTTGTAAGAACACTGATTCGGGAATCATACGTGACGGTTATTTAAAGAAGAAAAACAAGAAACCGGTCACCTATTCACAAGTACCAAATACTAGTGTTAATTTATCTTTCTCTCCGAAAGTATCAAAGGGAGAGCCCAAGACTGAGGCTTGGACTGCCCTTTTGAACTATCTTTACCTTGTTGTGCAGAGTTCATCTAGATCCGTGACAAATCGAAAGTGGATATTGGATAGTGGATGTTCTCGGCATATCACTGGCAACCTGGATCTTCTGAATAACGTCAAAGATATTCAAGGGGGTTACATGGCGTTTGCTGGTAACAACGGTGGGATGATTACAAATGAGGGAGAAGTTTCAAATGGGAAAGTGACGTTTGAAAAGGTTAATTATTGTGAAAAGATGGATCATAATCTGTTGAGTGTATCACAGATATGTGATAAAAAGTTTACCACAATTTTCACAGATAAGGAATGTGTCATCCTTCAACCGGGATACACGATTCCTGAAGACATGGTTGGCATGAGATCACCTCGATCAAATGATATTTATGTGTTTGACATGAGTTGTAACGTATCAAGTCCCAGATCAATAATCAGAGACAAAGTAAATGACTAACTCTAGTTTATATTAATCAGAAAATATAACTCCAAAAACTTATTACAATATCTCAAACCCTTACTCGGTTTGACTCTTGATGAACCCTAACTCGGTTGCACCAACTTCTCTTATTCTAATGTCTAACCATAACTCGGCTTATATAGACTAACCAAACTTGCTAGCCAAGACATTACCAAATATAATAAAACCCTAATTCCATGGGCCCAATAGGTCCAACCTGATCATCTACACGTGACGGGCCTATCAAGTTGGAAATTACTTCCAACAATCACCCCCCTAATTTTCGACTCGAAAGAGGTGAATCTTTGTCTCAAAACTTGTCTTCTTCACATGTTTGATTCGAACCATGATCTTGACCTTCTTGGCTTTCACAACCATCTTGGTCTTGATCTCCCGGAACTTCTCTTGATCCATGACTGTGCTCTTTCGACTTTCCCGAACTCGACATCTTCCGTGACCCCGTCCCCGACCATTCACTCGGTCGTAAGAACTCGCATAACCACTCCTTTGGTTGCGCTCCTTGTCACCAAATCGAGCGAACATTAGTCTTCTTGATCTTCTTAAGTTCCCAAATCGGTCCAAAATATCAAACCCTTGGTCAGAACATAACTCGTTCAACTCGTATAAAAACAAACTCTAAATTAAACATGTTTGTCCAATCCCTTGCTTCAGCCCATTGAAAGAATATGAACAAATCAATCTGAACAACTTTTCAAAACTAAATCCGTTTGCTCGTAAACCACTTGAACTTCAAACAAAATAAATTGCTTAAAATATTATGTTTTTTCTTCGTAACCCTTCTAGCTTCCTTTTTAAGCCACTAAACCAAGCTTTTAATCCTTTTTGAACTTTTAGCTTTTGTAACACCACCATGACTTTTTAGCAGCATCCTTGGGTTAATTAATGGAAAAAAAAGAAACCCCACTTGAACAAAAGAATGCAATCAGAACCCAACAAACGTTACTAAGCTTCCGTTGGTTCTCCCTATTGTTGCCGCCGAACAACAAATCGCCGTTACAGATTCGAATCTTACTGACCTGCTTGTGAAAAGTGACTTCAACACGGAACCCAACTTGGTGATCAAAATCCTATGGCGTCGACACTTTAGCCGTTTCAAAACCAGAACTGAACGCTAACAACCCTTGGTTAAAACCAATGATCGATAATCACAATTCAAGTCCCTTTCATAAAATATAAACTTGGTTTATATTAATCAGAAAATATAACTCAAAAAACTGATTACAACTCTCAAACCCTAACTCCTCTTTATCCATGATTGTGTTCCTTCGACTCTCCCGAACTCGACAACTTCCGTGACCCCGTCTCCGACCATTCACTCGGTCGTATGAACTCGTATAACAACCCCTTTGGCTGCAAGCCCGGTCATCCAATAGAGCGAACAACAAGTCCCAGAGTCGGGTCTGATACCAATTCAAGTCCCAGATTGATAATCAAACACCAAGTAAACGACTAACTCTCACTTATATTAATCAGAAAATATAACTCAAAAAACTGATTACAATCTCTCAAACCCTAACTCGGGTTGACTCTTGATGAACCTTAACTCGGTTGCATCTAGATGAACCCTAACTCGGTTACATTTCGTGTGTGTCTCTAGATAAACCTAACTTGGTTGTATCTCACACCTCACATTCTATGATTTCTAACCTATCTTTGTTTACATAGACTAACCTAACTTGCTAGCCAAGATATTACCATATATAATAAAACCCTAATTAGAACCCCATAAATCTATTAAAGTCGTTTTACTTCGTGTTTGACCTCGACTACATGTTTCGTGTCAAAAGCAACAGAAAAGGACTCTATCCTTTGGAATCGACGCAAGGGACACATTCACATACGCAAGATGAATTTTCTCATTCAAATGAATTGGTGGATGGGGTATCCCTTAAGAACTTCAAGAATAATGATCATTGCGTCGCTTGCTAGAAGGGGAAAAAAAAGAAGAAGTCACATCCGAGCAAGTAAATTAACTCGATTATCACACCACTAGAATGACTTCATATGGATCTCTTTGGTCCAGTGAATCGTGCTAGTATAGCTGGTGATCTGTACTGCTTGGTGGTTACTGATGATTTCTCACGATACTCATGGGTTCTATTTATGGGGTCAAAATATCATACGCCTATCTTAATTCAGAACCTTATCACGAAGATCGAATCACTTTACAAACTGAAAGTGAGACGAATACAGAGTGATAATGGAACTGAATTTAAGAATAATGTATTGGATTTCTTCTGCATTAAGAAATGAATTCATCGGGAATTTAGTGCGCATTATGTTCCTCAACAAAATGGCGTGTCTGAAAGAAAGAATCGTACGTTGATTGAAGCTGCAAGAACGGTGCTTGCTGACTCTAAACTACCCGTTCAATTCTGGAACGAAGTTGTGAGTACAGTGTGCTACACACTGAATCGCGTACTAACCGTAAAGAGGTTCAAGAAGACAAGTTATGAGCTTCTGAACAATCGTAAGCCGAACTTAAAGTATTTGGAACCGTTCAAGTGTCCGTGTACTGTATTGAAGAGAGATGCTGGAAAGTTTGATGAAAAAGCTTTTGAGGGTTATTTTTTGGGATACAATTCTCCTAAGAAACGAATCTTCAATATCTCTTCTGGTTGTATGGAAGAATGGTATCACGTTGATTGCCAAAGTTATACTACTACTCCAACCGGTACGGGTCCCGATTGGATGTTCGACTACGACGGGTTATTTAATTCATTTACGTCAGTGGTTGAAGAAGTTCCTGAAGATTTCATTAGATCTTATTTGGAAGAACAATGTCTTCCTATTCCAAGTTCTTCTTCGATTGATGTAGAAGACTCTCCTAACGTATCAGAAACGTCAAATGAGGTTTCTGAGTCTTCCGATGAAACTGCTTTTGTTGAATCATCGTCAGTTCCATTAGATGAAGCTATAGACACAAACGAGCCGATTCAAATTTTTGATGACTCACCAACTGTCTCTTTAGATACAGCAGAGGAAAGTAACACCAATTTGGGTGATAACGTATCTATACCTACTAATCCAACCTTAAGAATTAATTCTAATCATCCGCAGGAACAGATAATTGGTGACGTGAATGACGGGTTTCGTACAAGACACCAATTAGCTAATGTATGTGACGATCAAGTTGAGTGTAACTTATCTCCTACTAAGGATTCGATAGTTTGTGCTTATGCGTATTTGTACTCTTCGGGTATCCTTAGTATTGCACAATACACATGCTTTCTATCACAGATTGAACCTACAAGTGTCACGATGGCACTCAAGGAACCATCTTGGGTTGAATCAATGCAAGAGGAGCTGCAACAGTTTATTCGACTGGGTGAATGGGACTTAATTGATAAACCCGACCGTGTGAAAAAGGCTATTCCGACGAAATAGGTTTTTAAGTGCAAAAAGGACGACCACGGGGTAATCGTGAGAAATAAGGCACGATTGGTAGTTCTTTGTTACAATCAACAAGAAGTCATAGATTACACCGAAGTATATGCTCCTGTGGCACGATTGGAGGCTATACGTACTTTTCTTGCCTATGCAGCCTATAAAAATTTTAAGGTTTATCAAATGGATATGAAATCGGCATTGTTAAATTGAGCTATTCGTGAAGAAGTATACGTGAAGCAGCCTCCCGGTTTCGAGGATCCAGACTTTCCAGAGCATGTTTATCGATTAAACAAGGCTCTTTATGGTTTACATTAGGCCCCGAGAGCCTGGTACAGCACGTTGGCTGACCATTTGATAGAAAGTGGATTCACGAGGGAAACTGTGGATTGTACTATGTTTTATAAGAATGTGGGTGATGATCTGCTCCTCATCCAAATCTATGTGGACGACATTATTTTCGGTTCGACGAACGACAGCCTGTGCAAAGATTTCGAGAAGACGACGCAAACCAAATTCGAGATGACTTCGATGGGAGAGTTCACCAGTCTGATTCATCGAACCAAATACGTGAACGATGTCTTGAGCCGATTCAAGATATCTGACGGCAAAATTCCTTCGACACCTCTTCCCGTGGGTCACAATTTATCACCGGATGAATTGGAGGATACCGTAGATCCAACCCTGTATCGAGCGATGATCAGATCTCTTATGTATTTGACAGCATCTCGACCTGATATCATGTTTGCTGTTTGTTTGTGTGCCAGGTACCAATCGAGTCCCCGAGTGACTCTTCTGGCGGTAGTAAAGCGTATCTTACATTATCTGAGGGGGTTGTCAGTTCTTAGGAAACCGGCTTGTTTCCTGGCAGACGACAGTCTCAACTTCAATAGCAGAAGCAGAGTATGTGGAGGCCTCGAGTTGCTGTTCACAGGTTCTCTGGATCCAGCAACATTTGCGGGATTACGGTTTGAAGTTTCTTACTACTCCTATTTTTATTGACAATTCGGCCGCTATATCTATCACCAAAAATCCGGTTCACCATTCGAAAACCAAACACATTGAAATCCGTTATCACTTTATACGTGATTTCTTTGAAAAGAAATTAATTTCAATTGATAAAATTCACACGGATTTTCAAAAGGCTGACCTTTATACTAAAGCGTTTGACAAAACACGTTTTCAATATTTGCTGGGTATAAATGGCTTAAAAACTTTAAAATATATTCAAAAGCTTGGTTAAATCATTTTCTTTCTTGTTTTAGTTCAATTTTTGTTGTTTTTAGGGGGAGAAAATATATAAAATCCAAAAATATTGTGTATTCGGTTTGTACAGAGAAAATCAAAAACTCCAAAAACATTAAAATATTGAAAAACTCAAAAATAATGAAAAATTCTCCTCAAAATGAGTTTAGAAGCAAAAAGCGAAAATGATAGTACATTGGTCATTTGCTCCTAAGTCCAATAAAAAGTAAGTAATAAAAGACTGTGTGCTTAATAGCATTGATGTATTGGTAGGTCTTTTAACAAACAAGTATGGACTAGTAAGTGATATAAACATAAATTGCTAAATACTCAGGGAGATTAGTTATATAAAAGATCTTGATAATGATGGCAGAAATGTAATAAACCGGTCATACTCATGCCTTCTAATCAATTTGAAAACAATTTTAGCAAAAGTATCTAGTTGGTGGTTAACGCTTCAACGATGTATGGTATTGTTGCCTTAAATCCAGTATTGATTGGATGCTTTAAGGTTCCGGATTTCATTGGGTCTTTATGCGGTTTTACATCTGGTATTCATTTCGATGAATATTAAGAATGCTTATAAAAGCGAAACCACAGTGTAACTGCTTAAGTCTCTAAACTTGATCGCAAAAAGTACTTTGTGTACAAAAATGAATTACAGTCTTGATCAAACCACGCTGTGAGTCATACATTGTCCCCTTGCTCGCGTCTTATTACCATCAAGAAACGGACCACAAGGGACAAAATGTCTGTAAACCGACAGATGAAATCGTGCATATTCATCTATGGGAACGGACCTTAGGGTATTTCTTGATAACGGGAGTATATCTTGTAGTGGGGATTACGGACTATGATAGCTTAAATATAATCATTTTTCATCAAATTGATTCTAAGGTTTCATTCAAGTTGGGGTGGTTTGGATAAAATCAAACTACGCTTGAATCAAGATTTGAATTAATTATTTCAGATATTTGTGCCTAAACTGAATCTATTAATAAAATATCACCAAAAGTTCTGAAATATTTGTTCGAAGATTTAAGTGGACAACAATACTAATAATCGACTTAACACCTGTCATAATAAAAGCTGAAAATATAACTGGTATGGACGGAAATTTTGGTCAATATGATTCCCTGCTCAACTCACAAAAATATGTATTGCTTTATTAGTTTGTCTTACTTTTGTATTTTTGTTTGTAATTTGAATGATATTTCAAAATTCAAAAAGATTTTATTTCTGCGTAATTTTTGATTTACCAAGCTAGCGAATAATCCCAAAACAATACGTAGAATTTAATACCCCAAAATTTTTTAAGTTAATCGTGCTTAATGTAATTTACAATTGGTATGAATTGTTATTAACGTAAAAATCTGTTTAAGTTAAATCTTACTGATTATTGGACGATTGGGTAATTTTAATGTATTTCAATAAGAACATTAATGGGCTTAATTGATTATTTAATTCTCTAAAAACCCTAATTGGTTTTTATTAATATTTAATTTCTTAAATGAGATTGTATCTCATTCGCTAAAGGAGTTTGGTGATTCGTTAATTAGGTTAACGAATGCAAAGCCTTTCAATATTTAAACATAACGAATGAGTTTCTCATTCGTTATCAAGACATTCGCTTCCGTTGTGTACAACGATTGGAAGGCATTCGCTTAAACAATTAACGAATGGAATGATTTTAATGTATCATTCGTTAAGATTTTAACGAATAACTATAATATTCATTATTATGTTAACGAATGAAAGAGTTAATGTATTATTCGTTAAAGTGTTAACGAATGAGAATCTTATTCATTTAAAAATCTTGAATGAATCAGATTGTAAATTAACGAATAAGGCCATTCGTTAGTTCAAATTTGAACGAATGACCTCGATATGCGTGAAATTATTAGGGTTTATAATCCCAATGTCAGATGAATGACTCTTCATTCGCTTGTTCCTATTTCATTGCCATCCAACCGAGCTCTTGCAAAATTTTTCCAAGATCTCATACCTGCTTATTATCGCAATTGATTAACATATTCGTGTTATACAGGTATTAGCGATCTCAGTGATATGAGTTTTATGGAGTTTCATCGGGTTTTTATGTGTTAATTGAGTGATGTTCTAACTGGTCATGAACCGAACAGTTAAACACTGTTAAAACTTATATATTGATGAAAATTAGTTCCGATGATCATTGATTAAGATATAAACCGATTTCCGACCAATGTCATTGGATTTAAATGTGAAAATTGTTAGGAAACTAACTGATACGTCGTTGATATTCATCTTCTTTGACTTTGAATAGTCAAAATGAATTTGATTTTTGACTCCTAATAGTCAAATGGAAACTTTAATTTAGATAAGTTACCTTTGGAACGAATGATCAGGTCGGATTCGTTAAATTGTTAACGAAAGACTATCTGTTTTGCTAAGGTAGCGAATGGGCAGTGAAATTGATAACGAATAAGTGTAACGAATCAGAGTTGATTCGTTAAAGTAATACACATTGATTCGTTACAATAACGAATGACTTCACATATAAGTATGATTCGTTATTTGTAACGAATGTAAAACATTAATTGTATAACGAATGTCTCATTCGTATAAAGTAACGAATGAGATGCTTATTTGTTAAATCAGTATGATGTATTTAAACAGTTTGCTGATTTTTTTTCAACAGAAATGGCAGACGAGATCATTCAAAACCCTATTCCCGAGCAACAACCAGCAGATAATCCAGAACAGCCTTAAGCTCAAGCCGAACCTGAACAAGCTCTAATGATGTTATCTTGGAACAAGAGTAATAACATCTGTGCCTATTTAGAGCCGAATTTTGAAGAAACACCGTTCTTTGGTGGTAGGATCAGTTTCTTGACACGCTTTAGGATCTACAAGGCCATCTCTACTCGTACTGTTGTCTATCATAGTATTATTCAAGCATTCTGGAATACCGCTAGATACAACATGGCCGAAAATCAGATAGAGGCAGCGATTCAAGATAAGCGAGTTGTGATTGATATTGGTGTGATTCGAGATTCGTTGGGTTTTCGTGATACGGGTGACGATAGGTGTGAGTTTGATAAAGGATTGATTAGAGGTTTGTTCGGCCGAGTAAAGTATAATGGAGATTTGGGAAGATCAATGTACAACAAAGCAAACTTGTATAAACAATACAAGTACTTGCTTCACGTGTTGATACATTGTCTCGGTGGATGTAAGGGTGGATTCGATGAGTGCCGAGTCATGCTACAGTCAGCTTTTGTTGCTCTAGTACTAAATAAACCATTCAACTTCTTTGAATTTGTTTATTATCATCTGAAGGAAAATATCACGAGTCGTCATAAGTTCCTCATGTATCCCAGATTTCTACAGATGATGATCAATGACTTGCAGTCTAATTTATTGAAGAATCAAGATGACGTGATGAAGCTTGAACACATGAATGAAGAGACTATGAGGTGTTTAAGATCTTACCATGGTCAAAGTCTTCAAGATAGACCGAAGTTTAAGCGATTGATCGGTCATCTTGCAAACATTGATTATGTCGCACCACCCAATGATCGATGGGCTCATGATGATTCAGATTCTGAGCGTGAAGGTGGTGATGGCGGAAATGGTGGAAATGATGCTGGTGATGGTGGTCCAGGACCACAGGCTGGGTTAACTTATGAACAGAAGAGAAAGCGTAAGGAACCTATGGAAGATAAGGGGGAGAAGCCTAAAAAGCAAAGGGTTAGAAGAGGATCTGGTATTGAGATACCTAGTCAACCATTTGAGAGGTCTACTCCTATTATATCTGCTCTGGTATCTATTCCAGTTGTTGTTTCTACTTCACCTACAGTTCAGAATATTCCGAGATCTCCAGTTCCAGATTTTACTCGATCTCCTACTCCTGTACAGATGCCTATTTCACCAGTGCCTCCATCTATGACTTTGGTTACTACTGCAAGACCTGATCCTTATTTTGGAGATGTATTGCAAACAGTGTTGGCTCGTATGCCTACATCACAGCCAACTACTCCAGTGACTCCAGTTAGCCTTCCACAATTGCCTAGTGTTAGGACATGAAATGTCACATGTATGTCCCCAGTTCTATCAGGTTGGTTCAACATGAAACCAACGATCGTGAAATCAAGTTAACGTACTGAAAATGTCAAACGAAGCTGATTCGATCGAATCAGTGACTGATTCGATCGAACCAGATCTCATTCGATCGAACCAGATCTCATTCGATCGAACCAGATCTCATTCGATCGAATGAGTATCTCATTCGACCGAATGAGTCTTCAGTATATAAACGTTACTTGGGAAATTTCACATGCAGAGAACAGAATACACACTCACGAACCAGCAGCCTACAGAAAGTCTCTCGACTGTTCTTCGTGTTCTTGGTCGTTTCCTCCAATCCTAGGCGTCAAACCCCTTTAGGAATCGTACCTACGTGCCCGTTGATCACCACCGAATCGCCGTGTTAGAGGATTCCGCACTCTAACACGTTGCCCCGTGAATCGTTGGGAAACCGAGTCCCGAATCGGTCCTACAAAGTGGCATCAGAGCTTAAGGTTCTTGATTCACGAAAGATTCGTGGTGATATTCGTGTTTTTCTCGTGAAAATCATATATTTTGCTTGAAAAATTTTCGAAATCAAGTGTTTTTGTTCTTGGTGTTCATTGTGTTCTTATCAAAAACTCATAAAAGTCATATATTTTGGTTTTTGATCTCAAGATTTGGTGTTAAAATTCCGGGTTTTAACAAGAACATTCATCGTGTTCTTCGTTTTTAAACGTTTGATCCATTTTTGTTTGGTTGGTTATTTGTTTAAGTGTTAATACACTTAAAAGAGTCATTTTTTGCTTCCAAATCAACTAGGATTCGTGTTATTGAATTTACAACCGAAAATCTGGTCAAATCTTCTAAGTTTGGAAATTCCATAAATCCCGATCGAACAAGTCGTATTTTTGGAACTCATTCGATCGAATAAGCCTCTTATTCGATCGAACCAGTTTGAATTTTGACCGAATCAGTTTTCCCGCCGTGATCTGCGCCAAGTCCATTCGATCGAATCAGTTCATCCTTTCGATCGAACCTGCTTCCAGTCGATCGAACAAGTCTCAGATTCGATCCACCCATTCGATCTCTTTCTTAGTCGACTGCCAGAACCCTTTCGATCGAACCGGACATCCATTCGATCGAACCTGTCACCTCATTCGATCGAACTAGATCGTATTCGATCGGATAAGCTTCGGAAGACCAGAACAGTGAATCAGTCAGTCATTCGATTGAATCAACACACATTCGATCGAATAAAGAATACATTCGATCGAATCAGTCACTTTCGATTAAAAGATCAAAGATTAAAGCAAAGAAGCAAACATGTCTGCCAGTTCAAGTACAAACAAAAGGATCCAATCGATCCTTGAGAGTGATTCAGAATCTGGAAGCTTCAACAAGCCTCCAAAGTTGATGGCACTCAATGAGTTTACTACCTGGAAGACAAGATTCCAGATTCATATCACAGGTGTGAATCCTGGACTATGGGAAGCGGTTCAGACAACGTGGGTGCATCCTACAAACGATGATGGTGAAAGCCTGAGCTACTTTAGGCTGTCAGAAGAACAAAAGATAGCCTTTGATGCTGAAAAGAAAGCCTTCTCCTTACTGTCTCAAGCTCTCTCCAGCGATCTCTTCCATCAGTTTAACCAGTTCACAACAGCATCAACACTTTGGAACGCACTGGTTGAACGATGCGAAGGATCTGTGTCACTTAAAGAAATTCACGCACGGGAGCTAAAGCGTGAATTTGATTTGTTTGGTCCAGAATCCGGAGAAGACATTGAATTGTTGCTGTCAAGGTTCTATCATCTTATGTCAGAGCTAAAGTCCTATAATGTCAAAACAACAGGGACTGAAAAGGTTAGATGTCTCGCTCAAGGACTCCCAACAAGCTGGAACACCTTCCTGACTGTGATGAGAAGAAGTCATCAATTGGAGACGATTCTTCTTTCTGACTTTATAAAAGAAATCAGACAGGAAGACGCTGAATTAAGAGCATCCTCCAGGAAACCCAGAGCAACATCTGACAAGTCGCTGTACATGTCAAACTCTCCAATGTCAGATTCAAATGACCATGCTCCAATGAAGACTGCGTTTGTCTCCTCAATGTCAAATCAATCTAAGGAGACCGAAACGAGATCTTCTGCACCACCAACATCAAATTCCGGAAATTCAAGTTCTAACTCCGGACCCAAGTCAACTAAAAAGGCAACGTTAAACACTGAAGGCTTGGGAAAGGTAACGGTGGAAGTTGCCAAAGAACATATGGCAACGTTAGGCACAATAATTGAATCATACAGTTTAATGGTGGCTGGTAAACTTGGCAACAGTCATCTGGACAGCGATGACTATGAACAGCTAGATGAAGACGATATGGAACGCATCGACATAATGTGGGCACTTGGCAGCGCGTTCCGTAGGGCTAGAAAGTGGGCTAAGAAAACAGGCCAAGCTCTTTCAATCAACAATAAATCCAAGTTTGGATTTGATAAAACAAAAGTTAAATGCTACAACTGTGGCGAACTTGGTCATTTTGCCAAGGAGTGCTCTAAACCAAAGAGGGAAGGTCACCAATATCCCTTCCGAACTACTTCAACTTCATCTACTCCTGCCGCAGCCGCTGCAAATGTCAACAATGAGAGACAACTGGTCCCTCAGAATCAAACAACAGCGAACAACGCCAGCATCAACAATGAAACTGCTCTTGCTGTTCAAGGTGATGAAGGCGAGTCCTGGAACTTCAGCATTAACATGGCTGACATCAACATTGTGAATCTAGACTCAGAATCTGGGTCTGATGATTCCTCAACTGATGAAGAATACATTGTCGAGGAGCTAGCTACTGAAGTAAATGAAGGAGAGCATGAAGCTGAGGTGTCATCAGTGGAGATTATGGAGGATCAAGAAAAAGAGTCAAATGTTCCTCAATCATTTCCAAGTTCAACAATTCCTGCAGAAGCTGCTACTGTTGAAGAAGTCAACGAAGTACTGTCAAAAGCAACTTCTGCATCCTGTTGAAGAATGGTGATTCGCAATCACGAAGTTAATGATGTGTCTTTGTCTCCGATGATGAATCTGCATACAAACTAATCTGTTTAGGGGGAGTAGCTGTGGATCGGAAGCCTCATCAAAGATTGCCCAATACATTATTAAATCAGCGGAAGACGATATGAGCTTACACGTCTATATATTGGGATACACGCCAACGTCTGAGGGGGAATTTCTATAGTTGGTTGTTTTTAAACAGATTGTTTTGTCTGAAGATGTCAGCAATGGAGAACACTTTGCATCATTAACCGAGAGTTCAGTCTAAGGGGGAATCTTGCTGCAATGATGGTATTCTTCAACGTGATTATCAAGATATAGCAGAAGATTTGACTGAAGATTGCAAGAGGTGTCTACAGCAATTCGCAAGCAACGTCCAAGGGGGAATATGTTGGTGCACATTGTGTGGCCGTCGCTTGGCGAATAGTTTAGAATGTTTATGTTGTATGCTGTACACCTAGGTAGTGGTTCACGCTGAAAGTGATCCATTTGAAAGAGCATTTTCAAATGGATACTCATTCGATCGAATGAGTTTCTGATTCGATCGAATGAGTCTGCCATTCGATCGAATAGGACTCATTCGATCGAATGAGTCCTGACCGAATGGCAGCGGGTATAAATACCAGCTTTCAGGCGTGAACAGGTAAGAGTTTAAGGATTTGCGTGCCCGGAGCCCAGGTGCTGTCCGGATGAGGGGGGAGGCCATGCTCGACCTCCCCCTGCCATAGATCGTGATTTCAGTGTTTAAACAAGCATGTAATTTTTCGTTTTTATCAATGAAATCGTTTGTTTCGTGTTTGTTTCTATCCGTCTTTGGTTATCAAACCTTCCGTCTCGAACGCGCTCGGATCGTCTCGGTCCCGGACTGAACCAACACCTAGATCTGAGCATTCGTTTATGACATTTACTCGTCCTCAAGGTCCAACCCTCAGGTCCTTTGCAACTAGTTCATTCAAATTTCTTTGGTATGACTCCTCAAACTCAATGGTTCCACATGATGAATCTGTTGCATCTTCAACAGACATAGATGCAAGCTGACAGAGCTTCCCATGAGCTAGCACAACGGAATTTGTTAAGACATATTCAGTATATTCAGCGAGAGAATAAGGAACTGAAAGCCCTTGTTGCTGCTTAGGGGGGAGAAATTGGATAAACAAGATGAGATCATTCTTCAGCTCACTTGTAAAGATGACGAGTTGAAGAAGTTAAAGAATGATAAGGATGATCAGGATGGAACGGGGGGTGTAGATCAACAACCGGGCGGTAGTTCTGGACCGTTGGCAGGTAATAAGGCTGATATGAGTACTGATGGTGGGTCTGAGGGTAGTAATTTGCAGATAGTGCTAACAAGGATTACACCAGAGCCAAACCGATTGACGTTATTCCAGCTTACTTGATTTTGTTTGTGGGTATGGACGGGGTTTTGTACAATATGGTGAACGCAGATTAGATCGAAGAAGGTGAGTTTGTAGATCATTCATTGACCAAAGAGCAGATAGCCTTGCTTCTGGATCTAAATGAAGAGGAGGTTGAAGAATTGGGTAAAAGTGTAGATGTGGATATTGAGATTGAGGAAAGTACTAATACAGGCATTCCACGTGGGAATATGCCTGAATTTGATGAAGTGGAAGTGGAGGATTTTACTGCAGAGGAGTACCCTGAGTTCTACACTGACAACTACAACAACAACTACTCATGTATTCCGTTTTTCACTACAAAACATTTTGATGCAGCAGAACGTCATCTACGAGAAGAGATTGAGAAATGGAACAAAGCAGCAGAGACAAGTGATCTGTCTGATAAAGAAAGAAAATAGAAGCGTGCTTTGGAGGGTATGTTTGAGCATGACATGAAGAAAATGAACAAGATGATCGAGGCCTTTCGATATAATGAAAAGAAGGAAGTAAAATTGGCCAAGGCTCGAGCATCAGCATACCAGATGAAGAAGTACAAGCCTATCAAAGATGTTAAAGGTGATTTGGTGTCATGGTAGTTTGATTCAAAGCTTAAGGTATATATCGTGAAGTGGGAGCATGGTATTTATTATTTCAAACGCCCACACGATATCTTACCTATGCCAAGATGGGATGTTAGAACACTAGCCAACAAACCGTTCGTGAATCATGGGAAAGATCAGTGGGCTGAGTGGTTTTACGCTCTTTTATTGTATGAAACCCGTTTTGGTTTCAAATTTTTCAAGCCACAGTTGCCGACTCATAAGTATATAGATGAGATTGATCCGCGCACTGGCTGGAGGAAGATGATCCTACAGGTGAAGCCGGCAAAGACAATGAAGAGGGCTCCGATGAAGACATTCCCTCATAGTCTGTTCACGTCGTTCAGCTACTGGTATTATGATAATAAAACGAGTGAAGCAGTTATTGTATTTGGCTCTGGGTCAAACACGAAGACTATTCGTGTGATTGATCTAATGTGGCTAGTTAACTTATCTGAGTCTGACAACGATGCTTTATTTACTAGTCAGATCTGATTCGCTAACGTAAGCGACTACGAACTTGCTATGCAATTTCAGAAGGTGGTTTGTGTCTGTTATGCATACAAGATTCATAGTTGTGTGGACTGGAAGGCAAAGATGTTCCAGCATTGAAGAAGATAAAGATCTCGAGACGAGGGGGAGTTTGTTGATACATGTTTTGTATGTCTCGGTCTTTATTGTCTGATAATGTAATAGTTTTAGTTTATGGGGGTTTAATGTAAAAGGGCATTTTGGTAATTTAGTTATTCTGCCCATTTGCCTAATGTGTAAGGCTCGTTACTCTGTAACGAATGTGTCACATTCATTTTAATGTAAGCTCCATTCGTTAACCAAGATTAACGAATGAAGGCTATTCGGTATGTAATGTATGAAGAATGTCTTGTCTCATTTGTTAGTCATTTAATGTAACGAATGACTCGTTCGTTAAGTCATTTAATGTAACGAATGTCTTGTCTAAATATTCTCTCAACACACACAGTTAACGTAATCTAGTCTAATCGTAAAAACAAAATAAGGAATGAATTGATGTCATCTTAAGATCTAGATCCATACCGGCTCTTTCAATAATAAAATTTGTTAGTTTAACGAATGAATTAACATATGAGTATGATTCGTTATTATAACAAATGAAAGGCATTTCACGTATAACTAATGTCTCATTCGTTCAAACCATAATAACAAATGAGATGGACTTTCGAATATTTACTAATAGTTTGTTGTGTTTTTAAAAGTAATGGCAGACGAGAACATTCAAAACCCTGTTCCTGAGCAAAATCCCGAGGCTAACCCTGAACAACAGCCTCAAGCTCAAGATCAAGCCGAACCGGAGCAAGCTCAAGCGTTACTATCATGGAACAGGAGCCATAACATCTGTGCCTTTCTAGATCCGAACTTTGAAGATTCACCGATCTTTGGGGCATGATCAGTTTCTTGACACGTTCCAGGATATAAAAGGCCATCTCTACTCATGCAGTTGTTTATCAGAGTATTATACGAGCTTTTTGGGATACAGCTAAGTTTAACGAGACTGAGAATCAGATAGAAGCGGTAGTACAGGATAAACCAGTACTGATTGATGTTGGGGTCATACGAGATTCATTGGGTTTTCGTGACACAGTGGATGATCGATGCGAGTTTGATAGAAGTTTGATTCGTGGCTTGTTTGAACGGGTAAGGTGGTGATTTGGGAAAGTCTATGTACAACAAAGCACACTTGTGTGAACAATACAAGTATTTGCTTCATGTGTTGATACATTGTCTCGGTGGACGTAAAGGTGATTTCGATGAGTGGCAAGTGATGCTACAATCTGCGTTTGTTGCCTAAGTGTTAAATAAACCATTCAATTTCTCTGAATTGGTTTATTATCACTTGAAGGAAAATCTCACAAGCCGTCACAAGTTTCTTATGTACCCGAGATTTCTGCAGATGATGATAAATGATTTACAGCCTGACTTGATTAAAGATCAAGATGATGTATTGAAGCTCGACAGGATGAGCGTAGAAACGATGAGGCGTTTACAATCTTACCGAGGTCAAAGTCTTAAAGAATGACTGAGGTATAAGCGATTGATTGGTCACCTTGCGAACATTGATTATGTTGCACCTGTAGGACCGATTCGGGACTCGGTTTCCCAACGATTCACGGGGCAACGTGTTAGAGTGCGGAATCCTCTAACACGGCGATTCGGTGGTGATCAACGGGCACGTAGGTACGATTCCTAAAGGGGTTTGACGCCTAGGATTGGAGGAAACGACCAAGAACACGAAGAACAGTCGAGAGAGTTTCTGTAGGCTGCTGGTTCGTGAGTGTGTATTCTGTTCTCTGCATGTGAAATTTCCCAAGTAACGTTTATATACTGAAGACTCATTTGGTCGAATGAGATACTCATTCGATCGAATGAGATCTGATTCGATCGAATGAGATCTGGTTCCATCGAATGAGATCTGGTTCGATCGAATCAGTCACTGATTCGATCGAATCAGCTTCGTTTGACATTTTCAGTACGTTAACTTGATTTCACGATCGTTGGTTTCATGTTGAACCAACCTGATAGAACTGGGGACATACATGTGACATTTCATGTCCTAACAAACTCCCCCTTGGAGCCAGTTCTATTTGCCTGTAACCAATCGAGTTCTCTTGCTCGATCGTAACTCCCCCTTGGAGTTATCTCACTCTCTCTTTTCTCAAAACTAGTGGTGCATACGTTGCATCCACAAACTCCTTTCTTCATGGAGTTCTCTCTTGATCAAATGGTACAGTCAGTCAGACTTACCATAGGTTCCGCATATCCTGAGACGCTGTCAATTGGAATTTTGGATTAACATTTAAGCACAATTGTATTAGATTTGTAAAATTGACATTAAAGCATAATCTATCACAATATTCCAAATCATATTTCATTCAATTCAAAACAATTACAATCAGAAGATTTAACTTTGAATTACAACAAGAAACAAGATAAACGAAAGACATGGCAATTAATCTTCAGTTTCTTGGGCATACTTCTTCTGTTGTTCTTTCCAATTTGATCCTGCATGTATGTCATAGGCAAAGCAAATCCTAATGACATTTCTGTACGTTAACGCTTGCTCTATGTCTTCAGGAGCATAAAGAATCTCTGTCTTATACAACGTATAGACATCCTCCCTTGACAAATTTGTGAGCCACATTGGATCAAAAATACGAATTGTGCTCCAGTTTCCATAGTCATTGAGCACAATAACTGCCTCATGCAGTCTTCCATCATAGTACCAATGCCTGAATGATTTGTAGAAGTCCTGCTTCATCTTTCTAAGAGGAATCTTCTTCATTGTGAGTGGTGGCATGTACTTCAAAATAACTTTTGGCCTGTTGGTGATCGGATCGATCTCCTTTTTGCTTATATATCTCTTCGGCCTTTGTGGTGTGATCATCTTCCATTTTGTGTTGTACTCTTTTCGCAATACACTCTGATAATACGTGGCAAATGGAGATGAGTTGGCGTATAGCATATCAAGATAATTCAGACGGTTCAGATCATAAGTAGGAAGGGTCTTCAAATCAGTAATACGTTGAAAGTATTCAACCCCCCTTTCTCTCTTGACAGCTACGCAGTTAAGATCCTTCAGACATGCCCAAGCGATAATTTCTCCTGAAGTTCTGCGACCCTTCATTGTATATGACGTTGTATGAGGAATGGTCGGCTTCGCTTGTCGTCTGGATCTTATCTTCTCAAGAATAGCATTGAATGCTTTCTTGCATTCCTCTGTTTTCTCTAAAAAATCGGCTTGATCCGCTTCAGAAGGCTGTTCCATATTGTTTGACCTTTCTTCAGCCTTTTTCTGTATTTCCTCCTCTGTTACATTTTAGAAGAAACTTGCAGAGTTAGGAAGATCGTCATTTTGAGACGTATAGTATTCAGGATACTCTTCCTTTGACAAGTCTTACATTTCAACGTCATCAAATTGAGAGGGATCGACGTGTGAGGGATCAGTGGCCGTTGATTATGATGAATCAGGTGTAGCAGCAGAAGAAGACATTTGTTCTGTTGGAGGCAAAGCCAGATACTTGCCTGTTTCTACGTTGGATAATTCAAACATTTATTCCAATTCTTCTTCTGTGAAATTATGAGAAATTTCACCTTCTTCCAAGTCTCCACTTGCGAAGTTTCGCTACTCATTTGGATTGTCCAGTAGAAACGTGAAAAATTCTGCTGCAGTTTTTGATTGTAGCGGTTGGACATTAAACGGATCATCATCACCTGTTTGATTAAACAACCACAATTTAACAACAATTTTAAGTAAACATATGTAATATCATAAACATGAAATACAATATCATTACATATGAAACTGAGTCTATACAAAAATCATCATTTAACAAGATTTAACATTTAAATCCTCACTACATTCACTCAATTCACTCTTTAGTACCTTCACCTCCATCATCTGAAGAGTCAAGTTCGTCTGTGTCCACATCAACATTTGTTGGACCTTCCAAACGTAGAACATCTCCTTTCAATTCGGTTACTTTCGCCTCAAGGCTTAGATTTGACTCTCTTAGTTCCTTGATAGAAGAGCCCTGATCAGCGACAGTCGCATTCAGCTGACTGTTTTCAATTCTGAGCATGTCGTTTTTGGCTCGAAGTTGGGCAATCTGCTCATCTTTCAGTCGATTTTGTTCTTCTTGCCGTCTGTTCAGCTCTTCTTGCTCAGTCTTGAACATGAACATCTTCATCATAGCCTTGTGAAGATCAGCCAGTTTTGTTGCAACCTGAGGAGGTATAGACATTTCAGGTTGAGGTTGAGTTGACGGTTGTGTTGCTGGTTGCTGTGTTGGTGGCGGTGCTTGTTGAACGGGAGGAGCAGCAGACGAAGTCCCAACTGATTGTAACATTGGAGGACGTGGGACATCAGAAAATAAACTCCGATACTTCCTTGTAACCTTCTTCTTTTGCCTCTTCGCAGGCCTTTCTTCGCCCACAACATCCTCGGCCCTAACCTCACCAGCAAAGTGCACATCCGATGCACTTGCTTCATCACCAGCATCCAGAACCTCAACGTTAAAGAATGAATCATCCTCTTTTTCGGCATCTGTTCTGGTGTCTGCCGGTACCGCTTCCTCCTCAGTGTCAGATTCGTCGCTGGTTTTCTGATAAGGTAAGTTCTCGACGTCTGAATCACTGGCGGCATTCCTCCACTTCCTCTTCGGAGGAGCCTTGTAAGACGGATTTGTCACGTGCCCAAAACACCGTTTGTGTGGTGGTCTTGTGGGGCGATCCTTGTAAGATTTTAAACGGTTGAGGGTTTCGTTCTTCATGTGGTCCAGTTTCACCACATCACCCTCATTTTCTTTCAGTAGACCCGGAGCTTGACTATCGACGATCATTTGCACAAATCTCGGGTACTGTAGAAATTTCTCGCCCGCCCCTTGTTTTATTGTCAGATTTTCCACCATATGGCTGAAGGTCATCTGCGAGAAGTTGTAGGGGCGGTTCATCACTAATGCAGCCATTGTGAACTGCATGCTTTCCCTCAATTTGTCAAAACTTGTTCTTTGAGGCCCTAAGCAGTGCATCACCACGTGTGCCAGATATTTGAACTCTGGACACAGATTGGCTTTATGGAGTAGACCGGCATTCAGGTCACCATCGTACTTCATTCTTGCAAAACATCCTCTGGTTCCAGCAGGATGTAACCCAGTAGGATCTGAATCAGCATCAGCAAACCCACAGACTTCCCTGAGGATTTGGGCAGATACAATAATTCCGTGCCCTCTAACATTGGAGCGAATTACCAACGGCACAACAGTTTTGTCGTGCGAGGCATTCCTCCAGAATTCCTGTTGAATGGACATAATGGGTTCTACTACTCTTGAGATAGGTCCGTGAATCCTGGACCGTTTCAGGAATTTGATCATTGTTGCAAAGTCTTTCCCATGGCTTGCCTTTTCGTCGAGAAAGGCTACAATATTGTGCTTGATTGATGTTTTGAAGGGAACGAAAACTTCTGCAACTTCAGCCATTTTATCTGCAAACATAAACGTGTTAGAACGAACAGATATCGAAAAGACTGAATGCGTTTAACATTTTCAAACTTTCTGGACTGGTTCAATCGAATGAGCAAAGATTCGATCGAATGAGCTACTCATTCGATCGAGTGAGCTACTCATTCGATCGAGTGAGATCTAGTTCGATCACAGACAGTCGAATGAGATAGATCTCATCTTTGACCTCTGATTCGATCGAACTACTGATCGAATAAGTCTCATTCGATCGAACAAGAGACTCGTTCGATCGAGTAGACTGATTCGACTCCTTCAACCTCAGCCCAGAATCTGAAGAAACCCGATCGACATTTTCGATCGTTTAAAGATACGCAACACACAGATAGCATCAGTTGAAGTTTATGAACATGTATCAACATTAAACTACAAGACTTAAACGATTAAAAACAGTTCAATATCAGTTTCGTTCTAAAGTCTGTTTCCGAGAACTAAAACGACCAAAAACATGATCAAAACACGGTTAAAATCCAAAAAATCTTACATTTTATTGATGTACGTGAAAAATCGAATAAGATGAATGGATCAAAACGAGGGTTTCACGTAAACAATTTTGAGAGTAAATTTCCGTAAATTTTTTTCGAATAATACTGACCGATCGAATGAGTCTGAGTATTTATACTGTTTCTGGACTCATTCGATCGAATGGACTTGTTCGATTGGACCAATCGATCGAATGAGAGTCTATTCGATCGAATAAGTCTCTCGCAACACTTCTCATTCTCACAACAACTGACTCGATCGAATCGGCTCATTCGATCGATTTACTCGATCGAATAGCAACATATTCGATCGAATGAGGGAAAAACTTTGGAAAAATAAACTTTTAAACTTTTTATTCCCTGCCATCGATCGTGGTGCCTTTGAACCTGCAAGAAAACATAAACTTTTGATACTTGGTTAGTTTTCTTAGACATTTTCCGATAATGAGAGCTTAGTTCCTACAGAACATATAGATCATAAGACATTAGTAAACACACGGAAAAATATCAGGCACAACCATCTTTGGGTTTTCTTGTCACTTCTTCTTTCTTTCATGCACAGTAGTCGGTTGCGCAGATAAACATTTAGCAACCTGCATGAAGTTTTCTTTCATTCCTACACACTGGATAAACATTTTGTAGGATCAGACAGGGATCCGACTACCTGTCACGATGATTTCTCATCGATTTTTTTCAAACAAACAGAACTAAATAAAATGAAAAATAAATAGAAATAAGGGAGGGACAGGGATCAGACTACCTGTCACAGGATGATTTCTCATCAACATTAAAGCAGAATAAAAATAAAAATAATTCAGAATAAAAATCTTTTTGAATTTTTATAATATTCAAACTGAAATAAGTAACTGTATAAAATTTAAAATACAATATTTTTGGTTGAGAAGGATCTATAATAAGAAATCATACAGACTTATTTGACTATCTACTGAGACTTTTCGTGATTTTTCACATGTTTTTGATTTTTCTTAATAAAAGAGTATACAATATTAAACTAGACATAATGAACATTCTTTTTGTGAGAAAGATCCGAACATGGGATCAGTACTGACATTGTAGCACTCAGTAAGTTCAATATAATTTCTTTTGGTCGATGCATATTACCGATGCGATTATGGGTATATTTGTCCATTTAAACATAAACAAACATCCTCTCGTCTGTCAATGACCATTTGATAATTGCTTGTGATCACAGCTATGTATCCCACCATATTTTGATTGACTCATGTAGGACCTCACAACATATTGAACAGTCAAATCGGCGCATCTTATTTTTGACAAACGACCATAAGCTTATAGGATCCCCTTTGTTCGCTTTTCATCAAATTTTGTTGCTTTTCTCATTCTTGCGAATTTAATTAGCAACTTGATGATTTTATCATGTTTTCACATACGTGTTCGGTATTCATCTACTTGTCCCAAAATCATTTATTTTATATTTTTTCAGGAGATATCCAAGTTATCAGCGCTGTCCAGGTCGATACTTACGTATCACAGAGGGAGATAATAACTTTAGATATACCAGTATGGAAGAGCGCTGTCCAGGTCGATACTTACGTATCACAGAGGGAGATCAATCCAAACCGGTGGAGCATAAGATATTAAATACAGATATCCAAGTTATCAGCGCTGTCCAGGTCGATACTTACGTATCACAGAGGGAGATAATAACTTTAGATATCACAGCATGAAAGAGCGCTGTCCAGGTCGATACTTACGTATCACAGAGGGAGATCATTCCAAAGCCGGTGAAGTATAAAATATTTAATACTCCTCCTTAATCAATGTTTAATGCATTTGATTTAGAAGGGACTTTCGATGAAAGCAGACCTGCAACACGAAGATCTAACATTCTTTAAGAATTTAGCTTTTGGGGGAACCAATTTGGGCCGATGGTAATTCGTGTACGCGTGATAAGACATATCCTCAATTGATATTGGTCTTTAGACAGTGACGTCTTGTCAATTTATCTTAGATGTACACCCATAGCTGACAATCTAAATGGTTTAGATAGGTCAAATCCAGACTCAATTCAGTAAGATAAGCCTACCAATATATCACATTAGTACTATGCATGACCAATTTTTCACTTTATATCTTTTTAACATTATGCTACTGTCAGTGTGCCATCACTTCCCAAAGGTTGGATACAATTTCTCATTTTCTGAATATTTGAATGTTTTTGGAAAAAAAAATTTAAATTATTTCGCCCCGATCAAGTCAAAGTCTTCAGGTAAACGGCTATCCTGACGATCCAATGGATCAGCTGGACTGACCACATACGAGTATGTGTCCTTCTAACTAAGTATGAACGACTATTTTTCAGCGAAAGAATAAAAACACATCATAAACCGCCCCGGTCACTTTCAGTCATCTGGTTAATGGTTATCCTCATAATCTACTAGTAGAAGTAAGGACCAAACATATCCGACGATATGTCCTTCAAACTGAAGCAACCGACATAATTCTAAGCGATAGTGACGATTTTTTTTTTTTGTTTAATATAAGGAAAATGAGAATAAGCTATACAGAAATAAAAATCTTTTTGATGTCTCAGTATGATAGCGTCTGTGTACTATCATCTTTCTTGTAACAAGATCAACTTCTCAAAATTTTAAAATTTTAGATGTTTTTGGGTTTTTGTATTTTATATTGTTTTTGTTTTTTCTTGAAACCTTTCTCCCCCTAAAAATTATAAAAACAAAATCTTTTTGGATTTTTCAAATTTTTAAGAAAAGAAAAAATGAAAAACAATTTAAATGATATCTTCAGGAACATCATCTGATTGACGTTTAACGCCGTTGATCTCTAGCAAATATAAAAACCGTGGTTTGTCAAATGATTTAGTGAAGAGATCAGCGCGTTGTTCCTGAGTGGGGATTTTTACCACATCGATTAACTTCTTTTCGTAACAGTCACGAAGGAAGTGATATCGAATTTCGATGTGCTTCGTTTTGCTAAAATGGACAGGATTTTTGGTAATTGAAATTGCAGCAGAATTATCAATATATATGGGAGTAGTAGAACATTCAATACCGTAGTCACGCATCTGTTGCTGAATCCAAATAACTTGAGAACAGCAACTGGCAGCCGCAATATATTCCGCCTCAGCTGTTGAAGTGGAGACTGACGTCTGCTTTTTGCATTGCCACGTTACTAAACGACTTCCAAAGAACTGACATCCTGCTGTTGTTGATTTGTAATCGAGTTTACAACCACCATAGTCCGAATCACTATACGCATGTAGATCAAAGTTATCATCATGAGGATACCAAAGACCCCAATCTGGAGTACCCTTCAGATAACGCAAAATTCTTTTGACTGCAATAAGATGGGAGACCTTCGTCTTTGACTGGTAACGTGCACAGAGACACGTAGCAAACATTATGTCCGGCCGAGAAGCAGTCAGGTACATTAGAGATCCGATGATCCCTCTATAGTGAGTTGGATTGATCAATTCACCCTTCTCGTCAGGATTAATCCCGTGATTAACCTCTAACGGAGTTCCCTGTGAAGAGGAACTCAACATCTCGAACCGTTTCAAGATGTCATTGACGTATTTTGTCTGGTGAATGAAGACACCGGAGTCTGTTTGATCAACCTGAAGTCCTAAGAAGAACTTCATCTCACCCATGGAGCTCATTTCAAATTTTTCTTGCATCACTTGTTCAAACTCCTTGCATAGTGTTTTATTCGTGGATCCGAAAATGATGTCGTCAACGTACACTTGTACCATAATGAGATCTCCTTCTTTCTCCTTTGTAAATAACGTGCAGTCAATCGTTCCTCTTCTAAACCCGTTGTTCAGAAGGTGTTTGGATAGTTCCTTGTACCAAGCTCTCGGGGCTTGGTGAAGACCGTACAAAGCCTTGTTGAGCAGGTAGGCTTTGTCCTTGTGATTTGGGTCTTCAAAACCTGGAGGTTGTGCCACATATACGGTCTCTTCGATGTGACAACAAAAAGGCACTCTTGACGTCCATCTGATATACTTTGAATCTCTTGAAAGATGCATACGCCAAGAACATCCGGATTGTCTCCAAACGCGCAACCGGAGCATACACCTCATTGTAGTCTAGGCCTTCGATTTGCCTAAACCCTTGGACCACCAGGCGGGCTTTGTTGCGAACAATCACTCCACGATCGTCGCGTTTACATTTGAGTACCCACTTAGTGCCAATTTTCTTCTGTCCTTTGGGGAGATCCACCAGCTTCCACACACCAAGTCTCTTGAACTGTAATAATTCTTCTTGCATGGCTGAGACCCAGTTAGCGTCTTTCAGTGCATCGGTGATGCTGCGTGGTTCTTCTTGTGCTAAGAAGCATTCATGGGCATTTAGCGCAACTGATCCTGACTCCATCATTTCAGTGTAGAGGCCAAAATTCAGTTGTCGACGTGTTTTGACACCCTGTTGAATGTCCCCTATAATGTTGTCTTGTGGATGATCACGTTCAGTCCTGACCACCGGATTGTCAGGAACGACAACATTTTGTTCCTAGTTAGTTAAGTTCGGCTCAGGAACTGGAGCGGTTGGTGCCTCTGAAGTAGACGTTAGAGGCTGATCTGCATTTGGCGCTTCTTGATTTGACGATGAAGGTTGTGGAGTAACCTGTGTCGGTGCCGATTGTACATCATCTGCTGGTGATTCATCTTCAGATTCAGATTCGGATGACTCTTGAACTTGCTCGCTAGACTCTGTGGAGGAAGACGATGATGGACCAGGATGAGGTGAAGATTGTTGTGATTCATCAGGAGGTGCATTTTGCGCCTCATACATCATCTGAATAGCAACCTCATACAAATTGAATGACTTGAACAATTTGTCAAAATCAAACAACCAGTCTTCTCCTGACCCCTTGGCTGGTTCTGTATAGCGTTGAACGTCGACATGGTACCATTCTTCAACTAATTTTGTTGATCTGTTGAAGACCCGTTTGAGAGGTACACTGTAACCCAGAAAATAGCCGTTGATGATCTTCTCCTCGAACTTATTATCGACTTGCCTTTTAAGTAACGTGCAAAGAGCTCCAAATGTTTCCAGGTGCTCTAAATTAGGTCTCCGTCGTTGAAAAAGCTCGAAGCTTGTCTTGCCGTGGCGCTTGACAATGCCTACCCGATTCAATGTGAAACAGGCGTTGGCAATTGCCTCACTCCAAAACGTGACAGGCAACACTGAGTCTGCTAACATTGTTCTAGCTGTCTCGATTAACGTTCGATTTTTCCTTTCAGCAACCCCGTTCATTTGTGGAACATACGGGGCACTGAACTCCTGAACAATACCTCTTTCTTTGTAGAAGTTTTCAACATTCGCATTCTTAAACTCTGTCCCGTTATCTGAACGCATTCTCCGAACCTTCAGATTGTACTGTGACTCAAGAGTTGTAACTAGAAGATTTATACACCCAAATGTCTCGGACTTTGCTTTCAAGAAAAACACCCAAGAGAATCTCGAATATTCATCAGTAACCACTAGACAGTATGAGTGCTCAGAGATACTTTTGACGCTGATTGGGCCAAAAAGATCCATATGAAGGAGTTCCAATGGAATATCAATCGAGTGGAAACTCTTAGACTTGTGGGACCTTTTTACTTGCTTTCCCGCTTTGCACTGCACACACGAATCAGGGAGACGGAAACTTCTCAGATTAACTCCCTCAACTAGCCTGTTGTGCACAAGCTTGTTCATGTTCCTGACATTAATGTGTCCCATCCGTTTATGCCATATGACAGTATCACGTTCGGATGCCTTGGACACAAAACATGTCGCCGTTGGAGACGATGACCCTGCCTTAGCCATATCCAGAATGTAGAGATCACTCTGGCGTGCGGCTGACATTAAAACCTTGTCTTCAGAAATGGTGAAATCCTTAGCCAAGATGTGGCAGTCTCGATCATCAAACATAACTTTGAAACCCTTGTCGCAGATTTGACTTATCGACAACAGGTTGTTCTCCAACTCCTTGATGAAATTAACCTTATCAAACGAAATTCGCCCATTAGAAACAATTCCTTGGGCCATGATGTAACCACCTTGATTTCCTGTAAAGGAAACTGCACCTCCTTTTATCTGTCTGACACTGGATAGGAGATTCATGTTTCCAGTCATGTGCCTGGAAGCTCCTGAGTCGATGATCCACATGTTGAATCTTGGATCATACAGAGCAACCTGCACACAAAAAGCAAAAGGTTTAAATATCATTGGAAACCCAAGCCTTTATGGTCTTGGGTTTTCCATTATCATCACGAATTAACAATTCAATCCATTTACCCTCATTAACACTGTTTTCTGGTTTGACATTGTTATCAACAGTGTTGTTTTTCTTTTGTTTCCAACTGTCAGTCTTCTTCTCAACATGTTTGACATAACTGGTTGAAGACTGACTTTCACTTGTTGAAGTGGAAACACTTGGGCTTGAGGGATTCGGTGATCTGTGTGGTGAGGTTGACTGAGGTTTCCTAGGAGAAACCGACCGCGGTGTGTGAGACCGAGTTTGACTTTGAATGTCAACGGTCGGTCGCCTCATAGGAGTTGACTTGACATATCTAGGATCCGTGTACTTGTAACAGAATCTTGCTATATGGCCAACCTCTCCACATGAGAAACAGTAATTTCTCCCCCTTTGACGTGGTGGAGAATAATAACTTTGTTGTTGTTTGTTACCATAGTACCCCTTTGATTTGACATTTTGGGGTGAAGTTTGTCTGGGAGGGGGTTTTTGAAAATTATGTTTTTCATTAAAGTTACCCTCTCTGAAAAACTGGGTACCATGTTCCACATGCACTTTCTCAGATTTATGATTAAACTTGTTCTTCTGAGAATTACTTGTTGTTGCCTTTGATTTAGATGTGGATGGGCCTGACTTAGTTGTGGAACCTAAGTCTGTGGCAACAACATTTGGTTTGTTCTCAGGAGCCGGGTCAATGACTTCTTTACCCTTGGACTTTGAAATTTGGTTTGTGTCCTCGGGTGTTTTAACATTTGAGTCATCGTCTGGCACAACTCCTGGTGTGCTCACAAATTGGTTCAGCACTGGGGGTGGGACATTGTGATATCCCACACCTCTTTCCTTTTTGCACCGGAACTCGGGGATAATGTGTTCTAGCAAATAAGAGGAATTGGAGTAACTTTTTAATTTGAAAGTCAATGATTCAAGATCAGCTTTTGTGTTCTCCATTTCCTTTTTCAAGACATTATTTTTATTGATATGAAAATTTATAGAATCTTGTTGATTTAGAACACATATCTCCAATTCCTTGTTCTGACGCTTAAGGCTATCAACTTTTTCTTTAAAAGCAGACTCTTTCTGCTTCCAAGCCTTGTTTTGTGCAAGAGCGTCAGTCAGTTCAATTAAAGATCTTGAGGCTGCTTGTTTATAAGCCTCGAGATCTTCAATTCTCTCTTTCAGAGAATGAATTTCTTGTTCAGACATTTCACATTTTAAACATTTGGTATTTTCTGGTTTGGGAGTAGTAGGGTTAGAACTTACCTTGGCATCATTTGACGTCTCTGCCATGAACGCAAAGTAAAGATTCCCTGCTCTTTCCAGAAAAGATGCAGACTTTGCTTTTGACAGTACCTTGTTGACTTCTTCAACAGTAGCAGCTTCTGCAGGAATTGTTGAACTTGGAGATGATTGAGGAACATTTGACTCTTTTTCTTGATCCTCCATAATCTCCACTGATGACACCTCAGCTTCATGCTCTCCTTCATTTACTTCAGTAGCTAGCTCCTCGACAATGTATTCTTCATCAGTTGAGGAATCATCAGACCCAGATTCTGAGTCTTGATTCACAATGTTGATGTCAGCCATGTTAATGCTGAAGTTCCAGGACTCGCCTTCATCACCTTGAACAGCAAGAGCAGTTTCATTGTTGATGTTGGCGTTGTTCGCTGTTGTTTGATTCTGAGGGACCAGTTGTCTCTCATTGTTGACATTTGCAGCGGCTGCGGCAGGAGTAGATGAAGTTGAAGTAGTTCGGAAGGGATATTGGTGACCTTCCGTCTTTGGTTTAGAGCACTCCTTGGCAAAATGACCAAGTTCGCCACAGTTGTAGCATTTAACTTTTGTTTTATCAAATCCAAACTTGGATTTATTGTTGATTGAAAGAGCTTGGCCTGTTTTCTTAGCCCACTTTCTAGCCCTACGGAACGCGCTGCCAAGTGCCCACATTATGTCGATGCGTTCAATATCGTCTTCATCTAGCTGTTCATAGTCATCGCTGTCCAGATGACTGTTGCCAAGTTTACCAGCCACCATTAAACTGTATGATTCAATTATTGTGCCTAACGTTGCCATATGTTCTTTGGCAACTTCCACCGTTACCTTTCCCAAGCCTTCAGTGTTTAACGTTGCCTTTTCAGTTGACTTGGGTCCGGAGTTAGAACTTAAATTTCCGGAATTTGATGTTGGTGGTGCAGAAGATCTCGTTTCGGTCTCCTTAGATTGATTTGACATTGAGGAGACAAACGCAGTCTTCATTGGAGCATGGTCATTTGAATCTGACATTGGAGAGTTTGACATGTACAGCGACTTGTCAGATGTTGCTCTGGGTTTCCTGGAGGATGCTCTTAATTCAGCGTCTTCCTGTCTGATTTCTTTTATAAAGTCAGAAAGAAGAATCGTCTCCAATTGATGACTTCTTCTCATCACAGTCAGGAAGGTGTTCCAGCTTGTTGGGAGTCCTTGAGCGAGACATCTAACCTTTTCAGTCCTTGTTGTTTTGACATTATAGGACTTTAGCTCTGACATAAGATGATAGAACCTTGACAGCAACGATTCAATGTCTTCTCCGGATTCTGGACCAAACAAATCAAATTCACGCTTTAGCTCCCGTGCGTGAATTTCTTTAAGTGACTCAGATCCTTCGCATCGTTCAACCAGTGCGTTCCAAAGAGTTGATGCTGTTGTGAACTGATTAAACTGATGGAAGAGATCGCTGGAGAGAGCTTGAGACAGTAAGGAGAAGGCTTTCTTCTCAGCATCAAAGGCTATCTTTTGTTCTTCTGACAGCCTAAAGTAGCTCAGGCTTTCACCATCATCGTTTGTAGGATGCACCCACGATGTCTGAACCGCTTCCCATAGTCCAGGATTCACACCTGTGATATGAATCTGGAATCTTGTCTTCCAGGTAGTAAACTCATTGAGTGCCATCAACTTTGGAGGCTTGTTGAAGCTTCCAGATTCTGAATCACTCTCAAGGATCGATTGGATCCTTTTGTTTGTACTTGAACTGGCAGCCATGTTTGCTTCTTTGCTTTAATCTTTGATCTTTTAAACTTATGTGATCGAGTGTGTTCTGATTCGATCGAATGTGATCTTTATTCGATCGAATGTGTGTTGATTCAATCGAATGACTGACTGATTCACTGTTCTGGTCTTCCGAAGCTTATCCGATCGAATACGATCTAGTTCGACCGAATGAGGGGACAGGTTCGATCGAATGGATGTCCGGTTCGATCGAAAGGGTTCTGGCAGTCGACTAAGAAAGAGATCGAATGGGTGGATCGAATCTGAGACTTGTTCGATCGACTGGAAGCAGGTTCGATCGAAAGGATGAACTGATTCGATCGAATGGACTTGGCGCAGATCACGGCGGGAAAACTGATTCGGTCAAAATTCAAACTGGTTCGATCGAATAAGAGGCTTATTCGATCGAATGAGTTCCAAAAATACGACTTGTTCGATCGGGATTTATGGAATTTCCAAACTTAGAAGATTTGACCAGATTTTCGGTTGTAAATTCAATAACACGAATCCTAGTTGATTTGGAAGCAAAAAATGACTCTTTTATGTGTATTAACACTTAAACAAATAACCAACCAAACAAAAATGGATCAAACGTTTAAAAACGAAGAACACGATGAATGTTCTTGTTAAAACCCGGAATTTTAACACCAAATCTTGAGATCAAAAACCAAAATATATGACTTTTATGAGTTTTTGATAAGAACACAATGAACACCAAGAACAAAAACACTTGATTTCGAAAATTTTTCAAGCAAAATATATGATTTTCACGAGAAAAACACGAATATCACCACGAATCTTTCGTGAATCAAGAACCTTAAGCTCTGATACCACTTTGTAGGACCGATTCGGGACTCGGTTTCCCAACGATTCACGGGGCAACGTGTTAGAGTGCGGAATCCTCTAACACGGCGATTCGGTGGTGATCAACGGGCACGTAGGTACGATTCCTAAAGGGGTTTGACGCCTAGGATTGGAGGAAACGACCAAGAACACGAAGAACAGTCGAGAGAGTTTCTGTAGGCTGCTGGTTCGTGAGTGTGTATTCTGTTCTCTGCATGTGAAATTTCCCAAGTAACGTTTATATACTGAAGACTCATTCGGTCGAATGAGATACTCATTCGATCGAATGAGATCTGGTTCGATCGAATGAGATCTGGTTCGATCGAATGAGATCTGGTTCGATCGAATCAGTCACTGATTCGATCGAATCAGCTTCGTTTGACATTTTCAGTACGTTAACTTGATTTCACGATCGTTGGTTTCATGTTGAACCAACCTGATAGAACTGGGGACATACATGTGACATTTCATGTCCTAACAGCACCACCTAATGATCGTTGGGCTCATGATGATTCAGACTCTGAGCGTGAACGTGGTAATGGTGGAAATGATGGTGATGGTGGTGATGGTGGTCTAGGACCACAAGCTGAGTTAACTTATGAATATAAACGTAAGCGTAAAGGAAAAGAACTGATGGTAGATAAGGGGGAGAAACCAAAGAAGCAACGTGTTAGACGGGGCACGGGTATTGAGATACCAAGTCAATCATTTGAGCGATCTACTCCACCTGCATCTGTCCCAGTATCTATATCTATTTCAGCTACTGTTCCTACTTCTCCTGTACCACAGAATATTCCGAGATCTCCAACTCCTGTTGTTACTCGATCTTCTACTCCTGTTCAGATGCCTATATCTCCAGTACCTCCATCTATGACATTGATGAATACTTCTGTAGATAATCCTTATTTTGGAGATGTATTGCAGACGGTGTTAGCTCGTATGACTCCTTCGCAACCAACTACTCCTGCTACACTAGTTACTCCTACACCGTTGCAACGACCTGAGCATTCATTCATGACTTTTAATCGTCCTTAGGGTCCTATGCAACTGCTTCATCCACACTTTTATGAGTTATCTCCTAATGCCCAGTGGTTTAATTTGTTGAATTTGGTTCATATGCAACAAACTCAGATTCAAGCAGATCGTTCGTTTCAAGAACAGATGAGGGCAGAGCAGCGGGATATGTTTAGACATATTCAGTTTATTCAACATGAAAAAAAGGAATTTAAAGCCCTTGTTGTTGCTCGGGGGGGAAGAGGATTGACAAACAAGACGAGATCATACTTCAACTGACGTGTAAAGATGATGAGTTGAAGAAATTGAAGAACGATGAGGATGATAAAGATGGTGAAGGAGGTGTAGATCAGCAACCGGGCGGTAGTTCTGCACTGTCAACAGGTAATCAGGCAGAGAGTGTTAGTGGTGGTGGATCTGAGGGTAATAAGTTACAGATTGTGCCTTACAAGAACTATTCTCAGGCTAAACTGATCGATGTGACTCCTGAGAATAGAATTATTTTTGTTGGTATGAATGGAATTATGAAAAGTATTGTAAATGCTGATAAGATCGAAGAGGGTGAGTTTGTTGACCATTCGTTGACAAAAGAACAAATTGCCCTGCTTCTGGATCTAAATGAACAGGAGGTTGAGGAATTGGGAAAGAGTGTGGATATGGATGTGGAATTTGAGGAAAGTACGAATACAGGCATTCCATGCGGGAATGTGCCTGATTATAATGAAGTGGAGGTAGAGGATGTTATTGCTAAGGAGTACCCTGAGTTTTACACTGATAACAACAACGACTCAGGTATTCTATTCTTCACTACAGAGCATTTTGAATCAGCAGAACGTCGGTTGCGAGAAGAGAGAGAAAGGTGGAATAAAGCTGCAAAGACAAGTCATCTATCAGTGAAAGAAAAGAACCGCAAATGTGCTTTGGATGGTATGTTCGAGCATGATGTGAAAAGGATGAACAAGATGTTTGAGACCTTTCGTTATCACGAACAGGAGGAAGTCAGATTGGCAAAGGCTCGAGCATCTGCATACCAGATGAAGAAGTACAAGCCCATCAAAGATGTTAAAGGTGATTTGGTTCCATGGTAGTTTGATTCTGATCTTAAGGTATATATCGTGAAGTGGGAGCACGATATTTATTATTTCAAGCGCCCACACGATATTTTATCTATTCCAAGGTGGGATGTTAGAACACTAGCCAATAGACCATTCGTTAATCAAGTAAAAGATGTTGGGGCTGAGTGGTTCTATGCTCATTTATTACATCAAATCCGTTATGGTTTCAAGTTCTTCAAGCCGCAAGTGCCGACTCACAAGTATATAGATGAGATTGATCAACGCACTAGCTGGAGGAAAATGATCTTACAGGTAAAACCTCCAAAGACGATGAAGAGGGCACTGATGAAGACATTCCCTCAGAGTCTGTTCACTTCGTTCAACTACTGGTATTATGATAATCGAACGAGTTAAGCGGTTATTGTATTGGGTTCCGGGTCAAATACGAAGATTATTCGTGTAATCAATCCGATGTGGCTGGTTAACTTATCTAAGTCTGACAACGATGCATTATTTCATAGTCAGATCAGGTTCGCTAACGTAAGCGATTACGATCTTACGATGCAGTTTCAGAAGGTTGTTCATGTTTGTTATGCATACAAGATTCATAGCTGTGTGGATTGGAAGACAAGATGTTCCCCAACAAATACAAACACGAAAGTCGGTAAAGCATTAGGTTCGTGATTAACACGGATTACAAAAATTTATTATCAAATTAACATGTTAAACTGAATGGAAATTTCAAATAAAATATCAGTAACGACACAATGAGACTTAGAATTAATAAGGAAATTTCAAATGACTTCTTCCAAGAGCTTAATCTCCTTGATCTTCCAAGGTTTTATGGATGGGAAAATTCCCTTATTAATGGTGGTGAAAAGAGGTGGGTGAAGTGGATTTAATGCTATTCAACGTGTGTTGAATGTGGAAGATGAGCATTCAAATTATAGCCTGACCTGGGTGGTCAACACGACCGTGTTGAGTTGGGCATGGCCATGTTGATCAATTTGTCCTAATATATTTAATGCTCGTTGTCATATGGTACAACAGGAGAGAGAACACGGCCGTGTAGACCTCTGAGCATGGCCTTGGTGACTCCAAAAGAGTCCAAATTTTTCGTTTCTCTTGTATTGTCAACAAAGGCGTGTTTAGGTTAAACATGGGCCCAGTGGAGCTTCAGAATATTCTATTTTGTCTTTTCCTTTTTGTACTTTCAACATCGGGTGTGTTGAGGTTAACATAGCCATGTTGTGACTTTCTGAATTTGTTTTTCTTCGTATGTTCTTGGCGTGGTCATGCCTTGATTCACCATGGGGTGTGTTGAGTTTGTTTTCATAGTTTTTCTCCGTTTTTCTTCGTATATCAACTTTTTTTATTCTTTAGGGCTATATTTACCTATAGATAGAAATTATAAACATTAGTGGTTATTTATTCTATTATAATTGCCGATATTACACTTATTTGGAGATATTTTAGTGCCGAAAAGATGTATAAATTTATATGCATCAATAATCCTTTATTAATTCTAACCACATTCTTTTCTCATATTCAGCTCTTTCTGCTAGAAGAAATATTTCAAACTCTTATGATCTTTATAAAGGGTACACTTAGTACCATATAGGTAGTGTCTTCAAATCTTGAGAGTATGCATTACTGCTGCTAGCTCTAAGTCATAAGTTGGGTATGTGCTTTCGTGAACTTTTAACTATTTGGATGCATAAGCTATCACCTTACCTTATTGCGTTAATACACAGCCAAACCCTCAATGCGAAGCATAGGTACAAACCACCAAATCCTTATTACCATCAAGTAAAGCAAGAATCGGGGCTTGTGTGTGTCTTTTCTTTAATTCTTCGAAGGCTTCTTCTTGATATTTACCCTAACTGAATAGTACAGTCTTCGGGTCATACCAGCCAATTGTATGGCTGTCTTGGAAAAGTCTTGAATGAATTACCAATAATTGTCGGCCAACCATATGAAACTGCGTATCTCAATTAGGTTTTGAGGGGTATTCCAATTCATTATCGCCTCAATCTTAGCGAGGTCCACAGTGTTTCCTTCAGGATTGATTATGTGACCTAGAAATTATACCTCACACCACTAGAATGCGCACTTCAAAAACTTAGCACGCAAATTTTCTTTCTTTAGAGTCTCCAATACTTCTCAAAAGTCTTCAGCATGGTCAGACTCCCTCTTCGAATAAATAAATATATCATCTATGAAAACGATAGCTGATTTGTCTAACATCGGCTGACATACTCTATTCATCATATCCATAAACGCTGCTGGAGCATTCGTTAAACCAATCGACACCACGAGAAACTCGTAGTGTTCATTCCACGTCCGGAACATTGTCTTAGGGGCGTCTGCCTCTTTCACGTTCAACTGGTGATAGCCTGATCTAATATCTTTTCTAGAAAACCAACTAGTATCTTGCAACTGATCGAAGAGATCATCAATCTGTGGTAATAGATACTCTTTACCGTAAGATTATTCAGCTCACGGTAGTCTATACATATTCTCATACTTTCGTCTTTCTTCTTAGCGAACAACACCGGTGTGCCCTATAACACCCTAACCTAAGGCGAAAATGCCGGGGCGTAAGCATGATTGTTCACAGCTCGAAGATACTATCATGAATATAAATGAAAATATCTATTTAATTATTTTATTTCAAATGTACACATAATAACAAACGAATTAAATAAATATAATAAATTTAAACTATGTTTGTCTTCATTAAATCCTATGGTCTTGACTAAATATCCAAATTTCAATCTTCAATTTACATGATAACATGCAAAATCATAGAAAATGAAAGAGTTTGTCAACATAAAGTTGAGTGAGATTATCAGCAGTTTTACAATGATATAAATAAGCATAACGTAGTAAATTGTGGTAAATGAATCAAACCATAAGCAAGTAGTTAGACCGTTGCCAAGCGAATAGAGCGTTGGTCAATATATATGAGCATCCTATGCAAGGGAATACGTTGGAACCCTCCGAATTATACGAATGAATGAATATTAACACAAGTACGGATATAACACGTATATTTGATTAAATCACACACAATTACACGTTTGCTATTGTTTGATATATATATATATAGTATGAAATACGAATAATACGCATATGTCCCCAAAACGTTTAGAAAACTTAGTAAAATAGGTGAATGATAAAACTCACCCAAGATTAAAGGCAAGTGAATACAATTAAGAATAAACGAGTTAACGAATAAGCGAGTCGTCCACTAATGTGTCAAACGAGATAAACAATCAGAACCTAAAACTTTATGATATAATAATATAAGAAAAACAAACTTGTTGCCACTGGAATTAATCCAAACGAATGTTTAGAACTTCTGTTATGTTAAATTTAAGATTTAAGTGAGCTGGTACTGACCTGAATCCAAACACCGAGTCGGAAGTCAGGTGTTGGTCAGTAGCCTTAAAATTTTGTTGTACACGAAGGCAACCTTCAAGCTTGTATCTTCAATCAAATAAGCAAAAAGCAAAGAGTTTGATAATGAACAAAAGCATGTGATGGCTGGGAATGATATATTAGGGTTTAGGGAAGTTTGTGGCAGAGATTATATGTTGTGTTTATATAGACTAAGCAAAAACGAACCATATTTGGTTAGTTTGCTTGTTTAACTAACCGAATAAGAAATTAATGAGAATATCAATGAAATAAGCCAGAGATTTCGTGCTTTTAGTAAGTTAAGAGTATGGACTTGTATTTTAGTTAATACTCTCTTCTTGGACCTTAATTCACTCAACTTATGCCTAATATAACTAATAAACATGCTATAAACGAGTTAGGAAAGGAAATCGGGTGTGAAATCTGTGCATAGAGGTGGTGGCGCTGTGCAATGGTGAATGCGGGGCTGGCCACGCAGAGCTCCGGGGTTAGGAAGGTTGGATTTTGATTTTTGGTAAGTACGGTCCTTGTACTTTGAAAATTGATCAATTAGTAAATCTTTTATGCAATAAATAAAGAATGGACATTATATAAAGTATGAACGCCTAAAGTGAACATAGGAAAACTTAAATACTTATAAATATTTGATTTTTGATTAATAATAAAGATCTAAAATATTTCAGTGCGACAATTGAGACAAAACCAGGTACACCTCGGTACGTATTTACCGATTAAGCAAATAAACGCTTATTACGTAGCGAGTGAATGAATAACCGAACGGGTCTGGTTATGATTCATATAACTCGGGGAGGCATCTATAAGTGATATATGTTTAATATAAGCTAATATATTAATATTATGGTCTTAGCTCGATAGCAAACAAGTTAAACGAAAACCTGCTCGTTTAACTACCCGCTATAGATTTAAACGCGAAAGATAGTAACAAACCAAGCATTGTATCATCAGTTAAGCCGAAAAAGACTTACCAACACTTATTTGAAATGTTCTAAGCAATCTGTGAAAATATTTTCGATTTTCACAAAAGTATGGTGTGTTTTTATAAATTTATACAAAAATAGCCGAAAAACACTCGTTTTCGTACTATTTGTCGTACCCGATATGTTTTTCGAGCCAAAAACCGAACCTGAACTAAATTTAAACTTGGATTTTTGAGTTTGGGCTTGTAGATCCAGAAGATTGGGCCAAAATGGGCCCATATGTTCTCCCAGCCACAAGGGGTTCCCCCCCTAAGTATCTTTTTTTATAATTAAACACAACAGATATTTTCGAACATAAAATTGGAGAAAACAACTTTTGAACTCTTTCTTCTTCAGCTCAACCTCAAAAACCTAGGTATTTTGATCAATTTTATCATTTTTAAGTTGATTTAATTATGTTTAATATTATATAAACATGGTTTAATTGCCAAAAATCACCCCTAACCATGTAAAAATCCTAAAAATGGTCCATAAACATGTTTTGATCTTACACATGGTGAGTAACCTGGTTTGATAGTTTTTTTTGACCATAAACACGGATTATTGGGTTTAAACGGCGTTTTCACGGTTCCAAAGTTCGGTTCAATACCCTAGCCGAAACACTAAGTTAATAGGCTGTTATCTTGATGAAACTTGTTTGGTTTGTGATATAGGACCTATATCTATCTTGCATAAAAGCACAAGAACCCAAAAACTTGATTAGAAGGGTGAAAACGAACAAAAACCGCTAAGGTAATGCCGAATCACTCGTTTACGGGCTGTTTAGGTTAAGATTCTGATATGCATATTGTTAGGTCATGAAATTTTTCAGGGACATCAGGGACCATATCATTGAGTCATTGTTCAAATTTGGTAACTTTTCAATCATCCGAGAATATTTGGCGAATTTATTACCGAATTATGGCGTTTATTTGGAAAAAATAGTTAGAATGCTTCAAAAATTATGAAATTTTGTGTGGAACTCATATTTGTTATATTATAATCACATACGAAATTTGGGAACAATTGGAAAAGCCTAAGGATGTTTCGTGCATTTGCTTTTAATTGAATTTTCATAGTCGTTTTTGGCTCGGAAATGATATTTGGCAAAGTTGTTAGAGTTTGGGATTTTTCCAGGTTATTTTGGGATATATTTTGGTCACTAAGAAATTTTGACGGATTTTCGAAAATTGTGTGGTATAAACGGATGATTTTCGGGCTAAATATAGCAGATAAAAAGAATTTTTATAAATTAATAAATCAGTAAATAATTCCAGAAATATTTTCATAAAATCTAAATATTTTAATTGATAAATGACTAAATTTTCAAAATTTAAAGATTAACGGATAATTAATTGTGCTGATTTAAAGATTAAACAAATTCAATTCTGATAAAAACCGACGAGTTCGTGATTAACGAACCTGTTGGAATACCAGAACACCAAGAGTGATCAAAAATCATATTTTTGGATTAATTAAGTAAAAATGAACTTTTTATAAGAAACCCGGACAACTTGGATAGATTGTGCGTATTTTTCTCAAATCAAACTGAATAAACTAAAACGAGCCTTGTAGCGAATCCAGAACCCCAATATGTGATATTTCTTTATAACTTAATTATTTTATCAATCTAAGCCTATTGACACTTTCTAGGCATACCAGCTATACCCAGATTATATATGCAGCCCAGTTTATTATTGAGATTATAATAATATTAAAATATTAATATTTTTATAATATTAATTATAGGGACCAGTGATTACGTGTCAAGCAAAACCTGAACTGTCGTGCTACTGAATACTGATTAAACCATGATTTTCATGACCCCTCTCTTTAAACAGTTTTACAAATTTTGGGTTGAAAAGCATGTTTGATTACATATACACATCTGAAACGTGTAATGATGTGAATTATCTAAGTGCTAACACACGAAAGTTCCCACTAACACAGTGATCAACTTCGAGCCGGTGGCTTGTGAATAGTACTATTGGTTTGACAAACCCAAACGGAATCGGCCTGGTTGCCGTGTCACATAGCGCAGTTTGCACATGACCATACTTATACAAACAGGCTATGTAGTGTTAGACATAGCTACCGGGGCATGTCGTGGGCGGAAGGGGAACCATAGTGGTTGATTGGGCATGGGAAATAGATCCACGCAACACAAACAGTCAAGGCTTCACTGTAGCTTAGCATAATTACATCATTTACATACATACATGCATACTTATATCATGATTACAAGTGTTAACTTGTGAATATTCATAACTGTTTTCTTGAAACTCGTGAAACTCAGTAGTTGACCCGTTTTTAAACTGCTTTTCAGGATTACCAAAGTTGGAATAAAGTGATGTCGTGCTATCTATCGTGGAAAATATGCGATGCTATATGAATAGACGCAAGGTTATTAGTACGAATAGAATAGTTTAACGAATGTATTTTGTTGTAACACCTAGTTTGTAAATAAAGATAGATCAATGTAATATAATATAAATTAGTTTGTAATGTTTTCTTTACAAACAATGTTATTGATACCAGAGGTGTCTGTTACATTCCAGTTTTATGCTTCCGCATTTTGTTATTCGAGGTGTGACAGAAGTTGGTATCAAATCCATTGGTTACAAAGGATTAGGTTATCCCTAAGGGTACCTAAAATATACCCGTAGGCTCGATTAACTCTGGGAAAATAATTAAATAATAATTTAATTTTATATACTGATGGATTCCGGGATAAACTTGTAGGTTAAGTGAGTTACTGTGGTCGGGAACATAATAACAGACTTGCTTATACGAGGGAATTCGGGGAGAAATCGCAGAACTTGTGGGTAGGTAAAAGTGGCAACATATGTGTATAAAAGGTGTTGGGTTGGATTTCTTAATAAGGAAGATTGGAATCTTCTCAACCTCCTCAGAAACGGCTAAGTATGGAATACGAGCAAGCCCAGACGATCAAGCATGGTTTTTACTACTTCGAGCAAGGTTCTGAATCTTAAATGGTTGATTATTCTAAGTGTTGAAGGCTTCGAGCAAGCTACACTTCAACGAGCAAGGGTATTCTTCTATCGAACATGGATTGCCAATCGAGCAAACAGCTTGATCATACAAGTTCAAGCCAAGTGTTACGAGCACAGAATGATCGAGCACATGGGGACGAGCATGGATGAAATAAGAGGATGTCACGTGAATCAAAGCAAAGACTTCGAGCAAAGTTCAGTTACCGAGCAAGATTTACATCCGAGCATGATAAAGATTGCCGAATAAGAAAAGCTGAAGACATCAAGAAGAATGAGCTTGCTCGATGAACTTATTCGAGCAAAGTTTGAACAAGTCAAGAGGAATGAAGCTTACTTGAAGAGAATATGTATTCTCCGAAAGAGAATATATTCTAAGTAAAGTATGCTCGAGGACACTTTCCGAGCACACCTTGTATAGGAAGCTTGCTCGAGCAAGGTATATACCTTGCTCGAGGTCTGAAACACTTGTATTAGATTTATCTTTCATTATGTAATGTCTAGAACGTATACATGGAATGTTAGGGTCTATATATAGACATCCTAGGGTACGACTAAGAGGGGTTTTTTTTGGCACGCATACTGACAATCTTTGCAGACGAATATCAAAAGCCGTCGTCACACAAAACCCTAGACATTCCATTCACTGTATCATTGACGTATCATTTACTATAGTGAATCTTTGTCTTTGAAATCGTCTTTACCGATTATCATTTATTGTTTTGTGTTTGGTAATTCTCCACAAGCTTTCATTCTCAATCATTGAATATCCTGATTCCACCGGGATACTCAATCGGTCTTTGAGTAATTAAGTCGGTGTGTTCTTGTCAAACCTTTGCTAAGGTTGCACCCGAAATTCGGTTCTGACAAGTGGTATCAGAGCTTGAGTAAGCTCACTGAAGACCACGGGACTGAAGGTTTGTGAGGAAAAGTGGAGATTAACTGTGCATTGATATTGATAACATCAGATCTGATAAAATGGAAGATCAAGAAGTTTCAACCAACAAGATTCCAAGATTACTTGGACAAGAGAACTTCATAAAGTGGAAGGTGTTGTTTGAGGCTGCTGTGAACTACAACGATCCAGAACTTAGGATGGCTATTACTGAAGGGAATTACACTCCTTCAGCCGCTCCAAATAACAGTGATGCGGTAGATCTAAGAATGAAAAAGAGGGATGACAAAGCACTGTCCATGCTGAAGTTGGGACTTTCAAGGGAGATTCTAACCACTGTAAATCATCATAAGAATGCTAAGGATATGTATGATCCAGTGATTGAAATGTTTGAAGGTAATACTGAGTTAAGAGACATAAAGAAAGATCGACTGAAGCAGCAGTTGGACAGGTTCAAGTTTAAGGAAGGAGAAAGTCTAAAGTCAGTGTTAGAAAGGTTCATGACCATTGTAAATGAAATAAGGACCACTGATTTGCAGATTTCCGACTTTGAGCTTAACAAGAAGCTTTTATCATCTCTATCTGGGGAATGGTATACTGCAAGCAAGTTCATAAAGGAAAAGGCAAGTTTTCCTACCTTCAAACTAGATGATGTGATTGCATTCCTCAAGGCTGCTGAACATGAAATGATAGAGAATCACATGATTCGAGAGGACAAGCCAAGCTTCCAAATGAACAATGCACTTGTGGCACCCATGGGCAACCTCTCTGTCAAGAATCAACAGCCTATTGTTGAGGAACCATCAGATGCACACTCCTCATGTAACAATCAGTCAAGATTCAATGTGCAACTGATTGAAGATGACCATCCATCTACTGGAAATGGGCAATCAAATTTTGCATATCACAACCAGACTCAAGGAACAGACTATCAGGCTTTGTTCTCAATGTTCACTGAGTCTTATCATATCTTTGTGGCCAAGAATCTGATAAACACAAGCATCGTGCAAGAAGACTTAAAACAAATTGATGCTGATGATTTAGAAGATATGGACATTAAATGGCAAGCGGCCATGTTGGCAGTAAGAAGTAAAAGGTTGTATAACAGAACTGGCAGAAGTAGTTTCAATGGACCAAATGAAAGAATTGGATTTGACAAATCCAAAGCCATCTGTTATAACTGTCAACAACCTGGACATTTTGCAAGAGAGTGCAACATGCCAAGACAGTCTGGAAATCAACTCAATCAAAGTCAGTTCTATCAGAATCAGAATCAGAACTTTCAGCAGCAAAGGACTCAAATGTCCAATCAAAATCCCTATCAAAATCAGAATATAACCCAGCAACAAACATTTCAACCTCAGAGAACTAATCAAATGCAGGTTCATACAAATCAAAGCAGACCATCTCAAAATGGTGTGAACCAGCAAAGAGATCAAGGGAATGTGGCCGTTGCAAGGGTGGCTCAGGATGGAGAGTTTGACTGGAGTAATCATGCTGCTGAGATGGAAAGAGCAAATGTTGCATTCATGGCCAAAATTAATGAGAAGGCTGAATCTTCAAACACTCAGGTACATTCTGATACTTCTATTTCGGATCTTCTTGCTAAAATTGAAGAATTAAATCAGGAGGTTGGAAAATGGAAAACTGAATGTGGTAGGAAGGATGTCTTTCTAAATGTGTATGCTGAAAGTGAGGCTACATATGAAAGTCAAATCAAAGGTTTGGAGGATGATTGCATGGTAGCATATCAAGCTCAATCCAGAATGAGAATTGAGATAGAAGGACTGAAGAAGATGTTTGCTGAAGAGAAACTCAAAAATGCTGATTTGTTGATTGAAATTGAGTTTTTAAAAAAACCTAGTCTCTACTGGAAACATTGTTGGGCATGTTGAAAAGATGACTGAAGAAGAGAAGTACAAGAAGGTTCCACCCCCGTTCTGTGATAATTACCCATTGAAAGTTGATAAAGAGAGCAGAAATGAGTATCTCAAACAGTTCAAAAATGTGTTTGATGATAAGCCAGAATTTATCAAGCAATATGATGATGTGATGGTAGATCAGAATGGAGAATTTGTAATGAAAAAGGCTGACAAGCAAGAAACTGTGGTGGATGAACAGCAACAAGGAGAGAAAAAGAAGTGGAGTGAATACTCTAGTGAAGAAAGCAATTTTAGCTGTGGAAGCTCTCAGTCATCAAAGAGGAAGAAGAAGAAAGGTGACAAAATTCCTCTTCTGCCACCTATGACATCAAAGGTGAGAGAGCATCATGAGAAAATGAGAAGAGAGCATATTCCATTTGATATATATGCTAGATCACCACCAGCCATCAAGAAGAGAATAGAAACACAAAGCAAATTCCCTTATGATCAAAGTCGTCCACCTATCTAACCAGTTTTCTCTAATCATGAATTATTTGATGTGGGTGATGTGGACTATGCTCCAAGAAGAAGATGTTCAAAAGAACAAGAGGAAAGTTCTTCACAATTGCCATCTAAGCTGAAGAAGATTGTTTTTGTTAAAGAAAAATGTTCCCAACCAATTGATCTCAGCAAGCCAATCAACATGGACTTTTCCAACACTTTGTACTCAAAAACATCTTTAGGGTTTGATTTCCCTAAACCAAGTGACAAGACCAAGGACAAGAAACTTCTTGAGGATTTGGGAAACTTTGCTAAAGTGTTCTGCACAAAATTTGATGCATATGGGCATCACACTGACTCTTGCTGAATTCTTGAGGATAGTTTTGAAATTCCAAATGTGGTTTGTGGCTATGATATGAAAAGCTACAAAGAAATGTATGAGAGATACTTGAAGGGAATAAAAAATCCATCTGAAGAGAAGAGCTATCAGTCTGTGTTGGACCAAAGACTCAAAGCAAATTTGAAGCTTAAAGAAGATGATAGAATCCTGAAAACAACAGACAAGAACAGAAGATCTCCAAATGAAGAAAAGGCTAAAAAGAGATCAGGTGTTCTTAATGGCGATGAGAAGTTTCTGTTAAAACAAGGATTTGAACCAATAGGATTTCAGTGGGAAGTAAAGAAGGAAGTAGAAGGTGGGAAGGATAAGGTGATGGAGGATGTTGATGGAAGCTTTACAGTGTCTGCAGTACACATTGGATCAGAATTAGACACTGATGATGAGTGTGAAGTTGTGTATGAAGATCCACTACCAGTTCCAATTCCAACTTCTTATACATCCTCCACTTTCTCTGAATTACAAACTAATGGAGTTTGTAACTCATAATCAAACTGATTTCTTCTGTGTGTGTGCAGGATCAGTCCATGAGCAAAAATGATTTATGGTATATGGACAGTGGATGTTCAAGGCACATGACATGTGACAAGTCTGCATTAATAGATTATGTGAAGAAGTATGAGGGACCAGTTTGCATTTGGGTTTGATGAAAATGGAGGAAAAATTGTTGGCAAGGGAACACTCACGAATGGCAAAGTATCCTTTGAGAATGTTCTACATGTTGAAGGACTACAGTACAATCTGCTGAGCATTTCTCAAGTTTGTGACAAAGGATATAAGGTTGCCTTTAATGATGAACATTGCCTGATTTTGAAGCCAGAGTTTGTGATACCAACAGAAATGATTATGATGATGGCTCCAAGAAATGTCAATCTCTATGAACTGAGAATGATTATGTTTGGTCCAGTGAGTGTCCAAAGTGTTGGAAAGAAGAGATACTGCCTAGTAATAACTGATGATTTTTAAAGGTTTACATGGGTCTTTTTCATGGGAAGCAAGGATGAGACTCCAGAGTTACTCAAGGCTTATGTTTTGAAGATGGAAAATCAACTTGAGAAGAGAGTGAAAGTGATTAGAAGTGATAATGGGTTAGAATTCAAGAATGAGACTATGAGTGAATTCTGCACTTCTAAGGGTATTTTCCAGCAGTATAGTGCTCCTAGAACCCATAAACAAAATGGTGTTGCAGAAAGGAGAAATATAACTTTAATTGAAGCTGCAAGGACCATGATTGCTGATGCCAACCTGCCTGTTACTTTCTGGGCAGAAGCAATAAACACTGCATGTTATGTGTAGAACAGCGTTCTACTCAACAAGGCTCAAAACAGGACACCATATGAAATTCTCTATAAGAGAAAACCTTATGTGAAGTTCTTAAAGCCTTTTAGATGCAAACGCTCACTCTTGAACACAAAGGATTACTTGAATAAATCCAGTCCAAATCACTGGAATGTTTCTTTATGGGCTACTCATCTCACTCAAAAGCTTATAGAGTCTATGTGAAAGAGCACATGGTGGTGATTGAATCGTCTGACATTATCTTCAATGAAAACCAGTTCAACAATACTGATGGTCCTAAATGGTTATTTGATCTTGAGAAAATGATCAAATCATTTAAAATCTACAGTGAAGACATGGATGATAGTATGTACAGACCCAGCTTTGAAGAAAAAGGAAAAGTAAAGCAAGTTGATCTGGAAAAACTATGGACCTCAGTTGCGTCTGAAGCAAATGGATTTACCTTAGGAGGTACTATCCAAGGAGAAGATGATCTAGAGAGAGTTGGACAAGAGGCTGAAGTTGAAATCTCAAATGAAGGTCCAAGTGTTATTGAAAGAGCACCCATCCAAAGTCAACAACCTTCTCAAACTGAAGAAATGTGTCAGTTACAATCCCTGTTTGACTCATTGCAGCTAGGAGGAAATGAGGCATCTACATCAGAACTCAATCTTGTTCAAACTTCTACTAAGACTCAAGTCACATCTGAAGATGACTCTGTTGAGTTAAATTTGTCAAATCTAGAAGCAGAAGTGTGTGTACCTCCAGTTGTACAAAGTACCTCAAATGAAAGAAATCATCCTGCAGAGAACATTATTGGAGATCTACATGAAAGAGTTACCAGAAGTGCATCTGAAAAAGCAAATATCTGCCTGTATGCCTGTTTCCTATCCAAAGTTGAACCAAAGAACATCAATCAAGCTTTGAAGGACAATAGCTGGGTGGAAGCTATGCAGGAGGATGTAGCTCAGTTCAGAGACTTACATGTGTGGGACTTGGTAGACAAGCCCAGAGGAAGGTATGCAATTGGTACAAACTGGGTCTTCAAAAACAAGAAAGATGAAAGGGGGATAGTGATAAAGAACAAAGCTAGATTGGTAGCTCTAGGATGTTTACAAGAAGAAGGAGTAGATTTTGAAGAGGTATTTGCTCCTGTTGCAAGACTAGAGGCTATTAGGATTTTTCTGGCATAAGCAGCATCAATGAACATTAAAGTCTATCAGCTTGATGTAAAATCTGCATTTCTGAATGGAAAGATAGATGAAGAAGTGTATGTCACTCAACCTCCTGGATTTGAAGATCCAATTCATCCAAACAAAGACTACAAGCTCAGCAAGGCATTGTATGGACTACATCAAGCACCAAGAGCCTGGTATGATGAGCTGTCTAACCATCTGTTAGAACATGGTTTCTGTAGAGGAGCCATAGACAAGACTTTGTTTTACAAAAGGAGAAGAAAGGATCTGCTGCTTCTGCAAGTATATGTGGATGATACCATTTTTGGGTCAACAAATGAACAAATGTGCAAAGAATTTGAGCAAGTGATGAAGTCCAAATACCAAATGAGTTCAATGGGAGAAATGAATTTCTTCCTTGGATTGCAAGTGCAACAGAAGCTAGATGGAATTTTCATTAATCAATCAAAATATGTTCAAGAGATTCTCACCAAGTTCAAGTGTCAAGACTTCAAGACAGTGTCAACACCAATGGACACACATGAGAAAATGGTACCTGATGAAAAGGGGGTGCCAGTTGATCAGCATGAATATAGGGCCAAGATAGGATCATTGATGTATCTTACAACATCTAGGCCAGATATTATGTTTGCTGTGTGTGTTTGTGTAAGGTTTCAAGCTAATCCAAAGGTGTCACATATGCTAGCAGTGAAAAGAATATTCAGATACTTGAGAGGAAAACCAGACCTGGGAATTTGGTATCCAAAGAACTCTTCCTTTGATTTGATGGCTTACACTGACAGTGATTATGATGGATGCAACATGAGTCAAAAATCAACCTCAGGAGGATGTCAGTTTCTTGGAAACAGATTGGTGTCATGGCAATGCAAGAAGTAAACCACAGTGTCAATCTCTACTGCTGAAGCGGATTACATTGCTGCATCTGCCTGCTGTGCACAGGTTCTGTGGATTCAAAACCGACTGCTAGATTATGGTCTGAATTTCTTACTCACCTATTTTAATTGATAATAGGGCTGCTATGTTCATTATTAAGAATCCAGTTCAACATTCTAAAACTAAGCACATTGAAATTAGACATCATTTCATTAGGGATTGTCAGGAAAAAGGGCTTATAGAAATGAAGAGGGTAGATACATCTGATAATTTGGCTGATTTGTTCACCAAACCTTTAGATAAGACCATATTTCATTTTCTGTTAAAATGTCTAGGAATGATTAATGCTGATGAAGTATGATTTAGGATGTGTGCTTAAGTGAGGTGCTTACTGATGATCCATGTTTCTCACTGTGAATGTTTGCATGATTGATAGTTGTGCTAATCTGAATTTTCTGTTTGCCTTCATCATGTGTGTGACTGTTCTGGGTGTCTTAATCAGGTTTGTGAATATGTGTATGTCGAATTTCTGTTAAATCTGATATTTACAGCTGTTAGTACTTTGATCTGTGCTTGCATGATAATTTTTTATGATTCTAAGTACTTCGAGCATGAATCTGTGCTCGATGTTGTGCTTATTGCTCTTCGAGCACAAGCATAGGCTTCTAAGACAATTCTAACTCATTCGAGCACAGATGTCAGTTGCTCAGTTGCTCGAGCACAAACTTGCTTTGGAAAACTTTTCTAAGTATTCCAAGCATGGTTCTGTATTTATGGTGTGTCTGTTGTTCTTCGAGCACAAACAAACCATATTTCGAGCACAAATGATATGTTTTGATGTTCGAGCATGGACATGTACTATGGAAAACTTTCCAAGTATTCCTAGCACAAGTTTCTTGCTCGAGCACAATGTACAACTCTGTCGAGCTTAAACTCTGTAATGATACATCTTAAGGTTGCTACAGACTTCCGAGTATGCTCGATGGATTTCTAAGCATGCTCCACTGTATTGTGTGCTTTGCTGATTGAAATGTGTGATGTGAGTATTATGTGTGTGACACTTGTGAAGTGTCTGCTTGTCAAATGTGACTACAAGACTATACTATTTTCAGAATCTAACCTTAAAAATGACCTTTCAAATAAATGATTTTGAAAATGTAACATGTTTTATGATAAGTAACACTGTTTTGGTGATCAAACAGGAGAGATGATAATATTATCCAAGTTCATATTCAGAAATGAATATTGTTATTCAGGTGGATATTGAATCCAACTAATATGGGAAATGATAGTATATTGTCCAATCTCCTAACTCATGGATTATAGGCTTAAAAGATTTCTGTTCAGTAAACTGACAATTTGTGTAGCTTCTTCTCATGAGTGCAGTGATCAATGTGATACAAATACTATAATCATGCTAAGTTTAATGTGGTGATTCATTTGAAAACTAATGTATGTTTCCTTGCACATCTCTCCGAATGATAGGCAGAAAGGCGATTATCAAATCATACACGGGCCTGTTGATGTTTTGGTCTACCAAAAACAGTTTATCAAATTATGAGCAGCTACTAAATAGCTATATAAATATATATTTGAAAGTTCATAAATAGAAAATGAGGCAAATAAAAAAGAGTGAAAAAGAAAATAAAATATGCTTCAAAATCATTAATGATAAATAAATATATCATGACCTTAAGGGGCACAATCAGAACTATAAGAGTGGGGCATTCAAATAAGTCGTAAACACTCTGAATGAAAGACATGTAAGTCCGGATGGCTTGTAATTCCAACGTTCAACCTTATGGTCTGATAACTAAGTATCATATTATTCAATAAACTACTCCAAAAATTAAAATTTTTGACCAACGCATCAGGGGGTCAAAGTCAATTCGGGGTGATTTGGAGAAAGCTAAATAAGCTTTGAGAAGAGATAAGGAGCAACTAAAGTCTAAAGTGTGACCATTCTAACTCAAGCAACTAATTGAATCATAAGAATATCACAAAAATTCATAAGAATCATGCTAAGAACCTACACCTAGTGTCAGCCTGACTTAACTCATAATACGGCTGAAAATGAAGTGGTGTGATAGTTATTGGACAATCTGATCCCATGTTGAGATCTTTCCAATGAATTGACATAACTTTTTGAACTGGATTTTGATCTATTGTTCACCTCAAACCCAAGCTTGAGCAAACGGAATGATTTCATTAACTTGTAATCTTAATTTTTGCAAAGTTTGAGTGTGATTTTTGTCTTAACTTCTAGGCAAATGATTTTAATTTCACCGCTGTTATCTGTGTTTGTTCTCAGTATTTTCGAGTATGATCTAGAAATTAGAATGTACTTCGAGCTTACTTTTCATGTGTTTTGTTATCTTTGATCTTCGAGCACGAAGATATACTTTGTTATTTTACTAAGTATCTTCGAGCATGATGGCATGAGTAAGTATGATTTCAAGTTTACGAGCACGAGAACTTAATGAAAGGAAACATCTAAGTGTTTCGAGCAAGGTCTGTGCTAGGTGTCTTAGTGAGCATGTGGAGAAGATTGTGTTAGAATTTCGAGATAGGGAAAGATGATTCTATTGCTAAGAAATTTTCGAGCACACTAGGATACCAGTTTCTGTGCTCGAATGCGGGATTAGGAAAGATTTAGTTAAGGTTTTCGAGCACTGTACTTCGAGCACACAGGAATGCATCTCGAGCATAAGAAATTGATATATTTCTAAGTATGCTCGAGCAAGCAGTGTACCATGTCCTTATGTACAGGGGGAGCAAGTTTTTTTTTATTTTGGCTGTATACTCGAGCAAAAGTGATAAATGTGAATTTGAAATTAAATGACAACTGTCGTGTGCTAGACGACAAACTAAGGTACTGTACCACCAAATCTTTAAGTATAAAAAGGGGACTTAGTTTTTTTTCACACATTTTCTCTAATTAAACATAGACGAAAACCCTCTTGCTCATGCTATCTCCCCCTTGCTCGCTGTTTCAATTACTTGTTAATTTCACTTCGATAATAGCCATTAGCTCTGTTTCGATTTCGGTAAGACATAGCAGGTCGATAATCGTCGCACCGATTTTGAAATTAGGGTTTCCAATTGACCAAATTCACTAACTGTTTACTTGTTTTGCAGGTACGCATATTACTAAGGAACAGGTTAATTGGGGACGCCATTAATCATCAATCTATTCTCCTATATTAGTTCTGCAACTTTGTGTACTGACAAAACTTCTGGTTTTTGCAGAACTGATGGCTTTCAAATTCGAAAAACGGCATAATATGTGTGCTCGATTGGCGATAGACGATGACAACCGTGAGTTGGAGCCAATGTTAAACTTTCTGAGAAACTCCAATCTGAGGGTGGCGTTAACTACCGACCCCACAATATACAGAAATCACATATCGGATTTTTGGTGGTCTGCAACACATGTCAATGACATCAATGGGGACAGAATTGAGGCATCGATACTAAATCATGACATTGAGATAACAGAAGCCTCAATCAGAGCTGCTCTGGAACTTAATGACAATCTTGAGGATCAGCCGTCCTACTCCGTCCCAAGGTTATTGAGAGTTTTTCAAGATACTATGGGATATCAGGGAGGAGTAAAGGAGGGACAGTTTCAAAAGGGGAGTTTTCCGCTATTCTACAGATTTTTAATTCATCACATTATTCAGTCTCTATCTCCACGACAAGGGACCTGGACTCTGTTGAGCAGAGAGCTTGGGACACTCACTGTCACCATCCTTTATCAGCAACCCTTCCACATTTCATGACTTATCTTTCAAGGGATGATCTCAAATGCAGAGAAGCATATTGCTCAACGATTTCTGATGTATCCAAGGTTTCTCCAAATCTTAATAAATAGAGCCTTACCAGACATTCAAAGGACAGGGCAGATTTTGAAGTTGCAAGACTGAAACATATGCAAACATATGAAGGATGCTCAGAGTAACTTCATTGAGTCTGATGACTGGGATGTACTCCCTTGGTTACTTGTTCCTGCACTAGGTGTCGTTGATGTACCGAGGACCCTTGGCAACAATGATGAGGAAGTTGATGATGGTGATGATAATGATAATGATGATGATGATGGTGCCGATGGAGGAGATGCGATGGTTGTTGATAATGCTGCTAATACACAGGTTGTAATTGGAGAGACTGTGTATGAAATTGGTCAACAACCTCATGAGCCAACTGATCATGCTGACATTCGTATTTCCCCTGCCACAACTGAGCCAACTGTACAAGACATACCCATCCATCCTTCACCTACTACAGCACCAACTGAACCTACTCTCCCAACCCAAGTCCCAGAACCATACACCGTTCAATCCCCTGAGACCGCAGAATCTGAACCATTTTCGGACCCAGCTCCAAAACCTACTACTGAAACTCCATAATCAAGTCCAAACCTTTATGATGTGGTGTGTGAAAATGCCAAACTGGAGTTTGAGAACTTAATGCTAAGAGAGAAAAATGCCATTTTGGCTACGAAGAACTCAGCTATGGAAGCTGCACTGAAAGAGGCGTTATTGAAAAGTCAAACTCTTGAGGGGCAATCTGAGGTTGAGAAGACCTTAGATGCACCAAAACAGGGGGAGAATATCAGTGTTGAAGAGGAGGTTGGACCATCTGATGCTTTAAACATTCTAAACCAAGCATATGATGATGGAGAATCAGAGGATGAGAGGAAGATAAAGAAGAAGATGAAACTGAAAAAGAAAATCTAAAGAGGAAAGAAAAGGGTAAGGGGGTTGCACTTACAGACGATGACTTACACCCCCTGCCTCAACACACAACTCAGTCTGATGACATTTTGTTCAAAGAAAATGTAGTTGATCAAGACATGGCTGAGGCTGAATCTGTGAAAACAGTTATAGAACTGATGAATGAAGAGTTGGAGTCCCTTGAAAGGGAAGAAATGGTAGAAGAAGAGGAGGAAATTCCTTAGGAGGTCATAGAAGCTTTGATTAAAATGAAAGATAAAGAGGAGGAAGAGGAGAGGAAATTAATAGAAGCTGATGAAGCAATCAAGGCTACAATTGATGCCTTGAAAGAAAATTTGAATGTTGATCAACCAGAACCTGAACAAGAAAAGGCTGCAGAGCCTTTGATCATTGAACCTGAGGAGCTTGAAACAAATGAAGATGAACTTGGTATGGGTCCTATAACAAATGAAGAAGATGAAACAGTTGAGGTTTCAGCATTTACAATGGTCAAATTGGTGATAATGAAAGATATAACACTCATACTGAACAACCCAGAAAAACATCACCCAGACATTGTAAAGGCAGCAAGAAAGGCTCAACTAGAATTTATAAATCTGAGCAAAGGAGAACAAAAATTTGAAGAACATGTTGAACCAAGTGAACCAATCATAGAAGAAGTTACTGAAAAACCTGTTGACACACAAACAGCTGAAACTGAAAATGACGAATCTGAGTCTGTTGATGAAGAAATAATTCTTGAAGAACCAGAGGAAATACAACTCAAAAGAAAACCTTCATCTGAAATTGAAACCCCAAAGCCAAAGAGACAAAAATCTATGAAGAAAATGGTCTACAGACTGAGGTCAGAGATGCTAGAAGAAAGAAGAAGAGCTCAATCCAAACAAAATGATGAACCAATGATTGAGGCTCTTCAATACCTTGAAGAAGTGGTAGACTTGGATGGTGAAAGTGAAGATGAGGAAGAATTGCAGGGAGTTGAAAAGATAAATGAAGATGTTGAATATTTGATCAGCTTGGGCGATGATCCTATGTATGTTCAAAGACTATCAAAAGAGGATGTGGCAAAAGAAGCTGAAGGTTGGAGAGTAAGGAAAGGAAAAAGAGAAGTATTGATAAAGGCTGGTCACAAGCCTGCTTTCCTGAACCTACAACCATTCGACAAGATTGATAGTTTGTACAAAAGGGCTCTCATGGAGAATCTGTTTGACTATGTGAGAAGGGTGTCTGAAAAGAAGAAAGAGAAAGAAAAAGAATTAAAAGAATCAGACAGTAGCAAGAAAAGAACTGAAAAGAACCAAAAGGATGAAGAAGCATATGAATCCTTAAAGTCAAAACATAAGGACATTAAATTCCTTCAGCTGTATGGCTACAGCTACAACTTCCTGATAAATCTCTCTCCTGAAGAGCTGAAAAGAAGAATTCAACAAATTAAAGACTCTTACAAAGATCAAGAAAGTCGAGAAAAGTTTGAAAGAGAGAAGGAGTTAAAACTGAGATTACAAAAGGAAAGGGAGGAAAAAGAAAAGAAAGATACAAAAGCAAAGATATTGTTTGAGGACCCTCAGAGGGTAGAGATGTTAAAGAAGGTAGTGATGGAGAAGGGATATCAGAATAACAGTTTCATAACATGCCTCTTGCTGAACTAATGGAAATATATCACAGAGAGTAGAGGATGTATCTTGAAACACAGAGGAAATTGCAAGAATACAGGAGGAGGGCAGAACAACAAGTTCATGTAGAAATGATGAATACCCTCCACAAAAAGGGAGTAAAAATGTCAAGACTGTTAATGCAAACTGAAGATATAATAAAAAGATGGTATGTTGAAGAGGGTCTTGATAAGATTAAGAAAGTTGAAATGGGGTGCTCAAGCAGAACCCAGAGGTCAGAGAGTGTGAGGCGTGTACAGCCAAGAAACTTGAATTTGCCCACACATCTCTATTTTGAGAGAAGATCAAAGACATTAAGGGTTTTGACTGAAGATGAAACAGAACATCTCATCATCTTCAGAGATGATTTGAGAAACTTTTCAGAAGAACAACTGACCAAGATGGCTGAGCTGAATTTATATGACAATCAAGTAAGAAGTCAACCATCTGGTCAACTAAGGAATGATCTCTCAAAGTTTTTAAAGGATCAAGCAGAAAAGGGATTCCCATTTCTACAGCAAAAGAAGAGAGATATCAAGAGCCAAGCAGAAAAAGAGAAGAGGAGGAAGAGAATAAGTGAAGTTCACATATCCGAGCTTTCCCTTTCTAAATCAAAGAAACAAAGAACTCTAGCAAGCAGCTCTCATCAGAAAAGGAAGACCTTAAAAGAGTGCTTGGCTACGAGAGAAGTGATGAAGGAACCCAACTCAAGAGTGCAACAATTTGGAAGAATCACATACATAACATACAATCAAAATGATGATTCGACCACTTTGAGAAATGAGTCAGGGATACCTATTGCAGTCATAAGGGAGGATGGTGATCTGCATTATATGCATCCACAAGATTTACAAGATTTGATTGATGCAAGATTCCCAAGTGATGCCTCTGACTCCTCTGAACTTGACATACTGAAGCAAAGAGCTGCATATGTGAAGAAATTGAAAGAAAGGGCTGAAGCCAAGAACAGAGGAAGAAGATAACAGAATGGAGCTAATGGATGATTAATTTTTAATTCTGTTTATCTTTGTATTTTGTTTGAGTTGTAAAAATTTAGTGTGTAATGCCCATGTGGCAAAATTCCAATTATGTAATGAAATTACACGGTCTTAAATGATTTATCTGGAAATCTGATACATGTGTAACTCTGTGCAGGTATGTTTTGGTGCATCTAAGCTTGTTCCAATCTAGGGGGAGATTGTTGGGTCGGATTTCTTAATAAGGATGATTGGAATCTTCTCAACCTCCTCAGAAACGGCTAAGTATGGAATACGAGCAAGCCCAGACGATCGAGCACGGTTTTTACTACTTCGAGCAAGGTTCTGAATCTTAAATGGTTGATTCTTATAAGTGTTGAAGGCTTCGAGCAAGCTACACTTCAACGAGCAAGAGTATTCTTCTATCAAGCATGGATTGCCAATCGAGCAAACATCTTGATCATACAAGTTCAAGTTAAGTGTTACGCGCACAGGATGATCGAGCACATGGGGACGAGCATGGATGCTATAAGAGGATGTCACGTGAATCAAAGCAAAGACTTCGAGCACAGTTCAATTACCGAGCAAGATTTACATCCGAGCATGATAAAGATTGTTGAATAAGAAAAGCTGAAGACATCAAGAAGAATGAGCTTGCTCGATGGACTTATTCGAGCAAAGCTTGAACAAGGCAAGAGGAATAAAGCTTACTCGAAGAGAATATGTATTCTCCAAAAGAGAATATATTCTAAGTAAAGTATGCTCGAGGACACTCTCCGAGCACACCTTGTATAGGAAGCTTGCTCGAGCACGGTATATACCTTGCTCGAGATCTGAAACACTTGTATTAGATTTATCTTTCATTATGTAATGTCTAGCATGTATACATGGAATGTTAGGGTCTATATTGTAACACCCCGTAACCGCAGCGGAAACGTACACGGGATGCAACAGACACATCTGATATCAACAGCATTGCTTATAAAGAAAATACCACTACATTAATTTATAACATATTACATTGTTGCGAGTTTCATTACTGTCTAGGTGTTACACACATATTTTACCGATAAGACATTAATAAATTCGTTACAAAACAAAGAGCAGCAAGCTTCCAACAGGTAGCACAGATAGTTAAGCAAACATCAATCAATCCAACTTGGGCATACCTAGAAAACATGTAAAGAAAACGGGTCAACTACGAATAGTTGGTGAGTTTCACTAATTTAAATAAACACTGACAAATCATTTTAATAATCATTTATTAACAATATAATCATGCTGGGAACTTTGTTACCCCAGAACATTTCCAATAACTTTCTGGGAACTATGTTACCCCAGAACAATAAATACCCCTGGGAACTATGTTACCCCAGAACAATAACAACCCCTGGGAACTATGTTACCCCAGAATAATAATAACCCCTGGGAACTATGTTACCCCAGAACAACAATAACCCCTGGGAACTATGTTACCCCAGAACAATAATAACCCCTGGGAACTATGTTACCCCAGAATAATAATAACCCCTGGGGACTATGTTACCCCAGAACAATAAATACCCCTGGGAACTATGTTACCCCAGAACAATAAATACCCCTGGGAACTATGTTACCCCAGAACAATAATAACCCCTGGGAACTATGTTACCCCAGAACAATAACACATTATAAACATTTTATATATTCTATGCATCAGCCCATATATATATAAATGTACAAGTATTTCCATACGATCGGTATGTACTTAAATACTTTAAATAAGACATGTTTTCCGCCCCGGGAAAATATAATTAAAACAATTCATTAAAAGGGGCTCGTGAAAACTCACCTTGTTGTGAGTTGGTGAGTAATATAAGGAACAGCTACGTGCCTGGATCTGTAATATAATATCTAGTCGTTACTATATAATTCCCATAACTTAAATACATAGCAATCGGTACATCTGGGAACATTGTTAACCCAGTACTGTACTCGATTCGGGGACAATGTTAACCCCGTGACACTTCTAAGGACTCAGATTGACATTGCTTAGAGTTTGACAGTCAATTTAGTTAAGGTGATGAAATTATAGCTCGGTTTGACACCCCGTTTGGCCGCGGGGCCCGTTTCCGGTATTTCGGTGCCGGAAACGGTAACATCGGGTAAAATTACCCAAATCATCCGAATTATTTTCGGATGATTTATTTTTACTTAATTTACTTAGATTTATGAAATAGTCTATTTTTAGGGTTTTCATGTACCAGTCAGCTCGCTTATGCGAACTTTGCCGGTTTACACGTTTTAAGCTTTAAAAAACTTGTTTTTATGTTCTTTTTAGCACCAATAATTACCCGATTAGTCTCGGGTCTTGAAATTTTGCACAAAACTTAATTTGACAGAAAGGAATTTTATAAAAATTTTCCAGATTTATTTTCTTATATTATATTTATTTATCTATTTTTAAATCTTATTAAAATACTAAATATATCAAAAATACCAAAACACTTTAGAAAAATCCCAAGTTTTTCTGGGATGATCTTTATCATCCTCATAACTTTCTGGAATTTTCCCAGATTTATTTTCCTACATTTACATTTATTTATCTATTTTTAAATCTTGTTAAAACACTAAATATATCAAAAATACCAAAACACTTTAGAAAAATCCCAAATTTTTCTGGGATGATATTTATCATCCTCATAACTTTCTGGAATTTTCCCAGATTTATTTTCCTACATTTACATTTATTTATCTATTTTTAAATCTTGTTAAAACACTAAATATATCAAAAATACCAAAACACTTTAGAAAAATCCCAAATTTTTCTGGGATGATCTTTATCATCCTCATAACTCCCTGGAATTTTTCCAGAATTTAAAACTTATTTTTCAAGCCATTTTCACCCAAAACCGAGCTAGAAAGCCCTAGAACTCGATTCACCGAAAAGCCTACTTAGACTTTTCCAACTGAGCTCAAATTTTGTGGGTGACTTTTATATGTTATAAAAAGCTTATCTTAAATTTTCCGGAATTTTTCATCATGTTTTGCTATTTTTCACTATTTTTGGCCAAAACCGAGCATTAAATTCACCAAATATTCATCTTTTATCCAAAAATTACCAAAAATTCACAGATCTCACATTTTCATGTGTAGATCATCTCTGTGAAATTTCGTGACCCGACTCTAAGCACACGTAAATCTGTCCATTTTTTCATAACACACGAAAACCGAACTATTTTGTGTTTTCTAGCTTTAGATCGCAAAGATCTCGGTTTCTAGCCTTTGCTAGCCGCTAGATACAACACTTACAAGCACATCAACACCACACCAAGCAAACTATACCAACAATCAAACCATTTCTTTCAAATTGTCGGTTTTTAAGTAAAAACAAAGGTTTTAACCGTAGAAATCCATTCCCGACTCTTTTTACTCATTTCTTGGACCAAGATCCCTTGTATAACTTGTATACATCTCTTGATCATACAAGAGTCGGTTTCATCTCGGATTTTCACCCATCTTTCACTTGGAAACTCATTTTAACAAGATTTTAACCGTAAAAATTCGTTATAAACTCTTTTAACTCATCACTTGGATCAAGATCCTTTGTATAACTTGTATACATCACTTGATCATGCGAGAATCGGTTTCAACTCGGGTTTTCACCCATTTTTACATTTGAAACCTCCTTTTCTCAAGATCATGAAGTTAGAAAACAAGATTCAAGCTTCAAAACATATGTTATACCTTGTGTTCTTGGTTGAAAATGAGGATCTTGAAGAACACTTGAATGTAGGAAAAGAGTTGAGAGAGTTTTTGATAATGAAAAAAAAAAAAAAAAATGAAGTGATATGGTAATGGTTAGGGCCGATCGGTCCTTGTAATGGGTGGGGGTGGGTCCCACAAATCCATTCTAAGCCACATATTCGGATTACACAATCCGGATAATGTTGTGGATAATCTGGTTCAGTTCGTTTCTCGTTTAAACTCGTAATTCGGCTTGAAACGAGCCTAAAATGGTTGTTTTTCGGGTTAAAATAAAATTTATATACAACTGATTTAAAAACTTTAAAAACTTAACCCATGACATTAAAACATCATATTATTAATAATTACGCATCTTTTTCGGCTTGATTGATCGTCTCTTGCTTGGTTTGGTGTTAAAGGTTTCGTTTAGCGTACCGACGTACCGTTAAATCGAAATCCTTTTTCTGTGCTATAATTCACCTATCCCGAAGCATTAATACTTCGTAAATATCACTAAACATTATATACATCGTCTATAATGTAATTCCCGATTCGTTCGGGTTTCAATAACCGATCAATGATTAATTGTAATCCCAATACGATTCACTATATAATTGAGTATGATTCATACTGTGAACCATATATATTCGTATCAATGTGTTATAACTCATATAATCAATATTAAATAACACGTAAATAGTATATTCCGGCTAGGGTATACCTGAATTTGCCGGAATCGTTACATTCTCCCCCCGTTATAAAAATTTCGTCCTCGAAATTTTATGCGTCAACTACTTCCTTTTGAGGAAATAGGTGGGGGTATTTCTTCCGAAATTCATCATTTCGTTCCCAAGTAAATTCTGGGCCTCGTTGCGAATTCCATCTAACTTTGACCAACGAGATCTTATTGTGTCTAAGCTGCTTGATCTTACCGTCCACTATTTCGATGGGCTCCTCTACGAAGTTGAGCCTATCACTTATTTGAACACCCTCTAAGGGTAACACCGATGTCTCATCCGCCAGACATCTTTTCAAATTTGATACATGAAACACGTTATGAACTGCACTTAGTTCCTCAGGCAGTTCTAGTCGGTAAGCTACCGGACCGATCTTTGCAGTAATGTTGAATGGTCCAATGTATCTAGGGGCCAACTTCCCCGCCTTTCCAAATCTGACCACTCCTTTCCAGGGTGATACTTTCAAGTATACCTTTTCACCCTTCTCAAATGACAACGGTTTTCGACGGGTATCAGCATAACTCTTCTGCCGATCCCGCGCAGCTTTCAGGTTGTTCTTAATCTCAAGAATCTTGCTGGTCGTCTCCTGGACCAGATCCGATCTAATGATCTGCGGGTCTCCCACTTCAGACCAGCAAAGTGGTGATCGGCACTTTCGCCCATACAATGCTTCATAAGGTGCTGCCTTTATACTGCTATGATAACTGTTATTATAGGAAAACTCAACGAGTGGGAGATGTTGATCCCAATTTCCCTTAAAGTCCAGTACGCAGGCACGAAGCAAATCCTCCAAAGTTTGAATGGTCCTCTCAGACTGACCATCGGTCTGAGGGTGGTAAGCTGTGCTTAGGTCAATACGTGTTCCCAATGCTTCTTGGACAGCTTGCCAAAGTTTGGAGGTGAAATGGCTATCCCTATCGGAGATGATCGAGATGGGGATGCCATGACGAGACACTATTTCATTTATATAAATTTGCGCAAGTCTCTCAGTGTTAAAAGTATTCCTAATTGGAATAAAATGTGCCGATTTGGTTAATCGATCCACGATTACCCAAATCGCATCATGACCTCGGGGTGTCTTGGGGAGATGTGTCACAAAATCCATTGTGATCTGCTCCCACTTCCATTCGGGAATTTCCGGCTGTTGTAGCATTCCCGAGGGTTTCTGGTGTTCCGCCTTAACTCTCGCACACGTCGTACACTTGCCGACGTATGTGGCTATATCCTTTTTCATACCTGGCCACCAGTAAAATTCTTTCACATCCTTGTACATTTTATCTGATCCCGGATGTATGGAATATTTCGATTTATGTGCTTCATCCATGATCAAATCACGAAGGTCATGGAGGGTCGGGATCCAAATCCGATTTTTGAAATAAAGAATTTCGTCCATGTTGGGTTTTATACAAGTTTATCAAAGTTCAAGTTAACCATTTAACATGAAAAACGCAACGGAAGCTTATATCTTAAAACTTGTTAATGAACATACCATTATGTTAAAACTAAAACCCAAAGCCAAGGATCAATATTACAAGAACTAAAATGCTCACAAATATAAAATATACCTTCTTCTACCTTTAGAAGAACAAGTAAGTGGATGAAGATGATGATGTCTTTGAATGGCTAGCCTCCAAAGAAGAAAACCTCAAGCTTTTGATACCCCAAGCTTTTGCAACAACACCAAGTGATTGCTAGGATTTATGAACACTTGGTCAAGCTCAAAATTCACTCCCAAAACAGCCCCTATTTGGCCGTGAGTTTGGAGAGGGAAAAGAGAGAGAGAGTTTGATATTTTTGCACTTGGAAATTCAAAATTAAAAGCATGAATGCATGTCTTGGAGGATGGAGTAAATAATAAAGTGGTCAACCAACCAAGGAAGTTTTGATTGGACCAAAAACCACCACCCACATGGGGTGGCCGGTTTTGTTATTGTTATTATTATTATTTTTTTTTTGTTGTTTTGTTTTAACAATTAAAACTATCTCCTTTCATTTTATAAAACCATTTTATAAAATGTACATGTATTTACATAATTATTTAACCAATTAAATAATTAATTTATATAAACAAATTATCCAGATAATTTATTTAAATCCTCAAGTGTGTTTGTTTAGAAAACCAATTTTCTAAACGCGTAGTGTTCGGTATTCGTTTAAATGATCAAATCATTAAAGAATACATTTGGTGTTGTCTAGCTTGTTATTGGGTATGACCCGACTTGGATCAAACACAGTTAGCCACATTAGTATAAGTATGTGTCTCGGGCATACGTAATTCCAACAATCTCCCACTTGCACGAGATACATAGAAAATTAATGCAAGTGGTGAATACCGCCTAACAACAGTTCACCACCCCTAATGTGTTTGACGAAGTGCCATTCAATAACATCATGCCTTCAAGTCCCTTACTTGATATGATTTAGGTGAATCTATCATTATATCCCTTTGTTACTAGATGTCATGTTGAATCTAAGAGACATAGGTGATCATTCTCTTTTCAATTCAACTTTATCAGGCCTTAGACATCTAAACTCTCAACACATAAGAGGAACAAATTCCATCTTGACTGTATACGCCTCTCACTATCACTTTATACTCCACCTGAGCTCATCCTTATGTACCATCTTTTACGAATAGCGAAGGGGAGAGTCAAAGTGTAATACTCGGTGAAAATCAAGACCCAATATACATCTCAGGTCTAAGGATAATATGAAATTCTCCTTTACTCAAAATTACTAATGATCAGGTCAATCGACTCCATGTAGTAATATTGAGAGCGGGTCAGTCCAATATTTGTATCCCACAAATATCTATGAACTTTGGCAGCAAACCTATGCTCCATATTCACCCTTTATGAATATCCACCAATCCTAGTTCATAATAGTCTTGCTTCATATTTGTTCCCACAAATGTGATCGACTACGGACTTTTAGAATAAGATAACTTATTCATGGATTAAACATGCAAAATTAGAATTTAACTCAAGATTCCATAATCATATAAAAGAGTTAAATTACAAAAGTCTTTTAAACTTTAATACAAAATAGATCAAATCCAATTACTAGAATATCGAAGTCCTAAGCCACTCGCATGACGCTCATGTTTCGGTCTTTCTAGGAGCTTCGTGAATGGGTCCGCAAGATTTTGATCAGTTCCAACTTTGCGAATACATATCTTTCCCTTTTCAACTTCATCCCTTATGTAGTTGAATTTCCGCTCTATGTGCCTTGTCTTTTGGTGCGAACGAGGTTCCTTGATTTGAGCAATCGCACCCTCGTTGTCACAAAAGATTTCTAGGGGGTCTTGAATGGTAGAGACCACCCCTAGATCGGTAATGAATTTCTTCAACCATGCAGCTTCTTGAGCTGCCAATGAAGCGGCGATGTATTCTGATTCTGTAGTGGACAATGCTACCACTTCCTGTTTTGAGCTCTTCCAAGAGACAGCTCCTCCATTAAGAGTGAACACATACCCAGATTGTGATCGAGAATCATCTCGATCAGTTTGGAAGCTCGCATCCGTGTAACCTTTTGTAGCGAGTTCCTCCTCACCAGATCCATATATCAGAAACATATCCTTAGTCCTCCTAAGGTATTTCAATATGTTCTTAACAGCCATCCAATGACTGTCTCCTGGATTCTGTTGGTATCTGCTTGTTATGCTCAAAGCGCATGACACATCCGGTCTAGTACATATCATCGCATACATGATGGATCCTATAGCAGAAGCATATGGGATTTGTTTCATCATGTCTTGCTCATCCTTTGAGCTTGGACATTGAGCTGAACTCAATATGGTCCCTCTTTGAATAGGTACAAAACCTTTCTTGGAGTTTTCCATCTTGAACCTTTTCAAGATTTTATCAATGTATGTACTTTGGTTCAAACCTATCAAGCGCCTTGACCTATCCCTATAGACCTTTATTCCCAAAATATAGGCTGCTTCACCAAGATCCTTGATGGAAAATTTACTTCCAAGCCAAGCTTTAACGCTTTCCATGGTTGGAATGTCATTTCCAAATAGTAGAATGTCATCGACATACAATACTAAGAAGGTAATTACACTCCCACTAGCTTTCTTATACACACAAGCCTCATCAGCGTTCTTGATGAATCCAAAATTTTTGATTTCTTCATCAAAACGATGATTCCAAGTTCTAGATGCTTGTTTCAATCCATAGATTGATTTCTTTAACTTGCATACCTTTTTAGGATGTTTCGGATCGACAAAACCCTCAGGCTGAACCATATAGACATCTTCCTCAAGATATCCATTTAGGAAAGCGGTCTTGACATCCATTTGCCAAATTTCATAATCATAATGTGCGGCTATGGCAAATAATATCCTAATAGACTTTAGCATTGCCACAGGCGAAAAAGTTTCATCATAATCAACCCCTTGAGTTTGAGTGAAACCTTTAGCTACAAGTCTTGCTTTATAAGTATCCAAGTTTCCATGCATATCCGTTTTTCTTTTGAAAACCCACTTACTTCCAACAGCTTTGGAGTTGAGTGGTGGTTCAACCAATTCCCAAACTTGGTTGTCATACATGGATTGCATCTCAACGTTCATGGCTTCAAGCCATTTGTCACAATCATTCTTGGACATTGCATCACGGTATGTGGTTGGTTCATCCGAATCTACCACGTAGCAACCTTCTACAAAAAATCCATATCTTTCGGGTGGATTGCTAACTCTACCAAATCTGCGAACGTTTTGTGTGTTTTGATCAACCACTTGATCACTTTCAACAACCTCTTGTTGAGTTCTAGTATCAACCAATTGTGTATCATCTTGTGATTCTTGATCCTCATCAAATTTCACTGTTCTACTATTAGTTCCTTCCTTAAGGAACTTAGTTTCCAAGAACTTACCCTTTCGTGCAATAATAACATTTTGCTCACTAGGATCGTAAAAGTAATATCCTATATCATCTTTAGGGTAACCAATAAAGATACACTTAGTGGATCGGACTTCTAACTTGTTTGGGGTGTATTGCTTTACATAAGTTTCACAACCCCAAACTTTTAAGAAAGATAGCGATGGAGCCTTTCCATGCCATATTTCGAAAGGTGTCTTCTCCACTTTCTTGGTTGGAGCCATATTCAATATGCGAACAGCGGAAAGTAAAGCATAGCCCCAAAATGATAGAGGTAAAGTGCTTCTAGCCATCATTGATCGAACCATATCTAATAGGGTACGATTTCTCCTTTCAGACACACCATTATGTTGTGGTGTTCCAGGTGGAGTAAGTTGTGAAATAATTCCACAACTCTTAAGATGATCTTGAAAAATACCACTTAGGTATTCACCTCCTCTATCACTACGAAGTACTTTGATTGTGGTTTTGAGTTGTCTTTCTACTTCAGCTTTGAAGTCTTTGAACATTTCAAAAGCTTCATCTTTGTGTTTCATTAAGTACACATAACCATATCGACTATAATCGTCAATAAAGGTAATGAAGTATCTTTCACCATTCCTAGTCATTGGTCTAAAAGGACCACATACATCCGAATGTATGATACCCAATAATTCTTTTGACCTTTCAAAAGTTTTATTAAAGGGTTGCTTTGTCATTTTGCCTTGTAAACAAGATTCACATACATCAAATGAATCAAACTCATTGGTTTCTAGAATACCACTCTTGCGAAGAGTTTGCATGCGATTCTTGTTTATATGTCCAAGGCGACAATGCCAAAGATAGGGATCACCCAAGTCCTTCTTGAGTTTCTTGGTGTTGACATTATATATTGAACTACTATGTGACATACCACTTTGATCTATTTCATATATACCATTCATGGGTATAGCTTTAAAATAAAATATGCCATTCATCAAAACATGAATATCATAATCCATAAATTTAAAATCAAAGCCACATTGTTTTAAAAGGGACACGGAAATAATGTTTCTCCTTAACTTAGGAGCATACAAAACATTTTTCAAAATTACTTCCAAACCACTTGGAAGCTTTAACATGTAGTCTCCTTGAGCTTGGACTTCAACTCTTGCTCCATTGCCCATAAAGAGACTAATGTCCCCTTTGTTGAGTTGCTTACTTCTTTTGAACCCCTGCAACAAATTGCAAATGTGAGTTCCACATCCGGTATCAAGTACCCATGTATTTGAAGAAATAACATTTAGTTCAACATATATAGTAAAGATAATACCTGAGGTATGCTCCGCATCCCTCTTATCTTTTAACGCTTTGAGATAGGTCGGACAATTTCTTTTCCAATGACCTATCTCTCCACACTCAAAGCATGGATCTTGCGTCGCAACCTTTTGCTTCTTTTCCTTCGGTTTGTAGGGCGTGATGGCTTTCCTCTTTCCCTTTCCTTGAACGTGGCCCTTGCCCTTAGCAACATTTGCTTTGGGGTTGGAGTTATGTCCCCTTTTGCCTTCATTGATAGTTAGAACGGGTAAAACTTTTTTACCCATTCCCGCTTCGGCCGTTCTTAGCATTGCGTGAAGCTCACCAATGCTTTTGTCCCATCCATTCATGTTATAATTCATGACAAAAGTTTCAAACCTTTTGGTCAATGAGTTGAGGATCAAATCCGTAGCCAACTCATTAGACACGGGACAATTCAACCTATTAAGCTTTTCAATGTAGCTTTTCATCTTTAGGACATAAGATGAGACGCTTTGGGTTTCCTCCATACGACATGCATGAAACGCTCGAACCGTTTCGAAACGTTCCGCTCTAGCTTGTTGAAGGAACATTTCCTTCAATTGAGTTATCATGTCGTATGCCCCATGATGCTCGAAATCCTTTTGGATTTCGGGAATCATAGTTGCTAACATGAGGCAAGAGGCTTGTACCGAATCTTTGGTGTAGTTAACCCAATCATTATAAGCCTCCTCATCTTCCACGTTAGGCTCGTCGGGAATGGGATCGTCTAAGACATATGATATCTCTTCTTGCTTGAGAACTATTCTCAAGTTGCGATACCAATCCATAAAGTTATTATGGTTTAGACGATCCTTTTCAAGGATGGTTCTTAAGGATAGGTTACGGGTGTTATGGGTAGAGGTGTTTGCATTGTTAGCGGCCATCTACAAAATTTAACAAAGTTCTATTTTAGTATTATAAACAATTTAATTATTAATACCCTTTTATTACAAATTTTAAAATAATAATTAAATTCTAGAATCCAACGATAAATCAAATTTCGGTTAGGTGACCTTTATCCCGTTATTTGATTTAACAAGGTAGTCAACCTTGACGATTGCAACCTTTTGCAACTTCTAGAGGTATGGGACCATTCGAAATCCTTATTTCGTGTTGGCATGTTTATCCCATCAACACCATTGGACCCCATGCTTAGGTGATCTTTATCACATGGTTTCCAATTCAAGTCGTCCTACTTGTAAAAACATGTAAGATTAACATATAAGTGGTTAGGTGACCTTTATCCCACAAATATGTTAATATTACCCTAAGTATATTAGTTGCTTAAAATGGTTAGGTGACCTATATCCCATTAAAAGTTTCCTAATACGTTAAGTGTTTATACAAAAGGATGGTGTTAGACTTGTTTCCTTGGTTATTATGAAAAAGGGATTTTAAGTTTTCCAATATTCTAGTTTGAAAAACATTATGCCATATCCTAACATGCATTTAGTAATATGGCGATTTTGAAAACCAATTTTCAAGGTTCAAGTTATAATAAAACCAATTTTATTATATGTGAGTAATCGCTTAGTTTTAATAAACCCATTTTATTAACTAATTGACGCGATATTACCAAATATATATAGAACCCGTTTTATGCTAGTTGTCGTTCCTATGTGACGGTTTGGATATCCTAATATCTATCAACCACACATTACATAAAGTAAAACAAACAACCAAGCATACATGCAAAATATAGTCATAACCGAGAACCGCTAAGTTTGACCATACTTGTTAGCCGAAACAAGTATAGGTCATAAGTCTCACCTAAGGGACAAAACATGACACAAGGATGGAATGTTGACTCCCACTTGATCTTGCATCCAAATGCTTCAAGTATCCTTTCCAAGTTGTTGTGTTCTTGTTGGGCTTGTAAATGGGCTCCAAACTTCCAAAAGTCTTCTTGGGCCCAAGAGTGAAATTTATGGGCCTAATGGGCTTGAATCCCATGATGGGCCGGTGAGGCCCAACAAGCCCAAAATTTGGTCCAAGTCCCAAATCCACCAATTCTTGCATCTTCAATTTTTACAAAATGTATCCTAATACATATTTTTCTAAAACAAAGAAAATGCAACTAATCTATTTATTACATACCAACTTATGAATAAATAAATTACACAAGCCTAAAATATGAATTATTACAACCATATTGAATAATAAATATAACCAACATACACATAACAACAATCAACACATCCAAGGTCTCGGTTTCGGTTATGACACATCCAAACATACCAAATGTTCTAAGCATGCAACCTAAGCAACCATTGCCCAAAAACATCAAAGGAATCGCCCCCCCCCCCCCAAGAGGCTACGGCCCAAACCCCCCCCCCAAAATTTTACAATTTTCAACATGCAAATGTTAATAATGGTTTCCTAAGATCTTTCCATGCATGTCAAGATCTTACAAAACCATGGGGTTAAATCCACCAAAATTTCGGACCCCTTTTTCACCCATGAAAAAACCCGAAATTTATGAACATGCAAGGAGCATAAGTCCTTGTAACCGGCTCTTGATGCCATTGTTGGGTTTTATACAAGTTTATCAAAGTTCAAGTTAACCATTTAACATGAAAAACGCAACGGAAGCTTATATCTTAAAACTTGTTAATGAACATACCATTATGTTAAAACTAAAACCCAAAGCCAAGGATCAATATTACAAGAACTAAAATGCTCACAAATATAAAATATACCTTCTTCTACCTTTAGAAGAACAAGTAAGTGGATGAAGATGATGATGTCTTTGAATGGCTAGCCTCCAAAGAAGAAAACCTCAAGCTTTTGATACCCCAAGCTTTTGCAACAACACCAAGTGATTGCTAGGATTTATGAACACTTGGTCAAGCTCAAAATTCACTCCCAAAACAGCCCCTATTTGGCCGTGAGTTTGGAGAGGGAAAAGAGAGAGAGAGTTTGATATTTTTGCACTTGGAAATTCAAAATTAAAAGCATGAATGCATGTCTTGGAGGATGGAGTAAATAATAAAGTGGTCAACCAACCAAGGAAGTTTTGATTGGACCAAAAACCACCACCCACATGGGGTGGCCGGTTTTGTTATTGTTATTATTATTATTTTTTTTTTGTTGTTTTGTTTTAACAATTAAAACTATCTCCTTTCATTTTATAAAACCATTTTATAAAATGTACATGTATTTACATAATTATTTAACCAATTAAATAATTAATTTATATAAACAAATTATCCAGATAATTTATTTAAATCCTCAAGTGTGTTTGTTTAGAAAACCAATTTTCTAAACGCGTAGTGTTCGGTATTCGTTTAAATGATCAAATCATTAAAGAATACATTTGGTGTTGTCTAGCTTGTTATTGGGTATGACCCGACTTGGATCAAACACAGTTAGCCACATTAGTATAAGTATGTGTCTCGGGCATACGTAATTCCAACAGTCCACACGCTGTTCGAAATTCTTCTCATTCTCGTAAAGTCCTTGTTTATCCAATTGGCCCTCTTTCAACGCCTCGCGTTGAGCGACTCGAATTAAATCTGAAAGGTTTGACTGGACTATTATCCCCAACGCTCGCACACGTAGTGGCTTGACTCGATCCTTTCTACTCAAGGCATCGGCTACAACGTTAGCCTTGCCGGGGTGATATCGTATGTCACAGTCATAGTCACTCAGCAACTCGACCCATCTTCGTTGCCTCATATTCAGTTCTTTCTGATCGAATATGTGTTGCAAACTTTTATGATCAGTGAATATGGTGCACTTTGTACCGTAGAGGTAGTGTCTCCAGATTTTAAGTGCAAAGATGACTGCTCCCAGTTCCAGGTCATGAGTAGTGTAGTTTTTCTCATGAACTTTTAACTGTCGAGACGCATAGGCTATGACCTTTTTATTTTGCATTAACACGCATCCTAACCCTCTACGGGATGCGTCACAATATACAACAAATCCATCGTCTCCGTCGGGGAGACTTAAGATTGGCGCTTGGCACAATCTTTGTTTTAGTGTTTGAAACGCCGTTTCCTGCTCTTCACCCCATTCATATTTCCGATCCTTTTGAGTCAGGAGGGTTAAAGGTTGGGCGATGCTGGAAAAGTTCTCTATAAATCGACGATAGTATCCAGCTAAGCCTAAGAATTGGCGGATTTCTTTCGGAGATTTAGGCGCTTGCCAATTCTTAATAGCTTCAACCTTACTCGGATCAACGTGTATTCCTTGGTGGTTTATAACATGACCGAGGAATTGCACCTCTTGTAACCAGAAGTTACACTTGGAGAATTTTGCATATAACTTCTCCTGATCCAGGAGCTCTAAAACTAACTTTAAGTGTTGCTCGTGCTCCTCTTTACTCTTCGAGTATATCAAAATATCGTCAATAAATACAATGACGAACTTGTCGAGATAGGGTTTACAGACTCGGTTCATGAGATCCATGAACACTGCTGGCGCATTTGTTAGCCCAAAAGGCATAACTAAAAATTCGTAGTGGCCGTAGCGAGTCCGAAACGCGGTTTTTGGGATATCCTCCTCTTGAATTCTAACTTGGTGGTATCCCGATCTAAGATCAATTTTTGAGAAATAGCTCGCACCTTGTAGTTGGTCGAACAAATCATCGATTCGGGGAAGAGGATATCTATTTTTGATGGTTAATTTGTTCAATTCCCTGTAGTCAATGCACATTCGAAGGCTTCCGTCCTTCTTTTTCACAAATAGTACAGGTGCACCCCACGGGGAATAACTGGGACGTATAAACCCCTTATCCAACAATTCCTGCAACTGGTTGGATAGTTCTTGCATCTCGGACGGTGCAAGTCTGTAAGGGGCCTTAGCAACAGGGCCAGCTTGTGGTAACAGATCGATTCTGAATTCGACCTGTCGGGTTGGCGGTAATCCAGGAAGTTCCTCTGGAAAAACTTGTGGAAATTCGCGCACCACGGGAATATCGTCCACCCGTTTTTCCTCAGAATCAGCGGCCGTCAGGCTCGCTAGATACGCCACACATCCCTGACGTATATATTTCAACACCTTGAGGTGGGATATAAATGGTATCATGGTGCCGGATTTTTCTCCCTGCACTAATACCTCCTCGTCATCCGACACCCGGATCTTGACGGTTTTCTTTTCACAGTTTATTTCTACCCTATTACGAGCCAACCAATCCATTCCCACTATCACGTCAAAACTACCCAATTCTACCGGTAACAAGTCAATCAGGAAGGATTGTTCGCTCAGAATAAAAGGGCAATTCCGAACAATCCGATTAACTATCATGGTTTTACCGTTAGCGACCTCTACGGTGTAGGGTTCTATGGTTTCACCAATAGGAAGGTTTGCTATCGAAAGGAACCTAACGGAGACAAAACTTCTATCGGCGCCTGTATCAAATAATACAGAAGCGTAATGATCAGAGACGAGGAAGGTACCTGTCACTACGCTGGGGTCCTGGCGCGCCTCGTTCGCTCCCATCACAAATGCCCGGCCTCGCGCCGGATTGGACGCCGATGGCTGACCCGCGAGTTGTCTCCCGTTTCCTCCCTGATTCAGTTTCGGGCAGTTCCTTTTGAAGTGATCCGTGCTGCCGCATTCGTAGCAAGCACGGCTAGTGGTCACCATCTGGTTTCCTTGCGGGTTCTGCTGTCGGGCTGGTTGAGTTCTAAATGGTTGCGCACGAATTGGTTGCGGTTGACGGTTCAGGTTGTTCAGATTTGTCTTACAATTTGGTGCGTAGTGTCCAACCCTGCCACACCGGTGGCACACCACCTCCTTGCACACGCCACTATGGTGGTAACCACATTTCCCGCATTTAGGAAACGTTCCCCTCTGCGGTTCTTGCCTTCCGCCCGAACTAGTCATGGCATAGCTCTGGGCAGCGGGCCTAGCTCGTTTGTTTTGCTGCTTCTCTCGGATCCTATTGTCATACGTACCTCGCTTTCCCCCGGCCGACTCTCCCGTCGCCTTTATCGATCCGCTCCTCAAGAAATCATACGTGACAATACCAGCCTGTGTCACTGCACCCTCATACGTCTGGTGCCCTCCCGCGTTAACTATGCTCCTCACTACTGGAGTAAGTCCCCAAATATAACGTTCCACCCTTTTTGACTTTGGGGTGACCAACCACGGCACTAATCGTGACAGTTCATTAAACCGGTTGGTATATCCCAAGTGGTCCGCCCCATGCATCTCTAGGTTCCACAACTCATGTTCCAGTTTCTGCAATTCATTCTTTGGGCAGAAATGTTTCAAAACAAGATCCTTAAGCTCTGCCCAGGTCATGCGGTTTGTCGCCGCCTGACCTCGAGTCTGTACTATGGTGTTCCACCATGTCAAGGCATGGTCTGTGAACGTACAAGTGGCGTACTTAACGACACAATCCTCGGGACAGTTGCTGATATTTACCACTGATTCTATTTTCTCTAACCATTTCACTAACCCATTCGGTCCTTCCGACCCGTTAAATTCTAAAGGCTTGCATAGCATAAAATCCTTGATTGAACAACCCCTGGATGGTCCAGTGCGGTTGGTCTCTACAGTAGGGATAGGGCCATTACTGTCGGTAGCGACCACCGTAGGCGGTGCGTCAGTACTCGGCATAGTGTTGTCATTCCTTGGAGGATTAGCGTTTTGTTCCCCGTCATTATTTATGGGCGTTTGATTGCTCGGAGGGGTTGGATTGGTCGAGTTATTAATACTGGCGGCGATGCGCGATACTATATCCGGTATCGCCGCCTCCAACTGTTGAGCAATCAAACGGCTCACATCTACTTCCGATATTTTCGTTGATCGTTTCGGTGCCATTCTACACAATCATCAAAGAAATATATATAATCAATACCATCTCAAAACATAAAACACAATACATATTTCATTCATTAGTAAACATTGATTCATATTACACAAACATCAGCTTACATACTTTCAGTCAACATTACATAACTAATTTTATTACAAGGTCCCTATGTCGGTATCATCTCGACATAACCCGTAAAGGGGTCAGTGCTTGAATGATACCCAAAAGTATCTATATTGATATGCCCTACAAGAGACCCACCCTAGGGGCCAGTGGTTGTATCATAACTAACCAAGATTCACTCCGTGTTAGTATCACCACTAACTACTTACACAGAGTATCAAAAAGAAAATGGTCCCTGACTAACCCCAACCAAACATAACTACTAAACACGGTGGTATGCCCACCACATCATCACTGCCACCATCGCCACCACTACTGCCACCACCCCCCGGAGCCACGCCTCCAACCGCTGAACCATCATTAGGGAGTACGAGCTCTCCCTGGTCAACCGGTCGATTGCATACTGGCAATCCAGTATGCGATCACCAAGGTACACTCGCCTCTGTACCCCCACGGTCAGGGCGGCTGAGTGCTCATTTACTTGCTCTGTGAGCACTCGTAGCCAGGCTACCGAATCCCGCTCCTGTCTGGGAAGGCCCCAGACAGGTAGAGCCATCGGCTCGGGCTGGGATGAGGACTCTCCCCGACGAGTAGCAGGTCGGGGTGGGGGAGAGGTCGGTGGGACACGCGGGATGCTGATCCGCGCCGTAAGGCGGGGACCAAATCCCGGAGGGACAGAGGTGGCCTGCGGTGCGAGGGGAGTAGGGGATCTGATGATCCGGGCCGGGGAGGACTGACTCGAGCTCCTGTGACTCGCCTCGCTAGGCTCGGAGTCGGATGACACGTGTAAGCTCCCGGAGTTTCCGGGGCTAACCTCCTCCGGATCCTCCTCTACAGATAAGCTATGCGGGCTTGACATTTTTACCTGCACACAAGTTAACAAACATATAGTCCCTTTCGTAGTGTAATTCATAATTAGATTAACACATACTTATTTATACAACTTTACCACATAATAATATTATCATATATTTACACATATGTTGCCAATTTTACCTATTTAAGTCCCCCGTGACTTCCCCTGAATTCCCTCGTGCAGACAAGTCTGTTATTATGTTCCGGACCATAATAACCCACTTGTCCATCCAAGTTCATCCCGATCTCGTCACAATATATTATTAGTTGATATTCAGATCCTATAATACTTGAGCTACTGGTTATATTTTAGGTATCTTTTTCAGACATCCTAATTCTTTATAACCAATGGCTCTGATACCAAGTTCTGTAACACCCCGTAACCGCAGCGGAAACGTACACGGGATGCAACAGACACATCTGATATCAACAGCATTGCTTATAAAGAAAATACCACTACATTAATTTATAACATATTACATTGTTGCGAGTTTCATTACTGTCTAGGTGTTACACACATATTTTACCGATAAGACATTAATAAATTCGTTACAAAACAAAGAGCAGCAAGCTTCCAACAGGTAGCACAGATAGTTAAGCAAACATCAATCAATCCAACTTGGGCATACCTAGAAAACATGTAAAGAAAACGGGTCAACTACGAATAGTTGGTGAGTTTCACTAATTTAAATAAACACTGACAAATCATTTTAATAATCATTTATTAACAATATAATCATGCTGGGAACTTTGTTACCCCAGAACATTTCCAATAACTTTCTGGGAACTATGTTACCCCAGAACAATAAATACCCCTGGGAACTATGTTACCCCAGAACAATAACAACCCCTGGGAACTATGTTACCCCAGAATAATAATAACCCCTGGGAACTATGTTACCCCAGAACAACAATAACCCCTGGGAACTATGTTACCCCAGAACAATAATAACCCCTGGGAACTATGTTACCCCAGAATAATAATAACCCCTGGGGACTATGTTACCCCAGAACAATAAATACCCCTGGGAACTATGTTACCCCAGAACAATAAATACCCCTGGGAACTATGTTACCCCAGAACAATAATAACCCCTGGGAACTATGTTACCCCAGAACAATAACACATTATAAACATTTTATATATTCTATGCATCAGCCCATATATATATAAATGTACAAGTATTTCCATACGATCGGTATGTACTTAAATACTTTAAATAAGACATGTTTTCCGCCCCGGGAAAATATAATTAAAACAATTCATTAAAAGGGGCTCGTGAAAACTCACCTTGTTGTGAGTTGGTGAGTAATATAAGGAACAGCTACGTGCCTGGATCTGTAATATAATATCTAGTCGTTACTATATAATTCCCATAACTTAAATACATAGCAATCGGTACATCTGGGAACATTGTTAACCCAGTACTGTACTCGATTCGGGGACAATGTTAACCCCGTGACACTTCTAAGGACTCAGATTGACATTGCTTAGAGTTTGACAGTCAATTTAGTTAAGGTGATGAAATTATAGCTCGGTTTGACACCCCGTTTGGCCGCGGGGCCCGTTTCCGGTATTTCGGTGCCGGAAACGGTAACATCGGGTAAAATTACCCAAATCATCCGAATTATTTTCGGATGATTTATTTTTACTTAATTTACTTAGATTTATGAAATAGTCTATTTTTAGGGTTTTCATGTACCAGTCAGCTCGCTTATGCGAACTTTGCCGGTTTACACGTTTTAAGCTTTAAAAAACTTGTTTTTATGTTCTTTTTAGCACCAATAATTACCCGATTAGTCTCGGGTCTTGAAATTTTGCACAAAACTTAATTTGACAGAAAGGAATTTTATAAAAATTTTCCAGATTTATTTTCTTATATTATATTTATTTATCTATTTTTAAATCTTATTAAAATACTAAATATATCAAAAATACCAAAACACTTTAGAAAAATCCCAAGTTTTTCTGGGATGATCTTTATCATCCTCATAACTTTCTGGAATTTTCCCAGATTTATTTTCCTACATTTACATTTATTTATCTATTTTTAAATCTTGTTAAAACACTAAATATATCAAAAATACCAAAACACTTTAGAAAAATCCCAAATTTTTCTGGGATGATCTTTATCATCCTCATAACTTTCTGGAATTTTCCCAGATTTATTTTCCTACATTTACATTTATTTATCTATTTTTAAATCTTGTTAAAACACTAAATATATCAAAAATACCAAAACACTTTAGAAAAATCCCAAATTTTTCTGGGATGATCTTTATCATCCTCATAACTCCCTGGAATTTTTCCAGAATTTAAAACTTATTTTTCAAGCCATTTTCACCCAAAACCGAGCTAGAAAGCCCTAGAACTCGTTTCACCGAAAAGCCTACTTAGACTTTTCCAACTGAGCTCAAATTTTGTGGGTGACTTTTATATGTTATAAAAAGCTTATCTTAAATTTTCCGGAATTTTTCATCATGTTTTGCTATTTTTCACTATTTTTGGCCAAAACCGAGCATTAAATTCACCAAATATTCATCTTTTATCCAAAAATTACCAAAAATTCACAGATCTCACATTTTCATGTGTAGATCATCTCTGTGAAATTTCGTGACCCGACTCTAAGCACACGTAAATCTGTCCATTTTTTCATAACACACGAAAACCGAACTATTTTGTGTTTTCTAGCTTTAGATCGCAAAGATCTCGGTTTCTAGCCTTTGCTAGCCGCTAGATACAACACTTACAAGCACATCAACACCACACCAAGCAAACTATACCAACAATCAAACCATTTCTTTCAAATTGTCGGTTTTTAAGTAAAAACAAAGGTTTTAACCGTAGAAATCCATTCCCGACTCTTTTTACTCATTTCTTGGACCAAGATCCCTTGTATAACTTGTATACATCTCTTGATCATACAAGAGTCGGTTTCATCTCGGATTTTCACCCATCTTTCACTTGGAAACTCATTTTAACAAGATTTTAACAGTAAAAATTCGTTATAAACTCTTTTAACTCATCACTTGGATCAAGATCCTTTGTATAACTTGTATACATCACTTGATCATGCGAGAATCGGTTTCAACTCGGGTTTTCACCCATTTTTACATTTGAAACCTCCTTTTCTCAAGATCATGAAGTTAGAAAACAAGATTCAAGCTTCAAAACATATGTTATACCTTGTGTTCTTGGTTGAAAATGAGGATCTTGAAGAACACTTGAATGTAGGAAAAGAGTTGAGAGAGTTTTTGATAATGAAAAAAAAAAAAAAATGAAGTGATATGGTAATGGTTAGGGCCGATCGGTCCTTGTAATGGGTGGGGGTGGGTCCCACAAATCCATTCTAAGCCACATATTCGGATTACACAATCCGGATAATGTTGTGGATAATCTGGTTCAGTTCGTTTCTCGTTTAAACTCGTAATTCGGCTTGAAACGAGCCTAAAATGGTTGTTTTTCGGGTTAAAATAAAATTTATATACAACTGATTTAAAAACTTTAAAAACTTAACCCATGACATTAAAACATCATATTATTAATAATTACGCATCTTTTTCGGCTTGATTGATCGTCTCTTGCTTGGTTTGGTGTTAAAGGTTTCGTTTAGCGTACCGACGTACCTTTAAATCGAAATCCTTTTTCTGTGCTATAATTCACCTATCCCGAAGCATTAATACTTCGTAAATATCACTAAACATTATATACATCGTCTATAATGTAATTCCCGATTCGTTCGGGTTTCAATAACCGATCAATGATTAATTGTAATCCCAATACGATTCACTATATAATTGAGTATGATTCATACTGTGAACCATATATATTCGTATCAATGTGTTATAACTCATATAATCAATATTAAATAACACGTAAATAGTATATTCCGGCTAGGGTATACCTGAATTTGCCGGAATCGTTACATATATATAGACATCCTAGGGTACGACTAAGAGGGGTTTTTTTTGGCACGCATACTGACAATCTTTGCAGACGAATATCAAAAGCCGCCATCACACAAAACCCTAAACATTCCATTCACTGTATCATTGACGTATCATTTAATATAGTGAATCTTTGTCTTTGAAATAGTCTTTACCGATTATCATTCATTGTTTTGTGTTTGATAATTCTCCACAAGCTTTCATTATCAATCATTGAATATCCTGATTCCGCCGAGATACTCAATCGGTCTTTGAGTAATTAAGTCGGTGTGTTCTCGTCAAACCTTTGTTAAGGTTGCACCCGAAAGTCGGTCCTGACAAAAGGTAATACTGAATATATATATAGACACACACACACATACGTGCTTATCTGGAACAAGGTGTAAGAATACGTGACGTACTGTAATGTCGATAACGATATATCTTAATATAATGAATATTATAATCAATTATATTCAATATTTATTCTTATTATAATTAAAATTAAATTTTAATAAAACTAATATTATATTTTATTATAATTAATATTAAATTTGGTCTAATTAATTAACCTCCCCTACACTAGTTAGCACTAGCAATAAATATTATTCTTATATCAAAACATTGTACAGGATATGGCAAGAAGCCATGACTACGTACCGGAAGAAGAACCGGTAATATCTATCGAGGAGGAGGACCCAGAAGAGGAACCAGAAGAGGACCCGGAGGAGGATGAAGAGGAAATAATTTGTAGAGAGCTACCCAGCAACGAGCCTGACTTGTCTAGCTATAGATGGGATAGTTACCCCACCCAAGTCACAACACAGAGGTCAAAACAAAGTTACCAGTCAGTATCGTTCACCTACTAGAGTAGCCCGATCACCTACTCCACCTGTCCATCTGTCCCTGACGACTTCAGTTACATGACGAGTCCGACAGACCGCTCGTATTAGGGTAATCCCTATTGACCCTACCTCAGTTCCATTTAGATCTACCTATCATCGGAGAGAGCCTTCAGGTCCTAGAATAGGTACTCCACCCTCCCGTTCGTTGAGTATACCTACCTCTAACCATGACCTCCCAAATGTAGAAAACAACTCTTGGATGGCTGCCCTGACCGACCGTGTGATAGACCACTAGATAGCCATAGGTAACATTAACCAGGGGAGGAGAGACATGACCCAGTGCTTATTAACTGACAAGACCGAGCCCCGGTGCGGTAGCGTGAATAATGGTCGTTATTAATGGTGGAGCTTGGATCTGAGCCAGGATCGAATCGTATTCACTCTTGAAAGGTGTTTTGAACGGATGAGTGGTGTTTGGGAGAGAGCCTGAATCGATTACAATGAACAATAGACTGGATGAACAAATATATGTAATCGAAACACAAATAAAGAAATGGTAGTATGAATTCATTAGTCAAAAGATTGTCATACAAAGCACTCATACATACACATATACATACAATAAAGATCTGCCACCTCCAGGAGAGCTCATCCTGGTGGCGGCAGCTCTCTCTAAGAGATAAAACCCTAGATCTCACACAATACACAATACACTCATGCTGGACAAATTAACAAATACATCTATTTATACTAGTCTAGCATGACCTGGTCTTTAAGCCATCCACTCTTGGTTGAGACCAAAAATATTAATTATTTTTCACCCATAATAATAATAATTCGATGCATCGGTCTAAAATATAAGTCCCAACAATCTCCCCCTTAGACCGATGCCATCAAATTTCTTCCATGATCACCTCAAAAACTCTTTGTCTTTCATTGAAATTCTCCCCCTCACGTTAAGCTTCTCCCGTTGTTCATTTTAGATCATTTCTCCTATATCACATTCAGATACATTTGTATGGGCATATGAATGAGGCTTTGAACTTCAAAGATCAACTTCAAGTAACAAGGTCATCACAAAAAGAAATAAACTCAATGTGATCATCAAATAATCTTCCATTCTTCAAATCTGTTTCTTCCCTTGTAAATCGTCTTCAAACCATTCCCTGAATCAAGATAGCGTTCAAGTCAACCATAACCCGTTCTTGATTGTCAAGTGACTGTTTTCATAGGAGGTTAAACTCTAATGATCATCCGTTCACCATGTTACTAGTGATGATTCTATCCTCTCAACCGTACTAGGAAATCTGAAAACTCACAAACATTGAAACATCTCTAAAGAATCTTGGATTATCGATCTTGATCTTTCCTTAACTTGAGTCTTTTCACTTGATTTGAAGCAAGCAATTTGCAATGAACTTCAAGAATTTTTACTCCCCCAATTTCGTTGCAATTGTCTTTGGAAATTGTGTCTTCAAATCAAGTATGGGTGAAACAACCTTGACCATCCATATCAAGATTGTTGATTCTGTAATAAACAAAGATAAACAAAACATTATGTTGGTTGACACTCATAAGTGATTAAATCCGTAAGCTTGGTCAACACTTGTTCTTGTAAAGCTCTTTGATGAAGTTTGTGAAAAATTGATAAGGCTTTGATTTCCTTTTGCTTGTTGATGATTGGATAAATTTTACCAAAATACCCCTTGTATATATCTTCCGTAAAGGTCAGCTTGGTCAAATGGTCAACGACACCAAATATCTCAAGTGTAATTCATTTACGAGCATGGATTCAGTCCACGAGCACACATAAGTCAAAGTACCGTCACAAACATACTCAGTTTTTACACAAGCATGCTTGAAAACACTTGTGTTTTTTTTTCTTTCATTGAGCATGCTGGGGAGCTTGCTCGAGGGCTTGCTCGAAAACACTTGTGTTTTTCTTTCATCGAGCATGCTGGAGAGCTTGCTCGAGGGTTTGCTCAAAACCTTGCTCGAAGCCTTGCTCGAGAAAACACTTGTATTTTTCTGTCATTACTCGAGCATGCTTGTCTTTACTCGAGCATGCTCGAGACCTTGCTCGAAAATACTTAGTCTTGTTCTATCTGCCATCGAGTATGCTCGAGACCTTGCTCAAAAATACTTAGTCTTTTTCTGTCTTTTCTAGATCATGCTCAAAAGCAAAATGTGCTAGAAAACACTTGTATTTTTTTTTTCACTTTTCATGGGCATGCTCAGGAGCCAAAGCGTGCTCGAAGAAGGTTTGCTCAAGTAGAACAAAGTGTGATCGACACCAAAAGATATATTGTTGAGATAAACAAGGATGTGCTCAGGGTTCATGTGCTCGAATCCAAACTTTATATGCTCGACTTTGCATGCTCGAGCAATCGATAAGCTACCTTTAGAGTAAACATATCGATGCTCGAACAGCAGAATCATTCCGTTGTGCTCGAAAGTCTTCATGAAAGTTCAGGACTTGTCCACTGTGCTCAAGCAATAGATAAGATACCTTTCGGGTAGACATATCAATGCTCGAACAGCTGAAACATTTCCTTGTGCTCGTAATACTTCATGACAGTCTTGTCCATTATGCACGAGCAATAGATAAGATACCTTTCGGGTACACATATCGATGCTCGAACAACAGACCTTTCTTCTGCATCATCAATCAATGATTTTCCAATACAGAACCTGCTTGAATATTCCCTCTGCATTTTCCATCTGCTGCTACAAACAATGATTAGATTGCTCCTAGTACCTGTTCATTCTTGACTTTTACATATCAGATTGTACCAGCAGCAATGTTCTTCAATATTCCCTTCACTGTTCAGGCAGCAGACTCATATCAGAAACAATTATGAGCACATAAAACCCTAATTTTCATATCAAGAACCAAGCTTCTATAATTGAAATTAATCGTTGTAGTTATATCCCAGTCATCTCGATATCAACCATCTATTTTCAATCTATCAACAGCCGTTACAGATCTGAAAATCATCTTCAATAACAGTTTTGCCCCAAAACGAGCTAAAAACACTGTTACATCAGATCTGGACCGATATGACCAAATAAACATTAAATTGATGTTGAATCTCCGAACGAGTCATCAACCCAAACATCAATCCACATAAATTTTACACAAATCATCAAATAATTTCAAAACCCTAAAAATTTTTCAACAAACCTCATCGATTTAACGTCCATGGTGGATTCAAGAGCGACGTGAATCTGATTCAGCGGATAGTCTGAACGATTCGGCAACCCTGCTTTGATACCAACTGACAAGACCCGAGCCCCGGTGCGGAAGCGTGAATAATGGTCGTTATTAACGGTGGAGCTTGGATCTGAGCTAGGATCGAATCGTATTCACCCTTGAAAGGTGTTTTGGACAGATGAGTGGTGTTTGGGAGAGAGCCTGAATCAATTACAAAGAACGATAGACTGGATGAACAAATATATGTAATCGAAACACAAATAAAGAAGTGGTAGTATGATTTCATTAGTTAAAAGATTGTCATACAGAGCACTCATACAAACACACATACATACAATAAAGATCAGCCACCTCCAGGAGAGCTCATCCTGGTGGCGGCGGCTCTCTCTAAGAGATAAAACACTAGATGTCACACAATAAACAATACACTCATGCTGGACAAATTAACAAATACATCTATTTATACTAGTCTAGCATGACTTGGTCTTTAAGCCATCCACCCTTGGTTGAGGCCAAAAATATTAATTGTTTTTCACCCATAATAATAATAATTCGATGCATCGGTCTAAAATATAAGTCCCAACATTAACTTTACAACAGATAGTACTGAACTTGCAACAGTCAGATGCTTACCACCGCTGGTGTTTGGATAGGGTGACAGTCCGACTGTGGAGCTGTTACTGGGTGATTACAGTGTTATTATTTTTATGTTTTTGGTTAGTCCATCGTTTGTATGGATAGATGTAGGATGTTACGAATCTGTGTACATGGTTTTTTGACGCTCCATGTATGTACATAGTAGTATGCCATGCTGACATGGAGCATGATTTTATGTATTATTACAAGCACTGACCCTTACAGGGTTAAGTCTAGCAGTCACCTAGTGACAGATTTTGATATATACATGCAAGCGCTGGCCTTTATCAGGCTAAGTCTTTGTACCTTTTGTTATCAATGTATAGAACAGTTTATGAAATACAGTGTGTTATTTGATTTATTTGTACGATCTTTTTGTGATTGTTGTTACAATGTGTCATATACTAGAAATTAGTATTGATTGGCTTATATTTGATTATCATTATAGAATGGCCCCAAAGAAGGAAACCTCTATGACTGAAGCGGAAATAGCCGAGATGATTGCTAGGCAAATGCAGGCAGTGATCCCACTTATTGTAACACAAGTAACTTCCGATGTAAATGCCAATATTCAAACAAACCAATAACCAATCAATAATTCTCCCCCAACAAACACTGAAAATGTCACAAATAAAATTCCCCAACCTAATACAAATACTACTCCCGATGCAAACAATCCCCCACCAGAAACAAACACTATCAACAATAATGACACCCTGTAAATACGAACACCGTGTGTAACATCCAACTTTTGTTAAATAATAAATAACGGAAAGTTTTGTTATTAACTGTGTGTTGTTAAATTAGTCGTGTGTTAAGTGTTTGGATAGGGATTGGGTTTGGTAAAGGAAGTGGGTGGTGGGGTCCATAGCCCTCTATTTAAGGTCATCCCCTCCCCCATCCTTTCACCATTTTCTTCCCACAACACATACACACACACTCCCTAGAACACACACATACTCTCTCTCAAGAACCGAATCCGAATCCGGGCGAAAGTAAGGAAGATCTTGGCATTCAAGTGTCTTCAAACAACAAGAACACGTCCAGATCCTCGAGTTGTCCAGATCCAAACCGAACCCAAAGCCAAAGTGAGTTTTGGCCAACAAGGTTAAGTTTTGTGGGTGATTTCGACATGCAAATCGATATCTTAGTATATCGGGTTGTAAGATGTAAGAAAAACAAAAACTTGGTGAGTTATAACCTCACGAGTATGTTATGGGACAAAAAGGTGACGTCTGGACTATGAGAAACACGGGTATATAAAGTTGGTGCAACCCAAAACCCATAAAAGAGTAGAATCGGGTCCTAAGGAGGAAACAAGGAGAAAAATGGCTTTAAAATGGTAAAAAAAACGACGAAAGGCAGGAATTTCGCATCGCACAGCCATGCGAAGCGAAACCAATAATTTCGCATCGCACAGCCCTGCGAAGCAAAACCAATAATTTCGCATCGCACAGCCATGCGAAGCGAAGCCAATATTTTCGCATCGCACAGTCGTGCGAAGCGAAATTCCATGCAAAGCGAAATTCCATGCGAAGCGAAATTCTTCCATGCAAAATTTCATGAAATTCATTTACTAATGCATTTTTGTTAAAGGACTGTTAGTGAAATTCTTCCATGCGAAATTTCATGAAATTCAACCCCAGCAAGGGGCTCTGCCCCGTGGACCCTGCTAGGGGTTGCCGCCCCTAGACCCCGCTACCAGGGGTGTGCCCCCGGACCCCCGTTAGTTGAGGGTTTCATTAATTTAGATGTAAGAAATAGTAGTAATGGTTAATTGACTCGCATAATGTATTGTACAGTTAGCCGTGCACAGCTAAGGAAGGGCATTACCATTAACGGCGAGAGAAATCGTCTCCAGGTGAGTTCTAGCACCATTTCTCTTTGAGATGGTTTTGGGGCTGTGCGCATACTTGTAAGAATAGTAACATATATACTTATGTGCTTCACGAATGATTAATGCAAGAATGAAAGAAAGATATATGTATCTATGTGATTAACACAAATGATTAATGTAAGAAAGAGGTTAGAACTTGTATATGTTAGTTGTTTAACTTAACATGTTTGTAAGAATCTAGAAGGAATGTGAAGTAAGAGTCAGGGTGGCAGGCCCTTCTAATACCTAGGCAAGTATAGAGTGACCGACTCTACAATATTGGTGCAAGAATTCGGTTGGCAGACCCTTGTAATATCTGTGCAAGAATGTATGTATAGTTTTATGTTTGTAAGAATGTGTAAGAATAATGTAAGAGTAGTACAAATAATATTTCTATGTAAATGAAAGAATGTGTAAGAATAATCCTGTTAAACTAGAACTCACTCAGCGTAGCTGACCTTAGTATGCATGCAGGCAAATAAGCTTGAGACAGCTGGCGTGAAGAGGGACACATGGCAGGGACTGGAGAGACTGGCATCTTGGAATAGAAGTGTTATGAATTGTGATGTTATGTTAAGACAATTCAACTTTGTTTGAGTCAAGAATTGTTGTTTTTGTAATATGATGGTGAATGTTTAATTATTCTGCGAAAGTTTTAATTAACTCTGATTTTAGAACTGTGTTTATGAGTAAATCCAATGCCAAAGTAGGGTTACCAGGAGCGGGGCCTTACACCGTGGGAAACAATATCCTCCACCGAACCAGAACAAGAACAATAACAACCCTAATCCCCCTCGGAGAGATTATTCAATTAAAAACTTCTTGGCCTGTAAACCGATTGACTTCGAAGGCACCAAAGGGCCAAACAGGTTGATTAAATGGATCGAGAAGACTGAATCTGTCCTTAATATTAGCAATTGTCCACCGGAAAGCATAGTCAAGTATGCTGCTTCTACGTTTACTGATCACGCCCTGATGTGGTGGAACACTATGGTACAAATAAAAGGGTAAGATACGGTTAATCGCATAACCTGGGCTGAACTTAAAACATTGATGCTGGAACATTTCTACCCAAAGAATGAAATATAAAGGTTAGAACATGAACTCTGGAGTCTAGAAATGAAAGGAGTGGATCTTCTGGGATATACGAACCGCTTCAACAAACTAGCTCGTTTAGTAGCCTGGTTAGTAACTCCTGAAGATAAACGCATTGAACGTTATATTTGGGGTTTAGCCCTAGAAGTGAGGATTTTGGTGAACTCTGTGGGTCACACGTCATTTGAAAATGTCGTGACTCAGGCCGGCATTGTGACTTTTGATTTGTTAAGAAGTGGTGTATTGAGAATGGCCGGGGAATCATCGTGTATGAAACGAACCGACTATGGGACGAGATCACATGGAGAGCAATCCAGCAAACGTGCACGCCACGACAATGAGAAATTATGCTACAACCAGTTCAGATACGAAAAAAGACATGTACAAGGGACCCTTACCAACGTGTGATAAATGTAATTACCATCATGTGGGAGAACGCAGACTGCTGGTATGCCAGAAATGTGGTAGAACTAGGCATTATGCCCCAAACTACAGAGCAGGTCCAGAAGTTGTGAACCGACCAACCCAAGCAACGCAACCTCGTTGTCTTCAACCACCTAGACCTCAACCAATCCGTCAACAACCTATCCAACAAACCCCAGCCACAACAACCTTCTGTACCTGCTATGAGTGTGGCAGTACAGAACATTTTAAAAGGAACTGCCCCAAACTGAATCCAAGAGCAATTACTAGACCGAATCAAGCATCGACTTCGAATGCGCCTCGAGGACGCGCGTTTGTCGTTGGGTCAGGAGAAGCACGACAAGACCCGAACCTGGTGACAGATACATTTATAGTCTCTGATCAATATGCTTCTGTATTATTTGACACGGGTGCCGATAGAAGTTTTGTTTCCACTAGCTTTTTATCCCTGGGGAATATGCCAGTTAGCGAACTAACAAATCCCTATACTATAGAACTCACTAACAGTAACTCTATTACTGTCAACCAGATAGTCCAAAACTGTTCCATTATTCTAAAAACCACTCAATCCTTATTGACCTACTCCCAGTAGAATTAGAAAGTTTCGATGTTATTGTTGGCATGGACTAGTTAACCAAGTATACAGCTGAGATTGTGTGTAATGACAGGACAATTAAAATTCCCCTTTCGGATGGTGAAATGATTGTGGTACAAAGAGAGAAGTCCGGTTCGATGTTACCTCTCGTGTCTCATCTCAAAGTGTTGAAGTGTTTACGCCAAGGGTGTATGGCATTTTTGGCAAATGTGACCGTAAAGAACCCTTATGAGAAGCACATAAAAGATATCCCCATGGTACGTGAATACCCTGATGTATTTCCTGACGATTTACCTGGATTACCACCGAACCGACAGGTTGAATTCCGTATTGACCTAATCCCAGGATCAGCCCCTATTGCTAAGGCACCTTATCGATTGGCACCCTCTGAAATGCAAGAATTATCCAACCAGTTACAAGAATTGTTAGATAGGGGTTTCATACGTCCTAGCTATTCTCCTTGGGTAGTACAGTGTTCGTGAAAAAGAAAGATGGAAGTTTAGGATTTGCATTGATTACCAGGAATTAAACAAAGTAACCATCAAAAACTGATACCCTCTTCCGCATAGAGACGATTTATTTGACCAACTTCAAGGTGCAAATTATTTCTCAAAAATCGACCTCCGATCCGGTTACCATCAAGTTAAAATCCAAGAGGAAGATGTGTCTAAAACGGAGTTTCGAACTCACTACGGCCACTATGAAATTCCTAGTTATGCCTTTCGGACTAACTAATGCACCCGCGGTTTTTATGGACCTCATGAACCGAGTTTGTAAACCGTTCCTCGACAAATTCGTTATCGTGTTTATAGATGACATTCTGATATATTCGAAAACCAAGGAGGAACACGAGAAGTATTTACGAACTATCTTAGAGTTGTTGAGGCAGGAGAAGCTGTATGCCAAATTATCAAAATGCGAATTCTGGCTACAAGAGGTACAATATTTAGGGCACGTTGTTAATCGGCACGGAATCCATGTAGACCCGAGTAAAATTAAAGCAATTAAAAATTGGAAAGCCCTAACGTCACCAAAAGAGATCCGCTAATTTTTGGGACTAGCTGGGTATTACCGGCGCTTTATTGCTAACTTTTCCAGCATAGCCCAACCTTTAACCCTTTTGACCCAAAAAGATCGTGCTCGTGATTGGGGAGAAGAACAAGAAGCGGCTTAACAATTGCTAAAACAGAAACAATGCCAAGCCCCAATACTGAGTCTCCTAGAGGGAACTGATGACCTGGTAGTTTATTGTGACGCGTCCCGGAAAGGGTTAGGATGCGTACTTATGCAAAGAAACAAGGTCACAGTGTATACTTCTCGACAATTAAAGGTGCACGAGATGAATTATACTACTCATGATTTGGAACTGGGGCGCGGTTATCTTTGCACTTAAGATATGGAGGCACTATATGTAATGCACAAAATGCACAGTATACACCGACCACAAAATCTTACAGCACATTTTCAACCAGAAAGAGCTGAACATGAGGAAGAGAAGATAGGTAGAATTGTTGAATGATTATGATTGTGAAATTCGATACCATCCGGGCAAGGCTAATATAGTAGCAGATGCCTTGAGTAGAAAAGACGAAAATCAAACCACTAAGGGTCCGAGCACTTGGAATGATTGTCCAAACTAGCCTTACCGAACAAATCCGTATTGCCCAAAATTGTCACACCCCGTTAAGCGATTTACGGAAGCGTAAAACGGAAATGCAACAGATACAACTGGTATCAAATACATTGTTCATAAAGTAACATTACTAACTAATTTACAATATATTGCATCGTTCTAATCTCTTTTACAAACTAGGTGATACAATCAAATCGGTTCTTTAATTACTTTACTTCTAACTCAAATGCCCACGACATCAATCATCAGTCAGACACGTAACACACAGGAAATTACTTCTCATATCTGAATACCTGAAAAGCATGTTAAAACAGGTCAACTACGAATAGTTGGTGAGTTTCATAAGTTTAACGAAATCAGTTCTGCGTACCACACAGTCATAGTTTGTATGTACGCGCGTATGTAAAAATATGTATTTACGTTTGTATAAATATGTATAGCCATATCCTTGTGTGCATATGCACACATGTAAGTTTATAATATGAATTCGAAATTTCGGTAAAATCGTGATTGTTTGTTCGTACTACCTGTTTCCAATTTCGGTGTTTAACCAACCACTGTGGACCCCCTTCCTCCCACAACGGTTCCACATAAACTCAACCACTGTAACCCCCCTTCCGCCCACAACGGTTCCGCGTTAACATCAACCACTATGGTCCCCCTTCCACCCACAATGATTCCACGTAAACTCAAACATTATATAGAGTACACGCAAATAATTAGTATATTCTACACATAGTATTTCCTGCGGCTAATCACATAGCATGTATATAGACACATATACACATATAGTATTTATCACGTATCACCAAATACTGTGGCTCCCCATCCGCCCACAATACGCATAATCACATTATTTTCTTAACATTCATGTCATATCAAGTTAGTTCGTTTAATAAGTTGCAGCAGAACTTGGCTCAGAGGCCATACTCAACTTTAGTTTATAAGTTGCAGCAGAACTTGGCTCATAGGCCATATGTACAAAACACCTTTAGACTTCTCCAAATGATCTCAAAATTCATATGTGATCAAAATACATTATATCTGAGTTCCCAGAAAAATTTCATAATTTTTGGAGCATTTTAACTATTTTTCCCCATTAAACATCCCAATTCGGTAATAAATTCGCCAAATATTCTCGGATGGTCGAAAAATTACCAAATTTGAACAGGGACTCAATGACATGGTCCCTGATGTCCCTGCAAAATTTCAAGGCCTAATAATATGCACATCACAACTTTAACCTAAACAGCCCGTAATCGAGTAAATCGGTATTACCTATGCGGTTTTGGTTCGTTTTCGCTCTCTTAATCCAATTTTCGGGTTCTTATACTTCTATATAAGCTAGGTACAGGTCCTGTATCACAAACCAAGCAGGTTTCATCAATAGAACAGCACTTTAACTTAGGGTTTCGGCTAGTGCACAAAAACTAACTTTTGAACCGTAAAAACGTCGTTTCAACCCTTTAATCCGTGTTTATGGCCAAAAAAACTATCAAAACAGGTTCATTACCATGTGTATGATCAAAACATGTTTATGGACCATTTCTAGGATGTTTACATGGTTAGGAATGATTTTTAGCAATTAAACCATGTTTATAGGATATTAAACTTGATTAAACATGTGTAAAAGTTGCTTAAATAAGTTACTTACCTTTGGGTTTGGTGTTTTTGGTGTAAGAACAGCAGGGAAGAAGTTAACTTTCTAGAAAATTTTGGACACAAAATATCTAGATTATTATATATATATATTAATTAACTAATAATAATATTAAAGTTTTTTTTTCAAATTTGGCGGGCTGGGCTTGTTGGGCCCCCTTTTTGGGCCCATTTGGCCCACTTTTCTTGATTTACGTGCCCGAACGTGAAATGCTGAGTCCAAATATATTTCGGGTTCGGTTTTTGGCGACAAAAATATATCGGGTGCGACAAACGGAGCGAAAACGAGCGTTTTTCGGCTATTTTTGTGTAAATTTATAAAAATATACTATATGTTTGTAAAAATCAAAAATATTTTCACGGATCGCTTAAAAAATTTCAAATAAGTGTTTGGTAAGTCTTTTTCGGCTTAACGGATGATACAATGCTTGGTTTGTAACTATCTTTCGCGTTTAAATCTATAGCGGGTAGTTAAACGAGCATGTTTTCGTTTAACTTGTTTGCTATCATACTAAGACCATATTACTAATATTTTAGCTTATATTACATGTATAACACTTATATATGCCCCCCCGGGATATCTGGGTCATAACCCCACCCGTTCGGTTAATCGTTCGATTGTTACGCAAAAAGCGTTTATTTGCTTAATCGATAAATACGTACTGAGGTGTACCTTGTTTTGGCTCAAATACCACATTCTCCCCCCGTTAGAAAATTTCGTCCCCGAAATTTGATAAGTCAATTACGCCCCTTTAGGGAGAAAGTTTATAATTATATGTTACGGATTTCATTCTTCTGTTTCCTAACACAATCGATTCCCCGTTGTGGATACTCCCCAAACTTATTCAATGAGATTTTATTGAGTCATCAGTGTTTGATTTTCCCCGTTCAACATTTTCTCAGGTTCTTTTACAGAGTTTAGTTGTATACAAGATTTCACGTGGTACTAATTTCATCCTATTGGTAAGGCACTCGTTCTGATTCGATATATATAAAACATTGGGAATGAGGTCATTTTGTTTAATACGTTTTGGGATTAACCTTCGAAGCAATTTTGTACAGTTTCATATATTTTCAAGTTAACTCGTCGGTTGCATTAACTCAACTAACACCTTTCAAGAATCGTCACCTTCTCACATTCATCGGTATAGTACTCTGGTTAGCCTCAAGCGACTTTCAGTTTGTTTTCGATATTACGAGCTTTATCTATGGTTTCCGGAATCGATTCAGGTTTTGTAATTTGGGGGTCACCAATTTTCAATTGAATAAGGTAGCGAGTTACATTCTTGCTCGTATAATATCTATATCTGTGTATCGGGGATTAAAATTACTGGTCTCACTTTCCTCTAATGTTTGATTATTAATTGTCTGTTAGAAGATTAAAGACCGTATTCGTGTCGATTAGGGATCTAAGTTTCATACATAATTTACTAAGGATAAGATTTTGTTAAGGAGCGTTTTTTTTTCAGTTGGGTAGTTGTTACAAATCAGAAGAAGGTATTTGGAGTGGATTAGTCAGGGAAATATCATTCAGCTTGAATTGCTTTCTCGGGATGTTTAAGGAACACGTGTTAAGGGTTCCATTTTAGTTTGTTTCCCACTTCCAATGGGGTATCTCGAATTGTTGTAGCATCTCCGAGGATCTTTAGTATTCCCCCAGAACTTATAATAGTGCACACTTTACAACACATGAGCCTATGATTCCTTCATAGCTTTCGCTTGCATCTTTATACTAGTACTCAGTTTATCCAAACATCTGGCCTGACTTTTCCTTGTTCATCACTTGGTTATTAAGGCTATAAAAGTTTAAAGTTCAAGTTTCGGTTACGGATAGTATAGTTTTCCTCATCCGTGTTTCGTCATTGGGGTACTTGGTTTTGTTCCATGTACGGGATCACTTCTTTATCTAGAAGAGGCAGTATAACAGTTCTATTTCTATATATAACCTTCATTTGAACTCAATTAACTAGTCCATACTGACTATTACACAATGACTCCTCACTTCCACCGGGAGTGCATCGATAGGGAATAGCTAGTTATTTAGGTTAAGAGGGTAGTTTTTCGAGTAATATGGTTAGTATTTATAGTCTTACTTTTGGTGATTTCTATAGTATAGAGAATTGTTATTTTACTAGACGGTATATTTTCCAAGGTAATAACTTGTAAGAACGAAACGTCTATCTGTGTCCGTAATAAATAAACTAAAGTATATTAGGCATTACTAAGAACGTACCTGTCATTACATTTGTTCTATCCGGTTTATTCACAATACGTGACCCCTAGTCGAGTTGAACGTCAATGACTGTCCTTGCCTTTGTCTTTCCATCGCAATTGGGTTCAATCTAAGGCAGTCTTTCTTGATGTTCTTCATACTACCACACTCATAACAGGCATTACGGTTTATTATGGGTTGGTTTTGGTAGACTGGTTGTTGTCGTGTTGGTTGCGGTTGGGGTAGTTGTGAGTCCTGGAGTTGGGTTGGTGGATTTATAGTATTCATAACGGTTCTACAATTTCGGGCATAGTGTCCCACCTTCTCACATTTTTGACACACATTGGTCCGACATTCACCAACATGATGATAACCACATTTTCCACATCTAGTCAAAGGCCCGTTATACTTATCTTGCTTCACATCGGAACTGATCATAGCGTAATTTTGTATTACAGGGCGCACACATTTATTTTGTTGTCTTTTTTGTATTCCCGCTCCATAATTGGATCGTTTTGTACCAGATGATTCCCCGGGCATTCTTAACGCACCATATCTAATCAAATCAGAACTTACAATGCCAGCTTGTAACACGGCATTTTCGAAAGTTACAGGGCCAGTTGAATTAAGCAAACTCCTGACTTCGGGGGCTAAACCCCAAATGTAGCGTTCAGTACGTTTAGATTCTGGAGTAACTAACCATGGGACTAGACGAGCCAGTTCGTTAAAGCGATGGGTATACTCCAAGTGATCTGCACCCTTTATTTCTAGATTCCAAAGTTCTTGCTCTAATTTCTGAATTTCATTTATCGGACAAAAGTGTTTTATCATAAGATTTTTAAGTTATGTCCAAGACATACGATTGTTTGCCTCTTGTCCTCGAATTTGCACAACAGTATTCCACCACATTAGCGCGTGGTCTACAAATGTAGAAGTAGCAAATTTGACAATACAATCTGGTGGACAGTTAGTGATATTAATGATGGATTCAGTCTTTTCGATCCACTTTACCAGTCCATTTGGTCCATCAGTACCGCTAAATTCCATAGGTTTACATAGCATGAAGTTCTTAAGTTGATATCCGTGTTGCGGGGGATTTTGATTGTTACAACTATTGTTCAAGTTCGGTGGGAGATTATCATTATTGAAAGTAATATTGGTATTCAACGGGGGAGTATTAGTTGTGATAATATCAGTATTTATCGGGGGAGCATTTGTGGTTGTATTAGTATTTGTCGGGGGATTAGTATTTACGGCCGCGTTAGCGTTCGGCACTTGATTTGTATTCATAGTTGTATGGATATCAGCAGCGAATTGTGCTGCTATTGTCGGAAGTACTGTTTTTAGTTGTCAAGCGATCATCTCGGCTATATCTGCCTCAGACAACGTGTTTACTTTCTTCGGGGCCATTCTATAACAATAACCGGTTATCCCACAATTAACAAAATTCACATACGCTAATGATCACAAAAGGAATTACAATAAAAAGTAATCAGGTATTTCAATTAACACGTATATATCACACGGGTTTGTTCTCGAGTTTGAATACTAAGGATAGTACGTAAAATTGGCCTAACAACAGCCAAAGTTTGCATATATATTAAAAGTTGTTATCTCATGACAAGAAATTTTAACCCAATAGGGGTCAATGTTTGTATTAAAAATGCCCAAATCATCCTCCATATTAGCATAGCGCACCACCATATGCTTGTATGGAGTATTAGAAGCTATAAACGACAATACCGTACTATCCTTATCTATCAAAGCACGCGTTATAACAATTATAAATAGTTCACAACTTATACGAAAATTGTTCCTATATGATCCAATTATTGGGAAGCTGTTTTTGTTTGGTCTCTCCCGTAGGTAGATATTTGCTCGTTACGAGTTTAATCAGTACGTTATAATGGAAATGCACGTGTATATTCCACCTGACTTCTGAATGTTTGTTAACTATAATCGTAAAATATATTCTTTCGCCAGGTCATTCAGTTTTCGTAGGCATGTCGGACTTAATAAAAGTAGTAGTTTACTGGTTGGAGGTAAGTAGGTTCCATTCTAGTCGGGGCACGTCATCATTTCGTGATTATGGGGTTTTCATTTTATAATAATCGATTGAAACCGCGTAATATAGGAGAGGTTGAAGGTTGTCGAACATAGATTATTCGAAGAGTTTGCTAGTTAAGGAGATTCATCAGAATTCGTTATACTGGTGATATGTAAAGGAAATTATTATTATTAATATTTCTTTTTGAAATATCATTAATACATTATATGTACTGGTAGTCACGGTCTGTTTATAGAATTAGGGACTCAATAAAGTAGTTATTATATTTATAATTCAATAAGTTAGATTCATCACTAAGTATTTCCCCCAGGGATGGTGTTTGTTTTTCAAACAACAAAAATCGAAGGATGACCAGAAAATAGTTTAGTTTAGTGTCAAAGAAACGAGTATATAAAATAAAGGTTAGATCCATGCTGAGAGGTATTATATGTATATATATATATATTCTTGAAATCATTGACTATATAACACACCTCCCATGGTTCTTTCCCGGGCCTTGCATATTAAGTTCCTTAGTGGTTTCGTCATATCACCAGATTTAGTTTGAACTCGGTTAAGCGTTCTCGTATTCTCGTTTACAGGCAACATCGGTTCCTTAGTTGTCATAAGGCTACCCGATCTCGATATCCTTTGGTGTAATAGTTAGTCATAAAATAGCATTTTCCGATAGCTTTAATCAGAGGAGAAGATATTATTAATTAGGGTAAAAATAAAATATTTTATTTGTTATGTATACATATAATATTAATTGTAATAAAATATAATATTAATTTTAGTAAAATATAATTTTAATTAATATAGGGATTAGTATTGATCATAACCGGTTATAATGTTCGTTTCGATAAGATTCCATAATATCGGTAGTACCGTATATACACGTATCCCTATACCTCGTTTCAGATAAGCAAGTATGCATCTTATATATATACTCATCATCACCTTTATACACGTATGTTGCCATTTTACCTATTAGTATGTTCCGCGACTTCTTCCCGAATTCCCTCGTACAAGCAAGTCTGTTATTACGTTCCGGACCATAATAACTCACTTGCCCTACGAGTTCATCCCGGCATCCATCAATATCTATCGTTACTCATTATTAAGTTTCCCAGTGATAATCGAGCCTACGGTTATATTATAGGTATCCTAAGAGATAACCTAATCCCTTATAACCAATGGCTCTGATACCAACTTCTGTCACACCCCGTTAAGCGATTTGCGGAAGCGTAAAACGGAAATGCAACAGATACAACTGGTATCAAATACATAGTTCATAAAGTAACATTACTAACTAATTTACAATATATTGCATCGTTCTAATCTCTTTTACAAACTAGGTGATACAATCAAACCGGTTCTTCAATTACTTTACTTGTAACTCAAATGCCCACGACATCAATCATCAGTCAGACACGTAACACACAGGAAATTACTTCTCATATCTGAATACCTGAAAAGCATGTTAAAACAAGTCAACTACGAATAGTTGGTGAGTTTCATAAGTTTAACGAAATCAGTTCTGCGTACCACACAGTCATAGTTTGTATGTACGCGCGTATGTAAAAATATGTATTTACGTTTGTATAAATATGTATAGCCATATCCTTGTGTGCATATGCACACATGTAAGTTTATAATATGAATTCGAAATTTCGGTAAAATCGTGATTGTTTGTTCGTACTACCTGTTTCCAATTTCGGTGTTTAACCAACCACTGTGGACCCCCTTCCTCCCACAACGGTTCCACATAAACTCAACCACTGTAACCCCCCTTCCGCCCACAACGGTTCCGCGTTAACATCAACCACTGTGGTCCCCCTTCCACCCACAATGATTCCACGTAAACTCAAACATTATATAGTGTACACGCAAATAATTAGTATATTCTACACATAGTATTTCCTGCGGCTAATCACATAGCATGTATATAGACACATATACACATATAGTATTTATCACGTATCACCAAATACTGTGGCTCCCCATCCGCCCACAATACGCATAATCACATTATTTTCTTAACATTCATGTCATATCAAGTTAGTTCGTTTAATAAGTTGCAGCAGAACTTGACTCATAGGCCATACTCAACTTTAGTTTATAAGTTGCAGCAGAACTTGGCTCATAGGCCATACTCAACTTTAGTTTATAAGTTGCAGCAGAACTTGGCTCATAGGCCATACTCAACTTTAGTTTAGTAAGTTGCAGCATAACTTGGCTCATAGGCCATACTCAACTTTAGTTTAGTACTATTGTGGCCCCCCTTCAGCCCACAATAGCCCCATGGTCATTACAGACCACGTTATTCACCAATGGCCATTACAGACCACGTTATTCACCAATGACCATTACAGACCACGTTATTTCCTTAACCTGTTGTGTTTAGCATTATATAGCGTATTTGTATAAACAGGTTGTCACGTATGATTTCATTATGTTTTGGCATTCGTAGTGTTTATGTTTAATATATCAATCACGATAATAATCACCTTTCCTCAGCACGTAGTTTATTATTATGTTTGTAAGAATTTTTCATATATGAAGGTTCAGGTATTTTTCGTTCTGAACCGTTTTCAGATAGATAATGCATATGAACATGCTTTTCACCCCAAAATATTGTAAACAGTTTGAAAAGAGGGGTCATGAAACTCACGGTTTTGTAGGCACTCAGTGCGAGATCAGAACGGGGTTCGTTTCCCTTGCTATCACTTAGTCCCTATAGTCCATATTATAATAGTATTAATATTTTAATATTATTATAATATCGGTACTAAACTAGACTGTATAACTAATTTGGGTATAACTGGAACGCCCAGAAAGTGACAATAGGCTTAGGTTGTGATGTTGTTCAATGTCTAATACTTAAAACCGAACTTGGCTAAGATTCCCGTTTTCCCAGCTGGGCCAAGTTGTTTGTTTACGCGTTCAGAAAACAGTTATGGGGAAATAAGCTTGGGTAAATGTATTGGTTAATAAAATGATTAAGTTATAAAGAAGGATCACATACTGGGGTACCGGATTAGCCTCGGGGCCAGTTTCCGTTTATTCAGTTTGATTTAAGAAGAAACGCGCACAATCTATCCGGATTGTCCAGGTTTCTCATAGAAAAGTTCGTTTTTACTTAATTAATCAAAAAATATGATTTTTGATCACTCTTGGTGTTTTGATATTCCCACAAGTTCGTTAGTCGCGAACTTGCCGGTTTTTATAAAAACTGAATTTGTTTAATCTTCAAATTAGCATAATTAATTAACCGTTAATCATTAAATTATGAAAATTTAGCCACTTATCAATTAAAATATGTAGATTTTTATAAAAATATTTCTGGAATTATTTACTGATTTATTAATTTTATAAAAATTCATTTTATCAGCTATATTTCGCCTGAAAATTGTCCGTTTATCCCAAACAATTTCCAAAAATTCCAAAAAAATTCCTGAATACTCAAATCATGTCCCAAAACAACCTGTGTTAATTCCAGAATGTTAAAAGCTTTTTCAATATTCTTTTCGGCCCAAATTCGGCTATAAAAATTCGCACGAACGCATATGTACAAAACACCTTTAGACTTCTCCAAATAATCTCAAAATTCATATGTGATCAAAATACATCATATCTGAGTTCCCAGAAAAATTTCATAATTTTTGGAGCATTTTAACTATTTTTCCCCATTAAATGTCCCAATTCGGTAATAAATTCGCCAAATATTCTCGGATGGTCGAAAAATTACCAAATTTGAACAGGGACTCAATGACATGGTCCTATGTGCCTGCAAAATTTCAAGGCCTAATAATACGCACATCACAACCTTAACCTAAACAGCCCGTAATCGAGTAAATCGGTATTACCTTTGCGGTTTTGGTTCGTTTTCGCTATCTTAATCCAATTTTCGGGTTGTTGTGCTTCTATATAATCTAGGTACAGGTCCTGTATCACAAACCAAGCAGGTTTCATCAATTGAACAGCCCTTTAAGTTAGGGTTTCGGCTAGTGCACAAAACGAACTTTTGAACCGTGTAAACGCCGTTTCAACCCTTTAATCCGTGTTTATGGCCAAAAAAACTATCAAAACAGGTTCCTTACCATGTGTATGATCAAAACATGTTTATGGACCATTTCTAGGATGTTTACATGGTTAGGAATGATTTTTAGCAATTAAACCATGTTTATAGGATATTAAACTTGATTAAACATGTGTAAAAGTTGCTTAAATAAGTTACTTACCTTAGGGTTTGGTGTTTTTGGTGTAAGAACAGCAAGGAAGAAGTTAACTTTCTAGAAAATTTTGGACACAAAATATCTAGATTATTATATATATATTAATTAACTAATAATAATATTAAAGTTTTTTATTTTTTCAAATTTGGCGGGCTAGGCTTGTTGGGCCCCCTTTTTGGGCCCATTTGTCCCACTTTTTTTGATTTACGTGCCCGAACGTGAAATTCCGAGTCCAAATTTATTTCGGGTTCGGTTTTTGGCGACAAAAATATATCGGGTGCGACAAACGGAGCGAAAACGAGCGTTTTTCGGCTATTTTTGTGTAAATATATAAAAACATACTATATATTTGTAAAAATAAAAAATATTTTCACAGATCGCTTAAAACAATTCAAATAAGTGTTTGGTAAGTCTTTTTCGGCTTAACGGATGATACAATGCTTGGTTTGTAACTATCATTCGCGTTTAAATCTACAGCGGGTAGTTAAACGAGCATGTTTTCGTTTAACTTGTTTGCTATCAAACTAAGACCATATTACTAATATTTTAGCTTATATTACATGTATAACACTTATAGATGGCCCCCCCGGGATATCTGGGTCATAACCCGACCCGTTCGGTTAATCGTTGGTTTGTTACGCAAAAAGCATTTATTTGCTTAATCGATAAATACGTACTGAGGTGTACCTTGTTTTGGCTCAAATGTCACAAAAAATGAAGTCCTAGAATACTTAGAAAATGAATATTTGCATGGGAATGGTCAAAACTTTAAAGAAAGAACCAACGAAATTTTATACTTCAAAAACAGAGTTTGGATTCCCACTCCTAACAAATTGCAGGACTTAATCATGGACGAAGCCCATAAGTCCAAGTATTCCATTCACCCAGGTACAGATAAGATGTACAAAGACTTGAAGGAATATTATTGGTGGCCAGGTATGAAGAAGGATATAACCACGTATGTTGGTAAATGCCTGACTTGTTGAGAGAGCATATAAGGATCTAGATCTTGTGATTACATCGATGTTCATGTTGATTCGTTATACAACTTGGCTAGATAAACGTTAGTAGGTGTAGTGTGTGTGTTGAGATGGCAGTTGGACAAAGTAACGAGAAGATTCAAGGATAAATCAGAACTGTTACTTTAAAATGGATTACAGGGGGTTTATATAGACGATGACCCTTATTCATTAAGATAAGCTTAACGAATAAACACGCTTATTCGTTAATACTTTAAATTATAGCGAATGGCCCTCATTCGTTATCTCCTTCCTTAAACAAGGTTAACGAATGAGCTTACATTTAGATGAATGTGTTACATTCGTTACGGGGTAACGAATGTAACTTACAATTGAGCGAATGGCATGTTTACCATATTTACATTATAACCCCTATACTCTTAACCTACTACATTAAAGTCCTGATAAAGATCGAGACGGACAAAATATGCATCAACATCATCTCTGGAACATCTTGGTCTTCCAGTCAACACAACTGTGAATCTTGTATGCGTAACAGACTCTACAACCTTCTAAAATTGCATAGGAAGCTCGTAGTCGCATACGTTAGCAAACCTGATCTGACTTGTAAATAACGCATCATTGTCAGACTCAGATAAGTTAACCAGCCACATCGGATCAATAACACGTATCGTCTTCGTGTTTGAACCATGTCCGAATACAATAACCGCTTCACCTATATGATTGTCGTAGTACCAATAATTAAACGAGGTGAACAGACTCTGAGGAAAGATCTTCATTGGAGCCCTCTTCATCGTCTTTGGTGGCTTCACTTGCAATATCATCTTCCTCCAACCCGTGCGTGTATCAATCTCATCTATATACTTATGAGTCGGCACCTGTGGCTTGAAGAACTTGAAACCGAAACGGGTTTCATGTAATAACTGCTTATAGAACCACCCAGCCCACTGATCGTTCCCACGATTCACGAACGGTCTGTTTGCTAGTGTTCTCACATCCCATCTGGGCATAGATAAGATATCGTGTGGGCGCTTAAAGTAATAAATACCGTGTTCCCGTTTCACGATATATACCTTAAGATCTGAATCATACTGCCATGCCACCAAATCACCTCTTACATCTTTAGCTGGCTTGTACTTCTTCATTTGGTATGCAGATGCTCGAGCTCTTTCCACTTTGACTTCTTCTCGTTCATGATAACGAAAAGTCTCGATCATCTGGTTCATCTTTGCAACATTATGTTCAAACATACCATCCAAAGCACGTTTACGCTTTCTCTCAGTAACAGAGATGTGACTTGTTCCAGTAGCTTTAAATTTATCTTTCTCTTCTTGCAAATGACATTCTGCTGCATCAAAATGCTCAGTAGTGAAAAACGGAATACCTGAGTCGTTGTTGTTGTCGGTGTAGAACTCAGGGTACTCCTCAGCAGTTACGTCTTCAACCTCTACCTCTTCAAAATCAGGCACATTCCTGCGTGGAATGCCTGTATTAGTACTTTCCTCTATTTCAATATCCACATCTACACTCTTTCACAACACATCCACCTCTTCTTCATTTAGATTCAAAAGCAAGGCAATTTGTTCTTTTGTTAATGAATGATCAACAAATTCACCTTCTTCGATCTCATCCACATTCACCATACTATACACAACTCCATCCTTCCCCGCAAATAATATCATATTTGCTGGAATGACATCAATTGGTTTAGCTCTCGTGTAATCCTTGTACGGTACTATCTGTAGCTGATTATCTCCAGATCCACCAGCACTCGCATCAGTCTTATTTCCTGCCGACGGTGTGGAACTTCCGCCCGGTTGCTGATCTACCCCACCACCTATACCATCTTGATCATCTTTATTGTTCTTTAACTTCTTTAACTCATCTTCTTTACATGTCAACTGATGAATGATCTCATCCTGTTTATCCAATCTCTCCCCCTGAGCAGCAATAAGGGCTCGAAGTTCCCTGATTTCAGGTTGAGTGAACTGAATATGACGCAACAAATTTCGTTGTGCTAACTCATGGGCCGCTCTATCAGCTTGCATTTGAGTCTGTTGAAGGTGCAACAGATTCATCATATGAAACCATTGAGTCTGAAGATTCAAGCCGAAGAAATTTGGATGAACTGGTTGCAACGGACCCTGAGGACGAGTAAATGTCATAAACGAATGCTCAGGTCTCGGCAACTGTGTCGGTGTAACAGGAGTAGCAGGCTGCGGTGTAGGCATACTTGCTAAAACCGTCTAAAGAATATCACCAAACACAGGATCTGGTCGTGTAGTTGTCATCAAGGTCATAGACGGAGGTACCGGAGACACTAGCATATGAATCGGTGTCGGTGACCTTGGAATCTGTTGAGGTGCAGGAGAAGTAGGAATACAATCTGAAATAGATACCAGAGGAGTAGAACTAACAAACGGTTGACTAGGAATCTCAATTCCTGATCCACGTTGAACCCGTTGCTTCTTTACCTTATCACTCTTCTCTACCATCGGTTATTTTCCTTTACGTTTACGTTTCTGCTCATAACTTAAAGTAGCTTGTGGTCCTGGACCACCATCACCACCATCATCTCCACCATCATTTCCACCATCACCACCTTCACGTTTTGAGTCGAAGTCATCATGAATCCAACGATCATCAGGCGGTGCAACATAATCAATATTCACCAAATGACCAATCAAACGTTTAAACTTTGGTCGATCTGCAAGACTCCGACCTCTATAAGATCTCAAACGTCTCATTGTCTCTTCATTCATGTGGTCAAGCTTCATAACGTCATCTTGATCTTTATCCAAATCCGGCACCAGATCATTGATTATCATTTGCAAAAATCGAGGATACATTAAAAACATATGACGGCTCGAACTTTCAGAAACCAATTCTGAGAAATTGAATGGTTTATTCAAAACAAGAGCAACAAAGGCGGACTGAAGCATTACTCGGCACTCTTCAAATCCACCCTTGCGTCCACCGAGACAGTGAATCAATACTTGAAGCAAATACTTGTATTGTTCACACAAGTTTGCTTTATTATACATAGATCTTCCCAAATCCCCATTATACTTTACATGTCCAAATAATCCACGTATCAACTCCCTATCAAACTCGCACCTGTCATCGATCGTATCACGAAATCCCAACGAATCTCAGATTACCCCAACATCAATCACTACTCGTTTATTCTGAATCACTGCCTCAATTTGATTTTCTGTCTCATTGAATCTCCTTTATCCAACATCAATCACTACTCGTTTATTCTGAATCACTACTCGTTTATCCAGAATTCTCTGATTATCGTCTGATAAACCACCGTACAAGTCGAAATAGCCTTGTAAATTCTTGAGCGTATCTGAAAGCTAATCATACCCCCGAATATCGGAGAATCTTCAAAATTCGGCTCAAGATAAGCACAGATGCTGTGACTTTTGTTCCACGACAGCATCACCGGAGCTTGTTTAGGTACTGGATTATCTACGGGTTTTGGCTCGGGAACAGGATTTTGAATATTCTCGTCAGCCATATCTGTTTAATCAAACAATCATTAGTAAAAATTCCAAAAATATAATACTGATTAACAAATATCTATCTTATTCGTTAAGATGATTTAAATGAATAAGACATTCGTTAAACATTATCTATCCTTCATTCGTTACACATAACGAATCACACTCATACGTTAAAGATAACGAATTGGATTTATATTAACGAATCACTCCTGATTCGTTATCCTATACGGTAACAGTAGAACACCTTATTCGTTACTTCTAATGAATCAAATAGTCATTCGTTACCAGAATTAACAAATCAGACCATCATTCATTAAAACAATAACGAATCAGAATTCATTAATCACTTTGACTAACAATAATCAAGTTTTACACTTAATTTTGACTAATTGTAGTCAAAGACGACAATGAACATTTAAAAACCAATTGATCTTCTAAATTATTCATCAATTAATCATAATAAAGATGATCGAAAATCGTTTTAATACACTCAACACTGATCATCTATCCTAACATTGATTCGATTATTAGGTTTGTAAGATGTTAAACAGTTTAATGAACATGCAATAAACACTATAATCCGTTATCCCGTAAAGATCCGATGAACCTCCAAACAAAGTATATCAATGGAATCGCCCCTACTTGTAGAATACAAATTTGTTAATCAATTGCAATTTTGAGCAGGTATAGGATTTTTAGAAGATTTTGCAAGAGTTTAGCTAGGAAGATGAAGGAATAAGAACAGGCGAATGAGATCCCATTCGTCTCTCCTTGGGATTATAAACCCTTAGATTTCACACTTCTCGAGGTCATTCGTTCAAATTTTGAACTAACGAATGGCCTCATTCGTTAAATTAAGATCCTGATTCTTCAAGAGTTTTGAACGAATAAGAATTCATTCATTAAAAAATTTAACGAATATACTTTATTTGTTAATGTGTCTAACGAATGTAAGTATCATTCGTTAAAATCTTAACGAATGTTACATTAAATCCATTCCATTCGTTAATATTACACGAATGTCTTCCATTCGTTATGCACAACGGAAGCGAATGAAGATATAACGAATAAGAAACTTATTCATTATGTTTAAATAACGAATGGCTTTACATTCGTTAAACCATTTTAACGAATCACCATTTTCCTTAGCGAATGAGAATCAATCTCATTAAGGGATTAAATATTCATTAAAACCAATTAGAGTTTTAACAATGAATTAAATAATCAATTAAAAACAATTTAGGTTTTAATCGCATACATTAAAATACCGGATCAACCTCTGATCGGTAATGTTTAACTTAAACGGATGCTTACGTTAAAATCACAACTGATACCAGTTGTAAGTTACATTAAGCAAGATTAACCTAAAATTTTGGGGATCAATATTTTTCTATTTCTTTTGAATTATTTGCTAGCTTGGTAAATCGAAACTCAAGCAGAAATGAAAAAGAAATAAAATCTTTTTGGATTTTCGAAAATTTTCAATTAAAAAATGACAAACAAGAATATAAAACTATACTAATAAAGCAATACATGTTTTTGTGAGTTGAGCAGGGAATCATATTGACAAAAATGTCACTAAGTAACACTTCAATTTCGATGATTATTATACACGTAACCTAACGATGATTGCAGATATAATTGTCCTCTTAAACTTTTCACAGACTTGTCGGAAACTTTACGATATGCTTTAATTTGGTTCAATTACGCACAAAACCATATGTGGACCCCATCAATCAGATATAACAATTCTATCTCTTATACAGTGAATATCACATGTACGTTTTTCTTCGATTTTCCAAATTTTGATTAACTGTGACTCATGCAAAAATAATAAAAGGAAAATAAAGCAGAATGTCAAAATTTTCCCTTAAGATCGGTATTACTACACGCAGATAAGGTTCCATTTTAACAAAATAAAAAGATAAAAATAAGTAGAAGTTGCATAAAATCTTAACTCTCAATTCGGATAATCCCGTATTATCGCGCGGAGAAAGTCCAAGATTTTCTAGGAAACACCAAGAAAATAAAGCAGAATACTCAAATATTAACCCTCAGGTCGGATAATCTTATCGCGCAGGAGAGGATCCAATATTTGAATAAAAATAAAAAAAAATAAAGTTGAATTTCTTTGCAAAATAAAATAAAAACAAAGCAGAATTTTCTTCAAAAATGAAAGCATATACACACAGTAATCATTTTGATTTTTGATTTTTCTTTAAATCAGATATAGTATTAATCTTTCAAGATGTAATTCCACTAGGTTCGGCATTCATTATCTTTATATCTTATCAGTTCCTATATAGTCTGTCAAGCCTATCTTAGCTCATATTGCTGGCCTTACGGTAAATTTTTAATCCAGTTTATTCATGTACTAGATCAATCCCGTCAATGTATTATCATTTTCCCTTTATGCTTCAAAACTCATTTTGAAGAGCATTTTTCAATGTTTTTAAAATTTTTCAATATTTGAATGTTTTTGGAGTTTTTTTTTAAATTTCTCTGTACAAACTGAAAACACAATATTTTTGGTTTTTATATTTTCTCCCCCTAAAAACGACAAAAATCGAAACAAAACAAGAAATAAAATGATTTAACCAAGCTTTTGAATATCTTTTAAAGTTTTTAAACCATTTATACCCAGCAGATATTGAAAACGTGTTTTGTCAAATGCTTTGGTATAAAGATCAGCCTTTTGAAAATCCATGTGAATTTTATCAATTGATATTAGTTTCTTTTCAAAACAATCACGTATGAAGTGATAACGGATTTCAATGTGTTTGGTTTTTGAATGGTGAACCGGATTTTTGGTGATTGATATTGCAGCAAAATTATCAATATAAATGGGAGTAGTAAGAAATTTCAAACCATAATCCGATAAGTGTTGCTGGATCCAGAGAACCTGTGAGCAGCAACTCGAGGCCGCCACATACTCCGCTTCGGCTGTAGAAGTTGAGACCGTCGTCTACTTCTTACACTGCCAGGAAACAAGCCGGTTTCCTAAATATTGACATCCCGCTGTTGTAGACTTGAAATTTATTTTGCATCCTCCATAGTCCGAATCGGTAAACGCGGTGAGATCGAAATTATCGTCTTTGGAATACCATAACCCGATGTCTGGATTTCCACTCAGATAATATAATATGCACTTTACTGCCGCCAGGTGAGTCACTCGGTGACTCGATTGGTACCTAGCACACAAACAAACATCAAACATAAATATCAGGTCGCGATGCAGTTAGATACATGAGAGATCCGATCAAAGCACGATACAGGGTTGGATCAACGGTTTCCTCCAATTCATCTGGTGATAAATTGTGACCCACTGGAAGAGGTGTCAAAGGAATTTTGCCGTCAGATATCTTGAATCGGCTCAAGACATCGTTCACATATTTTGTCTGATGGATAAAGATCCCGAAATCAGACTGGTGACTTGCAATCCGAAGAAAAAGTTCATCTCTCCCATCGAGCTCATCTCGAATTTAGTTTGCATCGTCTTTTCAAAATCTTTAAACAAGCTGTCGTTCGTCGAACCAAAAATTATGTCGTCCACATAGATTTGGACGAGGAGCAAATCATCACCCACATTCTTATAAAATAATGTACAATCCACAGTCCCTCTCATGAATCCACTCTCTAGCAGATGGTCAGCCAACGTGCTGTACCAAGCTCTCGAGGCCTGGTGTAAACCATAAAGAGCTTTGTTTAATCAGTAAACACGCTCTGAAAAGTCTGGATCCTCGAAACCTGGAGGCTGCTTCACATACACTTCCTCATGAATAGCTCCGTTCAAGAACGCCGATTTCACATCCGTTTGATAAACCTTAAAATTTTTATAGGCTGCATAAGCATGAGAGATACGTATAGCCTCCAGTCGTGCAACCGGAGCATATACTTCGGTGTAATCTATGCCTTCTTGTTGATTATAACCAAATACGACCAATCGTGCCTTGTTTCTCATGATTACCCCGCGGTTGTCCTTTTTGCACTTAAAGACCCATTTAGTTGGAATCGCCTTTTTCACGCGATCGGGTTTATCAATTAAGTCCCATACACCCAGTCGTATGAACTGTTGCAGCTCCTTCTGCATAGCTTCAACCCAAGACAGTTCCTTGAGTGCCATTGCGACACTTGTTGGTTCTATCTGTGATAGGAAGAAAGTGTATTGTGCAATACTGAGGATACCAGAAGAGTGCAAATCCGCATAAGCACAAACTATCGAATCCTCGGTAGGAGATACGTTACAATCAACTTGATCATCACATACATTAGCTAATTGGTGTCTTGTTCGAACCACATCGTTCACATCACCAATTATCTGTTCCTGTGGATGACTCGAATGAATCCTTAAGGAAGGATTGACAGGGACAGATATGTTATCACCTAAATTGGTGATATTATCCTCTGTTGTGTCTAAAGAGACAGTCGGTGATTCATCAACAATTTGAATTGGCTCATTTGTTTCTGGAGCTTCATCCAAGGGTACTGACGATGAATCCACGAAATCAGCATCATCAGAAGATTCAGAAACTTCATTAGACGTTTCTGATACATTAGGAGAGTCATTCACATCAACCGAAGAAGACCTTGACATCGGAAGACATTATTCTTCCAGATAAGATCTAATAAGATCTTCATGTACTTCTTCAACCACTGACATGTAAGACCCCGAATCCCAGGAATCCTACAGTTGGTAATCAAATCCACAATTTCACAAAAATTTAAAACCAAACAAATCTTTGTATTTAAAACCAGTTCAGAGTGAATAACAGCGGAAAAAGTTTAAGTATTAAAAGTCCCAAACACGGGTACAGGTGTCCAAAATCAAATGTAAATAAAATATTTGTTTTATTGAACTCCTCAACCAGAAATGTCTTCAACCTCCCGAGTAGCATCCATCACGTCCAAGAGGTAGCATCCACTTCTTAACCTGAAAGTCAATCTAACATACACACAAAGTTAGCTAGGGCTTAGTGAGTTCAAGTTTTCATAAACGACATTCATTAAACCATTTAAAATTCCTTGAGTATGGAATGTAGGGGGAAATCATGAGTCCATAAAATCATAAATAGCTTTCCTTAACCAAATCATAAGTATATAAAACATTAAACATCTTTTCACGTAGCACGGGCCTCCTCACCCGGGGTCTTCCCCGAGTAATATATTTGACCCAGCCGCGATTTAACAAAACTGTTAAAATCATGCAACACGAGCCTCCTCACCCCGGGTCATCCCCAAGTAATATATTTGACTCGGTCACAGTTTACTAAAACAAAATCACGCAACACGAGCCTCCTCACCCCGGGTCATCCCCAAGTAATATATTTGACTTGGTCACGGTTTAACATACCAAACACGTGATACGGGCCTCCTCACCCCGGGTCTTCCCCAAGTAATATATTTGACCCGACCACGGTTTATAGAACGGCGGGCCTCCTCACCCCGGGTCTTCCCCATGTAATACATTTGACCCGCCGGGTCATAAACATGCAACACGGGCCTCCTCACCCCGGGTCCTCCCCGAGTAATATATTTGACCCGGTCACAGTTTACCATCACATACACACATACAAACATCTAATTCAAACATCCAACCAAACCATATCATCACATTCAATCCATAAATAATGGATAATCTAGAAATTAATACTAGGCCTAATAGTATCCTCGAGCCTAGACCATGAATAATATTTGTAACCTTAAGGAATATAAGACCATAAACGAGTCTAAAATATCCTAAGGCATAGAAAATAATTCAAACATAGCTTTCAAAATGCACAATCACGAATAAGACCATGTAATACCATCCAATAGTTTAAGCGATTAAAATCGGGTAAAATTTGTAATAGGGTGTGTATGCTAGCCCAAAACGTAAAAAGATTAAAAAGAGCATCATGAACTCACCTGAATCAATCGAACACCTGCAACGAGCTAAGAAATCCCTAAGTGCACAATCACAAGCAAGGGCCTGTAAATTATACACAACGCGTTACTAAACTAGACTGTAAGAACACTCTTGCCTAATGGGCCGTTCAAGCCCAACACTCTGGCCCAAGACCCAACAACTTGGCCCAAGGCCCAACCACTTGGCCCAAGGCCCAACAACTTGGCCCAAGGCCCAACACTTGGCTGGGCCTTGGCCCAACACTTGGCCCAAGGCCCAACAACTTGGCCCAAGGCCCAATACTTGGGCCCAAGGCCCTATAACTTGGCCCAAAACTTTACTTCAGCCCCTAAAACCTTTCAACTAACCAAAACCACCCTACGATTATGGCGGGGGCTAACCATGATGCACAACTCACCCATAGGTAATCAAATCAAGTCGAATACGCGCGTAATCAACCTTAAAACCGTTTGTTAAACGAATCAGCCCCAAATGGACCAAATTCCCATTTCAATCTTTTCATTCATCATAAATATATCACCCAAGTTGATAGGGTTGACGGTTCCTTTTTACAACTCTTAATTTAACATTTAAACGAAAATTCGCGCACCGCCGACTCGATTGACCAAGCACCAACCAAAACAGCCCCGAGCCTCAAAAAATAATTTTCCTACAGCCCTTAAACCCACCCACCCCCCCCCCCCCCCCCCGAGGCTGTACAAACTAATTCGGCCGGTCATCCGATTGTTTAACGCATCAAACTCAACAATTGCCAATCCTACACCCGATAAACCCTAGTTTTCGAACTAAAATCGATTAACTGACCTAAACATCTCCATTAGCCATGGAATTTTAGTATGATGTAAGTGACATACCAAGTAAGATTTTGGTGAAGAAAAACCCAAATCAAAACAGCCCCGGAATTTCTCAATTGGACAGCCACCCTACAAGCCTACAACAAGTCGTTTAACGATCAATACGCGATGTATACGGATGGTTTAAGGTGTAAAATACTAGAGGGGACATGAGACTAACCTTGAATTGAAGTTTGGCACTTGGAATTGGTTTCAAAAAAAGAAAAACGAGCCCCTAAGAGCTGCTCTCTAGTCCGATCGGCCAAGTGAAGAGGGGGCTAGGGTTTTTTTATTATAATATAAAATATTACACTCTAGTCCCTTGAGTTGGAAAAATGTAGCAAGTTGGATGAAAAGTTTAATGAGAAACGTTTACGAGGGTGGGCAGGAGCTCTCAGAAGAAAGTCGGGTCAAGCCCGAAGGTGTACGTAACACTACAAGGCTAAATCTTTTATCGGAAATTTACGGACGTTACATGACGTAAGCAAATTAAATAAACCATCATAATCGAACATCCAGTCGGGACCTGTACCAGTTGGCGGAGTAGTATAACTTTGGCAATCAACGTGATACCATTCTTCCACACACCCCAAAGAGATATTGAAGATTCGGTTCTTAGGAGAATTGTATCCCAAAAAGTAACCTTCAAACGCTTTTTCATCAAACTTTCCAGCACCTCTCTTTAACACAGTACACGGACACCCGAATGGTTCCAAATACTTTAAGTTCGGTTTACGATTGTTCAGAAGCTCGTAACTAGTCTTCTTGAACTTCTTTACTGTTAGTACGCGATTTAGAGTATAACATGTTGTGTTTACCGCTTCGTTCCAGAATTGAAGGGGTAGCTTTGAATCTGCGAGCATCGTTCTTGCCACTTCAATCAACGTGCGATTCTTTCTTTCAGATACACCATTTTGTTGAGGAACATAAGATGCACTGAATTCTCGATGAATACCTTTCTGTATACAGAAGAAATCCAATACATTATTCTTAAATTCAGTTCCATTGTCACTGTGAATTCGTCTCACTTTTGATTTGTAAAGTGATCTTAGTAATCAGATTCTGAATTAAGATAGGTGTCTGATCTTTCGTCCCATAAATAGCACCCATGAGTAACGTGAGAAATCATCAGTCACTACCAAGCAGTACAAATCTCCAGCAATAGTAGCACGATTCACTGGACCAAAGAGATCCATATGAAGTCGTTCTAATGGAGTAACAATCGTGTTAGGTGACTTTCTTGGATGTGATTTCTTCTTTCCTTTCCCCTTCTTGCACGCAACGCAATGATCATTGATCTTGAAATTTTTAAGGGATACACCATCCACCAACTCATTTGAAATAAGAAAATCCATCTTGCGTATGTGAATGAGTCCCATGCGTCGATGCCAAAGGATAGATTACTTTTCGGTAGCTTTAGACATGAAGCATGTAGTTGAGGGTGAAACATTGACATCGTAACTCATATCCAGTACATAAATATCATTCGATCGTGGTGATCTCATGACAACCATATCTTCAGGAATCGTATATCCCGGTTGAAGGATAACACATCCCTTGTCTGTGAAAATGGTGGTAAACTTTTTATCGCATATCTAAGAAACACTTAGTAAATTGTGATCCACCTTCTCACTATAATTTACTTTTTCAAACGTTACTTTGCTGTTTGATACTTCTCCTTCTTTCGTAATCATTCCCCCATTGTTACCAGTAAACGCAACATAACCTCCTTGAATGTCCTTCACATTATTCAGAAGATCTAGGTTGCCAGTAATATGCCTAGAACATCCACTATCCAAAATCCATTTGTGAGTAGACCCGGACCTGGATGAACTCTACACAAACAAGGAAATGATTAGTTCAAAAAGGCAGCCCAAGCCTCAGTCTTGGGCTCTCCCTTTGATACTTTCGAAGAAAAGGTTAATGTAACACTAGTATTCGGGACTTGAAAATATGTGATTGGTTTCTTGTTTTTCTTCTTTAAGTACCCGTCACGAATAATTCCCGAATCAGTGTTTAAACAAATTGGTTGAGCACGGTCAACACATTTGTTTGGTACATTAAATGACTCAATCCTAACAACTTTTCTTGGATTGACATCAGAATACATTATAACACTCTCGTCAATTTGGTTTTCTTTTGGTTTTACATTCAGTTCAGTGTTACATTTGGATGACTCTTTGGTTTCATCAACCTTTTCTCTACAATTTTTAGAAACATGTCCAGGTTCACCACATTTAAAACATAAGCGTGAATCTAAAGACTTCTGTAGTGAACCACTAGGTTGACTTTCCTGCACAAGTTGAACCTTAGTTTTGGATTCTTCAAAAAACACTTTCTTTTTACCAGCAGATTTAAATCCTCTTTTATTTTGGAAAAATTCTAGGTTGGTAGAATTATATGAATTCTCCATCCCAGACGATTTGACAAATTTTATGGGTTTAAATGTGATGTTCTTTGCTTTTACTTGAACGTTTTTGAATTTAGATTTGTTAAATTGCTGTTCAAGTTTAGTGACATCTGAAGTGTCATCCTGAAAAACACTTTCAATTAATTATGGATTAAGAAGATTCAGAGGAACTTCCTTATCCGAAAAAACCTTTGAAAGACCTTTTAATTTAAATATCTTCCCGCTTGAAGATTTTGGTTGAGGATTTATGAATCTCATCAACTCCTCATCAGACACCGAAGGTTTGTCTGATTGAGAAACATTAGGTAATATCTTAGGAGTTTTCGAAGTTTCACCCAAATATTTTGAACCATAGACTGCCTGTTCAAATTCTTCGGGTTCACATAGAATGTGATTATCAGCAGGAATATTCTTATTTTTGATGATCTCATTTTGTTCGACTAACTCCTCAATAGAACCATCTAATTCACTTTTGGTAAAAACGGAGTTACTTTTAATGTGAATCAGTTCTTGAGTTGATATAGTTTGATCAACACTTTCAGGTTCAACTGTAATCACTTCAGGACATTGTTTAATGTCTGGAATGCTGCATCAATCTTCTTTAAAGGGAGGAGGAATCTCAACAAACCCTAAACCTGCTTTACCATTTTTCTTGTGGGAACTGTTTACTTCAATTATTTCATTTAGAAAAAACTAGGAATCTCGAAATTTTCCAAGTTTACTTTTCAATTCCAAAATTTCATTTTCCAGTTTAGAAATGCATGTTCGGAGTCTGAGAATCTCCTGAAAATGTTGTTCAACCACTATAATCTTACATTGAACCTCAGCTTTTAGATCTTGTTTGTTTTCAGACAGTTTTTAGATTTTTAAAGTTGATTGTTCTAGTAATTTTGATTTCTGTTTGTAGCATTCATTGATCATAAAAAGCTTTTTTGTGAGAGAACTGTTCTGAGTTAAAGCGATTTCTAGTTTTGATTTGATTTCAGCACATTCAGAACATTCTAACACAACATTTAAAGGTTCAGTTACGTTAACTTAGCCATGCAAGCATAAGATTCAGTGTAATCAAAATTTCAATTGTTAGATTTGGCTTGCACAGTTGAGTTATCATATGAACTCTGATAAGAATCAGTTTCAGAGTCTGATGTGTCACTCTCTTCAGATACTTGATCACTACTTGCATCTTCAAATTGTTCAACTGATTCAAATACCGCAAGATTGGCCTGATTCCCCAATAACCTCTGCGACCAATCAACCCCTTCATTAGCGACAAGAGCTTGATTGTTGTTTAACTTGTTCTTATCTCCTTTAGAGGAACTCCTTTTACCTTGATCATTACCCGATGAATTCTTTCCTTGTGATCTCTCAGCAATGCGTGGACCGGAATATTCTTTTCTTGGCTTGTCACATTCTTTGGCAAAATGACCAAAGTCCCCAAAGTTGTAGCATTTAACTTTCAACTTATCAAAACCAACTCGTTTATTCAACGTTGGAAGATCTTTCCCTGTTCTTTGCATGAACTTCTTGACCTTTCGCCCAATCATAGCCATATTCCATTTTAGATCCATCAATTCAAGATCATCAGGATCAATTTGATCATGATCTTCATCGGCTAGATCACTAGTGACAATTTTGCTACCCACCAATTGTTCGTATGATGTCATGAAAGCACACAGAAAAGCAAACTGATGTTCAGCTTCTTGAAGGTTTACTTTAGGTAATGTACTTGAAGCATTAGTGGTAGACTCGGATTTCAACCCTGATGCCACAAAACATACATTAGCTGAATTGTTTACATTAGAATTCTCCTCTTCAATTTGAGTGAAGAAAGCAATAATTGGGACTGAACTTTGACTTGAAGAGTTTGCCGGCATTGCTCCACCATAAATTGAAGGATTCTGATTCTGATTGTCTTTCAATGATGTTTGACACTTTAATTCAAATTCTCTTTCCTCAATTTTGTTGATAAACTGGACTGCAGTAAGTTCAGTATTACGAAAGAAACCGTTTTCTTTCAACACAAAGAGAAAAGTCGAATATGACGAAGGCAATGCATTCTTTAATGTACCTATCTTGTCAGTCTCAGTCGGCTCCAAATTAACACTGGCTATTTCAACCTTTAGATGACTAAAACGATTTATCATTTCTTCTACTGTTTCATTCTTCATTAAAATAAAGTTTCTGAATTGAAACTTCACAAGCGTTTTCTAGCTTTCTAGGGTGTTGCCCCAGACTTCTTCTCTTCAAATGTAACACCCGTCAAACTTCCGGTTTAATGATTTAGCACGTGTAAAGTATGTATAACTCTTGGGACTTAACCGACGTTTCTCAGAAGCCTTCACGTCATCTAGGTACGTTAAAGAACCTAACTATTCCTTCCATTTTGCCTTACACTTCAATCTGTAGGGACTAGAGTGTTATATCTTATGTTATAACATAATCTAACCCTAGCCCCTTATCCTGTTGCGATCGGCAGAAAGAACAAGAACCAAGACCCACAATTTTCTCTTTTGCAGCCAATTCTAAGCCTTAGAACTTCAATTCAAGGTATGTAATACAATTCCCCAGGCCTTTTACACATTAATTGATCCTCATATTGCGCGTATTGATCGAAAAACGTCGTGTTGTAGGCTAACCGGGTGGCTGCCCAATTGAGCTTTTCCGGGGTTGTTTTGAGTGAGGTTTTCACATCAAAATCCAACTAGGTATGACATGTACATCATATTATAATTTCATGGTCAATGGAGGTTTTTAGGTCGGTCAATCGATTTTAGTTCGAAAACTAGGGTTTATCACGTGTAGAATTGCAAATTGTTGAGTTTGATGCATTAATTGATCGGGTAACCGACCGAATCAGTTTGTACAGCCCTAGGGGGGTTTAAGGGCTGTGGAAAAATTACTTTTCTGATGCTCGGGGCTGTTGTGGTTAGTGCTTCGTCAATCGAGTCGGCGGTGCGCGAAATTTCGTTTAAATGTTAAAGTAAGAGTTGTAAAAAGGAACCGTCAACCCTATCAACTCAGGTGACATAATCTCGATGAATGAAAATATTTAAAATGGAATTTGGTCCATTTGGGGCTGATTTGTTTAACCAATGGTTTTAAGGTTTGTTACACGCGCATTCGACCCGATTTGATTACCCTTGGGCCTTGGGCCAAGTGTTGGGCCTTGGGCCAAGTTGTTGGGCCTTGGGGCAAAGTGTTGGGCTTGAACGACCCATTAGGCAAGACTGTTCTTACGGTCTAGTTTAGTAACGTGTTGTGTATAATTTACAGGCCCTTGCTTGTGATTGTGCACTTAGGGATTTCCTATCTCGTTGCAAGTGTTCGATTGATTCCAGGTGAGTTCATGATGCCCTTTTTACTCTTTTTACTTTTGGGCTAGCATGCACACCTAAGTGTTTTCTTACATGACGAAATGTTTTAAACGAATTTATATAGGCTTGCTAGCATATGGTAGGCCTTGGGATGTTAAATATATATATATATATATATATATATATATATATATATATATATATATATATATATATATATATATATATACGTATATACATTATTGCTTGGCCTATATCTGGCGAAGTTGTAGTCGTTTCGACTACTGATGTTGTGTATGCCTACTTTATGTTTGCATGCACTGATGTTACGTGTTTGGGTTGTACGTTTGCTCGACCCTGACGTTATACGTGGATGTTATATATATATATATATATATATATATATATATATATATATATATATATATATATATATATAGATGTAATTGAAAGGATGTTTACATATACATTTTGTATATGTAGGTATGAGGATGTTTAGTTTTCGGTAATGATGATTTGATGGATGCACCCTTTTACTTTTTAAAACTTTTGGTATGACTATCATAACTATTACTACTGATATTATTTACTTAAAACTTGATCTCACTCAGCTCAACCTGACTTTGTGTGCATTAGTGTGAGTTTCAGGTTAGGAAGAGGATGCCTTATCGCTTGGACGTGCACGAAGCTACTTGGACGGTTAAGAGCATACGGGAATTGAAGTTCTACTATTAAACATTTATTTTTAAAATTTTTTATTTAAAGATAACTATGTTGATTTTGGGCAAAAAGTTCCCGGGTTTTGGGAACTTATTTTATTATTTATGTTTTCCGCTGAATTATACTCTGAGATGTTTGTTTTAATGGAAGAAACCGTTTTCAAGTTTAATTACTTTCATAAGTGTTTTGTATGAATACCAACTGTGGGGTTCCCGGGGTTCGGGGCCTTACATCAAAGTATCGAATAATGATGCACAAACCTTTATGGTGCTGTATTGATGAAAGATGTGTTCAGGTAGTGCCATAGTGAGAGTTGAATAAGCCTTAGTCTCACTCTCAAAGTCTTTTAACTCTTGAGTTTCATAATTCTTGAATTCTTTAGGAGTCCAGCCGAGATTGTCACTTCCAACCAACGGTGCAGCATACACAACATCAAGATAACGAAAACTACTCGGTTGAACGGATCCCAAGTGAGCATGAAATCTCGGTTCCCACCGACCAAAGTCGGATAATTTCAACAGTTTTGGACACTTGTTGTGGCTCCCAATTTCATTGTCCATGGTAAGCATTTGCTGCATTAGGGCATTTTAAGATGCTAAAGCATAGAACGAGGCATTTTGAGAAGCCATGGTCACACTTGTTGAAACTTCAAGGACTAAAATTGTCAATACTTAAAAACTTCAGATTACTGTTCACACGAATGTGAAAACAGTAACGAATGAAAATTGCTTAACGAATGAAGGATATTCGTTAAGATGAATGAACCGAATGAGCCATTTAACGAATAAGGTTTAAACGAAAGAAGTTTGAGTAACGAATGTGATTATAACGAAAGCGAGGGATTAACGAATGAGTAGTTGAATATTAGCGAATGAGATTGACAAATAGGCAGTTAGGTTTAACGAATGAGCAGTTAAGATTTAGCGAATGAGCAGTTCAAGATTAACGAATCAGTATTCATCAGTAACGAATAAGAACTCATAAATTCAAAATTTTCCAAATCTCATATCACTGTCTAAACTAGTCTAAACTAGTCCGAAATCCATGAAATAGTTATCAATCAACTCATAGATGAATTCCGAACCTTATACCACTCATCCGTAATCTCAAACCACCATCAAACTTATCCTATTAACCCTTTGTATTCACCAAATCATTTCAAAACAATACCAGACAATCAGTCGTTCAATTAATCCTTAATTCAATCTCAAATCAATCTCAGTCCTTCATAATTCAGTCACGTAATACCTTAATAATGAATCAATACACTTAGAACAGTTCAATCATAAGTCTCTATTTCAATTAGAATCAATTAAACTTCAATTTGAACAATTCTTCAAATTATGAATCCAATACTAGATGAAATAACTGGTTAATCAACGAATTAACACCGAAGATCAGATCTCAGGCTCTGATACCACTTGAGAGAGCTTATAAGGATCTAGATCTTGTGATTACATCGATGTTCATGTTGATTCGTTATACATTTTGGCTAGATATGCGTTAGTAGGTGTAGTGTGTGTGTTGAGATGGTAGTTGGACAGAGTAACGAGAGGATTCAAGGATAAATCAGAACTGTTACTTTAAAATAGATTACAGGGGGTTTATATAGACAATGACCCTTATTCGTTAAGATAAGCTTAACGAATAAGTCATTCGTTACAATTACTTAACGAATAAACACGCTTATTCGTTAATACTTTAAATGATAACGAATGGCCCTCATTCGTTATCTCATTCGTTAAACAAGGTTAACGAATGAGCTTACATTTAGACGAATGTTACATTCGTTCCGTAACGAATGTAACTTACAATTGAGCGAATGGCATGTTTACCATATTTACATTATAACCCCTATACTTTTAACCTATTACATTAAAGTCCTGATAAAGATCGAGACGGACAAAATATGAATCAACAACCTTCGGGAATGTTGCACCAAACGGAGATACCGCAATGAAAATGGGAACAAATTACCATGGATTTTGTAACACACCTTCCCAAAATCTCCCAAGAAAATGATGCAATATGGGTGATAGTTGACCGACTAACCAAATCTGCACACTTCCTTCCAATTCGTACCACTTATACAACCGAAAAACTCGCTCACATCTACATAAACGAGATCGTATCCCGGCAAGATGTACAAGAAGCCTTGGGAACCCGAATTGACCTAAGCACCGCCTACCATCCCTAAACCGACGGTCAATCTGAGCGAACCATTCAAATCTTAGAAGATTTACTTCGCGTTTACTTCGCGCTTGTGTATTAGACTTCGGAGGGAACTGGGATCAACATCTCCCACTAGTTGAATTATCGTATAATAATAGCTATCACAGTAGCATTCAAGCGGCACCATACGAAGCACTGTACGGTCAGAAATGTAGATCACCCCTGCGCTGGACCGAGGTGGGAGACACTCAAATTACTCGATCTGACTTGATTCAAGAAACCACTGACAAAATCCATAGAATCACAAACAAACTAAAAATCGCCCGAGACCGACAGAAAAGATAAGCTGACGTTCGTAGAAAACCGTATCCTTTGAAATAGGCGATAAAGTTTTCCTTAAAGTGTCCCCTTAGAAAGGCGTCATTCGATTCGGAAAAATCGGTAAACTCGCTCCACGATATATTGGGCCGTATGAAGTTATTTCTAAGATCGGTCCTGTAGCCTACCGACTGAAATTACCTTTGGAGCTAAGTTCTATTCACGATGTCTTCCACGTTTTGAACCTGAAAAAGTGCCTTACCAACGATACCAAAATCGTGCCACTAAAAGACTTGAACATAAATGAAAAACTAAACTTCATAGAGGAACCAGTGGAAATATTAAAGGGGAAAATCAAACAATTAAGACACAACAAAATCTCTTTGGTCAAAGTTCGGTGGAATTCAGAGCGGGGACCCGAATTCACGTAGGAACGAAAATCTGAACTTATAAAGAAGTACCCGCACCAATTTCCAAATAAGAGCAAGGTTGAATAATCGAATTTCGAGGAAGAAATTTTCTAACGGGGGGAGAATGTGACAATTGAGACAAAACCAGGTACACCTCAGTACGTATTTACCGATTAAGCAAATAAACGCTTATTACATAACGAGCGAACGAATAACCGAACGAGTGTGGTTATGACCCAGATATCTCGAGGGGGCATCTATAAGTGATATACGTTTAATATAAGCTAATTTATTAATATTATGGCCTTATTTTGATAGAAACAAGTTAAACGAAAACCTGCTCGTTTAACTACTCGCTATATATTTAAACGCAAAAGATAGTTACAAACCAAGCATTGTATCATCCTTTAAGCCGAAAAAGACTTACCAAACACTTATTTGAAATGTTCTAAGCGATCCGTGAAAATATCTTCAATTTTTTCAAATGTATAGTATGTTTTTATACATTTATACAAAAATAGCCAAAAATCACTCGTTTTCGCACTGTTTGTCGTACCCGATATGTTTTTTGCACCAAAAACCGAACCCGAACTAAATTAGAACTTGGCTTTTCGCTTTTGGGCTTGTAGATCCAGAAGAATGGGCCAAAATGGGCCCAAATGTTCTCTCGGCCGCAAGGGGTCCCCCCCCCCCCCAAGTATCTTTTCTTTATAATTAAACACAACAGTTATTTTGGAACGTTAAAATTGGAGAGAAACAACTTTGAGACTCTTTCTTCTTCAGCTCAACCTCAAAAACCTAGTATTTTGATCAATTTAATCATTTTTAACTTGAATTAACTATGTTTAATATCATATAAACATGGTTTAATTGCCAAAAATCATTCCTAACCATGTAAAAATCCTAAAAATGGTCCATAAACATGTTTTGATCATACACATAGTTAGGAACCTGGTTTGATAGTTTTTTTGGCCATAAACATGGATTATAGGGTTTAAACGACGTTTTTACTGTTCACAAGTTCGGCTTAATACCCTAGCCAAAACCCTAAGCTAATAGGCTGTTATATTAATGAAACTTGCTTGGTTTATGATATAGGACCTGTATCTAGCTTGAATAGAAGCACAAGAACCCATAAACTTGATTAGAAGGGCGAAAACGAACCAAAACAGCTAAGATAACACCGAATCGCTCATTTACGAACTGTTTAGGTTAAGGTTGTGATGTGCATGTTTTTAGGTCATGAAATTTTTCAGAGACATCAGGGATCATATCATTGACTCCCTGTTCAAATTTGGAATTTTTTCGACCATCCGAGAATATTTGGCGAATTTATTACCGAATTAAGGCGTTTATTTGGGAAAATTAGTTAAAACGCTTCAAAAATTATGAAATTTTATGGAGAACTCTAATTTGATATATTATAATCACATATGTAATTTTGGGGCAATTGGAAAAGACTAAGTACGTTTCGTGCATTTGCGTTTAATTGAATTTTCGTAGTCGTTTTTGGCTCGAAAATGATATTTGGCAAGGTTGTTACAGCTTGGGATTTTTCCAAGTTATTTTGGGATACATTCTGGTCACTTAGAAATTTTGACGGATATTCGGAAATCATTTGGTATAAACGGATGATTTTCGGGCTAAATATAGCAGATAAAATGAATTTTTATAAATTAATAAATCAGTAAATAATTCCAGAAATATTTTTATAAAAAGCTACATATTTTGATAAATGACTAAATTTTCAAAATTTAAAGAATAATGGATAATTAATTGTGCTGATTTAAAGATTAAACAAATTCAATTCTGATAAAAACCGACGAGTTCGTGATTAACGAACCTGTTGGAATATCGGAACTCCAAGAGTGATCAAAAATCATATTTTTGGATTAATTAAGTAAAAACGAACTTTTTATAAGAAACCCGGACAACTTGGATAGATTGTGCGCATATTTCTCAAATCAAACTGAATAAACGGCAACGAGCCCTGTAGCGAATCCAGAACCCCAATATGTGATATTTCTTTATAAATTAATCATTTTATCGACCAACACATTTACCCAAGCTTACATCCCCATAACTGTTTTCTGAACACATAAACGAACAACTTGACCCAGCTGGAAAAACAGAAAAACTGAGCCAAGTTCGGTTTTAAGTATTAGACATTGAACAACATCACAATCTAAGCCTATTGACACTTTCTGGCATACCAGCTATACCCAGATTAGATATGCAGCCCAGTTTAGTATTGGGATTATAATAACATTAAAATATTAATATTATTATAATATTAATTATAGGGACCAGTGATTACGTGTTAAGCAAAACCTAAACTGTTGTGCTACTAAATATTGATTAAACCGTGAGTTTCATGACCCATCTCTTTAAACAGTTTTACAAACTTTTGGGGTGAAAAGCATGTTTGATTACATATACATATCTGAAACGTGTAATTATGTGAATTATCTAAGTGCTAACACATGAAAGTCCCCACTAACATAGTGATTAACTTCGAGCCGGTGGCTTGTAAATAGTGCTATTGGTTTGACAAACCCAAACGGAATCGGCCTGATTGCCGTGTCACATAGCGCCGTTTGCACATGACCGTACTTTTACAAACTGGCTATGCAGTGTTAGACATAGCTACAGGGGCATGTTGTGGGCGGAAGGGGAGCCACAATGGTTGATTGGGTGTGGGAAATGGATGCACGCAGCACAAACAGTCAAGGCTTCACTGTAGCTTAGCATAATTACATCATTTACATACATACTTATATCATGATTACAAGTGTTAACTTGTGAATATTCATAATTGTTTTCTTGAAACTCGTGAAACTCACCAACTCCAGTAGTTGACACATTTTTAAACTGCTTTTCAGGATTACCAAAGTTGGAATAAAGTTGTGTCGTGCTATCTATCGTGGAACGTGCTCGATGCTATGTGAATAGACGCAAGGTTATTAGTACGAATAGAATAGTTTAACAAACATATTTTGTTGTAACATCTGGTTTGTAAACAAAGATAGATCAATGTAATATAATGTAAATTAGTTTGTAATGTTTCTTTATAAACAACTAGGTTGTTACTCCGCGCGTTACGCGGGCTATTCTGTTGGTCGGGCATCGTTTCCGTAAGTTGCCGCAAATTCAATTGCTATCGGTTACGTTTTTTATGGTACCAAAACTAAACCCAAAAAATAATTCCTCAAAATAACGAATTTGAAACAAAGTAAAAAATGAAACATCACACCACCTTACTTTTTCGTTGGTTTATCTAGTATGAAATCTATTTAAAAAAAACAAAAGAAAACCGTAAAAAAATAAAAATACAAAAACAAAACAAAAGGAAAAACAAAAGAAAACCATAAAACACAAAAACACAAATAACGCCTTAGATGAGGTTTGATCTCGGGACTTCCAGGTGAAAACATTACAACACTACCATCACAACAACTTCCTTTTTTGTTACTTTGATTACTTTCTAATAAATAAATTTGTAAACAGATTTTGGAATATTAAAAAAAAAAGAAACTTAGTGGCTGCCACATAGCAGCCACTAATTGGACCAACAATCAAAATACTATAGAAGCCTTCTCCTTTAATATACAGTACAATGTTATTGATATCAGAGGTGTCTGTTACATTCCCGTTTTACGCTTCCGCATTTTGCTAGTCGGGGTGTGACACCGGGTCTGGTTAAGCTTACACAAATACGGGTTTGAAAAATCCAAGATGTTACACGCCCCATAGGGAAACCCTATGTCTTATAAAACCTTTTTCAAGGAGTTCTTGCAGTTGTGATCATAATTATTTCATCTTGGATGGCGCCAGACGGTAAGGTGATTTCGCGACTGGTTGTGCTCCAGGTACTAACAGTATCTAAAATTCTACCTCCCGTTCTGGTGGTACTACTTGAAGGTCCTCAGAGAACTGTTCTGGATAGTCACACACCACAGGAACATATTTCACTTATTTTGTCTCAACCGTAGCTTTGAAAAAATACGCCAGGTAAGCACTACGCCCTTGCCTTAACAAACTCTTGGATTTTATCATCGAAATGACGTTAAGCCCTGAATTTTTTTTTATCACTATAAGCAAGCACTATATCACCAACCAATCCATTCTCAAAACCACATCGAAACCTCCTAAGGTTATAACATAAAATGTAATAGGGAATTCACGTCCCTCTAATTCTAACATACAATTCTTAAACCATTCTCATAACTTTAACATTATCACTTGCGGTCTCTACCACAAAGGTCTCAAGCACGCGACAACATTCCATTTTAGCTATTTTACAAAATGATAAAGCTATAAAGCTTCTATTTGCACCTGAATCATACAACACATAAGCATAAGGTGCCATTAACTTGAAGCGTACATGTCACAACCTCGGGCGTCTTCTTGGCTTGTTCCCGGTTCAACATGTAAGCTCTAGTCTTGGCCTTTGGTTTCTCAACATCAGTCTTACCACTTCCTCTAGCATCATCACGAGTACATTCTCTTGCCATATGACTAGTCTTTCCAAACTTGTAGCAATTGTAGCAAAACGGTTCACTATTACAACATGGGATTAGTGCCATGTTTTCCCACACTTATAACAAGTGGTCACTCCCATACCCCACTTACACTCCCAACCATGCATCTTCCCACAAATCTTGCACGATTCTTTTACCCACACTTTAGGCCTCTTGTATTTGTTATAGGACATTTAAGTACCAGATCGCTTGGCAGGGGTGGACCACTTCTTCACTCTCTTCTCTTCCACCTCAACATCCTCAACAGTAAGATCATCATAAACCATTTCTACTAACTCCACCGCAGAGTTAAATGTTGTTGGTTTGTTAGCCCTAGCCAACATTCGAACACTTTGTGGAAGCCCTCTTATGTAGCACTTGATTCGCTTCGCTTCGGCATTCACCATGTCAGGCACCAATTTGGAAATATAATTGAATTCAGTGGTATACTCATGGTGTTTTTTCTTACCCACCTTAAGCTTAAGGAATTTTAATTCTGCCCTCTCAACCTTTGTATCAACACAGAAATGTTTCATTACCGTCTCTTTCAAATCATCCCACCTCTTAGCCTTAACCTCTCTTGGAGTCTTTTCTGCTCAACCGTCTCCCACCAGAAAAGAGCCTCATCATCAAATGACTGGATAGCAAATCCCACTGTGTCACACCCCAACAAAAGGTGGAAATGCCGGGGCGTGATCTGATTGCTCACAGCTCGAAGATACTATTATACATAAAAGGTGACAATATCTAATTAATTATTTTATTAAAAGAATACACACAATATCCAAATATAACGAACAATTTGAATACATGAACGTAAGCTCAAATAATGATTATCTTGTTTATATCCTAAAGTCTTGTCTAATTGTCCAACTTCAATATTCAATACAAAGCAACCTGCATATGCGTAGAAAATGAAAGAGTTTGACAACATAAAGTTGAGTGAGAATATCACCAGTTTTGCATGTCAATATAAATAAGCATAACGTGATAAGTGCGGTAAATGTAATCAAACCATAAACAAGTATGTAGACCGTTGCCAAGCGAATCGGGCGTTGGTCAATAGCATGAGCACACAATACATGGGAATACGATGGACCCCTCCGAATATACGAATGAATGAATATTAACACAATATACGAATGAATGAATATTAACACAAGTAAGCATGTAACACGTATATTTGATTAAGCCACTCACAATTACACGTATGCATTTGTCTGATATATATATAGTATGAAATACGGATAGGTACGCATATGTCCCCAAAACTTTTATAAAACTTGGTAAAATAGGGGAATGATAAACTCACCTTAAATTAATGATAAACGAATATGAATATGAATAAGCGAGCTAACGAATACACGAGTCGTCCACTACATGTCAAATAATATAAACAATTCAGAATTTGAGACTTTAGGATATGATAATATAAATAAAAATGAACTCGTTTCCGCTGGAATCAATCCAAACGAACGTTTAGAATTCAAGTTATATTTGTTTTAAGTTTTAAGCGAGTTGGTACTGACCAGAATCTAAATAGCAAGTTGGAAGTCAGGTTTTCTTCAGTAGCTTTAAAACTACGTTACATGAATATAAGTCTTCTGGATCGAACGTTGAATCCGACCAGAAGTATGAGAAAACGTTAAGTCAAACTAGTTGACTATTTTGCTCTTTAACGAGTTTTAAACGATTTGACCAGTCAACACACTTCAATCTCTGAAATCGATTGAAGTTTATTGACTAGGGAACGTATATGAATGATTTTACAGTTTACTACATACCTGGAAAGTGAAAGAATCAAGAGATATGAGAGTCAATGATCCACACGCACGCAAAGTCTAACGTTTAAGAGTATGTCTTCAACCAAATAAGCAAAAACCGAGAAGAATGATGATAAACAGAGGGTAGGACGGCTGGAGAAGGTCTCCTAGGATTAATGTAAAGTTTGTGGCTGAGATTATGAGGCTTGTTTATATAAGAATAACAAAAACGAACCATATTTGGAAGATTTACTCGTTTAGGAAACCGAATAAGAGTCTAATGACCAAATCGATGAAATAAACCAAAAGATGTCATGCTTGATCAGTAATCTAAGGGTATGGACTTGTATTTTAGTTAATATCATTTTCTTCGACCTTAATTCACTCGATTTATGCCTAAAATAAGTGATTCGGATGCTAAAACTGAACTAGGAAAGAAAATAAGTTAAACGATCTGTGCAGACACCCCAAGGCGCCGCGCGGTGGGGAAAGGCCACCCCCATCACGTGGTGATCCGGTCAAAATGGAAGGAAATTGATTTTTGATGCTTTTAGTCCTTGTAGTTTGAGAATTGGATAAATAATGAATCTTTTATGCATAAATTAAGAATTAAACATCATTTAAAGTATGAAGGGCCTAAAGTGAATATTAGAAACTTAAATTCTTATAAATATTTGATTTTTAATTTACAATAAAGATCCCAAAATATTCCAGGTTAGGTTAAACGCAAATGAATACGGGTTTAGAAAATCCGAAATGTTACAGTCTCCCCTACTTTAGGGAATTTCGTCCTGAAATTAAGGAAACCAAAACATAATCATTTAGAAAATAATTAAATTTTTAATGAAAATATCATAACATAGAACTTTCAATAACCGAAAAGGAAACAAATTTCGCGAAATAAATGTTATTCATGAATCATGATAATCGAGACTAAGGAAATTGAGGTATAGGTATTTGATTCTAATAAGTCTACCTTGATGAAATACACAAAGGTTTAATTTATAACAAATTTTAAAATAGTTAGTAGCATGCGGAATCTTTAAAGATCGTATTCTTTAGGAATGAAGTTCTTAAGATCGAGAGTATAAGTTTAAACATAGTTAACGAAAATTTTGATGAGTCGAGTTTGGTTAGTTTGAGAAGTTATGAGATTAAAGAGAAGATAATATAAAGTTTTATAGCTTTTCAAGCCTGTGATTTTGAGATTAGATTAATTCGATTAAGATATTCTAAAATATTATAAGAGTTAGTAATTAATAATTTAAATATGAGTGAAAATGCAAAAATATACGTACTTGAATTAAATTGTTAATGGATTAATTTGGGAAACGGATATTCCCGAATCACCGAGATAGTCTTATTCCAATTAAATTTTTCAAATTAAATAAAACATAATGTGGATAATTGAAGATATTAAATTAAATTTGGGAATTCATGGATTTTTTCTTTTTCACAAAATCATTTTAAATATTAGGAAGTAAGTAAATTGAATTATCGATAATAGAAATTTAAGTGAATAACAAATTTTAAATTAAAGTGAAGCATATAATAAAATAAGATAAATGCGAGGCTAGAAATGCATGAACCACCATGACTATTCTAACAACTACAAATTCATCATTTAAAAAGAAATTTAACTATTTACAAACCATCGTTTAGTGTCAAATAACGACTTTCAATAAATAAAGTGTGTGATGGGTTTTAATGGAAATTAAATCAAAAAAAGTCAATTTTAATGGTAAAAGTTAAGTAAATCAATGGAAGATTTTTAATTTAAAAATAGAAATTAAATTTAGAGAATACATAATTTAATTTAATAATAATAAAATTTACAATAATTGAATTTTAATAATAAAGAATAATAAAATGGAAAATACGTGGTGAAAACCATCATGAGATTGAGGAAAACAAGAGGTAATAAAAGATTTATAGTTTAAAGTAAAGAGTAAGGATTTAAGTGCACTTAGTAATTTATAATTTGAGAATATGGAAATAAATAAGAAAAGATGAATTAAATAATATTTAACGGATATGAGTTAGTATAAGATTTCTTGTTCGGGTATTTTAGTTTTGTCGAGGTTGGTGGTCGTTTGGTTAACGGAATACAGCAACAAATTCCTTATCAATTCTAATAGTCGAACAACAATCACGAGAAGCAGGCAAAAAGGGTAAACATGTTTTATCACTATTGAAGCTAACTATATATATATATATATATATATATATATATATATATATATGGCTATATGCATATATATTTCCGTTAAAATTTTTGTGAACAAAATCATTTATTTATAACTATAACTAGTATTTACACCCGCGCATTGCGGCGGGCAAAACGGATAATCAACAGCATGAGACTACAAACTCAAATAACTGTAATATCATCTATCACATCTAATAACTAGAAGCATACTCCTTTTCGTATTCTTGATAGTTTTTGCAAACATGTTCATGACAACATACAGAAGTGGATGTAGCGGTTGGCCAATAATAAGAAATTAAAACTGTGCATAAAATCAAATTATCACAAATGTTGATCATACTATAAGGGCATGGTGAACAGACACTTAAAACTTTTGTAAACAAACGGAGTAAGATGCAGCAAACCATCTTTGTAAGATTCATCGCCAAGTATCTTTACTCTGGGAGTCAGAGATGGCTTCATCATATATTCTTGCAATGGAGCATTATCAAAAGACACTAATCACTTATATATTTGTTAAATTTAAGAATTATCATTGATGGAGAATATGACTTCATGATAGTTGTGCCGTCCATTTAGAAGAATGAATGTTGTTTCACATGTACCCATGCATAAGTTTCACCATTTTACATTGAACCTTAGTACCTTACATAAAAAAAAGAATAATAAAATAATTTTTTTAAACTAAAATGAGCCTCATGAGTCAATAAGGTGAAACAGGTTCAAATTCACCCAAAGCATGGCATGCTTTTATTGCGTATCGTATACAACCTCATATATCGCTTTATCAAAAAACAAATTACAGCTGTAACAATCTAGTTTCTTTAATCACTTCTAGCTCCTATACAAAAAAAAAATATGTTCTAACCGATTTCCCAACCCGCCCGTTTTGCCATTGCTGCTAAAAATGCATCTAAAAAAAGGTAATTGTACTATAAATGCATGATACTCACATATGCATAAGACCGGTAGCTATTCTCTAGGCTCCATTTTTAGTGTTGAACTCATCAATAAAGTAATCAAAATGAGGCTGATACTTTTGACCTTCTTCATAATAAAGAAGTTGTAGTCCTCCATGTTCTGTTAATTTAAAAAAAAAAAAAAAAATAGTCACTCTAATCTAGTTATGTTCCCAATCTAATGATCTGTGCCACTACCATGGTCAAATTCAAATGTAAAAGACAAATGATCGCCTAAATCGACCTTCAACCAAAAGCACAGAAAAGCACATAGAAGCGCAGTGACCTTCATCCAAAAATAGAGATTACTAAATAAGTTAAACTCCGTAATAATAACAACAAATCAGTAGCATTTCAATAATCCAGAAATAAACTATTAAAATTGTTGAAGGTTTGAACTGAGACGATGGCAACCCTAAATTAGTTACACAAAGAAAATTCATTTACAAAATGTTAAACATTAACCCTAAAGTCATTGCCCAGCACCACCATTCTTCTTCCAATTTCTTCACACACGCCACAAAGTCATTACTAAAAGTCCAGTTCGGTTTAACAGCGTCCAAAAATGTGTAACTGGAATTATGAAATGGAAACAAACCAAAATCAAGGGTGAAAAGAAAACCTTAGTTTGAAGATGGAACCTGGATCCGCCGAAGAAAACCGTCTGATGCATCCAGCATCAATGTCGGCGTGCTTCAGAACCTCATACAGCAGTCGACGTCTCCTCCGTTTTCGGAAACAGATCTGGCCGGATTCTCCTTTTCATCTTGCCGAATTAGCCATCGCCGCATCTGAAATCGAAATCGACGGACGGGAGGGAGAAAGAGTTGGTTTCGATAAACACACCTGGGAAGCGAAAACCTCAGACCAACAATTGTTTTCATCATCTGGAGGAAAGAGAGTGATTCTAAGACGAAATCGGTGGTGAGTCAAAAAGCAAAAACACTTGATTCAAAAGAAGGGTGACGCGTGTAAAGCTGGTGGCCAGCAAAGAGAAAACCAAAGGAATGCGACAGGAACCAAACGTCATAAGAAATCTTACAAGTCAAATAACATAAAGTACAACACCATAATGCCTAGTTCACCTGAAATTGTATACATACTAGTAGATTGACCCGCCGCGTTGCAGCGATCTTTAGATGTAGATTAAGAGTACAAAAGTAATCAAACCTTAAACAAAAGATTGAACTGCATATAACTAATGCACTACAGGGTGGTATTTGCTGTCAGATGCTATCATATGTTATCCTGCAACTTGTATCTGCATTGAGTGCCAGTTGTTTAGAAGTGTGATTTTAAATAAAATAATTAATAACATTAAGAAATGTGGTCCTCCATATGTATTTTCCAAAGTGCACTGCAAAACATGTAGTCACTTGCACCTGCATCAAGAGATGGCAAAAGTAAAATACTAAAGAAATAAAGGCGCTACTAAATAATATGTGTACTAAAAGTAAATTAATGATAACAAATATGTACAACAAAATAGATTCCAACCGACCTAAAGTGAAATGGTAGTTGTGTACTAAAACATAAATAATTATAATGAGTAGAATAGAACAAGCCTCAGCATTTGAAATTAGGCACCCAAACATAGAGTAACCAAACCAACGCATATGTTGCAATAAAAAAACTAAAAGATTATTGTTAAAAAAAAACTATGATGTGAAGAAACACATACACTTTTATTATTTGTTACGCTTTCTTTAGTATGCACCGAGCAAGAGTCCACATCTGTTCAAGAACACTCATCATTAATTTTTTATTATAACAACTAGTTTTAGAGCCCGTATCACACACGGTATGATCCAAATTATAAAATTACAAATAAAGTCAATAATTACATTACGGGTATGTTTGGCAATGAGCTTTTAGGGGCTTCAAGTTTCAAGCTTTTAAGAAAAAGCTCATACTCAATTAAAAGCCTTGTTTGATTGAAGGAGCTTGAAGCTTTTAGGTCATGAGAAAAAGCTTAAAGCTCCAACTAGTAGCGTTTAGAAGAGCTACAAGCTTTTAGTATTTTAATTACTTAAATAACCTTCCAAAATAAGTACATTTAATATTATTGTTTTTTAGTTATGCCTATTTTGGTCATTTTATACATTTTATTAAAAACTCCAGCTACTCTGTCAAACACCTAAATATATCTAAAAGCTACAGCTTCCAGCTACCAGCTACAGCTACCAGCTTCCAGCCACCAGTCACCAGCTTCCAGCCACCAGCTAGTTTTGCCAAACATACCCAACATATATGAAAAAATGTGTATGCTTGTATCTATATTATGTGTACATAAATTAAATTTATTTATAACACAAAATGATTATTTTTAAATGAACTTAATAAAAAAATGCACGTGCAGAAACGTACCCTATAACGTTCTTTCTATTGAAAATTTCATTCTTAGTGTTATATAATTGAAAGAATTTTGGTTATTAACCAATTTCGGGAATAAGACTTCTCATGCAATAGTAGTTCTAACCATTCAGCAAAAATATAGAATAAGTGTTACCTTTATTGATATATTTATCAATTTACCCTCCATCGTAGGAAAGGAGAATATTAAACTGTAACGTCATATGTTTTTCAATAAAACTATGTTTTTCTAAGCTATACCATAAAAAAGATTTTGATAAATTTTAGAGAGCTTCTTGACTTTGTCATAATAACAACATAAAAAATAACATGTTAGCTCATTCAATTTTGTGAATATTTTGTTTCATTTGAGCATGGTTTTGCATAGCATACTTCCCATACAACGTTTTAATCACCATTGAAGAAAAAGTTAATGCTTACACAAATATTTTAAATTTGATAAAAGTTAGAATAATTGATAGGTCTCGGGGTGACATGTCGAAAGTGTTCGCAATCTTTCTTCTTAAATTTTAATAGTCGAGTGAAAAATAGTCAATTTGCCGAATCCCGAACCTTTTGATTATTTCCAAAAATGCCCTCGAAAATAATTTTGAAACCCGAATCATGTTTAATATTCTAACTTTCATCCGTTTGACATTTTCAAGACAGCACTTTGAACCTACACCATATTTGATGATAAATCTATTTGCATTGTAACATTTGTTACTTTTCAAACCCGAAAACCTGACCCATTTTAAATTTTGGGTTTCGTTTATATATATATATATTATAATATTCTCAAGTTCCGCTTCATGTAACGTTCGTTAATTTTTGTTTTATTCGAATTTAAATTTTTGCATTTTCATTCGTTAAACCATCCCGGTTTGTCGTTCTAAATGTATTTTTGTTCTTCGTTTATCGAAACATTATCTACACGCGGATTTACGTTTATCGTTTTTTCGTTCGTTGTTCATTTTGTTCAAATAATGAAACTACGGGATTTAAAGCTTATATTTAAACGAGTCGCAATAATACGTTAAATGTCCAAATTATACCTTCTCATTACGTTAGTAACGCATCACAAAATTCGAGATCCAATTCACAAATTTATTTTGATCTAATAACATAATAAAGTTCAAGGTTCATTATGTAAATATAGTTTAATATATGTTTTAATATAACTTGAATCTGGAGGGACTAAAACTGAAAATTGTATATAAAATATATTATTCAAATAACATATAGCCATCACATCCCTTTTTTCCGTTTGGGTTTCCGGTGGCCGGATTCCGGCGTCGGCGACCTTAAAACGTCCCTTAAATCACATATTTTAATCAATTAAAACTCGGAAATCTTTTAGTAAATAACGGCTAAACCATAAACGGCAATAATAGCTCGTAACAACACCGTAAATCTCGTGAATCAATTCCGTAATCATCGCCTTCGTGGCCGGCCAATATTTTTAGAACTTAATTATGATTATTAAACGAATAACGCTCAACTGACAGTATAAATAACCTCCCATCGTTCATCTAAACTCGTCTACAACTTCAAAACAACATAATCTTGTCTCAAAATCTCGCAATTTATCATCCAAGTCCGAGCTCCGGCCGAACTCCGTTCACCCTCTTTCTTTAACGATTGCATGTAATTTTTATATGAATTCTGATAGTTTTTTAGCCATAGATCAAAACCCCTAACTCAATTTTGGCAAACAAGGAACGGAAATGCAGGTTACAATTCTAGGGTTTTTCATTGAAAACGATGAACTTACACTCTTTATTATATATAAATCTGTTTCTACGATATTAACAAACAAACTGATAGTTCAGTTGGTTTGTATGTTGTTGTGTAGTCTGGAAGACCCGGGCCAGATTGGTCATATTTTTTTTTAATCATTTTTCCTTATATTAAATTATAATAAAAATAAATCCATAAAAATCATTAAAAATTAAAATCTTATAAAATCTGTTTTTGTAAATTAAATAAATTTAGTATAAAATTAATTTTACCAATTTCATTCAAAAACCAACTAATTCTTTTCATAAAAACCCGTCTATATTATTTTCCCCTTTAACTTTAAAACATTAAAATCTGTTAGTTGTAATTCAATAACGTAATTAATTTTTAGATTAGACCGTTTACAATTCATTAACTTTTATTTCGGTAAACTTTAAAACTCGTTAACATAATCTTTTCCGAGTTAAAACTATAATTAAAAATTCGTAACTCGCAAATATCATTTTCCTCTTAATAGTGTTGAATTATTATTCTAGTGATTAAAATAATAATTAATTAATTTAAAACATTAAAATTCCGTCAAAGCTTAAATATAATACTTAAAACACCATAGAATGTTAACAAAATATAATGCAAAATCCCTTTATTTAAATTACTTTTAACTTTTCAATCCCGTTAGTTAGACTTCGTTTTTGTTTTGATTATAGCCCAAGAAGTTCAAACGTCTCGGATTCGTTAACACATCTTTGATCGCTTTGGTTTCGTTATTGTGCTTTCGGCTTTTATTACAAGTTTATCTTCGCATTCGAAGTGAGTTTCTCACAACCCCTTTTTAAACGTTTTCTTATTTTGAGGTAGCATATGTATTTTATTACAAATTCAATGTATTACGATTTCGCTTACATACTACAATTCACTATATGGACCTGTGTGTTACTTGATTACTTGCTCGAATTTACTTGCACGTGGTAGCCTAATAAGTATGATCATACGCCCCCCCCCCTTTGCACTCAGGTCCATTTGTATCGAGTGGAAAGGGCCTCATTATCCGAGTACGTTGATTGTTACCAACTCGAAAGGACCTTACTTGCGCGATTACCCGAGTACGTTGGTTGATACCAACTGGAAATGACTTTACTTGCTTGTTTATCACTTGTCCATGAATTATATGATTTTTACGTATTATATCAAACTGTGGGAATCTCACCAGCTATGTTCATAGCTGACTTTATTTTATACATATGTTATAGGTGTAAAGATACGAGGATGAAAGTTAGAAGACACATAGCATGCCTATAGGATATTCAAAGAACAACTTATCATTTGTTTACTTGTTTGTTACAACTTGTATTAATTGATAAACTTGTGTTACATGAAGATTTAAATGAAATAATGTTATTATGGTCAACTAATAGTGTCACGTGTGTTTGAGCAATCTGTACGTCACACTCAAGCGTTTCCGCTTTAGCCGGGGTGTTACAAATTGGTATCAGAGCCGTGGCTATAAGATAGGACATTAAACGTAGTGTTCTAGGTAGCTATAGCTTATTTGTTTATTTGTTAGGGTTGCATGATAAAATTATGTGTGCCTTTACTTGATTGTTTAAATGCACTCACTATTACTGGATTACTGTACTGCTAATTTCATTAACGACTCATGAACACAAGTACACACACACAAGTCCAAGGCTTAAGTCTAAAACAAGTTTTCTCAAAAACAATTTCAAGCAATTCTCAAATTCTGTGTTCTGATATTCCCTCTTCTTAATTGATAAACTTGTGTTACAGGAAGATTTAAATGAAATAATGTTATTATGGTCACCTAATAGTGTCACGTGTGTTTGATCAATCTGTACGTCACACTCAGGCGTTTCCGCTTTAGCCGGGGTGTTACATGAATTCTCAAACTTTTAAAAATACTCAGATTTCCTATTTTTTGTAAGTAACAAATTTTGATCTAAATGTAATTAACTTGTACCAAACAATCTATTTACTAACTTTTGACCCATAAAAATCAAATTTAAGTTTCACAAAAAACCCGAAACAATCTTTGATAAAAAAACTAAGAAATTAAATATGATAAACTTTGTTATGTCTGAAAGTGATTGGTATATACTAAAAAAAATAAATTGATAGATTGAAAGCATAGATTTATAATTTATATGACAATTTACAATAATAATAGATAAATTGGTTGATTTAAAAAAAGTAGATCGACTTTTAAGCATATATTTATAATTTAATGATTAAAAAATCACTTTGTAAAATGAAAGCATATTCGAGTTTTTTTTTTACATCTTTTACAATATACATAGTATAATATGTTAATAATAACAATATGTTAATAATAAAATTTGAAATTATATTCTTTTCAATTTTTAACAAACATGGTTTGTTGTTGATTTTTTGGATTTCACCAAGTATTTTGAAATATATAGTAAAATTACATGTTAATATTATTTTTATAAAAATGTACAGATATAATATAAATAGGGTATAAAAGTAAAGTGAATAATTATTGATTTATTACATATATTAGGATCAATAAAGATCTTAATTTTGGAGGGAAAAAGAATTGTGAGAATTAACCAAAAGATGACAAGTGTCCACAATTATTTTACTTTATTAGAATGAGTAGATTCATAAGATATCATTTGTTGTATAAACAATTCACATTGATCCTTTGGTAAAACATGAAAAAAAATAGAAGATCACAAAATTTATTGAGCATATCCTTGCTTGACTTAATTGTTAGGGAAAACTAAATTCCACACCAATCAGACCACATCATACAAAATATACAAATCAATTAAACCAAAAGCATGATCAATGGATGTTAAGAAATATAATAACAAATAGGCTCATATGTGACATCATCATAGAATTTATCAACCAAAACCGACCCAAGGTCGCTGTACGCCACCGCCATAGACAACTGCCACCAAGGTTCCGGGTCGGAACCTGGCACAATCGCCCAAGACAACTGCCACCGCCACCAAGGATTCCAAATCAGAACCTGACAACGACGACTTATGGTCCATAAAAAAATCACCATTGCCACCGTCTGCCATACAACCACCAACACCAAGCCACCACAATCAAGAAATCGACTCGGACTGTCGTGTCGCAACACCTTCGCCATAAACTATCACTATCGTTAGACCACAGCTGAAACCAAGGGTACGGAAATCAAACATGCCAACAGTGACGGGATGAATTGGACAGCAAGTAACGTTAGAAGACGACATTATGATGTTTAAGGTTCTTTAATGTTGCAATTTCCATCTTTATGTACAACAAAATTAAATCAAACTTTATCAAAAACCCTAATACCTGATCTAAGAGACTGAATAAATAAATATACCCAAATGAAAAAAATTACAGAACAACATACCTTATTGGAGAAATTAAGGTTCTTGATAAGGGTTTTTTCAAGAATTTTGATGTCCGCTTTGTACGTTTTTTAGCATAATTAACTTTTGCAAAATCACCATCTCTACCCTATGCCCTAACACCGCCGCCGTAACCACCACTACCAAGAATCCAGAAATCGAACCCGGCAACAATGACGACGATAAAGAAGATGAAGGGTGGTGTTAAAACGGTGGAAAAGCAGCATACAGTTACCTAGGGTTTCGAAATCGAACCCCGACAACAGGTCAATAGTAACCGATGACTACCTCTTGCTATCAGGCTGCCTTGTTGAAATAGATATGTGGAAACAAAGGTTGTGATTGAGAAGGTAACGGTAGTGGAAATAAAATAAGTGTTTTAGAAGATATGATCACATGAAGACGAAGATGATATTGGGGAAAGATGAAACTATGTGCTGAGCAGATAACACGTAGCAAGATGGAACGATATCTGGCAAGCCAAATCAGGGAGACAAACGTACAACAGTGGAAGCATAGGGTACAACACATCAATGCCAAATTCACCCGAAATTGTTATATTACTAGTTTTTTTAACCCCCACGTTGCAGGGAGGGTCGGTCTATTTAAATGTTTCTAAATTTGATAAAGGAGCCAGTTCAGATGTAGTCACAATATGTGTTCACACATTTGTTATCAATGAACCTTCTCGTCTAGCAAAACCAAAAAAATCTAAACATGAACGGTGAAGACACACAACACATATTATGAAAGTTAGAATACATACTTAACACATCCAGACTAACATATACAGTGACTAGGTATCCAAAAACATAAACTACCAAAGAAAGCATAACAAATGGACAAACAATTGAAACAAATAACAAAACCAAACAAAAACAAAGGCTCAGATCTGTAGCAACAAAATTTCTTCTTACCCAAATCCACCATGGCTGCAATCTAGTTGCATAACAATTGCCATCAAGATTGCCAAGCCAAGATGCAGGATCTACAAAGACCATTTTTTTTGCTGACCCTACATTTCATCATCGCCTTGTATACGAAAGAGATGGAACCTGGCGACAACACAAACAAATAGATGGAAACTGTCCTAAACAATCAGCATCACCAATGTTTGCCAAACCAACGGCAACACCAAACAACCACCACCAAAGTTCCAGAAATTGAACCATGTAACAGTTACAAATAATCTTCTGGTGGAAGTTCACCTCCAACATTCCAAGTATTAGCAAATACCCTTAACAACAATAATAGTAATAAATCAATATATAATGTAAACCAATAAATATGACTCAATGAGTGGTTTGTGTATCATATATACCTGAGCTCATTTGAGTCAATAAGTTGTGCTCTAAATGTCTCTGATCCCCTTCTTCTTAATCTGGGAAAAGCTCCTGATGCCAACAATGAATCAAATTATTGCATAATTTTGAAGTTTTCTTTGTAAATTCAACATTTTTTTTTTGTTTTGTTTACAAAAGAAGAATACATCATAAAAGATACAATGTTGGATTAAACCAATCAACTTCCTTCATTTGTCGGTTAAGTCGCTACATTTAACTCCATAAGCAGAAAACAAAATCGATTATTGTGCGCAATTCCACCACATAATACTTGCATCATAATTCTAAAGGGCATATTATCAACATATTTTCTTTATGGATTTAAAGTTTTAACAACCATAATAAAGGCTATCTTCAAACTATAGAGTCTCATAAAGGGCGTATGAGATTATACGGGGTTTGCTATAAATGGGTTTGGGTCTGCAAACCCGTTTAGCTAAGTGGGTTTGGTTTGACGAACTGCCTAATTAATGAGACGGTTCGTCTAAAAGCACACCCAATTTTTATGAGTTTTACGAACCACCTAATTATTGTGGGTTGTCAATTCATTTAATTAGTCAGTCGGTTCGTCAAAAAATTGGTTTTAGATGATAACTTTAGAGTTTTAGATGAAATAAACCAAAATAATTAGTTTTAGACAAAATAATCCAAAAATAGTGAAAGTCTAACAAACCGTCTAATTAGTTAGAATTAAACGATCAATTTGATGTGAGTTCATGTCAAAAAAAAAACAAAAAAAACTTTCAGGTCAAATGGGTCGTGTTCGTGTCAAATTTTTAGGTTTGCGTGGGGTTGGACCCGTCAACCTGCTAATACGACCTGATCAAAAACAACTACTAAAAAAGCAAAATTGAATATATTTGACCAAAATCAAATTAATCCCTAATTCCAAAATTTAATAAACAACAACAAATTAACCGGTGAATCTAATCTGTAGCAGTGAGATCATGGAAGCTATCATCAGAATCAACACTATAATCAGAACTATTAGTAGGAATATTGAGCCACTTGTTAACAAACCTAGGCGACAACAACTCTACATAGCTGCAATCCTAAGTCCCAACATTTTTCAACCCAATTTCTGAGATGCAATTGGAGATCATACAGACAAAAACATATGTTTTGGATTATTATCCCCATATCAATTGTACAGTGAATGTGTGATTATTGTCCACTGTCTTGTGATGTCACCTAGGGTTCATAAATGGAACCCATCAACAACACACAAAAATCGTCCACCAACAAACAGTCACCATCTCCATCGTCGTGCGCCATCACCTGGGTTGAACCCGGCAACAACACATATAAATCCGCCACAGCCATAATCAATCACCTCCAGATCAATGAGTAGAGAGAGATAAAAGGCACAACGTCGCCTCCCAAGTAGGGAGAGATAACAGAGACGTTGCCTCCATCGCCATAGACGGTCGGTAATGGTTTTTCGTTGGCCAAAGCCGATGAAAACACTGCCGGGAACCGCCGGCAACAACAGGGAAACACTTCCTGTCTTTGCATCTCTCTCTACAATCACTCGTCGATGGATTACATTGGTGAAGAAGACAATGGCAGTGGCGAGATCTAGAAGAATGGTGATGTAACACAGAGAAAGAGAGAGAAACCGCTGTGTATTGTGTGATATTTGGCTAACCAGAAAACACACACGTAGCAAGGGCCAAGTACAGCTGGCAAGAAGGCAGATTACCAACATGACGAAAGCAAGGTACACATAATTCAAGCGCAGGTTACAACACGCATTGCAGAAACTCAGACAAAAATGTAAATTTATAAATAAATATAAATAACACTAAATAAGAAACATGTAACATCCTAAAATTTATAATATTGAATAAAGAAAGTTATGTTAGTGATTTCGCGTTTTTAATTATTAATATCGGGTAGGAGCGGATCAGGGACTTGGATTAATTGAGATGGGTTAAATGAGAATGGGATTTAAGGGATATAAATATCCCCTAAACCCAAAAATATCTTCATTTACATCTATTCCTTCACACTTCCAAAACACACACACACCCCATACACAAGCCGACCGGCGGCCGAGATCCGAGGAGAGAGAGAGAGGCTGAGAGCCGTAGAGAGAGAGAGACCAAGATCCGAGAGAGAAGAGAGAGCGGTTGGTTGTGATTAAGCAAGGAAACAAGATCCAACAAGCTCAAAAAGGTAAGATTCTTGAACTTTGAAGTTTAAAGATCCAAGCTTTTTAGTGTTAAGTGACCGGAAATGGTCGGGAAGCGTAGTGGGTGATATTGAACCATAGCGGGGGTGTTAAAATCGCTCGAAATGTTGGACAGAAACCAAACAGCAGGCTGTCTGGGCAACTTCGCCTTCATATGGGCAACTTCGCCTTCATCTGGGTAACTTCGCCTTCAAGCGATGAACTTCGCCTGCAAGCTAAGTTCGCCTGATGAACTTCGCCTGCAAGCTAAGTTCGCCTGATGACAAGTTCGCCTGAGGTTTAAGTTCGCCTGATGACAAGTTCGCCTGAGGTTTAACTTCGCCTAAAGCTAAGTTCGCCTGAGGTTTTACTTCGCCTAAAGCTAAGTTCGCCTGAGGTTTAACTTCGCCTAAAGCAAAGTTCGCCTGAGGTTTAACTTCGCCTGATGACAAGTTCGCCTGAGGTTTAACTTCGCCTAAAGCCAAGTTCATTTAGAAAATAAATTAAAAATCTAATGAAAAATGTGTTAAGACAGTTAATGGAAATAAAATTTTTCCAAGCTGACCTGGCAGCTCGACCCCAGCCAGGGGCTCTGCCCCTTGGACCCTGCTAGGGGCTGCCGCCCCTAGACCCCACTGCCAGGGGCGCTGCCCCCGGACCCCCGTTCGTTGTGGGTCATATAAAGATAGAAATACATTATGAGAAGTGATAGTTAATTGATACGTATACTTGTTATACAGTCAGCCGTGCACAACTGAAGAAAAGAATTACGATTAACGGTGAACGTAACCGTGTTCAGGTGAGTTTCTAGCCCCATTCCTTGTTAAGTTTTCGGGGCTGTGTGCATACTTGATGTGTTGTTAATACATTTATCCTAAGTGATAAGTGTATGCCCTATGTGATATATGTGTTATGTAAGAATGATTGCTTGATGGTACGTGAACGATCTTCGGATATTGCACGTACTGTCAGGTTGTAACGCTAAGTATAGGTAAGAATGTTATGTATGTTATGTATATGAGCATGGTAGTGATAATAGAAGAAAGAAATGATAATGTATGGTTGTATGGTTACGAAAAGGGTACCGAGCCCTAATAATACATGAGGTATGATGTATGGTTGTATGGTAACGAAGTGGGAATCGAACCCTTCTGATATTCGAAAACTAGGGACCAGACCCTTATAATATCTGTGATGATAGGGACCAGACCCTTATAATATCTGTGATGTTAGGGAATCGAACCCTTCTAATATTCGAAAACTAGGGACCAGACCCTTATAATATCTGTGATGATAGGGACCAGACCCTTATAATATCTGTGATGTTAGGGAATCGAACCCTTCTAATATTCGAAAACTAGGGACCAGACCCTTATAATATCTGTGATGATAGGGACCAGAACCTTATAATATCTGTGATGTTAGGGAATCGAACCCTTCTAATATTCGAAAACAAGGGACCAGACCCTTATAATATCTGTGAGGTTATAGGGCGAAAGGCTCTTTAAAAAGTATGATTATGTATGTAAGGAAAGTATGAAGGTAAAAATGAAAGTATGATTATGTATGTAAGGAAGGTATGAAGGTAAAAATGAACGTATGATTATGTATGTAAAGAAAGTAAGAAAGTAAAAATGAAGGTAAGAGCACTTAGGTGTATATGAAAGAAAGTTAAGAGATTAAGTATGAAATGTAAGAAGGTATTGTATAATTATGTGATTAACTAGAACTCACTCAGCGTAGCTGACTTTTAGTATGCACGCAGGTGAGTAGGATGAGGCAGCTCGCTTGAGGAGACACATGGCACTGAACAGGAGTCTGGCATCTGAAGACTTACGATGTTTTAATTTTAATGTTTTAATGTGGAAGACAAGGGATGTTTTGGGACAAGTTGTGAAATATTGTAATGTTTTATGAAAGTTTTATTTTCCTCGTAAATGTTTTAATCAACTCTGATAGTTAGAACTGTGTTTATGAGTAAATCCAACACGAAAGTAGGGTTACCGGTAACGGGGCCTTACAAGTTGGTATCAGAGCAACGTTCGAGAGATTTAAGCATCCTACATGCTTAGACTCGAACAGAGTATGGGATATAAGTAAGAAATGAAAGAAGATGCCAGTCCAAGAATGCCATGTGTCGCTCAAGCAAGATCAGTAAAGGTAAATTGTATGATTAAATGATATATGTTAATGAGAAAGAAAATATATGTGAACAAAAGGGATAGGAATAATTGATTGTTGATTTGACTAATTGCTTAAGTAGAATCAGCACAAATAGACTCATAAAGGGAAGTGTATAGGACACAGAAAGCAATGTGATCAGCTAGTCACAGCTGGCCACTGTTATTACCTGTAGCCTTGCTATCCTTGTACTAAATAGTTCCTTGAATGATGATGTCTGTGTTTTCCCTTTTAGAATACAATGGCTGGAGCCGGAGACATTGTTGGAGCCGGAGGTCGCACTGGACGACGCGGCAGGCCTCGTCGTGTCCAGCAACCTTCGGTTGAGACCGCTTCCAACACTGAAGCTGAAGGAAGCGCAGCGGGAAGGGACCCGGAAAACAATGAAGGAGTTCAACTGGATCCTACAATTCAAGCAGCTATTGTTCAAGCTATAGCCACTGCTGTGAAAAATATTACCCCGGGAAGGTCTGCTGGAAGCCGTGAAAGAACTGTTGAAGGGGCGGGTGGTAATGGTAGGAAGGATAACGAGAGGGAAAGGGGTGACTCAAGTGAGGTAAGGTCTGTGAAAGATGATGATAGGAAGAAGGGCCGAGGCGGTTGCAACTATAAGTCCTTCAAAGGTTGTGACCCGCCTAAGCTGACTGGTTTAGGAGACGCAATCGCTACTCTTCAGTGGATAACCGCCATGGATAAGGTTATCCGCATTAGCGAGTGCCGTCCCGATCAAGCGGTAGGTTATGCTACTCAATCATTCGAGGATGAGGCTATGTATTGGTGGGAGAGTGTGGAGCAGAGGAAGACCCGAGAAGAGATCAAAGAGATGAGGTGGGACGATCTGAAGGAGTTAGTAATGAAGAAGTTCTGTGCTGACGCCGAGGTTGAAAGGGCGGAGATGAAGTTCCTAAACTTGAAAGCTGGGACGATGACACATCGTGAGTACACTACAAAGTTCAATCGAATGTCTAGGTTGGTACCCGATATGGTCAGCACTGAGGCTAAGAGAATCAAGTGTTATGTGAGGGGATTACCACAGAGAGTCCGCATGTTAGTCAGGACAAGTAAACCTGCTACTTTCGATTCTGCTGTCGAACTCGCAGAGATGGTCTATGCAGACCTGGCTGCGGATGATGTGGTGATGGGAGACGAGAAGAAAGAGAAGAAATGGGCCGCTCCTGCTAAACGACCCGGTACTCAGTTATGGAACCCCAAAGATAAGAAGCAGAGAGTGTGGGAGAAGAGATCGTGTAAGACCTGCGGAAAGATGCATGGTGGTGAGTGCAAGTGGGGTAAAAGTTCTGGTGTTTGTCTCAAATGTGGAAAGGCTCACGGTGGGAAATGCCGGATGGGGTCTAATGTGTGTTACAAGTGTGGGAAGGTGGGGCATTATGCCAATGAGTGCAGTGCAAAGCCAGCATGTTACAAATGTGGCAAGCCAGGCCACATGGCGAGAGAGTGCACAGATGGTGAAGCTGGAGGTAGTGGAAGGAAGGATGCCGATCAAGCTAGGCCAAGAACTAGAGCCTACACGCTGACCCAAGAGCAAGCCAAGCAGATTCCGGATGTCGTCACATGTACGTTTTTAGTGAACGGTGTTTCCGCTTCTGTATTATTTGATTCGGGCGCAAACAAAAGTTTCGTAGCCACACCATTTAGTAAACTAGCTAAAATGAAATGTTGTCGAGTGTCTGAAACTTTTGCGGTGGAAACCGCCAGTGACACTTCGGTTTAAATAACAAAAGTGGTTAAGAATTGTAAGATAGAATTGGAAGGACATGAGTTCCCGATTACCTTGTACGTTATGACCTTGGGAGGGTTCGATGTGGTTTTGGGTATGGATTGGTTGTCTGAGTTTGAGGCTCAGATAGTATGTAAGAGTAGGATTATAAGGTTAAAGTCATTGGATGGTAGCGCGGTAACGGTCTATGGTGATAAGGAAAGTTCTGGGCTTAATGTCATTTCGATGATGAAAGCCGAGGGTTTGCTAAGGCGAGGGTGTTGTGCCTACCTGGCGTATGTCGTCAACGCTACGGCCGAGACGAAAGAAATGAAAGATGTTCCTATTGTGCGCGACTACCCAGAAGTATTCCCTGAGGATCTTCCGGGGTTGCCACCAGAGCGAGAGATAGAATTTCAGATATATTTAATACCAGGAGCCCAACCTGTCGCGAAAGCGCCTTACCGTCTAGCACCTTCCGAGATGAAAGAATTGATGTCACAACTGCAAGAACTCCTCGACAAAGGTTTCATAAGACCGAGTGTTTCCCCGTGGGGCGCACCAGTTTTGTTCGTGAAGAAGGATGGAAGTATGAGAATATGCATAGATTATCGTGAGTTGAATAAGCTGACGGTAAAGAATAGATATCCGTTGCCAAGGATTGATGATCTGTTTGACCAACTGCAAGGTTCAAGTTGGTTCTCACGAATAGATCTCAGATCAGGCTACCATCAGCTGAAGGTGAAAGAGGCAGACATCCCTAAGACAGCGTTCCGAACGCGGTATGGACACTACGAGTTCCTCGTAATGTCATTCGGTCTAACCAATGCTCCTGCAGCATTTATGGACATGATGAATAGGGTGTGTCGACCGATGTTGGATAAGTCGGTTATCGTCTTCATCGATGATATATTGGTTTATTCAAAGAGCGAGTCTGAACATGCTGAGCATCTGAGAGAGGTACTGGAGACTCTGAAGAAAGAGAAGTTGTATGCCAAGTTTTCGAAGTGCGCGTTCTGGTTAAGAGAAGTGCAATTTTTAGGTCACATGATTAATCCTGAAGGGATTACCGTGGACCCAGCTAAGATTGAAGCGATAACGAATTGGAAGACTCCGCAGAATCCGACTGATATACGAAGTTTCCTAGGGTTAGCTGGCTACTATAGGAGATTCATCGAAGGTTTCTCCAAGATAGCCGCACCGCTGACCGGTATGACCCGTAAGTCGATAGTATTCAGTTGGGGAAAGTTTCAGGAAGAAGCCTTTGAAGAATTGAAGAAGAGGCTCACGCAAGCTCCAATCCTTACTTTGCCCGATGGCGACGAGGATTTCGTTGTTTGTGCTGATGCCTCGCATCAAGGGTTAGGTTGCGTGTTGATGCAACGGGGGAAGGTGATAGCTTACGCGTCTAGACAGTTGAAGGTCCATGAAAGTACTTATCCGACGCATGATCTAGAGTTAGCAGCTGTAGTGCATGCTCTTAAGATATGGAGGCATTATCTGTACGGTACTAAGTGTACTATCTATACCGATCATAAGAGTTTAAAGTACTTTTTCGAACAGAAAGAACTGAACATGAGGCAGAGAAGATGGTTAGAATTGATAAAGGATTACGACTATGAGATTAGGTATTACCCCGGTAAAGCTAACGTGGTCGCTGATGCGTTAAGTCGTAAGAATGAGGAAGTCCTTGCAACAGTGAAGTCATATAAGTTGATCATGAACTCAAGTCTTTTTGAAGAAATCATCAAAGTGCAGTCAGAAGTGTTAGTAGACGAAGGGTTAGTAAAGAAAGAAAGGATTTATGGCCAACAAGATGAGTTGATGGAAAACACTCATGGAGTTAAAACTAGATTTGACCGTATGTGGATTCCACGCCATGGTGATCTTAGAAGTCGAATCTTAGATGAAGCTCATAAGTCAAGGTACTCAATCCATCCTGGAGCTACAAAGATGTACCAAGACCTGAAAAGAGATTACTGGTGGCCAGGAATGAAGAATGATGTAGTGGATTATGTTAGTAAGTGCTTAACTTGCTTACAAGTCAAGGCCGAGCACCAAAAGCCTTATGGGAAGATGCAACCGCTAGAGATACCTGAGTGGAAATGGGAACACATCACCATGGATTTCATAACTAAGCTACCTCGTACAGCTAAGCAACATGATACCATCTGGGTGATTGTGGACCGTTTGACCAAGAGTGCTCACTTTCTGCCCATACGAGAGGCCATCTCGTCAAAAACGTTAGCAAGCTTGTTCATCAAGGAAGTGGTAACCAAGCATGGAGTACCGTTATCGATCGTGTCTGATAGGGATACACGGTTTACTTCGAGGTTCTGGAAGAAATTCCATGAAGCTATGGGGACGAGGTTGAACATCTGTACGGCGTATCATCCTCAAACCGATGGACAGTCTGAACGGACGATCCAAACCCTTGAGGATATGCTACGTGCTTGTGTTTTAGATTTTGGTGGAAGTTGGGATGATCATCTGCATCTGGCAGAGTTCTCCTATAACAACAGTTACCATTCAAGTATTGGTATGCCACCGTTTGAAATGCTGTACGGTAGACAATGTAGAACCCCGGTGTGTTGGGGTGAGATTGGTCAGAAGGAAATGGGAAGCCTAGAAGTGGTTCAAGAAACGTCTTCAAAGTTCGATCAGATCAAAGAAAGAATGAAAGCCGCGCAAGACAGACAAAAGTCTTATGCAGATAAGCGGCGACGACCAATTGAGTTTAACGTTGGTGACAATGTGATGCTCAAGGTCTCGCCTTGGAAGGGGATTATCCGTTTTAGGAAAAGAGGAAAGTTGAGTCCGAGGTACATTGGACCGTTCAAGGTTGTAAAACGTGTGGGTGAAGTAGCTTATAAACTGGATTTACCCGATGAGTTAGAAGGAATTCATTCAACCTTCCATGTTTCTCATCTGAGGAAGTGTCTAGCTGATGACACGTCTCACGTGCCATTGATGGACATTGAGGTTGATGAACAATTGAACTACATCGAGCAACCGATAGCGATCGTTGACCGTAAGGAGAAGCAGCTTCGTCACAAGATTATACCTTTGGTAAAAGTGATATGGAAACACCGTAAGGGATCAGATGCTACTTGGGAAGCCGAGGATGAGATGCGCAAGTTTTACCTTAGTTTGTTTATGTAATAGTTAGGTTTCGGGGACGAAACCTCTTTAAGGGGGGAAGACTTGTAACATCCTAAAATTTATAATGTTGAATAAAGAAAGTTATGTTAGTGATTTCGCGTTTTTAATTATTAATATCGGGTAGGAGCGGATCAGGGACTTGGATTAATTGAGATGGGTTAAATGAGAATGGGATTTAAGGGATATAAATATCCCCTAAACCCAAAAATATCTTCATTTACATCTATTCCTTCACACTTCCAAAACACACACACACCCCATACACAAGCCGACCGGCGGCCGAGATCCGAGGAGAGAGAGAGAGGCCGAGAGCCGTAGAGAGAGAGACCAACATCCGAGAGAGAAGAGAGAGCGGTTGGTTGTGATTAAGCAAGGAAACAAGATCCAACAAGCTCAAAAAGGTAAGATTCTTGAACTTTGAAGTTTAAAGATCCAAGCTTTTTAGTGTTAAGTGACCGGAAATGGTCTGGAAGCGTAGTGGGTGATATTGAACCATAGCGGGGGTGTTAAAATCGCTCGAAATGTTGGACAGAAACCAAACAGCAGGCTGTCTGGGCAACTTCGCCTTCATCTGGGCAACTTCGCCTTCATCTGGGTAACTTCGCCTTCAAGCGATGAACTTCGCCTGCAAGCTAAGTTCGCCTGATGAACTTCGCCTGCAAGCTAAGTTCGCCTGATGACAAGTTCGCCTGAGGTTTAAGTTCGCCTGATGACAAGTTCGCCTGAGGTTTAACTTCGCCTAAAGCTAAGTTCGCCTGAGGTTTAACTTCGCCTAAAGCTAAGTTCGCCTGAGGTTTAACTTCGCCTAAAGCTAAGTTCGCCTGAGGTTTAACTTCGCCTGATGACAAGTTCGCCTGAGGTTTAACTTCGCCTAAAGCCAAGTTCGTTTAGAAAATAAATTAAAAATCTAATGAAAAATGTGTTAAGACAGTTAATGGAAATAAAATTTTTCCAAGCTGACCTGACAGCTCGACCCCAGCCAGGGGCTCTGCCCCTTAGACCCTGCTAGGGGCTGCCGCCCCTAGACCCCACTGCCAGGGGCGTTGCCCCCGGACCCCCGTTCGTTGTGGGTCATATAAAGATAGAAATACATTATGAGAAGTGATAGTTAATTGATACGTATACTTGTTATACAGTCAGCCGTGCACAACTGCAGAAAGGAATTACGATTAACGGTGAACGTAACCGTGTTTAGGTGAGTTTCTAGCCCCATTCCTTGTTATGTTTTCGGGGCTGTGTGCATACTTGATGTGTTGTTAATACATTTATCCTAAGTGATAAGTGTATGCCCTATGTGATATATGTGTTATGTAAGAATGATTGCTTGATGGTACGTGAACGATCTTCGGATATTGCACGTACTGTCAGGTTGTAACGCTAGGTATAGGTAAGAATGTTATGTATGTTATGTATATGAGCATGGTAGTGATAATAGAAGAAAGAAATGATAATGTATGTGTAGGTTCCTGGAACGGATCGTACACGGGATGTTCTCTAACAACGCAGGTGCGGAATCCCTGCGTAGGTAGGTTACGAGTGTAGATATAGAATAACACAAGCAATGAATCAAACACGTAATATTATTAACCAAACACGTGACTCGTAGTCACTATTACAGACACTGGAACTAGCAAACAAGTCTGCTTAAACTCGAACTCTTGACTGAAACCCTAAACTGCTTCACCTCAGACGTTTCGGCTGAAACAGTGAATATATACACGACAACTTCGCCACAGGCAAAGTTGTCTGTAACTTCGCATATTCAACAAGTTCGCCTGAGCGAACTTGTTGACAACTTCGCTTGTTCAACAAGTTCGCCTGAGCAAACTTGTTGACAACTTTGCTAGTTACACAATCTAAAACATAATCAAATACACAATTACAATACAGACTCGATTACCATTACAAGACTATGAACTACTGACAAACATGCACCAACAGACTCCCCCTTGGCAGTAGCTTCATATCTTGATCTTCAAATCTCGAGTCTTGTAATCTGCATCTCTAAGCGTGCGCCCCTTCTCTCACACATACTGTCACTACACTTTGATATCTCCTAGCTTGATCCTTCCAAGCAGGAATGTAGAAGATCTTCTTGTTGTTGAGTACTTCCAGATCAGCTTGCGACAGGTTAACAAGATGCATCGGGTCGTAAACCCGAAGCAGTTCTTGTTCATCCTCGTCCTCCATTACTGCCTCTGCAGTCTCACAGTCCACAAACCACCATTTCAAATCTTTCAGCACATCTCGAGGCATAGCTTTCATGGGTACCTCCTTGATACATCGGACTGGTTTGTACTTCATCACCATCCACGGTTTACCATCTGCTCTCATACCTCTCTCTATATCCTTCACTAATTTTCCCTTTTGTGGCTTTAGCAACTCAAACTTCTTTTCTTTTACTCCTTCTTTCCACATTATCTTCTCAATCATTCTAGCCATATTGTCGTTGTTTCGGTTTATCAGGCCCAACCTGGCCAAATCTTTTACTTCGCATTCAGGCAATGTGTTGAACGATCTCAACATTCTCTTGAAATACTGAACGCCATCATAACGCTTCACTACAAACAACTTGAGCTGTTCATCATAGATCCAACAAATAATCCCCTTTTTCGCCTCTGCATACCCTTTAATATTGTAGCTCTTTCTGAACATGGTTGGAACAGCAGGCTTCTTGGTCTTGACAAACCAATGAGCATATTCTTCCTTCCATCTAGGCTGCTCTTCCCACATTGTCTCATCCAACACCGTTTCATCACCAACACCCGACTTTTCCACTTCGGGAATGTCATGCTCAACATCATCATCCATTATCTCACCTTCTTCTAACACATTTTCCACATTAATCTTTTCCCCAATCCTCTCTATCTCATCCACGGGCAACACGTCGTCATCATCCATAAACTCATCGTCTTCCTCATCATCCAACTCCTTTAAAGCATTGATAACGTCCTCAACATCAGCATCATCACCCATACCAACAACAACATCACCAGCTACATCTGTAGACTCCCCCTCAGTTGTGGAAGCCCCAAGAGCCTGAGAGGTTCTTGGCAGCTCACCACCTGCACCCGAAGGTGCATTGGGATCATCGTCATGATCTTCTCGTCTTTTCGTTCTCAACTCATCGCCCCTACACGTCTTCTCCCCCTGAGATGCCAAGTATTCCTTGAAGGCATCAATTATTCGGCCATGTTCTACCAGGAGGGCAGCTTGTAGTCGATTGGATTCCACTAGGCGTTCAATAGTCTTAGACTGTTCGGCAACAATACGCTCTAGTGATGTAATCCGTTCAGCATCTGAAGTAGGCAATGGAGTTGGTGGAACATCAGCAGAAGTGACCGCAGGTGGTACACTTGGGAACCCTGCAGTTGTTGTGATAGTCGAATCAACGAAGCGTGCGACTACCACCGGTGGATCAAACAGTTGTGGTGGTAGAGACACCACTGCTGGAGCTGACGCTTCGACAGTCGTAACCTGTGCAGTAGTAGGAAGCAGTGACATACCTGACAAGACAGGCGGAGCAAAACGTACATGCCTTGAAGTCTCCCCCGCTCCAGTAGCCATACCTAGTTGTTCTCGTCGCGAACGTCTCATCACAAGTTGTACCGCTTCTTCCTCATCTCCTTCCTCTTCCTCAACTCTCGGCCTCTTACCCGAAATCCTTTCACGAGTCACCATTAGCCGTCTGGCCTCAGCAAACGTTTCATCTAACTCGGATTCAGCTACCGAAGTAGCTGCTGTTGAAGCATCCATAACTTGAGGACCCGAGATATCCATATCAAACAAACCGTGTCCACAGAAAGCAGCATCCAGATCAACGTTTTCAGCGGTGGACATAGTCTGTGCAATAGTAGCTGGCACAGCAGCAGAAGATACAACAGGCGCAGCTGATACAGCATGAGGTGCTGCCGCCTGATGTGGTTGCGGATCCCTGAACTCGTCACCTCCTGCAGGAACATACTCCGGGTTGATGAGATACCCGAAAAGTGGAGTATGCCTTGGACGGCGTTCAGGGTTGCTACGAGTGCTCGACGTCCTACATTGAGCAAAAATACGCTTTGTTACACACTCAACATATCGAATAGGGCGCCGTTGCGGTAGAGACGGAGCGACATGATTAATAATCATTTGAAGAAATCGCGGATACATGATAAATCGTTCTCGCGCCGTCGCCCGTCTCTGACGATCAATCTCATAGAAAATCATCTGACTAAAAGAGTAACGACGATTGTAAGTCAGGGCCGTCATGGCAGATTGCATCGTCGCACCCATCCCGTCTGTTCCTGCTTTCCTGCCGGACATGCACACAATTAACACGTGCATCAGAAAACGCCATTGGTCCAGCAGAAAGCCTTTCCTCCTCTGCGAGTCCCCCAGCGGACCCGAATAACCCATTCTCAAGTATGCTCCGTCACGGAAGGGAGCTACGAACTCCGTTGGGTCGTCTCGTGTCTCATTGCCGAACTGCAGAGCCAACCGAATGTCTTCCGAAGAAAACTGTATGTTTTGACCATTGACGGTTGCTCGCATCACTGGAGGCTCAGGTCTGCAATCATAATACACCGTCTGCCAGAAGTCTTGAATGTTGGGCAGAGATATGGGTAGTGTATTAGTGATCGCGTGAAAAACTCGTGATCGTTGGAGAAATGTGATAATCTCCCTATAGTCTTCAACGCCTCGTGCGTCTGGATCCAAAGTAATGTATTGGTTATGAGCTGGAAAGAATTGTCGTTGCTCATCACCATCATCACCACCATTTCCTCCAACTGCAGCCATACCTGCACAAAACAAATCAAGTTAGAGACGTTTTATGTAACTCACAAGTTCGCAGTGTAGCAAGTGCGAAGTTGTGATGTAAGATACACAGGCGAAATTAAAGTTGAGGCGAAGTTGGGGACAACTTCGCATCATCAGTAAATTCGTCTAAAAAACAGTTAAAAGAAAAGGATATAGGCGAAGATAAGGATAACTTCGCCACGGCGAAGTTACAGTTAAGTTCGCCAGGGCGAAGTTGATGATAACTTCGCCACGGCGAAGTTGTGGTTAACTTCGCCCAGGCGAAGTTGTGGATAACTTCGCCCAGGCGAAGTTGTGGATAACTTCGCCCTAGGCGAACTTAAGCGTCTGGCGAAGTTGAGATTAACTTCGCCAAAACCATAACTTCGCCTGAAACAGAATCGGCGACTGTTCGGATTCAGAGGTCGAAATCCGATGTTTTCGGACCGATTTGACGATATAAACATGAAGAACAACATATCTCAATGGTGTATGGACGAAAAGGTCGTCCATGAACACGTAACGTGAGGTCGAAAACCTTGGTTTCGCGGGTTCTTCGAGTGTTCGACGACCCGAGGTCTCGAACCGGTTAAAATAATAACGAGAATGAAAGGATGTTTTGACAACACATACCACAAGTAAAGTAGAAACAAAGGAACACAAGATCGAAATCGAAATTGAAAAATAAGATCGCCGGAAAAATTGAAAATTTGTTATATGTTCGCCGAGTGTTTGAAATATGTGCAACTGTTCCAGAAAAAAAATCATTATATAGGGCAGAGTTGGTTCAGGCGAAGTTATTCTTAACTTCGCCTAAGCGAAGTTAAGTACAACTTCGCCGATTCAACAACTTCGCCCGATATTTACAAAAACAGCCCTTTCAGTTTGAAAAATCTTGAATATATCCTTATAAGTTACCAAAAAGAGTTAAACAAAAATGATCAAGAACCAGTAACCAACAATAAAAATATAACTACAAAAACAGAAAATACTTATAAAATTTTAACGAAATAAGGGATCAAATTTCAGTCTAGTCAGGGACCACTACGTTTTAGAAAAGATCCGAACAGGAATCATACTAACTATGTGACTGTCACTTGGATCCGTGTTTGGCTGTATTGTGACATAGAGAAACAGGTTGTAAGCATGTAATAACTTAAATGGTTTTCATCGTTTTTGTGATACGGATTAAGGTTCAGTTAAGCTCAAAAATTTAAGTTGGCAACAACTCAGAGGTAATGATGCCTTCTATCTATTCTCAAAGCGTATTTGGCTGTACCCAAGTCACCCCGAATTGACTTCGACCCATAGTGTCTGATTAACTTGTAGATACTCGTTGTCTGCTTCCCGTTTTCTTCTTACTCCAAACTTGAGAAATCTTGAGACGTTTCGGTTCTCGTGTTTATTGTCACTATTTCTCATAAGTACAAAAATTATACATGATTTTTTTTTTTTTTTTTTTTTTTTTTTTTTTTTTTTTTTTTTTAATCAAACATAAGAATTTTCATCGGAGTACTAAATCACTGCAAGTCCCGAATCTGGATCACTGCAGTATCTTGAAATGCTTTCTTCACGGGAATCAGAACACTCACGGGCTCGTGTATGACTGGGTAGTCGCTTTTCTGCCTATCCTTCGAAAAGATATGTATGAAGACATACAAAACTCTTAAGGAGTTTCCACGTAAATTCGAGTAAATTTAAGTTAGTATCACATCTACTTTTACGCACCATTAAAATTACCATGACATACAATGACTGTTCTAAAGCCTTTTAAGCTTAATAACTTCACTAGTTAGGCACACATAGTCAGTATATATATCATTTTCCAAGGTTGGATCAATTTTCTTTTAACCACAGCAAAGAACTTCTTACGAAGTAATAGACTTGAAAAGTAATTTCATTTCCCTAAAAAAAAATTTTGAATTCAATCACCCCAATCATGTCAAAGTCATCAGGTAAACGGCTATCCTGAAGATCCATTGGATCAGCTGGACCGACCACATACAAGTATGTGTCCTTCTTACTAAGAATGACCGACTAATTTTCAGCAACTGAAAGAAAAACATGTCAACACTGCCCCAGTTACTTTCAGTCTTCCGGTTAATGGCTATCCTCATTTCCTAAGTCGAAAACAAGGACCAAAACATATCCGAGGAGATGTCCATCAAACTGAGGTAACCGACTAATTTTAAGCAATAAAGACACCCTTTTTTTTTTTTTTTTTTTTTTTTTTGAATCAAAAACAAAGACATGGTTACTCGGGATTGATCATCCCATTTAGCTCAATTAGGTTTTGAAATCTGGATTTATCAAACGCTTTTGTAAACAAGTCAGCAAAATTTTCAAGTGTATCAACTTTTTCGATCTTGATCAGTTTCTTCTCAGCACAATCCCGTATGAAGTGATGACGAATGTCAATATGCTTAGTTTTACTGTGCTTCACGGGATTGTTAATTACTGAGATGGCGGCAGTGTTATCAATTAAAATAGGAGTGAGTAAGAAATTCAGACCATAGTCGCGCAATTGTTGCTGAATCCATAAAACCTGAGAGCAGCAGTTGGATGCTGCCATGTATTCAGCTTCGCAAGTTGAAATTGCAACTGATGTCTGTTTCTTGCACTGCCAGGAAACTAATCTTCCTCCAAGAAACTGACAGCCTCCTGTTGTTGACTTCCGACTCTGATTACAACCTCCATAATCAGAATCAGTATATGCTACCAGTTCAACGTCTCCTCCCTTTGGGTACCACAATCCTAGTTTCGGCTTGCCCTTGAGATACCGCAAAATCCTCTTCACACCTTTCATGTGAGATTCCTTTGGGTTTGCCTGAAAGCGAGCACAAAGACAAACAGAAAACATTATATCAGGCCTAGAAGCAGTTAAATACATTAAAGAACCTATTATCGCCCGATACAGAGTAGGGTCCACATCTGCGTCACCATCTGATTCAGCTCCCAATTTGTGATTGACGCAGATTGGAGTGTCATATGGAGAACTGTCCTCCATCTTGAATCTTTTCAGCACATCATGAACATACTTTGTTTGATGAATGAACATCCCATCTTTCTTCTGATCAACCTGCAATCCTAGAAAGAAAGTTAGTTCACCCATAGCACTCATCTCGAATCGTTTCTTCATGACAGCCTCAAAATCTTGACACATGGATACTCTTGATGCAGCAAAAATGATGTCATCCACGTAGACTTGAACCAGTAAGAAGTCACATCCTTCTCTCTTCACAAACAGCGTACTGTCGATCAAACCCCTTTCAAAACCATTTTCCAGCAAGTAGTCCGATAACGTTGAATACCAGGCACGAGGTGCCTGATGTAAACCATATAACGCCTTGCTCAACCTGTATACATGATCAGGAAAGTCTGGGTCAGGAAAACCCGGTGGTTGCTCAACATACACAACCTCGTCAACTTTCCCGTTAAGAAACGCACTCTTTACATCCAACTGAAACACCTTCATCTTTTTGAAAGCAGCAAACGCCAAAAACAATCGAATCGCTTCTAACCGGGCAACAGGAGCGAAAACCTCATTGTAGTCAATACCCTCTTGCTGATTAAAACCTTTAACAACCAGCCTCGCCTTATTTCTCACAATAATTCCCTTATCATCTCTCTTGCACTTGAACACCCATTTCGTGCCTATAGCATGCACATTCTTTGGTTTTTCAACCAAAGACCAAACTTCCATTTTCTCGAACTGAGCCAACTCTTCTTGCATAGCTTCGACCCACGAGCTGTCCTTCAAAGCCATTTGATAATTCTTCGGTTCAATTTGGCTTATGAAGCAAGAGTACAAACATTCATTCATAATACCTGTATCTTTAATGCTTGAATAAACACAGGTGTGCTCATTCAGGCTACTTCTGGTTTGTACACCCGAGGACACGTCACCTATAACATTCTCCAAAGGGTGATCTTTGTGAATTCTCGTGGTCGGAACAGCACCGACATGTAAATTTTCTTCCAAGTTTGAAGAGATCTCATCTATGGTAGTTTCAGGCTGAGAGTGAAAAGGATTAATAAACTCATCTTCAGTTGAGGCCGCAGGGGTATCGATAGGGTTTGATGTGGAAGGCTGAGATTTTTCTGTCATCTGATGTTGCAGTAGCTCCTCTTCCTCATCAAATATCATCTTCGTCACAACTCTTTCGTCTTCTTCAGCAATTTCCAAATTAGGTACGTTAAACGACTTAAACAGTTTAACATAGTCAAAAAGCTCAGCAGGTCCATTGCTAGGTTTTGGCGATTGATAACTAGTAATGTCGGTGTTACAAACCACCTCCACCTTGCAAGTTGTCGTATTGAAGACCCGTCTGTTGGGAGTCCCAACAACATAACCGACTAGGATTCCCTCATCGGCTACTTCACCAAATTTCGAGTTAGTCTTCAAAATCGAACAAGGAGAACCAAATGGTTCAAGACCGCACAAGTTGGGCTTCCTACCGTGCATAAGCTCGTAACAAGTTTTTCCAAGTCTCTTAACTGTTAACACCCGATTCAGAACATAGCAGGCTGTAGCCACTGCTTCAGCCCAGAACATCACAGGAAGCTTTGAGTCTGCCAGCATAGTTCTGGCTCCTTCAATCAACGTTCGGTTCTTCCTTTCAGCTACTCCGTTCTGTTGTGGCGTATACGGAGCGCTGTATTGATGCTCAATACCCTTCTGTAGACAAAAGATTTCCATCTCAAAGTTCTTGAACTCTGTCCCATTGTCGCTTCTGATGAATTTAACTGATTTACTCATGACATTCTCGACTTTTGTAATGAGATTCTTTACCATCTGAGTCGTCTCGTCTTTCGTTTTCAGAAAATATACCCACGAGTATCGCGAGTAATCATCAGTTATCACCAAGCAGTAAGAAGTACCGCCTAGACTTTGTACATTCACCGGACCGAAGAGATCCATATGAAGTAGTTCTAGAGTACCAGCAATTGAGTTGATCGTCTTGGTGAGATGGCTTTTCTTGTGTTGTTTTCCCTTCTTGCACGCTATGCATTTATCTTCAAAGTTAAAACTCTTTAAGGGAACGCCCATCACAAGCCCATTTTTGACAATGAAGTTCATCTTACGAAGATGGATATGTCCCATTCTCCTGTGCCATAACTCTGATTCTGATTCGCTTGCCTTTGTCATTAAGCATGATTCTCTGGTGGCCATTTCAGTAGACCTCATATCCATCACGTATGTATTCGTTTCACGTGGAGCTTTCATTACTATCCATTCTTCTGGTATATGAAAACCAGGCTTCAATACAATCGCTTCATTCTTAGTGAAATGGACAGTATATTCTTTATCACAGATCTGCGACACATTCAGGCAATTGTAGGTTCCTGGAACGGATCGTACACGGGATGTTCTCTAACAACGCAGGTGCGGAATCCCTGCGTAGGTAGGTTACGAGTGTAGATATAGAATAACACAAGCAATGAATCAAACACGTAATATTATTAACCAAACACGTGACTCGTAGTCACTATTTCAGACACTGGAACTAGCAAACACGTCTGCTTAAACTCGAACTCTTGACTGAAACCCTAAACTGCTTCACCTCAGACGTTTCGGCTGAAACAGTGAATATATACACGACAACTTCGCCACAGGCGAAGTTGTCTGTAACTTCGCATATTCAACAAGTTCGCCTGAGCGAACTTGTTGACAACTTCGCTTGTTCAACAAGTTCGCCTGAGCAAACTTGTTGACAACTTTGCTAGTTACACAATCTAAAACATAATCAAATACACAATTACAATACAGACTCGATTACCATTACAAGACTATGAACTACTGACAAACATGCACCAACAGACTCCCCCTTGGCAGTAGCTTCATATCTTGATCTTCAAATCTCGAGTCTTGTAATCTGCATCTCTAAGCGTGCGCCCCTTCTCTCACACATACTGTCACTACACTTTGATATCTCCTAGCTTGATCCTTCCAAGCAGGAATGTAGAAGATCTTCTTGTTGTTGAGTACTTCCAGATCAGCTTGCGACAGGTTAACAAGATGCATCGGGTCGTAAACCCGAAGCAGTTCTTGTTCATCCTCGTCCTCCATTACTGCCTCTGCAGTCTCACAGTCCACAAACCACCATTTCAAATCTTTCAGCACATCTCGAGGCATAGCTTTCATGGGTACCTCCTTGATACATCGGACTGGTTTGTACTTCATCACCATCCACGGTTTACCATCTGCTCTCATACCTCTCTCTGTATCCTTCACTAATTTTCCCTTTTGTGGCTTTAGCAACTCAAACTTCTTTTCTTTTACTCCTTCTTTCCACATTATCTTCTCAATCATTCTAGCCATATTGTCGTTGTTTCGGTTTATCAGGCCCAACCTGGCCAAATCTTTTACTTCGCATTCAGGCAATGTGTTGAACGATCTCAACATTCTCTTGAAATACTGAACGCCATCATAACGCTTCACTACAAACAACTTGAGCTGTTCATCATAGATCCAACAAATAATCCCCTTTTTCGCCTCTGCATACCCTTTAATATTGTAGCTCTTTCTGAACATGGTTGGAACAGCAGGCTTCTTGGTCTTGACAAACCAATGAGCATATTCTTCCTTCCATCTAGGCTGCTCTTCCCACATTGTCTCATCCAACACCGTTTCATCACCAACACCCGACTTTTCCACTTCTGGAATGTCATGCTCAACATCATCATCCATTATCTCACCTTCTTCTAACACATTTTCCACATTAATCTTTTCCCCAATCCTCTCTATCTCATCCACGGGCAACACGTCGTCATCATCCATAAACTCATCGTCTTCCTCATCATCCAACTCCTTTAAAGCATCGATAACGTCCTCAACATCAGCATCATCACCCATACCAACAACAACATCACCAGCTACATCTGTAGACTCCCCCTCAGTTGTGGAAGCCCCAAGAGCCTGAGAGGTTCTTGGCAGCTCACCACCTGCACCCGAAGGTGCATTGGGATCATCGTCATGATCTTCTCGTCTTTTCGTTCTCAACTCATCGCCCCTACACGTCTTCTCCCCCTTTTATTCATGAAACGCTTGACTCGCCTCACTATCATGGCCATTTGCCATTGCAAGTCCATCTCCTCCAGATCATCAGCATCGATCTGGTCATAATCCTCATCCAGAACAGCAGGGTCCACAATCTTCCCCTGGATGTAGTTTTCGTAGGAAGCAATAAATGAAGCATAGACTGCAAACTGCTCTTCAGCAGATTTTACACTCATAGGCATCTTGGTATAATTATTGCTTGATGCATTTACAGAAAAACTACTTGTGGATGCTTGAGGCTTTGAAGTACTAGATCCTCCAGCAACGAAACATACATCACCATTCGTGTTTACAGAAACGTTTCCATCATGAGGAGAGTCGGGACCTGACTCCCCTTTTGAGTAAAAAGCTGCAGATTCAGGTCTCGAGCTTGAGCCTGAGTTAATCTTTGCACCATACATACCAGGGTCTTGTATCTGGTCTGTTGGTGTTTCTTTTCGAACCATATTGAGCTCATAAGTTCTGAGCTTGTTTACTGCAGTTTCCAAATCACAGTTAGGAAAGTCTCTGTCTTCCCTCATAAGGACGGTGTACATTTCCCACTTCGGTGGGAGAGCATCGAGAAGCTTTTCGACGATCTCTTCTTCTCGGTAGGCAATCGAATAATTGCTAAGCTCTGTCATTAGATGATAGTATCTGGTGATAATATCATCCAAAGATTCATTCTTCAAATATTTGAAGACGGAGAACTGGGTCTTCAAGAGTTTAATCTTTGAGGCACGGATACCTACGTTCCCCTCGAATCTGTTTTCCAGAGCATCCCAAAGCTCTCTTGCAGAAGTGTACTTTCGAAACGTATGGAGAACTTCTTGAGGAAGTGCCATTGTTATCGCTGCATGAGCCTTGCTCTCGGCCTCATACATTTTCTTTTCTTCGTCCTCCATTTTACTGTACTTCTTCACCACGTCACGTCCTTCGTATTGCATGGTTGGAGGAACGTATCCATCTTGAATGCACACCCACATTTTGGCATCCTGATATTTAATGTACTGGATGAATCTATCCTTCCATGCCACGAAGTCTGTTCCCTTCATCAACCTCGGGGCCTTAGTGGCTGACCCTGCCTCAACTTCCATCTTGACCAAATCGGAGATGTTGATAGACGACATCCTTGTAAAACCTGAAAAACCTGAAAAAAAAGAAAATATTAAAACAGCTCAGTAAGCGAAGTTAAGGATAACTTCGCTTGAAGGTCAACTTCGCTGAACAGAGAACTTCGCTGAGGTCTTTAATTCGCTTGAATTGGCGAAGTTAAAGTTAACTTCGCTTAGCTCTGGCGAACTTATGAGTTGAGCGAACTTGGGTAGTAAGCGAAGTTGTGGATAACTTCGCTAAGGCGAACTTATAAAATCTGCGAACTTAAGTGTGAAGCGAAGTTGCGGATAACTTCGCTATGGCGAACTTATGAGTTGAGCGAAGTTGTGGTTAACTTCGCCAAACCTTATATCTTCGCCAAAAACCCTAATTCCAGTGACGGCAACTTCGCCTGAATTCAACAAGTTCGCCCGATGAACCTGGAAGTTTTTCCAGATCTGTTTTCTTCAAACCAGAAGCTCCCGATCAATGCTAAGGCTTGAAAAAGACTGTCAAGCACTAGTAGAACACAATCCCAACAAAAATACGTCTCGCGAATAGGTCAAACGAGACGAAACTACACCCGCGTGAAATCCCGAACCTCACAATCGAGCCGATTGGCTCTGATACCAATTGTAGGTTCCTGGAACGGATCGTACACGGGATGTTCTCTAACAACGCAGGTGCGGAATCCCTGCGTAGGTAGGTTACGAGTGTAGATATAGAATAACACAAGCAATGAATCAAACACGTAATATTATTAACCAAACACGTGACTCGTAGTCACTATTACAGACACTGGAACTAGCAAACACGTCTGCTTAAACTCGAACTCTTGACTGAAACCCTAAACTGCTTCACCTCAGACGTTTCGGCTGAAACAGTGAATATATACACGACAACTTCGCCACAGGCGAAGTTGTCTGTAACTTCGCATATTCAACAAGTTCGCCTGAGCGAACTTGTTGACAACTTCGCTTGTTCAACAAGTTCGCCTGAGCAAACTTGTTGACAACTTTGCTAGTTACACAATCTAAAACATAATCAAATACACAATTACAATACAGACTCGATTACCATTACAAGACTATGAACTACTGACAAACATGCACCAACAGTATGGTTGTATGGTTACGAAAAGGGTACCGAGCCCTAATAATACATGAGGTATGATGTATGGTTGTATGGTAACGAAGTGGGAATCGAACCCTTCTAATATTCGAAAACTAGGGACCAGACCCTTATAATATCTGTGATGATAGGGACCAGACCCTTATAATATCTGTGATGTTAGGGAATCGAACCCTTCTAATATTCGAAAACTAGGGACCAGACCCTTATAATATCTGTGATGATAGGGACCAGACCCTTATAATATCTGTGATGTTAGGGAATCGAACCCTTCTAATATTCGAAAACTAGGGACTAGACCCTTATAATATCTGTGATGATAGGGACCAGACCCTTATAATATCTGTGATGTTAGGGAATCGAACCCTTCTAATATTCGAAAACAAGGGACCAGACCCTTATAATATCTGTGAGGTTATAGGGCGAAAGGCTCTTTAAAAAGTATGATTATGTATGTAAGGAAAGTATGAAGGTAAAAATGAAAGTATGATTATGTATGTAAGGAAGATATGAAGGTAAAAATGAACGTATGATTATGTATGTAAAGAAAGTAAGAAAGTAAAAATGAAGGTAAGAGCACTTAGGTGTATATGAAAGAAAGTTAAGAGATTAAGTATGAAATGTAAGAAGGTATTGTATGATTATGTGATTAACTAGAACTCACTCAGCGTAGCTGACTTTTAGTATGCACGCAGGTGAGTAGGATGAGGCAGCTCGCTTGAGGAGACACATGGCACTGAACAGGAGTCTGGCATCTGAAGACTTACGATGTTTTAATTTTAATGTTTTAATGTGGAAGACAAGGGATGTTTTGGGACAAGTTGTGAAATATTGTAATGTTTTATGAAAGTTTTATTTTCCGCGTAAATGTTTTAATCAACTCTGATAGTTAGAACTGTGTTTATGAGTAAATCCAACACGAAAGTAGGGTTACCGGTAACGGGGCCTTACAAAACAAGTTGTTCTTAGCCACTTGGTTCATCTTGGTTCCTGTCACCTAGTAGTTAATGAGTTTGATTCATGTTACTAGTAATTGGTATTGGTTTTTAAATTATCCAAATGTTCAAATGTTCAACCGTCAACATCGGCCAACAAAAATTTCTCGACTATGTTCCTCTCTATAAAGCAGTTCAATTTGTCCCACATACGAAGGTGACATGCCCAAATTTTCTGTTTAAGCCCAAGTGTCCACTCTCCAAAACTCAAGACCCTTAAGCTAACTAGCGAGCCATCTTGCAATCTTTCTCGTTGGCTTCGATTTTTTATGTAGACGAAAAGATTGCAAGATGGCTCGCTAGTTAGCTTAACTCATTTGGGCTTTAGAGTTTCGAGTTATGGAGAGCGGACACTTGGGCTTAACTAGAAAGATTGGGCATGTCACGCTCGTACGTGTTCACTTTACCGAGTTATGTACATAATGGATAGGTGAATATAGGAAATGCACCCTTGTACGTGGTCACCTTACTTAGATGTCAGTTTGGCCATTCCATGAACCGGCTTTGACTTAAGTAGTGGCTAGCATGCTCAGTATTTTTAAGTGTTTATTGTTTAGTTTGGCCAATTTTAACAATACAAAACAGCAAAAGACGTCATTTATGTTTGAACGGTTTTTCAGTGGATGTCCTTTCGCGAAACAAATGGTAGAAAGCATACTCGATGTTTCAAATCCCTTTCACGTTACGTCCTTTAGCACTAACCTTGTTAGTTTTTCTCGGTAAATCTGGACATATGCAAGACACATGAGGGTATTATTGTAAATTTACAATTTATTTAATAAAAAAATTAATGTAATTAAAAATAAATACCTCCCCCACCCCCACCCCTACCCACACCCACCTCCATTCTCTTTATCTTCTTCCTTTTTCTCTCTGAATCCTAATCACCGTAGCCACCGGCTATACCCGCTTCTGAACTGTACCACCGCCGCCACCATTCTTATATTCTCCAACTTCACCATCAACCCTGTATTTGGTTGGTTTAGGGCTAAAGTCGGTGGCCACCGCCACCATTCAACAGTTCTCGACAATGGTGGTAATGGTTACCGGTGATGGGTGTAGATGGATTAGGGCTAAAGTCGGTGTTGGTTTTGTAATTATGATGACTATTGTGGATTTCGGGTTTTTAATTTGTTGGAGTTAAAGATGGAGGCAGTAGGTAGTGAGTGCTAGCAGCGGCAGCAGGTGGAGGCGGCGACAAGTGGAGGCGGCCGCAGGTGGTGAGAGGTGGTGGTGGTTGTTTGGTTGGTGATGGTAGGGATGATGATGTTTGGATGAAACAATCCGTTCAAAAAGGGGCAGATCTGAGGATCACAAATCATTGATTTAATCCACCGATTTAAATCAGAGATGATGGAGATGACTGATACTGTTCTTCCCCTTTTTCAGTGACGTCACCACCGGTGGGTCTGTTACTAGTGGCCGGAAGAAATTAGGGTTTGTTACTGGTGCCCAGTGGTGGTGGTGGAACTCGGCAGGTGATGTTTATGTTAGGCAGTAGTGAAGGCGGGTGGCGCTGGCGAGGGCGGCTGGTGGTAGTGGTGGTGGTGAGGGCAGGTGGCGATTGTGGTTGTTTGGTTTTAATATTATTATTTTAGTTTTAATATTATTAAATAAGTATGTAAATTTACAATAATACCCTCATGTGCCTTGTACATGTCCAGATTTAACGAGAAAAACTAACAAGGTTGGTGATAAAGGACTTAATGTAAAAAGGATTTGAAACATCAAGTATGTTTTCTGTCATTAGTTTCGTTAAAGGACGTCCTTTGAAAAAACGTTCAAACTTAAAGGACTTTTTTTTGCTATTTTGTCTTTTAACAATTATTCTTAATCAAATTACTTACTACCGCTTCTTCAATAAACAAAAAACCAAATTAGTAATTTTAATGATCAATTTCAATGATGTGGCACTTTGGTTTTGGCAATTTGAGCACAATTTTCTTTATAATTTTTAAATTGTTTTTAAAAACTTTAAAAAAATACATATTAGTCACAACCCCGCCGACGGCAGAAACACGGGGGCATGGTGACATCATGGATCATAGTCACTATTTATAGACTTTCCAATAGATACTTCATCAAAATGCATCTACATGCATGTGACTCCATATGTGTTTCCAATGCTTCAATTACCTGAGAATGCATGTATCAAAACGTCAACAAAAATTGTTGGTGAGTTTCACAGGTTTATATGACATCAAAAAAAAAATGTGTTTCTTGGACAATGAGTTAACCAATTTCTCAGACAGTTACCAAGAGCTCTATGATCAAGACCTAACAGCGTTTCTATGAGTGCCCCTTTTGATGTTCTAATGCGAAAACATCGAAGTCATCTGTTGGATAAATATAACCCGCTAGACCTCCAATCTAAGTTAGTGCGACTAACCACGGGTGGGGTGCGTTAATCCCAAATAGTACTATTCATATTGGACACGTCTACAATAGTTAATGATCATAGATTCTAGGGGACTTTTGGTGCATTATTGTTTCCAATCCATGTAACAATGAGACCGTGTTTCTACTTGTTTCCGAATATGTGTTTCTCCATGCTTTCTCCCCCAAGAGTTTCAAAAATAGTTAAATTAAAAGGGAGCCGTGAAACTCACCTCGCAAGTGTACTCAATGTCTTTGTTAGCTATCTCAGGATTTAACATGACCTATTGCATGTCCTAAATACGTTCAGAAAAATTAAAAATCTAATGTTCGTTTCCCCACATTCGAGTTGGTACATGTTCATAATTCACCCAACTAGTTAGACTTGTTTATGTTTACATGCAACACGGCGGCCCATTAGTCGATTAAAGTGGCATTTTTATAAGTCACAATATATAGTATCTTGTAATCGTGTGCGAGTTTATAAAGCAATGATTCATTTAAGCCGAGTCATAACTCATTAGTATGAAAATAATTTCGAGTCTTATAATTAAATAATTATTTCTAGAATTTTTGTTTTTACACTGCTTTTAAGTAATATGCCCTTATAAACTAAATACATATTTTCATTAAAACATAAAATGTCACTAGCTTGACTTTAAAGGGTTATATAACTTATAAAATATGCATTGTTTGACCATAAATCATATTAAGAGTTTTTGATCTATACATTTTTCAATGTGATGCTAACGTCAAAAATAAGATCCAAGATATTTTTCAACTTAGTTATGTAATAAGTTGATCTAATAGTTAAAACACAATAAGTATATTTAATTTCTAACATGTTTCTAAAAGAACATAAATCTAAAAGTGTAGATCTAGTATAACCCTTTTATTATTATTATTATTATTATTATTATTATTATTATTATTATAAACACTAAAATAAGTATGAATACAGTTACTATTATATCATAAGCACATTATATGCTAGTGACTAAGGCTCTTAAATAGCAGAACTAACTAGTAGTAGCAAACTAACACCAACATAATACCTTTGAAAATTCATGAAAAACCTTTGGATTCCACCATGCATTTTATTTTTATGAAAATAAGTCGTTTAGTGTTTTGGGTTTAATATTAAGCATGCATTAGCCGACACATTACTTGGGTGAATCATTTTGAACATAACCACTTTTTAACTTGTATAAATATACATTAAAGATGCTATTACTTACTTAGTTCTAGATTTAGTTTCTAAAAGAAGACTTTTGAGTTGTTTTCCAACTTTTAGCCTCCTAATGCTTGCTCTAGGTTAATTGTTGGGAGTGTGGGCACCAAAAGGAAGGTGTTTGGATGCGTGGCTGCTGAAGAGTGAGAGGGAGAAAGAAATTGTTGAGTTTTTTTCCTGTGTTGTGTTGGTTTCATACATCCATGTGTTTATTATATAGAAAGAGATGAGTATGGTGTTTGAACATATAATAATCAAGGTTATGGTTGAGTGTTGGACTAAAAGATCATAAATCATGGAATGGTGAGGTGATGGATAAGTGACGGATTGGATTTGTGGGGAGTAGGTGATTGGCATGACAAATATAATGATTTTGTTTTATTTTCTTCAACCTTTGTACTAGACATGAGATTGTTGTATATAACATGATTTAAATTTTTGGAAAATATATTATGGTATGAGTTGGTGTGCGTCTACGCGTTGAAAACCAAGTTTATATGGTGATGTGAAGAGGTAGGTTCCAGCAGAGCCCAGTTGGACCCACAGTACTCACCTAGAAGAGAGACGTCTGCGCAGAAACCAACTGGATCCGCAGGACCCACCATGCTCAGAGACGTGACGTCCTTACGCGCAGTACGCAAGCTGTTCCCGCAGGAAATGCCTCCCAATGGTGAAGTACTCCGCCTGTTCCCGCATCTGCTGATACAAGCCATCAGGGAAGGCCACCCGCGCAGCAAGGGTACACGCACAAGGCACTTAGCTCTCAATAATTCAGTAGTCACCTGAAGGAATGAGCAAAGCCGGGAACAATCCCGCACAAAGGCGGGAGGGGGAATACTCCCGCCCAAATGAGCCAGTCCGTACGATACTGGAAGATCTTTTGTACTGTACCTGACGAGGTATGGGCAAAAGATCTGACCAGAGATACGACAGCCCATTGACAACAGTATGGCGAGCAGCATGCTCTTGTACTGTATGTCACTATTAGCCGCTACCTACTCACCAACTCCTGTCATACCACGTGCATAGCCTGCAGTTGGTGGAAAAGGAATAGTACACAGCAGGCCTGGTCACTGTCAGCCGCTGCCTACCCACCAACTACCAGCATGGCACGTGCGTAGGCCACAGTTGGTAGAACAGGAATACTATTTAACCGGCTATACCCTCTTGGAAACCTACCTTCGGCTATAAATACCCCAAATGGTATGATCATCTCATCTTATCTTGTATCTTACATCTTATACCTGATATCTGCTCTAGCAATCTCTTAATATACACTTATATTCAAGAGCAATCTAGTCTGATTCTCACGCCGGAGGGTGGTCACAATGAGGTACCCCCCTTTCTCAGTGACGAGCTCACGGTGTCTGTTTTGCAGGTTATCAGAAGAACCATCTTTGCCGGATCTAACCCCTCGTGGGAAACATCTATTTAACCCCCAGATTATCCGTAATCTGCCCGGGGCCGATTAGTGTTTCTTCATTGGCGCCATCCGTGCATAAAAGCTAGAACTTCATTTCTTTTCAGTTTTTTCAAACTTCTGGAAATATGGTTAAAGAAACTCCGGTAACCACAACCCTAGCTACTAAGGGGAATACTGGCGACTACACAGTTTTTACGAACACTACCCCGGTTACCCAAGCTGGGGCAAGTGCAGTAAATAATCGCTCATTGGGATTCACCGATACCCAGTTATAGAGAACGAACGAGGCTCCCCCGCCAGACACTCGATGAAGTTAAAGCGTGGGCGGAAGCACGTCAAAAAGAATTCCAAGCTGAGTTGGATGAACGCTTACGTTCACTCCAACAGCCTGAGGAATTCGGAGAGTACTGGGACAATGATTCGGAGGAATCCGATAGTGACGCAAACCCTCGTCATAGGGTGAAAGGGAAGCGTAAGGAAACAGACTCCGAACCGATAAGGCGTTTTGGAGAAACCTTCAAACCAAAAAATGCAGGTGGAAACCCACGTGACTTCTCCAAAACATTTACACCAACTGCTGCAAAGGCGGGAACGTCCAAATTTGCAAGGGACATTGCGGAAGCAATCGTCCCGAAAAGTGCCAAACAGATGTCCAACATCGGCACTTACGATGGTATATCTGATCCAGACGATCATTTGAACAGGTTCATAGCGGGGGCAACCGTCAGTAGTTGGACGGAACCTACGTGGTGTTACATGTTCCAAATGACGCTTGTTGGGGCAGCTAGAGCGTGGTTCGATCGTCTACCGGTCCACCACATCTACGATTGGGAAGACTTCCAGCAGAAATTTAGCCAACACTTCAGCCAACAAAGAAAGTATACCGAAGAGCAATGGACAATCCTCAAATGCATTCGAGAGGAAGATGAATCTTTGCCAGACTTCATCACTCGATTCAACTCAAAGAAGCTAAGTCTGGGTAATATTAGCGAAGATCTTGTTCGCGCTGCTTTCATCCAGGGCGCGAACGACCCAGAGCTCATCCGCACCTTAACGGGTAAAGATGGCATGCCATCCACATGGGATGCCATCATGACAGCAGCTAAACGCTTTGCGAAAACGGAGAAGCAACTGGGTAGAGATCTCCCCCAGAGCACAAACCTCTACACCCAGAAAACAAGAGAAGACAACGTCCTTACCGCCCGACTAAACAAAAAGCGGAAGCTAGGCATTTGGCAGTCAAGGGTAAACTTTGACACCTCATCCGGCTTGCAACATCGGTTAGGCGGAAGGGATAACGTACAGTCGAACCAGAACTCCAGATGGACGCCACTCACCAAAAGCGTCACCGAGATATTCGCCACTGAGGAGCTCCCATGGCCAAAGGCTCCAATAATCCGACATCGTCACAATGCTGATCGGAGCAAATACTGTGACTTTCACAGGACAAAAGGCCACAACACTGAAGAATGCACAAACGTAAAGGACATCGTCGAAGCATTTGTCAGAGATGGGACGCTCGCACACCTCGTGGCGTAACGAATGCTGAGCAGGCTGATGCGTGTAGAACCCCAGCTGGGGAAAACACGAATAAAATTGCAGCTTCAATGCCGGAGACTACATAATGCGTAAACAACGAGATCTCGAACCAGGTGCATATCGGCTCGATGGCACTCCCATCCCAACAACATGGAAGGGAGCTCAATTACACAGTTTGCATGTAGATCAATTCCAAATTTGTAAAGAAAAGGCCCAGAGCCACTTCTAATGGAAATGATTCTCCTTAGAACATCAACGCTGATGATTTTACATTTATACTTATGAACTTTCCACACGGATATGCCGGTCTTCACCGCATATATAAGTGTGAAAGAAGTCGTTGCGTGGGGAAGGCGGCAAAACCCGCATAAACCCAAAAAACGGCAAACCTTCACGCAGGTCAGTTAAAGGTGAAGTTCAGTCATCCCACTAAATGAAAGTGCCGGTCTATCCGCACGAATCATGATAAGAGGAAACTGAACACTAACCTATTAACAACCGCGCGTCGAACGGTTAATTTATTCAACACTGATGCTGGTACTCACCGCATAATTACGTGGAAAGTCGTTGCGTGGGGAAGGCGGCAAAACCCGCATAAACCCAAAAAACGGCAAACCTTCACGCAGGTCAGTCATAGGTAAACTTTGGTCAACCCACTAAATGAAAGTGCCGGTCCTAACCGCACAAATCATGAGAGGAAACCGAACCTATTGACAACCGCGCGTCGAACGGTTAACTTATTCAAAATACTTTAGAAAATTTCTAACAGAAGGATGAGGAAAACCTCCACGCAGGTTAGATGTAGGTAAAGTTTAGCCATCCTACTAAGTGCAAGTGACGGTCCTACCCGCACAATCACGAAAGAGGAAGCAAAACTTCAACCTATTATCTACCACGTTCAAAGGTTAACTTATTCTAAACACTTAGAAGATTTCTAAAAAGATGAGGAAAACCTCCACGCAGGTCAGATATAGGTAAAGTTTAGCCATCCTACTAAGTGCAAGTGACGGTCCTACCCGCACAATCACGAAGGAGGAAGCAAAACTTCAACCTATTATCTACCACGTTCAAAGGTTAACTTATTCTAAACACTTGGAAAATTGCTAATTTACACTAAAGTATGCATGAGCAAGTCATATAACGTTTATAAAGCAAGTCATCCAGTGAAAGTAGCGGTCTTACCCGCACAAAGATTTATATTTCATAATATTCATTACAAGAATGGCCGGGTAACTACCCGCCTACAAGAATATAAATCTTGTAGGTTCCCTGGACGGATCACACGAGATATCCCGATATGCACAGGTGCGGAATCCCTGTGTAGATCGTTACGGACGTAGAACACAAACACACGAACACACGAATACGATACGAACAAACTCACGTTATATTAATAAACCAACACGTGATATAATCACAGTTACAGACTCTCGACCTCACGTCACTTGACTCACTGATTTACACGTACTTGAACTACTACAAAACGATAATCTGTAACCTATATAAATACACGACAACTTGCCTCAGGCGAAGTTGTCCATAACTTCGCTTGTTCAACAAGTTCGCCTAGGCGAACTTGTCAACAACTTCGCTTGGTTAACAAGTTCGCCTAAGCGAACTTGTCAACAACTTCGTTTTAAACAAACAAATACATAAACAATATTACAGACTCGATTACAGACATTAGACAAATGAACTACTGACATTTATGCACCAACAGACTCCCCCTTGGCAGTAGCTTCATATCTTGATCTTTCAGCTCTTGTCTCGTAATTTTGTATCTTCAAGCGTGCACTCCTTCTCTAACACACACCGATACAACTCGTTGATACTTTCTTGCTTCGTCCTTCCAAGCTGGAATATAAAAGATTTTCTTCTCGTTAAGCACCTTCAGATCAGCTTGCGATAAGTTAACAAGATGCATCGGATCGTAAACTCTAAGGATCTCTTGTTCATCCTCATCTTCCATCACTGCCTCCGCTGTCTCACAATCAACGAACCACCACTTTAGGTCTTTGAGCACATCCTTGGGCATAAGCTTCATCGGTACTTCTTTAAGGCACCGGATTGGTTTATACTTCATAACCATCCAAGGCTTTCCATCAGCTCTCAAACCTCTATCCTTGTCTTCAACAAGTTTCCCTTTCTGTGGTTTCAACAGCTCAAACTTCTTTTCCTTTATGCTCTCTTTCCATACGATTTTCCCTATGACTCTAGCCATATTATCGTCACTTCGATTGATCAACCCCAATCTGGCTAAGTCTTTAACCTCACATTCAGGCAGTGTGTTTAACGATCTCAACATTCTTCTAAGGTACTGAATTCCATCATATCGTTTAATCACGAAGAGCCGCAACTGCTCATCATAAATCCAGCATATAATCCCTTTCTTTGCTTCAGCATAGCCCTTAATATTGTAACTCTTTTTGAACATGGTAGGGACTGCCGGTTTCTTCGTTTTGACGAACCAATGAGCGTATCCTTCCTTCCACCTCGGCTGCTCTTCCCATTCAGTATCTTCAACTGCCGTCTGATCACCCATATCGGCCTTCTCAACCTCTGGAATGTCATGTTCGACATTTTCCTCTACTATCTCTCCTTCCTCAATCTCATTCTCAATCTCAATCTGCTCACCGATCTTCTCAATCACATCACTCGGCAGCACATCTTCATCAAACAACACATCATCGCTGAACATATCATCGTCAAGTTCTTTCAACGCATCAATCACGTCATCATCAACCAACACCACATCATCACCACCAGAACCACCAGCCGCGTCGGCAGACTCCCCCTGAGCTGTGGAAGTACCAAGAGCTTGAGAAGTTCTTGGCAGCTCACCACCTGCATCTTTCGATGCATTGGGATCATCGTCTCGGTCATTTCTTCTTTTCGTCCTTAGCTCGTCGCCCTTACAGCTCATCTCCCCCTGAGATGCCAAGAACTCCTTCAAGGCATCTATAATTTTCCCATGCTCAACCAGGAGGGATGACTGTAGTTGATTTGCTTCTACTAGGCGTTGAATAGTCTTCGATTGCTCTGCCACGATCCGCTCTAGTGAAGCTATTCTCTCTAAGTCTGACATAGGCGTAGGCGAGACATCAGAAGCAGGCGTAACCGCAGGTAGTACCATACCTGATAACCCTGCAGTAGTGACGACCGTTGACTCTACAAATCGTGCAGCAACCACCGTCTGAGTAGGCGTTTGAGGTGGTAGAGACACAATCTCCGGAGTCGACATCTGGATGGTAGTGGTAGATGGAATGCTAGCAGATGATGTAGCCACCACGGGAACATCCGCTGCGCTTGTACTTGTAACCTGTACAGAAGTAGGAACGATAGACATACCAGACAGTGCAGCCGGAGCGAAACGTACTATCCTTGAAGTCTCTCCAGCTCCCATACCAGCACCTGTCCTTTCCCGTCTTGAACGTCTTATTAGCTTATGTATATCTTCTTCCTCTTCTGACTCATCATCATCCTCCGTTCTCTTTCTCTTCCCAAAAGTTCTCTCTCGAGACACCATCAACCGTCTCCCCTCATCCATGATCTCATCCAAATCTGAGTCAGCCATCGACGTAGCTGCTCTAGTAACACTCACACCCGAACCCTGTGCAGCAGAGACCTGCACCTCTTCAACTTGATCCATATCGAAATAACCTTGACCTCCAAAGACAGCATCAAGATCTATATCCTCTGCAGCCGACACAACAGGCACAGCAGATGCAGCTTGAGTTGCTCTTGCCTGTCGCGGTTGAGGATCTCTGAACTCGTCCCCACCAGCAGGAACATACTCTGGGTTGATTAAAAACCCAAACAGTGGAGTATGCCTTGGACGACGTTCAGGGTTGCTCCTCGCACTCGAAGTGCGGCATTGAGCAAAGATACGTTTGCTCACAGATTCCACGTATCTGATCGGTCGTCTCTGAGGTAGATTCGGAGCCACATGGTTCAATATCATCTGGATGAAACGTGGGTACATAATGAATCGCTCCCGAGACATCGCCCTTCTCTGTCTGTCAATCTCGTAAAAGACCATCTGACTAAAACTATAGCGTTTATTGAAAGTCAGTGCAGTCATTGCGGACTGCATGGTCGCACCCATACCGTCAGTGCCCGCCTTCCTTCCTGACATGCAAACTATCATGACGTGCATAAGGAAGCGCCACTGATCAAGTAGGAAACCCTTCCGTCTCTGTGTATCGCCTAATGGACCAGAATAGCCCATTCGGAGAAACGCTCCATCACGAAACGGAGCCACAAACTCAGTTGGGTCGTCCCTCGTCTCTTCTCCAAACCGTAACGCCACCCGAATCTGTTCAGAATTGAACTGAACCTGTTGATTATTCACAGTCGCTCGCATGACCGGGGGCTCAACACGACAATCGTATTCTACCGTCTGCCAAAAGTCTTCGATATTTGGTAAGGATATCGGCAGAGTGTTCGTGATGGCATGAAAAATCCTCGAGCGTATGAGGAAAGTAATAATCTCGCGGTAATCCTCAACGCCGCTCGCTTCCGGGTCAAGGGTGATGTACATATTGTGACCCGGGAAGAATTGCCGTTGGTTATCACCATCGTCTCCTCCTGCACCTCCAGCACCAGCTACTGCAGCCATATCTGCAACAAACGAACCAAGTTAGATAAACGTTAATGAATAACACAAGTTCGCTAGTTACCATGAGCGAAGTTGTGATGAACTCTGTATAGGCGAAGTTAAAGATGAGGCGAAGTTGGGAACAACTTCGCTTCAGCTTTAAGTTCGTCTAATTAATATTAAGTAAAAATGATCTAGGCGAAGTTAATGTTAACTTCGCCTCATCACAACATCGCCTCAGGCGAATTTAAGTTTCAGGCGAAGTTACGGATAACTTCGCCTCAGGCGAACTTAAGCTTCAGGCGAAGTTACGGATAACTTCGCCTCAGGCGAACTTAAGCTTCAGGCGAAGTTACGGATAACTTCGCCTAAACCCTAACTTCGCCTGAATCTGAAACGGCGACAGTAAGGATTATGGAACAACGTGCAGTTGATGTTTTCGTGATTAAGGAATCCGGAAAACATGATGTTAAGGTTATCTAGACGATCAAAGTGGTTCTTAACATGTAAAAACAAGATTTGAAAAACGGTTTTTAAATTCCGATGGTCCGAGGTTTCGAAATCGGTCCAAACGACCCCTCATAAGCATGAATGAACATAGAATATATGATAAATCGACATCTCGAACCTTGAACTTAATGAAATCTGGGAAAAATAACTCGGAATCGAAATAAACAACAAGTTCGCCGGAAAAACAGTAAGTTCGCCGGATAAGTTCGCTGGTTTTTGAAAAGTGATGAACAGTTTTGACTGTTGAACATCCTTATATAGGGTCTGGGTTATACAGGCGAAGTTACGGATAACTTCACCTAGGCGAAGTTATTCACAACTTCGCCTGTTTAACAACATCGCCTATATTTACAAAATCAATCCTTATAATTTGAACATTTTTTAATTAACTCTTTAAAACTTCCCTTTAAGAAATAAATGACATGATCAATTCTAAGTAACCAGTTAAAAAATCATAAAACTATCTAAGTACAAAAACTTAAAAAATTTAAAGTATAAGGGATCAAATTTCAGTCTAGTTAGGGACTACCACGTTTTAGAACAGATCCGAACAGGAATCATACTAATTACGTGACTGTCACATAGATCCGTGTTTAGCTGTATTATGACATAAAGAGACAGGTTGTAAGCATGTATAACTTAAAGTGGTTTTCATCGTGTCAGTGATACGAGTTAGGTTCGATTATGCCTCAAAATTTAAGTGGGCAACAACTCAGAAATATTGATGCCTCCTATCTCTCCTCAAAGCGTATTTGGCTTTCCCCAAGTCACCCCGAATTGACCTCGACCCATAGTGTCTGATTAAATTATAAGTATTCTTGATCTGCTTCCCGTTCTTCTCTCTTACTCAATGATTGTGACGTCTTGATTTTGTCATTACTAATATGTTTCAATAACTCCAAATATATATATATATATATATATATATATATATATATATATTTAATAAACATAGACTTCAAAGTAGAAATTAACTGCAAGTCCCGAATCTGGATCACTGCAGTATCTTGAGACGCTATCTTCACGGGAATCAGAACACACATGGGCTCGTGTATGACTGGGTAATCGCTTTTCTGCCTATCATTCGGAAAGATATATATGAAGACATGCAAAACTCTTAAGGAGTTTCCACTTAAAATCAAGTAAATTTAGTTTGTATCTCATCTACTTTTACGCACCATTAAAAAGTTACCATGACATACAATGACTGTTCTAAAGCCTTTTAAGCCTAATAACTTCACTAGTTAAGCACACAGAATCAGTATAACTATCATTTTCCAAGGTTGGATCAATTTTCTGTTAAACATAGCAAATGAACTTCTTACGAAGTAGTAGACTTGAAAAGTAATTTCATTTCCCAATTCTTTCAAAATTTTAACATTAATCGCCCCGACCAAAACAAAGTCTTCAGGTAAACGGCTATCCCGAAGATCCAATGGATCAGCTGGACCGACCACATACTAGTATGTGTCCTTCTAACTAAGTTTGATCGACTAATTTTAAGCGAAAGAATGAAAAACTCATCATAAACCGCCCCGGTCACTATCAGTAATCTGGTTAATGGCTATCCTCAAAATCTACAAGTAGAAAATGAGGACCAAAACATATCCGAAGACAAGTCCTTCAAACTGATGTAACCGACATATTTTTAAGCGATTAGTGACATTTTTTTTTTAAATATCACAAGAAAAGCATGGTTACTCGGGATTGATCATCCCATTCAGTTCAATAAGGTTTTGAAATCTGGATTTGTCAAACGCTTTAGTATATAAATCAGCGAAATTATCAAGCGTATCCACCTTTTCAAGCACAATCAATTTCTTCTCAGCACAATCCCGTATAAAATGATGACGTATGTCAATATGTTTAGTTTTACTATGTTTCACAGGATTGTTAGTTACTGAGATAGCAGCCCCTGTTATCAATGCAAATAGGAGTAAGTAAGAAATTCAGACCATAGTCGCGCAACAAATCTATACAAGCTAAACCTATCCTAACAGTGGGAAGGGATCTTCAGGATCAAGCTTCAGGACCATTTCCACTTGGACCAGCACCATCAGCAGAGCGTGGCGGTTCAAGGAAAGCTTTAAGGATAGCTAGCCCATCATCAGCAGCAGCAACTTCGTTCACCTTCTCCACCACCGGATGCGGGAAGGCGGCATACTGATTCACTGCTTGGTCATAAACAGCTTCAATATCCACATCATACAAAGGGAAGTTGGAAGGCGGGATGCCTTTCTCAACGAACCCTAGACCAAGCAGGAAGCCGGCCTTTTCCCCATCCTCATGAGAAGCGTTGAGGGCTGCACTCATGGCATCGTACACCGTCTGGTGTGGCTCCGGAAACTCAGGCTCGAACGACTCGAGCATGAACTTCCGGATGACGTACCGATAGAGGTCGGCCGGAAGAGCACACTGGCATTCGCCAGCAGTGCTCTTATCGTCTTTATCAGACGTAGACGTCGGGATCTCGACGTGCACGTCAGATTCTTCGGCAGCAGCTTCAAAATCGTAGGTAGAAGACATGGTTTGGAGGTAAAGAAGAGTGATTTCAGGAGAATGCTTGGCAGAAAGTATTCGCCGGAAATCGTTTACAAGAAGAGAAGAGTGAAAGTGTGAATTACAAGAGACCCTCTCCCCCTTTATATACCCATCGCAATTAATGCGATGAATTTAATGCGGAAGAGAGAGAAATCGCAGGTGCAATGAAACTATGACACGTGGCAAAGTGCAAGCTGGCAACAGCTGTTGAAAGGACGCGTGCCATTAATTTCGCGGCCACGCGCCCGAAAAATTGCGCCCACGCGTCTGAAAAAGCGTCTGGAATGACCATGTACTGTCACGTCACCATAACTTCCTGCACGTCCTGACACAGTCAGAAGAAACCGTCGGACGACGTTTCAACAGTTTGGACTGTTCTTATCCTTTCACCAACTCTTCGAATTTCAAAATTTCAAAAAGATTCAAAAGTAAGCGGGAAAATACCCCTTACCTTGGCAACCAAGTAACTGTAAGACAGGTGCGAGTACAGTGTTAAGGCAAAACCCTTCACATACTTAGCACCTGCAGGGAATTGAAGCCAAGAATACCTCGGCGACCAAGTAACTATAAGACGGGTGCGGGTACAGTGTTAAGGCAAAACCCTTCGCATACTTAGCACCCGCAGGGAATTGACGCCAGGAATACCTTGGAAGTAAAGTAACCGTAAGACGAGTGCGGGTACAGTGTCAAGGCAAAACCCTTCACATACCTAGCGCTCCGCAGGGAATTGAAACCAAAAAGGATCTTCTGGGCAATGCTTGCGGAAACGGGAATAACATCCCCGCATAGCGGGAACGTCGAGAACTACATTGTTTGAAGCTCCAAGATGGAATTGGTGGTTTTAACATAATTGATCACTATGTTCAAAACTACCAAAACCTCATGGAGAATCCACACAAGTGGGACTCAACGCTCCTGACTTGCGAGGAGGTTACAGACCTACCCGCATCACACCCAAAGATCAAGCAGGAGAGTCGGGAATTTCTGCAAGTGACATAAGGACTTCCGCGGGAAGAATCCCCATGGAAAACCTTAAAACTAAACCCTTTTCAAAAACCCTTTGCTTAAGTCCAAAAGTTCACCTCACTTACTAAACACTCATGAGAAGAACATTGGACTGGGGGGACTTGAAGAGGTAGGTCCCAGCAGAGCCCAGTTGGACCCACAGGACTCACCTTGAAGAGAGACGTCTGCGCAGAAACCAACTGGATCCGCAGGACCCACCATGCTCAGAGACGTGACGTCCTTACGCGCAGTACGCAAGCTGTTCCCGCAGGAAATGCCTCCCAATGGTGAAGTACTCCGCCTGTTCCCGCAGCTGCGGATACAAGCCATCAGGGAAGGCCACCCGCGCAGCAAGGCTACACGCACAAGGCACTTAGCTCTCAATAATTCAGTAGTCACCTGAAGGAATGAGCAAAGCCGGGAACAATCCCGCACAAAGGCGGGAGAGGGAATACTCCCGCCCAAATGAGCCAGTCCGTACGATACTGGAAGATCTTTTGTACTGTACCTGACGAGGTATGGGCAAAAGATCTGACCAGAGATACGACAGCCCATTGACAACAGTATGGCGAGCAGCATGCTCTTGTACTGTATGTCACTATTAGCCGCTACCTACTCACCAACTCCTGTCATACCACGTGCATAGCCTGCAGTTGGTGGAAAATGAATAGTACACAGCAGGCCTGGTCACTGTCAGCCGCTGCCTACCCACCAACTACCAGCATGGCACGTGCGTAGGCCACAGTTGGTAGAACAGGAATACTATTCAACCGGCTATACCCTCTTGGAAACCTACATTCGGCTATAAATACCCCAAATGGTATGATCATCTCATCTTATCTTGTATCTTACATCTTATACCTGATATCTGCTCTAGCAATCTCTTAATATACACTTATATTCAAGAGCAATCTAGTCTGATTCTCACGCCGGAGGGTGGTCACAAGGAGTTACCCCCCCCCCTTTCTCAGTGACGAGCTCACGGTGTCTGTTTTGCAGGTTATCAGAAGAACCATCTTTGCCGGATCTAACCCCTCGTGGGAAACATCTATTTAACCCCCAGATTATCCGTAATCTACCCGGGGCCGATTAGTGTTTCTTCATGATGGTTTACAACCTGTTAGTTTAATTACATGCTTAGTGTTTGTTAGTTTTTTGCTAATTACAGGTAAATCTCATGATTCTTAATAAGATCCGTTAATTTGAATAATTATATAAGTGTCGAAGAAATGAACTCGTGTGTACTAAGCACATAATTTGTGCACACTTGTATATATATGTCTCTCTCTCTATATATATATATATATATATAGATATTTTGAGAACCATGTTGAGTTTTAAGAACTTAAGAACTCAATTCTAGGCCACACATTTAATTAAATGAATTGGAATATGTGGTTGAGATTAAATCTGACAAAAAAATCAAAGTAGGAGAGAGAATAAATATGTAAGTGGTTACACTAACTTTTACGTCCGTTACACATGTGTAAAAAGTCGACTCGGTGCGTAAAAAATTCTGTAATTTTTTTACGTGTATGTAACTTACATATATTACGCTTGTGTAAAAAAAATTCGAAAAAAAAATCGTTATACTGAGTTCTTTCGAGTTCTTAAAACTCAAAGGGGTTTTTAATTGAAATCTCCCATATATATATATATATATATATATATATAGACTAAGTATAAAATGAAAACCCACTTGAGTTGTGAAAACTCTAGAAACTCATTCTCAACCACATGTTTTTAATTAATGTTTAAATCTTGTGGTCCACAATTAAAGTGAATAAAAAATATAAATATAAATATAACTTTTTCTCTCTCTTGAAAACATATATAAAAATTAGTAAAAAAATATTAAAAAATAGCAAAACATTTTTTTTGATGTTTCGATGTTTTGTATTAAATGTTACGACATATATTACATGTAACAAAAAAAAACGATGTTACATAGGGTTTTCACAATCAAATGGGTTTTCATTTTAACCTTACCCAATATATATATATATACATACATATATATATATACATATATATATATATATATATATATATGGGTGCGTTTTGTTATTTGTTTGGTGATTTTATGTTTCTTAAGGTATAACATGTCCACGCGTACCCGTCTATCACTCATATATAATATTATATATATGTCGGTCTAGTTTTACGAAACATCGTTTTATAAAATGAAATACGTATCACGAAGGTAACTATTATTTTAAGTTTCGTATAGAAATATATAAACAATAATTTATATATTATATCTTTCGTTTAATACTACAGTATTAATTGTTTTTATCACCAACGCTCATTTATGTCAGACTGGCGTGTGACCTAGCAACCCTTCAACGATTATCAATACAAGACAGGCGATGACGCAAACTTTTTGATGCACATGATAACTTAATCATTCATAATAAAGCCTAACATGAATGTTTCAATATAACAAAAGTTTTACGTCATACAGATTATAACCTTTTTTTAAACGGGGTATCACAATATCCTTATTATATAATACATATAATATCTCCATATTCCCAAAAAAGAAAAAGCAATAATAAAGTTAAATTCACTAAAACTAAACCTTAAATTCATACAGTTGTTTGTTTCAAACAGTTTCAACGGTTTGTTGACACCCTAATCTTGATTGCGTGCTTACATTATAGAAAAAAGATGCTTCTCTCATTGAGTCATTTCTGTGTTTTTCAAGGCATCCGCCTAAGAAAGTAATTACTTCCGATACTAGTTTCATAAAAATCGCACTAAAAACACTAGACACACTCTTAGATGCTGTTTGTTTTTGAAGACTAAAACTGTCTGCAATCTGATTTCATCTGATTTTATGTATGCCACTGAAGTTGTAGTCTGAAGGTCTGCAATCTGAAAATATAATACTGTTTGTTTTATAAAGTGAATATCATTCGCATAAGATTAAAATTAGTTACCTATCATACAGATCACAATAGATAGAAGTCATTTAACGTCTGGTGGACGGTGGTTGCGGTGATAGCGGTGGTTGACGATGGGTGGTGGTGGTGATGGACGGTGGTGGTGGTGGATGGCGGGTGGTGGTCGTGGATGCCGGGTTGGGGCCGACAGTGGGTGGTGGTGGTGATGGACGACGGTGGTGGTGGTGATGGACGACGGTGGTGGTGACGGACAGTGGGTGGTGGTGGCGGCGGCAGACGATGGTGGTGGCTGACGGTGGGTGGTGATAGTGGACGGTGGTTGTGGCGGACGGTGGGTGGTTGTGGTGGTGGTGGGTGGTGAATAGTGGTGATGGCGGACGGTGGGTGGTGGTGGTGGACGGTGGTAGTGGTGGCGCACAGGGGGGCGCGCACGATGTGTTGGACATTGGGTGTTGGTAGAATGTTAAGAAGTGTGAATAAGTTGAACAATAGCTTATTTTTAAGACTATAAAAGCATTTTTCAAATCTCTAAAAAGAAAAAAACAAACAGCATTCAGAAACTTATGTCTGCGCAACAACACCTAAATCTTCTTATAGCATGAATTTAAGTCTTAAACACTAGTGCTTACTATAGCAGGTATATTATGTACCCTGCTCCAATGATGCATATTTGATCTTACATATTTACGCTCTTTTATATCTTCCAAAACTGAGGATCTTGCACCATTTGGATTTGCAGCCATTTCACTTCCAATGATGGTTGAAGACTTTTAAGGATGATCTCACGCATACTAGGTTTAAGGATGATCTAATGCGTTCTAGGATCTATGATGATGGAAGCAGCCTTTGACAGAACTTGTGACAAATCTATGTAAGCTCCTGAATTTGTGGGAGTTTCTTGGAGAAGCATCCTTGGACATGTTCCTTCTCATTTCTTCGGCTTTCTTTTGTGCGACTCTATGTTTGTTCAATATTTTATCCAAAGATGCCGACTTCTTCTTTTCCAAGTTTCATCTGATTAAACAAGAAAAAATACAAATAGTTTTAAGCATGTGTTCACGGTTCAGTTTAAAATCATGAAACCAGCCATCAATTTGGTTTCATGGTCGTTTTTTTTTTGGTCAGTCAGTTTAAATTTTTTCAAACAGCAGCAAACAATTTGGTTGACAGTTTACAAACCGGTAATATAAAATCGGACCGGACCATAAGATTTGATTTGATTTTAACTTTTTAAATAGTTCATACAATTTATTTTTAATTGTTTATAATACAACAAATTTAAATTAAATTGGGTTAACCCTAATTAAATTTTAATTAAGTAAACTAGGCTACTGCCTAACTCCTATACTAGCCGAGTGACTAGAGATGTAAACGAACCGAACGCTCAGTGACTTGTTCGTGAACTGATCGGCGGGAAGTTCGTTTATTTAATATTTTCATATAGTTAAACGAACGAACATGAACACATCTCCCAGTCGTTCATTATGTTCGTGAACCTTCATTTACGTTCATTCATTTAAATTCTTTAATGTCTGTTAGTATACGTTTGTTTAAGTTCGTTCTTTTACGTTCGTTAATGTATTCATTTAAACTTTTTAGGCCCATTACAACTTAGTCTAGTTTCAGTAACTCTTTAGACCAACATATTGTTGTTCACATTTACTAGGAATTGGTTTTAGCGTTAATGTTTCACATTCGTTAACCGTTTGGTTATACTATTAACAAACGAACATAGATAAAGACGAACAAGAAAACCTTGTTCGTTTAATTGTTTGTGTTAGATCATTTGCTGAACAAACACAAACATGCTCTGTTCGTGTTCATACGGTACAATATACCATATTTTGTATTCAAAAAGCTACCAAATATTTATAAACGGTGAAAACTTATAATAGTAACAAATAAACATCATAGGGACACGAAGACAAGAAGAGCGTAACATACAAAACCCCCCCAAAAGTATAGTTATTTAGTATATTGTTTACCAAAACACACCTCAAATTTCCGGATAGATGCCTCCGCTTTTGCACTTTGCAGATTCTCCCAGGCAGTTATCCTCGCTTCCTCTTTCTGGAGCCTACAGGTCACAAGACAACAAAGCTATTATTGTTGTCACATACTATAGTACTATACCTAATAAACAACTATCAACTGCCACGTGTCACAATTTTGTGAGCCCAACCAACTTTTCCCGCTTCTCTTATTTCACTTTTCACCCATTCTTAATACATAATTTCACAATTTGCAGCATTAATGAAAATTTCCTTTATTTAATATTTCATTTATTCAAATAATATATACGCAGGCGTATTAATTATTATTAGAGACTTACTTTGACAGTTTCATTGCTCCTTCTGTATTATTCCATGTTAAAGCTAAGTCATTAGCGCTTGGTGATTGAGTATTCTTGATTTTCATTTTGTGTCTTTTTGATTGTTTAGTCATAGTGGTTCCTTTGTCCACCTGGACATCCCGGATGTCCACTCTAGCAGAATGGTGGCTGGTGCGTCCCACAGGTGGTGGAGGTGTAAGTGTCGGGGAGGCTTCAGGGCTGCTCTCAGGGCTCATCTGAGTGGCCATATCGCGCCGTGAAGCTACACGCGATATGCCATTTTCAACTTCCTTTTCATCTGTAAGCAGGCATCAAACAGATAAATGAGACGACACAAGTTTTGTAATTAAAATTAAAATAACAAGGAGTGTGCAGGAAACCATACCATTACCTGAATAACCGAACGTCTGAACCCAATCAAATACAGAAGGTTTGTTTTATGTTTTTCAAAAAGCCGATTTTTCGTTCAATTTTCGGCCTTGGTATCAACCAAAAACCAAACTATGAACCAACATAACTGAGCTGTAACTAAAAAAAATTGACTTTGAGAAATTTATAAGAAATGAATGAATGTTGTAGCCCAAAAATTTTAAGTCCAAATGTGTAACAATCGATTAATTATTAGTTTACAAAAAGATTCATGCGTAACTTAATTATATTTGGCTACTTTTTTTGCCTTTTCCAGCCTAAATTTTAAAAGTGGAAAAACCGAAACCAAACCATTGTAAAAACCGACAGACCAAAACCGAACTGTAACAGAAAAGAAATAAGCAAATCCAATAAAATAACCGAATGTTTGGTTTTATGTATTTTTAAACCGATTGTTTGGTTCACTTTTGGTTTTGTCATCAACCCGAAACCAAAAAAATGAAAATAAAAATAACTGGAACTCTAGCCAGAAAAACCAATTTTATGGGAAACCTTCACACATTAGCAACTAAGTTTACGTCTTGTTTCACCAAAGCCAACTTACAATAAATTAATAAATAGTGTAGTTGAACTTTAGGCCTAAATGTTTAAGAATCAATTGATTATTAATTAACAAAAAACATTAAGGCCCTAGTATAACATATAGGTTAATGGAAGAAAGATTGAGATGGTTTGGGCACGTGAAGAGAAGACAAACGACGGATCCTGTTAGATCAGTAGAAAACATTACTATAGAGGGGAGGAGGAGTAGAGGTAGACCCAAATTGACTTGGGATGAGATTATTAGGCACGATTTGATAGACCTACACCTCTCCGAGGATGTGGTTGATGATAGGATTTCTTGGAGACGTAGGATTAAGGTTAAAGACTTTTAGAGGTTAAAATTAAAAACAGAACCCATGTACACCATCTTTACTAGTTTATTCCCACTATTTGCTGCGGTTTCCTTTTTATGCTTATGTAGTTGTAATTTTAGTTTCTTATGTAGTACTTTAACTTGTCAATTCTTTTATAGTTTAGGACGTGTGTGGTCAAATCCCCTATATGTACTAGACTTTTTTTATTTATTATGAAAGGTGGTGTTTTATGTTTAAGTTTACTGCTGTGTTTTCTCTTTGGTGAGTTACCAGTCCCATATCTCCATTGCTAGCTCAAGTTTGGTCACTTTGGTAGTGTTCTTTGGACCCTAATTTGATCTCAGGTGGTGTCTCTGTATCCTCGGGTCAGTTAGGTTGCCCAACGGGTGTGATTGCGTGGTGTTTTCTGTATCATAATCTACCGTTGTTAGCTTGCTCTACATTCCATTTCCAAAACCGTTACCACCCCCCCCCCCCCCCCCCCCCCCCGCAGGTGTATATCACCACCCTCCCCAGACACCAGTTTTGACTATTTGTGGGATTTACTGGGTATAGTACTTGTTGTATTTTGGCCAAATTCATTACTTTAGGCTAGCATTTTCGGCCCAGAATTTTCAATCCAAAATGGTAAATCGGAAAACCAAACACATTGTAAAATCAAAAACCATATGGTGTTCAAAAACCCAAAACCCAGATTTTTGGTTTTTGATTTGGTTTAAGCCCAAAACGGGATCCATATGGAACCAAAATAACCAAACCCAATAAACAAAAACCAACGGTTTGGTTTATTTCTTACAAAAAAATGATTTGAAGTTTTGCTATCTACCAAAATAACCGAACTGTAATTGAAAAAACGGATTTTAAGTAATTTATACGAAATTAATAAATGATGCTGGCAAAAACTTTTAGGCTCAAATGTGTAACAATAAATTAAAATTACTTATCAGCAAAAATTTAGGCACATTCATCATCTTGGGCTATTTTTTGCCCAAAATTTTCAATTTCAAATGGTAAACCCGGAAAAACTGAAACCGAATCAATTGTAAAAATTTTCAGGCTCTCTGTTCAGATTAAGCCTAAAACCGAGCCACACAGTTAATGGATACAGGAAAGCAATTTCAAGACAATAATAACATGAAGCAATACAAAAGATTGTACCTTGAGAATCAGGATACGGAGAGGGAACCATTTGAAACCCGTTGGAAGCATCATTACCATTAGGCAGCAAAACCCCAGGTGAAGCGGCAAGAAACCCCATACTAGTACTAGTCAGCACGGGTGAACAATTGGAAAAGTCAGCCAACGGTCCACTCATGGCTCTAACCAAAGAGACCGGGCTGGTGATCCAGCGCTCGGCATCGTCCCATTTCGAGGGCAGGGTTCGGCCACTCAATGGTACTCTTTCAGAACACCAGAGTTACGGAAGGATGATGGGTTTTTGTTTCCGGGTGAATAGTGCATTTGAAATAGATGATTTTGGTGCCTCAATCGGAAGCTTGACTTTTGCCCGGGAAATCAGACAGGATCCATGTGACAACACAATGTTCGGTTTCCACTCACACTCTAATTTAAAATTTAATTTTAGTCCACATTTTGGTTGTATATATACACAAATGGTGGTTGGAAAAATCGACTTCCTTGGTATGCTAGGATTCACAATTTGCCTTCCTGTGTTATTCGTGACCACCAATGTGCAACAACCAAAATTCTAACTATGGTGTACGGGCTTTTTTTTTTTTATAAGAGCGTTTTTTTAACTATCATCTGTCAGTATACCCGAGTAAGTATTTATTAGACGGTATATCAATCGTACATATTGATTTTGACCGAGCATTAGAACTCACTCATTCAGAAATACTATTAAAGAGGAAACCTATCATTTGTGAGAGGACCTCTTAAGTTATGTTTCAAACTAACACCATAATATCTCAAGTCTTAATCATCATCTCATACGATGAACTAGAAGGTTTTTTGCTTGTACAAATTATTATTTTTAATTATATACAAATTTGAGCGAATTTAGAAAATCGATTGGAATATGAAAAGAACAAAATTCGTTTATGAAATATTGATTGCTTGTTGAACCCTATGAATTGTGTGAAATTCTAGAATTATGAACTAAAGTGATAAAATAGTGGATTGGGATAAAATAGTGTGTATTTATTCTTGATTTTTGGAAATAATTCGGTTAGGATACTAACCCGATTAAAGAAAGAGTAAGCCAAATTCAAATTCTATTGAATACGAAATTCAACATTTTTTTTTAATTTAAGTTCAAATAATGAATCCCGTTAAGTCTAAATGATCTAAGTATTTCTTAACTCAACGAACTACAAAGTTAGGTAGCTAGTATCATTGAATTTTTTTTAGTAGTTTGTCATATTTTATTTTAAAATAATGTCTTTATGGATTATAGTTGAAATTTTGTGGTTAGGGAGACCATGCCAATTGCCAAAACGGGAGGCTAACAAGAAATTGAGTCAAAATTATACATTTAGTCCTTTTTTTGTAGTGAAAGTTTTGTTTCAAACATTTGTTACGAATTTCTTTCTTTTGAAGGACAAACATTAGAATGGGACGTAAAATGCTGTTGTGCGAGGCATATTAGAGAAATTTCATCTTTTTGCACAAAAATTTCCAAATTTGTAACACTCTCTTTCGCTGGCCGATTTTTGTTATCCATTCTCTCTCTATTTTACTTGGTGTAGTTCAACACAACTGAAAATTTAAAGACGATTCGAACACTGATGATTTGTTGATTTGGGAGACAAGAAAAGATATGAGCGTCCAGGGCCTCTTCGAATCCAGGTTGTCGTTTTTATTCTTGTCCTCCAAAAGTGCGTATTTAACCAAAAATTGATAACTTATTTTCCATGATAATGTATTTGCCCTAAAACAGTTATAGACGTAATCCACGGGTCAACATATAGAGTAGATGGTTTGATCCTAAGACATACAATAATGTTCTACAAAGATCATTCTAGCTCTATTTGCCAAAGAACTCTCTTGAAACTATACTAAATCAAATGCAGATGAAGAAAAAAGAATGAAGAGGAGTTATTGGTTTGCTAGATAGGTTTTGTAATCTTTGTAGTGATAGAGGATATATTTATATTATTTGTAATATCTACTTTTCATATCTATGGCAATTTTAATAGAGTTGTGAATCTAAGCAAAGATATGAACGTCTCGAACCTCTTCAAATTCAGGTTATCATTTTTATTCTTTGTCCTCCAAAATTATGTATTTAACCTAAAAGTGATCACTTATTTTCCATGATAATGTATTTGCCCTAAAATAATTATAACGTAATCCACGGGTCAACATATAGAGTAGATGGTTTTATCCTAGGTCTATAAGTAGATATGACAATGTTCTATAAAGATCATTCTAGGTCTATTAATGTCAAAGAACTATCTTGAAACTATACTAAAATCAAATGTAGATGAAGTGAAAAGAATGAAGAGAAGTTTTAGGTTTTACTAGATAGGTTTTGTAATCTTTGTAATAATAGAGGGTATATTTATATTATTTGTAATTATCTAGTTTTCATATCTAAGGCAACTGCAATAGAGTTTTGAATGCATTGTCTCATTTATCGCGGAATAAACACAAAGTCATTGATACCAGGCATTTATGTGATATTAGCACGTAAACATCAAAAACGCTAACATTGTCTATTATCTCCATCAACATGACTCCCAATTTCGATCGATATGGCAAATAAGAAGATCGATGAAAGCGAGTCTAGTATGCATGCAACTAAATCCTCTTCGTTACATCCCGCTTATTTTGTAAGCAACATTCAAACCGAGATTCGAACCTTAGGCAAAACGAAAGTTACGCATTCATCGTGGACGAAGCTTTTCAAGCTACATGAAAAATCCTAAAAGGTCCCGGAACATATTGATAGTACCGATGTACCCCGATGCAACATTCGATAAAAAATGGTTAGAAATTGAATAACTGAACTTACCGTGGATATACAGTACTTTGTCAGACAATCGAATTGCTCGAGGCCCTTGAGAACGGCATCACCACTCATACCGCATTGATGAAAATTGAAACCATATTTTTAAACAACATGTGACATTCGTCAATTTTCAATTCATATTTGTATTTGTAAACCCGACCCGTTGGGTCGTTTCGATGTACTGTCATTATTATTTATCATTAATAAAGTATTCCCGACGTTTATGTTCAACGTTCGTTCATTTATTACTACGTTCAAATTGTTTATGAAATCCCGAGCTTTATCAAAGAACCTTGCAAGATTAATACACGAATATCCAAAAGTCTTAATTATAAAATTTAAATCATAACATCCTCAAAGGTCGAGGGCAAAACTGCAAAGTTAATTATTAAAATCCATATTGAATAACAGTTCATAGTAGAAGGACCTAAGTTGTAAAATCCAATTCAAAATGTAATAAAATATTAAAACAAAACCCAACCCCCCTGAGGCCCAGTTTTCCGGCCACCGTCGCCGGCGGCGGCGCAAACGTCCGGCCAACCCAAATGAACCCCTAAATCATCGTCATTGCCCCGTAAAATTTTATTCAACGCGTTATGTTGGTAGTTAGCTAAGAAAACTAACATATCAATTATACCATAACATCCAATAACCACCAAATCAATCCTGCAATTTTCGCCGGAATTTGGGTTAATCAAATCAAATCATTAAACACTTGTACGCTCTAGTTAGTAGTATAAATAGGACCTTACACGACCTTCTCAACTCGCTCACACCTATCTTTCACTCTCAATTCTCTGTTTTCTTGACCGGATATTGAGCTCGAAGTCCGTCTCCGACGAGGCCCCTTTCTTCGCCAAAACAACACGATAACGGGTAATTAAATTATGCAAAGTATTAGTTTTCAGCCACCGATTAAACCCCCTAATGTAATTTGATCAAACATGAGACAAATTCTCCAATTGGAAATCTAGGGTTCCAAATGAAGAAGATGAACTTCACCAGTTATTATATATAATTTTTCTCATACTTTAAAATGAATTGTTCCTTAGCCAACTGGTTAACTCCATTGTGTTGTAAACATCAGACCCAGGTTGTTTTGTTCTGTTTTTTTAAAGCTGTTATTATAATTATTATTAATAAATAATATGACATATACCTGTTATTGTATATAATAAATTAAAACTAGAACATTAACAAATATCCATCCTAGACTAGTTGGATAATACCTCGGACTTGTAACACACAGACTCGGGTTCGAAACCCCAGATCAAAACCGTTTTTTACAAGTTTATTTAATTTATTATTCCTTACTAATTAATTTTAATTATTTAAAAATCATTATAAAATCATAAAAACCTTTTTAAATTAAATAAAAATTATGTAAACTAAATATAAAATATATCTCACATTCCCACACTTAAAAACCAAATCTTCGTTTTCTTAAATTATAATTTAAAAATCATTCGTTGATACTAAAAGCAAACTTTCATTCGTTAAAATCTTTTATTAAGCCATTGACTATAATTCCGACTTATAAACCTTAGTTCAAGTCTTTCAAACATAAACCTCATATCCTTGTCGTTAAAATACTTGTGTCGTAATAATAAGCGAAGGATTCCGTTCAAACATAAATATTAATATAATGATCAAAAGTCATAAAATTAATAAATTATTAACTAACTCCCAATATAAGTATATACAATAAATGACCCCGTAAGATTTTCGATTAAGTCTTGTATTCCTTTATCATAGTTGGTGTGGATCGCTCATTTCGGCCTTCGTGACGCATTCGGTTCTTTTGCCATTTTCAATCTTATCGACGCATTCGGATTACCTTTTTACTTCAATTCATAAGGTGAGTTTTCCACAACCCCTTTTTAAACATTTTAATATTTTGGGGTAGCATATGTATCCATTATAAAATTCAAGCATTATTATTTCGATTACAAACTACAATTCGCTATACGGACTTGTGTGTTATTTGATTACTTGCTCGAATGTACTTGCACGTGTTAGCCTCATTAAGTATGATCATACGCCCCCTTTGCACTCAGGTCCATTGTATCGAGTGGAAAAGGACCTCATTATCTGAGTACGTTGGTTATTACCAATTGGAAATGACCTTACTTACGCGATTACCCAAGTACGTTGGTTAATACTAGCCGGAAAGGACTTTACTTGCCCGTTTATCACTTGTCCATGAATTGTATGATTTTTATTTATGTATATAAAACTGTGGGGACTCATCAGCTATATTTATAGTTGACCGTATTTTATACGTATGTTACAGGTACCGTGATTAGAGTATGAAGTATTGGAGGACACTTAGTTTATTTAGGATATTCAAATAAATGGATTTTCATTATGATTGTTTATCTTTGATTTGGATGTACTTGTTTACTTTGGAACTTGTGTTACATGATGTTTTAAATGAGTTAATGTTATTATGGTCACCAAATAGTGTCACATGTGTTTGAACAATCTGTACGTCACACCCGGTCGTTTCCGTTTAAGCCGGGGTATTACACAAAAAAAGTTCCAAAGCAACCACTATGGAAGAGGAGTTCTCCAACCTTTTGTTATGTTCTTGCACATGGAGAGTTCAGGAAGGGCATGAAACTTATTAGGCCAAAATGTACCACACCAAACGCTATACGAGTCACCATTTTATGTTTTCAACCGTGATCATGTCCTCTTTGTGACAAGGATATGGTTGCACTCCTTAGGATGTCACGTAAGTCATGGTGGTTCATGCAACGTGTGACTCCGACCCTCCATGTTTTACAATGTGTTTTAATCGAAAGTCTGTCAAGTCGTAGTGATACACGAATACCCAGCTTTTGGTTCGATTTATTTTCGAAATTTCAATTTTTGTGTTGGAACATAAGAGTCCCGCGGTTCATGAAAACTCTAAGTTCCTCACAACACTTATTTTACTATGGTTTTCATATTTTAACAAACCTTATCAAAGTTTTTTCTTTTCTTTATATATATCATGCACTGTTCCGAGTCTCACGATTTTCGAAACCTTTGTTTGCATAATGGCTTCCCGTAACCTTAAGCTTCGATCATCTGGAACCTCTAGCCGCAAGATAACTTCCCAGATCACCAAGCACCTGACAGCCGTCCTCCCTAATATCATGACCCAGATGCACCAGAACATCATGGCTAACGTTAACCCTCCTCCTCCTACGCCTTCAGCTCCCGTTGTGACCTATAAAAACTTTACCGATGCCAAACCTACAACTTTTGACGAAACGCAAGGTGCTACTGCCCTACTTCATGTAACATTTCGGATTTTTCAAACTGTATTCGTTTGCCTATAACCCAACCCGAAACATTTTTTTAGACTTTATTATTATTGAAGAGCAAATATTTATAAGTATATAACTTTCCAAAGTTCACTTTAAACCCCTCATAGTTTATATAATGTTCATTTCTTCTTTATTGTATAACAAGTTCAATAACTGACCAAACATCAAACTTCAAGGACAATTTGTGTCAAAAATCAAAAATCATACCATCCTAGGCCGGAGCTTCACGCGACAAAACACTCCTCCCCTACCGCGCGGCACCGTGAGTAAACTGCACAGATTTGTTGTCCGATTTCGTTTTCCTAACTCGTTTAAGGTATAAAATCGTTTATTTTATGCATATTTGAGTGAATTAAGGTACAAGAAAAAATAATATAACTAAAATACAAGTCCCAAGTCGTTTCTTACTGACCAAGAACAAATCTTTTGGTTTATTTCAGTGATTTGATCAATAAAACTCGATTCGGTTTCCTAAACGAGTAAACATACTAAATATGGTTCGTTTTAGAGTTTTCTATACAAACACATCATAATCTCTGCCATAAACCTTTACACCAAATCCTAGAGAAGCCTCCTCAGCCTTCATATGCTCTGACCATCTCTAAACCCTTCGGTTTTTGCTTATTCGTTGAAGATACAAGCTTGTTCGTTTGACTTTGCATGCGAATAGATCTTTGACTCGTCATATCTCTTTGTTCTTTCACTTTCCGGGTAAGTTGTAGACTGTAAAATCATTCATATACATTCCGTAGTCAATAACCTTCAATCAATTTTGGTGGTTGAAGGGTGTTGACTGGTCAATTAGTTTAAAACTCGTTAAAGGGCAAAACAATTAACAAGTTTGACTTAACGTTTTCTCATACTTTTGGCCGGATTCGACGTTCGGTCCAGAAAAATTTTATTCTCGTAACATAATTTTAAGGCTACTGACAAAAAACTGACTTCCGACTCGCTGTTCGGATTCTGGTCAGTACCAGCTCGCTTAAATCTTAAAACAAACATAACTAGAGTTCTAAACGTCCATTTGGATTGATTCCAGTGGCCGCGAGTTTGTATTTAATTGTATCATCATATCTCACAGATTCATATTCTGATTGTTTACAACATTTGACGTGTAGTGGACGACTCGCTTATTCGTTTGCTCGTTTAATCGCATTTAGTAATCGCTTAAGGTGAGTTTGATCATTCCCCTTTTTATATACTGTTTTCAAACGTTTTGGGGATATATGCGTACTTACTCATATTTTCTATCATATATTATATACAAACTCGCAAATATAATCATTGTGTGAACATCAATTCAATGCTATTTGCTTATGTGTATATTCTATCATTATCGGAGAGGTCCAACATATCCCCTTGTATAGGGTTCTCATTAGTATGATCATACGACCGTCTTAGTAACCAGAGCCCGATTCGCTTGGCAAGGTAAAACGATAACTTTAGTCATCGTAATCAATGCCCAATTCGCTTGGCAACGATTCATTGGCACACTAGCAAGTCTTGGGTTAGTGTTTTCTTGTGTTTATGGTTGATATATGTTTTGTTATGATTTGATTGATTACTATCACATGTGTTTGTTTGCATATTTAATATTTTTCATTTATTATATAATTATTTGTTGTGTCAAAATTGGTGATCATCTCACTCAACATGTGTTATTGACAAACTACATTTTCTACGCATATGCAAGATGCTTTGTACTGAAGATTGAAGCTGGACAGTTAAACAATACCTTGGGATATAAAAAAGATAATCATTATTTGAGCTTACACTCATGTATTTAAATTGTTGGTCTATTTGGATATTGTGGGTATTTATTTTCAATAAAATAATTAATTAGATATTGTCACATTTTATGTATGATAGTATCTTCGAGCTGTGGGCAATCGGATCACGTCCCGACATTTCCGCCTTAGGTTGGGGTGTGACACTTCAGTGGTACGAAAAGATGGAGAGCGTGTTTCTCCACTTTGAGTGTACTGATGATAAGCGAACCCGATTCGCTACAGGTGTTTTCGAGAAAGGTGCTCTTACATGGTGGGTCAAGAAAAAGTCGACCCGCGGTGCTGAAGTTTCCATGGCCTTGCCATGGAATGAACTAAAGGATCTCATGACCCGAAATTTTTGTCCTCTGAGCTTATGAATTTGGAGGCTGATTTTTGGAACCTTAAGCAAGAGGGTGGTGAGCACTCCGCTTACACCTCTCGTTTCAACGAGCTAAGTGTGTTGGTGTCGCATCTCGTCACCCCTGATTCGAGTGCCATAATAAAGTACATTAGGGGACTATCGAGGCAGATCCAAGACAGTGTTTTCAGTAGTCTGCCTAAAGAACTTGGCGACGCAATCAATCTAGCCGCAACATTAACCGACAACCATGTCAAAGTCGGGACTTTGACATTGAAAGCATCCAAGAAACCAGCCGATAAACAAGCTTCTGAACCCAAAAGAACCCAAACCCGAATCATCCAAACCCGCATACTCCTCCCACAACCGCAACAAAAAGCGCAAGAGCTATGCGCTAACCAAACAACCCACACCTCAAACTCAAGCCAATCCCGCACCACCACTCAAGAAACCCTATGGCGGACCTCACCCATTTTGTAGCACTTGCCAACGTCACCATCCTGCCTATGCCTCTTGCTGACATCGCAACCGTTGCAACCGTTACGGACATATTAGTGCTACTTGTCGCGAAGCCACCATAGCGGCTCCCTCGCGGGCTGCTCAACCAAATCCTCGACCCATGCAATTTGCCCCACCCATTAGCCAAATGCGGGTTTGTTATAATTGTGGTGACCCTGGCCACTCTAGAAATGCGTGTCCACGACTCGCAAATGTGAGACCGCTTCAACTTCAAGCTTATCAAGCCTATCAAAGGATTCAGCCACAAGCTCCACCATTGTTGGCTAATCAAGCTCAAGCTTAGCCGTTCCCAGCATTTCAAGCACCCACGCCCTAAGAGGGTCAATCCGTTCAAGTTCCCTAAGATAATTGTGGGCGTGCCTTCATGATGAATGCCCACCAAGCTCAACAAAATGGCGATGTGGTGAACGGTACGTTTCTTGTAGACTACCACTTTGCATCTATTTTATTTGATACCGTGCCTTCATGATGAATGCCCACCAACCTCGGTCTAAACTTAAGAGCTTGTACACTGTTGAAGTAGCGAATGGTAATCCATGACGATCGATTCCGTTATTCGAAGTTGCAAGATGAATTTAATGGCCACACATTCTCAATTGTGACATTTGAGCCAAAACAAAGTACACCTCAGTACGTATTTACCGATTAAGCAAATAAACGCTTTTTACGTAACGAACGAACGATTAACCGAATGGGTCGGGTTATGAACCAGATATCCCGGGGAGCCATCTATAAGTGATATACGTTTAATATAAGCTAATATACTAGTACTATGGCCTTAGTTCGATAGCAAATAAGTTAAATGAAAACATGCTCGTTTAACTACCCGCTATAGATTTAAACGCGAAAGATAGTTACAAACCAAGCGTTGTATCATCCGTTAAGCCGAAAAAGACTTACCAAACACTTATTAGAAATTTTTTAAGCGATCCGTGAAAATATTTTCGATTTTTACAAACGTATAGTATGTTTTTATGAATTTACACAGAACTAGCTGAAAAACACTCGTTTTCGTACTGTTTGACGCACCCGATATGTTTTTCGCGTCAAAAACCGAACCCGAAATAAATTTGGAACTGGGATTTCAAGTTTGGGCCTTTAGATTCAGATTATTGGGCCAAAATGGGCCCATAAGCATTCCCGGTCGCAAACCATACCCCACCCCCATTTTTTTTATATAACTTAACCTTTAAGCTTGTTTATACATTCCATTTAACAAACACTTCAAGTCCAAGAAGCTTCAACTCATTTTTCCAGAATTTCTTCAAACCCTAAGGTATACAACTTAAATAAGCAACTTTTACACTTATTTAACCTTGATTAATACCATATAAACATAGCTTGATTGCCAAAAATCATTCCTAACCATGTAAAAACCCTAAAAATCGTCCATAAACATGTTTTGATCCTACACATGGTAAAGAACCTGTTTTGATAAATATTTTGGCCATAAACACGGATTAGAGGGTTGAAACGGCATTTTTACGGTTCAAAAGTTTGTTTTTACATCCTAGCCGAAACACTAAGTCAAGGGCTGTTATGTTGATGAAAACTTGCTTGGTTTGTGATATAGGACTTGTATATAGCCTGAAAATAAGCACAAGAGCTTGAAACCTTGATTAGAAAGGCGGAAACGAACCAAACCCGCTAAGGTAATACCGAAACACTCGATAAACGGGCTGTTTAGGTTAAGGTTGTGATGGACATATTTTTAGGTCTTGAAATTTTTAAGGGAAATCAGGGACCTTATAATTGAGCCCCTTTTCAAATTTGGTAATTTTTTGACCATCCGAGAATATTTGGCGAATTTATTACCAAATTGGGACGTCTAATTGGGAAAAATAGTTAAATTGCTTGAAAAATTATGAAATTTGGTTGGGAACTCAGAATTGGTATACTTTGATCACATATTAAATTTGGGATTATTTGTAAAAGTTTAAGGGTGTTTTTGGATATGCATTCGTATGGATTTTTATAGCCGAATTTGGGCCAAAAAGAATATTGAACAAGCTTGTTAGATTCTGGAATTGACACAGATGCTTTTGGGATATAATTTGAACATCCAGAAATTTTTTTGGAATTTTTGTAAATCGTTTGGGATAAACGGACGATTTTCAAGCTAAATATAGTTGATAAAATGAATTTTTATAAATTAATAAACCAATAAATAATTCCAGAAATATTTTTATAAAAATCTACATATTTTATTTGATAAGTGGCTAAATTTTTATAATTTAATGATTAACAGTTAATTAATTATACTAATTTTAAGATTAAACAAACCCAATTCTGATAAAAACCGGCAAGTTCGTGATTAACGAATCTGCGGGAATATCAAAACACCAAGGGTGATAAAAATCATACTTTTTGATTAATTAAGTAAAAACGAACCTTTTTATGAGAAACCTGGACAATCTGGAAAGATTGTGCGCGTTTCTTCTCTAATCAAACTGAATAAACGGAAACGGGCCCCGTAGCTAATCCGGGACCCCAATGTATGATCTTTCTTTATAACTTAATTATTTTATCGACCAATACATTTACCTAAGCTTACTTCCCCACAACTGTTTTCTGAACCCATAAACGAGCAACTTGGCCCAACTGGGAAAACGAGGAAACTGAGTCAAGTTCGGTTTTAAGTATTAGACATTGAACAACATCACAACCTTAGCCTATTGACACTTTCTGGGCGTTCCAACTATACCTATATTAGACATACAGCCCAGTTTAGTATTGAGATTATAATAATGTTAAAATATTAGTATTATTATAATATTAATTATAGGGACTAGTGATAGCAAATCGAACAAACCGCGAGCTGACATAGTGCCGATTATCTACTAAACAGTGAGTTTCATGACCCCACTTTCTGAACTGTTTTACGAACTTTTGGGGTGAAAAGCATGTTTGATTACGTATATATATCTGAAACTTGTAATGATGTGAATTATCTATGTGCTAACACACGAATGTCCCCACGATCACAGTGATTTACTTCGAGCCGGTGACTTGTGAATAGTACTATTGGTTTGACAAACCCAAACGGAATCGGCCTGGTTGCCGTGTCACATAGCTACGTTTGCACATGACCATATTTATACAAATAGGCTATGTAGTGTTAGACATAGCTATCGGGGCATGTTGTGGGCGAAAGGGGAGCCACAATGGTTGATTGAGCGTGGGAAATGGATGCACGCAGCACATACAGTTAAGGCTTCACTGTAGCTTAGCATAATTACATCATTTACATACATACATACTTATATCATAATTACAAGTGTTAACTCGTGAATATTCATAACTGTTTTCTTGAAACTCGTGAAACTCACCAACTCTAGTAGTTGACCCGTTTTAAACAACTTTTTAGGTCCAAGGTGTGGTTGATGCTATGTGAATAGAAGCAAGGGTGTTAGTAGTAAGATCGTGTAGTTTAACGAACTAGTTTTGTTTGTATCACCTAGACTGTAAAACAATGATAGAATAATGGAATGCAATATATTGTAAATTAGTTTGTAATGTTTCTTTATAAACAATGTGTTGATACCAGGGGTGTCTGTTACATTCTCGTTTTACGCTTCCGCATTGTGCTAGTCGGGATGTGACATCAATCGATCTCATTCCGATGCAATTGGGAAGTTTCGACATCATAGTAGGCATGGATTGGTTGTCCTACCACCATGCTGAAGTTGTTTGCTTCGAAAAGTTCATTCGCATTCTTCTCGCCGATGGTCAAACTCTTCGCGTTCTCGGTGAAAAGCCTTCTCCTTTGAGTCTTAACCTCATAACTTGTTATCAAGCCCAAACATACGTATGCAAGAAGTATATGACATTCGTGGCTCACGTAGTTGGAAAGAAATAGCAAAAGATTGAAGCTATCCTGGTTGTTTGTGAGTATCCCGAAGTGTTTCCCGATGATGTTTTTGGTCTTCCTCCTATTCAAGAAGTTGAATTTCGCATTGATCTCGTGCCTAGTGCAACTCCAATTGCGAAGGCTCCTTACCATCTTGCACCCTCCGAGATGCAAGACTTGTCCACCCAGCTCCAAGAACTTTTGGACAAAGGGTTCATCCACCCTAGTTCGTCTCCGTGGGGCGCACCTGTGTTGTTTGTCAAGAAGAAAGACGGTTCCTTTCGTATGTGTATCGACTACCGTGAGTTCAACAAGCTTACGGTCAAGAATCGTTACCCCTTGCCTCGCATCGACGATCTCTTCGATAAACTTCAAGGAGCTTCTTGCTTCTCCAAGATTAATCTTCGTTCGGGTTATCATCAACTACGCGTGCATGAAGAGGATGTACCCAAGACCACCTTTCGAACTAGATATGGACATTACGAGTTTAAGGTTATGCCCTTTGGGTTAACCAATTCACCCGCGGTATTCATGGACCTCATGAACCGCGTATGCAAGCCATACTTAGATAAATTCGTGATTGTCTTTATTGACGACATCCTCATATATTCTAAGTCCAAAACCAAGCATACAAAGCACCTTCATTCCATCCTTGACCTTTTGGGGAAGGAAAAACTTTACTCGAAGTTCTTGAAGTGTGAATTCTAGTTGAACGAAATTCCATTCTTAGGGCACATAGTAATCGAAAAGTGTATTCACGTTTACCCCGCCAAAGTCGAAGCCACTAAGAATTGGAAAACTCCAACCTCCCCTACCGAAGTTCGTTCGTTCCTTGGTCTTGCGGGTTATTATCGTCGCTTCATTTTCAATTTTTCGAAGATCGTTTTGCCCTTAACCGCCTTGACTCACAAGGATAAACCTTATGTGTGGGGACCAAAGCAAGATGAAGCATTCCAAACTCTCAAACGTATGCTTTGCGATGCACCGATCCTTGCTCTCCCCGAAGGCAACGAGTACTTTGTTGTCTATTGCGATGCTTCTAGCCAAGGCCTCGGTTGTGTCCTTATGCAACGAGGTAAAGTCATCGCCTACGCTTCACGACAACTTAAAATTCATGAAAGGAATTACACGATGCATGATCTCGAGGTCAGTGCTGTTGTTTTTTTGTTGAAATTTGGAGACATTACCTTTATGGCACAAAATGTGTGGTATTCACCGACCAAAATAGTCTTCAACACATTTTTTTACCAAAAGGATTTGAACATGCGGCAATGATGATGGGCCGAATTACTTAGCGATTACGACTGTGAAATTCGCTACCACCCTGGTAAAGCAAATGTTGTAGCCGATGCCCTTAGTCGAAAGACTCATGTGAAGTCTATTTTGCTTCATAGCGTGACCTTCCAAACCGATCTCCAATGAAGCCCAACATGTCTCTGTCACCGAGGGTAATATGCACGACGAAATGTCTTGTGGCGTTGAGCTTCAACTTGAAACTAAGCGTAATGGTTTGTTGTATTACCTTAATCATTTGTGGGTTCCTAATTGTGACGATCTTCGTACTTTTATCATGGAAGAAGCTCATAAGTCGCGATATTCCATTCATCCTGGTGTAGATAAGATGCATTTCAACTTACGGTCCACATTTTGGTGGCCCGGTATGAAGAAAGACATAGCATTTTACGTCACAAAGTGCCTTACTTGCGCTAAAGTTAAGGCCGAGCATCAGCGACCATCTGGTTTACTCGTGCAACCGCACATCCCGATTTAGAAATGGGAATATGTGACCATGGATTTCGTGTTTAAACTCCCAACCACTCGAAATCGCCACAACGACATTTGGGTTATTTACGATCGTTTGACTAAGTCCGCGCACTTCATCCCGATCAATGAAAAGTTCTTGGTTGATCAACTCGCTCAGATCTTTGTTCAATGTATCGTGTGTCGTCATGGGGTACCCTTGCGTATCATTTATGACCGTGATAGTCGTTTTACTTATCACTTTTGGTCATCTCTGCAAACTGCGTTGGGAACTCGTTTAAACCTTAGCACCGCCTATCACCCTCAAACCGATGGGGAATCCGAGCGAACGATTCAAACGCTTGAGGATATGCTTAGGTCTTGTGTTTTGGATTTTGGTGGAAACTGGGATTCTCATCTTCATTTGATTGAGTTCTCCTACAATAACAGTTTTCTTACGAGCATCGGTATGGCTCCATTCGAAGCACTCTATGGTCGTAATGGTCATTCTCCTATTTGTTGGAATGAGATTGGTGAAACCAAAATCACCGGTCCGGAACTTGTCCAGGAGACCACTGATCGAATTGCCCAAATTTGACAAAATCTTTTAGCCGCTCATAGTCGCCAAAAGAGCTACACTGATAACCGTAGATGACCTCTTGAGTTTAATGTTGCTGATCGTGTTCTTCTCAAGGTATCTCCTTGGAAGGTTGTTTTTCGTTTCGGTAAGAAAGGTAAACTATCTCCTCGATATGTTGGACCTTTCAAAATTTTCGATCGTGTTGGTAGCATAGCTTATCCTCTTGAACTTCCGCAAGAACTCGCGAACGTTCATCTGACATTTCATGTGTTAAATCTTAAGAAATGCTTAGCCGAGGAAAATCTACACATACCACTTGACGAAGTGCGCATCGATGAATCCATGCACTTTGTTGAGAAACCCGTGGAAAATATGGACCGCAAGGACAAAGAGACCAAACGTGGATGTATACCTTTGGTAAAGGTTTGTTGGGAATCTAAACGTGGCGTTGAATTCACTTGGGAGTGGGAAGACTAAATGCGAACTAAGTATCCCCATTTGTTTGATACTGATTCTTTTGCCTAATTTTGGGACGAAATTTTCAAAAGTTGGGAATGCCGTGACTTCCGTCAATTTTCGATTCATATTTGTATTTGTAAACACGACCCGTTTGGTCGTTTCGATGTACTGTCATTATTATTTATCATTAATAAAGTATTCCCAACATTTATGTTCAACGTTCGTTCATTTATTACTAATTTCGAATTGTTTATGAAATCCCGAGCTTTATCGTTAAACGAACCTTGCGAGATTAATATGTGAATATCCAAAAGTGTAAATTATAAAATTTAAATCATAACATCCTCAAAGGTCGAGGGATAAACTACAAAGTTAATTATTTAAATCCATATTGAATAACAGTTCATAGTAGAGGGACCTAAGTTGTAAAATCCAATTCAAAATATAATAAAATATTAAAACAACATCCCCCCCGAAGCCTGGTTTTTAGGCCATCGCCGCCGCCGCGTGGCGCTAACTTCCGGTCAACGCAAATGAACCCCTAAATCATCGTCATTGACCCGTTGATTCAACGCGTTATGTCGGTAGTTATCAAATATAACTAACATATATTTTATACCATAACATCCAATAACCCCCAAATCAATCCCACAATATTCTCCAGAATTTGGGTTAGTCAAATCAAAGCATTAAACGCGTATACACTCCAGTTAGAAAGTATAAATAGGACCTTACACGACCTTCTCAACTCGCTCACACCTATCTTTCACTCTCAAATCTCTTTCTTGATCGGATATGAGTTTGAAATCCGTCTCCGGTGAGGCCCCTTTCTCCGTAAAACAACACGATAACGGGTAATTAAATTATGCAAAGTATTAGTTTTCAGCCACTGATTAAAACCCCTAATGTAATTTGATCAAACATGAGACAAATTCTCCAATTGGAAACCTAGGGTTCCAAATGAAGGAGATGGACTTGAACCAGTTATTATATATAAATTTCCTCATACCTTAAACTAAATTGTTCCTTAGTCGATCCAACTGGTTAACTCCATTGTGTTGTAAACATCAGACCTGGGTTCGAAACCCGAGTCAAGCGTTTTGTTCTCTTTTTTTAAAGCTTTTATTATAATTATTATTAATAAATAATATGACATGTACCTGCTATTATATATAACAAATTAAAACCAGAACATTAACGAATATCCCTCCTAGACTAGTTGGTTAATACCTCGGACTTGTAACACACAGACCCGGGTTCGAAACCCCGGGTCAGAACCGTTTTTTTACAAGTTTATTTAATTTATTATTCCTTACTAATTAATTTAATTATTTAAAAATTATTATAAAATCATAAAAAAAACTTTTTAAATTAAATAAAAATTATGTAAATTAAATATGAAATATATCTCACCTTTCCACACTTAAAAACCAAATCGTCGTTTTCGTAAATCATAATTTAAAAATCATTCATTGATACTAAAAGTAAACTTTAATTCGTTACAAATATTTTATTAAGCCATTGACTATAATTCCGACTTATAAACCTCAGCTGAAGTCTTTCGAACATAAACCTCATATCCTTCTCGTTAAAACACTTGTGCCGTAATAATAATCGAAGGATTCCATTCAAACATAAATATTAGTATAATAATTAAAAGCTATAAAATTAATCAATTATTAACTAACTCCCAATATAAGTATACACAATAAATGACCCCGTAAGATTTTCAATTTAAGTCTTGTATTCCTTTATCATAGTTGGTGCGGATCGCTCATTTTGGCTTTCGTGACGCATTCGGTTCTTTTGCCATTTTCAATCTTTTCGACGCATTCGGATTACCTTTTTACCTCAGTTCATTAGGTGAGTTTTTCACAAACTCTTTTTAAACGTTTTAATGTTTCGGTTAGCATATGTATCCATTATAAAATTCAAGTATTATTATTTCTATTACAAACTACAATTCTTGTGTGTTATTTGATTACTTGCTCGAATGTACTCGCACGTGTTAGCCTCATTAAGTATGATCATGCGCCCCCCTTTGCACTCAAGTCCATTGTATCAAGTGGAAAAAGGGCCTCATTATCCGAGTACGTTGGTTGTAACCAATTGGAAAGGACCTTACTTGCGTGATTACCCAAGTATGTTGGTTAATACCAGCTAGAAAGGACTTTACTTGCTCGTTTATCACTTGTCCATGAATTGTATGATTTTTATTTATGTATGTAAAACTATGGGGACACACCAGCTATATTTATAGCTGACCATATTTTATATATATGTTACAGGTACCGTGATTAGAGGATGGAGTTTTGGAGGACACTTAGTTTACTTAGGATATTCAAATAAGCGAATTTTCATTATGATTGCTTATCTTTGATTTGGATGTACCTGTTTACTTTGGAACTTGTGTTATATGATGTTTTAAATGAATTAATGTTATTATGGTCACCAAATAGTGTCACGTGTGTTTGAACGATCTGTACGTCACACCCGAGTGCTTCTGCTTAACTCGGGGTGTTACACAACAAAAGTTCCAAAGCAACCAGTTTGGAAGAGGAGTTCTTCAACCTTTTGTTATGTTCATGCACATATGTTGTGGGTCAAAATCTCGCTTAGAATCCTGAGTCTCGTTATGTTGCCAGTAGCGATCCTAAACAAGTTTGGTATCCTGCACCCTTTATTTTTTCATTAACGGATATATTTTGCAGGTAATCATTGGTGACTTAATTAGCAGTAAAAGCTCATTAGATGCACAGGTCAAATATCTAGAATGAGTCTTGTAAATGCTAAGAATAATTATCACATTAAAGACTCATTAAATATCCAGGATCCTCGCCGTCGGTTATAGTTGTGAAGCATATCTCAACTGAGTTAGCATGTAAATTTGTCAACAGCAAGTAGGTTAAGACTTGATCAACAAGTGCGTTGAAACAAAACTGACAAAGTCCGAATGCTCATTTGAAGACCTAGTTAATGACACTTAATGCCAAGTCAATTACTATATACCTTGTAATCTCATATTCAAATTCTTTCATTCAACCCCATACCTCATGTATGCAAGAATGTATATGCATATTTGTTGGTGTATGTATGTATTTCCTATTAGTAGACATTGTAACACTCATCCATGTCGTTTGCTGACATAGAAAAACGATTTTAGTAAAAGAACAAACTTTTGATTGAAAATCAATAAATAAACGTGGGTAATGAATAAATGTAAAATGAGTTATCTATCATCCATTCGGGGCATGTTTGTAAGTCAAATAACAAATTGTTTTATTAAAAACGTTTTCATAATAAAATACTAGAATAAGTGCCTGCGCTTTGCTGTGGGTTCTCGTAAATTATCTCCTCATATTGGTTGTAGCGTTCAGTGTGGTGTGTAATGGGTACGAGCGCGCTGCCGCATGTACATATGGTTTGTTGGATGTTGTTATTTGTGCGGGGGTGCACACTAAAATATTGACATATGGATATATATTGGATAGATGGTGTTATAAAGTTATTGGTACTTAACTTGCAAAAATAAAAAGTTTTAATTGGGGCATTACACACTGACAAGTAGGATTGTGTTGGGAATTACAAAAAATTATAGATATTGACAGACTTAAATAGCGGGAGAGGCAAGGGTCTTAATGAAGACTGCCCTTTTTTCACTGGGAAACCAATTCATGTGGTAAGCATGTCCTAACAGTTTGGTGACGACTGCTGTCTCATGTAGTTTTGTTATGCCAACCATAGCAAATAGTGTTTCGTTTGTTACCCTATAAACCACATGCCAAGTTAAAATAAGCATTATGCAGTCAACAGAGAATATATAAAGATTTTAGATGCATCAGCGGAGATTGATAAATGCAACTGAAAACCACCGCCACCACCAGTCCCCTTGTAATGTCTATATACTGTAAGGAATCATATTGAATAATAATCAATTCAGTATTAACATCTTAAAATTTGTTATTTTACAGCAATCAAGTATTAAAGATGACCACAAAAGTTATATAATTGGAATAAACATCCAAGTGTTTAGATAAATGATTAAAAGGCTTTATCGTCAAAAGTACACTTTAGGCGACTTATACACCATTTGACTTTTTTTTGCAATACTTACTATTTTACACATTGTAGAATTATAGCGTACATAACAGGGATTAAACGTCATACCGAACGGTTCACTGAACGTTTGATTCACTTATAAATGTGTTGAAATTGCCACATCTACCTAGTCGTGTAACATATATGACATGATAAAAACAAACTTTCACAACTGCGAAACATCATTAAAACATAACAACATTGCACAAATAAGTAGATCGTGATACATATGAAGTCACACATGAAGATTCTGAATAGTACCAAGCCCAAAAAAATATTCAACATTATAGTTATCTTGAAACATAGAAGGCAAGCTATCCAGAAACGCCTACACCACACCTCGGAATTCTGAAAAGTTGACTGACAGATCATCAAACAATGGAACAAAAATAGTATCCAAATCTGAGATCACCATCATTTGAGGCTGTGCCAAAGATGTCTGAAAAAGATAAAACAAAAAGGGTGGTTCAAGGTCAACATCAGTCAAAGTTATATAAAGAAATCAATGTACATTCAGCAAAACTTTAAATCACTTGCCTTCATATCGTAGAAGTGGATTGTGTTGTCAAACCTTATAAACCCGATTTGTGTTCTCGTGCTGCCTGGTAAACTATCCAAACAAGTGTGCCATCACCTAAGCACACACAAGTGAAAAATAAATAAATAACTCAATAATATGAACCCAAATCTAGCTGTAAAATTACATTTACAATGAGAAAACATAATCAACAGATTATATGTGTAAAGGTAAATCCTGAAGGTTGAATTCTGGATTATATATAGGCCTGTAAGCAAACCAAACGTTCGTGAAGTATTCAGCGACAGTTCGTTTAGTTACTAAAAAAAATTCATAGAAGTACTAAAAAAAACAAACTAAAAAATCATATTATTGAGGCTATAAAATTCACATATTCCAACCATGGTGACTCAATACTAATTAGATTTTCAGTCTTCCATTCAAAAGTAAAACAACCAATGGCCCCTTCCTCTGAAACAGAGCTTGATGGAACTACAAAAGAAAGTTAGCTGCGCATTCACATAACAGCTTCTTCCATATGTAACACACTCTGGGTTGACAGCAACACTGGATTCCTGCATAATCCAACATAAAAGAAAAAATGATCCAAAAATCATTATTTCTATTTTATAAATGCAGGCAAAGAAAATACTGCTAAGGACCAGAGTCTAATCTTATCTAATAAAAATATTGAGAAAACTAAAGGTTATGTTGTTTCTATTGATTGATGAAAAAAAATGCTTATATATTTATATATGCATACAAAACAAAACCCAGTTGATATCTAATTCATGTTGATCCCAACTTATGTTTATCTCAAACTGATAGTTAATGCTAAAAGCTATCTTAAAAATATCCACAGGTCCCCTTCCAACGTCAATAAATCCAACACGATTAACATAATAATGAATTAATGATGACTTCTAACCAACAATAGCATACCTAAAAAAATGCATTTTATATTTTAAAAATGGAAACAAAACTCAAAGCAGATAACTTAAGGAAGAAGTTGAAATGAATTTCAATAGATCTCTCTCAAACTAACAAATCTTCTACTACTACCAACTCTCTCACCAATTGGTACAGTCAAAATAAAAATGATAAGAAATAATAAATTGCTCATGACATAGTTAAGGAATACAAAACTTATCCTTCTAATGATCACGCAATATATAACCTTACAAGGGCGATTCGATCATTTTAAACGGCTCCAGGCATTCCTTGGCTCGGTGTACCTTTGACCGCAAATAAAAACTCCCGCTCTTGGTATTCCGTTAAAACAGATTATCATATTTCTGGAAACGAAAACAATAAATTATCCGAGCGTTAAACAGATTTGAATATATAAGTTTCATCCAAATAATTACTAAAAGATAGATCAAGAGGCTTTTAAGCAAACATACATTTTTGCCAACTTCCAAATTCCAACCCGTTTTAACCCGCTTAACTATATACTTTAGTTTACCTTTCAGAAATGAAAGCAAGCGTGAAGTGGCCCGTTTGACCTTTTTGACCCATTCATAAGTAAATACTAACCTGTGCAATTTCTTCCAAAGATGAACGCTCGGTGACGCCAAGAATTTGTCTGGCCTCTTGCTCAGTCATAACCTTGCTTCCTTTACGGGCCGCATTTTGTAACGTTTCTTGAGAAATACTTGATTTTGATGCATCTGCAATTTACCAAAAAAAGCAATAAATAAATATATAATCATTTTTTAACATGTTAAGACAATTTAAGACATCTTTAACTTTTCCATAATGCTAAAATCAATAAAATGTAAATGTGAATAAACAAGTGCGCATATGAGTCGGTATTAACACTTTTCCACTCAGCATACAAATGAGTTAACTTTCACCTATATGATTATTTCTTTATTTAGAGTATGCATATGAGTGTATAATAGGATTGCATAAAGAACATATGCCCAAATGATCAAAGTTCCACAATCCAAAAAAAGGTTCAGCAAGACCACTTTTAAAAGGTTCTATAAATCTTATGTCATAATGGTTCTTTACAAAAGGATTCATTTTTATGTTTTAAGTAGCATGAACATTTTGAACAAAAATAATGCATTCTTTAATACAGAACCTTGTTCATATATATTGTGAATCTATATTGAATCATTTTTCTTTGTATATTGTTGTCAGAGACACGTTTAGCAACATCATAACTTTAAAGAATGCAACATAATGAAAACCCGCTAAACTCATCATTTGAGACGACCTCTCTCCATAATTATGGAACAAAATTGGGTCAAATGATGTTGCAAGATGGGCTGCTTCGTTGCCCGTTTTGCTCTGCGTTGGATAGTGTATGTATTGAAAGTTGATGGTTATTTTTATTTTCTACGATGCTAGCTGGAAATTAAATACTTATTAAAAATGTATCATCATAACTTTCTACAATTCACTTATTAAAAGTGTATTCTACAATAACATTCCTTTACAGTTTACACACGTATAGGATTATAGGATCATTTAAGTGAGGTCACAAATGCTATAGAAATGAATTCAATGCACATTTTTTTGCAACAAATTTTTGTATAAGCCTAATCAATAATCCAGTAAATAAAAAATTTAATGTAAGGTAAACTTTATTATAGGTCGGTTAGGAAGTCTGACTGTTTGACTTTTTAAAAGTCAAACCATCATTCAGCAGCAATCAACGAGTACAATTTTCAACAAGTAGCAACTCAATTTCAATTGAATAAAATATCCAGGTTACAATAAAACCTAGTCTATGATCTGAATAAAACATCCAGGTTACAATAAAATATCCAGGTTACAATAAAATTTCCGGCAGCCGTTCAACATCTGCAATAACATACATAACAGAACAAATGAATGAAAGCAAAAAACCGTGAATAACAATAGGAGGAACACTTACATCCATTGCAGGGAGTGAGAGGCGATGAGGTATTGTGAGGGCAAACATCGACCATATTTATAGTATAGAAGAGAAACCGCCTACCATTTAATTCAACCTTTTGATTGCATATAATGATTAATGAGTTTTAAAGTCGGAAATTCATTGAAGGAATTAATAGGAGGCATGAAGGGTTGGACGCATTAAAAGAACAGGAATGGCAGCGAAGGGATGATGTTGTGCAGTTATTATTATTTATTAGTATTTATTATATCAACTATCTATATTTATTATGTTATTATGTATGTATATATAACCCTAATGTTTCAACTTCATTCGTTGATCTATGCATATCTATTTATTAGTATTTACTATATCATCTATCTATATTTATTATGTTATGTATGTATATATAATGTTTCAACTTCAACCGTCCTATCCATCTATGCATATCTATCTTCATAATTATACATTTATAATATTTGCAAATATGTATGTTCTATTCCTATTTTACCCTTGAATCCATGCATTAGAAAGTTGCACCGAACGCTTGAAGAACAAATCAATGGGTTGGCAAATTACTTTTTCTGCCCAATTGTTAATTGTCGGTTTTGTCCCTAACCTCTAATTGTGAAATGACCATGTTGTCTATCACTCCTCCTTAATAATATAATAAAGATAATAGGTAAAAGCTACATGGTCATAAGACTTAAATCTCATTTCACATTTGGATATGAAACAAAAATTGCCTCGATTACGATGACTCCTCCCACATGCCTGTCTCGAGACCATCTCCTTTTATTAGTTGATTACCCTAAATAAGTGACTGGTTTTATATAATTAATTACAAAATAAAATAAAATTACATTTTTTCCATCAGTGTTATACTTTAAACATGTTTTAAAAATATCTAATCTAATCTAAACTATACTATTAAAGCAACACAAGTTGTCCACATAGCATTTAACTAGACACAATGCCAAGTAGATGTCATGTTACCATTTCCAATTATATTATGACCCATGACCCGTTTCCCTACTATAACCCATGACCCGTAGGCTTTATAAAATTTTGCAAAATATATTATTGTGTGATACGAGTTTCGAACACAATACCTCATGTTTCAAACAAAATGTGATTACCGACTCCACTAAAATGGTAATTGTGTTTGATTTTCTTAACTTAACATATATAAATGTGATTTCTATTCAAGTATAAAACCAAAATTATATTTAATTGTTAACATTTTCATTATTCACAACATGACATTGTCTTCTCATATTTTTTAACACAACTATTTAAGATTGTTAATAGTTGCTCTCTTTATTTTAAAATATAATATATTTTTATTTATTTTCTTTTACAACAAAACCTTAGTCTTTGTAAATTTATATTTTAAATATATGACAACATTTTGTTATAAATATCATTTTTATACATACAATATTTAATATAACAATATTGGTATGAATGTTTTATTTGAAATAAATCAAACATCAAGATTTGGTTTTAAACATAAAATTATAGTGCATAATATATGAAAAACTTAATAAAAAAAAGTCGTAAATAAAAATTATTATATGAAACAATTGAATTTACGTATTATATATAATAAATTTATATTTTTATTATATTTTTTATCCGTGTGGAACACGGACTCTAACCTAGTTATTTACATAAATCAGAACAAAACTAAGAAAAAAAGATATTATGAATTTGACATGAAATGCTAACCGATTAATTGTAATATAAGTAGCCAAATTTTGGATATAACATTACTTGTCCAGTTGCATTCCTAAAATATTTATTTCCATCTTAACCAAATTTTGATTTTATACTTAAAGAGAAATCACATTTATATATGTTAAGTTAATAAATCAAACACAAGTACCACTTTAGTGGAGTTGGTAAGCACATTTATTTATGACAAGAGGTCTTGGGTTTGAAACACGTATCACATAATAATTTATTTTTCAAAATTTTATAAAGCCTTACGGGTCGTGGTTTATAATAGAAAAACGGGTTATGGGCCATAATATAATAGGAAATAGTGACATGACATCTAATTGACATTCTATGTGGAGTGCCTAGTTAAATGCCATGTTGCTTTAATAGTATAGTTAGATTAGATGTAATGCTTGTTATTAGTCATATATTTCACAAGTATGCAAATGAAGATGCTTTCTTAGGCACGGAACTTGTGTCCGACTTCATTCTAGGAGTTGTAGTGGCATATGAAATCACTTAAAAGAATGGTGGAAGTGCACAACCTCTATAAAGAAAATGAAGACGCCATTTAGTACACCGGTTTCTAAATTCTGAATGTTTGACTTCTCCTTTGACCATAGTCAAATGATCACCAACCACCTAATTTTTGGCAAATCTATTTACGCACCGGCTTGTAGATCATAAGAGGTAGTTGATCATGACTGTGATCATGCTATTATTAATCTTTTGTATATTTTGTTATTGTGTGATAATTTGTGTATTGGAACATGTTTGAAAGTTACAAAAGTCTTGTTTAAGGATCTCACTTAGAGATTGTCAGGCTTTCAACTCACTTTTGATTTCTTGAATTTGAATATTAAACATAAAAAATGTGCCTAATTGTTAGACCGTCTATTCTGATGAATTTTAGTTATAACAAATTTGATCCATGCATTCAAAAATCTATTAAACCGCTTTTTTTTTTCTTTTTCCATTTTTCATAACTTGTAATTTATTCTAAACTATAATAATCTTTATATCCATTCATTGGAAATCAAAATACTTAACTATTTCATATTTAAGTTGTTTACAATATTTATTTTATACAACCCGTGTTCACACGAATTTCAAACCTAGTTTGTAACATATAGATATAATTATAAAATACGCAAATTACTTTCATTAAAATCTATCTGTAATCTCTATTCTCAATAGGACCTTGGGGTCCCCAAGTACCCTCTACAATACCGGCCCAGAATGTAACTAGGGTGGCTGTCGATACTCCCCTACCAGATAATTATGGATATTGTTTGGTATGTAGAAATGATAGGTGAAATGAAATAAGCCAAAGAAATAAAAAAAAGTGTTTAATTGGTTAATGAAATAAAATTACCATTATCTTGTCCATTTAATTTCTTTTAAAACACCTCAAATTTATTTCATCCACCCTATAGAGGTAGGGTAGCTACCCACAGATCCCTTATCTAACCCGCGGATTACCAATGAGCATCCGATAGAGGAACATGCTGACCAGAACACTTGAAGTCATAATAAGACCTTCAAAGTCACCCGCGGCCCCGAAGACACGCTTTGCGGGTCTCCAACACAAACTGCGGATCACCAATGAGCATCTGCGGGAGGAACTTGCAAGCAACACAAGGGACTCATCACGCGTATGATCCTCACGTTATATGGATGAGCAGTTGTAACAAACTATTTCTAGAAGATTCCCCCAATACCCCCTGATAGCGACATCGACCAATGGAAGGATGACACCTGGACACGTAGTGGCCATCCCACGATGTGTACAGATAATGGCTGCCGGGTCCAGGCTGTCACATTCAATAACGGCTCGACACGTGTCCATTTAGGCGAAGGTGGAATATTACGATAGTGACAACTCCACCAATCACATTCTCCCATCTTCGGCGATAAATACTAAGATCATCTATCTCAGGTATTCATTCACTCTCTCACGCCTTACGCTATTACTTGTATTCGTATCGATTATTCCGATCAGTACTTGTACTTATTCTCACGCTTGAGGGTGGATATGGGAAGACCCCCCACTGTGTATTTTCCGTGACGAGACTCACGGTGTTCTGTTTTGCAAGCAGTTAGTTTGGACCTGACTTCGTTGTTATTCAGTAGACTCACACCTGGGGTAACGTAAGTTCGGACTATCCAGTTCGGACTTGTGTTTCTTTATTGGCGCCATCCGATTTTTGCTGGAACTACGGTTATTTGAACGATTTGTTGGAAGTTTTTGTGATTTGAAAGATGAGTCAGAGCCAACAACCACATGCAGCCACTCCGGAGAAAGTCCTATGTACAGAGATCCTGGACGATTCAGTCCTCGAAGGACAAACGCTGGTGGAATCTCGCCGGAACCACCGAACTCCGGTCCTGAAAGACAGGGCCGGAGAGTTCCCGAGATTTGAAGACATTGCACCTCGTCGGAACAACCGAACTCCGGTCTTGGAAGACAGGGCCGGAGAGTTCCCGACGTCCAAAAATGTTGAGCCTCGCCGAACCACTTGTACCCCGGTTCTGAAAGACAGAACCGGAGACTTTTCTAGACTCGACGATGACGAAACGAGAGTTCGTTACCAAACCCGATCTGGAAAAGCTAATCTTACTCCCGAAGAGTGGTACCAGCAGGAACAACAGAGGTTAATAGAGGAGTATGAACGAAGGGTGAAGTACAGTCAATTGCAAGCCAGAACCCTGATCGACTCACCTTCTCTGTGACATTTGAGCCAAAACAAGATACACCTTAGTACGTATTTATCGATTAAGCACATAAACGCTTTTTGTGTAACAAACGAACGATTAACCGAACGGGTCGGGTTATGACCCAGATATCCTGGGGGGCCATCTATAAGTGATATACGTTTAATATAGGCTAAAATATTAGTAATATGGCCTTATTTTGATAGCAAACAAGTTAAACGAAAACATGCTCGTTTAACTACCCGCTATAGATTTAAACGCGAAAGATAGTTACAAACCAAGCATTGTATCATCCGTTAAGCCGAAAAAGATTTACAAAACATTTAGTTGAAATTTTTTAAGCAATTCATGAAAATATTTTCGATTTTTACAAATGAATAATATGTTTTTATAAATTTACACAAAAATAGCCGAAAAACACTCGTTTTCGCACTATTTGTCAAACCCGATAAATTTTGCTTGCCAAAAACCAAACCCAAAATAAATTTTGGCTCGAGATTTTATGTTTGGCACGTAAAACGAGGAATATTGAATAAAATTAGACCAAAGGGACCCCATTACTTAAATGTTGGCCGCTTTTTTTTTAACCACATATTTACCTTCCTTCACATTTAAGCATTTGAAACCATATGCTTTCTCCAAATGTTCCAGAGATGCTACTGATTTTGAACGTGACATCAAAATAACTAGGTAAAATTTGTCTATTTTTATCAATTTTTAGTTTGTTTAATCATGTTTAAACACATATAAACAATTTGATTACCAAAAATCACTTCTAACCATGAAAAAAACCTTAAAAATGCTCTAAAAACATGTTTTGATCATACATATGGTTAAAAATTAAAATACTCTTTTTTGGCCATAAACACGGATTAAAGGGTTGAAACGGCATTTTTACGGTTCAAAAGTTCGTTTTTGTGCACTAGCCGAAACCCTAACTCAAGGGTTGTTATGTTGATGAAAAATTGCTTGGTTTGTGATATAGGACTTGTATCTAGCCTACAAATAAGCACAAGATCTTGAAACCTTGAATAGAAAGGCAAAAACGATCTAAACTCGCTAAGGTAATGCCGAATCACTTGTTTACGGGCTGTTTAGGTTAATGTTGTGATGTGCATATTGTTAGGTATTTAAATTTCACAGGGACATCAGGGACCATATCATTGAGTCTCTGTTCAAATTAGGTAATTTTTCGATCATCCGATAATATTTGGCGAATTTATTACCGAATTCGGACGTTTATTTGGGAAAAATAGTTAAAATGCTTGAAACATTATGAAATTTTGTGGGGAACTCAGATTTGGTATATTTTGATCACATATAATGTTTGGGATCATTTGGAAAAGTTTAAGGGTGTTTTGTGCATATGCATTCGTATGAATTTTTATAGCCGAATTTGAGCCGAAAAGAATATTGAACAAACTTATTGCATTATGTAATTGAAACATATTATTTTGGTTATAATTTGAGTATTCAAGAATTTTTGTGGAATTTTTGGGATAAACGGACGATTTTCAGGCTAAATCTAGCAGTAAAAATGAATTTTTAAAAATTAATAAATCAGTAAATAATTCTAGAAATATTTTTATAAAAATCAACATATTTTAATTGAAAAGTGGCTAAATTTTCATAATTTAATGATTAACGGTTAATTAATTATGCTAATTTGAATATTTAGCAAATTCAGTTTTTCAAAAAACCGTCAAGTTCGCGATTAACGAACCTGCGGGAATATCAAAACACCAAAAGTGATCAAAAATCATATTTTTGGATTAATTAAGTAAAAATGAACCTTTTATGAGAAACCTGGACAATCTGGATAGATTGTGCACGTTTCTTCTCAAATCAAACTAAATAAACGGAAACGGGCTCCATCGCTAATCCAGAACCCCAATATGTGATCTTTCTTTATAACTTAATCATTTCATTAACCAATACATTTACCCAAGCTTATTTTCCCATAACTGTTTTCTGAACGCGTAAACGAACAACTTGGCCCAGCTGAGAAAACGGGAAACTGAGCCAAGTTCGGTTTTAAGTATTAGACATTGAACAACATCACAACCTAAGCCTATTGCCACTTTCTGGGCGTTGCAGCTATACCTAGATTAGTTATACAGCACAGTTTAGTATTGAGATTATAATAACATTAAAATATTAATATTATTTTAATATTGATTATAGGAACTAGTGATAGCAAACCGAACAAACCGCGGGCTAACACAGTGCTGAGTATCTACTAAACAGTGAGTTTCATGACCCTACTCGTTAAACAGTTTCACGAACTTTTGGGGTGAAGAGCATGTTTGATTATGTATACATATCTGAAATTTGTAATAATGTGAATTATCTAAGTGCTAACACACGAAAGTCCCCACGATCACAGTGATTAACTTCGAGCCGGTGGCTTGTGAATAGTACTATTGGTTTGACAAACCCAAACGGAATCGGCCTGGTTGCCGTGTCACATAGCGGCGTTTGCACCTGACCATATTTATATATACAGGCTATGTAGTGTTAGACATAGCTACCGGGGCATGTTGTGGGCGGAAGGGGAGCCGTAGTGGTTGATTGAGCGTGGGAAATGGATGCACGCAACACATACAGTTAAGGCTTCACTGTAGCTTAGCATAATTACATCATTTACATACATACATACTTATATCATGATACAAGTGTTAACTTGTGAATATTCATAACTGTTTTCTTGAAACTCATGAAACTCACCAACTCTAGTAGTTGACCCGTTTTAAACTGCTTTTCAGGATTACCAAAGTTGGAATAAAGTGATGTCGTGCTATCTATTGTGGAACATGCTCGATGCTATGTGAATCGATGCAAGGTTATTAGTACGAATATAATAGTTTAACGAACGTATTTTGTTGTAACACCTAGTTTGAACATAAAGATATATCAATGTAATATAATGTAAATTAGTTTGTAATGTTTCTTTATAAACAATGTTATTGATACCAGAGGTGTCTGTTACATTCCCGTTTTATGCTTCCGCATTGTGCTAGTTGGGGTGTGACCCAGTGCTTATTGACGTTACAGCATATGGATCTCATGAATCGAGTTTGTAAACCGTACCTCGACAAATTCGTTATCGTGTTTATTGATGACAATTTGATATATTCGAAAACCAAAGAGAACCACGATCAGCACTTACGAATCATTTTGGAGTTGTTGAGGCAGGAAAAGTTGTATGCCAAAATTTCAAAGTGTGAATTTTGGCTACAAGAGGTTCAATTTTTAGGGCACGTTGTTAATCGACACGGAATCCATGTAGACCAGAGTAAGATTGAAGCCATCAAAAATTGGCAAGCCCCAAAGTCACCGAAAGAAATCCGCCAATTTTTGGGATTAGCTGGGTATTAACAGCGCTTTATTGCTAACTTTTCTAGCATAGCCCAACCTTTAACCCTTTTGACTTAAAAAGATCGCGCTTATGTGTGGGGAGAAGATCAAGAAGCGGCCTTTCAATTGTTGAAACAGAAACTATGCCAAGCCCTGATACTGAGTCTTCTAGAGGGAACTGATGATCTGGTAGATTATTGTGACGCTTCCCGAAAAGGTTTAGGATGCGTACTTATGCAAAGAAACAAAGTCATAGCATACGCTTCTCGACAATTAAAGGTGCACGAGAAGAATTACACCACCCATGACTTGGAACTGGGCGCGGTTATCTTTGCACTTAAGATCTGGAGGCATTACTTATATGGCACCAAATGTACAGTATACACCGAACACAAGAGCCTACAACACATTTTCGACCAGAAAGGATTGAACTTGAGGCAGAGGAGATGGGTGGAATTGCTGAACGATTATGACTGTGAGATTCGATACCATCGGGCAAGGCTAATATAGTAGCAGATGCCTTAAGTAGAAAAGACAGAATCAAACCACTACGGGTCCGAGCACTTGGAATGATTGCCTAAACCAGTCTAACTGAACAAATCCGTATTGCTCAAAACGAAGCTCTGAAAGGAGATCACTTGGAAAATGAAAACTTACATGGGACCAAACAAAATTTTGAAGAAAGAACCGATGAAATATTTTATTACAAAAACCAAGTTTGGAAGCCCATAAGTCCAAATATTCCATTCACCCGGGGACAGATAAGATGTACAAGGACTTGAAGGAGTATTATTGGTGGCCCGGTATGTAAAAGGATATAGCCACGTATGTCAGTAAATGTTTAACTTGTGCGAGGGTTAAGGCCGAATATCAAAAACCTTCGGGAATGTTGCACCAACCGGAAATACCACAATGTAAATGGGAACAAATTACCATGGATTTTATAACACACCTCCCTAAAACATCCTGGGGAAACGATGCAATATGGGTGATAGTTGACCGACTAACCAAATCTGCACACTTCATTCCAATCCGAACCACTTACACAATCGAAAAACTTGTTCACATTTACATAAATTAAATCGTATCCCGACACGGCGTACCCGTTTCAATTATTTCTGATCGTGATAGCCATTTCACCTCTCGTTTCTGGCAAGCCGTATAAGAAACTTTGGGAACCCGAATTGACCTAAGCACCGCCTACCATCCCCAAACTGACGGTCAATTCAAGCGAACCATTCAAACCTTAGAAGATTTGCTTCGCGCATGTGTACTAGACTTCGGTGGGAACTGGGATCAACATCTTCCACTGGTTGAATTTTCGTACAATAATAGCTATCACAGTAGCATTCAAGCAGCACCATATGAAGCGCTGTACGGGCGGAGATGTAGAAAGCCGTTATCCTTTGAAATAGGCGATAAAGTTTTTCTAAAAGTATCCCCGTGGAAAGGTGTTATTCGATTCGGTAAAACCGGTAAACTAGCTCCGCGATACATTGGTCCGTATGAAGTAATTTCTAAGATCGGTCCTGTAGCTTACCGACTGAAACTTCCTTTGGAGTTAAGTTCTATTCAAGATGTCTTTCACGTATCAAACCTGAAAAAGTTCCTTACTGACGAAACCAAAATCTTGCTGTTAAAAGACTTAACATAAACAAAAAACTAAATTTCGTTGAAGAACCAGTGGGAATATTAGAGGCAAAAATAAAACAATTAAGAAATAACAAAATATTTCTGGTCAAAGTTCGGTGGACGAAATTTTCTAACGGGGGGAGAATGTGACATTTGAGCCAAAACAAGGTACACCTCAGTACGTATTTATCGATTAAGCAAATAAACGCTTTTTGCGTAACAAACGAACGATTAACCGAACGGGTTGGGTTATGACGCGCATATCTCGGGGGTCCATCTATAAGTGATATACGTTTAATATAGGCTAAAATATTAGTAATATGGCCTTATTTTGATAGCAAACAAGTTAAACGAAAACATGCTCGTTTAACTACTCGCTATAGATTTAAACGCGAAAGATAGTTACAAACCTAGCATTGTATCATCCGTTAAGTCGAAAAAGATTTACAAAATATTTAGTGGAAATGTATTAAGCAATTCATGAAAATATTTTCGATTTTTACAAACGAATAATACGTTTTTATAAATTTACACAAAAATAGCCGAAAAACACTCGTTTTCTTACGATTTGTCAAACCCGATAAATTTTTCTTGACAAAAATCGAACCCAAAATAAATTTAGGCTCAGGATTTTATGTTTGGCATGCAAAACGAGGAATATTGACTAAAATTAGGCCAAAGGGACCCCACACTTAAATGTTGGCCGCTATTTTTTTTTAACCACATATTTACCTACCTTCACATTTAAGTATTTGAAACCACAGGCTTTCTCCAAATGTTCCAGAGATGCTACTGATTTTGAACGTGACATCAAAATAACTAGGTAAAATTTGTCTATTTTTATCAATTTTTAGTTTGTTTAATCATGTTTAAACACATATAAACATAGTTTGATTACCAAAAATCATTTCTAACCATGAAAAAAACCTTAAAAATTCTCCAAAAACATGTTTTGATCATACACATGGATAGAAATCAAAATCATACTCTTTTTTGGCCATAAACACGGATTAAAGGGTTGAAACATCATTTTTACGGTTCAAAAGTTCGTTTTTGTGCACTAGCCGAAACCCTAACTCAAGAGCTGTTATGTTGATGAAAAATTGCTTGGTTTGTGATATAGGACTTGTATCTAGCCTTCAAATAAGCACAAGAGCTTGAAACCTTGATTAGAAAGGCAAAAACGATCCAGACCCGCTAAGGTAATGCCGAATCACTTGTTTACGGGCTGTTTAGGTTAAGGTTGTGATGTGCATATATTTAGGTCTTGAAATTTTACAGGGACATCAGGGACCATATCATTGAGTCCCTGTTAAAATTTTCTAATTTTTCGACCATCCGAGAATATTTGGCGAATTTATTACCGAATTCGGACGTTTATTTGGGAAAAATAGTAAAAATACTTGAAAAATTATGAAATTTTGTGGGGAAATCATATTTGGTATATTTTTATCACATATAAAATTTGGGATCATTTGGAAAAGTTTAAGGGTGTTTTGTTCGTATGTGTTTTATGAATGTTTATAGCCGAATCTGAGCCGAAAAGAATATTGAAAAAGCTTATTGCATTATGGAATTGATACAGATTGTTTTGGGACATAATTTTAGTATTCAGGAATTTTTGTGGAATTTATGGAAATCGTTTGGGATAAACGGACGATTTTCAGGCTAAATATAGCAGTAAAAATGAATTTTTAAAAATTAATAAATCAGTAAATAATTCCAGAAATAATTTTATTAAAATCTACATATTTTAATTGATAAAAATTTTCCTAATTTAATGATTAATGGTTAATTAATTATGCTAATTTGAATATTAAACAAATTTAGTTTTTATAAAAACCGTCAAGTTCGCGATTAACGAACCTGCGGGAATATCAAAACACCAAAAGTGATCAAAAATCATATTTTTGGATTAATTAAGTAAAAACGAACCTTTTTATGAGAAACCTGGAAAATCTGGATAGATTGTGCACGTTTCTTCTCAAATCAAACTGAATAAACGGAAACGGGCCCCATGGCTAATCTGGGACCCCAATATGTGATATTTCTTTATAACTTAATCATTTCATTAACCAATACATTTACCCAAGCTTATTTTCCCATAACTGTTTTCTGAACGCGTAAACGAACAACTTGGCCCAGCTGAGAAAACGGGAAACTGAGCCAAGTTCGGTTTTAAGTATTAGACATTGAACAACATCACAACCTAAGCCTATTGCCACTTTCTGGGCGTTGCAGCTATACCCAGATTAGTTATACAGCACAGTTTAGTATTGAGATTATAATAACATTAAAATATTAATATTATTTTAATATTGATTATAGGAACTAGTGATAGCCAACCGAACAAACCGCGGGCTAACACAGTGCTGAGTATCTACTAAACAGTGAGTTTCATGACCCTACTCGTTAAACAGTTTTACGAACTTTTGGGGTGAAAAGCATGTTTGATTATGTATACATATCTGAAATTTGTAATAATGTGAATTATCTAAGTGCTAACACACGAAAGTCCCCACGATCACAGTGATTAACTTCGAGCCGGTGGCTTGTGAATAGTACTATTGGTTTGACAAACCCAAACGGAATCGGCCTGGTTGCCGTGTCACATAGCGGCGTTTGCACCTGACCATATTTATATATACAGGCTATGTGGTGTTAGACATAGCTACCGGGGCATGTTGTGGGCGGAAGGGGAGCCGTAGTGGTTGATTGAGCGTGGGAAATGGATGCACGCAACACATACAGTTAAGGCTTCACTGTAGCTTAGCATAATTACATCATTTACATACATACATACTTATATCATGATACAAGTGTTAACTTGTGAATATTCATAACTGTTTTCTTGAAACTCATGAAACTCACCAACTCTAGTAGTTGACCCGTTTTAAACTGCTTTTCAGGATTACCAAAGTTGGAATAAAGTGATGTCGTGCTATCTATTGTGGAACATGCTCGATGCTATGTGAATCGATGCAAGGTTATTAGTACGAATATAATAGTTTAACGAACGTATTTTGTTGTAACACCTAGTTTGAACATAAAGATATATCAATGTAATATAATGTAAATTAGTTTGTAATGTTTCTTTATAAACAATGTTATTGATACCAGAGGTGTCTGTTACATTCCCGTTTTATGCTTCCGCATTGTGCTAGTTGGGGTGTGACATCCTCCCTCGCCACCATCCATGGTTCGGCGCACTCAAGACCTAGAAATGGAAGATGCTTCTAGGGCAGCTGGCCGTTCACTCGCGAGAAGCCATGGCAAGAGCCATCAGACTCCGAAAACCTTATCCCGCAAAGCCCTATACGATAACAGCCACGCTTCCCGACGACTGAGAGACTCCAATTTTCAAAATGACGTTATGCAAATGAGGATAGTCGGAAGTATGGTAGGGAAGGCACCAGTCGTTCACGGACACTGGTGAAGTACCCTCAATACTACAGTGACGCTGAAGAAGACTTTACCAAACCTTACCGACCCGCCGTGTTCGCAGAAAAGTCAAAGTTCATTCCGTGGATAGCCACTACTCCTTTCCCAGTAAACGTCAAAATTCCAAGAAACTTGGGAAAGTACAACAGGATGACTAATCCGAGCGATCACCTGTTAAACTTTACTGCAGTTGGCAGAGTGACTGGTTGGACACTACCGTATTGGTGTCATATGTTCGCATTAACATTGATTAGAGCGGCAAGAGAATGGTTTGAGAAGCTACCCGATGGTCAAATCAAGAGCCGGGACAATCTGGTGGCCAAGTTCTCACAGCACTTCAGCCAGCAGCGCAAGAACACGCGCGATCCCTCAGAGATCCTGAGCGTCGTCTGCCGGGACAACGAGTCAGTAGAAAATTTTATCACCAGAACAATGAAAGCTTAAACATTGGTGGAATCAGTGAAGATATGATGAGGGAGAGATTCAGGGTGAATGTGCAGAGTCCAGACTTGATCCGCTGCCTTACTTGAAGAGACGGTATGCCCCGGACATGGGATGGTATCATGTCCGTGGCCAAGGTCTTTGCAGCTGCTGAAAAGCTGTTAGGACGGGAGACGTCCAAACAAAGTACGAAAACTGAACCAAGGAACACCGAGCCCAAGAAAGAAGAAAGGGGTTCGATCTGGTCCAGAATTCAGCCCCCGGAAAGATCTTCCAAACAGTTTGATGCCAGGTCGTTAATCAGGTAGAAACAGAAAGACCGAACGGTAGGGAAACATGATCAACAGCACTGGACTTCCTTGAAAAAGACCCCGTCAAAAATCCTGATGACTGAAAACATCGAGTTCAGGAAGCCTCAACCATTGATTAGGCAGGCGAACCTGAACCTGAGCAAGCACTGTATGTTTCACAAGGACATCAGGCATGACACGAATGAATGTGTAAGCCTGATAAACGTGATCGAATCTGCCATCAAGTCCGGCAAGCTCGATCATCTGCTAAAAAACGTGCGACAAGGTCCACGAAAGAACATAACTACCATAGATACTAAATAAACAGGTCAAGGACCTTAATGTTCATATGATTCAGGGCGGACCCGCTCGAAGGAACAAATGGGCGGAGGCGGATGATGATGAATGGAAAAGCGAACAAGTGGTTTTTCCAAGAGTGAAAGGAGGCCCATGCATGAAGCAGCCTCTGATTGTCACAGCATTGTTCAAACACTATCGGTCCCAGTATGTCTTCTTTGACACTGGGAGTACATCCGATATAATGTATGAGCAATGTTTCGAGCAGCTGGAAGGTGAAGATAAAGCAAGATTGAAGCCCATCCACGCCCCTGTCTCTGGGTTTGGGTATGAAGTTATGCATCCTAAATGGGTCATAACATTTCCAGTCACACTCAGTGATGGAACTCATACAAGGACTGAATACGTCGAGTCCTTACTCCTGCCCGCGAGATCTAGACACGACATCATCTTGGGGCGTGAAGCAATTGGCGACTTCAATGCCAATCTTTCGACGGCACACGGTGCTGTCGGCGTGCCCACAAGAACGGGGATATCCATCCTCCAGGTCAACAAACATTGTTACGCGACGGAAGGGTCGAAACTCGCAAAAGTCACCAAGAAGATGATGCGGACAGAGCCAGAGAAATGTGTTGTTAACCCAAGGTACCCGGAACAGACCATCACCATCGGGGCAACCATTTCTTCACCATCGGGGTAACCATTTCAGAGATAGAGCGGGTCTTCTTGAAATAGCTGCTGGTGAAGAATGTAGATATTTTTGCTTGGACGCCTTCGGACATGACAGGCATCCCAAGAGAAATGTCAGAACATCGGCTGAGGGTCAATATGGCCTATATGCCGATTGTGCATAAGAAGAGAAAAATGGGGCCTGAACAAACCAAAGCCATGAACGAGCAGGTGCAAGATTTGTTACACGTAGGGATCATCCGGATGTTCAGTACCAAACGTGGGTCACCAACCCGGTAATGATCCCCAAAAGTAATGGCTCGTGGCGTATGTGTATAAACTTCAAGGATTTGAACAAGTCTTGCCCAAAGGATTGCTATCCACTCCCGAAAATTGACTTAAAAGTTGACGCGGTGGCACCCTTCAAGTTCAAGTGTTTCCTAGATGTGTACAAAGGGTATCACCAAATACGAATGACTGCCTGCGATGAAGACAAGACAACTTTCCGTACCGACCAAGGCACGTTTTGCTATAAAATGATACCGTTTAGTCTAAAGAACGCGGGAGCCACGTACCAACGTCTGATGGACAACACATTCCGGGAACAGATTGGTAAATATCTAGAAGTCTACATGGATGACCTAGTCATCAAAAGCGTGGAGGAAGACCAAATGCTGAGAGATATCGAAGATGTCTTCTCACGCTAAGAAAGATCAACATGAAGTTGAATCCTTCAAAATGCTCCTTCGGCATGGAAGAGGGTAAATTCCTTGGGGTGATTGTGACAGGGGAAGGGTTCAAAGCGAACCCAGACAAGGTCCAGGTGATTGCCCGAATTCCCCATCCTCGTTAAAGGAAGTCCAAACATTGAACGGTAGATTGGTTGCCCTGAACAGATTCCTCGCGAATCACGCGGCCAAGTCCTCCCCCTTCGTGTCTACGTTACGGAACTGCTTGAAGATGGCACATTTCAAATGGACACTGGAGGCAGAGAAAGCATTCCTAGAGGTAAGAAGTGTCTTATGGAACTTCCAACATTAACCGCACCCCAAGAAGGAGAACCTCTCACGCTGTACCTATCCGCATCTAATATCGCTGTTGGGGCAGTTCCCTTGATAGATCAGAAGATTGTGCAAACGCCAATATACTATGTCAGCAGAACATTGGCGGATGCTGAAACCCGGTATTCAATTCTGGAAAAGTTAGTACTAGCATTAGTATACGCGACGCGAAAGTTGAAAAGGTACTTTCAAGGCCACCCGATACATGTGCTAACCGACTACAAGTTTAAGAGTGTATTAGCAAAACTTGAGTTATCCGGGAGATTGGATAAGTGGGTAATCGAACTGGGCTAACACTCAATAGGGTATAAACCTAGACTCGCGATCAAGGGCCACGTCTTGGCAGATTTTGTTACGGAGGTACCAACCGAAAAAAATCTAAGAATGCCTGTATGAATAGTAACTCCTAGCCTCGTCGGATGAGAGTCATAAATGGACTTTGTTCACAGATAGAGCGTCTAGCGGGGAAGGCTCAGGCGCAAGTGTTCATGTCGGTAGCCCATCCGCAAGCCAACGGGCAAGTAGAACGGGGTAACCGAAGTATTAAAGAAGGCATAAAAGCACGGCTGGGAACCAAGCGAACGGGATGGGTAGACGGGTTGCCTCATGTGCTGTGGGCACACAAAACCAACAAGAAAACAAGCAACTCTGAAACACCTTTCAGCCTATCGTACGGCACGGAAGCAATGATTCCCGCCGAAATTGGTGTCACACCTCAAGAATGCCCCTAATTGAAGACAACAAGAAAGAACTTCGGTTGAATCTAGACCTTTTGGAGGAAAGAAGAGAGTTGGAAGCCATACGCAAAAGCAAATACAAGAGCCAACTCCAGAAATATTATGATGCACGGGTCAAGATATGTGAGTATAACAAAGGGGACTACGTTTTACGGAATAACAAGGCATCAACCGCTGAGTTACCGGGGAATTTAGCTCCCACATGGGTGCGTCCCTATGAAATTAATGAAGTACTGGGAAAAGGCGTGTACAAGTTGAAGAAATTAGACGGGACGCCAATTCCCAGAATACGAAACGTCACACAATTAAGGCGGTGCTATATTTAGACATGTAATTATCTTTTAGGCCTGCGTGCCACTTTACAAGCCTGCGCGCCATGAATCTTGGTCTGCGTACCACGTATTTCCTTTGTATCACGGATAGCTGTTAATATAAAAATAGTTAACATGTGGATACTTCAATTTTAACTTTTAATATTTTTTTTCTATAAGGACAGGCCTGCGTGCCAACAAAGGTCCTAATCCTATATTTTGGATATATGGCGGGTTTAGTTTACACACATTTATATTAAAATAGCATACAAGACAAAATGTAAAACCCAGTGTCATATATACAACCAAAAAAGGGATTATAGAAACAAAAAATAAAATACAAGATCATTGAGCCTGTCGAAGATAATTACGTAGCTGCTGGAAACCATCCGCCTTAGCAGCAAAACCTTGGATAGCGTCTTGGATGGGAAAGCGTAGATCATCAAAAGCATCCATTTGCTCATCACACTTCCCATCCACATCCACAGCGTGAAGGGCGAAACCTTCTAAGGAACGGATCTCCCGAACAAAAGTTACTCCCTCTTGGAAACCTGCCTTGCGACCTCAGTCACTTGATGCGCGAAGAAGCTTGGCAAGACAGTCTCCTAAAGTAGCTCCTCCATGTATATCGGAGATAACCTGTGTCAACGAATATTGATCAGGGTCTGATTCACAAATTACAAAGAAAAAAAGGAGGGAAGAAACCCGTACATTGGGAAGACCTTCCTCCATCAACCATACCCGGTCAGAGGCAGCCTGATCAGCACTCAGCTTCAGCAAGCTCTCACCGATGAGTCGGGTGTTATTCAGCACGCTCTGCAGGAGGCACGCCCTCATGAAGGAATTCAAAACACACATCCCCATCAGAAAACCTGGAAGAGGGAGTCAACTTCCAGTCGGGGATACGGCGCACGACGCCCACCTGCATCGCATGAGCCCGTATCTCATCTTCCAAGGAATGAGGAGGTGGCGGAAGTCTAGATGAATGCCCGCCTGCTTATCAGACTCTTGTGCGATCGGTGGTGATAAAGGCAGAGACACGGGCATGTGTATCTCCCGGGAAACAGACTTAGGCGCAACCACCTCCTGCGCCTTCCCTTTATCAGCAGCAGATAATTGGCTAGCATCACTCTTGGCAGGAGGCACATCCAAGAGGATAACAGTGTCTGCAGAGGAAAGACGACGCAAAATCAGTCGATGCCCAAAATACATGTTAAATTTTCTAAAAGGTACCTGACGTCTCCTGCATATGGACTACAGCCCGATCACGAAGGCGGGACCTCTTGATACTTGGAGGAGAGGAAGGGGAAGAAAGGTCTGAACTCTGAACCCTGTCGCCTGCCACCTCGGGAACACCAGAGGAAGAAGCTTCCTTCCACTTATGACCAAAAGCTGTAAAAAGGCTAAGTGTTAGAAAGAGAAAGGTCACGAAATGTTAAGCATGGAGACACTACCAATCGCGAATAAAGCCTCGGAGACCAAAGGTTCCTGGCGGGTATTCTGCGGGAACAAAAAATGGTCCTTGGTCTTTTCAAGGATCGGGAGATCCTTCTTATCCCGAACGACAAGTTGCATCGTTTTGGGGGACTTCATTAACTAAGACGGACAAAAGTGGCCCCTAAGTTGTACACATAATGTCAACGTAAGACACCCGAATAAACACTTGGAAACCAAATCAGTATACTTACTTCTATTTGGTTATCGGAAATGCGGCACATCGTTTGGATAAGGCCACAGACGGCTCACCCCAGCCCTCAGAAGGGCAGCCTCCGGGATAGGACGCATTGGTGTGGCGGTACGGGTCAACTTATCGTACCACTCATGCCTCTTCGGACGATCAATGAAAGGCATAACACGTAAGGGTTGATCCACCGAACGCCAATACATGGATAGTGGAACCACATCCTCCCAAATCCAGAAATATTTGCTCGACCATTGGGGATCTGAGAGGGGCACGTCCAGGGCAACCGCCTTCTTATCAGTTGGTAGGCAGATGTACCACCCACCCTTGCAGTCCATCTTGTAAAAGACTGAAAACTTCTTAATCAGAGGAACAATGCCATGCGCCCTACAACAAAACTCGAAATGGCGCATGTGCATTACCGCCGATGCATGAAGCTGGGAAGATGAAGCATGTTCCCAGTAATGAGTTTACCCAGAAACTGGGTAATCGGAAATCGAAGATTTCCAGAAGAAAAATACTTAGCATAGACGACCATCTTCCCTATCGGAGGTCGATTGGCCATAGACCCTGGAGCAGGAAACTCCGGTTCCCACTCAGTAGCAATACCATAAACGTTCACGACGTTCTGGAAACTCCTTTCATCCCAATCGATGACAACTTGATCTATGGATTGAAACGCTGGTCTTAAGACATCATATAATCTGCTAGAAACTGATTCGAGCGAGCTACAATTAATGAAAAAAGATCGACGACGGAGAAAAATTTAACAAGAACGGATTATGGCGAATACCAGAGGTTCGATGATGATGAAATAGTTTCTCAAAGATGAAGAAGATAATGGAATGCCATGGGGTATTTATACTGATCGCATTTAATAAGGTGAACAGTAAAAATTAACCATCGGCCAATGATATCGTGACACGTTAGGCGGGAAGATAAAAAGTTCAAAATTTAAAATCCCGATGCATAGTTGTTAGCAAGTTGCAGACCTGTCACATCCTACTTTCGTGTAGAGCAGTCCTGCCACGTCAGCCCCCATAAATAATAGGTGTATTCCTAGTCACACAGTAATGAGACAAACTAAATGTTTGGAACTGAAACGCCAGGCATTAAAGAAATCAAATTACAAAAAAGAACAAGAAAAAGACAAGTCCCAGAAAAGTCGCGAGCAATGGTCGTGGACAGTGAAGCCATCCGCGACTAGAAAGCGCGGATGAATAAAATGGACTGGCGGACAGACACGTCAAAAGAGCATTCCAGAAAACACAATGCATACAGTATAATAGTGGAATGATAATTTCGTTTCATTATAAAAATGTTTACAATACAAGGAAGAAAGAAATAACAATTACACAAAGTTTCTATATTCCTAATCCTCATTGGAAGCTTCCGCATGGGTGATTAGTTCATTGACATGGAGCCTTAAGTTGCAAAACAACATTCATCGTGACGATGCTCCTCCATGTACTTCAGGATGTCAAAAGAAAGATCCTCAAAGGAGTCAAGATCAGCGTTATACTCACTTTGACAATCCCGCCCATGAAGCACAAACTCTGTTGGCAGATGCCCCTCGCGGGCCATGGAGTATCCCTATTCAAAACCAGCCTATCGGCTCACCCGCGAGGAGCTAACAAGGAGTTTAGCAAGGCATTCCCCAAGCTCAGGCCCCTCCTTAATAAGCCTGACGATATGACAAAACAAATGAAAGGTCAATGCGCCATCTCTAACAAAAAAGAAAAAAAAGTTAGAGAGACCCGAGTATTTACCTTAGGAATGCCGAACCTGAGAAGCCAGTGCCTCTCATCAGTAGCAGCCTCGTTGGCCTTCTGCAGGCCTTCATTCTCCTCAGAAATAGGAGAGAGGCGCTCATCCTTGGCCTTCAATTCAGCCTGAAGCCTACGGATCTCCTCGTCCCGGGCAGAAAGGGACCTGTTCTAGGCAGCCACCTGGTCCTCCAAATGCTTATTTTTGTCCTGGATCGTCTGGAGGGCAGCACCCGTTTCCCTAGCCTCCGCCCGGGCAACATTCTTAGCTTCCTCAGCTTCCTTGAAACGGCGGGCAGCATGTGCCAGATCCCTCTCCCCGGTGGCCCAGCCCTCAAACATCTCCCTATCACTTGACAACACATTAGCTAAATGATAGCTAAGTGTTTGTGCCGAACTTTCCTGGGTGTGAGAGCGGATGATGTCGCGCAAGGTTGGGGGGAGGCAGTGATCAAAGAACTCTAGGCAAGCACGCGGGTCGGAAAACAGCATGTCGTTACCCAGGTACCAAGAGGGGCGGAAGGCAGAAGAATCCCCTTGTAGATTTAAAGATAAAGGTTGTGAGGACTCTACCTTCCTGCTCGTAGAAATAGGAGGATCCTCAGTTGTATCCTTGGGAGGCACAACCTCCGTTTCTACCACGATCACCAGGGGTTGCACACTTTGACTTCCAGTACTCTTAGTCTGCAACACAGACTGAAGTGGTGATGGCGGGCGAGGAGCAACGATCGTCACTAATCCAAAGTTCACAAACAGAAAATTAGTAATGTTTGCAAAGCAAAAATAAACAATAAAGAACAAATACCTACAGGCTCCCTGGTGGTAGTCTTGCGGAAGCGGACCCGATCACGAACACGAGTCAATTTCAACCTTTTCGGAGCAGGTTCCTCTCCTGCAGATTTAGACGCCTCCCCACCAGCGGGTTCGCGGGCAGTCTCGGACGCCTCCCCTCCAGCGGGATACTCGGCATCCTTTGTTGACTCCCCACCAGCGGGATCATCGGCATCGGAATCCTTGCTGTGGCCTGATACATCAGCGACATCCGCCTTCCTCTTGTTGCGACGGACAAGATCTGCAATAGCACGCAGAACCCCCGCATGAAAACTTTCTGGAGTACCGGACGACGATCCATCACTAGTCGAGTCTTCACTAGAAGAATCCTCGCTAGAAGAAAGGATGATCGTCCCGTCCGGATGCATAATCGTAAGAGGTCGAGGGTTCAGGATATACACACCTTGGGCCAATGCAGATTCATTGACCTCAGGCTCAGTCCGCCCGCTGATAGGGATTAGGAAATTCCCCTTCGTCTGCTCAAGAATTGGCAGCTCCAGATGCTCCAGCGGGAGCCGGTACATGTTCCCAACAACTGTGGGGATAAGGTCTTCAAAAATTTTGTTCGTCCTGAAACAAAAGCAAGTTAAAAAAAAAGACAGAGAAGATATAGTAACAGTTGATTACCCCCATCATCCCTTGAGAAGTATGAGACCTCTTTAGGGCATGGCCATAAATGGCCCATCCCTACCTGCACCAATGCAGACTCCGGAATGAGGGCCATGGGAGTAGGAGTCTGCGTAAGAGTGGCGTACCACTCCTGACCCTCCACGTTGGCAATCGGAAGGCTGGAGAATTTCTGGACCAGCGAACGGCGGACCATGACGTTTGGAATAATGTCCGTGTTTATCCAGAAAAACTTATTCTTACACTCGTGGGCACTCCGAGGGGGATCGATCCCAATAGCATCCTTCAAAATAGCAAAACTAAACCAGCTTCCGCAGAACTGGATCTTATAAATGGCAAGGAAGCGGTCCACGGTCGGTTCCACCCCCAAAGCACGACAGCAGAACTCAAAATGGCGAAGCCTCATGAGTCCAAACGGATGCATATGAGATATATGAATCTCAGTGGCATCTAGGAAACTGCCCAGAAATTTTGTAATAGGCAACCGGAAGTTGTCAGTGGTGAAGAACTCACCATATAGGGCGATCTTGCCGGCCAGAGGATTATCGGCCGTAGAACCCGGAGAAGGAAGCACCGGTTCCCATTCCAGTGCCAACCCATAGAGATGGGTGATGTCCTGGAAATCAGCCATCTTCCAGTTGATGTGGATGTTCTCCACGGCTCCCTTGGAACCGTCTTTGCTTTTAGATCCTTCTCTTTGGCCACCAGCCATGATAATGAATATCAAAAAACAGAAGGAAAGTTTGTCTTTGCAGAAAGTAGGAGACGAAGAAGATGAACAGTTTTAAAGGAATTTTTGCAAGTAAATAGGAAAATTGAAACGCTTCCCCCTTTATATACACATCGCAATTAATGCCAAGAGGAGGGGTACAGCTCACTTTTGTCAATCATCCAATCAGAAGATGACACGTTAGGTGGGAACTGACAAAAACTAAACGATTTTGAATCAACCGCCTAAAACTACGTGCAAGAACCTCGAGCACCACCCTTGACATGACTCAGACTGAAGACGTCACGTCTCAAACGATGAAGCAGTATCCCCATTTCAAAAAGCAATAGGAAATCTGCGGATTCACAAATTCAACCCACACCAAAGGGTCAGAGCACATAATTCCACCCGCGACATCGTATTGCAAAAGCAACAATGGACTGGGGGGCTTATAGAGGTAGGGTAGTAAAGCTACCACAGAGATCCCTAATCCAACCCGTGGATTACCAATGAGCATCCGCGAGAGAAACACGCGGAACAGAACACTTGCAATCATAACAAGACCTGCAAAGTCACCCGTGGCTCCGAAGACACGCTTCACGGGTCTCCATCACAAACCGTGGATCACCAATTAGCATCCGCGGGAGGAACCTGCAAGCAACACACAGGACTCATCTCGCGTATGATCCCATGTGATATGGAAGAACAAACTATTTTTTGAAGATTCCCCCAATACCCCCTGATAGCGACATCGACCAATGGAAGGATGACACCTGGACACGAAATGGCCATCCCATGACGTGCACAGATAATGGCTGCCCCATAAATGGGTCCAGGCTGTCACATCCAATAACGGCTCGACACTGTCCATTCAGGTGAAGGAGGAATATTACGATAGTGACAACTCCACCAATCAACTTCCCCACTTTTGGCTATAAATACTAAGATCATCTATCTTAGATATTCATTCACTCTCTCACGCCTTACGCAATTACTTGTATTCGTATCGATTATTCCGATCAATACTTGTACTTATTCTCACGCCGGAGGGTGGTTACGGGAAGACCCCCACCGTGTCCTTCCCATGACGAGACTTACGTTGTTCTGTTTTGCAGGTAGTTAGCTTGGATCTGAATTCGTTGTTATTCAGTAGAGTCACACCTGGGGTAACGTAAGTTCGGACTATCCAGTTTGGACTTGTGTTTCTTCACACCCCATTTTTTCCCTATGCCTACATCATCTCCACTACTACCCATATACCACCTCCACGTCCGACGCCAACCCACCACCATCACAGACCACCGCCGCTACCCACCGTCACCCACCTCCCACATTTTCCACCATCACCGAACGCCACCTACCACCATGACCGCTTCCTGCTATTGCCCCCCATTGCCACGACACGACCCATTACTACCACCACTGCCACCACCACCCACTACCATTTGTATTTTATTAATTCGTCTCTTTCTATGTATCAAACAACACAATGCAATTATTCATTTCATTCTCATATAGTAACCAAACAATGCAATTGAATGAATGAATGATAATGGCTCATTTCATTATTTTATCCATTTCTTTACCTTGACCATTACATTCTTTTATCCTTTCCATTATCTCATACTAAACAGGCTCTTGGTGTAGATTCGGAGTGTTGTCTCCTTGTGTGTGTAATTAAGCACCGACGTTATGCGGACTCCCTTTTAAATATATTTCCTATGTAAATCTATAATATATATAAACGAAACCCCTAAAATCCTACGTGTCGTGATGTGGTCGTTCCCCACTTTTATAGAAGACACCAGATTGCTTGATTTTTAAATAGAGGCCTCTAATTGATTTAACCCAAATTCATGGGTATGAGTTTTACCAAAAAAATATAGCTCTTAAATGGGTTATAACATCTTATTAAATTAAAAATTAATTTTATCAATTATTTGATATGAAAATCCTATAAAATAGGGATATGATAAAAGTTAATATCCAATTTAAAAAGAACAAGATATTATTTATAATTAATAAACAATTTTATAGTAAAAAACATAAGCGGGTCATGGGTCACCAAATTCAGATGGCTTTTAAACGGGTTATAACATATCATTTATTTATGAAACCCTTTCGTCATCAAACCTTAAGTATATTATTAACTTTCTTACAATAAAGAAAATTAAAATCCAAAAAATAAATATTAAAAAACAAAAGCCATCAGATTGCTTTATTTTGTTACGATAAATAAAATTAAAATCCAAATATACATATATGAATATTAAAAACGAATACCATAAAACAACCCCCGTAATACGGAGGATAAAATCTAGTAAACTATATATATATTATATAATAGCTAGATCACATAATTCAAAAGCGTAAACGAATGCGATTCCAACCCCAAATTCAAAAGTATGTGATGTTCTGAGGACTCCATTACAGATTCTTATTCTTTAAGCACTATATATTTTGCCAATATCCCTAATTCTCATATCAATTTCACCATCAGCTTCACTCTTTAAACAAAAAAAGTTTAGGCATATGGCGATCATGCGATGCATACGATTGGATCTAAATAGATCAATGACTGTCGATGAATTCAAAGCATGGTTGCGCACCTATGATGATAACCATGATGGACGTATCAGCCAAGAAGAACTGAAAGAGGCACTTAATGGTCTTAGGATATGGTTCGGGAGGTGGAAGACGAAAAAGGTAATGGAATCTGTCGATTCCAACCATAGTGGCACCATCAACACTGCCACTGAAATGGAGAAGTTGGTGAAATTTGCTCAAAAGCATTTGCATATGAAGATATATGAATTATGAATAATTTAGATGATTCATTTTCTTGTTCGATCATTTATAAGGATAGCATATGCGAATTTATAATTAAAAACATAATATTACTCTTCTTTTTTTACTTTTTTTTTTATTATTAATGGAATCTGTTATTAGGAAACTGAAACCTGTGAAAATATTACCTTCTATTAACATGATACAAAGTTGATTTTGTAATCCAAACTTGTATATTGACCAACTAACCAAGAATTAACATACCCGCATATATCATATGATGTTGCAAGTTTCTTATATTACATTTTGCTGGAAGAACATTTATATTCGTTGTGTCTAACATTCCCATTTGCATAATAATAGAGAATATATTTTTTGTTCACACATAATACCCTACCTCAATGAGTACATGTTCAGTGTTCTAATCTTATATGACATCTAAAATATAGATATTATTATGGTTTGTGACATGCTACAATACTCTTATCACCTCTATTGGTGGGGAAAAAAATACATTCATCGTGCCTAGCTTTCCCATTTGCGTAATAAGCTGCTGTGAGTGTCCATTCTACAAAACCATCTTTCACTAGAGCCACATCATTACGCTCCAATCCATTTTTCAAGCGCGGAAGTGCCATCTTTAACTCATTTTATATTTTTATTATTCTTTTACTAAATTTTTTCAAATTAAAAAACACATTTTAAAATTAAAATAGCATTCTATTCTAAAAAGTAGTAAAAAATATGAAGTAGTTATAAAAACTTTCATCCACAATTTGATTTGGATTCAACCCAATTTAGCCCAAACAAAACTATCCAGTCCACTATATACAAAAGCGGGCCCGTTTCTATACTAGGGTTTTTCACTTGACTTCCAAGTTCTATTTCAGCACAAACACACCATCATCTCGCGTATTAACCGGTTTACATCCTCCATGCGCGGTGGTGTTATAGTTTTGTAGGGATTCGTCTCGGTTGATTAGTTGGTATAAGTTAAGAACCGAGCACACCAAATCATCTATGGGTCTGCTTCGTTCATGAGAACCCAAATTGCTTGCGGCTTTGATTCAGTTTGGGTTTGGTTTGTATGAAAGAAACCAAGATCATTGACCCATTTTAATGCTTGATCTGATATATTACTCTACTAATAAACAAAAATAATGATGATTTACTCTACTAATAAACAAAAATAATGATGATGATGTGTTATAACTACATTGAATCCTAATTTCTAATCTCTATTTTTCTTAATCCATGATATCCATGGATCATGGGTTGAAATTAATTTATCAATTGGATTATAAAATAGTCAATTTTCCATTCTAATATATTCTAATCTCATTCATACTAGCTATAATGGGTCACGGGCCAAAACCATTTTGACAACTGGATTATAAAGTCACGAAATTAAAAGTAAAATATTGATTGAAGATTAATCAAGTAGAAATATGAAAGATAAGTAGAAAATATTAAAGAACAATTTTTTTAAGGTTTTTTTGTTCCTTCGATATCCACTTTTTTTCTCATGAACATTATATGCTGCATTATTCAAGGTAAATGGCAGACATTGTCTAAATCTGTTTGTATTTGATGACGATTTGAATACTTGTGATAAAACTACAAATACTGTATCTAAAGAGATTTTATCAAACTTTATAAATTAGAGATTCCAGACTCCTTATTGTTTGTATAATAAATTTTATTTCTTTTTTACCTTTAATTTTGTTCATTTATTTCAAATAGCAAATCTTGATTTTTATTATTTAACAAATCTCGTGTAATATACGGGTTCAAAAGCTAGTATACAAATATACATAAATCATAACTTGAACTGCGTATTTTTAAATCATAAAATAAAAGTGGAGAAAAACTTTAAATCATTCTAAAATCAAAGTAAATTTAATAAAAACTAATTTTAAATGTCTAAAATCAATAAGAATCTAAAACGGACTTCTAATTTAAGTTTTGGGTTCAATTATATATTTTAATGGGCCAAACATTTAATAAAATCTAATGGACGTAGATTGAAAATTTTAAAACTAATTCTAACTAATTGTATTCAATTTCTTCACTTGCATTATTTCTTCATTTGCATGTATAAAAATTTTCATCTCCATCTGTCTAATTAGCTCTTCAAAGAAAGTATACCAAAGATGTATGAAATTAGAAAATAAATAAAACTAAACTGTGTTATATGCATTTGATAAAATAGTAGATAATTTATAAGATACCTTAAATATTTGAGATAGAATTGGTTTGTGTAACATCCAGTTTTGTCATAATAATAAAAAAAGAATTTTATTATAGTTGTGCATTATTATTTATTTATTTATTTATTTTAAATAATAATAAGTTGAGTGATGAACTTTGAAATAAAACGTGAACTTAGAAATGGTTATGGACCTAGAGTTCATGGGCTTAGCCTATAAAAACATCTTAAACCCCTAAGAGCATTCCCAGCCCGTTCCCTATCCTATATCCATATATATCATATAATTACACTAAAAAACACTGTATTTTCTCTCTCATGCTTAATTAAATAATAATTTTTATACCTTTATCATTATATTTTCTCTCTCTTTCACTCACAACTACTTTATGAAAATATTAAAAAATTATATAGTATCTACAGGAAAACCTTAAATTTAAACTTCTCATATAAATTTTCTCTCTCCTCTACTCACAACCAATCATAACCATACCATATAATTTATAAATCCCCCACACATAATTTTAGAGAATGGATTGAGAATGCTCCAAAACCCTAGATCTAATCTTTCCATATTAGCCTACACACTCAAGAAACACACAACACTTCCACACTCCATCAATATTTCCTTTTTATTTCGGGCAAGAGAAAGGAGCTAGATCTAATCTTAAAATATTAAAACCAACAAAGAATCACCTAGTCTTTAGCTCGTTAGAAGATCAAGATCAAATCCGACCCTTTTAAGGTACATTTCAAATTAAAGGTTGATTAAATGGGGTGGGTTTGCCATAAAAGTTGATGTAGTATCGGATCTAGTTATGAAAGTGAATAAACTTTTAAACTTTAAACCAATTAACCATGGGAACATAAGAATAGTGAATGACCTTGACGAAAAAGGAAGTTGTGATCTTGTTGTGATTTGCGTATAAATGATAGTAACAATAATGATAATAATAAGGTAAGGAAACTATAAGAGTATAAATACAAGTATTAGCAAATCTAAACTATGGAATCAAGTAGCTCAGCAAGATAAAGCATGGAGTGGGAAAGTGGATGTTCCATAATCGAACCCTGTCCCCTGCTCGATTACTTTTAGCGAACCAGCCTTAAGACCCGATTAGCGAGCTCGTGATTCAATATGAGCAGCGAGCAAGTGTTGGGGCTGGTCATGCAAACATCCGATAAGCCCGATAGGTGAGAAGTGTGATTCGATATGAGCAGCGAGCAAGTGTTGGGCCTGGTCATGCAAACATCCGATAAGCCCGATAGGTGAGAAGTGATCAAGTGTTGGGCCTGATCATGCGAACATCCGATAAGCCCGATAGGCGAGTAGCGAACAAGTGTTGGGCCTAGTCATGTGAACATCTGATAAGCCCACTAGGTGATCAACGAGCAGGTGTAAACCCACATGGTGCGAGTAGGCCTCTTGGCCCAAATGCGAGCCACTGTTCAACTTGGGCATGCGTGCAACTGGATTGGCTATGCAATGGGACCCTATGCAGGCCTATAGTTGCGAGCCTAGTTGTTGCTTTATGCTATTGGGCTGTTCCAAATCAGATTAGGGCTTGGATCATTAAATAAAATTTAACTAGTTCATCCTCTTGTTAGCTCTAATTTAAATAACATTAGCAAAGTGAAACTAATGTAGATCATAATTAACACGGACGATTAATCTAACAAGTTTAGTTAACCCCGTTAACCTAGTTAAGCTAAGCTAACTAACCTTGCTAGTCAAGATGTCTTCGTTAGATCGGTAACTAATATTGGTACACTATAAAAGTTAGTCATGCTCAAATAAGGAGGGAATTACTATTAGTTTGGAACTTCAAAGGATCTAGATGAGTTTCTAGCCCCATTTCTTTTTAAACGTTTTGATGCTGTGTGCATACTCGTTAGAAAGTTGTAACATCCCAAAAATTTCGGTCCAAGTACCAGTGCAAGGTAGGGTTCCTCTTAAGTTATTATATTATTATATGGCTTAGACCTCAGTCGAGGGTATCACTCAAACCTTGATCAAATTGTTGATGCTTAATGTTTATCGCTTGAGTCTTGTTTGTATTACAAACAGTTAGGAATGTGTATTTGTAATGCTTGTAGCACATAAGTATGTAGCGGGTAAGACTTATGCGGCGTATATCTTATACGGCGTATAAGACTTATGCGCCGCATAAGGGTTTGTCAAATTTATAAATAGGGTATTAGACTTATGCGTTAGTTAGTGATCATTCCATTGTACCAGAGCGGTGATGTTGCCAAAATCACTTTGTACTTCGTCTATTATGATAATATGAGAAAATTAAAAAGAGAATTCTTATGTCTTTTACCTTCCAATGGAATCCACACATTGATTGAAGATGATATTATTTACATTGTTATACATCGATCCTACATGTCGTCACACTTCTCCTACAATTATAAGTTAAACATAGCTTTTCAAAAGCCAAGGCTATAGACAAAATAATGCTTCTTTATAACTAAGAAACATAAAGTTTTATATATAAAGAAATAGTTAAAATATTTTTTTTCATGATTAAGAAGCATAAGATTTTATTACAAAGGATTATAGTCAGAATAATGTTTCTTCATGATTAAGAAACATAAAGTTTTATATACAAGCATTATGATCAAATTTGTATTTCTTCTTGAAGAAGAAACATAAGCAAACGACGTTTCTTTATGAAGAAGTAACGTAGTATATAAGGGTGCTCTCCGCTAGAATAACTTAAAACAATATATATATATATATAATGTTGTTAATACAAAGGCACAAGGCCATACCCATAGACAAATCCCAATCCCATACGAAATCACTTTTGTGATTTCGGTTTTCCATGCAGCAAGTCGTAAACTATCTTATATGCAATACATCAACTCGCCAAATATCTTTGTTTTGTCTTGATCATATTGTATGTAACATTCGTTACTTTTCAAACTCGAAACCCGACCAATTTTTAAAACTTTTATCATTATCTGGACTATCTTTATTTAATAAAATCACTAGTTTATTTACTCTTTTGATCATTGGGCATTTAATTCACTTCCCAACACTCGGTTTTAGTTTCATCTATTTAATAATATATTAAAACTATTAGAAAGGTGCATAATATACCCCCTAACTAACATTTATCTACTTTTGCAACCACATCTAAAGACTAAAGACCAAGTTGCAATTAAATCAAACATTTTCCCTCTCATATCCCTTCTTCTCGTCGTCAAGCCTTACCCCCCATCTTTCTTGTTCCGTAATTCATGGCATAATCAACGGAATTGGTCATAATAAATCATCCCTTAACCAAGATCGCATTCTACTGACAATCTAATCTTGGCAAATGAAGACAAATTTACAGCTAAAGAGGAACATACGAACGGCGGTTTCATTTGCCTAGAAACACTATAAATAAATATCCAGTTTGCAATTAATGAGGACCACAACATCCTTACATCACCATGACGCAAAATCCCAACCTAATTGCATCATACCTTGCTGTTAAAACCCGTTTTGATTTTGAGTTTGAAGTAGTGAACCCTAGACCCCGTTCTCCCTCCATTCGGCACCATTTATGGTAATCAATTTATGGATACAACTCGTTTTTAACCAATTAATGTAAACCCCAAATAAATTTTAACCAACATGGATCACTTAAACCAAATTGAAATTCTAGGGTTTGTTTGGGGAAGACCATGGCCGGTTATAAGTTATCAATTTCTATTTCTATCTTATAACCAAATTAAGGCGCTGGCCTGATGGCCAGCGCATGTTTTGTTGGATCTAAGAAACGGCCTGGGGCGCTGGTTTGAGGTCCCCAGGCCCGGTTTTAAAGGTTTTATTTTCTTTAAAAACCTTTTTCATGTTATTTTATTGTTATTACACAATTATAATATTAAATAAATATTATTCTAGCAAACCGAACCTTATAACTCCCCCCGTTTTGTTTTTTATTATTATGATTACTTTTTTATATATATTTAATCCTTAAATAAATTATATATACATTCACATATGTTCATAAATAAAGAAAAACGAACTAATATATTATTACAACTCGCTTATTAAACCGAAATAATGTCCTAATAACGTTTGAAACAAATTTTGTTAATATATAAATATTATTAGATATAATATTCATTTATTTAACCATAATTGATATTTATTTTATTTATTTGGAAACAAACCTAAATGCAATAATAATAATAATAATAATAATAATAATAATAATAATAATGGTGGTGGTGGTGGTGGTGGTGGTTTAAACCCTATAGGACTCTAAATCTTTTGTTTTTTTGAACCGGTTAGAAACCGTTAAAAGACGTGTTGCTTTGTTTTTATTTGTTATACTATTTAGTTATGTATATTACTTTTAACACTTAATGATATTTAAACAAATGATATTTTAATTAAAATTTTACTTAAACCCTATAAATCTCGAATCCACCATAAGTTTTGTTAAATACGGTAAAAAAAAATAGTCTCAATAATGGCTCAATTTTAGAGTGGCTCAATAATAAAATAGTCCCAACATAGCTTAATTTTTATCCATAAAATAAATTTATCAAAACTTATGGCTCAATTTTATCAATAATAGTCTCGAAATTTAACAACATGGTTCAATTTAAAATTTTTTTTATCAAAATAGTCCCAACATAATAAGTTAATCAATAATAAGATAGTCCCAACATGGCTCAGTTTTAAAGCTTATTGTTTACATAAAAAAATAGTCTCGAAATTTGCACCGTATAGGAGAAATTTTAGGGTGGCTCAATAATAACGTTAGTAGAACCACCCTATAATGGCTCAATTTTTTTTTACCGTATTTCATAGAAATAGTCCCAAGGCAAAGTACCTACTTATGAAGTGCATCGGCCACTGAAAGTTGGGGATGCTGGTTTGAACTCGAAGAAGAGTAAGGTGGAGATGAGGGATAGTGGACAGAATAGCAAGAAGCGAGCTCATACTGATTCTACTGACGTGTCAACCATAAGGAAGAAGGTATGGACACAACACCTCAACTACCGAGCATACTCTGGGAACTCGGTGGGAAAATGCTTGGTTCACCCCGAATCAACATTTGACGCTTCGAAGATTAGAAAGAGGTTAAGGGCTAGATGTGTTAACTATAAGGCGTATGTGGGAAATTCAAGGGGAAAATGTGTATTCACACCGGCCCATATTAGTTCATTGGACATGCTGAAAATGATAGGGCAAGCAGATCCGAGGCATGCTAATTACTGAGCTTACTTGGGAATTTCGGTAGGTAAATTCTCCATCAGACCATCATAATTGCAAAAATGAGGTAACGGTCCGGTTGAAGACCTTAGGCTGACCAGGAGGCAACTCGACCTTTTATTTTGTTTTGCTTTCTTTATTTTTGTTTTTCTTTTTGCGTGTTACTTTTTATTTGTTTTTAGCAGTTATAGTAAACCCAAAGTGTGGAGAAGTTCATGATGGTCTAGTCAAGATTCGGTGGAGTATATATTGTCATGTCATAGTTCGAGGAGTGTGGGTCAAGGTTGTAACAATACTCATAAGTAGGATCCGTTTGACAAGAGATATTCGAACAAGGTGCATGTGCCTCTTTCCTTTTATTTGATTGTTAAACTATTTAAGTTACTGTGTACAACATTCTATTGTTAAATAAAAATATGCATTGGGGAAAGTGTAAAGTCTAAGTGTGGGGATGCGGGAAAGTATTGGGGAAAGAGTTTTTGAGAAAAATGTTAAAAATATCCTGAAATTAAATTTTTTGCAAAACATTGGAAAATGATAGAAAATTGGGATTTTTTTTTCAAAACTAGTATATATAGGAGATAATAAAAAACAGAAACATACTTAACTTGGAATGTGTAGGTAGGCCCAACTGATAGTGAAAGGCTTCTGAGAATGTAATAATATACCAATACTTAAATCATTAAGTCTTGTGGGTTCACATCTTAGGAAAACAAAGAAACCAAAATGTCTAATGTAATGAATACGCACCAGTGTAGGTCAAAGCCTTGTAAACTTTAAAGTTTGATGTCATTTAATTGGCACATAAAGTAATGATCATAAAAATAAGATATATATATATATATATATATATATATATATATGATATTGAAAAAGATCAAATAATTTAATATGTCTCTCTCTAAGATAGTACTTGGAGATGACATCTATAGGTAAGGATCGATAAAAAAAATGGTATAATTATGATCCAACAACATATGTGCTTTCCCTCGATTTAACAGCTTGACGGATAGGCCTCTGGGTGAGGATCAATGGACGTTCATGAATAAGGACTAACCGCTTATATTCTTCTCACTGGGCTAGAAACCACAATTACTTTGTCTCGGACACGATTACCTTGAGTGGTTTTTACGTTTACAGGTGAGTGGAGCTTAATGGAGCTAAATTGGAGCATTTGAGATGTAGTGTAAATGAATATATTATTATGTGGAGTGATAGAGAATTTGAATACGAAGACGTGGCCGAAGAAGGGACGCAAAACAACAAAGAAGTTACGGGTAAAATGGTACGGTGAGATGGCCATCTTAAAGCAGACAGCAGCGCCCGTAAGCTACGGTCGCCATCGTAGCTTATGGTGAGCCGATTGTAGCATACGGTTGGCTAGACGGAAAAATGTGAATTTTGGGGGTTTTCTTCATTATTTAAGCATGATTAAATCCTAGAACGCCTATCCTTCATACCCTAACATATTTTGACGAACTTGGAGCCTCATTCCACCATCCTAACACCTTCCAATCATCCACAATTATCCATGCCATCATCCATTCAAAAATCAAGAGAGCTATTGAAGATGCTTATGCAAGGCTAATCCTCTCGTGACCATCTCCAGGCGTAGGGTTGAGTTGTTTGTTGAATTGTTGGCACTCTAAACCATAACTTTTTGATTTTGTTTTTGTGCTTAAAGTGTTTTTGGTAATCGATTGATTTACAGTTTATCAGTTAAACGATTTGTGGTCATCAACAGTTAGGATTGACTTCTTAGTGTCATTGGCCTAACTATATTTAACCATAATACTGAATAATTCATCAATACCTAAAATTGACAATCAACTAGATTATTGTTTAGCCGTGTCAATTATTTGGATTAAGTTATGATAATCAACATAGTCAAACATTTAGTCATTTGGTTATTGATTCAAACAAAAAATACAATCCAATAGGTTTAATTATCTTTCCAACTTGCTTCAAAACCTGAAACCTGAAGATTGGTTACTTTTTAATAATTGTTTGCAAATCAAAATATTAGTATTTTCGTTTAACAAATCTTTTAAACCGTTTGACATTTTTTGTCCGCCTAGTATAATTAGTTATTAAGTATTGAACTTGATTAGCAATTTCCACTAATTTCCTGTGGATTCGACACCTTAGTTGCCCTTGCTAGTAAAGGTAATTTATAAATATTTTTGATTGACCTTTCGACATCGATCAATATATTTCCTAACTAAAATTTATCTACTCTTGCACCCACCTCTAAAAACTAAGGACCAAGTTGCAATTAAATGAAACATTTTCCCTCCCCTCTCCCTTCTTCCCGTTGGAGAGCCTTACCCCACCATCTTTCTTGTTCCGTAATTCATGGCATAATCAACAGAATTGGTCATAATAAATAATTCCTTAACCAAGATTGCATTCTACCGACACTCTAATCTTGATAAACAAAGACAAATTTATAGATAATGAGGAACATACGAACCGCGACTTCATTTTCCTGGAAACACTATAAATACATATCCAATTTGCAATTAACGAGCACCCCAACATCCTTACATCACCATGACGCAAAACCCCAACCTAATTGCTTCATACCTTGCTGTTAAAACCAGCTTTGATTTCGAGTTTAAAGTCGTGAACCATAGACCCCGTTCTCCCTCAATTCCGCACCATTTCTGGTAATTAATTTATGGATACAACTCGTTTTTAACCAACTAATGTAAACCCCAAATCAATTTTAACCAACATGGATTGTTTAAACAAAATTAAAATTCTAGTGTTTGTTTCGGGAAGAACATGGCCAGTTATAACTTATCAATTTCTGTTTCTATCTCATAACCAAATTAAGGCGCTGGCCTGATGGCCAGCACATGTTTTGTTGGATCTGAGAATCAGCCTGGGGCGCGGGTTCTAGGTCCTCATGCCCGGTTTTGAAGGTTTTATTTTTTTAAAACCTTTTTCATGTTATTTATTGTTATTACATAACTATAATGCTAAATAAATATTATTCTAGCAAATCAAACCTTTTAACTTCCTTCGTTTTGTTAATTTATTATTATTATTATTATTATTATTATTGTTATTTTACCTTTTTATATATATTTAATCCTTAAGTAAATTATATATACATTTACATTTGTTTATAAATAAAGAAAAAGGAACTAATATATTATTACCACTCGCTTATTAAACCGAACTAATGACCTAATAACGTTCAAAACAAATTTTATTAATATATAAATATTATTAGATATAATATTCATTTATTTTTACAATAACTGATATTTATTTTATTTATTTGGAAATCAAACCTAAATGAAATAATAATAATAATAATAATAATAATAATAATAATAATAATAATAATAATAATAATAATAATAATAATAATAATAATAATAATAATAATAATAATAATAATAATAATAATTTAAACCCTAATGGGCTCCAATTTTTTTTTGAACCAGTTAGAAACCGTTAAAGACGCGCTGCTTTGTTTTATTTGTTATACTCTCTAGTTACGTATAATATTTTGACAAAGTTTAATGATATTTAAACTAATGATATTTTAATTAAAATTTTACTTAAACCCTATAAATCCCGAACCCTCCATAAGTTTTGTTAACACAATTATTTCGCCCTATAATTAATTTATTTTATCATTACAAAACTTGGATCTTTTATCGACGTATCCCGAGGAGCTCGACGATTTCTATCTTAATTTTTATCACCACCTTGTCTTCATTAATTCACTCATTAAGGTGAGTTTACATACCCCTTTTTTCCATTGTTGATACATGTTTTGTACGTCTCGGTCTTTATTTATATTATATTATGTTTTAATGTAAAGGGCATTTTGGTAAATTATATATGCCCATTCCCCTTAATTGTAAGGCACATTCGTTACCCTGTCACGAATGTGTCACATTCATATAATGTAAGTTCCATTTGTTAACCCTGATTAACGAATGAGACATAACGAATGAAGGCTATTCGCTATGTGTAATGTAACACGAATGAGATGTCTCATTCATTAGTCTTTAATGTAACGAATGACCCATTCGTTAAGGCTATCTTAACGAATGTGGTCATCCCCTATATATACCTGTAAGATATTCGTTTAATGTAACAGTTCTGATTATTCATCCTCGAGCATCATTACTCTGCCCAAATTTACTCTCAAGACACACAGTACACATATTTAACATAATCAAGCCTAATCATATACCTAAACAACGAATTCATCGATGTTATCATAAGGTCTAGATCCCTATAGGCTCAATCAAGTGGTATCAGAGCCATTTGATCTGATCTTTGAGTTCATTCGTTGCTTAATTGTATAAATTCATCAAGTATTGTATCAATTTCATGATGAATTGATATTAATCGTTGTTCGTTTAGTTCCGGTGAAACAGAGGTTTCTGTTTTACAGTAATTGAACTGTTCTAAGTGTATTTGGATTGACAAGTAGGTAATAGTAACGAGATATGGAGGATCAAACTCGGATAGTGTTGCATTAAGTCAGGATTGAGTTCGGATTAAAGTGAATTGAGTATGTTACGGAAACGGTGAAATACGGACTTGTTAATTGAGTGGATTAGTAGTTGTTTGTGATTGCGGACTAGTGTAATCAGGTTTGTAATTGTGTTACGAGTAGACTAAGATAGGCTTTAGTGATTTTGGACTAGTATGGACTTAGATCTGACTGTTTGAAGATTTGAAGGTTTGAATATTGTTTCGTTAATCAGTTGAAGACTGATTCGTTAACATTCCAACACATTCTCTTAGGTCACATTCGCTCATAACATTCGTTAACCACATTCGTTATACATTAACCAATCACATTCGTTATGTATTAAGTCAGGATTGAGTTCGGATTAAAGTGAATTGAGTATGTTACGGAAACGGTGAAATACGGACTTGTTAATTGAGTGGATTAGTAGTTGTTTGTGATTGCGGATTAGTGTAATCAGGTTCGGAATTGTGTTACGAGTAGACTAAGATAGGCTTTAGTGATTTTGGACTAGTATGGACTTAGATCTGATTGTTTGAGGATTTGAAGGTTTGAATACTGTTTCGTTAATCAGTTGAAGACTGATTTGTTAACATTCGAACACATTCACTTCAGTCACATTCGCTCATAACATTCGTTAACCACATTCGTTATACATTAACCAGTCACATTCGCTAAGACTTCACATTCTTTATTCACAATTATTACTATTCATATTCTCTTGAAATGTTAACGAATATCATTTCATTCGTTATTCGTTGACTCTCACATTCATTATAGTTCTTATTCGTGTGAACTGTAACTGTAATTTTTAAGTATTGATAAGTTTGGTCCTCTAAGTTTCAAAGTTGCTATCTCATGGCTTCTCAGAATGCTTCGTACTATGCATTAGCATCCCAGAATGCTTTAATGCAACAAATGCTAACAATGGACAACGAGATTGGTAGTCATAACAAGTGTCCTAAACTTCTGAAACTATCTGATTTTGCTCGGTGGGAACCGAGGTTTCGTGCTTATTTAAGGTCGGTACATCCAAGCAGTGCACGGTTTCTCGATGATGTTTATGCAGCACCTCTGGTAGGCAGTGACAATCTTGGTTGGACTCCAAAGGAATTTAAGCATTATGAAGCACAAGAACTGAAAGATTTTGAAAGTGAGACAAAGGCTTATTCGACTCTCACAATGGCTTTACCCGAGAAAATCTTTCACCAGTATAGCACTATTAAGATTTGTGCATCGCTGTTCACAACTCTAAAGAGAAGAAGCTTGGGAAATACTCTTGAGAGTAAGAAGACTCTGGTAAAATTTTAGTTTAGAAATTTTATTTTAATGAAGAATGAAACTGTGGAGGAGATGATTAATCGATTTAGTCATCTTGTTGTGGAAATGTCAAGCATGAATCTTTGTTGGTGCATAAATGTCAGTAGTTCATAGTCTAGTGTCTGTAATCGAGTCTGTAATGATTAATTATGTTTTATATGTCTTAAGCGAAGTTACTAACAAGTTCGCTGTTTAGGCGAACTTGTTAGTCAAGCGAAGTTATGGACAACTTCGCCTGAACATGCCAGGCGAAGTTGTCGTGTATTTATATTCCTAGGTTACGGTCTGTTTATAGTTGATCGAGTTGTTTATCGAGTTGTTCAAGTTATCGTATACAGACGTGTGTGAGTCGAGAGACGTGTATTCAGTGATTATATCACGTGTTCGGTTATAATATAACGTGTGTTTGTTTATACGTATCGTGTGTTTGTTTGATTCGTGTTCTACACTCGTAACGACCTACGTAGGGATTCCGCACCTGTGTAGATTGAGATATCCCGTGCAGATCCGTCCAGGGAACCTACATTTGGTATCAGAGCTTTTGCTCGATTGTGTGGTTCGGGATATTCACGCGGGTGTAGAAATCGTTCCGTTTCGACTATTCGCGGGACGTGTTTTCTGTGTTTTTGTGTCATTCTTACCTTCTACCATCGTATTCAACCCTTTACACCGTCAAAAACCTCGAAAAACCCAGAAATCAGATCTGCAGAAACTTGGTGTTCATCAGGCGAAGTTGCCGTCACTGTTCGTAGGGTTTCGGCGAAGATATAAGGTTAAGCGAAGTTATCCACAACTTCGCCTACCTTCTCAAGTTCGCCTAACTCAAGCGAAGTTCTCTACAACTCCGCCTACCTCCTAAGTTCGCTTACCTCAAGCGAAGTTAAGAATCAGCGAAGTTCTTCAGCGAAGTTAAGACTAAAGCGAAGTTATCCGTAACTTCGCCTACAGTACTTTTCAAAAAAAAAAAAAACAAAAATTTTTTTTTTGATTTTTCGGGTTTCTTAGTTTTCGAGAAAGATGTCGTCAATTAACATCTCTGAGTTAGTAAAGATGGAAGTAGAAGCAGGGTCAGCTACTAAGGCCCCAAGGTTGCTGAAGGGAACTGATTTCGTTGCATGGAAGGATCGGTTCGAACAATATGTCAAGTACCAGGATGCGAAAATGTGGGTATGCATCCAGGATGGTTATATTCCACCAACTATGGAGTACGAAGGTCGTGATCAGATCAAGAAGTACAGCAAAATGGAAGATGAAGAGAAAAAGATGTATGAGGCCGAGAGCAAGGCTCATGCTGCTATCACTATGGCTCTTCCACAAGAGATCCTTCATACTTTTAGAAAGTACAAGACAACAAGAGAGCTTTGGGAAGCTCTTGAGAACCGGTTTGAAGGAAATGTGGGAATCCGTGAAGATCAAATTGCTCAAAACCCAGTTCTCAGTCTTCAAGTATTTAAAGAATGAATCTCTAGATGATATCATCACCCGATATTGTCATCTGATGACTGAACTGAGCAACTATTCAATTTCTTACCGAGAAGAAGAGATAGTTGAGAAGCTTTTTGATGCTCTCCCACCAAAATGGGAGATGTACACGGTACTGATGAGGGAATACAAAGACTTTCCCCAATATGATCTGGAAACGGCAGTCAACAAGCTCCGAACCTTTGAGCTTAACATGGTTAGAAAGGAGACACCTACGGATCAGGTTCAAGATCCAGGTATGTATGGTGCTAAAGTCAACTCTAGTTCAGGTTCGAAGACTGAATCAGCTGCCTACTACTCGAAGGGAGAGTCGGGCGCCAACTCATCACATGAGGGGCATGTGTCAGTTAACACGAATGGTGATGTTTGCTTTGTAGCAGGTGGATCTAGTGGTTCTAAACCGCAAGCAAGCAAGAGTAGTTGCTCTCCAAGTATTCCTAGCAACAACTACTCTAAGATGCCTATGAGTGTCAAATCTGCTGAAGAGCAGTTTGCTCTCTATGCTTCTTTTATTGCTTCCTATGAGAACTACATTCAGGGGAAGATTGTTGATCCAGCTATGTTGGATGAAGACTATGACCAGATTGATGCTGATGATCTGGAAGAAATGGATCTACAATGGCAGATGGCTATGATCGTGAGAAGAGTGAAAAGGTTTATGAGAAAGACCGGAAGAAAGTTTGTCGGTGGAAGGCCAGGGTTTGACAAGACGAAGGTAAGATGCTACAATTGTCAGCAAAACGGCCACTTTGCTAAGGAGTGCAGAAATGAGCATGTAGAACGTGGTCAAGGCAAGTCTACACAGCATAATGGGGGTAGTAAAGATTATAGTGCCATGATTTCCAGAGAAGATGGTGAATATAACTGGAACCTGCATTCTGAAGAAACTTTCGAACAGGCCAATTTGGCGAATGTTGAAACTGCAGGGAGTGAGAAGGCTACAGGAGAAGATCAAGCGTTAATGGCAGATGTTAAAGACCAGCTCTCCGAGGTATGTTCTAAACCTACTTGTTCCAAATGTGAAAACTTGTCTGAGCAATTAGCAACAATAACTGATCAGTATGTTAGTTTGGATGCTGAGTTTAAAACTCTAAAAGAAGATCATCATTTTACAAAAGCAAGAGAAAATAGCTATAAAGTTAAAATAAAAGCTTGTGAAAAAGATATTAAAAGTCTAAAAGCAAAACTTGCTGAAAAAATTCAAGTGATTGATCTAAGCTATGAAGTTTTGGAAGAAAAAACCAAACTAATAGCTGAAAGAGAAAAACAGATTGCTGATCACCAGGTGAAAGTGGTGGAACTGAATAGAAAACTTGAGCAGTTCAGAAATTCCTCTGCTATTCTTGATCACCTTGTTAGTGATCAAGGTTCTTCTATTAAGAGGGGAGGAATCGGTTATCATGAGGTTCCACCACCGTATAATCACAACTACACTTTTAATCCTAGTAATTAGAAATCTGTTGACTTTGAGGTTGTTCAGACAGTTCCAATTAAGGTAACTAGTAAAGAACCAGATGTTAGTAGAGGCGAAACAAGTCCGCCTGTTTCAAATGTTAAAATTTCTGATCCGAGTCCAGTCTCATCAAGTTCGGATAAGTCATCCGAGCCTGGTAAGGCAAAAGAGGAGGCGGTATTGCCAGATGGTGGAGAGAAAGATAAAACAACTAGAAAGAGTTCTCCGCTAAACCCGTATGTCCCACCTTATGTGAGACAAACGGGCGGTAATAAAGCCTCGACATCTAAAACACCTGTTGATAAAAAGGTTGAACATAGGTGTTGTTTTAGGTGTAATCAATTAGGGCACCTAGTTGCAGATTGCCCTCTGAAGCAAAGATTCAGAGGTGTGAGGCCTGCTAAAACTGAGTATAAGCCTAATGATAATCATAATACTGGTAAAAATGAAAACCATTCAAAATTCAGAAATGTGACTAATTCAGGTTTTCATAGAAACAAATCTCAGTTTTACACTGCTAATAACCAAACCACAAGCTATAATTCTTTTAATTCACAAAGGTTTGAAAGGCCTCACAATCAATCTACAAGGAGGTATCCTAATAGGACTTACAGGAATTATCCAGATACTAACTTTGGAAAGCCAAAGCTCGGGATGTATAGATCCAAGACCAATTGGTCTTGGGTCCCTAGATTCTAATCTTTTGCTTTTATCGTGCAGGAACAGTTGAACAGGGCTGCAAACAACCTATGGGTTGTGGATAGCGGCTGTTCCCGGCACATGACGGGTAACAAAAACTTGTTACACGATTTGAAACCTGTTCAAGGAGGGAGAGTAAGCTTTGCTGGAGAAAGTGGAGGCAAGATTACAGGAATGGGAACTGTGTCTAATGGAAAGATGACTCTAGAAAAAGTAAACTTTGTCGAAGAATTGAAGCACAATCTTGCTGAGTGTGTCGCAGATTTGTGATAAGGAGTACACCGTACATTTTACAAAGAATGAGGCGATTGTGTTACATCCTGGTTTTCAGATACCAGAGGAGTGGATTGTGATGAAGGCTCCACGTGAGAGGAATACTTATATTATGGATATGAGGTCGACTGAAATGGCCACGGAAGAATCATGCCTTATGACAAAAGCGAGCGAATCGGAGTCCGAATTGTGGCATAGGAGAATGGGGCACATTCATCTTCGGAAGATGAACCACATTGTCAAGAATGGACTTGTGCTGGGCGTTCCCTTGAAAAGTTTCAACTTTGAAGACAAATGTCTAGCGTGCAAGAAGGGAAAGCAGCACAAGAAATCCCATCACACCAAGAAGGTCAATTCTATTGTCAGTACTCTAGTATTGCTTCACATGGATCTCTTCGGTCCCGTGAATGCAAAAAGTCTAGGAGGTACTTCATACTGCTTGGTGATCACTGATGATTACTCACGATATTCGTGGGTATATTTCCTGAAAACAAAAGATGAAACGGCTCAGATGGTGAAGAATTTGATTACCAAAGTTGAGAACGTTATGGATAAAAGGGTTAAGTTCATCAGGAGTGACAATGGAACGGAGTTCAAGAATTTTGAGATGGAGATCTTCTGCCTTCAGAAAGGGATTGAACACCAGTACAGCGCTCCGTATACTCCGCAACAGAATGGAGTGGCTGAAAGGAAGAATAGAACGTTAATTGAAGGAGCCAGAACTATGTTGGCTGATTCGAAGCTTCCTGTGGTGTTTTGGGCTGAAGCTGTTGCTACAGCCTGCTATATCCTTAATAGAGTCTTAACTGTTAAAAGACTTAATAAAACGTGTTATGAGCTTATGCATGGGAGGAAGCCCAACTTGAGTGGTCTTGAACCATTCGGGTCCCCTTGCTCGATTTTAAAGACAAATTCTAAATTTGGTGAAGTAGCCGATGAAGGTATCTTAGTCGGTTATGTTGTTGGGACTCCCAACAGACGTGTCTTTAATACATCGACCAGCAAGGTTGAGGTGGTGTGTAACACCGATATCGCAAGTTACAAACCGCCAAAACCAAGCAACGGACCTGCTGAGTTTTTCGACTATGATAGACTTTTTAAGTCTTTTAACATACCGTATTTGGATAGTGCAGAAGAAGAAGAAAGAGTTGCTACGAAGATGATCCTTGATGAGGAAGAAAATCTAGTGCAAAGACAGCTGTTTGATAAATGTCAACCTTCCACATCAAATGCTATCGATACCCCTGCTGCCTCTCCTGAAGAAGAATTTTTCAATCCGTTTCACTCTCAGCAAGAAACAACCATTGGCGAGCTCTCTTCTAACTTGGAAGACAATTTGCATGTCGGTTCTGTTCCGACCACGAGAATTCATAAAGATCACCCTTTGGAGAATGTGATTGGTGATGTGTCCTCCGGTGTACAAACAAGACGTAGCTTGAATGAGCACACCTGTGTTTACACAAGCATTAAGGAGACAGGCATAATCAACGAATGCTTGTACACCTGCTATATCAGCCAGATTGAACCAAAGAATTATCAAATGGCTCTAAAGGACAGCTCGTGGGTCGAAGCCATGCAAGAAGAGCTGGCTCAATTCAAGAAAATGGAAGTTTGGACTTTGGTTGAAAAACCAAAGAATGTGCATGCGATAGGCACAAAATGGGTTTTTAAGTGCAAGAGAGATGAGAAAGGTTTTATTATAAGAAACAAGGCAAGGCTAGTCGTTAAAGGTTTTAATCAACAAGAGGGGATTGATTATAATGAAGTGTTCGCTCCTGTGGCAAGATTGGAAGCCATTAGATTGTTTTTGGCATTTGCTGCTTATAAGAAGATGAAGGTATTTCAGTTAGATGTGAAGAGTGCGTTTCTGAATGGGAAAGTCGATGAGGTAGTGTATGTTGAGCAACCTCCGGGTTTTCCTGACCCAGACTTTCCAGACCACGTGTACAAGTTAAGCAAGGCGTTGTATGGACTACATCAGGCACCTCGTGCCTGGTACTCAACTTTATCAGATTACTTGCTTGAAAATGGGTTTGAAAGAGGGAAGATAGATAGCACGTTGTTCGTCAAGAGAGAAGGAAGTGACTTCCTGCTGGTGCAAGTCTACGTGGATGACATTATCTTTGCTGCATCAAAAGTCTCCATGTGTCAGGAGTTTGAGGCCGTCATGAAGAAAAGGTTTGAAATGAGTGCTATGGGTGAACTAACTTTCTTTTTAGGATTGCAGGTTGATCGGAAGAAGGATGGGATGTTCATTCATCAGACCAAGTATGTCCATGATGTGCTCAAACGTTTCAAGATGGAGGACAGCACTCCATTTGATACTCCAATCTGCGTCAACCATAAATTGGGTGCTGAGACAGACAATGACGCAGATGTGGACCCAACTCAGTATCGGGCTATTATAGGTTCTTTAATGTAGTTAACTGCTTCTAGGCCTGATATTATGTTTGCAGTTTGTCTTTGTGCTCGTTTTTAGGCAAACCCAAAGGAATCTCACATGAAGGGTGTGAAGAGGATCTTGCGGTATCTCAAAGGCAAACCAAAGCTGGGGTTGTGGTACGCAAGAGGAGGAGACTTGGAGCTAGTCGCTTACACAGATTCTGATTATGGAGGGTGCAATCAGAGTCGGAAGTCAACAACTGGAGGATGTCAGTTTCTAGGTGGCAGATTGGTGTCGTGGCAATGCAAGAAGCAGACTTCAGTCGCAATTTCAACATGTGAGGCAGAATACATGGCAGCATCCAACTGCTGCTCCCAGGTTCTGTGGATTCAACAACAGTTACGCGACTATGGTCTGAATTTCTCACTTACTCCTATTTGCATTGATAACACAGCTGCTATCTCAGTAACTAACAATCCCGTGAAGCACAGTAAAACTAAACATATTGACATACGTCATCATTTTATACGGGATTGTGCTGAGAAGAAACTGATTGTGCTTGAAAAGGTGGATACGCTTGATAATTTCGCTGATTTATATACTAAAGCTTTTGACAAATCAAGATTTCAAAACCTTGTTGAGCTGAACGGGATGATCAATCCCGAGTAACCATGCTTTTTATCTTCGTTTAAAAAAAAAAAAAAAAAAAAAAAAAAAACGTCACTATCGCTTAAAACTATGTCGGTTACCTCAGTTTGATGGACATATCTTTGGATATGTTTGGTCCTCATTTCTACCTGTAGAATATGAGGATTGCCATTAACCAGACGACTGAAAGTAACCGGGGCGGTTTATGATGTGTTTTCATTCTTTCGCTGAAAATTAGTCAATCATACTTAGTTAGAAGGACACATACTAGTATGTGGTCGGTCCAGTTGATCCATTGGATCTTCAGGATTGCCATTTACCTGAAGACTTTGACTTGATCGGGGCGATTGAAGTTAAATTTTTTTAGGGAAATGAAATTATTTTTCAAGTCTACTACTTCGTAAGAAGTTCGTTTGCTATGTTTAACAGAAAATTGATCCAACCTTGGAAAATGATACATCTACTGATTCTGTGTGCTTAACTAGTGAAGTTATTAGGCTTAAGAGGCTTTAGAACAGTCATTGTATGTCATGGTAGCTTTTTATGGTGCGTAAAAGTAGATGTGATACAAACTAAATCTACTCGATTTTACGTGGAAACTCCTTAAGAGTTTTGCATGTCTTCATATATATCTTTCCGAATGATAGGCAGAAAAGCGATTACCCAGTCATACACGAGCCCGTAAGTGTTCTGATTCCCGTAAAGATAGTGTGTGAAGAAACTGCAGTGATCCAGATTCGGGACTTGCAGTTGTTTACTACTCTGAAGTCTATGTAAATGTTTAAAAAAAAAAAAAAAAAAAAAACTTTTGAGTTATTGAAACATTCTAGAGATAACAATGTCAAGACTTCTCAATCATGGAGTAAGAAAGAGAACGGGAAGCAGATGAAGAGTACTTACAAACTTAATCAGACACTATGGGTTGAGGTCAATTCGGGGTGACTTGGGGAAAGCCAAATACGCTTTGAGAATAGATCGGAGGCATCATAATCTCTGAGTTGTTGTCCACTTAAATTTTGAGACATAATTGAACCTAACTCGTATCACAGAAACGATGAAAACCATTTTAAGTTATTTACCTGCTCACAACCTGTTTCTTTATGTCATAATACAGCTAAACACGGATCTATGTGACAGTCACGTAATTAGTATGATTCCTGTTCGGATCTTTTCTAAAACGTAGTAGTCCCTATCGAGACTGAAATTTGATCCCTTGTACTTTAAATTTTAACAGTTTTTTGTACTTAGGTAGTTTTATGATTTTATAACTGGTTACTTGGTCTTGATTGCATCTTTTAACTCTTTAAAGGAAGTTTTTTGCAAAATGTTCAAAGTATAAGGTTTGATTTTGTAAATAGAGGCGAAGTTGTTAAACAGGCGGGGCGAAGTTATCAACAACTTCACCTGTATAACTCCGCCCCTATATAAAGGAATTTTTAAGGTCAATCGTTCATTATTTTCAAATATCGGCGAACTTATCTTCCGAAATTCCAGCGAACTTATCAGTTTTCCGGCGAACTTGTCGTTCTTTCCGATTCCTTGATCTTTTTCTCAGATTCCGTTACGATTCAAGGTTCGAGGTGTCGATATATCGTATAACCCATGTTCGTTCTTGTTTATCAAAGGTCGTGTCGAACCGTTTCGAAACCTCGGACCGTCGGACTTTTGAACCCGATTTCAAAACTTGTCTTTACGTGGTCATGAACAAACTGATCGTCCAGATTGCTTTAAAATCATGTTTTTCGGACCCCTCAATCGTCAAACTAACCTAAAACATCAGTTTTTTTTCGGATTTGAATCTCCTTACTGGTGCCGATTCGGATTCGGCGAAGTTACAGTTTAGGCGAAGTTATCCGTAACTTCGCCTGAGGTTTAACTTCGCCTGAGGCGATGTTGTGGTGAGGCGAAGTTGTCATTAACTTCGCCTAGACCTTTTTACTTATGAGTTATTAGACGAACTTAAAGATGAAGCGAAGTTGTTCCTAACTTCGCCCCAACTTTAACTTCGCCTATACAGATTTTATCACAACTTCGCTCATGGTAACAAGCGAACTTGTGTTATGCCTTAACGTTTATCTAACTTGGTTCGTTTGTTGCAGATATGGCTGCTGTTGCTGGTGCTGGAGGTGCTGGTGGCGATGACGGAGGAGATAATCAAAGGCAGTTCTTCCCTGGGCACAACATGTATATTACATTAAACCCAGACGCGAGTGGTGTCGATGATTTCCGCGAGATCATCACATTCATACTTCGCTCGCGGATATTCCACGCTGTCACAACAACTCTGCCGATTTCCTTGCCCAACATTGAGGATTTCTGGCAGACGGTAGAATATGACTGCCGCGTCGAGCCCCCGGTTATGCGAGCAACCGTCAACAATCAAGAAGTTCAGTTCTCTTCTGAACAAATCCGGGCGGCTTTACGTTTCGGGAATGAGACCAGGGATGACCCAACGGACTTTGTGGCTCCTTTTCGATATGGAGCGTTTTTACGAATGGGCTATTCGGGCCCGTTGGGCGATACACAAAAAAGGAAGGGTTTCCTACTCGATCAGTGGCGCTTCCTCATGCACGTAATGATTGTCTGCATGTCAGGGAGGAAGGCGGGTACTGACGGGATGGGTGCGACCATGCAGTCAGCGATGACTGCTCTGACTTATAACAAACGTTATAGCTTCAGTCAGATGGTCTTCTATGAGATCGATAGACAAAGACGGGCGGTGGCGCGTGAGAGGTTCATTATGTATCCAAGATTCATCCAGATGATCTTGAACCATGTGGCTCCAAATCTACCTCAGCGCCGCCCGATCAGATACGTGGAGAGTGTGAACAAACGTATCTTCGCTCAGTGCAGGACATCGAGCGCGAGGAGCAAACCTGAGCTCCGTCCCAGGCATACTCCACTCTTTGGGTATTTAATCAACCCGGAGTATGTTCCTGCCAATGGGGATGAGTTCAGAGACCCTCAACCACAACAGGCGGGAGCACCTCAAGCTGTACCTGCTGCGCCTGTTGTGTCAGCTGAAGAAGAAGTAGACCTTGATGCTGCTTTTGGCGGCCAAGGATTCTTTGACATGGATCGTATGCATCCAGCAGAAGAGATTCAGGTCTCGGCTGCAAGAGTTTCAACTGTGGAAGTGACTAGGGCAGCTACAATGGTGGCTGACTCAGATTTTGATGATGTAATGGATGAGGCAAGAAGGATGTTGGTGACACAAGAAAGAACGGTTGGGAAAAGAAAGAGAACTGCTGATGATGATATTGAGGCAGACTATGACGAAGAAGTTCAGCAGTTGATTCGCAGATCAAGAAGAGAACGTGCAGGTATGGGTTCAGGAGCTGGAGAGACTTCAAGGATAGTACGTTTTGCTCCACCCGCCTTGTCCGGTATGACTCTTATTCCTTCTTCACTTCCATTTACAAGTTCAAGCGCCACGGATGTACCCGTGGTGGCTACAACATCTTCTGTTGGCCTCCCATCTATCACACTCCAGCTGACGACTCCAGATATTGTATCGTTGCCGCCTCCAACGCTTACTTCGTCGGAGGTTGTTGCACAGGTTGTTGAGTCGACAGTGGTTCACACTGCAGGGTTGTCGGTCACGATACCACCTGCGGTTACGTCCACAACTACTTCTGATGTCCCGGTTACATTTGAAATCCCACCTTAGTTCGCTCAAGATTTATCACATATGAGGTTCGATTTCGATGCAACCTTATCAGACTCGGAAAGAATAGCGGCACTTGAACGGGTCGTGGCTGAGCAATCAAGGATAAATCTTATCCAGACCCAGGCTATTCAGCGCCTAGTAGCAGAAAATCAACTACAGTCGTCCCTCCTGGTTGAACATGAAAAAATTATAGATGCTATGAAGGAGTTCTTGGCATCTCAGGGGGAGACGAGCTGTAAAGGCGACGAGCTCGGGACAAAGAAGAAGAATGACAGAGACGATGATCCCAATGCATCGAAAGGTGCAGGTGGTGAGTTGCCAAGAACTACTCAAGCTCTTGGGACTTCCATAGCTCAGGGGGAGTCTGCAGGTGCAGCTGGCAGTTCTGGTGGTGATGAGGTGGTGATGGTAGATGACGAGGAGATGGGAGATGATGTGATTGATGCCTTGAAGGAATTAGATGATGATATGTTAGATGATGAGTTTATGTGTGAAGATGATAATCTACCAGTCGAAGAGATTGAAAAGATTGATGCTGAAATAGTGATTGAAGATGGTGTTGAAGAGGGTGAAATAGTTGAGGAGAATGTTGAACACGAGATCCCTGAAGTTGAAAAGTCAGATGTATGTCAAGATACAGTAGGTGATGATACAGAATGGGAGGAGCAGCCTAGATGGAAGGAAGGCTATGCTCATTGGTTTATCAAAACGAAGAAGCCAGTGGTACCTACAATGTTCAAGAAAAGTTATAATATTAAAGGGTACGCTGAGTCAAAGAAAGGCATTATCTGTTGGCTATATGATGAACAGCTAAAATTGTTCGTGGTGAAAAGATATGATGGGATCCAATACTTTAAGAGGACGTTGAGGCCTCTCAATACATTGCCTGAATGTGAGGTGAAGGATTTGGCTAGATTGGGGTTGATTAATAGAAGCGACGACAACATGGCGAGAGTTATTGGGAAAATCGTGTGGAAAGAAAGTATTAAAGAAAAGAAGTTTGAGTTATTAAAGCCACAGAAGGGAAAGCTAGTGGAAGATAAGGAAAGAGGAATGAGAGCAGATGGCAAGCCATGGATGGTAATGAAGTACAAACCGATCCGATGCATTAAGGAGGTTCCAATGAAGACTATGCCTCAAGATGTGTTGAAGAATCTTAAATGGTGGTATGTTGATTGCCAGACTGCTGTTGCCGTGATGGAAGACGAAGACGAACAAGAAGTGCTAAGAGTGTATGATCCGATGCATCTTGTTAATTTATCGAAAGCCGATCTGCAGGTGTTAAATGAAAAGAAGATTTTCTATATTCCGGCTTGGAAAGACGAAGCGAGGAAATATCAGCGAGTAGTCACGGTATGCGTGAGAGAAGGAGTACATGCATGAAGACAAAGAGATTGAAGATTACAAGACACGTGCTTAAAGATCAAGACATGAAGCTACTGCCAAGGGGGAGTCTGTTGGTGCATAAATGTCAGTAGTTCATAGTCTAGTGTCTGTAATCGAGTCTGTAATGATTAATTATGTTTTAAATGTCTTAAGCGAAGTTACTAACAAGTTCGCTGTTTAGGCGAACTTGTTAGTCAAGCGAAGTTATGGACAACTTCGCCTGAACATGCCAGGCGAAGTTTTCGTGTATTTATATTCCTAGGTTACGGTCTGTTTATAGTTGATCGAGTTGTTTGTCGAGTTGTTCAAGTCATCGTATACAGACGTGTGTGAGTCGAGAGATGTGTATTCAGTTATTATATCACGTGTTCGGTTATAATATAACGTGTTCGTTTATACGTATCGTGTGTTTGTTTGATTAGTGTTCTACACTCGTAACGACCTACGCAGGGATTCCGCACCTGTGTAGATTAAGATATCCCGTGCAGATCCATTCAGGGAACCTACAATCTTGAACCGACTGAAGCTGACAAAATTGATACTCTGAAGAATGCATTGCCCCCATCATATTCTACGTTCCTATTTGTGTTAAAAGAGAATGGTTTCTTTCTCAACACATAGCTTACTACCGTACAATTTATTAACAAAATAGAGGAAAGAGAGTTTGATTTGAAGTGCCAGAATTCATTGAAGGATAATCAAAATCAGAATCCTTCACTTTATGGTGGTGCAATGCAACAATTCTTCAAGTTCTGTCCTAATCACTGCTTTCTTCACTTAAGCTCAAGAAGAGGCAACTAATGTAAACGGTTCACCTAATGTATGCTTCATGGCAACTGGTGCCAATTTTGGGCCAAATACAAATGCTTCAAGTTCGTTGCCTAAAGTGAACCTTCAAGAAGCTGAACAACAATTCGCTTTTGTATGTGCATTCATGACTTCATATGAGCAACTGGTTGGTAGCAAGATTGCAACAAGTGAGTTGACTGATGAAGACTATGACCAGATTGATCCCGATGACCTTGAATTGATGGATCTCAAGTGGAACATGGCAATGATTGTAGAAAGGTTAAAAGGGTTATGCAAAGAACGGGAAAAGACCTTCCTACCCTTAACAAGCGAGTTGGGCTTGATAAAATGAAGGTCAAGTGTTATAATTTCGGGGACTTTGGCTACTTTGCCAAAGAATGTGATAAACCAAGAAAGGAGTATTCGGGGCCACGTAATGCTGAGAGGACCCTGGGAAAGAATTCATTGGGAAGTGATCAAAGTAAGAAGAGTTCATCAGAGAGAGTGACAAAACTAAGTCATCCAACACTCAAGCTTTTGTTGGGAAATCAAGCCAATCTTGCTTTTGTTGAACCAGATGATAAGTTTGAAGATGCAAGCGGCGATAACGTATCTGAAGAAAGCGACTCCTCAGATTCGGAAACTGCATCTGATAAGAGTTCGTCTGTGCAAACCAACTTTGTACAATCAGTTCTTGATCAAGTTGAATCTTTTGCCTGCATGGCAAAAATTGAAGAGGTATGTCCTAAACCATCAATTAATGTATCTGATTCTTTAGCTGTTGTGGCTGAGTGTACTGAATGAGCTGAACTCAAACCAAACTTGAATCAGCTTTACATCAGAACTCCACACTCAGAAAAGATCATTTCATGATCAATGAATGCTATCGACAGAAATCCAAATTACTAGAACAATCTACACTAAAAATTAAAAATCTGTCTGAAAGCAATCATGATCTCAAAGACGAAGTTCATTGTTAGATAATTGTTGTTGAACAACATTTCAAGGAGATCCTCCGACTCCGAACCTGCATTTCAAACCTTGAAAATGAAGTTTTAGAACTGAAAAACAAACTTGGAAAATTTCAAGATTCCTCGTTTCTTTTAAGTGAGATCATTGAAGTAAAAAATTCTTCAAGAAAAATGGGAAAGCGGTTTTGGGGTACGTCGAGATTCGTCCTCCTTTTAAAGGAGATTACTGTAGCATTCCTGATGTAAAACAATGTCCAAAAATACCTGCTGTTGAATCTGATAATGTTATTCAAAACAAACCATCTCTAGAACCAATTCATATAAAAAGTAAATAAGTGTTTATCAAAAATGAATTGGATGGTTCTATTGAGGAGTTGTCTGAACCAGATGAGATTGTCAAAAACAAAGACATCCCTGCTGACAATCACATGTTGTGTGAACCCGAAGTGTTTGAACAACCAGTATACGGTTCAAAGACTTCGGGTGATTCATCAACAAAAACTGCTAAGGTATCTTCTAAAGTACCTAAATCAGACAAACCCTCTGTGTCTGATAAGGATTTGATGAGGTTCATCAATCCTCAACCTAAATCTTCTAGTGGGAAGATATTTAAGTTAAAAGGATTGTCAAAAGTTTTTTCGGATAAAGAAGTTCCTTTGAATCTTCTAAATCCTGAAATGATCGAAAGTGTCTTTAAAGATGACACGTCAAAAGTTACTGAGCTTGAACAAAGATTTACCAAATCAAAATTTGAGAATGTTCAAGAAAATTCAAATGGTAACAAGTTTAAACCTATAAAATTTGTAAAATCGACCCTTAGGGAAGATTCTTCGAATTCTACCAATCTAGAATTTTATCGCAACAAAAAGGGTTTAAAACATGAAGTTCCAAAGCCAGTAACTTTTGAAAAATCCAAAGTTGATATTCATCAATCTTTGCAAACTATCACGACTAGTAATTCACCACTTAAATCTTTAGATTCTCGTTTATGTTTCAAATGTGGTGAATCTGGTCATATTTCAAAGAAATGTAAAGCAAAGGTTGATGATATCAAACATTCATCAATTAGAAAAACACCAGTGATTCGTAACTTGAATGAAAATCAAGTAGATGAATGTGTCATAATGTATTCAAATGTCAATCCAAAGAAAGTCGTTCGGGTTGAAAATTTTAATGTATCATACAAATTCGTTGACCGTGCTCAACTAATTTGCAAGAACATTGATTTGGGAATAATACGTGACGTTACTTAAAGAAGAAAACCAAGAAACCGGTCACTTTTTCACAAGTACCGAATGCCAGTGTTAATTTAACTGTATATTTGAAAGTATCAAAGGGAGAGCCCAAGACTGAGGCTTGGGCTGCCTTTTTGAACTAATCATTTTACGTTATTGTGCAGAGTTCATCTAGGTCTGGAACAAGTTGCAAGTGGATTCTAGATAGTGGGTGTTCTCGGCACATCACCGGCAATCTTAATCTTCTGAATAATGTCAAAGACATTCAAGGGGGTTACGTGGCGTTTGCTGGTAACAACAACGGGATGATTACTAAGGAGGGAGAAGTTTAAAACGGAAAAGTGACGTTTGAAAATGTTATTTACTGTGAAAAGGTGGATCATAACCTGCTGAGTGTTTCGCAGATATGTGATAAGAAGTTAACCACAATTTTCATAGACACGGAATGTGCTATCCTTCAACCGGGATACACAATTCCTGAAGACATGGTTGTCATGCGATCACCTCGATCAAATGATATTTATGTACTAGACATGAGTTGTAATGTAAATGTTTCGCCCTCGGTTACGTGTTTTGTATCGAAAGCAAGCGACGCAGTGATCATTAATCTTGAAGTTCTTAAGTGAAACACCATCCACCAATTCATTTGAAATGAGAAAATTCGTCTTTCGTATATGAATACGCCCCATGCGTATTTGGAACCTTTCGGGTGCCCGTGTATTGTATTGATGAGAGATGCTGGAAAGTTTGAAGAAAAAGCTTTTGATGGGTACTTTTTGGGATACAATTCTCCTAAAAAGAGGATTTTGAATATCTCTTCAGGATGTGTGGAAGAATGGTATCACGTTGATTGCCAAAGTTATACTACTCCTCCAACTGGTATGGGTCCCGATTGGATGTTCGATTACGACGAGTTATTTAATTCGTTTACATCTGTGGTAGAAGAAGTACCTAAAGATTTTATTAGATCATATCTCAAAGAACAATGTCTTCCTATTCCAAGGTTTTCTTCGGTTGATGTAGATGACTCTCCTAACGTATCAGAGACATCGTACGATGTTTCGGAGTCTTCCGATGAAGCTGATTTTGTTGATTCATCGTCAGTTCCATTAAATGAAGCTACAGACACAAACGAGCTTATTCAAATTGATGATGACTCACCAACTGTCTCATTAGACACGGCGAATGAAATTATCACCAATCTGGGTGGTAACGTATCTGTATTTGCTAATCCTTCCTTAAGGATTCACTCTAATCATCCATATGAATAGATAATTGGTGATGTGAATGACGGGGTTCGTACAAGACACCAATTAGCTAATGTATGTCATGAGAAAGTTGATTGTCACTTATCTCCAACTGATGATTCGATAGTATGTGCTTATGCGGATTTGCACTCTTCGGGTATCCTTAGTATTGCACAATACACCTACTTTCTATCACAGATTGAACCGACAAGGGTCACGATGGCACTCAAGGAACCGTTTTGGGTTGAAGCGATGCAGGAGAAACTGCAGCAGTTTGTTAGACTGGGTGTATGGGACTTAATTGACAAACCCGACCGTGTGAAAAAGTCTATTCCGACAAAATGGGTTTTTAAGTGCAAAAAGGACGACCGTGGGGTAATCATGAGAAACAAGGCATGATTGGTTGTTCTTGGATACAATCAACAAGAAGGCATAGATTACATTGAAGTATATGCTCCTGTGGCACGACTGGAGGCTTTAAGTATATTTCTTGCCTATGCAGCCTACAAAAATTTTAAAGTTTATCAAATGGATGTGAAGTCGGTGTTCTTAAACGGAGCTATTCATGAGGAAGTGTACGTGAAGCAGCCTCCTGGTATCAAGGGTCCAGACTTTCCAGAGGGTGTTTATCGATTAAACAAGGCTCTTTATGGTTTACACCAGGCCCTGAGAGCCTGGTACAGCACTTTGGCAGACCATTTGATTGAAAGTGGAATCAAGAGGGGAACTGTGGAGTGTACTTTGTTTTACAAGAACGTTGGTGATGATCTGCTCCTCGTCCAAATCTATGTGGACGACATTATTTTCGGTTCGACAAACGACAGCCTGTGCAAAGATTTTGAGAAGACGATGCAAACCAAATTTGAGATGAGTTCGATGGGAGAGATGAGCTTTTTCTTCGGATTGCAAGTTCGCCAGTCTGATTCCGGGATCTTTATCCATCAGACTAAATACGTGAACGATGTCTTAAGCCGATTCAAGATATCAGACGGCATGATTCCTTCGAAACCTCTTCCCGTGGGTCACAATTTATCACCGGATGAATTAGAGGAAACCGTAGATCTTACCCTGTATCGAGCTATGATCGGATCTCTTATGTATTTGACTGCATCTCGACCAGGTATCATGTTTACTGTTTGTTTGTGTGCCAGGTACCAATCGAGTCCTCGAGTGACTCATCTGGCGGCAGCAAAGCGTATCTTACATTATCTTAGGGGAAATCCCGACATCGGGTTGTGGTACCCCAAGGACGATAAGTTTGATCTCACCGCTTTTACTGATTCGGACTATGGAGGATGCAAGATCAATTTCAAGTCTACAATAGCGGGTTGTCAATTCTTAAGAAACCGGCTTGTTTCCTGGCAGTGTAAGAAGTAGACAACGGTCTTAACTTAAACAGCCGAAGCGGTGTATGTGGCAGCCTCAAGTTGTTGTTCACAAGTTCTCTGGATCCAGCAACATTTGCGGGATTACGGTTTGAAGTTTCTTACTACTCCTATTTTTATTGAAAATTCGGCCGCTATTTCTATCAACAAAAATCCGGTTCATCATTTGAAAACCAAACATATTGAAATCCGTTATCACTTTATACGTGATTGCTTTGAAAAGAAATTAATTTCGATTGATAAAATTTACACGGATTTCCAAAAGGCTGACCTTTATACCAAAGCGTTTGATAAAACTCGTTTTCAATATCTGCTGGGTATAAATGGTTTAAAAACTTTAAAAGATATTCAAAAGCTTGGTTAAATTATTTCATTTCTTGTTTTAGTTCAATTTTTGTTGTTTTTAGGGGGAGAAAATATAAAATCCAAAAATATTGTGTTTTTTAGTTTGTACAGTAAAATTTAAAAACTCCAAAAACATTCAAATATTATAAAATTTAAAGACATTGAAATATGCTCCTCATAATGAGGTTTTGAAGCAAAAAGGGAAGATAATAGTGTATTGGTCATTTGCTCCTAAGTCCAGTAAAAAGTACGTAATAAAAGACTGTGTGCTTAATTCCATTGATGTATTGGCAGGTATTTAGACAAACAAGTACGGATTAGTAAGTGATATAAACATAATTGTTAAATACTCAGACAGATTAGTTCTATAAAAGGTCTTGATAATGATGGCAGAAATGTAATTATCTGGTCATACTCAAGTCTTCTAATCAATTTGAAAACAATTTTAACAAAAGGATCTAGTTGGTGGTTAACGCTTCAACGATGTATGGTCTTGTGGCTTTAAATCCTGTATTGATGGGATGCTTTAAGGCTCTGGATTCCATTGGTCTTTATGCGGTTTTACATCTGGTATTCATTTCGATGCATATTAAAAATGCTTATAAAAGCGAACCCGTAGTGTAACTGCTTAAGTCTATAAACTTGATCGCAAAAAGTACTTCGAGTATAAACTGAATTACAGACTTGATCAAACCACGCTGTGAGTCATACATTATCCGCTTGCTCGTGTCTTATTACCATTAAGAAACGGACCACAAGGAACACAATGTCTGTAAACCGATAGATGAAATCGTGCATACTCATCCATGGAAACAGACCTTAGAGTATTTCTTGATAACGTGGGTATATCTTGTAGTGGGGATTACAGACAATGATTGCTTAAAAATAATCATTTTTACATCAAATTGGTTCTAAGGTTTAAGTTAAGTTGGGGTGATTTGGAAAAAATCAAATTACGCTTGAATCAAGATTTGAACTAATTCTTTCAGATTGTGCCTAATTGAACAAATTAATAAATATCACCGAAAATTATGAAAATTTGTTAGAAGATTTAAGTGGACAACAATACCAATAATCGACTTAACACCTGTCATAATAAAAGCTGAAAATAAAACTGTGATGGACGGAAATTTTTGTCAATATGATTCCCTGCTCGCTTAAACATTTTAATAAATGGAATGATTTTAATGTATCATTCGTTAAAGAATTTTACGAATGACTACAATATTTGTTATAAAGTTGACGAATAAAAGAGTTATTGTAATATTCATTAAACTTTAACGAATGGAAACCTTATTTGTTTAAGATCTTGACGAATCAGAGATACTAACTTAACGAACGAGGCCATTCGTTAGTTCAATTTAAATGTATGAGATCGTAATTCATGAAATTATTGGGGTTTATAATCCCAAGGACAGACGAATGACTCTTCAATTGCATGTTCCTATTTCATTACCATCCTAAACGAACTATTGCAAAATTTTTTCAAGATCTCATACCTGCGTGTTATCACAATCTATTAACATTTTCTTGTTCTACAGGTATGGGCGATTACAAACATATAACATTCATGGAATTTCATCTGTGGTTTGGTGTTAACTAATTATTTTGCTAATTGATATTAACCGAATAGTTAACCATTAACTAAACACATATTATTATTGAAAATATTATCGATGACCATAGATTAATGAATAAAACCGATTTCCGACTATCGTTATTGGGTTTAATTGTGAAAACTGTTAGGAAACTAAATGTTACATCGTTGATATTCATCATGTTTGACTGTGATAAGTCAAAATTAAAGGTTAATTTGACTTCTGTTAGTCAAATGAGTAATTAACTCAGTTTTGTTATATCTATATTGAATGATAGATCTGATTCCCTAGTTGTTTAGCGAATAGTCTAGTCAGATTCGTTATCATTAACGAATGACTATCTGTTTTGCTAATGTAGCGAATGGACAGTCACCTCGATAACAAATAAGTGTAAGTTGATTCGTTAAAGGATTAATAGTAAAATTCGTTAGTTTAACGAATGGGTGTGATTCTTTATTAATAACGAATGTCATATATGTAATGTATAATGAATATCTCATTCGTTTAACTCTTTTTAACGAATGAAATGGACATTCGTTAATCATTATTATATTCTTAAACAGTTTACTAATATTGATATTTGTTCAAACAGAAATGGCTGACGAGATGATTCAAAGTCCTGTTCCCGAGCATAATCCCGAGGCTAACCCTAAACAATAGCCTCACGCTCAAGATCAAGCCGAACCTGAGCAAGTTCCTGTGTTATTATCATGGAATAAGAGCCACAACATCTGTGCATTTCTTGAACCGAAATTTGAAGACTCACCGATCTTTGGTGGTATGATAAGTTTCTTGACACGTTCTGGAATATACAAGGCCATCTCTACTCGTGCTATCGTTTATCAGAGTATTATACGAGCCTTTTGGGATACAACAAAGTTTAACGAAACTGAGAATTAGATAGAAGCTGTAATTCAGAATAAACGAGTAGTGATCGATGTTGGGGTTATTCGAGATTCATTGGGTTTCTGTGATACGGTGGATGATAGGTTTGAATTTGATAAGGGTTTGATTCGTGGGTTGTTTGGACGGGTAAAGTATAATGGAGATTTGGGAAAATCAATGTACAACAAAGCAAACTTGTGCGAACAATACAAGTATTTGCATCACGTGTTGATACATTGTCTCGGTGGACGCAAAGGTGGTTTTGATGAGTGCCGAGTAATGTTACAACATGCCTTCGTTTCTTTAGTGTTGAATAAACTATTCAACTTTTCTGAATTGGTTTATTATCACTTGAAGGAGAATCTCACGAGCCGTCATAAGTTCCTTATGTATCCGAGATTCCTGCAGATGATGATTTATGATCTCCAGCCTGATTTGAGTAAAGATCAAGATGACGTGTTGAAGCTAGAACACATGGATTCAGAGACGATGAGACGTTTATGATCTTACCGCAGTCAAAGTCTTCAAGATCGGCCGAGGTATAAACGTCTGATTGGCCATCTTGCCAATATTGATTATGTAGCACCACCTAATGATTGTTGGGCTCATGATGATTCTGATTCTGAGCGTGAAGGTGGTGATGGTGGAAATGGTGGAGATGATGGTGGTGATGGTGGTCCAGGACCACAAGCTGAGCTAACGTATGAGTAGAAGCGTTAGCGTAAAGGGAAAGTACCGATGGTTGATAAGGGGAGAAACCAAAGAAGCAATGTGTTCAACGTGGTTCAGGAATTGAGATACCAAGTCAACCGTTTGAAAGATCCACTCCACCAGTATCTATTTCAGCTCATGTTCCTACTTCTCCTGTACCACAGAATATTCCGAGATCTCCAACTCCTGTAGTTACTCGATCTCCTACTCCTGTTCAGATGCCTATTTCTCCAGTATCTCCATCTATGACATTGACGACTATTTCTGTAGCTGATCCTTATTTTGGAGACGTGTTGCAGACGGTGTTAGCTCGCATGACTCCTCCGTAACCAAGTACTCCTGATACACCAGTTACTCCTACACCGTTGCAAAGACCTGAGCATTCTTTCATGACTTTTAATCGTCCTCAGGGTCCGATGCAACTGCTTCATCCACATTTTTATGAGTTATCTCCCAGTGCCCAATGGTTCATATGCAATAAACCCAGATTCAAGCAGATCATTCATTTCAGGAACAGATGTGGGCAGAGAAGCGGAATATATTTAGACATATTTAGTTTATTCAACGTGAAAACAGGGAACTTAAAGCCCTTGTTGTTGCTCAGGGGGAGAGGATTGATAAACAAGATGAGATTATACTTCAACTCACGTGCAAGGATGAAGAGTTGAAGAAATTGAAGAATGATGAGGAGGATAAAGATGGTGAAGGAGGTGTTGATAAGCAACCGGGCGGTAGTTCTGCACCGTCGGCAGGTAATCAGACTGAGACTGCTAGTGGTGGTGGATCTGAAGGTAATCAGTTGCAGATTGTGCCTTAGAAGGACTATTCTCAGGCTAAACCGATTGATGTGATTCCTGAGAATAGAATTATTTTTGTTGGTATGGATGGGATTGTGAGAAGTATTGTAAATGCTGATGAGATCGAAGAGGGTGAGTTTGTTGATCATTCATTGACAAAAGAACAAATTACCCTACTTCTGGATCTGAATGAACAGGAGTTTGAGGAATTGGGAAAGAGTGTGGATGTGGATGTGGAATTTAAGGAAAGTACTAATCCAGGCATTCCATGCTGGAATGTGCCTGATTATGATGAAGTGGAGATTGAGGATGTTACTGTTGAGGAGTACCCTGAGTTTTACACTAACAATAACAATGATTCAGGTCTTCTATTCTTTACTACAGAACATGTTGATTCAGCAGAGCGTCGTTTGAGAGAGGAGATTGAGAAATGGAATAAAGACGGCAGAGACTAGTCATTTGACAACAAAAGAAAGAAAACGGAAATATGCTTTGGAAGGTATGTTTGATCATGATGTGAAACGGATGAACAAGATGATCGAGGCCTTTCGTTATCATGAGCAGAAAGAGATCAGATTGTCCAAGGCTCAATCATCAGCATATAAAATGAAGAAGTACAAGACCGTTAAAGATGTGAAAGGTGATATGATCGCGTGGCAGTTTGATTCTGAGCTTAAGGTATATATCGTAAAGTGGGAACACGATATTTATTATTTCAAGCACCCACACGATATTTTATCTATGCCGAGGTGGGATGTGAGGACACTAGCAAATCGACCTTTTGTTAATCATGGAAAAAATCAGTGGGCTAGTTGGTTCTACGAGCATCTACTTCATGAAACTCGTTATAGTTTCAAGTTCTTCAAGCCACAGGTGCCGACTCACAAGTACATAGACGAGATATTCTTTGATTTCATGCGTGTCGTCCATAGCATGAATCCAAGTACACCGCTTGGGGATTTTATGGATAAGTTTCGGTCAGGCTTAAAATGTCGAATACAACTTAGTGAGCCGATGATAGAGTTTGAGGATGTTGGTTTGCAGAATCAGATAGAGGAGAGTATTCCCTCTTGGGAGGATAAGTTCAGAAATCAAAGTGTACCAAATTTGTCACATCCTCAGAATTTCAATAATTGGTGGATCAAGCTGAATGCTTATTATTGGGCCCATATGAATTTGAAAACTAGTTTCTTCCCAACTAGTTGTAAAAGGAGAGTGTTGAAGAGCACTGATGGGAAGAGGATAAAGGAGAAACCTCCTGATCGAGGTTTCGGGAACGAGTCCGGCTGAAGACTCTTTTATAAACTTAGCGCTTCACGGGAGGCAACTCGGTACTATGTTTTCATTCTATTTTTATTTTGGTTTTACTTCTTTGCTCTGTCGGGTGTTGCTTCTCTTACTTGCAGGTTGCTCCAGCGTTGCTTATGAGATGTTTGATGAGCTATGGTTTTAAACAAGTGTGGGGATGCCACTTGCTTCAAGATTACTGTTTTGGTTCGTGAGAGATGACGTTATTTGATGATAGCTTGCAGATCACGTTCGAATTGGAGGGCACGGAATACTACTCACGAGGCATATCGTCAATTTACCAGGGGAGTCTGTTCCAATTCATTAATTCATTTTTATTTTTTGCATAATTTTATTTATAATTTCCTTTTTCTCACATTGAAGACAATGTGAAATTTAAGTGTGGGGATAGGAAATTGATGTTTTTCGGCAAAAATAAAAATATGAAAAAAAAATATATATAAAAGAAAAATGAAAAATAAATAAATAAAAAGATCATAAAAAAATTGAGAAATGTCCCAAGAATTTAATGAATAGTTTTGCACTAAAATGGAAAATGATAGTATAATTGGAAATTGGTTTTTGAAACTACTAATAATATGAGATAATATTAAAGAAGGTGTACTTAACTTGGGATGTGTCGGTAGGCCCAACTAGTCTTGAAAGGTTTCCCATTGCATATTCTTAATAAACCTAATTAATCTTAGATTTTGTGGGTTCTCATCCCAAGGGCAGAAATTCGATAAGGCATAGAGAGGATTACCATAAGTTGATTATCCTAAGATGGTGAGAATTGAATGCACTTTAAAATTAGCACGCCACTCCGTTTTATAAAAATAAATAAAGAGTGGTGGCGCCCCGCAAATGTCCAAAATTTTTACGAGCTTTAGTCTTTAGTTATATATTTTAAGGTAAAAGATGCCTAAGTGCACAAAAAAAAAAAAAAAAACAGAGAAAAGAAAAAAAAATAAGTATTCCAAGAAGTTGGTCCGAAAATAAAAAAAAATAGTAAGAAAAGTTATGTAATGAACAATGCGAAAGAAGCATTGTCAAAAATAGAAAAAGAGGCCAAAGTGCACATACTGGAAGAGACTGAGAGTTTACGTGTTACCAAGGGGATGGCGACTCTGAGGATATACTATTGGGACTCGAAAGTTTTTAGTCGATAAATATTTTTTTTAGGACTATATAGGACAAAGTCCAATAATATTTAGGGAATGCTCGTACGACCTCACTTGACCTATCATCCATTAATTCCATCTAAGTGCATTTTCTTCTTAACATTAAGGGGTTGTTATCTTACGGTGATATGTTGAACCAGTTTGCTTCAACTCGATTATTTTTAATTGTCTTTACTATGCTTGAGATGGGGTAGGTGAATCTTAACTCCAAAGGTGTGGGAGCCATAGGTTTTTGATATTACCTAAACATAGTTGCTAAATGTGTTTGGGGGCTTGATAGGCTGGTGGCTGGGTTTAAGTGGACAACAATATTGGCAATCGCAATTTTTACGTTTATCGGAGTTTTAAAATAACCTGTATGTTTTTAAGACCATATTTTCCGATTATGATTCCATTGCAAAAAATAGCTTTTTCAGGGACGAAAAAGGTTTAAGTGTAGGGATATTTGATATGGTCTAAAATATACATATTTTTATATAAATATTCCCTAGACTTTTGAGTTGTTTTGAGTTGGTTTTTATTGAATAATATTTCCAATTGGTTCGTATGTGGGGATTTAAGGGTTCAAGAGACAACGAGCCAAAATGGAGTACTTTTACTCAACTTGCGAACGAGCTAAAATTTAATGCCAACATGTTTACTAAACTTGAAATCGACGAATGAAATCTTAAACAAATTATATATAGTTTTTGGTCTTCTTGTAAGTTAAGTTTACATGAAAAATAATTTTTAAAATATGATTTAATTAAATATATAAACTCAATTATTAATAATTAATATATTTCTTGATTTTATGTTGCTATGAACATTATGTCGGGACATCACGTGGAAAAATCAATTTACGAGGCCATATGGAGTTGAACAAATTTACGCAGGCCGGGCCATGTGGTGTTCAGTTTAATAATATGTTATGTGGCCTATTAAATCAAAGAGAGTTAGGTTTTGTGTTTGAATGTCGGCTACAAGGGAATTTTATAAAAGGAGCTAAGGTAAACACATGAGGAGGGGGGTCATCGGCTACTGTAAGGACCTTGGGCACAAAGAATTTAGAGACAGAAGGTTTTTAGAGAAAGGAAGCCGTTGGTTCGAGCAGAGAGCATTCGGGTTCAACACCTACTTATCCAAGCATCCTTATTATTGGATTGATTTTATTGTTTTCTTTATGAATTTAGTTTTTGAACCTTATTTATTTGGTTTGTTCTTGAGTATGGTTGTTGGCTAAAATCCCTAGACCGCCTAGGCTTATGATGAACTTTTGTTGAAGTTTGATCTTGGCTTGGGTTTTATTTATCATTATGGTTTTATGAACTAGTAAAAAGGTTTAATTATATTGAGTTGATGCGTATGCGTGCTTGAGGTTGTTTAATTAAGTTTTATTATTCCATAGTTGCCTTGGTTATTGTTTGTCATTAAACTTGGTTACTATTAGGTCATTTACTTTGTGTCTTTGACTATTTTATGATTGATTTCGAATAAGATCATAGGAATAATATTATTTAATCAAATTAACCTAAGTGTGCTGCTAACCTAAATAGTTGTAAGGTGCTAGGTTATTGGTAGGTCTTTGTTGATCAGGATTGCTAGATTTAGTTCTTCGTAAGGAGTCCGTCTAGGTTTGATTGGTTAAATTTGTCTATCGAGTCAATGGAATATATTAGACTGCCTTTGATTTCCGTGCTGTAAGGTAGGATTTCGTATAAAGGAACTAGTTTGTAATTGATTAGGTGACCGTAAGGAAACTTGATTTTTAATACTGGTGAGTGTTAAAACTTATTAGAAACCGATAGGTGTCTTCTTGAGAAGGGCAGGGGTCCTGTTCGGGTTTTCTCTTAAGCATCTATTTTACGATCCCAGTTCCATAACTAAGTATTCTCCCGGGTTAATTGATAACTGAAACTTAGGGGAATCTAGCCTCGGTGGTTGTTCATCATCATCTGAAGTAAGTCCAAGTTATAAGTTTAGTCGTCTTTAGTTTTCTTAATTAGTTTAAATTAGTTTAGAATTAGTTTATTAGTAAAACTCCCCTTAAGCAAACAATAAATAAATAGTCGTGTCTGTAGTCGAGTCTAATTTAGCTAGTAAACGTAAATTACAGAGTCTTGTGGGTTCGATATCCGGACTTACTTAGCTGTACTAGAGTCGATCGGTTCACTTGCCGGTTAGTAGTTTTAGTTTAGTTAAGAGTCTAGAATTTATTATTTAGTGTCTAGATTAGCGTGTTTTTGTTAGACTACTTTTAGCACATCAGGAGGCTAAACAATTTATTCAAAAATTTAGTCCCCTAGTTATGTTGACAAGAAGAAATCTATTTCTGATACGTCGAGCAATGTTTCAAGTTGTGATTTACTATTGAGCGAATCAGAAATAGATGAAGTGTTGTTTAGTAAAATCGAACAACCCAAGACCAAGAAGGTTTGGGTTTCCTTGTTTCACTAATTCTTTAACCGTACATGTAGGGGCTTCCGAGATCTCACGATTCACGTTGGATTATGTATAGTGGAGCCTCACGGCACATGATGGGTACCCTCAATTTACTCGAAAACGCCAAATCTATTCGTGGAGGTTATGCAGGATTTGCTGGTAACCAAGGAGGTTAGGTTTTCTGGGAAAGAACATGGTCAAATGGCAAGGTTATGTTTGACAAGGTGAACTACATCAGCGAGTTGGAGAACAATAAACTGAGTATATCATAAATCTATGATAAGAACTTCTCGACTCACTTCACGAACAAGGAGTGTATGATTTTGAAACCTGGTTTCAAGATTCCATATGAGTGGATACTGATGCGTGCTCCTCGAGAGATTTACTTGTATGTTCTCAACATGAGTACTGCTTCTACTTCATCATCAAATGATTAATGTTTCATTTCAAAGGCGTCAGAGAAGGAGTTTGTTTTATGGAATAGGAGAATGGGACACATCAACGTGAGGAAGATGAACCACTTGGTTCACAATCGGTTGGTCGATGGGGTTAATGTGAAGAACTTCCACTTGAATGAAGATTGTCTTGAGTGCAAAAGGGTATACAGTAAAAGAAGCCGCATCCGAAGAAAATGGTTAATACCATTAAATTACATTTCGAGCGTCTACATTTGGATCTCTTTGGTCCGGTGAATATCAAAAGTGTCACTGGTGAACTCTATTGCCTAGTGGTTACTGATGACTATTCGAGATTCTCTTGGGTTATGTTTTTAGACATTAAGTATAGACCTTTGACAACCTTATGATCTTGTTGAATAAGTTGGAGACCTTGTACAATCTTCCAATTAGAATAATCTGAAGCTATAATGGGATTGAATTTAAGAACAACAAGATACTAGATTACTGCAATGAATGGGGGGTTCTTCTTGAATTTAGTGCACCCTACACACCATAACAAAACGGGGGTGCCTAAACAAAAAAATCAGACAATGATCGAGACTGCTCGCACCATGCTTGCTGATTCAAAGTTAGTAGTTAGCTTTTGAACCGAAGCGGTGACATCAGCATGTTACACTCTTAACCACGTTCTAACAGTTAATAGACATGGGAAGACTTGCTTCGACATACTTAACCGGCGTACACCAAAGTTATAGTGGCTTGAACTTTTTGGATCTTCCTGTACTTGTCCTTGATCCATATGGAAAACTTGGGTCCAAGTCTGTGGAGGGTTTCTTTGTTGGGTATGCAAGTTCTTTGTGACGTGTTTATCTTCCAAGTCTACATCGGATTGCACAAGTGCAGCATGTTGATTTTCAGAGATATTCTACTCTAACCCAAAGACCAGGTGATGCTTGGTTGTTCGACTATGACAACCTATGGAAAAGCTTTTATCTGCTAGAGGAAGTTATTTCTGAAGAAGCTATTTCCATGTTATATCAACAATAGCTTGGTGAAGATCTTGTTAACAATCCAACTTCACCTGAAACCTCATTATTTCAAATTCCTCTAGATATCGTTCCTGATGCTATACCTAAGACTACTCCAATCTTTGACGATGATGGTGAAACTTTTGAGGAACTTATTGAAGAAATCTCTCTAAGTTCCACTGAAGTGATTATTGAAGAAAATTTGACTAATCTCCAGCATGATGTGATTGTGTCTACCGATGTCATTCCAAGGACCATGTCATACCATGCAGAAGAGAATATAATTGGTGACTTGAACACGGGGGTTCAAACTAGATGTAAGATTGATCAAAGCCTTCGTTGTTTCTATACCAAAGTGTCACCACTGCAGAATTGGTTTTCTTTCAAGTGTTTTATGTCTCTGTAACATCCCGAAATTTCTAAATTAATATTAATTATATTACTTAATAATAGAGGGAAAGTTTACTCGGGTTATCGGGAAATAAATAAATAGAGTAGGAGTTGGTATGGGTCGGGCTAGTGTTGGGTAATGGATATGGGTTATGGACTTGGGTTATGAAAGAAAGAAGGAGAGTCCATGGTCTTAAGCCCATGATCCCTAAATATAAATGCCATTAATCACTATTTAATCCTCATTCTCACATATTCCATACACCACCAAAACACACAACACCATCTTATAACCCGAACCAAGATCCGAAGGCGAAAACCCGAGCTTGTTGGTGCTGGAACGTCGTGACGGACCAAAACAACATCAAGGCTTAACCGTGTTTGTAGTTCGACTCGTTCAAGGTACGTTTATAGTTAGAAATCGTTCGTATAGGTTCGGTTTGATTTGAGAAATGACAGATCTGAGTTTGTATGGTAAAAACGAATCCAACAAAGCTAAACTTACTGTAAATGGTTAAGATTTGATGGGATAATCGATTGATAAAAGAACCCGTAACCTAGATGCCTAAATCGCACCCCTTAAACATAGATGTTAGGTCGAATTGATGGTTGGGGTTTGTAGGCGCTGGTCAGACGATTCCGTGATACCTAAATCGAGTTATTTGGTTAAGAAACGAAGATGATTACGGACGAACAGTAGCTGCAGTCGGCAACTTTGCCTGCAAGCTAAGTTCGCCTGATGAACTTCGCCTGCAAAGCTAAGTTCGCCTGATGACAACTTCGCCTAAAAGCTAAGTTCGCCTGATGACAACTTCGCCTAAAATCTAAGTTCGCCTGATGGCAACTTTGCCTAAAAGCTAAGTTCGCCTGATGGCAACTTCGCCTAAAAGCTAAGTTCGCCTGATGACAACTTCGCCTAAAAGCTAAGTTCGCCTGATGACAACTTAGCCTAAAAGCTAAGTTCGCCTGATGACAACTTCGCCTAAAGCTAAGTTCGCCTGATGACAACTTCGCCTAAAGCTAAGTTCGCCTATGGTTTAACTTCGCCTAGAGTCAAGTTCGATTAGAAAATAAATTAAAAACCTAATGAAAAATGTGTTAAGACAGTTAATGGAAATAAAATTTTTCCAAGCTGACCTGGCAGCTCGACCCCAGCCAGGGGCTCTGCCCCTTGGACCATGCTAGGGGCTGCCGCCCCTAGACCCCGCTGCCAGGGGTGCTGCCCCCGGACCCCCGTTCGTTGTGGGTAGTAGTTAAGACTAGAAAGATGATATGAGTAGTGATAGTTGATTGATACGTATACTTGTTATACAGTCAGCCGTGCACAACTGAAGAAAGGGATTACGATTAACGGTGAACGTAACCGTGTTCAGGTGAGTTTCTAGCCCCATTCCGTGTTATGTTTTCGGGGCTGTGTGCATACTCGATGTGTTGTTAATACATTTATCCTAAGTGATAAGTGTATGCCATATGTGATATGTATGAATGATTGCTTGATGGTACGTGAACGGTCTTCGGATATTGCACGTACTGTCAGGTTGTAACGCTATGTATAAGGTAAGTATGATATGTATGCTTATGTGTATGAACGTGATAAAGTTAATAAAAGAAGGAAATGATGGTTGTATGGTTGTATGGTTACGAAAAGGGTACCGAGCCCTAATAATACTCGAGGTATGATGTATGGTTGTATGGTAACGAAGAGGGAATCGAACCCTACTAATATTCGAGAACTAGGGACCAGACCCTTATAATATCTGTGATGTTAGGGACCAGACCCTTATAATATCTGTGATGTTAGGGACCAGACCCTTATAATATCTGTGATGTTAGGGACCAGACCATTATAATATCTGTGATGTTAGGGACCAGACCCTGATAATATCTGTGATGTTAGGGACCAGACCCTTATAATATCTGTGATGTTAGGGACCAGACCCTTATAATATCTGTGATGTTAGGGACCAGACCCTTATAATATCTGTGATGTTAGGGACCAGACCCTTATAATATCTGTGATGTTAGGGACCAGACCCTTATAATATCTGTGATGTTAGGGACCAGACCCTTATAATATCTGTGAGGTTATAGGGCGAAAGGCTCTTTAAAACGTATGATTATGTATGTAAAGAAAGTATGAAAGTATGACTGAAAGAATATAAGTTTATGTGTATTGTATAGTGTATGATTAACTAGAACTCACTCAGCGTAGCTGTCTTTTAGTATGCACGCAGGTGAGCTGTTTATAGAGTTAGCATGAGGATGGCACATGGCATGGATTGAATGGCTGGCATCTGAAGAAAGAAGAAAAGATGTTTTAAATATAAAGTTTTGTGTTATGGTATCAAAGAAAAGATTTAATGTTTTGTAACAAATGATAGGTGTTTTATATTCCGCGAAAAGTTTTAATAAACTCTGATTTGCAGAACTGTGTTTATGAGTAAATCCGACGCTAAAGTAGGGCTACAGGGTTCGGGGCTTTACAAGTTGGTATCAGAGCATAAGTTCGAGAGATTTAAGCATCCTACATGCTTAGACTCGAACAGAGAATGAGATTTAAAAAGAGAAAGAAAGAAGATGCCAGTTCAAGATAGCCATGTGTCACTCAAGCAAGCTGAGTAACAGTAAAGTATGTTAAATAATGTATAAGGATGTTCGCTTAGGCATAGGATTAATTGATTGTTTGATTGATTAACTATTTTACGGTAGAAATAAGCACAAGGGAAATCATAAAGGGAAGTATGTAGGACCTGAGGAGTAATGCAAATAGTCAATTACACTTGATCAACGTCATTAACTACTTACCTTACGAATCATGTGCTAAATAAATCCCGGAGTGATGACGTTTGTGTTTTCCTTTAGAATACAATGGCTGGAGCAAGAAGGTTTGTTGGTAAGGGAGGTCACACTGGACGTCCTCTTGGAATACGCGTTGTCCGAGAACTTTCTGAAGAACTAGTTACTACCACGAAAAAGGAGAAAAGTGAAACTTTGCAAGGACCAAGCAGCAATGAAGGGTATCAGCTGGATCCTGTTGTTCAATTTGCCATTTCTTACGCTGTAGCTGCTACAGAGAAGAAATTCCGTACTGACAAGTCTGCCGAAAACCATGCAAGGGCCACTGAGAAGGCAGGAGAAGACAGTAGGAAGGGTGATGATGATAAGGGAGGAGCGAAAGGAACCAAAAGATCTGTAGATGTCGTGGAGTATGCGGGGAAAAAGATATCAAAGGTTGCGGGGAGGGAAACATGCAAAGTGTGCGGGAAGATGCACCTAGGAGAATGCAAGGCTGGTCCAAATCAGTGCTACCGATGTGGGAAGGAGGGACACATAACTCGTGATTGCACCGAGGACCAGAAATGTTACAGGTGTGGTAAGTCGGGTCACTTAGCTAGAGATTATGGGGGAGCAATAACGGTGAAGGAAAAGAAGGAGAAGAAATGGGCTACCTCTGCTAAGCGGTCTAGCGAGATGGTGACAACAGCTGATGAGAGGAAGGCCAAGGTTGGGAACAAGGATGCATGTAAGACGTGTGGGCAAGTGCACCGGGGAGAATGCAGGACTGGGACAGACAAGCGCTATCGGTGTGGAAAGAGTGGGCATTACTCTCGACAATGCCCTGATCGTCCAAAGTGCTTCAAATGCGGAAAAGCTGACCACATGGCTTGGGATTGCAAGGAATCAGGGGCGGGAGGTGCGGAAGGATAAAGACTTGGGGAAACTGCAGAGAGGAACACTTGATGAAGGAATAATTGCTCATGCAATGGTTTTATTAAATTACATTTGCTTAAGAACTTGTTTTGTGTTAAGGTTTAAAATTTATGTTTATCAGTGACGTGTAATATATTGAGTTTGGTTATGAATGATTATTATGTTATGATGAAATGTTGTTTTAGACAATGGTGTTAAAAGTACTAATCGAAGCCCTTGGAAGGATGAGATGAGTCTTGGTACATCGAGGGTCTCATGGACAAGCTACCTTAATAGCTAAAACACATGATCACCGCTCGATGACTACAAGTCAGGAGTAAGAAGGATAACTCAGAAAGCAAAGGCGATTCAATAAAGTGTGTAAATATAAGAAGTTTTCCTTTTATAGGGAATAAGTTTGGTTTCGGGGACGAAACCTCTTTAAGGAGGGAAGACTTGTAACATCCCAAAATTTCCAAAGTAATATTAATTATATTACTTAATAATAGAGGGAAAGTTTACTCGGGTTATCGGGAAATAAATAAATAGAGTAGGAGTTGGTATGGGTCGGGCTAGTGTTGGGTAATGGATATGGGTTATGGACATGGGTTATGAAAGAAGGAAGGAGAGTCCATGGGCTTAAGCCCATGATCCCTAAATATAAATGCCATTAATCACCATTTAATCCTCATTCTCACATATTCCATACACCACCAAAACACACAACACCATCTTATAACCCGAACCAAGATCCGAAGGCGAAAACCCGAGCTTGTTGGTGCTGGAACGTCGTGACGGACCAAAACAACATCAAGGCTTAACCGTGTTTGTAGTTCGACTCGTTCAAGGTACGTTTATAGTTAGAAATCGTTCGTATAGGTTCGGTTTGATTTGAGAAATGACAGATCTGAGTTTGTATGGTAAAAACGAATCCAACAAAACTAAACTTACTGTAAATGGTTAAGATTTGATGGGATAATCGATTGATAAAAGAACCCGTAACCTAGATGCCTAAATCGCAACCCTTAAACATCGATGTTAGGCCGAATTGATGGTTGGGGTTTGTAGGCGCTGGTCTGACGATTTCGTGGATACCTAAATCGAGTTATTTGGTTAAGAAACGAAGATGATTAAGGACGAACAGACTGTAGCCGACAACTTCGCCTGCAAGCTAAGTTAGCCTGATGAACTTCGCCTGCAAAGCTAAGTTCGCCTGAAGACAACTTCGCCTAAAAGCTAAGTTCGCCTAATGACAACTTCGCCTAAAAGCTAAGTTCGCCTGATGGCAACTTCGCCTAAAAGCTAAATTCGCCTGATGACAACTTCGCCTAAAAGCTAAGTTCGCCTGATGACAACTTCGCCTAAAAGCTAAGTTCGCCTGATGACAACTTCGCCTAAAGCTAAGTTCGCCTGATGACAACTTCGCCTAAAGCTAAGTTCGCCTAAGGTTTAACTTCGCCTAGAGTCAAGTTCGATTAGAAAATAAATTAAAAACCTAATGAAAAATGTGTTAAGACAGTTAATGGAAATAAAATTTTTCCAAGCTGACCTGGCAGCTCGACCCCAGCCAGGGGCTCTGCCCCTTGGACCATGCTAGGGGCTGCCGCCCCTAGACCCCGCTGCCAGGGGCGCTGCCCCCGGACCCCCGTTCGTTGTGGGTAGTAGTTAAGACTAGAAAGATGATATGAGTAGTGATAGTTGATTGATACGTATACTTGTTATACAGTCAGCCGTGCACAACTGAAGAAAGGGATTACGATTAACGGTGAACGTAACCGTGTTCAGGTGAGTTTCTAGCCCCATTCCGAGTTATGTTTTCGGGGCTGTGTGCATACTCGATGTGTTGTTAATACATTTATCCTAAGTGATAAGTGTATGCCATATGTAATATATGTGATATGTATGAATGATTGCTTGATGGTACGTGAACGGTCTTTGGATATTGCACGTACTGTCAGGTTGTAACGCTATGTATAAGGTAAGTATGATATGTATGCTTATGTGTATGAACGTGATAAAGTTAATAAAAGAAGGAAATGATGGTTGTATGGTTGTATGGTTACGAAAAGGGTACCGAGCCCTAATAATACTCGAGGTATGATGTATGGTTGTATGGTAACGAAGAGGGAATCGAACCCTACTAATATTCGAGAACTAGGGATCAGACCCTTATAATATCTGTGATGTTAGGGACCAGACCCTTATAATATCTGTGATGTTAGGGACCAGACCCTTATAATATCTGTGATGTTAGGGACCAGACCCTTATAATATCTGTGATGTTAGGGACCAGACCCTTATAATATCTGTGATGTTAGGGACCAGACCCTTATAATATCTGTGATGTTAGGGACCAGACCCTTATAATATCTGTGATGTTAGGGACCAGACCCTTATAATATCTGTGATGTTAGGGACCAGACCCTTATAATATCTGTGAGGTTATAGGGCGAAAGGCTCTTTAAAACGTAGGATTATATATGTAAAGAAAGTATGAAAGTATGACTGAAAGAATATAAGTTTATGTGTATTATATAGTGTATGATTAACTAGAACTCACTCAGCGTAGCTGACTTTTAGTATGCACGCAGGTGAGCTGATTATAGAGTTAGCATGAGGATGGCACATGGCATGGATTGAACGGCTGGCATCTGAAGAAAGAAGAAAAGATGTTTTAAATATAAAGTTTTGTGTTATGGTATCAAAGAAAAGATTTAATGTTTTGTAACAAATGATTGATGTTTTATATTCCGCGAAAAGTTTTAATAAACTCTGATTTGCAGAACTGTGTTTATGAGTAAATACGACGTTAAAGTAGGGCTACCGGGTTCGGGGCTTTACAGTCTTAGATCGAAACGAAGACTTACAAATAAGCGTTAACCGAGGAGAGTTGGGTTAATTCCATGCAAGACGAACTACAGCAATTTGAAAAGCTAGGGGTGTGGAAGCTTGTTGACTTACCCGATAACAAAAAGCATATCAACACAAAATTGGTATTAAGTGCAAGTGCGATGAGATTGGAATCATTGTTAAAAACAAGGCTCGGTTAGTCGTTATCGGGTTTAATCAAAGAGTAGGAATCTATCGAAACTCTAAAATAACCAGAGTTGAAGCTGCTCCAACTTGATCCAAGCTTTTCTACCTTAAAATCCTAAGTAACTCATGATTTTTCCATGCTTAAATCAAGTTTTTACATAAATATCATGGTTATATTAGTAAAAATCATAACTAACCATGTAAAACTCTTTAAAATCATCTAAAAATATACTTTGATGCTAAATCTGGTTGGAAATCAGAATCATAATCTTTTTTGGCCATTAACACGGATTAGAGGGTTTAAACGACGTTTTTATGGTTCAAAAGTTCAGTTTAGAACCCTAACCAAAACCCTAACTTTCATGGCTAGTTTCTTGATGATACATGCTTGGTTTGTAATATAGAACCTGAACTTTGCTTATATTGAAGCATGAGATCCGGGAAATTGGATTAAGAGAGCGAAACCGAGCGAAAACCGCAAAGGTAATACCGAAATGTTCGATTACGGGCTGTTTAGTTTAAGGTTATGATGTGCATATTTTTAGGTCATGAAATTTTTTATGGAAACCAGGAACGATATTATTGAGTCCCTGTCCAAATTTGGAAATTTTTCGACCATCCGAGAATATTTGGCGATTTTATTACCGAATTGGGACGTTTATTTGGGAAAAATACCTAAAATGCTTGAAAAATTATGAAATTTTGTGGAGAATTCAGATTTAGTATAATATTATCACAGATGAAATTTGGGGTCATTTGGAATACCGTAAGTTTGTTTTGTGGATTCGCGTTTATTCAAAATATCATAGTCGTTTTTGGCTTGAAAAAGGTATTTGGCATGATTGTTAGCTTATGGAATTGTTACAGGTTTTTTTGAGATATATTTTGTTCCCTTAGGAATTTTTTCGTAATTTTTGGAAATCCTTTGGTATAGACGAACGATATTTAGGCTAAATATAGTAGATAAAATGATTTTTCTAAATTAATAAATTAGTAAATAATTCCAAAAATATTTTTATAAAAATATACATATTATAGTTGATAAGTGACTAAATTTTTATAATTTAATTATTAACAAATAATTAATTGTGCTAATTTAAAAATTAAGCAAGTTCAATTCTGATATAAACCGACGAGTTCGTGATAAACGAACCTGTTGAAATATCAGAACATCAAGAGAAATAAAAACCATATTTTTCGGTTAATTAAGTAAAAACGAACTTTTTGTGAGAAATCTGGACAATTTGGATAGATTGTGCGTATTCTTCTCCAAACTAAACTGAATAAACGGAAATGAGCCCCGTAGCGAATCCAGACCCCTAATCCATGATCTTTTTTTATAACTTAATCATTTTATAAACCAACATGTTTACTCATGTTTACATCCCCATAACTGTTTTACAAATGTATAAACGAGCAACTTGGCCCAGATAGTGAAACGAGGAAACTGACCCAAGTTCGATTTTAAACATTAGACATTGAACAACATTACAGTCTACACCTATTGACACTTTTTGGGTATTACAGCCACACCCAGACTAGCTATACAGCCCAGCTTAGCATAAAGATTATAATAATATTAAAATATTAATATTATTATAATATTGACTATAGGGACTAAGTGATGGCAAGGGAAACGAACCCCGAGCTGAACTCGCACTGAGTGCCTATAAAACCGTGAGTTTCATGACCCCACTTCTAAACTGTTTTTACGAACTTTTGGGGTGAAAAACATGTTTATATACACTATTTATCTGAAAACGGTTCATGATATAGATTATCTGAACGTCCTCGTACGTAAAGTCCCTATAAACATAATGATTGACTACTGCTGATGAAAGGTGAATCGGATTGTTGATTGATAAATTAAATGTAGATAGTACGATTGCCAAAACATCATGAAATTACACATGACAACGTGTTCTAACAAACACTCTATGAAATGTTAAACTTAACAAATTGGAGAATAACGTGGTCTATGAAGGCCATGGGTGTAACGTGGTCTATGAAGACCATGAGGCTTTCGTAGGCGGAAGGAGGGCCACAATAGTAACAAAATCAAAGTTGAGTATGCCTATCAGCCAAGTTCTGCTTCAACTTAATAAACTAAAGTTGAGTATGGCCTATGAGCCAAGTTCTGTTGCAACTTAATAAACTACAGATGAGCATGGCCTATGAGCCAAGTTCTGCTGCAACTAAACAAACTAACTTAATTACGGCATGAATGCCAAGAAAATAATGTGATTATGCATATTGTGGGCGGAAAGGGAGCGACAGTGATAGATGATACGTGAGATATACTATACATGTAGGTGTGTGTGTGTGTGTATGCATACTATGTGGATAGACATAGGAAATACTATAGCATAGGAAATACTAGATATATATATATACATATATAAATTATGTGTAATGGTTCGCCTCAAGTGGGACCGTTGTGGGTGGAAGGGGAGCCACAGTGGTTGTGTTTTACGTGGAAACTGAAGGCACGTAGTACGAACGAACAGTTACGATTTTATCGTAATTTCAAACTTTATCATAAACTTATGCACAAACATATGTAAATACAAAGACACAGATGTACAGATACAAACATAAATACATTTTCTTACATATGCGCGTACATATAAACTATGACTGTGTGGTACGTAGAACTAATTTCGTTAAAACTTATGAAGCTCACCAACTATTCGCAGTTGACCTGTTTTTAACATGCTTTCAGGTATTTAGAAAAATGGAGTAAAGTGCCTATGTATTATTTGTTTGGATTGTGATCAATGTTGTTAGCATTTGAGTTAGAAGTAAACTAGTTGAAGAGCTAGTTTTGATTGTATCACATTGTCTGTAAAAGATGTTAGAACGATGTAATATATTGTAAATTAGTTGGTAATGTTTATGTATGACCAATGTATTTGATACCAGTTGTATCTGTTATATTTTTTTGTTTTACACTTCCGTAAATCGCTCAACGGGGTCTGACACGTTAATATGTCCCATCCTCCGATACCATAAGATAGACTCCTTAACGGATGCTTTGGAATTGAAACATTGAGTGCTCGATGACGAAGTAGAAGTAGTACTAATATTGAGAACATACAAATCATTTTGTCGAGGAGCATGCATCAGAATTCATGCATCGGGAATCTTGAAACCGAGTTTCAGGATCATGCACTCATTGTTTTTGAAGTGTGTCGAGAAGGTCTTATCACATATTTTTGATATGCTTAATAAGTTGTTCTTCAACTTGGTGATGTAATTCACCATATCAAACATGACTTTGCCGTTTGACAATGTTCCTCCCCCAACAATTTGTCCACCCTTGTTTCCAGCAAATCCGATATAACCCCCACGAATAGATCTAGCATTCTTTAGAAGGTGAAGGGTACCCGTCATGTGCCGAGAGGCTCCACTATCCATTATCCAACATGAATTATGATATCTCGGAAGCCCCTGTACTTACAGTTAACAGATTAGTGAAACAAGGAAACCCAAGCCTTCTTGGTCTTGGGTTGTTTGATTTTATAGAACAACACATTATCTGTTTCTGAATCACTTGAAAGTAGATCACAGCTAGACACATTGCTAAACATATCAGAAACAAATATCTTGTCATTTTCATAACTAGGTGGCTTGATATTTGACACAGGAGATTTAGCCACCCAGTTCTAACCGGAAGATTTCTTTTTAATGTAAAAAGATGGGTTCTTGTTTATGGAACTTTCACCATTTTCAAAAATTCTTTGTACATTAACATCATCAGTTCTTTTCAAGATCCTAACCTGTTCGAACCTTGAAATATTTATCTTCTTGTCAGCAACCTGAGAGATAACAGGTTTCTTAGGAATAAACTTCGGTTGGTGAACATGAGCATGCTTCTTTCTAGTGGGACATGAAAAAAACACATGCGACACCTCATTACAGTTGAAGCGTCTCCTCCATTCTATAAACTTGTTTACAAGAGGTACTTCTTCAGCATGTTCGAGTTCAGCCATTTTGTCTAAAAAGTTCTTGATTAGACTGATTACAGAAAATGGCCCCTTTTTCTGATTCCGAAGTTGTTTTTTGACAAACACAATTTTCTTTAATTCCTTTGGCTTGTTAACATCATGAGTTTTCCTTTTGTGATAGAAACTTGTTTTGGCAAATCTCACATTGTTATCATAACCCTTACTATCTGAAAATTTAACCTTATCAGGTTTCTCGATTAAGACAATTTCCGTAACTTCAACTCTGATTTCACTATCGCACTTGGAGCTATGAACATTTTTCTCAAACACAACATCAACAGATTCATGTAACATGGATTTGGAATCATGAAGTGGAGTAACGATTACCATGTTCAACGTTGTCACACCCCGTTAAGCGATTTGCGGAAGCGTAAAACTGAAATGTAACAGATACAACTGATATCAAATACATTGTTCATAAAGAAACATTACTAACTAATTTACAATATATTACATCGTTCTAACATCTTGTACTAGTCAAAACTAGCTCTTCAACTACTTTACTTCTAGCTCAAATGCTCACAGTAGCGATCACAATCCGAACACGTAACACATAAGCAATCTACTCAATTTTTCAGATTACATGAAAAGCATGTTTAAAAACGGTCAACTACGAATAGTTGGTGAATTTTATAAGTTTTAACGAAATCAGTTCTGCGTACTACACGATCATAGTTGCATGTACGCGCATATATATAAAAATGTTTTTACGTTTGTATATATGTATAGCTGTGTCTCCGTGTGTACATATGCAGGAATGTAAGCTTACAATATAAATTTGAAATTACGATAAAATCGTGATCGTTTGTTCGTACTACGTGTTTCCAAATTCTGGTTTAATCAACCACTGTGGCCACCCTTCCACCCTCAAAGATTCCACATAAAATCAACCGCCGTGGCCCCCCTTTCGCCCACAACTGTCCCTCGAAACATCAACCCCTGTGGCCCCCTTCCGCCCATAATGATACCATGTAAAATCAACCGTTGTGCCCCCCCTTCCGCCTACAACGGTTCCTCGAAACATCGACCACTATGGCCCCCCTTCCGCCCACAATGATTCCACGTAAACTCAAACATTACAGAGTGTACACACAAACAATTAGTATTTTCTACACATAGTATTTCCTACGCCTATTCACATAACATGTATATAGACACTCATACACATATATTTAACACGTATTACCAAATACTATTGCTCCCCTTCGGCCCACAACTGTCCCTCGAAACATCAACCTCTGTGGCCCCCTTTCGGCCACAATGATTCCACATAAAATCAACCTCTGTGCCCCCCCCTTCCGCCCACAACGGTTCCTCGAAACATCAACCACTGTGGCCCCCCATTCCACCCACAATGATTCCACGTAAACTCAAACATTACATAGTGTACACACAAACAATTAGTATTTTCTACACATAGTATTTCCTACGCCTATTCACATAACATGTATATAGACACTTATACACATATATTTATCACGTATCACCAAACACTGTGGCTCCCCATCCGTCCACAATATGCATAATCACATTGTTTTCTTAAAATTCATGTCATAATCAAGTTAGTTTGTTTAGTTGCAGCAGAACTTGGCTCAGAGGCCATACTCAACTTTAGTTTATTAAGTTGTAGCAGAACTTGGCTCATAGGCCATACTCAACTTTAGTTTGGTACTATTGTGGCCCCCCTTCCACCCACAATAGCCCCTATGGACATCACGGACCACGTTATTCCCCAAGGCCGCTACATATCACGTTATTCACCCATGGCCATTACATACCACGTTATTCACCCGTGGCTATTATAGTCCGCGTTATTCACCCATGGCCATTACAAACCACGTTATTCATCCATGGCCATTACAGACCACGTTATTCGTCCATGGCCAATACAGACCACGTTATTCACCATCTTGTTATGTTTAACAGTACACAACATATTTGTATAAACGTGTTGTCACGTGTAATTTCGTTATGTTTGTAGGGACTTTTTGTATGTAAATGTTCAGACACTTCATATCCTGAACCGTTTCCAGGTAGATAACGTATATAAATATGCTTTTCACCCAAAAGAGTTCGTAAACAGTTTGAAAAGAGGGGTCATGAAACTCACTGTTTTGTAGGCACTTAGTGCGAGGTCAGCTCGGGGTTCGTTTCCTTGCTATTACTTAGTCTTTATAGTCAATAATATAAATATATTAATATTTTAATATTATTATAATCTTTATGCTAAGCTGGGCTGTATAGCTAGTCTGGGCGTGGCTGTAACACCCAGAAAGTGTCAATAGGGTTAGATTGTGATGCAGTTCAATGTCTGATGTTTAAAATCGAACTTGGCTTAGTTTTCCCGTTTCACCAGCTGTGCCAAGTTGTTCGCTTACGCGTTTGGAAAACAGTTATGGGGATGTAAGCTTGGGTAAATGTGTTGGTTGATAAAATGATTAAGTTTTAAAGAAAGATCACAGTTTTGGGGTCTGGATTTGCTACGGGGCTCGTTTCCGTTTATTTAGTTTGATTTGGAGAATAACACGCACACTCTATCCAAATTGTCCGGATTTCTCACAAAAAGTTCATTTTTACATAATTAATTCGAAAATATGCTTTTTGATCGTTTTTGATGTTCTGATATTTGTTAATCACGAACTTGTCGGTTTTAGTATAATTTAATTTGTTTATTCTTCAAATTAGCATAATTAATTATCCGTTAATTATTAGATCATGAAAATTTAGACACTTATCTAATAAAATATGTAGTTTTTTATAAAAATATTTCTGGAATTATTTACTGATTTATAAATTTATAAAAAAATCATTTTATATGATATATTTAGCCCGAAAATCATCCGTTTATACCAAATGATTTCCGAAAAATCCGCCAAAATTTCCGAGTGATTAAAACACTTCCCTAAATAACCTGTGGCAATTCCAGAAGCTAACAATCATGCCAAATACCATTTTCGAGCCAAAAACGACTATGAAATTCTGAATAAACGCAATTGCACAAAGAAAACATATATAGGATTTTTTAAATGACCCCAAATTTCATAAGTGATTATAATATATCAAATCCGAGTTCCTCACAAAATTTCATAATTTTTCCAGTATTTTAAGTATTTTCCCAAATAAATGCTCCAAATCGGTAATAAGTTTGCCAAATACTCTCGGATGGTCGAAAAATTACCAAATTTGGACAGGGACTCAATAATATGGTCCCTGATATCCTTGCAATATTTCATGACCTAGCAATATGAACAACACAACCTTATCCTAAACAACCCGTAATCGAACATTTCGGCATTACCTTTGCGGTTTTCGCTCGTTTTCGCTCTCTTAATCCAATTTCTGGGTTATCGTGCTTCTATATAAGCTAAGTATAGGTCCTATATCACAAACCAAGCATGTATCATAAGGAGACCAGCCCTGAAAGTTAGGGTTTCGGTTAGGGTTCTAAACCGAAGTTTTGAACCGTTAAAACGTCGTTTAAACCCTTTAATCCGTGTTTATGGACAAAAAAACTATCAAACCATGTTCCTAACCATGTGTAACATAAAAACGTGTTTTTGGATCATTTTTAAGGTTTTTTCATGGTTAGATGTGATTTTTGGTAATCAAACTATGTTTATATGCAATTAAGCATGTTTAAACAAGTTAAAATTTGATCAAAATAGCAAGTGTACCTAGGGTTTTTGTTGAACCATATGAAGAAGCAAGCAACCAGCTGCATAAATCCTGATTTTTTTTCTACGAACTTGTGAACTAACTTTGTTAAAATAAAAAATATATATATAAAGGGTAGTTTTCTACTTTGGCGGGTCGGGTGGTATATTGGGCCTCCTTGGCCCAAATTTTTGGCCCACTTCGTCGTTTTGTGTGCCCGAACGTTTAATATCGAGTCCAAATTTATTTTGGGTTTGGGTTCTAGCGCGAAAAATATATTGAGTACGACAAACGGCGTGAAAACGAGCGTTTTCGACTATTTTTGTGTAAATTTATAAAAACATAGTATTTTTTTGTAAAAATTGAAAATATTTTCACGGATCACTTAAAACATTTAAAAAATGTTTTGTAAATCTTTTTCGGTTTAACGGATGATACAATGCTTGTTTTGTAGCTCTCTTTCGCGTTTAAATCCATAGCGGGTAGTCTAACGAGTATGATTTCGTTTAGCTGTTTTCTATCGTACTAAGGCCAAAATATCAATATACTGGCATATATTAAACGTATATAACTTATAGATTGCCCCTCGGGATATCCGGGTCTTAACCAGACCCGTTTGGTTAATCATTTGTTCGATATGCAATAAGCGGTTAAATGTTTATTCGAGTTTGTAAGTACTAAGGTGTATCCGGTTTTGTCACAAATGTCACAACCTCCCCCTGTTAAGATATTTCATCCCCAAAATTCAATATGCCACTCACACCTCTTTATGGGAAAAATGTACAATTATTTGTTTCAGAATTCATTCTTCTGTTTCCGAACATGTTTGATTCCCCGTTGTGAATTCCACCGAACTTATTCAATGAAATTTTATTGAGTTGTAATTGTTTGATTTCCCCGCTCAACATTTTCACGAGTCCCTGTATAGAGTTTAGTTTCATACAAGTTTTCGGGTGGTACTACTTCCACCATGTCAGTAAGGCACTCGTTTTGATTCAATATATATAAAATATTGGAAGGAGATAATTACATCACGGGGTTAAACTTTGAGGCAATTTTTGTAAAGTTCCATGTATTTTCAAGTTAACTCGTCGGTTTCATTAACTCAACTAACACCATTCAAAAATCGCCATCTTCTCACAAATATCGGTATAGTCCTCTAGTTAGTCGCAAGTGGCTTTCAGTTTGTTTTTGATCTTATGAGTTTTATTTATGGTTTCCGAAATCGATTCAGATTTTGTATTTTGTAGGTCGCCAATTTTTAATCGGATAAGGTGGCGAGTTACATTCTTGCTCGTACAATATAGTATATAGTCATTTGCATAGTATTACGATGATTGTTAATGTACGAGGACTAAAATTACCGGTCTCACTTCCCTCTAATGTTTAAATGGTTTATTTGATTTGATTGTTTGTTAGAGGACAACAAACCATGCTCAGATCGATTCGGATCTAAAGTCTCACACACAACCCACCAAGAATAATATGTGAAGGGGTTTTCTCGATCTAAAATAACCAAGATGAGCTCCCTACGTCAGGATACAATTAGGTGGGTTTTTTAGGTGTATAGTTGATGCAGATCGGAAGAAAGTATGCAGATTGGGTCAGTCAGTGAACTATTATACAGACGGCGTTGCTGTCTCGGGATGTTTTAGGAGCGTGTGTTAAGTGGTCCATTGTAGTTTGTTTCCCCCTTTCCAATGGGGTATTTCTAACTGTTGTAACGTCCCCGAGAATTTTTAATATTCCACCTTAACTTATTTTGGTACACATCTTTAAAGCACATGTGCCTATGATATTTTACATACCAGTTCCTCCATAAATTTCCTTTACATCTTTATACTAGTACTCAGTCTAACCGAACATCTGGCCTGACTTTTCTTCGTTCATCACCCGGTTATTGAGACTATAAAAGTTTGAACTTCAAGTTTCGGTTCTTGTAGTAAGGAATTTCTTCGGTTTTCACAGTTATGATTGTTAACAATTCCACCCAATCACCATATGTAACCTCCGTTTGAACTCAATTAACTAGTCCTTACTGACTATTACATAACGACTCCTCAATTCCACTGGGAGTGAATTGACAGGGAATAGCTAGTTGTTAGGTTAAAAGTGCAGTTTTTCGAATAGTATGGTTAGTATTTATAGTCTTACCTTTGGTGGTTTCTATAGTATAAGGATTTGTTATTGTACTAGCCGGTATATTTTTCCAAGGTAAAAATTTGTAGGAACGAAACGCCTATCGGTGCCCGTATTAAATAAAACTAAAGTATATTAGACTCAGAATGTACCCGTTACTGCGTTTACTTTATCTGATTTAATCACAATACGGGACCTCTAGTCAGGATGGGCATCGATGCTAGCTCTTGATTTTGTCTTCTCATTGCAACTCGATTCAAACCAGGTCAGTATTTCTTGACGTGCCCCATACTGCCACACTCATAGCAAGTATAACAGCTTATTATGGGTTGGTTTTGGTGATTTGGTTTTTGTCTGATCGATTAGGGCCGAGGTAGTTGTGATTACTAAAGTTGGGTCGGCTGGTTTATAATATTCATAATAGTTCTACAATTACGGGCATAGTGTACAACATTCCTGCTTTTGTGACATACCTTTGTTCGACATTCTCTTATGTGATAATAATTACACTTCCCACACTTTGATGAAAGTTTATTCTATATTATTCGTTCGAAATTAAAGCTGGCTGAAGTATCGGTTTATGTTGTAGGGCATGTACGCTTAGTTGGTTGTATCTCTTGTACCCCTGTTTCATGATCGGTTCGCTTTGTACTAGATTCTTTCCCGAGCATACTTAACAAACTATTTCTGACCAAATCAAAAGCTTCCACACCGGCTTGTGTCACGACATTCTCAGAGATTTAGTGGTTAACTGGATTAACTAATGTCATTATTTCTGGGCAACTAATCATGGCACCAGTTAAACCAAATCATTAAAGTGGTTCGTGTATCGTCCACTCCTTTCATTTTCAATTTCCCGGGTTCGTGTTCTAATTTCTAGATTCCATTCCTTGGACGAAAATGTTTCAATATAACGGTTTTAAGTCTAGCCCAAGTCATGTGGTTGATTACTTTTTGTTCCCGAATTCGTACCGTCGTTTCTGTCACATTAGGGGCGTGGTCAAGAAATCTACAAGTGGCATACTCAATGGTGCAATTTGATAGGCACTATTGGTTCTGATAACAGGTTCTATTGCTTCGATTCATTTTACTACCCCATTTGATCATTTAGTACTAATAAAATTTACAGGTTTGTATCACATAGATTGTCTAAACGAATGTTCTTGTCGTGAAGGATCACGGTTGTTACGACCAATACTCATGTTCGGTAGGAGATTTCCGTTTCCAATGGCATTTAGTACCGAAATTTATTAGTATTGGTAGTAGCATTAGTGTTTAGTGGGGGAGTATTATTCGTGACAATTTTAGTATTTGTGGGAAGTACAACATCTATAACTGTATTAGTATTGAGCGGCGAGATAGTATTCGGGACCGTATTAGTGTTCGGTATTTGATTTGTATTAATTGCCGTGTTAATGCCAGCAGCGAATCATGCTGCTATCGTCAGATTTACTATCTACAGTTGCCTAAAAATCATCTCGGCCACCACTGCCTCAAATAGTATGTTTGTTTTCTCCGGGGCCATTCTATAATGATAACCAATTATATCGTAACTAATAATAGTTCGCTACACAACTCATCACAAAAGGAATCACATTAGCAAGTAATCAGGTATTTCAAATAGCACATATGTATTAGACATCTCTGTCCATGTGTCTATATATCAAGGATAGCATATCGATTTAGCCTAACAAAGGCCATTTTCTGTATGTATATATCAAAAGTTGCCACCAAGTGACAAGAAATTTTAACCCTGTAAGGTTCAATATTGTAATGGAAGGTCAAAGTTGTCCTCCATATCAGCATAGCACACACTACTAGATGCTTGCATGGAGTATCAAAAAGATGCTATACACAACAATACCATACTATCCTTATCTATCCAATTACACATTATAACAATTATAAATGGTTTATAACTTGCCCGACAATTATTCCGGTACGATCCATCATTGGGCAATCGTTTTGGTTCAGACTCTTCCTTAAGTAGACATTTGCTCCTTACGAGTTTAATTAGTGTGTTATTATAAGAATGTGCTCGTATATTCCACTAGACCCTTAGAGGTTGTTAAATATAACTATAGATTATATTCCTTCGCCAGGTCATTCGGTACACGCAAGCATGCTGGGTCTACTATAAGTGGTAGTTTACTGGTTGGGGGGTAAGTATGTCCCATTCCAGTCAGGCACGTCATCACTTCGTGAGCATGAGGTTGCTCTCCTATAATAATCAATTGGAATAGTAAAAATATTGGAGAGGTTGGAGGTTCTTGTTCATAGATGGTCAAAGAGTTTGCTAGTTAGGGAGGTTCATCAACGTTAGTTGTACTAGTGATATGTAAAGAAAATTAGCATTATTAATATTTCTATTTGAAATATCATTAGTACATTATATGTACTGGTAGTCACGAAGGATCATATTATAATTGAAAATTCAGTTTTGGTAATTATCATATTTATAATTCGATAAACCGGGTTCATCATTAGGTATTTCCCGTAGGGATGGTGTTTGTTTTTGAACAACAGAAATGGAAGGATGACTGGAAAATAATTTAATTTAAACTCATTAAAGCATCCTCGTATTCTCGTTCACAGGCAACACTGGTTCTTTATTTATTGTAAAACCACCCGATCTCAATATCTTTCGGTGCAATAGTTAGTCATAAAAGAACGTTTTTCGATAGCTTAAATAAGCATAGAGGATATTATTAATTAGGGCAGAAATAAAATATTTTATTTGCTATGAACAGATATAATATTAATTATAATAAAATATAATATTAATTTTGGTAAGATATAATTTTAATTAGAACAGGAATTAATATTAATCATAACCGAATATAAAATTCGGTATGATGAGATTCAATATTACCGGTAGTATCGTACGTACACGTATCTATATACCTCGATTCAGATAAACACGTATGCACATTACATATATACTCCTCATCACCTTTGTACACGTATGTTGCCATTTTTACCTATGCGACTCAAGCAAGTCTGTTATTACGTTCCGGACCATAATAACTCACTTGCCTTACGAGTTCATCCAGGCATCCATCAGTATCAATCGTTACTCGTTATTAAGTTTCTCAGATTTGATCCAGCCTATGGTTATATTATAGGTATCCTAAGGGATAACCTAATTCTTTATAACAAATGGCTCTTATACCAACTTCTGTCACACCCCGTTAAGCGATTTCCCGAAGCATAAAACGGAAATGTAACATATACAACTGATATCAAATACATCGTTCATAAAGAAACATTACTAATTAATTTACAATATATTATATCGTTCTAACATCTTTTACAAACTAAGTGATACAGTCAAAACTAGCTCTTCAACTTCTTTACTTCTAGCTCAAATGCTCACAGTAGCGATCACAATCCGAACAAGTAACACATAAGCAATCTACTACATTTTTCTAATTACCTGAAGAGCATGTTTAAAAACGGTCAACTACGAATAGGTGGTGAGTTTCATAAGTTTTAACGAAATCAGTTCTGCGTACTACACGATCATAGTTGCATGTACGCGCATATATATAAAAATGTATTTAAGTTTGAATATATGTACAGCTGTGTCTCTGTGTGTACATATGCAGGAATGTAAGCTTATAATATTAATTTAAAATTACGATAAAATCGTGATTGTTTGTTCGTACTACGTGTTTCCAAATTTTGTGTTTAATCCACCACTGTGGCCCCCCTTCCACCTACAACGGTTCCACATAAAATCAACCACTGTGGCCCCCCCTTCCGCCCACAACGGTTCCTCGAAACATCAACCACTGTGGCCTCCTTTCGCCCACAATGATTCCACGTAAAATCAACCGTTGTGGTCCCCCTTCCGCCCACAACGGTTCCTCGAAACATCAACCACTATGGCCCCCCTTCCGCCTACAATGATTCCACGTAAACTCAAACATTACACAGTGTACACACAAACAATTAGTATTTTCTAACATAGTATTTCCTAGGCCTATTCACATAACATGTATATAGACACTCATACACATATATTTATCACGTATCACCAAACACTGTGGCTCCCCATCCGCCCACAATACGCATAATCACATTATTTTCTTAAAATTCATGTCATAATCAAGTTAGTTTGTTTAGTTGCAGCAGAACTTGGCTCATAGGCCATACTCAACTTTAGTTTATTAAGTTGCAGCAAAACTTGGCTCTTAGGTCATACTCAACTTTAGTTTATTAAGTTGCAGCAGAACTTGGCTCACAGGCCATACTCAACTTTAGTTTGGTACTATTGTGGCCCCCCTTCCACCTACAATAGCCCCATGGTCATCACAGACCACGTTATTCCCCATGGCCGCTACAGACCACGTTATTCACCCATGGCCATTACATACCACGTTATTTACCCATGGCCATTACATTCCACGTTATTCACCCATGGCCATTACAAACCATGTTATTCATCCATGGCCATTACATACCAAGTTATTCGCCCATAGCCATTACAGACCACGTTGTTCACCCATCTTGTTATTTTTAACAGTACACAACATATTTGTATAAACGTGTTGTCACATGTAATTTCATTATGTTTGTAGGGACTTTTTGTATGTAAATGTTCAAACAATTCATATCCTGAACCGTTTCCAGGTAGATAACGTATATAAATATGCTTTTCACCCAAAAAAGTTCATAAAAAGTTTAAAAAGAGGGGTCATGAAACTCACTGTTTTGTAGGCATTCAGTGCAAGGTCAGCTCGGGGTTCGTTTCCTTTGCTATTACTTAGTCCCTATAGTCTATATTATAATAATATTAATATTTTAATATTATTATAATCTTTATGCTAAGTTGGCTTGTATAGCTAGTCTGGGCGTGGCTGTAACACCCAGAAAGTGTCAATAGGGTTAGATTGTGATGTTGTTCAATGTCTGATGTTTAAAATCGAACTTGACTCAGTTTCCCTGTTTCACCAGCTGGGCCAAGTTGTTCGTTTACGCGTTTGGAAAACAGTTATGGGATGTAAGGTTGGGTAAATGTGTTGGTTGATAAAATGATTAAGTTATAAAGAAAGATCACAGTTTTGGGGTCTGGATTTGCTACGAGGCTCGTTTCCGTTTATTCAGTTTGATTTGGAGAAGAACGCGCACACTCTATCCAAATTGTCCGGATTTCTCACAAAAAGTTCGTTTTTAAATAATTAATTCGAAAATATGCTTTTTGATTGTTTTTGATGTTCTGATATTCCAACAGGTTCGTTAATCACGAACTTGTCGGTTTTAGTAGAATTTAATTTGTTTATTCTTCAAATTAGCATAATTAATTAACCGTTAATTATTAGATCATGAAAATTTAGACACTTATCTAATAAAATATGTAGATTTTTATAAAAATATTTATGGAATTATTTACTGATTTATAAATTTATAAAAAATCATTTTATATGATATTTATAACTCGAAAATCATCCGTTTATACCAAATGATTTCTGAAAAATCCGCCAAAATTTCCGAGTGATCAAAACACTTCCCTAAATAACATGTAGCAATTCCAGAAGCTAACAATCATGCCAAATACCATTTTCGAGCTCAAAACGACTATGAAATTCTGAATAAACGCAATTGCACAAAACAGAACATACCTAGGATTTTTCAAATGACCCCAAATTTCATATGTGATTATAATATATCAAATCTGAGTTCCTCACAAAATTTCCTAATTTTTCGGGCATTTTAAGTATTTTCCCAAATAAACACTCCAAATCGGTAATAAATTTGCCAAATATTCTCGGATGGTCGAAAAATTACTAAATTTAGACAGGGACTCAATGATATGGTCCCTGATGTCCCCACAAAATTTCATGACCTATCAATATGCACATCACAACTTTAACCTAAACAGCCCGTAATTGAAGATTTCGGCATTACCTTTGCGGTTTTCGCTCTCTTAATCCATTTTCTGGGTCCTCGTGCTTCTATATAAGCTAAGTACAGGTCCTATATCACAAACCAAGGATGTATCATCAGGAGACTAGCCTTGAAAGTTAGGGTTCTAAACCGAAGTTTTGAACCGTTAAAACGTCGTTTAAACCCTTTAATCCGTGTTTATGGCCAACAAAACTGTCAAACCAGGTTCCTAATCATGTGTATCATAAAAACATGTTTTTGGATCATTTTTAAGGTGTTTTCATGGTTAGAAGTGATTTTTGGTAATCAAACTATGTTTATATGCAATTAAGCATTTTTAAACAATTTAAAATTTTGATCAAAATAGTAAGTGTACCTAGGTTTTTTGTTGAACCATATAAAGAAGCAAGCAACCAGCTGCATCAATCCAGATTTTTTTTGTACATCCTTGTGAAGTTTGTTTAAATAATATATATACATATATAGCATGATTTTGTTTAACTAGTTTTCTATCGTACTAAGGTCAAAATATCAATATACCGGCATATATTAAACGTCTATCACTTATATATTGCCCTTCGGGATATTTGGGTCATAATCAGACCTGTTCGGTTAGTCGTTTGTTTGATACGGAATAAGCGGTTAAATGCTTATTCGAGTTTGTAAGTACTAAGGTGTATCTGGTTATTTTATGAATATCACAAACGTCTTCTTAAAACACTTGGGTTTCTTAGGAACATAAGAATTCCGTATAGGAGACGGAACTTCATGATAACGTTCATCAGGTTTCCTAATCTCAACCACATCATCCTCATATTTGTTTTCACAGGATGAGGATTTAGGAATGATGTGGTCCAAAACATATGATGAGGCAGGATAACTTGACAGTTTCAAGTTTCTACGTTCAGTCTCAATATTTAGAGTTTGCAACTCAATTTTGAGAGCTGCATTTTCATCTATATGTCTGTTTATAGCAATTTGTTTGTCTTCAACAGTGTGTTTAAGCATTAAAATGGTTTTCTCATCTTGTAGGATATTCTCCCACAGCTTCTTCTCACACGTTTAAAGTTTATCATAAGCCTCTTTTACATGCTTAAGATCCCATAAGGCATTGCCAAAGTTTTTCTTAAGTTGTTCTAAACTCTTAAATTCACAATCCTCACAAGGTAGCTCACCATTTTCACATGTAAAAGACGAAGGAGTTACCTGATTTTCCTCGCTTGAGATTTCAGATTCAATATCAGTGATGTCCTCAACTAAACCATCAATTAGAGCATATTGAGTTGGCTCCTTGGTTTCTTCTTCTTGCTTTGACTCCCCAGTTTGTTTATCCTCTTCAGCATTTCTAAAATCAATCTTTCCAAGCGGCACCTCTTCGTGGTTATACCAACCTGCAAAACTTTCTATAATTTTAGGAGGAAACATTGATTGGAAATAATCAGAGGTCATAGAATGAATATTTTTGTATGTATGAGGCAAATAATCCTCTGAGTCATCAGCAACAACTCTATCAATTTTATCCTCACATTCATCAACAACCTCATTGCCCTGGTTAACCTCAGCAACTTCATTCACCAATTGATCCTTATCAACCTTTTTATCCTCAGTCTTGACCTCATAAACCTAGTGACCTCTTCATCACACTCAACTTTAACATCATTACCTTCTTATTTCACCATTTCAGCCATGTTTGCTTGGAAGACTGAGTTCCAATTAAAATCCTCATCAGCCAGAGATGCATGACAAGCTTTGGATTGAGAAGATGAAGCTTCTGCTGGCATTTCCCACTATTTGAGGACTCAGCTACATTTGGTGATGGTCGGTGATAGATTGCATTTTTGTAGTAGTCCCTTCTCCTTGCACTTGAAGCTTCTCACTTTGACTTGTCATATCCTAGCTTTGATGGTGATCCATCCATAACATTTTTCCAGTAATCTCCTTAAACCGTTGTACCCTTCTAATCACACTTGCCATGCACTAGTAAATGCCGATCATCTCCATGTCTTCTAGATCTATCTGGTCATAGAACATCTTGGTCATGTTATAGTTCCCAATCCTGCCTGTAATTAGGCATTCGTAGGACTCTAACACAAATCCATGAAGGCAATGTGTTCTTTTATGTTTTTTGGAGTTATCCCACTAGCATTTTTGATGTTCGCAACTATGTTGCACTGTAATAGATCAGGATCTGATTGTTGAGAGCTGGGAGGTGCTTGGTTGGTTGGAAATATGCCAGAATAGCTGCTACTGTATTGAGGAGTTGCAAGCATATTTCCCACAAATGCATGTCCAGTGTTTTCAGTACAAAATGCCGTTTGTATTTTGGGACTTGGGGCATGAGAAACCACTGAACTCTTCATCTTCTGCTTCTTCCTCAACTCCAACTCTTGCGTTTCCAGCTTTTCAATAAAACGTGCCAGATTCAAACGAGCATATGCAAAGGGGTTAAATTTTTGGATCATTATAAATGTACCCCATTCCTCAGGATGTGCGCCAGTTAATTTATCAATATATTCATATTCTGGCTTTTCTATGCCCATCTTCTTCATTTCATTGACCAAATGGCTATACTGTTCAATCAATTGTGCAAACAATTCTCCTTTGACTTGAGTAAAGATGTTAAACTCCTTTTTCAGCAAAGTCATCTTGCTCTTACACATGTCAGGATTTCCTCTATCCTTGTTTAGAGGGGCTTGCCAAATTGAGTTACATGAGTCGTTGTGTTGTAACAATTGAAAGATCTTGGATTTTATAGCTTGTAGGAAAATATTTAGCATTTACTTCTCCCTTAAAAACAAAGACTTGCCACTTTAATAAATTTTTGAAACACAATAATTGCTACCGTTTTCGTTTTTAGGGATCAGATATTTCTCTTCAACGACGGTCCAAGTTTCATATTTAAGGGCTTGCACATATGTCTTAAATTTTCCCGCCCACGAGGGATAATCTTTCATCTTTAGCAGCTTTGGGGGCTTGTTTGTAACATCCTAAAATTTTAATGTTGAATAAAGAAAGTTATGTTTAGTGATTTCGCGTTAATTATTGGATATCGAGTAAGGAGCGGATCATGGACTTGGATTAATTGAGATGGGTTAAATGAGAATGGGCCTTAGGTCCATGTGATTTAAGGGATATAAATATCCCCTAAACTCTAAAATATCTTTCATTTCACCATATTCTCTTACACTCCAAAACACACACACCACACACCAACACCGCCGCCGGCCGAGGGAAGAACCGAGCCAGATCCGAGAGAGAGCGATTAGTTGTGTTAACAAGTTAAACAAGATCCAAACAAGCTCAGAAAGGTATGATTCTTGATCTTTGAAGTTTAAAGATCCAAGTTTTATAGTGTAGATACGACCGAAAATGGTCGGGAAGCGTAGTGGGTGATGTCGAACCTTAACAAGGGTGTTAAAATCGCCAAAATGCTCAATAAAAACCAAAACAGCGGCTGATCTGGGCAACTTCGCCTGCAACTGGGCAACTTCGCCTTCAAAGCGATAACTTCGCCTTCAAAGCGATAACTTCGTCTGAGGCCAAGTTCGCCTAATTGATAACTTCGCTTACGGCTAAGTTCGCCTGATGACAACTTCGCCTAGAGCTAAGTTCGCCTGAGGCTTAACTTCGCCTAAAGCCAAGTTCGCCTGATGACAACTTCGCCTAGAGCTAAGTTCGCCTGAGGCTTAACTTCGCCTAAAGCCAAGTTCGCCTGATGACAACTTCGCCTAAAGCTAAGTTCGCCTAAGGTTTAATTTCGCCTAAAGCCAAGTTCGATTAGAAAATAAATTAAAAATCTAATGAAAAATGTGTTAAGACAGTTAATGGAAATAAATTTTTCCAAGCTCGACCCCAGCCAGGGGCTCTGCCCCTTGGACCCTGCTAGGGGCTGCCGCCCCTAGACCCCGCTGCCAGGGGCGCTGCCCCCGGACACCCGTTCGTTGTGGGTCATATAAAGATAGAAATACATTATGAGAAGTGATAGTTAATTGATACGTATACTTGTTATACAGTCAGCTGTGCACAACTGAAGAAAGGGATTACGATTAACGGTGAACGTAACCATGTTCAGGTGAGTTCTAGCCCCATTCCTTGTTATGTTTTCGGGGCTGTGTGCATACTTGATGTGTTGTTAATACATTTATCCTAAGTGATAAGTGTATGCCATATGTGATATATGTGATATGTATGAATGATTGCTTGATGGTACGTGAACGTTCTTCGGATATTGCACGTACTGTCAGGTTGTAACGTTATAAATAAGGTAAGTATGATATGTATGTTTATGTGTATGAACGTAATAAAGTTAATAAAAGAAGGAAATGACGGTTGTATGGTTGTATGGTTACGAAAAGGGTACCGAGCCCTAATAATACTCGAGGTATGATGTATGGTTGTATGGTAACGAAGAGGGAATCGAACCCTTCTAATATTCGAGAACTAGGGACCAGACCCTTATAATATCTGTGATGTTAGGGAATCGAACCCTTCTAATATTCGAGAACTAGGGACCAGACCCTTATAATATCTGTGATGTTAGGACCAGACCCTTATAATATCTGTGATGTTAGGGAATCAAACCCTTCTAATATTCGAGAACTAGGGACCAGACCCTTATAATATCTGTGATGTTAGGGACCATACCCTTATAATATCTGTGATGTTAGGGAGTCGAACCCTTCTAATATTCGAGAACTAGGGACCAGACCCTTATAATATCTGTGAGGTTATAGGGCGAAAGGCTCTTTAAAACGTATGATTATGTATGTAAAGAAAGTATGAAGGTAAAAATGAAAGTATAAGCACTTAGGTGTGTATGAAGGAAAGTTAAGAGGTTAAGTATGAAATGTAAGAATGTATTGTTTGATTATGTGATTAACTAGAACTCACTCAGCGTAGCTGACTTTTAGTATGCACGCAGGTGAGTAGGATGAGGCAGCTCGCTTGAGGAGACACGTGGTACTGAATAAGAGTCTGGCATCTGAAGACTTTTGATGTTTTAATTTTAATGCTTTAATGTTGAAGACAAATGATGTTTTGAGACAAGTTATGAATTATGTAATGTTTTATGAAAGTTTTATATTCCGCGTAAATGTTTTAATTAACTCTGATTTTTAGAACTGTGTTTATGAGTAAATCCAACACGAAAGTAGGGCTACCGGTAACGGGGCCTTACATTGTTTGATGTCCCCATCTCATTCTCGAGATTCATATTTTGTAGCAATGTTGATGGCTGAGATACGAATGCGTTAAGATTCTCCATTTGTGAAAATTAGGTCAAATACAATCTTGGCAAACTTGGTCACCGTATAAGTGGAAGGACAAGGTCAACGGATAAGTCTTGGTAGTGGTCAACGTATAACTTGCACGTATAACAACTGAAAGTAAAATGTGCAAGTTGCACTTATGTAGCGTATAAGTCTAAGACTTATGCGCCGTATAAGATATACGGTGTTGGACTTATGTGCTAAAACTTATGCGCCCAAAATTTCCTTGATGAAATGAATTGAATTTCTAAAGGGTTTACCACGGTCATGTAGGGATCATAATGAGAGTTTGGTGAGAAATTTACAATGAAATCTTGAGATATGTAGAAAAGACTTCAAACTTTAATGAAACATTGTGTGTTTCAAGCAAATAACGAGCCTAATGCTTTGATACCACCTGAAATGACGTGATGCTGACGTGGACGTGCGTAGGATCAATGATGTTATTGGCTTTAACCTTAAAGTGTGGAATCCATCAAAGTAGAAAACACAAAAGTAACTTTAAAGTCGATTTTGTTAATCTTCAATAATCAATACAAGCAGATATGACAATACTCTAGAAAATACTTTCTCTCTCTAGAAAATACTTTCTCTCTCTAAAAATCACCAAATGCTCTCTATTGAACGCATAAGTCTAAACCTATATATAGACCTCATAAATCAGCCTGGGTGTGCATAAGTTCTTATACAACGCATAACTTATGCGCCGCATACGTTATGTGGTCCCCAGGGAGTTATGCTCTGCAAGATGTCAATATTAAAAAATTTGACATTTAAACAAACAAAAACAACTACAAGATCCTAGCAATAAACGTTATGCTTCTACAATGAGCAAAAGGTATTAACAAATGAAAATCCATTTGTTAATGTAACAACAAAAGAACCTATTCGTTAAAGAAGTTTTATCGAATGAAGATGCCATTCGTTAGATGTTAACGAATAAGGGTAAATTTGGAATTTTTAATGTAAATTGCCGTTATTAACATAATTTCTTTTACAGAATGGTATATAATATTCAAGAGGTTATACCTGAAGGTAACCCAAAGCAACAACTTAACCAACAAGCACTAATTGATGAACAAGCTCAAGTTGCGCATGCTGAGAATCCAGATGTACAGCCAGCTACTGAACCAGGGTTGCAGAGTTACCTCTTTTAGACTGGGACAAGAAGCACAACATCTATGTGTTCTTGGAAGAATATTTCTTTCGACGGGCGATGTTTGGTGGTATGATTAGCCTTTTGAAGTGTTCCAGGATATACGTTGCCATATCTACCGATATTTATGTAGACCAGAGTATTATCCGACCATTCTTGGATACGAAGAGATATGTGGCCAAGGAGAATCACATTGTGGCGACGGTTCATGAAAACATGATCATGGTAGATATTCCGGTGATTCGTACTGTGTTGAGGTTTGGGGATACGGTAGACGAGAAGTACGAGTTTGGCAGATCATTGATTAGGGGTTGTTCAAGAGATTAAGGTATAAAGGGGACTTGGCGAAGTCCAAGTATAACAAGGCATTCTTATGTGAACAGTACAAGTATATACTACATGTACTAATACACTGCCTTGGGGGAGAAAGGGGGATTAAGACGAGTGTCGTGGAATGCTACAGTCGGCTTTTGTTGCTTTAGTGTTAAACAAGCTATTTAACTTTTCGGAGATGGCATTCTATCATCTCAAGGAGAATTGTATGGCCTGGAAGAACAAGTTCTTGATGTGTCTGAGGTTTCTCCAGCTTATTATTAATCATCTTGAGGCAAACCTGATTAAAGACCCAAAGATTGTAGATGATTTGATGGATCTGGAGCATATGGATGAAGATACGATGAGGAGAATTAGAACTTATAGGGGAAAAACTTCACAGACTAAACCATGTTACAAACGGTTAATTGATCACAAGCATGTGTGGATTACGTGGATCCACCTAATGATCGTTGAATTCGTGACGATTTGGATTCTGAACGTGAAGGTGATGATGGTGGTGTGGTGGTCATGGTGATGAAAATGGTTCTGGTGGTTTGGATGCCGGTAAAGTGTCAGGGTAAAGCTGTTATGGTGGAACAACAGAAGAAACAAAGAGTCCGTCATGGTTCAGAGACTGAAGATTATGTGATGACTTGGAGATACAAGAAGCCTGAGACGTTGAAGATCATTCCAGTTTACCTGATGGAACAGAACTTTTATGTTTATTTCAAGTGGTGGTTCTATAGTAAGGGTGAAGTTGTGATTGTGCTTAATTGAGATGGCAAGTGGGATGTGATATTATGCTTGACCCGATGTGGTTGATGAATTGTGCTGTGAAAGATATTGAAGCTTTACATGCTAAGAAGATTCAGATTCATGATGAGAAGCATGTTGACCAAGCTCTGCAATATCACCATGTTATTAAAGGTTGTCATGCTTACAAGATACATTCGGGACGAGTTTGGGAAAGCAAGTTGAGAAAACTTGGAGAGAAAGAAGAGAAAAAAAGAAGGAGAGGGATGCAGAGATTAAAGAAAGGATGGAGCGAGCTTCATGGTCAAAATATCAATACAAGCCAGTTGGTCCATTCCTATAAATCAAGAAAGATCGAAGAAAGGGCTTTTGAAGATATGAGGAGAGAGTATCGGGAAAGAGTGTTTGGGATGAAATATTGAAGACTTGAAGACCAAGACCTAGCAATATCCAGGGCGGGGGGATGTTGGTGTTTAAACGTTTATGGCTACGGTCTTGTATGCATAAGAAATTGTCGTAAATGTCAAAGTTTCTATGTATCAGCGCATAAGTCACATATGCATCACATAAGTTTTGTGGCGATATGTTATGCGTCGTATAACATATGCGCCGCATATGTTGATTGGTCAAGTCTATAAATAGTTGGATTTATGCGTTTTTGTTAGAGTTTTTGGAGATTACTCAGATTGTATTTGTGCTTTGACAATGTCATATCAAGTCTGTAATTCGATTGTTGATGACATATATGAAGGTTTAAAAGTGATTCTTGTGTTTTTCCGACTTTAATGGATTTCGCGCATTGAAGAAAAGGTATATAGTACTAAACGTCGATCCTATGTCGCTACACGACATCATGTTCATCATCTTTCACATCTCAACAGGTTTTGGTGCAACAGTCTTTTGTTTATCGTCTGTTTCATAGGTTATGACTGTAAGACCCCTAAGAATGATTCTCCAAGCCTTAGCATCCTTCATCTTTATATAATTTTCAAATATGAATTTCCATTCGTCAAATCCATCAACAATTAGAAGACAGGGAATACGAGTGGTGGTTCCATAACAGAGTCTAACTCCTGATGTAGGATAGTGATGGGTGTACTTGTGTTTTTAGTCTTCATTGTAAGATTCCAAAGTCAAACTCTAGCATACAATAGTCAAATAGATAACCCAAGTCCATACATGTCGGCACAGGTCAACACCGAGAATAATGAGAACTCAAGGTTAAAGCCCAGAACCAAATTAAAAGCCAAAAACCGATAACCCAACCTTTGACCAAGAACCTGTATCACACCAAGGACAATAAATAACACCGAGAACCTTTGTTACGGAGTACCATATCTTGATGAGAACCAAATCTAGCCGAGAACCCAAATTTTCCTAGAACTAAACCTTGCTGAGAACCCAACCTTACCGAGAACTAAACCTTGCCGAGAACCTAATTAGGCCGAGAACAATTTGAAGTCTCAAACCCAAAGTTTCCAAGAATCCAAGGAAGCCGAGAACCCTTGGCTTGGGGATGAAGATGTTCCTGCTATTCCTCGTCTTCAACCCTTATCACAGCATCAAAAACACCCTTTCATGAATCCTTGATATCAAACCGAGCCTAGAATAGGTCTATAGGCTCTAATACCAATTGCAAGTCCCTTAGATGGATCTTTCAATATGATATCAAATAAACACAATGTAGTGAAAAATCCAAACACTACGGCGATTAAAGAACAAAGATGAATAGAGAACACGATTATATGACTTCAAAGCATACATATATTACTTCAGGTACTTAAGCCCTTGTACTATTAATAACCGATTACGATGATTGGAATGATAACTGCTAACCCTAAGCGATAATAATCAACACTATGTATAAGGTTTACATAATCCAAAGTTGGCCAAACCTATAACAAGGCCAAAATCCTCAAGCCAACCGAAATCCCTATAGCAATACAGGGATTTCGGTTATACTAGAACAAACCATAAACACATTAATCCAAAGCATAAGCCAATCAAAATATATCCTAACACTTTATGGTGACATTCAAGAAGCGGCATATGTTACTTAACCGCTAGGGTTTGAAAAGACATTCAATCAAGACTATGTCTAAAAATTGAAAAAAACAACACTTTATGGACTCAAACAAGCTCCAATGGCCTGGAATGATAGACTTTCCCCATTTTTTTTTATTTCAAATCACTTTCCAAGAGAACATATTGACAAAACTTTGTTTCTCAAAAGAGAGGGAAAAGACTTGCTTCTAGTTCAGATGTATGTAGATGACATCATCTTCGGATCCATAAATCCAAAATTATGTGATGATGTTACAAAGCTCATAATATTTGAATTTGAAATGAGTAACATGGGTGAGTTACAATAGTTTTTGGGCTTTCAAGTCAAACAAACTAAAATAGGATTTTTTTCTATATCAATCAATGTATGTTAAAAATCTCCTTGAAAAGTTTAAATAACTGATTGTAAGGAAAGTTCAACATCCATGAGCAAAATTGATCCATTATCACCTAATGAAATAGGTGAGTATATTCATCAAACCTTGTATAAATGCATGATTGGATCTTTAATGTATCTAACTGCATCTGGGGCTTATATAATGCATGAAACATGTGTGTATACAAGATATCAAGCTTCACCAAGGGAATCTCACTTAAGTCCTGTTAAAAGGATATTTAGATATCTCTACTTACCTTAGATATATGGTATCCATCCATCACAAAGACCCAGCTTGTTGGTCTTGTAGAGAGTGATTATATAGGTTTTTCAAATGACAAGAAAGTCAACATTTGGAGGATGTCAGTTCTTTGGAGATGCATTGGTGTCTTAGCAGAGTAAGAAGCAAACTACCGTTTCAAACTCAATTGCTGAAGCTGAGTATATTGCTGCCGCAAGCTGCACAGCGAAACTACTTTGGCTACAAAACCAATTGCTGAATTATGGGATAATAGCTTTAAAAACACCATTGAAATTGGAGAGTGAAGCTGCTTTGAACGTCATCAAAAATCTAGTTAAGCATTTAAAGACAAAACACGTTGACATCACACACCACTTCATAAAAGACTTCTATGAAAAAGGTTTGATTTCAATAGAACATGTTTCTTCTAAAAATCAGTTAGCTGATGTGTTCACAAAAGCACTTGATTCAGCAAATTTTAAAGACAGTTTTTCAGATTGGCAATGTTAAATCTTTGAATAATCATTTTTGAAAAATCTAAACAGTTGTTTGCAACTGACTTTTAATAATAAAAATGTGTTCAATATTTTTTAGAAAGACTGTATATACATTTTTGATGTACAATATAATGGAAAACTGTTGTTTTCAAAAGTACTGATCAATTTTTCTTTAAACTATTGATAAATGCTTTTCAAAAATACTATTTTTCTAAAGTACTGATAAGAAATATATTAAAAACAACTGCTTAAAACATTTGGCTTTGATACTACTAATGAAACTCAGTAGTTTTCAAAATGATTGATCATTTTATTAAAAATTACAATAGAAGACAAGCAGAAGTTTCATTTTTCCAACTGCTGTTTGGATTTACTAGTCGTTGTTTCAATAGAATAGTGGTTTTAATGGTAACTTTTACCCATCGAATTGCTAAAACTACCTAAGCCTTCACAAATCACAAATTACCTTTCATAGTCATCTTTCTTAATTCCAATGAAAGCTTTTGCCTATATTAAACCTCGTCTTATCGTCGTTCAATCACACAACTTAATTGCTACCATCATCATCTTTACATACTCTTTAAACATGACACAAAACCCCAGAAACCAGTAATTCAAGAAAACTCACAACCCGTTGACATATCTCCTAACCAATCCTCACCATTCAGAGTATGATTAAAACGTAGGAACAATCAATGGAAGTCATTTCACAACATCATGATGATTGATCCTGATTTGTATCCCCAAACACCCAATGACTTTTGGAAAAATCCTTCAATCCAGCATAATATTGATGACAAGACACCTTTGTTCATCAAAACAAAAGTAGGTAAGTCAAAAGTACTTATTTCATCGTCACTTCTCTCTCAACATTTGGAGTTGAATGATGCTGATTTTCCTTCAAAATTTGTTGAATATACTATGAAGTCAGAACTAATTGTAAGGAGTTATTTGGGTTCAACTGAACGGGCAACACTTTAAAAAACTTGTTTCCTTCTTCAATGAAATTTTTGCTTCATACCTAACTTCAGTGTATGTCATGCAAATCCACTAGTTTGAACAAATTGCCTCTAAATGTTCAATATTTGGCTTATTCTATTCTAACTAGTGAAAATTATTGCTTTTAAAATTACTTTTTAATGACCTGGTAAATAATGTAAAACGCATTTACTCCCCCTAAGGGAAAACCATTTTTGATGTTTCCAAGGTTCCTTATGGTGTATCTCAAGAAGATACTAACAAACTCGGATTTGATCCTAGGAACATCGGTTAAAAGTCAAAGTCTCAACAATGAGATTTTTGCGAGAATGAAGGATTCAAAATCATCAACTTTGGTGGATGAGGAAGAGTTTGCCTAAACTACTGATGCTTCGGCAACAGTAGTTATAGAAATTGAGCCCACCGCTCTAGGTGATCAAAATGCTCAACCAAGCACTTTGAAACCCACACCGACCACCAAAAGTAAAGCATCTAAGAAGTCTACAAAAGCCAAATCCCAAAAGAACCCAAAAAGGTAGTTAAGGATGTTGAGGTGCCTGAATCGCCAATGATAACATAAAGGCCCTAAATAAAATTGACTATTGTTACTTCCTCACAACATGCCACACCTCCATCCAAGCCAACTCCTCAGTCCTCCTCACAAAAAGAGACTATTGAAAGACAACAAAGGGTTGAAAGGCTAATTAGCACTCTAAATTCAAGCCCCTCTCCCATGTCTACTTCTCTTTGACCCCCTTTATACCATCACATCATAACTACTAAAGAAGTAGATCAAGTATTGATCAAAAGTCTCACATCATTGAAAGCAGTCCTTTCTTCACCACATCACCTGAAAGGGAAACCTCAAACAAAACTGATGATGTAGACATTGGCAGTACCCAAAGCTATAGGAGGAAAATATCCTTATCACTTTAGGTGATTTGGATATGGGATTATGAGCAACTACTATTGAAAGAAGATGCTGTAGATGATGTAAACTCTACGTAGGATCCGAAATGCTATCGCTTATGCCTTTAGGTGCGGAAAACAACAAGGTCGGAAGAACACAAGTAACATTAAGTTCATTATCATTAATATAATCAAAGGATTACAAAGATATGACTCTATTCAACACTTTCTCTCTCTAGTTTCTCTCTCTAGGATCTGACACTAATGACCGAAAGCTCTTGAATCACGCATAAGTAAACCTATTTATAGGTTTGACAATTAAGACCTCATAGCCGTATATGTTATCCGGCGCATAAGATATGCGCCGTGTCACATATCCGTCCATGATATATGCACTACTTACAACTACACAAATACATATAACATTGATGTCCGTCGAATATGCCTAAAAGAATGACCCTCACAAATAAGCTTTAATATTAAAACAAAAATCCTAAAACCACACACAACCGGCAAGTGTACCGATCGCAAGTAGTATAGACCTAGGAAGTCCGAGTATCGAACACGTGGACTCGTAAGACGCTAACGATCACTAACCCTAGAAAAGACCTACCTAAGAATAATATGTAATTGATTTTTGATTTCCTTTTACTTAATTGAACTAACTAGACTGACTGACAAAAGTTACCTAAAATGAAAACTTAACGACAAACTAACTGTGTTAACTTCGTATGGAGAAAAAACGTCTACCTAGGTCTGAATCAAACTGTAGGCCTGACAAGCTGATGGATTGGATGATATCTAGACACCGGTTCCTAAAAATGACACGACTAAGGATCGTTCAGGCTCACTGGATCACCTCTCGCTCTCACTCAATAAACCCTAACTATTCTTAATCGGCTAAAACGACCAAACCGGGAACAATTGCTAACGTGTTCTAATGTTGACTCTCCTATCGGTCTCACCAACACTCGATCCTAATGGCAATGAATAATACACAACCAAGGATAGAGGAACAATTCAACTTAAACCAAAATAGATCAACTAATCGCTCAAAACACCTAAACCTGACAAGAAACAAACTCGCTCTCGCGCAATTCTTATTCTAGCATGCAAAGATAATGAGACGACCCTACTTCTTATCACCTCTGGGTCTCTAAGAGGTGCCTAATCGCTGTACTTTAACCTCAAATTCATGCAACAAAACCCTACTGTTGTACCTACCGCAAACAAACCCTAAACACAAAGTCTAGAATCAAACAATGCACTGATCAATCAACACAAAACTAATTAACCGACACAAGGGGTTTAATCAATGAATGACCAAAATTTCCAGCCCTTAAACACAACCTATTTCATGTCTAAATCAAACTTTACAATAACAATTAACATCTATCAATCAAACAATCCAACAAGCTCATCAAACACTAACAATTATCATCATTCCTAGGTAGAACCGACAAGATTAGCCTCTAATCATATTTGGACAGCCATGAACACTTAATAAAAACATCATATAACTCATCTCAATAATCAATTCAAGCATTCAATGATCAATACAAATCGTAAACAATTCAATCTCTCAAGTAATTGCAAAACAATTCAACAATTAAGTAAGAAACTCAAAGTGTATGAACAATGAAAAAGATGCAAGGATATGAGATGTTCCGGGGCTGCTCTCGGCTGTAAAAAACAGTGGTGAATGATCCCGAGACTTTTCCTTGCCTTCTTCTTCCTTCCCTAGCCGTCACAACTCCCAAACCTAGCCGCACAAAATTTTTTCTTCTTCCTTTCCCTACTGCTGTTTGCGATCGGAATAGCTGCCCCACTTAGGGTTTTTTTTCTTTTTTTTTGTATTATGATATAATGTAAGACTTGGGCCTCCATGATGCATATGGGCCGGGCTTTGAGCTTGGCCTTGAAATCGTATGCATAAAAGTCCATTAAGCTCCTCGAAAAGCTTGGTTTCTTTCTTTGTTTCACCTAAAACCTACAAGATAATAAAAACTATGTAAAACCTATATAAAACAATTTAAAACACATAAAATATAATATAATACATAGATAAAAGGCGTGGAAAATAAGTGTGTTTTACAACACATCAGACATTCAAGCTATACAACCAAAACAAAGACCCTAGCAATAGATACTATGCTCTAAAAAACTCCTACTTGGATGTTGCCAGGTCTTGATCTTCAATCTGCTTGAATCTTTCATCCCAAAGACTCTCTCCTTGTACTCGCGCCTCATATCTTCCCATGAACGTTTAGTTGAGGGCTTCTAGTTGGTAGGGATCGGCACACCAACATCTTTATACTTATACTTCTTCAATGACGCCTTTGCCCTATTCTCCTTGATCTGACGTTCACAATCTTTCTCTTTTCTCTCTTCTTCTTCTTCTTCACCCAACTTGTGCCATTTGCTTTCCCATACATGTCCTGCATGAATCTTGTACTTGTGACACACTCTAACCACCTTATGATATTGCATTGCAGAATCATAATGTTTCTCACGAGACACCTGAATCTTGCACTTGTATAACACCTTGATGTCCTTCTAAGAACAGTTTACCAACCACATCGGGTCCATGACATCTATAGCATCCCATACTCCATCATGATTAAGTACAATCACCGCTTCTCCCCTATTCGCATCCTATTCCCACCATCGAAAGTAAACATGAAATTCTTACTCCATAGGGTATATAGGTATGACTTTCAAAGTCTGCGGCTGCTTATACCTCCAGGTCTTTAGAAAATCACCTCTCTCTGGATCTTTCTTCACACAAGACACATATATAAATGGTGTCTGTGGTGTCCAGCTTCTAAATCTGCATTTAGCCTGTCTATTGATAAAATCACATATCTCTTTCACCGGCCCACGCTTTGGACAATACAGCAATTCCTTGTCCACAATATCCACCACATCCATCCATGTTAAAGATTTTAACTCACATAGGCTCTCAAAGTACTATACCCCATAAGTCCTCCTAAGTGCAATCTTTCTAATCTTAGACAAATAGGAAATACTGACCACCTTTCCAAGCTTAACCTCCTTTTCTTTCTGATAATACTTGACTGGTTTGAAGTATATACGTTTATGCTCGATCTTCTGTCTTTCAAACCATTCTTCTTGCTCCTGATTGTTCACGTCTTCCTCTTCATTAGACCTTCCTTTCTCAGACGGTATCGGGTTACCCTGACTATCAAACTCTTGATTTATTATCTTAATTTCCTCATCAAACTCGGGAAATACATGACTAGCATTAAAGTATGTCACCGGTTCTTTGTCTAATTCTTCATCTTGGATAGTCTAGTTTACAAGAACAACATTCACATCATCAATCGAACCTAAATCTTTCTCAAAATCAAACACAAACTCCTCCTAAGTAACTTTAAGCATTCTTGCAATATCAGCACATGTTAGCTCAATTTCTCCTTCCTCTATCTCCTCTCCAGTAGAGGTTTAAACGCTATCGGCTCGATATCCAGAGCATCCAATTCATCAACATTGCCACCAGTAGGAGTTTCTTCATGAGTAGGTTCACTTGTAACCACTGGTTCTAAAGTAGTCTTAACCACCCCAACTAATACACCAATACCTCCACCCACACTCAGATCATCATCATCATCATCATCATCAAATCATCATGAGTCGGGGAGTCAGCATAATCAACCTTTTCTTCATTATCCTCCTGTTTTTCTTCAATTGGTTGATCAACATTCGATTTCACAACAACTGAAGCTTCTGGTACTATAATAGGATCTACCACTAGTTCCTCCACTGGTTCAGTAACTATGGGTTCAACAACTTCAGGCTCAATAACCAAGGATTCAACAATAGGTTCAACAAACACAAACGATGAACCTCCAACTTCAGGAATATCAACAAGAATCACCAGTTCATCAAATTTTCCCTTTCCCTTGGCATCAATCCGATCTTGATCATACTGCATTCTAAACTCTGTTTCTTCAACACACGCTTCACCACCATATACTTTTGTAAAGACTTCATCATTAGACTTCTCCAATTCTTCTTTCAGAGTAATTCCTAATTTGATTTCTAAGATAGAAAAATACCTCTTGTGAAGATATAACAGATCGGCTTGTTGTTTTCTCCTGAGTTCACCATATCAATTACTTTCTTCTGATCAGCATTCTCTTTTCGCAGCCTTTCATTTTCAGCAACCAAACTCTCAATCTTGATTTCCTATTTTATAACAATCCCTTTCAAAGTATCATGTTCTCTGAAAGTAGGAAAATCACCAAAGCATCTAGCATCTAACGAAGGAAAGCTGAAATTAGCAGCCTTATCAGTCTTCTTTGGAGAAACATGTGGATCTTGAGCTGGTGGTGACAGTTGTACTACTGGAGTCTTCAAAACATTATCATCTCTACCAAGATCAGTTCCCGTCTCTTCAATAATAAACTCCGGATTCATAGGGATTTCAACAATCTCAGGTTGTTCAATATCTGGCTCATCAATTAGTTTCAACTTTGTAGAAACCGCCCTCTTCGTCTTCTTCTTGATTCTCACAACCTTTTTCTTAACCGGCTTATCACTACCACATTAGGAACATACAACTCATCTTGATCATCAGTCATTTTTCTTTTCTTCGAACTAGCTATTTTATTCTCAAATCGGGCACTTGGATTAGCCAACCCTATACGTCTAACCTCTGAATCTGACTCCGTTTCTTATTGATCTTTATTGGACGTGGCTGAATAAACTTCCTCCTGTGTAACTGGAGTAACCACCTCCTTTTTAACAATCTTTTTCCGTTTCTTCATAGGAGCCACCGGTTCATCATCTGATTCTGACTAGATTTTGATGAAATGTTTAGCACCTCCCACGGGCTTATAGTCAATCATTAGCCTATCCTCCGTCTCTCTATCTGAATCACTCCTGTCATTCCTCCATTTGTTATTAGTAGGTGCAACATAGTTCGGGTTAGACAGATGTCCAAACAAGCCTCTGAATTATGGTATATCACTCTCTTTGACATTCTTGTAAGATACAACTTCGCCAAGCTGTTACCAGTCATATGATCTAGAAAAATCTTTAGACCCTCTTTCTTACCTGGGGAAACACATCCTCAACAAACATCTGTATGAAATGGGGATATTGCCACCGTTGCTCATCTCTAAAATTCATCTTCATATTATCTATAATCATGCGATAAAAATTATACTTCAGGTTCAAGCATAATGCAGTCATCGTGCTCATATGATAATCCAATATTTCATCATATCCACCCTTCCGATGACCTAAACAATGAACCACAACATGAACGAGAAACTTGAATGGTCGTGATAATGCAATCTTCCTCAGAGATAACTTGTTCAAAGTTTTTCTGTATCCCATTCTGAGCATACAACCTTTGACTAGCTGCTCATCAAGATCAATTGGATCAGTTGATTCATCTCCAAACTCTAATACCCTTTTGATCAACACTTTAGTAACCACAATCTTCTTGCCTTACACTTAAGAATGAATATCAGTACCTAAAACAACATCTTTTTTCCAAAACTCCGAGACTATACTCTCATACGGAACAGAAATGTGAGTCATAGCCTTGTAGATTCTTGATCTCTTTAAAAACGACATCATTACTGCATACTTTTTGGCTTTGGGATCATCCTCATCCAAATAAGCACAAATGTTATGCTTAATATTTGTAATCTTAACCTTTTTACCCATATGGAAAACAAACATAATTAAACATGTTAGAACCAGTTTACAGACGTTCAACAATGTCAATTTCAGTGGATATGTCAATTTCAACGCATATGTCTTAATCAATGTATAAGTCCAGATCAGCGCACATGTTTTAGCCAACGGATAAGAGTAGACCAGTGTATATGTTATTTTGACTATGGTCAAATGTATAAGTCCAACATATACCCCGCATATGTTTTAACATATACGTCGCATATGTCAAGACATATGAGCCGGATATTACTGAAAGTTGTCCAAAATCAATTATCCTTTAACCAATCGAAGATTGATCAAAACAAACATATCACAGTGAGCGATAAACGCCGATTAAATCAAACCACGTATAAATTTTCATGTTAATTAACGTTTTGAATGGTCAATGAATGGTTTTATAAACAGATAAGTTCGTTCTTCAGATCTGACAATATTAACATTATTATTGTTCAATTAAATGTTATCAATGTGATCACTTATCATTTAATAATCTCATCCTATGATCTAGTATTCCAAAAACCTTTTTTATTTTGTTCAAATGACACATATACGTTCACAAATTTAATGATCATTCTCAGATCTACAAACACAATTCCCAATCCTCATCTTTAATCTCTAAATTGGTGTGTAGATCACCAAAACAAAGCAAATTAAGCAAAATAATGGTAGTAAATAGTGAATATAAGATCAAGCTAGAGAGTGTTTTAATGGTCCAGGCGCATAAGTAATGTACTTATACACCGGATAAGTGAAAATATATACCCTCACATATGCGGCGCATAAGTTGAAAACATATGCGGCCCATAACATATGCGTCACATAAGTTTTCTAACTTATGTGTTGCATAAGCATGTCCAAGTGTTTTTTACCAGTTTTTGCAATTCACGCCCATGTGATGTCACAAGTACAACCTAATGTCCTTGTACATCATTGTAATAACTCAAATAAGCTCAATTTTGAAAAATGCACTATATATCAAGTCCAACTTAATGACCTTGAATATAACAGATAACGTTTTGATCTTGTTTTAAGCTAATTTAAGAAACACAACATGATTCATTTTTCTTGAAAATCTTTTCATCCCTAGAGATAGTTCACCTGTACATCAAGAGTCAAAAACTAAATCAGAGATATAATATTTTTGGTTTTTTAATCAATAATAAGTATATCAAATGAATTTCAAACTATTTTATCAGACTTAAAATCACATATTTTTGTGAGTTTAAGTAGGGAATCATATTGACCAAATTACGATTCCATCACAGTTTTATTTTCAGCATTTATTCTGACTGGTGTTAAGTAGTCATTGGTACTGTTGTCCACCTAAACCTTCCAACCAGATGGTTCAGAAATTTCTATGATATGATTAATTGGTTTAATTAAACACATAATATCAGGAACTATCAGCTCTAATCTTGATTCAGGCATAGTTTGATTTTACTTAGTCACCCCAACTTGACTTAAACCATAGAATTTAAACTTGACTTAAACCTTAGAATCAGAATATTAAAAAAATTTTATATTGTTTTAAGCAGACTAGCAAATAATCCCTACTAGAAGATATAACCCCGTTATCAAGAAATACCTAAGGTCATTTCCCATGGATGAGTATGCACGATTTCATCTGTAAGCTTGCATACACTCTGTCCCTTGTGGTCCATTTCTTAATGGTAATAAGACGCCAGCAAGGGGAAAATATATGTATAATAGCATGGTTTGATCAAGTCAGTAATGATATAGTACAAAAGTACTTTTTGTGATCAAGTTTAATGACTTATTAAGTAGATATACTGCGGGTTTGCTTTTTAAAGCAATTTTAAAATTCATCGAAATGAATACCTAGATGATAAACCGCATAAAGACCCTATGTAGTTCGGAACCTCATAGCATCCCATTAATACAGGATTTAAGGCCATAAGACCATACATCGTTGAAGCATTAACCACTTACTCGTAGCTATTTTGTTTCAAATTTATAACCAATCATTCTGATTAAAAGGCTTGAGTATGACTAGCTATTACATTTTTGCCATCATTATCAAGACTTTTGCGAGAAATTAGCACCCATTTCAACTTGGCATTTTTACGTTTATATCACATACTATTCCCTACTTGTTTGTTTTAAAGTCCTACCAATGCACTAATACAATTAAGCACATAGCCTTTTATGCCTACTTTTTACTGTATTTGGGACCGGATGATCAATGTACTGTCATCTTCCTTTTTTGCTTCAAAAACTCATTTTCTGAGGAGCAACTTTTTTTAATGTTTTTGTCAATTTGAATTTTATATTGTTTTTGACTTTTTTCAAAATTTTCAATGATTTTGGCTTTTTCGAAATTTTCTCCCCCTAAAATCACAAACCATATGAAAAATATTTACAAAAACAAATTTGAGTCTGATGTTCAGGTTCACAGGATATCTGACTCATCCAGTCTCTCGGTAACACTCTTATCCCCACCGCCCAAAAGTCTTATACCGTTAAGCTTTAATAAGTATGAAAATCGGGATTTATCAAAAGCTTTGGTAAAAAGATCTGCTGTTTGCTCATCGGTGTGAATTATGTCTACGATGATCAACTTCTTTTAGTAGCAATCATGAATGAAGTGATACCATAATTCTATGTGTTTGGTTTTAGAGTGATTTACTGGATTCTTAGTGATAGAAATTGCTGCAGAATTATTTACAAAGATAGGGTAGTTTGAAAATTCAAACCGTAGTCCCGCATCTATTGTTGGATCCATAGAACCTGATAACATCAACTGGAGGTAGCTACGTACTTAGCTTCGCTTGTAAATAGCCATACTGTGATTTTCTTTTCACTGCCAGGTGACAAGTCGTTTACCGAAGAACTGGCACCCCGCTGTTGTAGATTTGGCATTTAGCTTGGAGCTCTCATAATCCGAGTCTGAGTAAGCCCTCAGCACAAACTCATCATCCTTTGGATACTAGAGACCGACCCCCGAACATCCCTTAAGATATCTTAAAACGCGTTTGATGATCATGTGATGCGATACTTTCGGATTAGACTGATATCGGGCGCACAAACATGTGGCATACGTGATGTCTGGCCTTGACGCAGTGAGGTACATAAGCGAGCCTATCATGGATTGGTAAAGTTTTTGATCAACCTTTTCCCCATTGGGATCAGAACCGATACCATGATTCAGAGGTAGAGGAGTACTAATTGCCATTGCATCAGTCATGTTGAATTTCGTCAGGACATCATTGACGTATTTGGTTTGGTGAATAAAGATACCGTCTGGTAACTGCTCCACCTAAAGTCGTAAGAAAAACTTCATCTCCCCCATAGCACTAATCTGGAACTTAAGCTTCATCAACTCCTCGAACTGTATGCACAGATCATCGTTTGTCGACCCAAAGATGATATTGTCTACATAGATTTGCACAATCTTTAAATGTCCATCCACCATCTACGTGAATAGTGTAAAATTAACAGTTCCTCTAATAAAGCCATTGTCCAAAAGATTTTGGGACAATGTCTCATACCAGGCTCTCGGGGCCTGATGGAGACCATATAAGGCTTTATCAATGAGGTACACTTTGTCTTTGTGGATCGGATAGACAAACCCTGGTGGTTGTCCCACATCGACTTCATCACTTATCTTCCCATTAAGAAATGCGGACTTGACATCTAGCTGATACACCTTAAAACCCTTCCACGAAGCAAATGCTAGAAAGATCCGAATAGCTTCTAGCCTTGCAACTGGTGCATAATCTTCATTATAGTCAATACCCTCTTTCTGATTGAAACCAAGAACAACCAATCTTGCTTTGTGTCTCACTATAATCCCGCTCTCGTCTCTCTTGCACTTAAACACCCACTTTGTGTTGATTTGTTCTTGTTTTTCAGCAAGTCAACGAGTTTCCAGAACCCGAGCTTTTCGAATTGCATCAATTCTTCTTGCATTGCGTTTACCTAGCTCTCTTCGGTCAATGCTTCTTTGTAAGTCTTCGGTTCAATCTGCGAAATAAAACATTTAAATGAGAACCAGTTTTGTAATGGTGGTATACTTGTGTAGAAACACTGAAGGCTTTGATCAATTTGATGTGGAGTTTGAACCCCAGTGTTCATATCACGAATTATATTATCCTCTGGATGTTAGGACAATGTTCTTGGTATGACCTCAGTAGGAACTGATACTTCGGTTTGAAGATTATTGACATTTACATCTTCAGCTACTTTAGTTGATGAAGGAGAAATAGCCTCAATTATCTCCTCATCTGTTTCACCATCATCGTCAAAAACAGGTGTTGTCTCTGGTACAACATCGATTGGGATAGGATCTGGAACATTTTGAGGAGCTGAAATACTAGGAGCTTCTGGTGTCGATACATTGACTAAATCTTTAGATAATTATTGATATAACATGGTAATAATATCTTCAGGGAGTTTGAAACTCTCTTAAAGGCTCTCATGATCGAAAAACCAAGAATCTCCAGGTCATTGGGTTAGTGGAGTGTAACATTGAAAATCCATGTTTTGTACTTGCATGATCTTGTGGAGACTAGGAGTGTATACACGTCGTAATGGACTAGCAAACCCCATAAAGAATCATTCAGTCGACTTGGGACCGAATTTGCCACTCGGTTCAAGAACTATACATGTAGATTCAAACGGTTCAAGCTAATTGAGATTAGGTTTACGTCAATTAAGCAGCTCAAAACACGTTTTGCCGGACTTCTTCACAGTAAGAACCCGGTTGAGTGTATAACAAGCCGATGCCACTGCTCCAGTCTAAAAATTCACTGGTAATATCTAATCAGCAAGCATGGTACGGGCTGTTTTAATCAAAGTCTGATTCTTTCGTTTAGCAACCCCGTTCTGTTGTGGAGTATAAGGTACGCTAAACTCATGAAGAATCCCCCGGTCATTACAATACTCCAGCATTCTATTGTTCTTGAACTCAATCCCATTGTCACTTCGTATTCGTCGAATTGGTAAATTGTACAATGTCTCAAGTTTCTTAAATAACACCATTAGGGAAGCAAATGTCTCATCTTTATAATCCAAAAACATCATCCAAGACAATCTTGAATAATCATCGATGAACACGAGGCAATAGAGTTCGCCCGTGATACTCTTGACATTCACCGGACCGAAAAGATCCATATGCAGACACTCAAAAGGTAAGTTGATGGAATTGCCAAGTTTCTTCGGATGAGGTTTCTTCGTTTGCTTTCTCTTTTTGTAATCTAAGAACTCCTCGTTCAAATGGAAACTCCTCAAGTTAACCCTTTCAACCAGATTGTTATGACCCAGGTGGTTCATCTTCCTCACATTGATGTGTCCCATCCGACAATGCCACAAGTACTATCCAAGGGGGAGTCTGTTAGAGAATGAAATGTCTAGTACTTAGGTCTTGTGTTGTTTGGTCAAGATAGCATGTATTGTTGCATTGTGAAATGTACGTTAATGTCTAACACAAAAAACTTATGTGACGCATAAGATATGCGGCGCATAAGTTATGGGCCGCATAACATATGTGCCGCATAAGTCCCAAGTGTGCCTATAAATAAGTTTCTTGGTCTTGTGTTCATTTTTTGTAAGACCCCGAACCCAGGGAATCCTACAGTTGATAATCACCTCCACAATTTCACAAAAATTTAAAACCAAACAATTTGTTTTTTTTAAAACAAATTCAGAGTAAATAACAGCGGAAAAAGTTTAAGTATTAAAAATCTCAAACTCTGGTACAAGTGCCTAAAATCAAATGTAAATAAAATATCTGTCTTATTTGAAATCCTCAACCAGAAATGCCTTCAACCGTCCAAGTAGTCTCCAACACGTCCAAGTGACCACCTCCAATCCTTAACCAGAAAGTCAATCTAACATACACACAAATTCAACTAGAGCTGAGTGAGTTCAAGTTTTCATAAACAATATTCGTACTTTATTTCAAAGTTATAGCTCTAAAACAGTAGAGAGAATAATAATAAAATAAATAAATATATTTCACCAAATAATATATTCATCGTCGAACACGCGTACACGGGCCTCTCCACCACGAGTCAAGACTCGAGTAATATATTTGACCTGGATGCGGTAAGACCTAAGCACGTGACACGAGCCTCTTCACCACGAGTCAAACCCGAGTAATATATTTAACTCGGTCACGGCTTACACATCCAAACACGTGATGCGAGCCTTTCCACCACGAGTATAACTCAAGTAATATATTTGACCCGATCACGGTTTAACATACAACGGGACTCTTCACAATGAAAACAAATTCAGAGTAAATAACAGTGAAAAAATTTTAAGTATTAAAAATCCCAAACTTGGGTACAAGTGCCCAAAATCAAATGTAAATAAAATATCTGTCTTATTTGAAATCCTCGACCAGAAATGCCTCACCCGTCTAAGTAGTCTCCAGCACGTCCAAGCGAGAACCTCCAATCTTTAACCTGAAAATCAATCTAACATACACACAAAGTCAGCTAGAGCTGAGTGAGTTCAAGTTTTCATAAACAATATTCATACTTTATTTCAAAGTTATAGCTCTAAAACAGTAGAGAGAATAATAATAAAATAAATAAATATATTTCACCAAATAATGCATTCATCGTCGAACACGCGTACACGGGTCTCTCCACCACGAGTCAAGACTCGAGTAATATATTTGACCCGGATGCGGTAAGACCTAAGCACGTGACACGAGCCTCTTCACCACGAGTCAAACCCGAGTAATATATTTGACACGGTCATGGCTTACACATCCAAACTCGTGATGCGGTCCTTTCTGCCACGAGTATAACTTGAGAAATATATTTTACTCGATCAAGGTTTAATATACAACGGGCCTCTTCACCACGGGATTTAAAACCCAAGTAATATATTTGACCCGCCAAAATGATGATCATGCCACACGGGCTTCTTCACCACGAGATTTGAAAACCCGAGTAATATATTTGACCCGGCCATAATCACCGTGCACACACACACATCAATAAGCCTACTTACATCATTCTTAGCCACAAGGAACTAAATATAATCACACAACCGGAGGCTATAAGGTAGCACATGCTCATACCTATATATATAGATAAATATATATAATCCCAAAATATACCATATCACATGTAAGCCATTCTTAGTCACAAATGACTAACTAACATCACTAATCATAGGCCATAGGGTAACGCATGCACGTACACACACAAACACACACACACACACACACACACACACACACATATATATACATATATATATATCATCCCAAAATATAACATATTACAAGTAAGCCTATGGGCCACAAGATAACACATGTGTATACATACCTAAATATCATCACAAGATATACCATAAAACGAGTAAGCCTTTGCAAAATCACTTAAATGGTTTATCAAGTATAATCAATTAGGTGTGTATGCTAGCCCAAAACTTGAAAAACGTGAAAAGGGGCATCATGAACTCACCTGACACGAGGCACCAAGTCACCACGAGCTAGGGGGGGGGCTAAGTTCAACAACTCACACGCCTGTCGGATTGCACATAAGGATTACAAACTAAACCATACAGTCACATTTATCCTACGAGGCATTATAACAAGATGTGACTGACCTAAACCTCAACCTTACCAAATTCAATTACATCAGCCCCCGAGGCCATGTATTTACGAAAAACACCCTTAGTTATTTCCGGGGACAAAGGATTTCCAAACCACACCCAAAAGTTATTAATTGTATTGAATATGCGTGTTAACGAGCTGTTTATGTACATAGCAACCAACTCAGCCCCGTGTGGACCAAATTTAGTATAGTTACAGCCAACAAGTCAACACGAGTTGAATGGGTCGGCAATTCGCTTGAACAATGAGTAAACTACCAATTAAACGCGAATTTCCGTTGTACCGACCCGTTTGAGCAACCAACAACCAATTCAGCCCCATTAACTTAAAAATTAAGTTTTTCACAGCCCGTATAACTTACCGAGGCTACACAATCTGAATTGGTTGTTAATCCCCTCAAACAACGTGCTAAACGCAACAATTAAAAATCTAGACAACCGAAATCCTAGTTTTCAATCTATCGATAATTGATCAATAAAACGAGCTTCATAGTTCACTATAATAAAGTATAATACATATGAATTACCTAGGAAGATGATGGAGCAAAACCTCACTTTAAAAAGGCCCGACAAGAACACAATTGGACAGCCACCGGTTAAGCCTAAAACGAACGTATCGATCAATAACGAGTCTAACAGGCAGATTTTAGCATGCAAATATGTATTTTATTACATAGGAAATCAAAAAAATAAATTATGAAATTTTTACCAGAGTTGAATAAATATCTTAGGTGTATAAAAATATTTTTATTATTTTTTTCTTGTGCACCAAAAAACCATAAAAATTCTTCCAACACATAAAGGTAAGTGCAGCTATGTTAGTGTGCAGCAAAAGCGTTTTATTTGTTTTAAAATCATTATCATACCAAATAAAATAATTCCAATCGAGTTGTATTCTTAACTCAAAACTTGAACTTTCAGAAGGGGAATCAACCAATTTGGACTTGTCAAAAAAGAGTTATGATGTCGGGAAGACAGACTAGTATCTGTCACCCCGCATCAGTTTGACACACAATTTTATAAAATCATAAAAACCATTCAATTCTCGTCCAAAATTTATAAATTATATATATACATATATATATCATCCCAAAATATACCATATTAAAAGTAAGCCATCCTTAGTCTTGAATGACTAACTAACATCACTAATCATAGTGTAACACCTGTCAACTTCCGGTTTAATGATGTAGCACGTGTAAAGTATGTATAACTCTCGGGACTTAACCGACGTTTCTCGGAAGCCTTTACGTCATCCCGGTACGTTAAAGAACTTAACTTTCCTTCCATTTTGCCTTACACTTCAATTAGGAGGGGTCTGGATGTAAAATCTTTATATTATAATAATTAAAATCTAAATATCTTGTGATGATATTTAGATATATATATATATATATATATATATATATATATTTATCATCCCAAAATATAACATATTACAAGTAAGCCTGTGTGCCATAAGATAACACGTGTGTATACATACCTAAATATCATCACAAGATATACCATAAACACAAGTAAGCCTTTGCAAAATCATTTAAACGGTTTATTAAGTATAATCTTTTAGGTGTGTATGCTAGCCCAAACCTTGAAAAGCATGAAAGGGGCATCATGAACTTATCTGACACGAGGAACCAAGTCACCTAGAGCTAGAGGGCCCCTAAGTAATTCCACAACTCACACGCCTGTCAGATTGCACATAAGGATTACTAACTAAACCATACTGTCTCATTTATCCTATGAGGCATCATAACAAGATGTGGCTGACCTAAACCTCAACCTTACCAAATTCAATTACATCAGCCCTCGAGGCCATGTATTTACCAAAAACACCCTTAGTTATTTCCGGGGACAAAGGATTTCCAAAACCACACCCAAAAGTTATTAATTGTATCGAATATGCGCGTTAACGAGCTGTTTATGTACTTTGCAACCAACTTAGCCCCGTGTGGACCAAATTTAGTATAGTTACAGCCAACAAGTCCACACGACTCAACTAGAGTTGAATGGGTCGGCAATTCACTTGAACAAAGAGTAAACTACCAATTAAACGCGAATTTGCGTTGTACCGACCCGTTTGAGCAACCAACAACCAATTTAGCCCCATCAAAATAAAAAATAAATTTTTCACAGCCCGTATAACTTATCGAGGCTACACAATCAGAATTGGTTGTTAATCCCCTCAAACAACGCGCTAAATGCAACAATTAAAAATCTAGACAACCGAAATCCTAGTTTTCAATCTATCGATAATTGATCAATCAAACGAGCTTCATAGCTCAGTATAATAAAGTATAATACATATGACTTACCTAGGAAGATGACGGAGCAAAACCTCACTTTAAACAGGCCCGACAAGAACACAATTGGACAGCCACCAGTTAAGCCTAAAATGAACGTATCGATCAATAACGAGTCTAACATGCAGATTTGAGCATGCAAAGATGTATTTTATTACATAGGATATCAAAGAAATAAATTATGAAATTTTTACCAGAGTTGAATAAATATCTTAGGTTTATAAAAATATTTTTATTATTTTTTTCTTGTGCACAAAAAAACCATAAAAATTCTTTCAACACATAAAGGTAAGTGCAGCTATTTCAGTGTGCAGCAAAAGTGTTTTATTTGTTTAAAAATCATTATCGTACCAAATTAGATAATTCCAATTGGGTTTTATTCTTAACTCAAAACGTGAACTTTCAGAAGGGGAATCAACCAATTTGGATTTGTCAAAAAAGAGTTATGATGTCGGGAAGACAGACCAGTATCCGTCACCCCGCATCAGCTTTGACACACAATTTTTTAAAATCATAAAAACCATTCAATTCTCGTCCAAAATTTACAAATTATATCTTTCTAGAAGCTAGACTCAAAGAAGAACTTCATGGTAACAAGAATCGATAAAAAACCATCAATTTTTATTGAGTTACAGACAAAACAATAAACGAGTACGAATCTGTCAGAAACTGTTATAATCAAAACTCAAACCCTAACATGTTTATGACATCTCTACGGTTCAATAAACGATTTAATGATGAAAAAGACATTCCTTGGTGTAGTACTAACCTAGAATTGTTTGAATATGTGTTGGAATAGGTTGGAGGATGAAGAAAAACGTGATGTAAGTGGCTGCAAAAATCCCGATCGCAAAGTTGGAATGGGCGGCTTATGTTAAAAAGTTCGGACAATTTGCAAAACCAGCCCCTAAGCTTGCAATATGATAAATCTTGAGCCAAAAGTTAAATATTTTAACTCTTAAGAATGACCAGGAGACCCCTCAAGTTATAAGATTAACCCCCGAATATTGTACAAATTCTATAAAGTTTTTCTGCCATTAAACAAAAAATGCTGGGTGTTACATACTAAAGTAGCCTTCAAGTTATAAGAGGTGATGCCTTGAGCGAAAGGATGGATAAACGGACTTTTACAACGTGGTACAAGGCTCTAAATATGAAAGATGAAATCCCCCCTTTTAAACAAACTTTTATAAGCGATCGAGCCGATTAACGAAATTTTCGGGCGTTACAAGTCCACCCTCCTTACAATGGGATTTGTCCCTGAATCCCGTCACAACAGGAGCGAACACGGATGGAGATGAAACCTAAAAATCTAATCACACAAGAGGACGGTCGAGGCTAAACTCCTACTGGTACCCGAGTCAAACAAAACCGAAGCTTGTATTTCAACAAGTAAAAAGGTACTTGAAAAGATATTACGCTACTACTTGGCTAAAACCATTACACATACGTTCTCGAAGGAGTGAAGCGGTCAAGTAAAAAGGATACCCAGAGTTACAACATGTTACGTCTTAGCTAGACAATTACGCGCAAAGCGGTTCGAGAGGATGAGAAACGAACGGGAGAATTTAAGGAATGAGAGGAACTTTAACGCTAACGACACGAGCGTCAGCCATATCCTATCCCTACAAACACAAAACCCTAACACAGTCAAGCACATGTAGTATTTAGAACATAAAAGGTCACGGTAAACTGCTAATAACGTTGATCAAGTGTTATTAGTTGTTTACTTTACCCGCCCATCCTAAGCACCCCATGCCCCTAACCATATTAGCATTCCATCTAACACTTAAGCAATTATTCACGAAATGAATTCTAAAAACTTGTAAGAATGACTAAATAATTAAAATTACCTCATGGCGTGCAGCTACTCGCGGTTGGGATTTCTAGTCCCTTCTTTTACAGTTCGAGTCCAAGCATTCGGGAATGCTCGAATCCCTCGAACCATGGCTCTGATACCAACTTGTAAGACGCCGAACGCCGGGAATCCTACAATTGGTAATCACCTCCACAATTTCACAAAATTTAAAACCAAACAATTCGTTTTTTTTTAACAAATTCTGAGTAAATAACAGCGAAAAAATTTTAAGTATTAAAAATCCCAAACTCGGGTACAAGTGCCCAAAATCAAATGTAAATAAAATATCTGTCTTATTTGAAATCCTCGACCAGAAATGCCTTCAACCGTCCAAGTAGTCTCCAGCACGTCCAAGCGAGAACCTCCAATCCTTAACCTGAAAATCAATCTAACATACACACAAAGTCAGCTAGAGCATATTCATACTTTATTTAAAAGTTATAGCTCTAAAACAGTAGAGAGAATAATAATAAAATAAATAAATATATTTCACCAAATAATACATTCATCGTTAAACACGCGTACACGGGCCTCTCCACCACGAGTCAAGACTCGAGTAATATATTTGACCCGGATGCGGTAAGACCTAAGCACGTGACACGAGCCTCTTCACCACGAGTCAAACCCGAGTAATATATTTGACTCGGTCACGGCTTACACATCCAAACACGTGATGCGGTCCTTTCTGCCACGAGTATAACTTGAGAAATATATTTTACTCGATCACGGTTTAATATACAACGGGCCTCTCCACCACGGGATTTAAAACCCAAGTAATATATTTGACCCGCCAAAATGATGATCATGCCACACGGGCCTCTTCACCACGGGATTTGAAAACCCGAGTAATATATTTGACCCGCCAAAATGATGATCACGCCACACGGGCCTCTTCACCACGGGATTTGAAAACCCGAGTTATATATTTGACCCGATCACGGTTTAACATACAACGGGTCCCTTCACCACTGGATTTTGAAACCCTATTAATATATTCGACCCGCCAAAATGATGATCACGCCATATGGGCCTCTTCACCACAGGATTTGAAGACCCGAGTAATATATTTGACCCAGCCGTAATCACCATGCACACACACATCAATAAGCCTACTTACATCATTCTTACCTACAAGGAACTAAATATCATCACACAACCGTAAGCTATAAGGTAGCACATGCTCATACCTATATATATAGATGAATATATAATCCCAAAATATACCATATCACAAGTATGCTATCCTTAGTCACAAATGAGTAACTAACATCACTAATCATAGGCCATAGTTTAACGCATGCACGTACATATATATATATGTATCATCCCAAAATATACCATATTAAAAGTAAGCCATCCTTAGTCATGAATGACTAACTAACATCACTAATCATAGTGTAACACCTGTCAACTTCCGGTTTAATGATGTAGCGCGTGTAAAGTATGTATAACTCTCGGAACTTAACCAACGTTTCTCGGAAGCCTTTACGTCATCCCGGTACGTTAAAGAACTTAAATTTCCTTCCATTTTGCCTTACACTTCAATTAGGAGGGCCTAGATGTAAAATCTTTATATTATAATAATTAACAGAACCCTAAACCCCTCCCCCCTTGCAACAGCGATCGGCCGAAGGTAGCCCCTCCCCTCTTCTTGTTCTTCAACTTTTTGATCAATTCCAAGCACTTAGAGGTAATTCAAGGTATGTACTACAATCCCCAACACTCTTTTCGTTCACCTCTAATCGTTTTGATGCTCAATTTCGCCGATACTTTTCATTGGACAGATTTCGGCCAAGGTGCAGTTGACCCACTTCCCATGGATAAAAATTATAGTTTCTGTTGTAGAAAGATTCCCAGGTATGGCATTTACATCATATTAAAATTTCGTGGCCATTGGAGGTGTTTAGGTCGGTCAATCGATTTTAGTTCGAAAACTAGGGTTTATCGGGTGAAGAATTGTCAATTGTTGAGTTTGATGCGTTAATCGAGTGAATGACCAACCGAATCAATTTGCATGGCCCTAGGGGAGTCTAAGGGCTGTGGGAAAATTATTTTTTTGATACTCGGGGCCGATTTGGTTGATGATTGGTCAATCGAGTCAGCGGTGCGCGAATTGTCGTTTAAACGTTAAATTGAGAGTTGTAAAAAGGAACCGTCAACCCTATCAACTCGGGTGACATAATTATGATGTATGAAAAGGTTAAGATGGGAATTTGGTCCATTTGGCTCTGATTTGTTTGGCAATTGGTTTTAAGATTTATTACGCGTGTATTCGACTCGATTTGATTACCGGCGGGTGAGTTGTGCATCATGGTTAGCCCCGACCATGATCGTATGGTGGATTTGGTTAATTGAAAGGTTTTAGGGGCTGAGGTAAAGTAATTGGGTATGGGTTGGGCCTCGGGCCAAAATGTTGGGCTTGAACGGCCATTAGGCAAGTGTGTTCTTACGGTCCAGTTAATGACGCGTTGTGTGCAATTTACCGGCCCTTACTTGTGATTGAGCACTTAGAGAGTCCTTAGCTCGTTGCTGGTGTTTGGTTGACCTCAGGTGAATTCTTGATGCCCCGTTCAACTCTTTTTAAGTTTTGGGCTAGCATGCACACCTAAGCGATTTTGCTTGATGAAATGTTTTAAACTATTTTGCATAGGCTTGCTAGTATTGGCAGGCCTTGGAATGTTATAGAATGTGTGTATGTATATATATATATATTATAGAATGGCCAATATTTGGCGAATGTTGTAGTCGTCTCGAATACTGAATGTTGCGTATGCCTACTTTGTGTTTGCATGCCTTGAATGATACGTGTTTGGGTTGTACGTTTTCTCGGCACTGAATGTTATTATTGAATGTTATATATATATATATATATATATATATATATATAGGAATGCACGTATAGAGATGTTCATACGTAAGGATGATTATTTATTAAAGGTGATGACCTAAATGATGTAATTCCGTTTACAGTTTTAAAACATGAATTCACTCAGCTTAAGCTGACTTTGTGTGCATGTTAGTGTGAGTTTCATGTTAGGAAGAGGATGCCTTATCGCTTGGACGTGCAAGAAGCTACTTGGACGATGAAGGGCATACAGGATTTGAAGACTTTATTATTAAACATTTCCTTTTAAAGATTTTTATTAAAGATAATTAAGTTAGTTTTGGGCAAAATTCCCGGGTTTTGCGAACTTATTTATTATTTATGTTTTCCGCTGAATTTTACTCTAACAATGGTTTCTTAATGGAATGATTGATTTCTTTTTGTTTAAGTATTTTATAAGTGTTTTGTATGATTACCAACTGTGGGGTTCCCGGGGTTCGGGGCCTTACACATAGGCTATAGGGTAACACATGTACATACATACATACATACATACATACATATATATATATCATCCCAAAATATACCATATTACAAGTAAGCCTATGAGCCATATGATAACACGTGTGTACCTAAATATCATCACAAGATATACCATAATACGAGTAAGCCTTTGCAAAATCATTTGAACGGTTTATCAAGTATAATCAGTTAGGTGTGTATGCTAGCCCAAAACTTGAAAAACATGGAAAGGGGCATCATGAATTCACCTGACACGAGGCACCAAGTCACCACGAGCTAGGGGGTCCCTAAGTAATTCAACAACTCACACGCCTGTCAGATTGCACATAAGGATTACTAACTAAACCATACCATCTCATTTATCCTACGAGGCTTTATAACAAGATGTGATTGACCTAAAGCCTTAACCTTACCAAATTCAATTACATCAGTCCCCGAGGCCATGTATTTACCAAAATCACCCTTAGTTAATTATGGGGACAAAGGATTTCCAAACTACACCCAAAAGTTATTAATTGTATCGAATATGCGCGTTAACGAGCTGTTTATGTACTTAGCAACCAACTCAGCCACGTGTGGACCAAATTTAGTATAATTACAGCCAACAAGTCCACATAACAATACACGAGTTGAATGGGTCGGCAATTCGCTTGAACAATGAGTAAACTACTAATTAAACTCGAATTTGCGTTGTACCGACCCGTTTGAGCAACCGACAACCAATTCAGCCCCATTAACATAAAAATTCAGTTTTTCACAGCCCGTATAAATTACCGAGGCTACACAATCTAAATTAGTTGTTAATACCCTCAAACAACGCGCTAAACGCAGCAATTAAAAATCTAGACAACTGAAATCCTAGTTTTCAATCTATTGATAATTGATCAATCAAACGAGCATCATAAATCACTATACTAAAGTATAATACATATGACATAACTAGGAAGATGATGGAGCAAAACCTCACTTTAAACAGGCCAGATAAGAACACAATTAGACAGCCATCGGTTAATCCTAAAACGAACGTATCGATCAATAACGAGTCTAACATGCAGATTTTAGCATGTAAAGATGTATTTTACTATATAGGAAAATCAGAGAAATAAATTATGAAATTTTTACCAGAGTTGAATAAATATCTTAGGTTTATAAAAGTATTTTCATTAAATTTTTCTTGTGCACACAAAAATCATAAAAATTCCTCCAACACAGAAATGTATGTGAAGCTATTTCAGTTTCTAGCAAAAGTGTTTTATTTGTTTAAAAATCATTATCAAACCAAATTAATTGATTCCAATTGGGTTGTATTCTTACTCAAAATGTGAACTTTCAGAAGTGGAATCAACCAATTTGGACTTCTCAAAAAAGAGTTATGATGTCGGGAAGACAGACCAGAATCCGTCACCCTGCATCAGCTTTGACACACAATTTTATGAAATCATAAAAACCATTTAATTCTCGTTCAAAAATTAAAAATTATACCTTTCTAGAAACTAGAATCAAAGAAGAACATCATGGTCACAAGAATCGATCAAACACAATCAATTTTCATCGAGTTACAGACCAAACAATAAACGAATACAAATCTGTCAGAAACTGTTATAATCAAAACTAAAACCCTAACATGTTTATGACATCTCTAGGGTTCAATAAATGATTTAATGATGAAAAAGAAATTCCTTGGTGTAGTACTAACCCAGAATTGATTGAATATGGATTGGAATAGGCTGGAGGATGAAGAAAAACGTGATGGAAGTGGCTACAAAAATCCCGATCGCAAGGTCAAAGGGGAGGGGGCGGTTTAGGTTAAAAAGTTTGGACAATTCGCAAAACCATCCCCTAAGCTTGCAATATGAGAAATCTTGAGCCAACAGTTAAATATTTTAACTCTTAAGAATGACCATGAGACCTCTCAAGTTATAAGATTAACCCCCGAATATAGTACAAACTCTACAAACTTTTTCTGCCGTTAAACGAAAAATGTCGAGTGTTACATACTAAACTAGGCTTCAAGTTATAAGAGATGATACCTTGAGCGAAAGGATGGATAAACGGACTTTTACAACGTAGTACAAGGCTCTAAATTAGAAAGATGAAATCCCGCCTTTTAAACAAACTTTTATATGCGATCGAGCCGATTAACGAAATTTTCGGGCATTACATTTTTCCTTCTGACCTACTGGTTGGGATGGTCCATGTTGTACCTTAGCTTCACACTAATATATCCGGTATACTTATCACTGCTATCAATGAATATATGAGGGGATTTCCGCTCATAGCATCGTAGGGTAGATCTGGTAGTGGATGTTCTTACACGTCATTCTGAAGACTCATCCTGGACTTTTAATTGGTATACGAGTCTTATGGCTCATGATCAACCTAGAAAAGCTCAAAAACCTTTCTTTTCTACACATTTTTGATTATTCCAGACAATGTAGCCGTTCAAACTTCACCAAAACATTACATATTGCATATGCTTGGTGTTGAACGACATACTAAGAAATCAGATAATTTCTTCTCGTTTTCCCAGAAAATTTTATCAAAAACCTTCAAGCCAACTTATGCGCCGCATAAGTACCTTACATATACGGTATAGTCATTTCTTTGTTAAATCTTCATGCTGTATCCTCTCAGTTTATCGTACACATTGAAATGTCAAAGTATAAGTACTTACCTGCTTGTAAGATCATATGGTTCATACATACTTATGCGTTGCATTCAAGACTTACACATTGATATATGAACATACACATTATCGTCATTTACAGGCTATAAATGCTTGTACATTGAGTATTGAAGATCTTAAACTTGGAGAGAAGACGTGGGATTGAAAGCTTATTGGACTTCCCATGTGATTGATGGGGATTGATGGATTAAATACAATGAGATTAAAAGTATAATCAAGATGTATTTGGGGATTCATCATGAGTTGATATGGGTGTATTTGGGTATTCATCATGAGTTGATATAGGAATGGAATGAGATAGCTGTGGATTAAAGACGGTTGTTAACTCATGAAAGATACAAGAGTTGATTTTAAAGCCGATAGAGAAGAAACTTAAAAGCCAAATCATTTGAAGAATTAGCATTAAAAGTCCAATCATTTGAAGAGGATCGGGAAAGCATAATTTCAAAGGGGTCTAATATCTTAATGATTGAGTTGTTGGTTGACCTTAATCTAAGCAATATCCAAGGGGGGAGTTTGTTGAAGTACGAAATGTATATTTGCTTAGATGACACAAGACAAGTACTATACAAGGAGGAGTCTGTTAGAGCATGAATGTAAGGCCCCGAACCCCGGGAACCCCACAGTTGGTAATCATACCGAACACTTATAAAATATTCAAACTAAAAAAAATCAATCGTTCCATTAAGCAACCAATTTCAGAGTAAAATTCAGCGGAAAACGTAAATAATAAAATAAGTGTAAGGCCCCGAACCCCGGGAACCCCACAGTTGGTAATCATTCAAAACGCTCGTAAAAATAAATAAACTTAAAAACAATTCTTTTCATTAAAATAAACATCACAGAGTATAATTCGGCGGAAAACGTAAATAAGTAAATGAGTTCCCAAAACCCAGGAATTTTGCCCAAAATCAACATAATTATCTTTAAATAGAAACTTTTAAAAATAAATGTTTAATAATAAAATCTTCAATTCCCGTTTGCCCTTCACCGTCCAAGTAGCTTCGTGCACGTCCAAGCGATAAGGCATCCTCTTCCTAACCTGAAACTCACATTAACATGCAAATAAAGTCAGCTTAAGCTGAGTGAGTTCAAGTTTTAAATAAGTATCAAAAGTCTTAATAATCATTCCAACGGTTTTAAAACGGTAAACGGAAAAACATCGGTTAGGTCACCACATTCACTAAATAGTCATCCTTACGTATAAGTATCTCTATACGTGCATTCCTATATATATCAATATATATATATATACATATATAATATTCAATAATAATTTTCAGGGATGATAAAACGTACAACCCAAACACGTAACATTCGGCGCATGCAAACACAAAGTAGGCATACGCAACATTCAGTAGTCGAGACGACTACATCATTCGCCAAATATTGGTCATTCTAATATATATATATATACATATATATATATATACACACACACATATATATATATATATATATACACATACACACATTCTTTAACATTCCAAGGCCTACCAATACTAGCAAGCCTATGTAAAATCGTTTAAAACATTTCATCGAGCAAAATCGCTTAGGTGTGAATGCTAGCCCAAAACATAAAAAGAGTTAAATGTGGCATCAATAACTCACCTGAAATCAATCGAACACCTGCAATGAGCTAGGAAATCCCTAAGTGCACAATCACAAGCAAAACCCTGTAAATTATACACAACGCGTTACTAAACTGGGCCGTTCAAGCCCAACAACTTGGCCCAAGGCCCAACATCTTGGCCCAAGGCCCAAAAACTTTACGTCAGCCCCTACGACCTTTCAATTAACCAAATCCACCCTACGATTAAGGTCAGGGCTAACCATGATGCACAACTCGCCCGTCGCTAAACAAATCGAGTCGAATACGCGCGTAATAAACCTTAAAACCAATTGTTTAACGAATCAACCCCAAATGGACCAAATTCCCATTTTAATAGTTTCATTCATCTTAATTATGTCACCCAAGTTGATAGGGTTGACGGTTCCTTTTTACAACTCTCAATTTAACATTTAAACGAAAATTCGCGCACCGCCGACTCGATTGACGAAGCACCAACCAAAACAGCCCCGAGCATCAAAAAAATAATTTTCCCACAGCCCTTAGACTCTCCTAGTGCCATGCAAACTGATTCGGTTGGTCATCCAACCGATTAATGCATCAAACTCAACAATTTACAATTCTACACCCGATAAACCCTAGTTTTCGAACTAAAATCGATTGACCGACCTAAACACCTCCAATGGCTACGAAATTTTAATATGATGTAAATGCCATACCTGGGAATCTTTCTACACCAGAAACTCTAATTTTTATCCACAGGAAGTGAGTCAATTGCACCTTGGCCGAAAATCTGTCCAACGAAAAGTTCCGACAAAATTGAGCATCAAAACGATTAGGGGTGAACAAAAAGAGTGTTGGGGATTGTAGTACATACCTTGAACTACTTCTAGGAGCTTGGAATTGATCAAAAAGTCAAAGCAACGAAGGGGGGGAGGCTGGCCTTGTGCCAATTGGACAACAGCTGCAAATAGGGTTTAGGGTTTTTTTTTATTAATGTTATATTATAAAATATTTTCATTCTAGCCCCTGGAATTGAATAATAATGCAACTTGGAAGAAATGTTAAGCGATTAGACGTACCGGGATGACGTAACGGCTTCCGAGAAACGTCGGTTAAGTCTCGAGAGTTATACATACTTTACACGTGCTAAATCATTAAACCGGAAGTTTGACGGGTGTTACAATAAGTTCCCAAGACCCGGGAATTTTGACCAAAAAAAACTTAACTATCTTTACTAAAAAATTTTAAAAGGAAATGTTCAATAATAAAGTCTTCAAATCCCGTATGCCCTTCACCGTACAAGTAGCTTCATGCACGTCCAAGCGATAAGGCATCCTCTTTCTAATCTGAAACTCACACTAACATGCACACAAAGTCAGCTTAAGCTGAGTGAATTCAAGTTTTAAATAAATAACAAAAGTCTTAATAATCATTCCAATGGTTTTAAAACTGTAAACGGAAATACATCAGTTAGGTCATCACATTTAATAAATAATCATCCTTACGTATAAACCTCTCTATATATATAAATATATATATATATATATAACATTCAACAATAACATTCAGGGCCGAGAAAACGTACAACCCCAACACGTAACATTCCATTCAACACATGCAAACACGAAGTAGGCATACGTAACATTCCGTAGTCGATGACGACTACAACATTCGCCAAATATTGGCCATACAATAATATATATACATACACACATTCTATAGCATTCCAAGGCCTACCAGTACTAGCAAGCCTATACAAAATAGTTTAAAACATTTCATCAAGCAAAATTGCTTAGGTGTGCATGCCAGCCCAAAACTTTAAAAGAGTTAAACGGAGCATCAAGAACTCACCTGAAATCAACCGAACACCTGCAACGAGCTAGGAAATCCCTAAGTGCACACTCACAAGTAAGGGCCTGTAAATTGTACGCAACACATCACTATACTAGACCGTAAGAACACACTTGCTTAGTGGGCCGTTCAAACCCAACACTTTGGCCCGAGGCCTAACGCATACCCAATTACTTTACCTCAGCCCCTAAAACCCTTCAATTAACCAAATCCACCGTACGATCATGGTCGGGGCTAACCATGATGCACAACTCACCCGTCGGTATGCAAATCGAGTCGAATTCGCACGCACCAAATCTTAAAACCAATTTTCAAACAAATCAGCCCCAAATGGACCAAATTACCATCTTAACCTTTTCATACATCATAATTATGTCCCCCGAGTTGATAGTGTCGACAGTTCCTTTTTACAGCGCTTAAACGACAATTTGCGCACAACCGACTCGATTAACTAACCACCAACCTAAACAGCCCCGAGTTCCAAAATATAATTTTCCCACAGCCCTTAAACCCACCTAGGGCCACGTAAACTGATTCGGTTGGTCATTCAATCGATTAACGCATCAAACTCAACAATTGACATTTCTACACCCGATAAACCCTCGTTTTCGAACTAAAATCGATTAACCGACCTAAACACCTCCAATGGCCACGAAATTTTAATATGATGTACTACACACACCTAGGAGGATTTTGATGCAAAAACCTCACTCAAAACAGTCCCATAAAAGCTCAATTGGACAGTCCCACAAGTCGTTTTTCGATCAATACGTGTAATTCAAAGGTCAATTAACTTGTAAGAGACATGGGGAATCATAAAACCGACCTGGAATTGAAGTTTGTACGGATCAAAGTTGGCTAGACAGAAGAATTTCGAGCAGGAGGGGGGGTCTCTTTTCCGATCGGCGCTAGAGAAGGTTTTAGGGTTAGGTTAATTTGTTTTATGATATAATAAAAATAGTTACATCCAAGTCCCTCCAAATTGAAGTGTAACGCAAAATGGAAGGAAAAGTTAAGTTCTTTAACGTACCGGGATGACGTAAAGGCTTCCGAGAAACGTCGGTTATGTCCCGAGAGTTATACATACTTTACACGCACTAAATCATTAAACCGGAAGTTGACGGGTGTTACAAGTCCACCCCCTTTACAATGGGATTCGTCCCCGAATCCCGATGCGACAGGAAAAACTGCGGATACAGTTTCATCATCTCATCTTCGGATTCCCAAGTAGCCTCGGAACCCCTACGGTGCCTCCACTGCACCTTCACCTACTTAACCACCTTGTTCCACAACCGCCTTTCCTGACGGTCAAGTATGGCAGTAGGCTCGTCCACGTAGTTCAGCTTACTATCAAGCTCAATATCATTAAGCGACACATAGGCCTCCTCCTCTGCCTAACACTTACTCAAGTGGGACACATGGAAGGTAGGATAAATCCCCGTGAGCTCATCAGGCAATTCCAGCCTATACGCTACCTCACCAATACGGGACAATATACGGAACGGACCAATGAACCTCAGACTAAGCTTCCCCCTCTTACGAAAACGAATAATGCCCTTCCAAGGAGAAACTTTCAACATAACCCGATCCCCAGCCTCGAACACAATAGGTGTCCTGGGCGGCCTTCATAAACGCTTTAATCTTGTCGAGTTTCTCAGTCGTAGCCTCGACCATCTCCAAACTACCCAATTGCTTCTGACCAATGGAACCCCAACAGATGGAGTTCTACACCTCGTACCATACAACATCTCAAATGGTGGCATCCCAATCGTGGCGTGATAACTGTTATTATACGAGAACTCTACCAATGGTATGTGACGATCCCAACTACCACCAAAATCGATAACACAAGCCCGTAACATATCCTCAAGAGTTTGAATGGTCATCTCGGACAGACCATCCGTCTGCGGGTGATAAGCGGTACTGATGAGGAGTTTGGTGCACATCTCCTCATGAAACTTTTTCCAGAACCCGGAGGTAAAACGCGTATCCCTATCCGAAACAATAGATACCGGCACCCCGTGCCTAGAAACGATCTCACGAATAAACACATCGGCCAATTGCTCGGAATGAAAAGTGTCTCGGATTGGCAAGAAATGAGCGCTCTTGGTCAATCTATCAATAATTACCCAAATGGTGTCATAACTACCTTTAGGAGTATGAGGCAATTTAGTCACAAAATCCATAGTGAGATGCACCCACTACCACGTTAGCCTTACCGGGATGGTACATAATCTCCAGATCGTAGTCCTTAATCAACTCCAACTATCGACGCTGTCGCATATTCAGTTCCTTTTGCTCGAAGAAATACTTTAAGCTCTTATGATCGGTATAGATAACGCAAGGAACACCGTACAAGTAATGCCTCCACAACTTAAGCGCAAACACAACCGCCGCCAGCTCTAAATCGTGCGTAGGATAATTTGCCTCATGAGGCTTCAACTGCCATAAGGCATAAGCGATGACTCGGCCTCGCTGCATAAAAACACAACCAAGCCCCTGATAAGAGGCATCAGAATAAACCACCAGATCGTCGGTGCCATCAGGTAGAGCTAAAATCGGGGCATGCGTCAACTGGTTCTTCAACTCGAGAAAAGCCTCCTCCTGCTCAGTAAACGAACTTAACACTCTTCATAGTCAACTTGGTCAGTGAATAAGCAATTTTCGAAAAATCGGGAATAAAGCGGCGGTAATACCCCGCCAAACCCAGAAAGCTACGGATTTCAGATGGAGACTTAGGAGACTCCCAATCATTCACGGCTTCCACCTTTTCTGGATCAACCAAAATACCACTCGGGTTAATAAGATGACCCAAGAACTGAACCTCGCGAAACCAAAAGGAACACTTAGAAAACTTCGTATACAACTTGTTCTTTCGTAGAGCTTCCAAGACTTCCAAGAGATGACCGGCTTAATCGAATTCACTTTGGGAATATACCATAATATCATTGATGAATACAATAGCTGATCGGTCGAGCGTCGGCCTACACACCCGATTCATAAGATCCATGAACACGGCCGGTGCGTTGGTCAAACCGAAAGACATCACGAGGAACTCCTAATGTCCGTAACGAGTGTGGAAAGCGGTCTTAGGAATATCTTCCTCCTGAATTTTCAACTGATGATACCCGGACCTAAGGTTGATCTTCGAGAACCAACTAGCTCTTTGGAGCTGATCAAATAAGTCGTCGATCCTCGCGAGCGGGTACCGAATTTTAACAGTGAGCATATTCAACTCACGGTAGTCAATGCACATCCGCATGCTACCGTCCTTCTTAACGAACAAGACCGGGGCAACCCAAGGCGAGATGCTTGGTCGAATGAAGCCCTTGTCGAGCAAATCTTCCAACTGGGCCATAAGTTCTTTCATTTCATTCGGTGCTAGACGTTAAGGGGCTCTAGCAACGGGCTTTGCGCCTGGCACAAGGTCTATCTGGAATTCGACCTCGCGGTCCGGCAGCACATCTGAAAAATCATCTGGAAATACATTCGGGAAATCCCGAACAACAGGAACATCACCGACGGTAGCCACCTCGGTTTTCATATTTATAGCGTACGCCAGATATGCCCCGAAACCCCCTGCATCAATCTCCCCACTTTAAGCATAGATATGATATGTGGCGTCGCACCATTCCGATCACCGAAGACAGTGATTTGGGTCCCATCCGGGGCCCTCAGAGGAACAAGTTTCTGACCACAAATGATTTGAGCATCAACACTCGCGAGCCAATCCATCCCAAGCACCACATCGAAACAGCCAAGCGGTATCAAATACAACAGCACCGGAAATCTATACCCAGACAACTCGATGGAACAACCCTGAAAAGCCCTAGACACGGACACGGATTTTCCTACGTCGACCTCAACCTCAAACACATCAACTACGCACTCGGGTGATTTATTCAACGAGGAACAGAAAGCAGTAGACACAAAACTCCTACTGGCGCCCGAATCAAATAAAACTGATGCCTGTAACTCATCAAGTAGAAAAGTACCTGGGACGATATTATACTACTGCTTAGCTACACGGTCGACACATACGATGTCAAAGGAATAAGAAATTATAACGGTGGAATGAAAACTAAATAAGGAAAAGTACCTGAAACAATATCCGCATCATCCTTCGCCTCCTTCTTGGAGATGTTGAAGGCCCTTGCCCTGGCCTTCGGCTTCTTTTCCATCTTCCCTCTTGAGGAAGTCCCCTGACCGGATCTCCCCACCTTTCTGGTAGGACAGTTTGATGACAAGTGACCAGAACCCTTACAGCGGAAACAAGTCAGAGTCGGACACTCGTAATGGGGGTGCCCAACCTTATCGCAACGAAAACAGGTGCCGGACCCACTCTTACACTCCCCCTTGTGTAGTTTGCTGCACTTCTTGCAATTACTAAATGCCACATCCCTCCTAAACTCAGAAGTCTCAGTCTTCACCCTTTTCCCAGATGAACTAAAATTGTTTCCCCGGGCCCTTACCATACGAATTAGTGTACCAAGTCTTCCTAGCCTCAGTCGGCGGTAACTTCTCCCTCTGATCATACAATGTACCTGCCAAGGTAACCAGTGAAAGGAGTTCATGTCGGTGGTCACCACACCCCTACGAATATCCACCGGAAGGCCCTCACATACTTCTTAATCCTTTTTGCCTCAGGGGTAACCAGGTCGGGACATAAGCGAGCCATATTGTTGAACTTTGTGGTGTATTCCCGATTTGTCATACTGTCCGCCTCCAAGGTCAAGAATTCCTGTTCAATTTTATCCAATTTGTGCGGAGGACAGAACTAATCGAGAACCAACTTCTTCAATCCATCCCATGTCATCCTCCTAATCGATCGATCACCTATAGCCTGCACTAGATTATCCCACCAACATAATGCCTCGAAACGAAACGAGGCGGTAGCATAAATGACAATGTCATCTCCTTTGCACTTACTAACCCTCAGAACGGCCTCCATCTCTCTCACCCACTGATGAGCTGCCAAAGCATCTTTAGTACCATCGAAAGAAGGAAGGTCACACTTTTTGAAGTCCCCATACGAACAACCCCGAGTAGATACACTAATAGTCCGAACCTCATCCTCATCCCCACTCGGTACATACACCTCTTCCTCTTCCTCGACCTGCGTCTCCTTACCCTTATTCCCTTTATCCGAACCTTTACCAACCAATGACTCTTCCATGGCCCTAATGGCCTCAGCAACGATCTCGGGAATGGCGCTATGGAGCACCTGGTAAACCTCGTCGGCGATAGCTGCGCGCATAGCAGGATCTAAGGCGGGGTTATCCCCCTCCTCATGAATCGGGGTCTCCTCCCGCTGGGGAGTAGGAATCTCTCTCGCGGCTTCAGCACGTGGCTTACGACTACGGCCGCGAACACTAGGACCACCTCTCTTAGCAGCTCGAGTATTAACCATGACTTATCCCTACAAAGACAGAATTTTAACACGGTCAAGTACAAGTGGTAATTAGAACATGTAAGGTAAGGGTAAACTGCTAATGACGTTGATCAAGTGTAATTAGTCGTTTACTTTACTCGCCCGTCCTAACCACCCCCTGCCCCTAACCACGTTAACCTTCTATCTAACACTTAAACAGTTAATCACATACCAGAAACATGTATATTTAAAGGAATGACTAAATAATTAAAAGTTACCTCTTGGCGTGCACCTACTCGCGGTGGGCATACGTGTCTCTTTGCTTACAGTTCGAGTCCTAGCATTCAGGGATGCTCGGATCCCTCGAACCAAGGCTCTGATACCAACATGTAAGGCCCCGAACCCCGGGAACCCCACAGTTGGTAATCATACCGAACACTTATAAAATATTCAAACTAAAAAAAATCAATCGTTCCATTAAGCAACCAATTTCAGAGTAAAATTAAGCGGAAAACTTAAATAATAAAATAAGTTCTCAAAACCCGGGAATTATGCCCAAACCAACTTAATTATCTTTAATAAAAATTTTTAAAAGGAAATGTTTAATAATAAAGTCTTCAAATCCCGTATGCCCTTCACCGTCCAAGTAGCTTCGTGCACGTACAAGTGATAAGGCATCCTCTTCCTAACCTGAAACTCACACTAACATGCACACAAAGTCAGCTTAAGCTGAGTGAGTTCAACTTTTAAATAAGTAACAAAAGTCTTAATAATCATTCCAACGGTTTTAAAACTATAAACGGAAATACATCAGTTAGGTCATCACATTTAATAAATAATCATCCTTACGTATGAACATCTCTATATGTGCATTCCTATATATATATATTTATATATAACATTCAACAATAACATTCAGGGCCGAGAAAACGTACAGCCCCAACACGTAACATTCCATTCAACGCATGCAAATACGAAGTAGGCATACATAACATTCCGTAGTCGATGACGACTACAACATTCGCCAAATATTGGCCATACAATAATATATATACATACACACATTCTATAGCATTCCAAGGCCTACCAGTACTAGCAAGCCTATGCAAAATAGTTTAAAACATTTCATCAAGCAAAATCGCTTAGGTGTGCATGCTATCCAAAACTTAAAAAGAGTTAAACGGAGCATCAAGAACTCACCTGAAATCAACCGAACACCTGCAACGAGCTAGGAAATCCCTAAGTGCACACTAACAAGTAAGGGCCTGTAAATTGTACACAACGCATCACTATACTAGACCGTAAGAACACACTTGCTTAATGGGCCGTTCAAGCCCAACACTTTGGCCCGAGGCCCAACAACTTGGCCCGAGGCCTAACCCATACCCAATTACTTTACCTCAGCCCCTAAAACCTTTCAATTAACCAAATCCACTGTACGATCATGGTTGGGGCTAACCATGATGCACAACTCACCCGTTGGTATGCAAATCGAGTCGAATTCGCACGCACCAAATCTTAAAACAAATTTTCAAACAAATCAGCCCCAAATGGACCAAATTCCCATCTTAACCTTTTCATACATCATAATTATGTCCCCCGAGTTGATAGGGTTGACGGTTCCTTTTTGCAACGCTCACTTTAATGTTTAAACGACAATTTGCGCACAACCAACTCGATTAACTAATCACCAACCTAAACAGCCCCGAGTTCCAAAAAAATAATTTTCCCACAGCCCTTAAACCCCCCTAGGGCCATGAAAACTGATTCGGTTGGTCATTCAATCGATTAACGCATCAAACTCAACAATTGACAGTTCTACACCCGATAAACCCTAGTTTTCGAACTAAAATCGATTGACCGACCTAAGCACCTCCAATGGCCACGAAATTTTAATATGATGTACTAAAAATACCTATGAGGATTTTGATGCAAAAACCTTACTCAAAACAGTCCAGGAAAAGCTCAATTGGCAGCCACCCGGTTAGCCTACAACAAGTCGTTTTTCGATCAATACGCTTAATTCAAAGGTCAATTAACATGTAAGAGACATGGGGAATCATAAAACCGACCTGGAATTGAAGTTTTTACAGATCAAAGCTGGCTGGACAAAAGAATTTTGAGCAGGGGGGGTCTCTCTTCCGATCGGTGCTAGAGAAGGTTTTAGGGTTAGGTTAATTTATTTTATGATATAATAAAAATAGTTACATACAAGTCCCTCCAAATTGAAGTGTAAGGAAAAATGGAAGGAAAAGTTAAGTTCTTTAACGTATCGGGATGACGTAAAGGCTTCCGAGAAACGTCGGTTAAGTCTAGAGAGTTATACATACTTTACACGCGCTAAATCATTAAACCGAAGTTGACAGGTGTTACAATGAAATGTCTAGTACTTAGGTCTTGTGTTGTTAGGTCAAGATAGCATGTGATGTTGAATTGTGAAATGTACGTTAATGTCTAACGCAAACAACTTATGCGGCGCATATGATATGAACTTATGCGCCGCATAAGTCCCAAGTGTGCCTATAAATAGATTTCTTGGGCTTTGTGTTCATTGGTCCTTCTGACCTCTTGTTTGGGATGATCCATGTCGTACCTTAGCTTCACACTGTCATATTCAATGTACTTATCACTGCTATCAATGAATATATGAGGAGATTTAGGAGATCTTTTCTTGTTTTTCACTTTGTTATGATTTCCGCTCATAGCATCGTAGGGTAGATCTGGTCATGGATGTTCTTACACGTCATTCTGAAGACCCATGGAGGATGCGAATCAGAACTAGATAAATCACAACTAGATAAATGTGAATCATATATAGATTTTTATCCTCTTCAAAGCTCGGTGGCCATTTCTTTTGACACAGCTTTGGCCAACCAGTTCTGACCGATATTTTGTTTCTTAATATAAAAAGTGGATGGTGTGGACTTAGCACTTTCAGTTTTATCACACCTACTTTTTATAGTCTCTTTGAGTTTTAAAATCCTAACAGGCTCGGATTCAGAACAATCGATGGTTTCTCAACATGCCCTAGTCCTGCTTTTCTAGAAACAACTTTCTGAGGCTGAACGTGATCAAGCTTCAACCTGTTTGGAAAAGCATAAAATACATGCCCAACCTCGTTGCAGTTGAAACATCGCCTCCGATAAACAAATTTAGTAACCTGAGGTGCTGTTTAAGCATGTTAACGTACGGCTTTTAAGTTATAGAATTCTTGATTTGATTGGTTTCAAAAATTTGCCTCTTTTACAGACTCAGAAGTTTTTCCATGAACAAATACAATCTTTTTAACCGGTGTCGGTTTGTTAACTCTATGAGATTGCTTATGATAAAGACTGGTTTTTGAAATCTCTTAGAATTAACAACATTCTCATTTTCTGACACATCAACCTACATAGGTTCTTCAGTTAATACAGTTAATAAGGACTAGGCAACTTCTATCCCAGTTGAACCATCACAAATAGAACTTTCACTCTCAACATTCTCAGAAGAAATGATATCTTCATCAACAAACATGGTGGAATCATGGAGTGGATTTTTGACTTCTACGTTCAACGTCTTTTTGAAACCTTTCGGTTTCTTAGGAATATAAGTATTCCACATTTGTCACACCCCGACCAAAGGCGGCGGAACATGCCGAGGTGTAACGATTGTCCATAAGCACATGACACTAATTAAAGTGACGGTATTTAATAAACTCATTTCATTTCACAACATCAAAAATGTCACATAACAATTATCCATAAAATAACCATAAACAAGATATCACAAAATGTGGCAAATTTGATATTGTTCATTTTTTCTAACCTTAATATTTACTCAAACTATGTTAAGTAATAAGGTGGGTAAAATGCAAGAATGCAAATCCCTTTGGAATGAAGATACTAAAACGGGTTTTTTTTATCGAGTGTTCGGGTTGTCGGTTCTGGTCTTTATAATTGGTCAAACCCAAAGTCAACTTTCCAAAATATTGAATGTTATCAGATAACTCAATAAAATTTAATAAGACTTAACCAAGTATGTAGTTCCATTGTTTTAGAACTAACAACGCACGTTAAGCGAGTGTTCATTTTTTGTCGGTCCAAACTTTGTTATGATATAAAGTTGGATCCAACATTTCCAAGCAATTAAAAAAATATTTAAAAATCAATTTGTAACTATTTTAAAGAAATATAAGTCTTGATGGCTAAAAAAAACACACTTGTGTGTCTTAAGCGAGTAAGAATCGGTTTGGTTCGGTTTCCATTTCACAACAAGTTCATAGATGGTTTCCACATGTCCAAACACTAAAGAACTTGTATAATAATGTACAAATAAAAATAATTTAAGTTTTACAACCAAACAAAAGTTCGGTTTCGGTTCGGATCGTGTTTCGGGTTAAGCCCGAGGTAAGATTCTACAAACCCATAACCATAGAATTTGTAAAAAATGATTTTAGAAACTTAGATCTAACAATAAGTATGTTTAAACAATTATTTAATAAAACTAGTAACAAAGTTCGGTTTACGGTTTAGAGCTATTTACGGTTAAACCGAAGCATAGACTCTAAAAAACCCATAACCATGGAACTTGTAAACATGACCAACAAACTAAAATAAGCAAGATTAATATGTATGAACAAGTTATATAGATGTATATATATCAAGGACACAAAGTCCTCCATGAAGCCTTGCCTTATGAGGTCCGAAACCTCACCAACCGGAATCGGAGAAGTAACTACCAAAGGTAACCAAGGGGTGTATATTATATATATGTTGCACAACTATAAACAAGTATTAATAAGGCTATATAAACTAATTAAGATGAAAGACTAAAAACCTTCAAGAACACTTAAGAAGATAACCTTTGATGTTTGAGAGAGTTTTTTTTTTTTTTTTTTTTGGAGTTGTAGCAAGGGAAAATAAAGAGGAAAGGTGATGTATATATAGGGTTATGTTGGTGGTCAAAGATGGGTGTGAGACACAAGAGTTTTCATGCAAAATGGATCAAGACAAAAACACAAAACAACAGAAAAATAAATAAATAAATAAATAAAAATTGGATGTTTTCAAGACCCAACAAGTGTGAAACAATATTGTAACATAAATCCATCATTTTGATTATAACATAAGCTTCGGTTTACAAATCGGGTCGGTTTACATAATAAACAAATACAAAAACGAAATCAAAGACCTTAGGATATTAATAAAAATGAACAATATCAAATTTGCCATATTTTGATATGGTAGAACCGCATGATAATCCACAGATGATTTTATGTTCTCAGCCACATCATCCTCAGTTTTTGAAGAATTTTTAGGCATGATATGATCAAGAACATATGGATGAGGCAGCATAACTAACCAATTTTAAATTTACTCTCTCAGTCTCAATCTTGAGTGTTTGTAACTCAAGTTTGAGATCTACATTCTCATCAATATGTCTGTTAATGGCAATTTGCTTATCTTCAACCGTGTGCTTAAGCATTAAGATGGTCTTTATCTTGTAGGGTTTTCTCCCACAGCTTCTTTTCACACGCTTGGAGTTTATCATATGCCTCTTTTACATATTTCAAGTCTAATAAAGCATTATCATAATGTTTCCTCAATTTTTTATCTTTAAAATCACACTCATCACACGGTAACTCACATTTTTCACAAAAATTAGAGTTATGAGTGCATGCTCCGTTGGTAATCATTCATCGGTTGAGTCTCAGAATCTTCCTCAGGCAGATCATCAATTATTCCTTCAACGTGATCCTCTTGAGCATTTTCCTCAGTTGGTTCCTTAATAGCATCTGTGTAACATCTAACTTTTGTTAATAATAAGTAAAGGATATCATGTTAATTGTGTTGGATTGTGTTGGGTTGGGTTTGGGCTTGAGAATGGTTAAAAGAAAGTAATGGGCCATAGGGCCCATGGACCCCCTATATAAACTCCAAATTTCCCAAACACCCCTCATTTTTTATCATCTCTTTCTCCCTACACACTTAAAAACACACACAAACTCTCTTCATCTCATATTCTTCTAAGAATCCAAGAGAACCAAGGAGATTCGTGTTCAAGCATCACCCAACAACAAGAAACACTTCTAAGATCCACGAGTTGTCCAGATCCGAACTCGAACCCGACACCAAAAAGGTGAGTTTCGGCAAAAGGTTTAAGTTTTTAAAGTCGAATTTGACATGCAACCTAATATATTAGTAGATGGGCTGTGGGAAGTAAGAAAAAAATAAAATTGGTAGCTCGTAACCCACCGAATGTGATGCAGGACAAAAAGGTGATGTTCAGACCTTGTAAAACACGGAGAGACAAACTTCGTATGGCCTAAAACCTATAAAAAGGGTAAAATCGGGTCTTAAGGAAGGACCTCGGAGGAATATGGCTTTAAAATGGTTTCCATGGGAATTGTTTTCATGAGAATGGTTTCCATGAGAATCGTTTTCATGAGAATGGTTTCCATGAGAATTGTTTATTGAGAATGGTTTCCATGAGAATCGTTTTCATGAGAATGTGTTCTGTGAGAATCGTTTTCGTGAGAATGGTTTCCATGGGAATCGTTTTCATGAGAATGGTTTTCATGAGAATGGTTTCCATGAGAATCATTTTCATGAGAATGGTTTCCATGAGAATGGTTTTCCTGAGAATGGTTTCCATGAGAATTGTTTTCATGAGAATGGTTTATCCTCGATCGTTAGGGACTTCACTAACCTAGACGTATGATTTGTTTAGAAGTAGTTAATTAATATTTATAATTATTATACAGTTAGCCGTACATAACTAACGAGGGGTATTACCATTAACTCAGAGAGAACCCGACTACATGTAAGTTCTAGCCCCCTTTTTCATTTAAAAGTTTTTGGGGCTATATGCATACTCGAATGTGAAAGAATACATATATGTAACTTTAGTTAATGACATATATCTCATAGGAACATCTTTATATATTAAGTTATTAATATATATTTGAAGATTTGAATGATAGCTGATAGAATAGAAAGAGTTAGGGAACAAACCCTACTAATGCTTGCGTAGAATGTTTTATGAATTTAAACAAGTATGAATGCTATGTATAGAAGAATGTATGTATGTTCATGCGTAGCGCCTTCAGGCCTCATGCATGCACAATAAGTTAGGATGGCAGATCCCTCTAACTTTATATGGCTCGGTTATGAGCAAGGAATGGAGGCTCGGTTATGAGCAAGGGTAAGAGGCTCGGCTATAAGCAAGAATAGGAGGCTTGGTTATGAGTAAGAGTAGGAGGCGCGCTTATGAGCAAGAGTATGGAGGCTCGGTTAGGAGCACGCGCATATGAAAATAGTTATGAAATGAATGATAGACAGACATAGTGAAAGTAATAAAGATTATAAATGCTATGCTATCTGTAAATGTGTGAAAGATGTGATGTATTTGCAAATTGTATGTTATGAAAAGTAAAGAAATGTTAGAACTCACTCAGCGTATAGCTTACTTTTAGTATGCATACAGATATTGTGATGACATGGCAAGCTCGTGGCACGCACGAGAATATCCGTATTGAAGAATAGATGGAGAAGGAAGTTGTTATATAAAAAGTTTTAAATTTCCGTTGCGATTTGTATAGACTTCCGCTGTAAAAAACTGAGTTTATGAGTAAATCCAACGCTAAGGTAGGGCACCCGGGGTCGAGGACCTTATAAGTCGGTATCAGAGAAAAAGATTGAGAGATTTAAGCATCCTTACATGCTTAGACTCAAACAGAGAATGGGACCAAAGAAGAAAGACAATATGGATAGCCGTATGCCAATCAAGCAAGCTTAATACGTGAATTACCCTACGTATTACGTAGAGATAAGTAGGGAAGTTATATGATTTGTTAGAGATAGGATTGTTTGCTTATATTGGAAATGTTTGATTATCTAACTGCTTTAAGTAGAACTGAGCACAAGTAGACTCACGAAAGGAAGTGTATAGGACATGGAGAGTAACGTGAGCAGCTAATCCTAGCTGGCCACTGTTGTTAGCTGCAGCCTTACTATCCTTGTATTAAATAGTTCCTCACGTGATGATGTTTTTGTTTTTCCTTTAGAATTCGGATGGATGGTGCTAAGACTACTGCTGGGCAAGGAGGGCGTCGTGGTAGGCCCCGTATCAATCGAGTGCCATCTGAAGAACCGATTACTGAACCTAGTGAAGACAGAAGCATAACCGTACGTGAAGAAGAGTATCAGCTCGATCCTGCTATTCAAGCTACGATTACTCAAGTAGTTGCTGCTGCAGTGAGGAATCTCTAACCAGACAGGTCTACGGAAAGCTGCACCAAGACTATTGAGCAGACTGGGAAAAGTAGTAAGAAGGATACTGAGACTGAGATTGAGGCATCAAGTGAAGTTCGTTCTATGAAGGTTAATGATGGTCAGAGGGACCACGGTGGTTGCAACTACAGAATCTTCAAAGGTTGTGACCCTCCTCAGCTAACTGGTACGGGTGACGCGATCGCTACCCTTTAGTGGATAACAGAAATGGATAGGGTTATCTGCATTAGCGAGTGCCGTCCCAACCAAATCGTGGGCTTCACTACTCAGTCATTTGGCGATGAAGCTATGTTCTGGTGGGAAATTGTTGAACAAAGAAAGACTGCTGTTGAAATCAAGGCAATGAAGTGGGAGGATCTGAGAGAGATGGTGATAAAGAAGCTTTGTGCTGATGCTGAGATTAACACGGAAGAGTTGAGATTTCTAAACTTGAAAGCGGGAAAAATGACACACCGTGAGTACACTACCGAATTCAACCGCATGTACAGGTTGGTACCTGACATGGTGAACATTGAAGGGAAGCGGATCAAGTGTTACATCCTAGGACTTCCGCAGAATGTTCGCTCCTTTGTCAGGACCAGTAAACCTACCATTCGACTCTACCGTTGAGCTAGCAGAGATGGTTTTCGACGATCTGGCTGTGGATGAGGTGGAGGTGGAAGAAAAGAAAGGAAAGAAACCAGCCTCTAAGAAGACAAATAATGAAAGTGATGAGCCACCCAAGAAAAAGACAAAAATGAATGAGCTTACTGTTTGTAACAATTGTGGAAAGGAACACTCGGGAGAGTGTAGGTTGGGATCAAACTCATGTTACAGATGTGGGAAGATGGGACACTTCTCTTGGGAATGTAAGAAGGACAGCAGATGTTTCAATTGTGGGTACGCTGGTCATAAGGCTTATGAATGCAAGAAGCCCAAAGCAGGAGGGGGAAAAGCAGGAAGGAAGGTGCAGACTTAGAGTCCCCTGTCAATGAAGGAAGCTGAAGGAAGGAGTATTCGAGAAGAATGAGTATTTTGTTTAAGTATTATTTTATGTGTGACTTTAAAGATTTCATGCTTAATGTTTAAATTTAAAATTTAGACTCACATTTGGATGTGATGTATATGGATTAAATTTTGATATGAACCAATCTTTGTGAACGGCAGTCATGTGATGCATGACCTTATAATTAAGGTAAACGGTAGTTTTAGAATAGTATGATACCATGTCTCTTAAAAGACAAAAGGAGACTTATTAAGTCCGGACAAGAAGCATATCATCAAGGGCTTCATGGGCAAGCTACCTTGAACAGCTAACACTCATGAACATTACTCAGCGATTGTAAGTTCGAGAATAAGAAGGATCAACCGGTGAGCTAGAAATCTAGGACGGTTCAAGAAAGGGTGTGAATACAAGGAGCGTTCGTTTGCAAGGACTAAGCAGGTTTTGAGGACGAAACCTTTTTAAAGAGGGTAGACTTGTAACATCCTACTTTTGTTAATAATAAGTAAAGGATATCATGTTAATTTAATTATGTGATAGTGTTTGGATTGTGTTGGGTTTGTGCTTGAGAATGGTTAGGAGAAAGTTATGGGCCATATGGCATATGGACCCCTTACATAAACCCCAAATTTCCTAAACACCCCTCATTTTTCAACATCTCTTTCTCCCTACACACTCAAAAACACACACAAACTCTCTTCATCTCAAATTCTTCTAAAAATCCGAGAGAACCATGGAGATTCGTGTTCAAGCATCACCCAACAACAAGAAACACTTCTAAGATCCATGGGTTATCCAGATCCAAACCCGAACCCTAGACCAAAAAGGTGAGTTTCGGCAAAAAGGTTAACCTTTTAAGGTCGGATTCGACATGCAACCTAATATATTAGTAGATGGGCTGTGGGAAGTATGAAAAATATAAACTTGATAGGCGGTTACCCACCAAGTGCGATGTAGGATAAAAAGGTGATATTCGGACCTTGTAAAACACGGGAAGACAAAGTTGGTACGGCCCAAAACCCATAAAAGTGTAAAATCGGGTCTTAAGGAAGGACCTCGGAGGAATATGGCTTTAAAATGGTTTCCATGGGAATTGTATTCATGATAATGGTTTCCATGAGAATCTTTTTCATGAGAATGATTTCCATGAGAATCGTTTTTATGAGAATGGTTTCCTTTAGAATCGTTTTCATGAGAATGGTTTCCATGAGAATCGTTTTCATGAGAATGGTTTCCATGAGAATCGTTTTTAAGAGAATTGTTTCCATGAGAATCGTTTTCATGAGAATGGTTTAGAAGTAGTTAATTAATACACATTTAGCCGTACACAGCTAAGGAGGGGTATTACCATTAACTTAGAGAGAAGCCGACTACAGGTGAGTTCTTGCCCCGTTTTTCCTTTAAACATTTTTTGGGCTGTATGCATACTCGAATGTAAAATAACATATATATGAAAAACAAGGGCACATGCACCAATCAGCCGGTGTCCCGATGATTGAGTGTTATGTGTCTTATGTCCAAGGCTTGATTCAAAACTACTTTCGAGCCGGGGGTCTCACCGGAAGCAGCCTCTCTATCTCTATGGGATAGAGGTAAGGCTGTCTACATCTTACCCTCCTCAGACCCTACCATAGCATTGCTATTGGTGGGATATACTGAGTACGATGATGATGATGATGATGATGATGATGATGTAACTTTAGTTAATGGCTTATATGTTGTAGGAACGCGTTTATATATTAAGTTATTAATATATATTTGAAGGTTTGAATGATAGCTGATAGAATAGAAAGAGTTAGGGAACAAACCCTACTAATGCTTGCATAGAATGCTTTATGAATGTAAATGAGTATGAATGCTATGTATAGAAGAATGTGTAAACGTTCATGTGTAGAGCCTTCGAGCCTAATGCACGCACAATAAGTTAGGATGGAAAATCCCTCTAACTTTATACGGTTCTGTTATGAGCAAGGAAAGATGGCTCACCTATGAGCAAGGACAGGAGGCTCGGTTATGCGCAACGGTAGGAGGCTCGGTTATTAGCATGAATGGAGGCTCGATTATGAGCAAGAATAGGAGGCTCGGTTATGAGAAAGAGTAGGAGGCTCGGTAATGAGCAAGAGTAAGGAGGCTCAGTTAGGAGCAAGCGCATATTAATATAGTTTTGAAATGATTGATAGACAGACTTAGAGAAAGTAATAAAGATTATAAACGTTATGTTATGTGTAAATTTATAAAAGATGTGATGTATTTGCAAATCGTATGTTATTATAAGTGAAGAAACGTTAGAACTCACTCAGTGTATGTGACATCCGTGGCAAAACCGAGTACACCTTAGTACTTACAAACTCGAATAAGCGTCTAACCGCTTATTGCGTAACGAACAAACAAATAACCAAACGGGTCTGGTTATGGTCCGGATATCCCAGGGTGCCATCTATAAGTGATATATGATCTATGCAAGCTAAAATATTAGTAATATGGCCTTAGTTCGATAGCAAACAAAACGAGGTACACTATATTCATTACGTAACAAGTAAACGATAAATCGGTTAATTCGTAGTGCTTAAACGAGTAACCGACCGATACTAATTATGACCCGTATACATACTGAGGGGTCATATACGAGTTATATATATGTTATAGAGGCTAACATATTGATATTTAGGCCCCAGTACGTTTAAAACTCTTTAAACGAAAAAGGTTTCGTTTATCGATACGCTATAAGCTTAAACGCAATCGTTAATATCAAAACAAGCATTGTAGCATCCGTTAAGCCGAAAAAGATTTATAAAACACTTATATGACATGTTTTAAGCAATCCGTGAAAATATTTTGGAATTTTACAACGAGTCAGTACGTTTTTCTTATTTTACAAAAATAAGCTGAAAAACACTCGTTTTTGCGCTATTTCTCACACTCGAATTAATTTTCTTTCGAAAAACCGAACCCAAACTAAATTTTGGACTGACTTTTACGTGTGGCACGGAAACCGAGGCACCATTGGGCCAAAAAGAGGCCCAATGGGCCCCTAGACACTTGCGGCCGCCAAACACCCTATCCCACCAAGATATTTATTTGCAAGCTTCTTCAATAAGCTACCTCATTTTATGTAATAAACTTAATGAACAGACCTCCCTTCAGCTGTTCTTCCAAACCCTTGCCCAAAACCCACAAGTAAGTTTCATTTCCATGAACTTTTAACCATCTTTTAACTAAGTTATAATCTTATAAACATGTTTTAGTTAGTTTTAAACATGTTTAACCATCCAAAAACCCTAAAAATCAAGTAAAACCATGTTTTGATGTTAAACATGTTTACAAACCAGGAACATATACTTTTTTGGTCAAAAACGCGGATTAGAACATGAATACAACGTTTTTACGGTTAAAAAGTTCGGTTTGAACCCAAAACCGAAACCCTAATTATCAAGGCTGTTACATGGATGATTTATACTTGGTTTGATGTTATATGATATGTAGATATACTGAGTTTGCAACCCGAGACCCGGAAAGTCGTTTAAGCTAGCAAAATTCATCGAAAACCGACAAGGTAAACCCGTAACACTCGTTTAGGGGCTGTTTAGTATTAGGTTATGACGTGCTTGTTGTTAGCTTGTGAAAACTTGCAGGGACAATAGGGATCATATAAATGAGTCCCTGTTTAAATTTGGTAATTTTTCGATAAACGGAGAATATTTGGTGAATTTATTTCCGTTTATGAGCGTTTATTTGGGAAAAATAGCTAAACATATTGAAAAATTATGAAACTTGGTTTTGGAGTTTAATATGTGATGGTAAGATCACTGGTAAAGTTTGGGAATCATTGGAAATGTCTAAGTATGGTTTGTGCAATCATGGCTTAACCGAATTTTAACAGCCGAAAAACGCACAAAGAGGCATTTTGTCCAAAGAGTTAGGTTCTGGAAATTTTGCAGGGGCTATGTAATAACATTGAGGCCATTTGTAAAAATTATTGAATTTTTCGGAGGTCGTTTGATATAAACGGGCCATTTATTACACGATTATAACCTATTAAATGAATTTTTATAAATAAATAATTAATCATAAAATTTCTGAAATTATTTTTATAAAATTCTCCATGTCTTAATGTATTTTTACAAAAATTTACATAATTTATAGATAAGTACATATTTAGTTATGATTAATCATAGATTTAAATTATAATTGTTTTAACGAAACCGGCAGTTTTGTGTTTAACGGACTGACTGTTATGTCAAAATGTCAAAAGTGGTCAAATATCATGTTTTTGAATGATATTGATAAAAACGAACTTTTTACGAGAATTCCGGAAAATTCGGGTGAATTATGCGCGTTTTGTATAATCAAACCCGTATGAAAACGGAAACAAACCTTGCGATCAAACCAGACACCGAAACCTTAAAATTCTTTCATAAATCAAATTATTTTATCAATCAATATATTTACTTAAGTTTTATGTGATCTTACCTAATCCCGAAACGTATAAACGATCAACTGAGCTAGGCTCAGGAAACGGTGAAACTGAGCCAAATCCAGTTTTAAACATTTCATAGTGTACAACGTCACAATCTAAGACTATGTTCATGTTCTAGGCCTAACAGCTATACCCAGATTATCTATGCGGCCCGACTTAGCTTGAACACTGTACTAGTATTAACGATACGATACCGTTTATAGGAATCAGGCTATAAACGAGGCATCTGACTTACTGATACGTAATTTCTGTACGAACTACGATAATGTGAGTTTCATGACCCCACTTTCTAAACTGTTTTATGAACTTTTGGGGTGGAAAGCATGCTTACACACGTTATCTATCTGAAAACGATTCAGGATATAAAATATCTGAACATTTATATATGAAAAGTCCCTACAAACATAATGATTGACTACGTGCTGATGAAAGATAATTATTATCGTTGACTGATATATTGAGTGGAGATAATACGGATTGCAAAACATAATGAAATTACACGTGATAGCATGTTTATACAAACACGTTATGTAATGTTAAACATAACTAATTTGGGAGACAACGTGGTCTGTAATGGCCATGGGGATAACGTGGTCTGTGATGATTATGGTGCTATTATTGGCGGAAGGGGGGCCACAATAGTACTAAATTAAAGTTGAGTATGGCCTATGAGCCAAGTTCTGCTGCAACTTACTAAACTAAAGTTGAGTATGGCCTAGGAGCCAAGTTCTGCTGCAACTTATAAACTAAAGTTGAGTATGGCCTAGGAGCCAAGTTCTGCTGCAAGTTATAAACTAAAGTTGAGTATGGCCTATGAGCCAAGTTCTGCTGCAACTTATTAAACGAACTAACTTGATTATGACATGAATGTTAAGTAAATAATGTGATTATGCGTATTGTTGGCGGATGGGGAGCCATAGTGTTTGGTGATACGTGATAAATACTATATGTGTATATGTGTCTATATACATGCTATGTGATTAGCCGTAGGAAATACTAGTGTAGAATATACTAATTATTTGCATGTACACTATATAATGTTTGAGTTTACGTGGAATCATTGTGGGTGGAAGGGGGGCCACAGTGGTTGAGTTTATGTGGAACTGTTGTGGGAGGAAGGGGGTCCACAGTGGTTGGTTAAACACGGAAATTGGAAACAGGTAGTACGAACAAACAATCACGATTTTACTGAAATTTCAAATTTATATTATAAACTTACATGTGTGCATATGCACACACAAGGATATGGCTGTACATATTTATACAAACGTAAACACATATTTTTACATACGCGCGTACATACAAACTATGACTGTGTGGTACGCAGAACTGATTTCGTTAAACTTATGAAACTCACCAACTATTCGTAGTTGACCTATTTTAACATGCTTTTCAGGTAATCAGATATGAGAAGTAATTTCCTGTGCGTTACGTGTCTGATTGGTGAATGATGTCATGGGCATTTGAGTTAGAAGTAAAGTAATTGAAGAACCGGTTTGATTGTATCACCTAGTTTGTAAAAGATGTTAGAACGATATAATATATTGTAAATTAGTTAGTAATGTTTCTTTATGAACAATGTATTTGATACCAGTTGTATCTGTTGCATTTCTGTTTTACGCTTCCGCAATTCGCTTAACGGGGTGTGACAGAAGTTGGTATCAGAGCCATTGGTTATAAAGGATTAGGTTATCCCTTAGGATACCTATAATATAACCGTAGGCTCGATTATCACTGGGAAACTTATTAATGAGTAACGATAGATACTGATGGATGCCGGGATGAACTCGTAGGGCAAGTGAGTTATTATGGTCCGGAACGTAATAACAGACTTGCTTGTACGAGGGAATTCGGGGTGAAGTCGCGGAACATATTGATAGGTAAAAATGGCAACATACGTGCATAAAGGTGATGTGAAGTATATATGAAGTGTGCATACGTGCTTATCTGAGATGAGGTATAGGGATATGTGTACGTACGGTACTACCGATGATATTGAATCTTATTGTAACGAATATTATATTCGGTTATAATCAATATTAATTCATATTATGATTAAAATTATATCGTATCAAAATTTATATTATATATTTTTTTTTATAATAATTAATATTATACCTGTTCGTAACAAATAAAATATTTAATTTCGGTATTAATTAATAATATCCTTTACGATGATTTAAGCTACCGAAAAACGTTTTCTTCTGATTAACGATTGCACTGAAAGATGTCGAGATCGGGTAGCTTTACGACAGATAAAGAACCGGTGTTTCCTGTGAGTGATAATATGAGAATGCTTCAACAAGTTTAACTAAGTCTGGTGATGTGACAGAACCACAAAGGGGCTTAATATACAAGGCCCGGGAACGAACTGTGGTATGTGTGACCTACATACAATAATTTCAAAAGAATATATATAATACTTTTCTGATTGGATCCAATCCTATCCTATACACTCGTTTTCAAACATTAAACTAAACAGTTTTTCGTTCGTCTCTCCACTTTCGCTTCTTGAAAACAAACACTATTCCTAGGAAAGTACCTAGCGATGAGTCCGATTTATCAAATTATAAATATAATAACTACTTTATTGATTCCCCAATTCTATAAACAGACCGTGACTACCAGTACATATAATATACTAACGATATTTCAAAAAGAAATATTAATAATAATAATTTCCTTTACAATTCACCAGTACAACTAACTCTGATGAACCTCCTTAACTAGCAAACTCTTTGAACCATCTATGAACAAGAACATCCAACCTCTCCTATATTTTTCCTATTCCAATTGGTTACTGTAGGAGAGAAACCTCATGCTCACGAATTGATGACATGCTGACTGGAACGGGACATACTTAACCCAACCGGTAAACTACCACTTTTAGTAGGCCCAACATACTTGTGTGCACCGAATGACCTGGCGAAGGAATATATTCTATAGTTATATTTAACAACCTCTAAGGGTCTAGTTGAATATATGAGTGCATTCATATGATAAATACACTAACTAAACTCATAACGAGCAATTGTCTACTTATGGAAGAGGCTAAAGAAAAACAATTGCCTAATGATGGGATCATACAGGAATAATTTTCGGGCAAGTTGTAAACCGTATATAATCGTATAATGTGTACTTATATAGATAAGGGTAGTACGATATTGTTGTATATAGCCTTCGATACCCCATGCAAGCATCTGGTAGGATGCTATGTTGATATGGGTGACACATTGGATATTTCATTTCAAACACTTACCCTTACTGGATTACAATTACTTGTCACTAGGTGACAACTTTTGATATATATATATATATATATATAAACATTGGCCTTTGTAAAGCTAACTTTACATATTATCCTTAGTATTCAAACTCGAGAACAAACCCGTGTGATATATACGTGTTAATTGAAATACCTGATTACTTGTTATTGTAATTCCTTTTGTGATCATTAGTGTATGTTAATTTTGTTAATTGTTGGATAACTGGTTATTGTTATAGAATGGCCCCGAAGAAAGTAAACATGTTGTCTGAGGCAGATATAGCCGAGATGATCGCTCGACAACTACAAACAGTACTTCCGACAATAGCAGCACAATTCGCTGCTGGTATCCATACAACTATGAATACAAATCAAGTGCCGAACGCTAACGCGGTTGTAAATACTAATCCCTTGACAAATACTAATACAACCACAAATGCTCCCCCGATAAATACTGATACTATCACAACTAATACTCCCCCGTTGAATACCAATATTACTTTAAATAATGCACCGAACTTGAACAATAGTTGTAACAATCAAAATCCCCCGCAATACGGATATCAACTTAAGAACTTCATGCTATGTAAACCTATGGAATTTAACGGTACTGAAGGACCAAATGGACTGGTAAAGTGGATCGAAAAGACTGAATCCATCATTAATATCACTAACTGTCCACCAGATTGTATTGTCAAATTTGCTACTTCTACATTTGTAGACCACGCGCTGATGTGGTGGAATACTGTTGTGCAAATCCAAGGACAAGAGGCAACCAATCGTATGTTTTGGACAGAACTTAAAAATTCTATGATAAAACACTTTTGTCCGATAAACGAAATTCAGAAATTAGAGCAAGAACTTTGGAATCTAGAAATGAAGGGTGCAGATCACTTGGAGTATACCCATCGCTTTAATGAACTGGCTCGTCTAGTCCCATGGTTAGTTACTCCAGAATCTAAACGTACTGAACGCTACATTTGGGGTTTAGCCCCCGAAGTCAGGAGTTTGGTTAATTCAACTGGCCCTGTAACTTTCGAAAATGCCGTGTTATAAGCCGGCATGGTAACTTCTGATTTGATTAGAAGTGGTTCATTAAGAATGCCCGGGGAATCATCTGGTACAAAACGAACCAATTATGGAGCGGGAATACAAGAAAGACAATGGAATAAATGCGCGCGCCTGGCAATACAAAATTACGCTATGGTCAGTTCCGATGTGAAACAAGATAAGTATAACGGGCTTTTGCCTAGATGTGGAAAATGTGGTTATCATCATGTTGGTGAATGTCGGACCAATGTGTGTCACAAGTGTGGGAAGGTGGGACACTATGCCCGAAATTGTAGAACCGTTATGAATACTATAAATCCACCAACCCAACTCCAGGACTCACAACTACCCCAACCGCAACCAACACGACAACAACCAGTCTACCAAAACCAACCCATAATAAACCGTAATGCCTGTTATGAGTGTGGTAGTATGGAGCACATCAAGAAAGACTGCCCTAGATTGAACCCAATTGCGATGGAAAGACAAAGGCAAGGACCGACATCGACGTCCAACTCGACTAGGGGTCACGTATTGTGAATAAACCGGATAGAACAAATGTAGTGACAGATACGTTCTTAGTAATGCCTAACATACTTTAGTCTATTTATTACGGACACTGATAGACGTTTCGTTCCTACAAGTTATTACTTTGGAAAATATACCGTCTAGTAAAATAACAATTCTGTATACTATAGAAACCACCAAAAGTAAGACTATAAATACTAACCATATTACTCGAAAAACTACCCTCTTATCCTAAATAACTAGTTATTCCTTATCGATGCACTCCCGGTGGAAGTGAGGAGTCATTGTGTAATAGTCAGTATGGACTAGTTAATTGTGTTCAAATGAAGGTTATATATAGAAATAGAACTGTTATACTGCCTCTTCTAGATAAAGAAGTGATCCCGTACACGGAACAAATCCTAGTACCCCAATGATGAAACACGGATGAGGAAAACTATACTATCCGTAACCGAAACTTGAACTTTAAATTTTTATAGCCTTAATAACTGAGTGATGAACAAGGAAAAGTCAGGCCAGATGTTCGGATAAACTGAGTACTAGTATAAAGATGCAAACGAAATCTATGAAGGAATCATAGGCTCATGTTTTGTAAAGTGTGCACTATTATAAGTTCTGGGGGAATACTAAAGATCCTCGGAGATGCTACAACAATTCGAGATACCCCATTGGAAGTGGGAAACAAACTAAAATGGAACCCTTAACATGTGTACCTTAAACATACCGAGAAAGCAATTCAAGCTGAATGATAGTTTCTTGACTAATCCACTCCAAATACCTTCTTCTGATTTGTAACAACTATCCAGCTGAAAAACTCGCCTTAACAAAATTTTACTCTTGGTGAATTGTGTATGAAATTTTAGATCCCTAATTGGCCTAAGCACAGTCTATAATCCTCTATAAAACAATCAAATCAAATAAACTATTCAAACAATAGAGGAAAGTGAGACCAGTAATTTCAATCCTCGTACATTAACAGTCATCATAATATTATACAAGTGGTAATATACTATATTATACGAGCAAGAATGTAACTCGCCATTTTATTAAAATTGAAAAAAAAAATTGGTGACCACCAAAATACAAAATCCGATTTGATTTCGATAACCATAAATAAAACTCGTAATATTAATAACAAACCGAAGGCCGCCTAAGGCTAACAAGAGGGCTATACTGAGAAATACGAGAAGTTATCAAATTTTGAAAGTTGTTAGTTGAGTTGAGGAACGGTGAGTTAATTCTAAAATATATAGCACTATACAAAATTGCCTTGAAAGTTAACCCTATAACGTATTAAACAAAATTATTTCACTCCCTATATTTCATATATCGAATCAAAACGAGTGCCTTGCTGACATGGCGGAATTAGTACTATTTGAAAACTTTTATACAGCTAAACTCTATAAAGAGACTCATGAAAATGCTGAGTGGGGAAAATCAAACAGTTGTGACACAATTCATTGAATAAAAATCCAGTGGAATCCACAACAGAGAATCAAACGTGTTTGGAAACAGAAAAACGAATTCCAAAACAAATGATTATAAAATTTTTCCCCAAAAAGAGCATATATGGCATATTGAATTTCGGGGACGAAATTTCTTAACAGGGGGAGAATGTGACATCCGTGGCAAAACCGAGTACACCTTAGTACTTACAAACTCGAATAAGCGTCTAACCGCTTATTGCGTAACGAACAAACAAATAACCAAACGGGTCTGGTTATGGTCCGGATATCCCAGGGTGCCATCTATAAGTGATATATGATCTATGCAAGCTAAAATATTAGTAATATGGCCTTAGTTCGATAGCAAACAAAACGAGGTACACTATATTCATTACGTAACAAGTAAACGATAAATCGGTTAATTCGTAGTGCTTAAACGAGTAACCGACCGATACTAATTATGACCCGTATACATACTGAGGGGTCATATACGAGTTATATATATGTTATAGAGGCTAACATATTGATATTTAGGCCCCAGTACGTTTAAAACTCTTTAAACGAAAAAGGTTTCGTTTATCGATACGCTATAAGCTTAAACGCAATCGTTAATATCAAAACAAGCATTGTAGCATCCGTTAAGCCGAAAAAGATTTATAAAACACTTATATGACATGTTTTAAGCAATCCGTGAAAATATTTTGGAATTTTACAACGAGTCAGTACGTTTTTCTTATTTTACAAAAATAAGCTGAAAAACACTCGTTTTTGCGCTATTTCTCACACTCGAATTAATTTTCTTGCGAAAAACCGAACCCGAACTAAATTTTGGACCGACTTTTACGTGTGGCACGGAAACCGAGGCACCATTGGGCCAAAAAGAGGCCCAATGGGCCCCTAGACACTTGCGGCCGCCAAACACCCTATCCCACCAAGATATTTATTTGCAAGCTTCTTCAATAAGCTACCTCATTTTATGTAATAAACTTAATGACCAGACCTCCCTTCAGCTGTTCTTCCAAACCCTTGCCCAAAACCCACAAGTAAGTTTCATTTCCATGAACTTTTAACCATCTTTTAACTAAGTTATAATCTTATAAACATGTTTTAGTTAGTTTTAAACATGTTTAACCATCCAAAAACCCTAAAAATCAAGTAAAACCATGTTTTGATGTTAAACATGTTTACAAACCAGGAACATATACTTTTTTGGTCAAAAACGCGGATTAGAACATGAATACAACGTTTTTACGGTTAGAAAGTTCGGTTTGAACCCAAAACCGAAACCCTAATTATCAAGGCTGTTACATGGATGATTTATGCTTGGTTTGATGTTATATGATATGTAGATATACCGAGTTTGCAACCCGAGACCCGGAAAGTCGTTTAAGCTAGCAAAATTCATCGAAAACCGACAAGGTAAACCCGTAACACTCGTTTAGGGGCTGTTTAGTATTAGGTTGTGACGTGCTTGTTGTTAGCTTGTGAAAACTTGCAGGGACATTAGGGATCATATAAATGAGTCCCTGTTTAAATTTGGTAATTTTTCGATAAACGGAGATTATTTGGTGAATTTATTTCCGTTTATGAGCGTTTATTTGGGAAAAATAGCTAAACATATTGAAAAATTATGAAACTTGGTTTTGGAGTTTAATATGTGATGGTAAGATCACTGGTAAAGTTTGGGAATCATTGGAAATGTCTAAGTATGGTTTGTGCAATCATGGCTTAACCGAATTTTAACAGCCGAAAAACGCACAAAAAGGCATTTTGTCAAAAGAGTTAGGTTCTGGAAATTTTGCAGGGGCTATGTAATAACATTGAGGCCATTTGTAAAAATTATTGAATTTTTCGGAGGTTGTTTGATATAAACGGGCCATTTATTACACGATTATAACCTATTAAATGAATTTTTATAAATAAATAATTAATCATAAAATTTCTGAAAATATTTTTATAAAATTCTCCATGTCTTAATGTATTTTTACAAAAATTTACATAATTTATATATAAGTACATATTTAGTTATGATTAATCAAAGATTTAAATTATAATTGTTTTAACGAAACCGGCAGTTTTGTGTTTAACGGACTGACTGTTATGTCAAAATGTCAAAAGTGGTCAAATATCATGTTTTTGAATGATATTGATAAAAGCGAACTTTTTACGAGAATTCCGGAAAATTCGGGTGAATTATGCGCGTTTTGTATAATCAAACCCGTATGAAAACGGAAACAAACCTTGCGATCAAACCAGACACCGAAACCTTAAAATTCTTTCATAAATCAAATTATTTTATCAATCAATATATTTACTTAAGTTTTATGTGATCTTACCTAATCCCGAAACGTATAAACGATCAACTGAGCTAGGCTCAGGAAACGGTGAAACTTAGCCAAATCCAGTTTTAAACATTTCATAGTGTATAACGTCACAATCTAAGACTATGGTCATGTTCTGGGCCTAACAGCTATACCCAGATTATCTATACGGCCCGACTTAGCTTGAACACTGTACTAGTATTAACGATACGATACCGTTTATAGGAATCAGGCTATAAACGAGGCATCTGACTTACTGATACGTAATTTCTGTACGAACTACGATAAGGTGAGTTTCATGACCCCACTTTCTAAACTGTTTTACGAACTTTTGGGGTGGAAAGCATGCTTACACACGTTATCTATCTGAAAACGATTCAGGATATAAAATATCTGAACATTTATATATGAAAAGTCCCTACAAACATAATGATTGACTACGTGCTGATGAAAGATAATTATTATCGTTGACTGATATATTGAGTGGAGATAATACGGATTGCAAAACATAATGAAATTACACGTGATAGCATGTTTATACAAACACGTTATGTAATGTTAAACATAACTAATTTGGGAGACAACGTGGTCTGTAATGGCCATGGGGATAACGTGGTCTGTGATGATTATGGTGCTATTATTGGCGGAAGGGGGGCCACAATAGTACTAAATTAAAGTTGAGTATGGCCTATGAGCCAAGTTCTGCTGCAACTTACTAAACTAAGGTTGAGTATGGCCTAGGAGCCAAGTTCTGCTGCAACTTATAAACTATAGTTGATTATGGCCTAGGAGCCAAGTTCTGCTGCAACTTATAAACTAAAGTTGAGTATGGCCTATGAGCCAAGTTCTGCTACAACTTATTAAACGAACTAACTTGATTATGACATGAATGTTAAGTAAATAATGTGATTATGCGTATTGTTGGCGGATGGGGAGCCATAGTGTTTGGTGATACGTGATAAATACTATATGTGTATATGTGTCTATATACATGCTATGTGATTAGCCGTAGGAAATACTATGTGTAGAATATACTAATTATTTGCATGTACACTATATAATGTTTGAGTTTACGTGGAATCATTGTGGGTGGAAGGGGGGCCACAGTGATTGAGTTTATGTGGAACCGTTGTGGGAGGAAGGGGGTCCACAGTGGTTGGTTAAACACGGAAATTGGAAACAGGTAGTACGAACAAACAATCACGATTTTACTGAAATTTCAAATTTATATTATAAACTTACATGTGTGCATATGCACACACAAGGATATGGCTGTACATATTTATACAAACGTAAACACATATTTTTACATACGCGCGTACATACAAACTATGACTGTGTGGTACGCAGAACTGATTTCATTAAACTTATGAAACTCACCAACTATTCGTAGTTGACTTATTTTAACATGCTTTTCAGGTAATCAGATATGAGAAGTAATTTCCTGTGCGTTACGTGTCTGATTGGTGAATGATGTCATGGGCATTTTAGTTAGAAGTAAAGTAATTGAAGAACCGGTTTGATTGTATCACCTAGTTTGTAAAAGATGTTAGAACGATATAATATATTGTAAATTAGTTAGTAATGTTTCTTTATGAACAATGTATTTGATACCAGTTGTATCTGTTGCATTTCCGTTTTACACTTCCGCAATTCGCTTAACGGGGTGTGACAGTGTATAGCAGACTTTTAGTATGCATGCAGATATTGCGATGACGTGGCAAGCTCAAGGCGCGTACGAGGCTGTCCATGTTAAAGAATAGATAGAGAAGGAAGTTGTTTTATAAAAAGTTTTAAATTTGCATTGCGAATTGTATAGACTTCCGCTGTAACGAACTGAGTTTATGAGTAAATCCAACGCTAAGGTAGGGCACCCGGGGTCGGGGGCCTTACAATCTGATTCCTTTTCAACAACTGGTTCTTCCTCATCCTCTTCCGCAAAGTCAATTTTGCCGAATGGTACTTCCTCACCATTGAACCACCCTGCAAAACTTTCACCAATGTTAGGGGGAAATAAAGAGGTAAGTAATCAGATGGAACTAGATGAATCTTGTCGTAGGTTCTTGGAAACTCATCATCTGAATCAACAGCTGGATCAACTCCTTGATCATCATCCTTCTCATTTTGTTTGTCCTTGGTAACAATCGCACTTTCATTTACCTCATCACACAAACTTTTTCCATCATTCACACCCATATCAACCACAATCTTGTCCTCTACCATATCCACATTCTCAACCGGACGAACCATATCTAGTCCTTTACATTCTTCCTCAACAACTTCAGCCACATTTGGTTGAAATACTGTATTCCGGTTAACACTTTCATCCATTTGTGCAGTAGCTACTTTCTACTGTGAAGTGGATGTTTCCATTGGTTTCTTTCCTTTGGACGATTCAGCCTCGCTATGTGTGGGACGATGATATATGCCTGCTTGTAATAATTTACCAAATGGAGTTACCCCATTATCATCCACTATCTTGCTAGTACATTCCCGCTCAAAATGACCTTTCTCTTTGCATCTGAAACACCTAACCTTTGATAGCCAAGCTTTGATGGTGACCCTTCTTTCACATTTTTACCAGTAATCTCCTTAAAGCGTTGAGCCCTTCGGATGACACTCGCGATACACCACTTGATGTCTATCATCTCCATTTCTTCAGGATTAATTTGGTCATAGTCTTATTTTTTAATATTGTAGTTGCCAATCCTCCCGGCAACTAAGCACTCATATGATACTAAGACCAATGCCATAAATGCCATGTGTTCTTTGGATGATTCTGTAGTCAGGCCACCCGTATTCTTTAAGTTCACTGCTATGTTGCATTGGAGAACTTCAAGTTTAGATGATTTTGTGTTTGAAGATGATTCTTGTGATACAAGAACAGTGCCAGAATAGCTACTACTGTATTTTGGAGTAGTAGGTACGTTAGTCACGAAGGCTTGTCCTGTTGGTTCGGCACAGAAAGCGGTTTGAATCTTTGGACTTTAAGATACTACAGATTGAGAACTCTTGTAGTAGAGTCCTATGTCTTGAGATACGGCATTCCACAACTCCATTTCATGTGCTTCAAGCTTTTCAATAAACCTTGCTAGATTTAGTCAGGCATAAGCAACTGGATTAGATTGCTGTATCAAGATGAATGTGCCCCATTCCTCGGGTAAAGCATCAGCAAGTTTATCGATATATTCATAGTCCGATTTATCTATCCCAAGTCTCTTCATTTCATTAACAATATGGCAGTAAAGTTCTACAATTTATGCAAGTGATTCACCCTTCACTTGAGTGAATATATCAAACTCCTTCTTCAGTAACGCCATCTTGCTTTTTCTCATGTCGGGATTGCCTCTGTCCTTGTTAATAGAGCCTGTCAAATTGAGTAGCATGATCTATTGTGTTATAGAAGTTGAAATATCTCAGCCTTGATTGCTTGCTGAAATAGATTCAACATTTTCTTCTCCTTTAAGAATGAAGCCTTGTCACGTTCTTCGATTTGAGACAATCGATAGTTGCTTCCACATGCTCCTTGGTTCAAAGAACAAGTTTAAGCTGCTGCTAATGCCAAAAATGGGGAGACTACCCTTGAAGCTTCTCATAATGCAGCTGAGAAGAGACCTGATGAATCAACTGACAAAGTTGCTGAAGAGGCTGCTAGGTTGAAAGAGATGTTAAGAAAAGAAAGAGAGGCTAAAGAGAAGGCTTTAGTTAGACAACTAAGGGAAAAGCATGATGAAACAGGCTCATATAATTCAAAAAGACTAAACTCTATGGCTCATGGCGGAAGAAAGGGTGGAAAAGGGAAGCAAAAATTAGTTTTTACTCAAACAACTGAGGAATCTAAAGATAATCCAGTAGTTTCACAAACTACTGATGCTCAAATACCTGTTTCATCAATAGCTGATACAAGACCAACAGTTTCTCTAACTGCTGATGTTTAACAAACTACTAATGCTCCACAAGAACCAATAGCAGTTTCAAAGCCTGTTGGTGCATCCAAGGTTCCACAAGAACCATGTAACGCCCGTCAATTCCGGTTTCAGGAATTAAAGCTTGTAGAGTATGTATAATTCTCGGGATTTATCCGACGCTTCACGAAAGCCTTTACGTCATCCCGATACGTCTAATCGCTTAACATTTCTTCCAAGTTGCATCATTATTAAATTCCAGAGGCTAGAATGAAAATGTTTATAATATAACACTGAACAAAAAACCCTAAACCCTATTTCAGCAGCCGATCGCAGCTAAGACCCCCCCTGCTCGTTTCATATTAACGCGCTTATTGGTCGTTAAGGTTGAGTTTTGATGATAACAGTTTGCTGACAGATTCGTATACGTTTATTGTAGGGTCTTTAACGCAATCATAAGCCAGTGTTTTGATCGATTCTTGATTCCATGATGTTCTACTTTGAGTCTAGTTTCCAGAAAGGTATAATACGTAATTTTTGGACGAGATTTGAATAGTTTTTATGAATTTATAAAATCGACTGTCAAAGCTGATGCGGGATGACGGATTCTGGTCTGTCTTCCTGACGTCATAACCTTTTTTCGACAGGTCCAAATGGGGTTGGTTCCACTTATGGAAGTTAGTATTTTTAGTTAGGAACCAAACCCAATTGGAATCGTTTAATTTGGTTAGGTAATGAATTTTATAATAAGAAAACCATTTTGTTGCGTACTGAAATAGCTGCACGTACCTGGCTGTGTTGGAGGAATTTTTATAATTTTTGTGTCCAAATAGAAAAATATAATAAAAATATTTTTATAAACCGAAGACCTTTATCAAAGTTTGGTAAAAATTTAATAATTTATTTCAAAGGTTATCCTATGTAATAAAATGCATCTTCGCATGCTAAAATCTACACGTTTTACTTGTTATTAATCGATAAGTTCGTTTTAGGCTTAACCGGTGGATTTGGTTAGTTGAAAGATTTTAGGGGCTGAGGTAAGGTTGTTAAGTTCGTTTGGGGTACTGAGTAGGAGGAGGCTTTTCTCGAGTTGAAGAACCGGTTGACGCATGCCCCGATTTTAGCTTTACCTGATGGCACCGATGATTTGGTAGTGTATTATGATGCCTCTTATCAGGGGCTCGGATGTGTTTTGATGCAGCGAGGTCGAGTCGTCGCTTATGCCTCACGGCAGTTGAAACCTCACGAGGCGAATTATCCTACTCAAGATTTGGAGCTTGCGCCCGTTGTGTTTGCGCTTAAGTTGTGGCGGCATTATTTGTACGGTGTTCCTTGCGTTATCTATACCGATCATAAGAGTTTAAGGTATTTCTTCGAACAAAAGGAACTGAATATGCGCCAGCGTCGATAGTTGGAGTTGATTAAGGATTATGATTTGGAGATTATGTACCATCCAGGTAAGGATAACATGGTGGCTGACGCGTTGAGCCGGAAGGAGAGACCAAAGCCGATTCGTGTAAAATCTTACCAGCTTATCCTTAAACCCGATATTTTAAAGCAAATAGCCAGCGTTCAGAATGAGGCTTTATAGGTGGAATGGATTATGTCAGAGCGTGTTTGGGGTCAGGAGAAATTGTTGGAGGACGTCGGTGATGGGGTGAAGTATAAGGATGGTCGTTTATGGGTACCGAAGTATGAGGGATTCAGAGAAAAAATTTTGGATGAGGCACACAAGTCGCGCTATTCTATTCACCGGGAGCGACCAAGATGTACCAAGACTTGAAGGAAAATTATTGGTGGCCTGCGATGAAGTTTGAGGTGGCTCAGTATGTGAGTAAGTGTTTGACGTGTCTAAATGTTAAGGCCGAGCATCAGAAGCCGTTTGGGAAACTTCAGCCGTTGGATATACCTGAGTGGAAATAGGAGCATCTTACCATGGATTTTGTGACTAAACTGCCTCATACTCCTAGGGGTAATTACGACACCATTTGGGTAATCGTTGATAGACTGACCAAGAGCTCTAACTTCTTGCCGATCCAAGAGACTTTTAATTCCGAGCAGTTGGCCGATGTGTTTATTCGTGAGATCGTTTCTAGGCACAGGGTGCCGGTATCTATTGTTTCGGATAGGGATACGCGTTTTACCTCCAGGTTCTGGGAAAGTTTCATGAGGAGATGGGCACCAAACTCCTCATCAGTATCGCTTATCACCCGCAGACGGAGGGTCAGTCCGAGAGGACCATTCAAACTCTTGAGGATATGTTACGGGCTCGTGTCATCGATTTTGGTGGTAGTTGGGATAGTCACTTACCGTTGGTAAAGTTCTCATATAATATCAGTTATGACGCCACGATTGGGATGCCACCGTTTGAGATGTTGTATGGTAGGAGGTGTAGGACTCCAGTTTGTTAGGGTTCCATTGGACAGAAACAGTTGGGTAGTTTGGAGGTAGTTGAGGCTACGACTGAGAAGCTCGATAAAATTAAGGCGTTTATGAAGGCCACTCAAGATCGACAAAAGTCTTACGCGGATAAAAGGCGAAGACCTATTATGTTCGAGACTGGAGATCGGTTATGTTGAAAGTTTCTCCTTGGAAGGGCATTATTCGTTTTTGTAAGAGGGGGAAGCTCAGTCCGAGTTTTTTTTTGGTCAGTTCCGTATATTGGCTCGAGTCGGTGAGGTAGCATATAGGCTGGAATTGGCCAAGGAGCTCGCGGGGGTTCATCCTACTTTACATGTGCCCTATCTGTGGAAATGCTTAGCGGATGAAGAGGTCCATGTGCCTCTCGATGATATTGAACTCGATAGTAAGCTGAACTACGTCGAACAACTGATTGCTATTCTTGACCGTCAGGAGAGGCGTTTGAGGAATAAGGTGGTTAGATAGGTGAAGATGCAAAGGAAACACCGTAGGGGTTCCGAGGCCACTTGGGAGTCCGAAGACGAGATGATGAGGCATTATCCGCAGTTGTTCCTGTCGCATCGGGATACGAGGACGAATCCCATTGTAAGGGGGGTGGACTTGTAACGCCCGTCAATTCCAGTTTAAGGAATTAATCTTGTAGAGTATGTATAATTCTCGGGATTTATCCGACGCTTCTTGGAAGCCTTTATGTCATCCCAGTACGTCTAATCGCTTAACATTTCTTTCAACTTGCATCATTATTAAATTCCGGGGGCTAGAATGAAAATGTTTTATACTATAACACTAAACAAAAAACCCTAAACCCTATTTCAGCAGCCGATCGCAGCTAAGACCCCCCCTGCTCATTTTTCTTCTGCCCAGCCAAGTTTCGGCCGTGTAAACTTCATTTCAAGGTCGGTTTTATGATTCCCCATGTCTTTTACACCTTAATTGATCATATTAACGCGCTTATTGGTCGTTAAGGTTGAGTTTTGATGATAACAGTTTGCTGACATATTCGTATACGTTTATTGTAGGGTCTGTAACGTGATGATAAGCCAGTGTTTTTGATCGATTATTGATTCCATGATGTTCCACTTTGAGTCTAGTTTCCAGAAAGGTATAATACGTAATTTTTGGTCGAGATTTGAATGGTTTTTATGAATTTATAAAATCGAGTGTCAAAGCTGATGCGGGATGACGGATTCTGGTCTGTCTTCCCGACGTCATAACCTTTTTTCGACAGGTCCAAATTGGTTGGTTCCACTTCTGTAAGTTAGTATTTTGTGTTAGAACCAAACCTAATTGGAATCGTTTAATTTGGTTCAGTAATGAATTTTATAAAAAAAAAACCATTTTGTTGCGCACTGAAATAGCTGCACGTACCTTGCTGTGTTGGAGGAATTTTTATAATTTTTGTGTCCAATAGAAAAATATAATAAAAATATTTTTATAAACCTAAGATATTTATTAAAGTCTGGTAAAAATTTAATAATTTATTTCAAAGGTTATCCTACGTAATTAAATGCATCTTCGCATGCTAAAATCTACACGTTTTACTCGTTATTAATCGATAAGTTCGTTTTAGGCTTAACCGGTGGATTTGGTTAGTTGAAAGGTTTTAGGGGCTGAGGTAAATTAATTGGGTATGGGTTGGGCCTTGGGCCAAGTTGTTGGGCCATGGGCCAACGTGTTGGGCCTTGGGCCAAAGTGTTGGGCCTTGGGTCAATGTGTTTGGCTTGAACTGCCCATTAGGCAAGAGTGTTCTTACGGTATAGTTTAGCAACGCGTTGTGTACTATTTACAGGCCCTTACTTGTGAGTGTGCACTTAGGGATTTCCTAGCTCGTTGGAAACGTTCGATCGATTCCAAGTGAGTTCGTGATGCCCTTTTTACTCTTTTTACGTTTTGGGCTAGCATACACAACAAAATCCAATTTTATACGATTTTACCCGTTACAACTATTTGAATGGTACTACATGGTCTCAATCGTGATGGTGCATTTTGAAAGTTATATTTGAATTATTTTATATGCTTTAGGATATTTTAGACTCGTTTATGGTCTTGTATCCTTTAAGGTTACGTACATTATTAATGGTCTAGACTCGAGGATGTTAGTAGACTTGGTAGTAATTGAATATGAGTAGACTTAGTTACTTAGTTCCCGTATGGGATAATATATATATATATATAGACATATATATGTATGTATGTATGGGTATGTGTTACCTTATAGTCTACGGTTGTGTAATGATATTTAGTTCCTCGTGACTAAGAATGATGTGAGTAGGCTTATTGATGTGTGTGTGCATGCTGATTCACGGCCGGGTCAAATATATTACTCGGGTTGTACCCATGGTGGAGAGGCCCGTGTGACGTGATCATCATTTTGGCGGGTCAAATATATTACTCGGGTTTTAAAATCCCGTGGTGAAGAGGCCCGTTGGATGTTGAGCCGCGATCGGGTCAAATATATTACTCGGGTTGTACCCGTGGTGGAGAGGCCTGTATCACGTGCTTGGATGTGAGAGCCGAGATCGGGTCAAATATATTACTCAGGTTGTACCCGTGGTGGAGAGGCCCGTATCTCATGCTTGGATGTGTAAGATGTGAACGAGTCAAATATATTACTTGGGTTTGACCCGTGGTGGAGAGGCTCGTGTCACATGCTTAGGTCTTACCGCGTCCGGGTCAAATATATTACTCAAGTCTTGACTTGTGGTGGAGAGGCCCATGTACGTGTGTTTGACGATGAATGTATTATTTGGTGAATTATAATAATATTAGGCTTAGTATTGAATGCCTAGATTATCCATTATTTATGGATCGTATGTGGTGATATTGTAGGTTGGATGTTCGAATTAGATGTTTGTATGTGTGTATGTGAATGTGTTGGTAAACTGTGACCGGGTCAAATATATTACTCGGGGAAGACCCGGGGTGAGGAGGCTCGTGTTACATGATTTTAATGGTTTTTTTAAACCGCGACCGAGTCAAATATATTACTTGGGGATGACCCGGGGTGAGGAGGCTCGTGTTGCGTGAATTGTTTTATTTAAACTGTAACCAAGTCAAATATATTACTTGGGGATGACCCGGGGTGAGGAGGCTCGTGTTACATGATTTTAATGGTTTTGTTAAACCGCGGCTGGGTTAAATATATTACTCGGGGAAGACCCGGGGTGAGGAGTCCCGTGCTGCGCGAAAAGATGTTTAATGTTTTATTTACTTATGATTTGGTTAAGAAAAGCTATTTATGATTTTATGGACTCATGATTTTCCCTTATATTCCATACTCATGGAATTTAAATTTTTAATGAATGTCGTTTATGAAAACTTGAACTCACTCTGCTCAAGTTGACTTTGTGTGTATGTTAGATTGACTTTCAGGTTAAGAAGTGGATGCTACCGCTTGGACGTGTTGGATGCTACTCGGAAGGTTGAAGGCATTTCTGGTCGAGGAATTCAAATAAAACAAATATTTTATTTACATTTGATTTTTGACACCTGTACCCGTGTTTGGGATTTTTAAATACTTACACTTTTTCCGCTGTTATTTACTCTGAACTGGTTTTAAATACAAAGAATTGTTTGGTTTTTAAATTTTTGTGAAATTGTGGATGTGATTACCAACTGTAGGATTCCCGGGATTCGGGGTCTTACAAGTTGGTATCAGAGCCATGGTTCGAGGGATACGAGCATTCCCAAATGCTTGGACTCGAACTTTAAAATAAAAGACTAGAAATGCCAACCGCGAGTAGCTGCACGCCAAGAGGTAAATTTTATATTTATGTATTCATTTTTATAAGCATGAGGGTTTTATTATGTGCATAAACTGCTTAAGTGTTAGATGGGATGCTAATATGGTTAGGGGCACGGGGTGCTTAGGATTGGCGGGTAAAGTAAACAATTAATAAAACTTGATCAGCGTTATTAGTAGTTTACCGTTACCTACCATGTTCTAAACGCTACCTGTGCTTGACTGTGTTAGGGTTCTGTCTTTGTAGGGATAGGATATGGCTAATGCTCGTGTCATTAACGTTAAAGTTACTCTCGTTCCATAAATTCTCCAGTTTATTTCTTATCCTCTCGAACGCTTTGCGTGTAATTGTTTAACTGAGGCTTAGCATACTATCACTCTAGGTTTCCATACTACTTAATGAGCTTTAAGCTTCGTTTTTGTTTGACTCAGGGGCTAGTAAAGGTTTTGTCGCTATCGTTCTCTTGTGCGATTTGCTGATTAGGTTTCGTCTCCATCCGCATCCGTTCTTCTTGTGACGGGATTCGGGGATGAATCCCATTGTAAGGAGGGTGGACTTGTAACGCCCGTAAATTTCGTTAATCGGCTCGATCGTTTATAAATGTTGGTCAAAAAGCCGGGGTTTCTTCTTTCTAATTTAGAGCCTTGTAATACGTTTTAAAAGTCCGTTTGTCCATCCTTTCTCCCAAAACATCCCCTCTTACGACTTAAAGTATTATATTAGTATGTAGCACCCGACATTTTCGTTTATCGGCATGCACGTTGTAGAGTTTGTATGTTTATCGGGTTTGAACCGGCTTACTTCGGGGACCTCCTTGTCATACCCGTAAGTTGAATTAATTGAATTTCCACCCAAGTTGCTACACACTTCATACTGGAGGGACTAGAGTGTAATTTATTTTATATCATAATATTAAAAAAGAAAAACCCTAACCCTAACTCTATTCACAGCAGCCGATCGGCCTCAAGACCCTCCCCCTGCTCGTTTTTCTTCTGCCTAGCCAAGTTTCAACCGTGAAAACTTCAATTCAAGGTCGGTTTTATGATTCCCCATGTCTTTTACACCTTAATTGATCATATTAACGCGCTTATTGGTCGTTAAGGTTGGTTTTGATGATAACAGTTTGCTGAAAGATTCGTATACGTTTACTGTAGGGTCTGTAACGCGATGATACGCCATTGGTTTTGATCGATTCTCGATTCCATGATGTTCTACTTTGAGTCTAGTTTCCAGAAAGGTATAATACGTAATTTTTGGATGAGATTTGAATGGTTTTTATGAATTGATAAGCTAAGGGTAGCTTATAGAGATTTTGAATAAGAAAGAAAGAACCAAAGAAAATTCCCATAGCCAAAAGCTTTATCTGAGATCAAACTCCCCAAAAGGAAAAGATAGTCTAAAATACTGTTCTAATCCCTGTTTCAGCATAAGAAGGGATTAAGGCAAGAAAGTTAGCCTTGCATGCCAAAAGAAGAAGATTGACAGAAGAAAAAAGAACTACAAGCCATCAAGGATCTTTACATAGAGGCCAAGATGTGATTTAATTTTGATATCCAATTCATGCTTTCATCATCATCATCATCATTGTCAACATCTACTATTCCTCCAACTGGAGAAAAAAGTCAAACATACTAAAAAGTTAACAAATGGAGTGAAATCAAGAACAACTCATTTGTAACTCTAGAATTTGATTCTGGTATGACAAAAAGGGTAGATATTCAGGATGTACAATTGTTGGAAGAAGACTTAGTAAGGAATTCAATAGACCTTCCATAGTAGATGGAAGAGGATGATAGTCTGGGTGCTGAGTTTATGAAATTCATCGAAGAATCAGCCAAGAGAAGACTATCAAGATAAAACATTAGAGTAAAAATATAAATGGTTTTGGCATCATCAGTTCAGGAGAGATTGTTGAACCTATCAAATAAATGATGTCCTAAAACCAAACAACTGATGACACAAACATTAGTTGTTCTCCATTACAATGTTTTGGAAAATTGTTGCTCCAAACATCTGACATTGCAAATTGCAGATATGAAAGAACTGAAACTCAACAACTGTTCAAGCAAACTATTTATGATCCAAACAACTGAAAACAAACAACAAATGCCACAAACATCCGTTGTTTTAACAAAGATCAGTAGTTAGCATAGGATTCTTGTAATTGGCAGTTGTTTATATATAGTTCATTAGTGGTTTGTAACTAATTTGTTAGACATCGGTTTCACCTTTATCTCATCATCACTTTTTACACTTGTATATAATGAAAAAGAGAGTCTTTTCTTCACTAACACTTTACACATCACAAAGTTCACCTAGTCAATGTACTCTTGTACTAGAAAATCAGTGTGAATGATGAGCTAAGGTTGAGGGGGAGCAATAGATTATAATCATTTAATTATAGTTAATGCATAATTGTCCATCCAGAGGAAACCTCAATTAGCTTTATGATTTTCACTGCTTATTTGGTTTAACAATACTAATTAGTTCTTAATTCAAGCATGGATTCAATTAATGTGATAATAATCTACTCAAAATATTAGATCAGTTGTTTAAAGTTTTATTGGTGTAATTGTGTTCATTAGCTTAGATTAAGAATCTAGATCCTAACAACAAGTTCAAAACTCATTGGGCCAATATATAGGGTTGTGAGGGATTGACTAATGTGTTATAACTGGTACGAAGGTCTAGAGGGTCACTGATAGTTTCGAGTATGTACTAAAGGTTCACATTGTAACTTTTCGGAATTTTCATATTCATAACTGTAATCGTGTACCCGACCCGGGAATATAATTATGGTATTTTCTATTAAAAAAACTAGTATTTAACTTAGTTTATAATTTCTTAACTTTCAATCATACCAAATAGTCCTTAACAACTCACAAAATTGCTTAAAATGGCTAAAAAAAATGCATTTTCGGAACTTCATGGACCAAAAGTGATAAAACAAAGAGGCCAGGCCACCCTCCACACCACGTCATGCAAGGAGGATGGCCTAACCTGGTCATGTGGTGCAGCCAGGGCCTCAAATAAACTAGTATTATTTATTTTTTGTCCAATCTCGTGTTTAATGCTAAATCGATTAATTTTGAACCAAATCTTGTGTTTTAAGAACCAAGAAAACACTCCTAGACTTGGTACATGTCCATATACATTTGTCCCTTCCTAAAGAATGAAATTTGGTTTATTTTCAGTTGATTGGGTCATTAAACGAGATATTGTTGCTTAAATGAGTCTTTTGACTACAATTAGCATTAGTTTACCATTCTTATATAAACAAGGCCATACTAACCTGCAATTCCTCAAACCCTAATTTACTCTGTAGCATCGGTCACTTTCAAGAAAAACCCGAATTCCGTTCATTCTTTATTAACTTCTTCAAGTTTGTTCGTATTCAAGTTTGAATTTGGTGTTTCACGGGGTTTGATTCAGTTTTCTCTTCGATCTAAGCACTTTCTAAGTAAGTTTTCTTCAATAAATTTGTTCTATGTTGTCCAATGGTCAATAAACCTCAATCAATTACTGAGATTGAGGGGATTTAACGGGCAATTGGACTCTGACCCGTTTAAGGGCAAATTGGTTAACAAAATTGACCAATTGATTTCTATCACTTTTGGTAGGAACAAGCTTTCTGTCTAGAAGACTTTTAGTCTTATTTCGAGATTTTTATTTTTCTGACCAAAACCCGACTCCCGACTCGCTTTTCAGATTCTGGTCAGTACCAGCTCGCTTATTTACTAAAAACCTCATAACCGGAGTTCTTTACATCCGTTTGGTTTGATTCCAGCGAATATGTTCTTGGTTTTGACTCTATTTTATTTTGTATAAGTCTCAGGTCTGGTTGGATCAAAACAATCATCCCGTTAACTTTGCTCGTTTATTCTATGATGTGCAAAAAGTAGTTAAATAATTATTAACTAAATTACGCTAATCTAGACACTAAGTAATACTTGACTAAAATATTAACCGGTAAGTGAACCGATCGACTCTAATAAAGCTAAGTAAGTTTGGATATCCAACCCAGTAGACTCTTCAAATTACGTTAACTAGCTAATTAGACTCAACTAGAAATACGGCTTATATGTTTATATTTGTTTAATGGGGAGGGGTTTAATTAAAACTATTATTAAAACTAATTTAAGAAAACAAGCAAACTAAACGAAACACAAGTTTGTTGCTTTTAATCAGATGACAATGATAAACTACCTAGGTTAGAATCCCCTATGTTTCAGTTGTTAATTAATCGGGAAAATATTTAGTTATGGAACTGGGATCGTAAAATAGACATTTAAAAGAAAACCCTAACCGGACCCCTTACTCTTCTCAAGAAGACACCTATGGGTTTTTAATAAGTTTTAACGCACACCAGTATTAAAAATCAAGTTTCCTTACGGTCACCCAATTAATTATGAATTAGTTTCTTTATAATGAAATCCTACCTTATAGTGCGATAATCAAAGGAAATTTAATATATTTAATTGCCTCAATAGACAATATTAAATAATCAAACCTAGACAGACTCCTTACAAAGAACTAAATCTAGCAAGATTAATTAACAAAGATCTGTCAATAACCTAGCACCTACAACTAGTTAGGTTGGCAGAACACTTAGGTTTATTTGATAATACTGTTCATATGATCTTATTGCAAATCAATCATAAAGTAATCAAGAACACAAAGTAATTAACCTAATAGCGACCTATCATATGACAAACAATAATCAAGGCAACTATGGAATAAAACTCATCAAAAACCCTAATTATCAATATGTATCAATTTTGTTTGATTAAATCTTTTAACCAATTCATAAAACCATGACGATCAAATAAATCCCGAATCAATCACAGCGTCAAAATAGGTTCATTCATATGCCTAAGTAGTTCATAAAGTCTAGACAAGCATCGAGAAATAAAATAAAAATTAAACTTAGAAAAATTCAGGGTGAAAATAATAGAAGACGAAAGATAATAATAGATATAACCCGTGTTATTTGTCTTCAAACAATGAGCGCTTCACCGAATGATTCTTCATCTTCAAAGCCGCCAAAAGTTGCACTCCTAAGCCTTGGAACTCCCAAAATTCGGATCGCTCTTCAAGGTTGTTTAAGGTTAAGTTTAGGGGTGTTTATATAGACATTCAAGGCCCAAAAATATCTTAAATTCGTAGAACATTCTGGAAACACAGCCCATAGTGCCGAGTGAAGGGTTTATGCCCCCTGGCCGCGCGGCGCGACGTGCTAGGGGGTGGGCTCGCTGCCTGGTCCGGTTCAATCCTGATCCTATGGTTCTCCGGTTTGGCTTTTTTTTCTCCTTCTTTTCAACATGATTGATTCCCAGGACCTAAAATACACAAATATGTTAGTAGTATACAAATATTACATAAAACTGAGTAAAACTAATAAAATATTAAATAAAATATACACAAGATTTATATATATTTAGCATTATATCATTCTATCTCTCGGATTTTCGCTTAATCGTCAAGGTGAGAAGTCATTCACCACATTTTACAGCTTTTAAACATTTTGGGGATACTTGTGTATTTAGTCGTATTGACATATTATATATTATCCGTACTAGCAAACTATGAGTGTTGTATGTTATCAATTGACTTATTAACTGCTGTATGTTTAGTTGTTTTATATATCGTAATCGGAGAGGTCCATCAGAAGTCTAGCAAGTCAAGATGATCATATGTCTTCCTAGTAGCTGTAGCCCGTTTTCGAGAGGCATAGACAACCGACAACCTTATTTGTATTTGTTTTGTCATAGTAGCCATAACCCGTGTTCGAGAGGCATGGTCAACTGACACACTTTATTTTCTCATGGTTTGATTGATTTATACTCACAATATTAGTTTTGCTGTTTTATTTATATATCATTATTATATTAAAACTGGTGATTTTCTCACTCAACCTCGTGTTGACAAATCTATATTATTTTTGTATGCAATTGCAGGTTACCATTTGATTTAAAGCTAAGTTGAAGAAACATTTTGAGATACCTTAGTTAATAAAAGACTTTTGTGTTTTATTTTTATTTTGGATTGACTGTTCAATTTTGAATTGTTTTTTCATGACATAAACTTTGTGTATTTGATTGAGATTTTGAAATAAATAAATTAATTAGTTATTGTCATATTTAAATTTTATGATAGTATCTTGTGAGCTATGAACCAACGGTTCACACCCAACATTTCCGCCATAGATTTGGGTATCACACATAAATGATTTAACTTGGTTAATTCCGATGCCATGATAGGTTGGGTCACTAGATACTGAGGAAATAACCAGGTTCATATAAAGACATATGTCAATTCAACGTGTACAACAGCGGATAGTTGACGTATTTTTTCCACATTTCAGGAAAACAAGTTAAGCAGCAGTAGCAAGGAATTAGAAGTAGATGCTCGCTACATAAAGATGGCTTAGTTTTAAATTGCCAAAATATTCGTAATAAGATAAGACAATTTTATAAATTAAACACTTGGGTGTTTAATATTTGAGAAGCCAAAATAAATAAATATTTTGTTACAAAAAAAGCCTTCCGCTAAAACGACTCTCAACTCTAATATATTTACAAAACAAATAATCAGTATTAGTCACATGCCTAGGCCCATGGAAGAGCCGGGTGTGACAGAGTGGTATCAGAGCCATCGATCTTAGCGAATTAGGTATTTAATCATACCTAAGATTTTATCAGGGATAAGTTTCAATCTTATTATAGAACTATGGATTTCAACAAAGTGGGAACTTGATTGAAAGTGTCAATGTTGTAACCATTAAATTAATAAATTGTTACAGATAAGATATAATAGTATGGATAGGATAGGAACACATTCTTATCCCTAATCTAACTTCGTCTAAATGTCCGATCACCATAGTTATTCTAGCCAAGTATCAATTCAGCCTCAATCTAGTAAAGGAAAGGGATATATGGGAACAAGTTTACTCCCAATTCTTGTATCTAATAATAAAGATCATACCAAATGAAAGTAGAGGAAGATTCAAATTTGTTTGATATTAAAATCCCACAGGACCCAATAAGCTCACATCAGAATAGGCATGAAGTGGGGTTAAGTAAACCCAAGAAACCAGTATTGTCAATAGGCAAAGAAGTAAGGACATATCCAAAAGAATAACTTTAGGGACAGGAATATTTTAATTTCTTGGCAATTCAAGATCCTTACTTTGCTCACACTAATAGTGAACATCAAAACATGGATTATATCCTCAAAAGAAGTAGACGACATTGAAAATATCTCAACTAATTATGCAATAAAAGTTTGCAAATTAGTAGAGGAAATGCTCAAGAAAGAAACGAATATTTAAAAGAAGCAAAAGTAAAAGGAGATAGGCAAGACAGACAACAAGATCAAGGAATTGATCATTCATTGTACAATAAAATCTTAATAGTTGTAAACAGTATAGTTGTAGTAAATTTTGTGCACCCTTGTAACTATAACATATTAAATAAAAGATATGTTTTAATTTCCACGAATATAGAACTTATTTTTAAAATTTGTTGTTGTATGTCAAGGGAAGGAGGCGCAAACTCTCAAAGAAACTCTTCTAACAAATTTGGAAGTTAGAGAAACTCCAATAATAATGATAAAGAAATTCCTGAACAATATATGAACAAAATTCTAGAACTGATTAAGGAAGCTATGACTCCGGTCATAGATATCAAGAATAATCCCTCAAGTTCAGCAGGATCAATTAAAAAACTTGAAGTGCACCTGTTCCTTCAAGAAAGGAAGAAATTCGCAGCCACTCGACAACTAATAATAACTTAAGGGATATGGCTTGCAAGAGATTAAAACTTCATAAAGGATGCAATTTTAGATGTTTTAAAGCATGTAATCCCAAAGAATTTTATAGATATAAGAATTCTATAACCACATTGAGATGATTAAAAGAACAAGAATAAATTATTATCTTCAGTAAGTGTACCAGTGTAGAAGATGCTCAGTATTCTACACAAATGTTCAAGGGTAAAGTTCTTCAATGGTGGAACACCCTGATTAAAACAGAAAGCAGATAAGTATTATATAATTTGAATTAGGAAACTTTCAAAAGTCTCATTCTACAGAAATTTTGTCAAATCCACAAGAAGAAACAAATTTAAACTCAACCATGGAACCAAAAGGTTATTGGTATCAATCTCAAGGAATATAATATGAAGTTCCTTGAATATTTCGAATCAACTCCACATCTAGATGATTTAGAAAACAATAAAGTGATTCAATACATACATGGGATACCAAAAGGAATAAGAGATATAGTAAGATCCCATATGCCCCAAGCAACCTTGTCGGCCATGGAATTGGCCAGATTTTTTCTCAACATTATAATAAGAAAGCTGGAAAAGAAAGAGAAAATTAATGATAAAAAGAAAGGGCAAAAGCAAAGAACATGAAGAAAATCAAGAAGGAGACAGAGAATTCATTTAAATTTACAAAACCAATATATCAGAATTATGATAAAAGACATCTTGGAGAATGTTGGAAATATATCAAAAATAATTCCCCAATCACATGTACCTTCTGTAAGAGAATCAATTATTCTGAAGATGACTACAAAAGGAAAGCAGTTACATGTTTCAAATGTGGAGAGAAAGGACATTTCAAAACATATTGTCCAAAAAAAATGATAGGCAACGAAAGTAAAAGCAGAAATAGAATGCGGATACACTTGAAGTATCAGACAATCAGGAGTAGAAGAAGACAAGAATGTGCCATACGAAGATTCAAAATTTTAAGGCTTTGTGAAACAACTAGTAGTGTAGTTAACTCTTGTAAATAGTTTGTAAACTCGTTTTCAGACGAGAAGTTTTGTAAACAGAGAAGGGTATTTAAATCCTTAAGATATATGAAAGAGTATTAGCATATAGATTGTGCCTTTACACAAAAGCGTTTGTATTCTTTGTAGAGAAAACGAGATGGTAAATCTCAAATTCCCACAAATATTTAGAATAATTGTTTGATTATGGCCTATCATCTCAAAGGACGAACAAAAGGAATGATTGTGACATTCATGACAAAACATGATACACCTCAGTATTTACATGCCGAATAAGCGATTAACCATTTATTGCGTATCGCACAAACGAATAACCAAACGGGTCTAGTTATGACCCGGATATCCCGTGGGGAATCAATAAGTGGGATATGCATTTAATATAAGTCAACCTATTGATATTACGGCCTTAGTACAATAGCAAACCAGTTAAACGAAAGCATATTGGTTTAACTACCCGCTTTGATTTTAAACGTGAAAGATAGTTACGAAACAAGCATTGTATCATCTATTAAGCTGAAAAAGACTTACAAAACACTTATTTGGGAATTGGGATGTTTAAGTGATCCGTGAAAATATTTTCGATTTTTACAAACAAATAGTATGTTTTTCTAAATTTACAAGAAATTGGCCGTAAAACACTCGTTTTCGTGTTGTTCGTCGTACCCGATATATTTTACGCGCCAAAAAAACCAAACCCAAAATAAATTTGGACTTGACATTTCACGTTCGGGCATGCAAAACATGATTAATGGGCCAAAATGGGGCCACCGGAGGGCCACAAAGGGCCGGAATATGAACCAACCCCCCCCCCCCCCACCACAACCTTTCTTTATATATTTGTTTATACATAGATATTTTGTGAAAAAATTCCAGACCCTTTCCTCCCTTACCTGCTGTTCTTCACATCCCATGGCCAAACCCTAAGTTAAACACTTAATTTTTATCATTTTGACTAGTTTTACATATGATTTTTACATGAAAATGAAACCTTGATTATTAAAAATCACTTCTAACCATGCATTGTAACATTCGTTATTTTTCAAATGTAAAAACTCGACCTGTTTTAAATTTTAGTTTCATAAATTTTTATCTATTTATTTTTTTTCGTTGCGCGTATGCAAATCTATTTTGTAAGTTCATGAATTGTTTTTATAACGATCAAGCATATGCATTTTAACCAGTCAGGTATATTTCTACCTTCTTTTGGTCACAACTAAACCTCGAGGACTAGTTATGCCAATTGAACAAACTCGCTTTCTTCTCCCTACCCTAACTCGTCACCTACATAGCCCCCCCTTCTTGTGAATTAATCTACAATCAAGCCGGGATATTTGGGATTTGGTATAATTGTTTGACCCTTAACCATCACGCTACGACCTATATGGTAGTATTGAGTAATTGACAGCTACTATTGAACGATTTCATTCAATTTCGTATTAACTCGGACCGCAGCTAAAATTGGTCTAATTCTCCTATAAAAACAGGATTAAAATACAATTAATCTTGCACACACTTTCACACCAACCTCTCAATCATGAACCCTAACGTAATTTCAGTAAACGAAGTCGTCCAAGTCGGTTATAATAAGGAACTCGAGCCGCAGAACCCTAGGTCAACGTCTGTCTTCAATTCGTTAAGATTTACGGTATTTGTTATATGCTCATAATTCATATTTAATCGACGAACAATAACCCTAACGGAATTTAACCAATCAAAGAACCAATTCGGATTTCTAGGGTTTAATGATGATTTGGGGAAGAACATGAACTATTGTGTATATAATTATTCATTTGCATCTCTTTCACATGTTAGAAACCTGCCCTAGTGGCAGGTGCATACTCATTTGACACTTTGAACCGGCCTGGGGCGCGGGTCCGAGTACCCCAGGCCCGGTTTTTAATTTTTAATTTTCTAAAATTCATTTTCAATCAAATTTTGTTTTTATTACATTAGATAAGTATTATTTTGAAAAACTATAACAACCTGTTTTTTGGTAAAAGAATAATAAAAAATGTATATGAAACTAATATTTTGTATATAACGAGTAACTGACGAGTAAAAAGGACTATCTGAGACATGAGGTAGTGAGACAAACAATTAGTAATATGAGATATTGTTTAGTAATAATAAAATATATTATATCTGACCTTGCTCCGTTTTTAATGAGAGTTAGGTCGAAACGTAGAGAAAATTAAGCCCGTTCTAACGACATAATTGTAATCTTATAAAACGCTATATTTTAAAAGTTATAAAAGAAAAATGAAATTTAAGCTAAACTAATTATAGTAATAACAATATATAATAATACTCTATATGAAAATAAAATGATCCGTTTGAGAAATGGGTGCATGCCAGTTGTGAAATAATAATAATATATTATAATAGTAATAACAATATAACATAAAATTTTGAAAATAAAACCATAGTACACGTGTGCATTGGTGAGACATGTATTCTTGTTGATATAGATTGATATAGATTGACACATGTGCAAGTTATCATCTGAATAAAGGCGGCCAAAATCTTTGTATAAATTCAAATTTATAACTTCACATTCCTACTTCTCCTGTAGAAGAAAACCGGCCATAAGGTATGTTTATTTTCTTTATTTAATAAATTAACTTTATAGTATTTAATTATTATATACTAGGGGTAAGTTAACAAATCGGAGTTTACTCGTAGTAATAAAAGTCATACCCCTTTATTATTATTATTATTATTATTATTATTATTATTATACTTTTGTAAATTAAACATGGAGTCTACGTTTATAAAAATAATAATATAATATTATAATCATAATATGATAAAGATTGTGAATATTTACTCTAGTCTTCATAAAAAATTAAACCAACAGTAGAGTCGGTTAGTGGCTCTACAAATACAAAATTGTCTTCAAGTTATAGTTACATATAATCTTTTCAAACATTCTCTAGCAACACAGTAAGGTATTATTTTCTTCTTACTTTTATTTAATTTTAATTAATTAATAATTTAATAAATATAATAAATACTTGAATATTAATTTATTAGAAATAGTTGAGAGAGTTGGGGTAAACTGTATGAGTAAAACCTACACTCTTTCAATATTTTAACAATAAAATTTCTGACGACTTAAAGAGTAGTAACCCATAAGAGTAGGGCGTATGGTCTAAACATGTCTAGTACGTGCACAACTAGATTTGTGGGGTGATATGACGACTTTGGTCATAAATGGTAAAGATGAACCATGAATTGTAAATTAGTGGGTATGGTTGTTAAAACCATAGCACTGTCTGGACTTGAATAGTTGTGCACAATAATGACAGTTGTTGTGTGAAGCGCCTTTGAGTACTAGAAATTACTTTCCGGACATGGATAAGTAAACTAGTATATTAAATCGTAGATTTAAGTTGAATTGGGAAGAGCCAAAGTAACTAAAGAAAGTTTATTCAGGTGAGTTACTTAAACTATTTTCAAAACTCTGATACATGCTCATAAAACTATTTGGAATGTGATTGATCATGCATTTGAATGGCGCATATGGTGTGGCACCCAAGGTGTTATATATATATTATAATGATCATTATATTTTCTCGAGGGGACATGCACTTTATACTGCAGCAGACGCGCGTAAAGTCTGTATGTGCGAATATATAGTGCTGACCCGGCTTTAACGTGAAGCGGGCGGGTTATAATTATGGCATGACATGCATTGAGCTCATACTTGATCAATAAAATTGTTTTAGTATCAGTTTATTAAATTCGTCGGTTTATGTGACTCACCAGCTGTGTGCTGACGTATTTTTATCCCGAGCATGTATTGCAGGTTGACAAGGAAGGGAGGTTAGCTGCTAAGTGTTGGACGAGTTTGAATGTTTTACTTTTTGTTGTATGATAATCGTTAGACATGCAACAAATGTTTTAGTTTTTATATAAGATTATATTTCTGCTGTAAGTCTGTGACAAGTTGGTATCAGAGCCGTAGGTTTTAGCGAACTAGGTATCTAATGGAATACCTAGGCTTTAACCAGAATACCTTAGAGGCAAAAATGATGACTGTGGTATCTAGACTTGGTTATCCTTGAGTATGAATAATGAAACCTACACGGAAGTCAATCTAACGTTATCCAAGGAAAGAATGTGAAGGTGTGTCAAACTCTCTATGATAGAGGTATAATATGGTAGTTGGGAGTATCATGGGGTGTATCATAGATTGTTTTCATGCCTGGCTAGTATGAAGGTTAATGAATGGCACTGCCAGGATCTCGCAAATATTATATTGTACTGAAATCAACAGTTAATAGGCAGGAAAAGGAAAATGCATATATTATTGCCTTAGTTGAAATCCTAGAGTACTTTAACTGGTAGAACGTATAAGGACTAAATTGAATATCCAAGGCATGTGATTTGGATAACCGAGTGAAAAAAATAAGCATATCCGATACCCAATAAAGGATCATTGTTAAAAAAAAATTTGGAGATTTGATGTGAAGGTAACCATCTAAGATCAGTGTATCCGCATAACCATGAGAACAATATAAAACTAGTTTTGGATTTGATCCAGAGACAAATTATAGTAGAAGTAGGAAAGACGTTCGAAGCTAACATTCTCTTTCTGGCTAGATTATAGAACTCTCTTAGGAGTTTGGACTTAATCAAGAGGCACAAAGGTGTATCTATAAAAAAACGTTGGAAAAGGTCAATGACACATCAAGAATCGATATGATCAACCAAGTGCACACATAGGACTTCTTGTCAAGTAAACCATTGTAGAGTAAGGAAGAAATGGATCCCTTAGAAGGTCAAAGGTAGATTGACACAATGAAACGATGAAGTGGTATTTACAGCTAATAAGTTATGTGATAGAGCTAAAGATTTATGGAAGGTCTAGAAACAACTCCAACCTAAGGAAGTAATCTAGGGAATGTTATTCCTATGAGGAAAATACGTTTAGGAGAATGTTCATATTAAACTCTAATTTATGTTAGGTAGGAAAGACTGGACCTACGGTACCATAATATATAAATCCAGTAAGATGTTGCTACAACTATTAATAACCGGGATACATGAATAAAGAATATCCCGAGTTCAGGAAGCAAGGTGAAAAAGTTGCTTAAAGATTTAAGGACACGAGGAAGTGAAGTGTATCTAGGCTCTGAAACAAATGGCAACAGATTTTCCAACCCTGAATTCTTCGTAAAAGGTAAATTAGCAACTTAAATAGAAGCGAAGGTTGCTAGTGTTAGAAATTTCATAGTAACTAAGATATATCGAAATTGTCGGTTGTTTATCAAATGAGAAACGAATTTTAATTGTGATGTGATAATTCGACACAATCCTTTGGATGGACTGGCTGCTCTCCTATCACATGACAATCCTCTTCAATGGAAAGATTGTGAAAAATTTATTATCCACTAGAAAGAAGATTTGCGGTTATAGAGTGATGAAGAACCAGATTATTCGTTGCTCGATAACAAAGGTAAGAAACCATGTTCCGATGGTGATATACTTTTCGATTTTTTCTATATCAAAATCCTAGGCATTCCAACCAAGAGAGTGAGAGAGATCTAGTTTAAGATCAACTTAATTCCTAGCTTATCTGATTAAGACTCCGTATTATTTGGCACCAACAGATATTTCATAACTTCAAGAGCTATTATAAGGTAAGGGATTTATATGCCTAAGTGTGTCCTCAAAGGGTGTACACATCCTATTTTTTAAAATAAATATAATAGTATGCGAATGCGGACAACTACAAAGAGTTCAACAAGATGACCCTCAAGAATAAGTATCCTTGACCTAGAACTGATGATTTGTTCGACCAATTGCAACGTTCTAGTTGATTTTCAAAAAAATCGAATTGAAATCAGGACACCAACAAGTAAAGGTACAAGAAGAGAATGTACCTAAGATGACTTTCCGAACTCACTAGGGACATTACGAGTTTGTGATAGTGCGTTTGGACTTGACCAATGTGCTAGTTGTGTTCGTGGACCTTTTGAATCAAGCATGTCGACGAACATTGAATAGATTTTCATTGACTCCATCAATGGGTTCTTGTCTATTTACTTACACGAAGCAGCATGTTAAACATCTTCAGGAAATTCTTACTGCATTGTAAAAAATGATAAGTTATACGCGTTATTTTTTCAAATGTGTCTTTGTCTTCGAGAAATGCAAATTTTAGGCCATGTTATAAATATAGAATGCACTCCAAACATTGAAAGGAAGATTGACAAAGACTAGTTCTAACATCACCTGAAGGAGCATAAGAATTTGTAGTATATTTCGATGCCTCAAGACTTGGGTTAGGATGTGTCTTAAGCAAAGGGGAATGGCAGTAGCATATGCCCCAAATTTAGTCTTGACATCTTCAAGCTAAAGAATCTAAAACACAAGGTGATAATGAAAGAAGTTCAACTATTGAACTAGAATGACTAAGTAATTAAAAATTACGCTCGATGAATATGGATTTTAAGGACTTGTGAAGTCAAGAAATTGGTTCTTGACGTGACACCCAAGTCAAGGTATTTCGTTTATTTGGGTGCTACGAAAATATGTGACATGACCTATCGAATAATTATTGATGATTTGGCTTGAAGAGAGACATTACAAAGATGTGGAAAACTTTATTCATGCCTACAAGTAAAGGCTGAACATCAAGGACCCTATACTAAGTTATAATCATTTAGAATAATCGTATGAAAATAGGAACACGTAACCATGTACTTAGTAACAAAACTAGCAAAAACCATAACAAAGAAATAACGCTAGATGAGTCATAGTAAATAGGTTGAAAAATAGTGTCAATTTTTAGCCATTGAGGAAATGTGTACCTTAAAGAAAATGGATGAGCTATTTATGAATGAGTCTCAAAACACATGGTGCTGGTGTCTATAATATCGAGATACTAAAGTCACTTCAAGATTCCAAAGGAAGTTTCAAGAAAATATATATGTGTATTTATAGGCATTAAGTTGTTAGATGGTACAACTTATCATCCACAACTTGATAATAAAAATAAGAGAACGATTGAGACTCTCGCATATGCTAAGGTCATGTATTATTGACTTAGGAGTAGCATTCCTATCTGCCGCTGGTGTAATTTTATATAACAACGCCAACATGAGGTTGCTACGATATGAAATGCTATATGGACAGAAATATAAAGCACCCATATGTTGTGATAGGATTGGTCCGAAAGAACTCACTAGTAACGAGATTGTTAAAGTTGCTATAGAAAAGATCAAACAAATAAGGGCTATAGTAGAACAAATCACTTGGGACAGACAAAAGTTGTACACTAATAACGAAGAAGACAAATCGAATTTCAGGTGAGAGATTCCGTGTTGTTAAAGGTGTCTCCATAAAAGGGCATAATCAGATTCAGGAAGTAAGACAACTTAAACTCACGATACACTAACCCGTTTTAATAAAATTAGATTAATAGTAGTTGTAGCATATTGTTAGACCTACTAGATGAATTAAAGTTTCTGTAAGCCTAAAATGGTCTTGAAGGACAAGATAGGGGAATTACAACTTGTTGATGTCTACCTTTTATTAAACAAGAAATTTCGAGGATGAAATTTTTAGGTATTGAGAAAAACAATTAGTAATATGAGATATTGTTTAGTAATAATAAAATATATTATATTTGACCTTGCTCCGTTTTTAATGAAAGTTTGGTCGAAACATAGAGAAAATTAAGCCCGTTGTAACGACATAATTGTAATCTTATAAAACGATATATTTTAAAAGTTATAAAAGAAAAATGAAATTTGAGCTAAACTAATTATAGTAATAACAATGTATAATAATACTCTATATGAAAATAAAATGATCCGTTTGAGAAATGGGCGCATGCCAGTTGTGAAATAATAACAATAATATATTATAATAGTAATAACAATATAACATAAAATTTTGAAATTAAAACCATAGTACATGTGTGCATTGGTGAGACATGTATTCTTGTTGATATAGATTGAGATATGCTTTTTTTTTTTAATCCAACCTTTATGTGCAAGTTATCATCTCAATAAAGGCGGCCAAAATCTTTGTATAAATAGTTAACTAAATTCAAATTTGTAACTTCACGTTCCTACTTCTCCTGTAGAAGAAATCCGGCCATAAGGTATGTTTATTTTCTTTGTTTAATAAATTAACTTTATAGTATTTAATTATTATATACTAGGGGTAAGTTAACAAATCGGAGTTTACTCGTAGAAATAAAAGTCATACCCCTTTATTATTATTATTATTATTATTATTATTATTATTATTATTATATACTTTTGTAAATTAAACATGGAGTCTACGTTTATAAAAATAATAATATAATATTATAATCATAATATGATAAAGATTGTGAATATTTACTCTAGTCTTCATAAAAATTGAACCAACAGTAGAGTTGGTTAGTGGCTCTACAAGTAAAAAATTGTCTTCAAGTTATAGTTACATATAATCTTTTCAAACATTCTCTAGCAATGCAGTAAGGTATTATTTTCCTCTTATTTTTATTTTATTTTAATTAATTAATAATTAAATAAATATAATAAATACTTGAATAATAATATATTAGAAATAGTTGAGAGACTTGGGGTAAACTATACAAGTAAACCTACACTCTTTCAATATTTTAACAATAAAATTTCCAACGACTTAAAGAGTAGTAACCCATAAGAGTAGGGCGTATGGTCTAAACATGTCTAGTTCGTGCACAACTAGATTTGTGGTGTGATGTGACCATTTTGGTCATGAATGGTTAAGATGAACCATGAATTGTAAATTAGTGGGTATGGTTGTTAAAACCATAGCAGTTGTGCATAATAATGACAGTTGTTGTGTGAAGCACCTTTGAGTACTAGAAATTACTTTCCGGACATGGATAAGTAAACTAGTATATTAAATCATAGATTTAAGTTGAATTGGGAAGAGCGAAAGTAACTAAAGAAAGTTTATTCATGTGAGTTACTTAAACTTTTTTGAAAACTCTAATACATGCTTATAAAACTATTTGGACTGTGATTGATCATGTATATGCATGGCGCATATGGTGTGACACCCAAGGTGTTATATATATTATAATGATCTTTATATATTCCCGAGGGGACATGCACTTTATACAGTAGCAGACGTGCGTAAAGTCTGTATGTACGAATATATAATGCTGATCTGGCTTTAACGTGAAGCGGGCGGGTTATAATTAGGGCATGACATGCAATGAGCTCATACTTGATCAATAAAAATGTTTAGTATCAGTTTATTAAATGCGTCAGTTTATGTGACTCACCAGCTGTGTGCTGACGTATTTTTATCCCGAGCATGTATTGCAGGTTGCCAAGGAGGGGAGGTTAGCTGCTAAGTGTTGGGCAAGTTTGAATGTTTTACTTTTTGTTGTATGATAATCGTTAGACATGCAACAAATGTTTCAGTTTTTATATAAGATTATATTTCCGCTATAAGTCTGTGCTGACTGGTTACAGTAAGTGCCCCATCCTGGTTGGGGTGTGACAAGTTGGTATATCAGAGCCGTAGGTTTTAGCGAATTAGGTATCTAATGGAATACCTAGGCTTTAACCAGAATACCTTGGAGTAAAAAATGATGACTTTGGTATCTAGACTTGTTTATCCTTGATTATGAATAAAGAAACCTACACGGAAGTCAACCTAAGGTTATCTAAAGAAAGAATGTGAAAGGTGTGTCGAACTCTGTATAATAGAGGTATAATACGGTAGTTGGGAGTATCATGGGGTGTAACATTATTGCTTTCATGCCTGGCCAGTATGAAGGTTAAAGAATGGCACAGCCATGATCTCGCAAATATTATATTGTACTGAAATCGATAGTTAATAGGCAGGAAAAGAAAAATGCATAGATAATTATGCATATATTATTGCCTTAGTTGAAATCCTAGAGTACTTTAACTGGTAGAACGGTATAAGGCCTAAATTGAATATCCAAAGCATGTGATTCGGATAACCTAGTGAAACAAATAAGCATATCCGATACCCAATAAAGGATCATTGTTAAAAAGAAAATTTAGAGATTTGATGTGAAGGTAAACATCTAAGATCAGTGTCTCCGCATAACCATGAGAACAATATAAAACTAGTTTCGGATTTGATCCAGAGACAAATTGTAGTAAAAGTAGGAAAGATGTTCGAAGCTAACATTCCCTTTCTGGCTAGATTATAGAACTCTCTTAGGAGTTTGGACTTAATCGAGAGGCACAAAGGTGTATCTATAAAAAAACGTTGGAAAAGGTCAGTGATACATCAAGAATCGATATGATCAACCAAGTGCACACATAAGGACTTCTTGTCAAGTAAACCATTGTAGTGTAAGGAAGAAATGGATCCCTTAGAAGGTCAAAGGTAGATAGACACAACGGAGACTATCTTTGATACGTGCCTTTGCAATGAAACGATGAAGTGGTATTTACAGCTAATAAGTTATGTAATAGAACTAAAGATTTATGGAAGGTCTAGAAACAACTCCAACCTAAGGAAGTAATCTAGGGAATGTAATTCCTATGAGGAAAATACGTTTAGGAGAATGTTCATATTAGACTCTATTTTACGTTAAGTAGGAAAGACTGGACCTATGGTACCACAATATGTAAATCCCGTAAGATGTTGCTACAACTATTAATAACCGGGATATATGAATAAGGAATATCCCGAGTTCAGGAAGCAAGGTAAAAAAGTTGCTTAAAGATTTAAGGACATGAGGAAGTGAAGTTTATCTAGTCTCTAAAACAAATGCAACATATTTTCTAACCCTGAATTCTTCGTAAAAGGTAAATTAGCAACTTAAATAGAAGCGAAGGTTGCTAGTGTTAGAAATTTTATAGTAACTAAGATATATCGAAATTGTCGTGTCAGGACCGTGAATCGGGTGAAACCTTCGAAAAGGTTGAAAAGAACACACCGACTCTGTTACTCAAAGGCCTGTTGAATATCCCGGCGGAATCAGGATATCCAACGAGTGGAAACGAAAGAGTGAAAATAACAAACATGAAACAATAATAGGTAATCAATAAAAGCACATTCAAAGACAAAGATTCACTGTATTAAATGAGTCATTAATGAAACAGTGAAAGGAATGTCTAGGGTTTTGTGTATGACGGCGGCGGCGGCGGTTGTACGAGGAAACAAATAGAATATTCCTTTAGAATGTTTCTCGTATTCCGTGTGTGCCAACGTTATCCGAATCCGTGCTCGAAATGGAAACCTAGGACCCCTATTTATAGACCCTGACCTTCCTTTTAGAAGTTACTAATCATTACATAATGAAATACAAAATAATACAAGTGTTGAGTCCTCGAGAAAGGTAACAATCTTGCTCGAGCAAACTCACTATGCTAGGTATGCTTGATGAATGTCCTCGAGCATACTTTACTTAGAATATTTTTAGTGAAGATATTCCCTTCTAGCAGGCTTTATTCCTCTTGACTAATCCATGCATTGTTAGAACTAGTCCATCGAGCAAGCTCATTCTCCTTGATGTCTTCAGTCTTCTTATTTAGCAATCTTTAGCATGCTCGGATGTAAATCCTGCTAAAGTACTGAACTGTGCTTGAAGTCCATGCCTTGATCACGTGATATCTTCTTATTGCATCCATACTTGTCCCCATGTGCTCGATCATCCTGTGCTCGTAACACTTGGTTATTACTTGTATGATCAAGCTGTTTGCTCGATTGGCAATCCATGCTCGATAGAAGAATACTCTTGCTCGTTGAAGTGTAGCTTGGTCGAAGCCTTAACACTTAGCAGAATCAACCATTTCAGGTTCTAAAGACCTTGCTCATAGTAGTCAAACCATGCTCGATTGTCTAGGCTTGCTCGAAGTCCATACTTAGCCATTTTCTGAGGAGGTTGAGAAGATTCCAATCTTCCTTATCAATAATCCGACTCAACAATCTCCCCCTAGATTGGAACAAGCTTAGATGCACCAAAACATACCTGCATAGAGTTGCATATGTATCAGACATCCATTTATGAACATGTCATTTCATTACGTAAGTAGGAATTCTGCCTCTTGGGCATTACACATTAAAGTCTTTACATCAAGTACAACTTTAAACAAAAATTACAAGATAAATAGAAACAAAAACTAATCATCATTTATCCCTGTTCTGCTATCTTCTCCTCCAGCTCCCTGTATCAGATCTTTCTTTCAATCTTTTGACAAGGGCCGCCCTCTATTTAAACATGTCGAGCTCTACGGCATCAGAGGAGTCATGTGGAAATCTGGCATCAATCAAGTCTTGAAGGTCCTGAGAATGCATAAATTTAAGATCTTCATCATGTCTTATCACTGCAATGGGTATGCCAGACTCATTTCTCAATGAAATTGAATCATTGTGCTAATTGTAAGTTATATACGTGATTCTCCCATATTGTTGCACCAATTAGTTTGGTTCTTGCATCACTTCTCTCATAGCTAAGCATTCTTTTAAAGTCTTTCTTTTATTATGTGAGTTGCTTGCTTGAGACTTTTGTTTCTTTGTATCAAAGAGGGAGAGTTCTGAGATATGCACTTCATTAATCCTTTTGTTTCTTTTCTCCCTCTCTGCCTGGCTTCTTCTCTCTCTTCTTCTGTTGCAAGAATGGGAATCCCCTTTCTGCTTCTTTTATAAATTTTGAGAGATCATTTCTTTGTTGACTAGATGGCTGACTTCTGATTTGATTGTCATGCAGTGTCAATTCAGCCATCTTTGTTAATTGTTCTCTTGTAAAATTTCTCAGATCATCTCTGAAGATGATGAGAGTTTCCTCTTGATCTTCTGTTACAACCCTCAAGGTCTTTGACCTTTTATTTTAAGAAGAGATGTGTGGGCAGATTCAAATTTCTTGGTTGCTCGTGCCTCACACTCTCAGATCTTAATGGCGCTCGGCTAGTGCTTCTTTGTTGAGTTTTCTTTACTTTATCGAGCCCTTCCTCTACATACCACCTTTTGATTGTTTCATCAGTCTGAGAAATCAATCTTCCCATATATACTCCCTTCATATGTAGAGCACTCATCATTTTTGCTTAAACTAATTCATCCCACTTTCTTCTGTCCTCCTCCAATTTTCTTTCTGTCTCCATATACATTCTTTGCTCCCTTTTGTATATCTCAAGAATTTGAGCATGGGGAATTCTATTAAATTCCTCTTCAGTCATACCCTTGTCCATTATTAGTTCCTTTAAGGTTTGGACTCTCTGATGGTCTTGAAACCATTCTTTTACCTCAGCTTCTTTCTTCTCAGACTCTTTTCTCTCGTTTTCCATTTGTGCCTTCAAATTCTTTTCTCTTTCTCGATCTGCAGGCACTTTTTGACTTTTGTAGGAGTCTTTCACACTTTGAACTTTCTTTTTCAATTCTTCCAGACTAAGTTTGATTAGTGAGCTGTATTCAAAACCGTGAATTTGTAGGAATTGAATATCTTTATGTTTCTCCTTCATGGATTCATATTCCTTGTCATCGTTTGTCTTTCTTCTTTTGTTCACTCTTTCAACCATGCTTGCCATGTCATCTACCAGGGCCCTTTTGTACAATTTATCAACGGAGTCAAAAGATTGTAAATTTAAAAATGCAGGCTTATACCCAGCCTTTATCAGAAATTCTCTTCTTGTTTCCCTTCATCTCCAACCTTCAGCTTCTTTGGCCATAGCTTCCACAGTCTTTGGAGATATTTCACATCATATTCAAGACTTATCAAGTAAGCTCTATCTTCATTTTCTTGTTCAGCATCCTTTGACCCCTCATCATCTTCATTTTCATCTTCTAAGTCAATTGTTTCTTCGAGATTATGGAGGGCCTCAATCATTGGTTCTTCATTTCTTGCAGATTGAGCCCTTTTCCTTTCTTCAAGCTTCTCCAATCTCCTTCTGTATACCATCATCTTTACTGATTTTTGTCTTTTTGATCTTGGTGTTTCAATCTCACCTGTTTCTTTTCTCTTCAAAGATGATTGAGATGGAGTGGATGTGTCAGGTTGTGTCACTTCAGCTTCTGGCCCTTTAAGTATGACTTCTTCATCAACTGATTCAGATGTCTTAGATTCTTCTGACTCAAGGTCATCTTTATCACAAACTTCATCTATAATTGGTTCAAATGTGTCTGTTAGCAAGAGTTGGCTTTTCTTCCAATGTTCTTGTCTTTGTTCTTCATGAACTCTCCTGGCTGCAGCCACAGTTTCTGGTATGAACTCTTCAGGATGTAAGAGGATGTCAAAATGTGTTCTGAGCATAACTAATTGAGCAATGAATTTGACATAAACATTCCATGGCATCCTTGGAGCCTCATTCTTCTTAGGTTCTTCTCTTAATCCCAGACCAGTTTCTTGTTCATTATCTTTTTCCATCTCAGTATTAACTGGTTCATATTTAGGTTGTTCAAGCTCAGTTTCCAAGGGTTTTTCAGTCTCAGTTGTCACTGGCTCTTCAGCTTGTGTACTTTCTTGTCCATCAACATTCATATTTGCTCTTAGAGCATCCAGTGTGGCCTTTATCGCCTCATCTGCCTCCTTCAACCTCCTTTCATCCTCCTTTTTCTTTTTCCTTCATGTTTATTAGTGCTTCAAGCACTTCTTGAGGTATCTCCTCCTCATCTTCTCTCTCCAAAGACTCCAAATCTTCATTCATTAACTTTATGGCAGTCTTGACAGATTCAACTTCTTCAACATCAGGATCAATCACATTCTTCTTGTGCAGTAAATCATCAGATTGAACTTTATGTTGGGGCAGTGGATGTAAATCATCATCAGTAAGTGCAATCCCCTTTCCCTTTTCTTTTCTTTTAAACATTTCTTCTTCAGTTTCTTCTTCTTCCTTATTCTCCCCCTCATCACCAGATTCTCCATCATCATATGCTTGATTTATCATGTTTAAAGCATCAGATGGTCCAACCTCCAAAGCTTCTTCATCAGAACATTCATACATTTCTCCAATCACTTTTAGACTATCTGCACCTTCAGGTTTCTCCCCCTGTTTTGGTACATCTAAGGTCTTCTTAACCTTAGACTACCCCTCAAGGGTTCGAATTTGTTTTAGAGCTTCAGTCAAAGCAGCCTCCAATGCCGAATTCCTTGTAGCTAATATGGAATTCTGTTCTCTCAACTGGATGTTCTCAAATTCATGCTTGGCATTCTCACAAACGACGTCATAAAGATTAGGGATTAAGGTAGGAGTCTCTTGGGCTGGTTTGAAGTATGGTTCTGAAAAAGGTTCGGAATCATCGGTTTCTGGAGATGGAACTTGATAAGGTTCAGGTTCTGTGGGAAGTGGTTGTGTTGGATGAGTAGTGGTGGTGGGATGTGTTTCTTTTAATGGAGAGGATGGGGAGGTTTGAAGAGGTATATCTTTAACAGGTTGAGAAACAAGTGTTGTGATGATAGGCTCAGTAAGTGGTGAAGGAATATGTGGGTCAATGACTAGTTCAGAGTCTGAGATGGCTGGTTCAGTGGTAGCTGGTGAGGAAGGGACATCGTCATTTACATCATCTATCTCAATAGAGTCCGTTTCATCGTGGTAAACTTCAGGTGGTGGTGAGTCTGGTGGAGTTATCTTTTCAATGGTATCCACAACATCGGATATAACATTTGCTACAAAAACATCATCATCCATTGGCTCTGTAGCTTCACCCTCAACTGGTTCATTGATTTCTTCACCTATCTCCAAACCTACAGCATCTCCTGTCTGAGTAGATTGTTCAATCATTTGCACATTTCCCTCAATAACTTCGTGTTCATCATCATTAATACCCAAAACCATGGCATTTCCACCTTCTAGACCATCGTCCCCATCATTGTTTTAATCATTGTCATCATCCACATCATCATCCTCTTCATCATCACTATTCCCTGGTGTTCTGGGCACATCAATTGCTCCTAGAGCAGGCACAAGCAACCATGGGAGTACATCCCAATCATCATTATCAACAAAGCTGCTTTGAGCATCTTTCATTCTTTTGCATATATTGGGGTCCTGTAGTCTCAAAACTTCTCCCGTTCTCTAAAGATCAGGTAAAGCTCGGTTATTAGGATTTGTAGAAACCTTGGGTACATTAGGAATCTTTGACCATCGTCCTTCTCCGCATCTGCCACTAACCCTTGAAAAATAAGTCTTGAACCGTTAAAGGGTTGCTGATAGAGTATTGCTATTGTGAGAGTCCCAAGCTCTCTATTTAATAAAGTCCAAGTCCCTCTCCTAGGAGATAAGGACTGGATCACAAGATGGATCAAGAACCGGTAGATCAATGGAAAACTCCCTTTTTGAAACTGTCTCTCCTTTATTCCTCCCTGGTAGCCCATAGTCTCTTGAAAGACTCTCAATAACCTTGGGACCAAGTAAAGTGGCCGAGCCTCAAAATTGTCATTAAGGTCTAATGCAGCTCTGATGGAGGCTTCTGTTACCTCAATGTCATGATTTAGAACCGATGCTTCAACTCTCTTCCCGTTTACATCATTGACATATGTTGCAGACCCCCAAAAATCCGAAATATGGTTCCTGTAGATTGTGGGGTTTTCAGTTAATTCTACCCTCAGGTTGGAGTTACTCAAAATATTTATAATTTGCTCCAATTCTCGGTTGTCATCATCGATCTCCAACTGAGCGCACATATTATGCCTATTATCGAATTTGAAAGCCATCAGTTCTGCAAAACAAGAAGATATGTCAGTACACAAATTTGTAGAGCTAATATAGTCGAAGATAAGTAGATGAGTATGGCATCTTCAATAACCTTTTCCGTAGTAATATGCGTACCTGCAAAGACAAGTAAATAATTAGTTCGTAAATCAATTAGAAACCCTAATTTCGAAATCGGTGTGACGATTATCGAGTAACGGTGTCTTAGCGAAGTCGAAACAGAGCTAATGGCTATATTCGAAGTGTGATCGAGTAAAAATTAGAGTAATCAAGTAAGCCGGAAGTAACACGAGCAAAGGGGTTTGGCAATTAGGTTTAATAGAGGGAAAAAAGTGTGAAAATTTTTCTAAGTCCCCCTTTTATACCTAACGTTTGGGTGGTACAGTACCTCCTTTTGTTGTCTAGTGCACGACAGTTGTCATTTAATTCAAATTTAATGTACCTCCCTTGCTCGAGCATACAGCCAAATGAATAGCTGTCTCCCACTGTACTTGAGTACACAGTACAATCCTTGCTCGACATATTTGGAATATAATGCTCTTGAGCACTAGTATACTCGAGACAGTGTGCTCTAATAGACGTGCTCTATGCCTTAGCCAAATGATTAATGATCATTAGATTACATGCTCGAGCATTGAGTCATACTTGAGGTGCAGTATGCTTGAATGTACTTAGCAAAATTTTCTCAATGCATATGCCGGAGACACATAGGTAAGCTATCCCTACTCGACTCTGCAGCATGCTCGGGATACTTAGAAATCTATCATGACAATGCCTTATGCTCGAATGCCTGAATGCCTGAGGCTGTAGCCTTTGCTCGACTTACTTAGATTTCTACAACTCAATGTGGTCGATTTACCCTGATGCTCAAAAGCCTTAGCATATTAAATCTTTGTGCCTGTACTCGAGGGCACAATCCTAACTCACAAGTTTGCTCGAACTACTTAACAAACTGACCCATTTACTTAAGCTCGAACTATCATGCCGAATAACCTAGTACATTTCTATACTCGAAACACTTAAAATGTTTCCTATCCATTAATTCTCTGTACTCGAAGACTTAGATCTTACCACATATTATGCAAACATGCTCGAAACACTTAAATGATTTTGCATATCATAGCAGATGCTCGAAAGTAAGATGCACGCTCGAAACACATAGTCAATTCACACAAGTCACATAGTGTACTCGAAGCAGTGGAACACAAGCAAGCACAGTTTCTTTGCTCGAAACAGTTAATTGATTCTTCAATTCAGTTTGAGAATCACAACTATTAAGCCGCCAATCTCAAACATGATCATTCATGTTTTATGATCATAATTACAACTTTTCATTAAGGATGATCATTTCAGAACATTGAGTTAAACTGAGCAATTTATTTAAGGTGAAATAAGAGATCAAATTCCAGTAGAACATTTTATTGAAAACAATTTCATAAAAAGATCTCAACATGTGATCAGACTATTTAAGACAAGAGCACACCACTTTATGGTTAGTGTTATTATGACTGAGTCAGGTTGACAGCAGGTATACTTAGCATAATGGTCATTGCTTTCTGCGATATTTTAAGATTCAATTAGAGCATAAGCTAGGAATGGTAATCACTTTATTTTCAGGTTGCTTCTAATCTCTTCTCAAAGCTTATTTAGCTTTCTCCAAATCACCCCGAATTGACTTCGACCACCTGATGCCCTGGTCAAAATTGCTTTTTGTATAATTGAGCAGTAATTTATTTATATATTTGTCTTAGATAACAGACTGTAAGGTTGAACGTTGGACTTACATGCCATCCAGACTTACATGCCTTACATTCAGGGTGTTTAGGACTTATTTGGATGCCCCACCCCTGTAGTTCTCTTAGTGCCCCTTAAGTCATGATATCCGTTAACTTATTTCTTTATAGCATTTTCGAGCTTTTTATGCTTTTCAATAACTCAGTTTTTCTTTTCTTTTGAGAAATTTACCCTATAGCAACAATTTATTTCTGCTCAAATACTCAGTAAATATTTTGATAGATCAGAAACACCAACAGGCTCGTGTATGATCGGATAATAACCTTTCTGCCTATCATTCGGAGAGATATGCTAGACAACATACCTTATCTTCCAATGTTTCACCACATCATACTTAGCATATTTAGATTTACATCACATATGACAACTACAGACGATGGAAAGCTACCATACTTTGCCAATGACTGAACTCAAAGCCTTTTGAACATATAATCCATGGGTTAGTTATCTTAAACAGTTTTCTATCATTTCCCAAAGGTTGGATACTATTTCTATCCAAAAGCTTTGAACCTTCTTTAAGGTTTATAACTAGATAATTTTATCATATCTCTTATGGGATTTCACTGAAAATAGTGTGGCTTAATCAAAATTGTTTCACAATTTCAAAAATCATTTCTTCTGAAAATTCATTTTAAGGGTTGATTTTGAAAGACAGTGATGTCACTTAAGTATATTTAACAAACACACACTTACCTAATGTTAAACACAATCATTCAGATAGCGTATATCCAATAAATCAACACATAAGTCTGTCGAGCAAGCTCAGAAATTCATCGAGCATACTCGAAAGTCTACCGAGCAACTTTAAAATACATCATTTTAGTGCTTGTGCTCGAAAGACTTAGCTTTGTACTCGAGCAGTAGACTTGTGCTTGGAATACTTCAAAAGTTTTCCACAACACATGTCCATGCTCGACCATAAGTAACGCATCATTTGTGCTCGAGTTACTTGAGAAACCACAAGTATGGTTTGTTTGTGCTCGAAGAACATCAAACACTCCATAAAACACAGAATCATGCTCGAAGGACTTAAATGATTTTCCAATGCAGGTTTCTATGCTCCAGCAACTGAGCTATGATATATGTGCTCGAAAGACTTAGAATAGTCTAACAAGATCCTTTGCTTGTGCTCAAGGAGCAACAGGCACAATATCAAGCACAGATTCATGCTCGAAGTACTTAGAATCACATAAATACATCATGCAAGCACAGATCTAAGTACTAAAAGCTGTAATTAGCAGTTTTAACAAAATTTTCACACAAAGACAGTCACATACATGATTTATGCAATTAGAGTAATCAGTTAAGCATAGCAAATCATCATGCAAAATTCAAAATGAGTAACACAGATAATCAGTAAGCTCATCACTTAAGCACACATCCTAAATCAAACTTCATCAACATTTATCATTCCTAGGCATTTAAATAGAAAATGAAACCTGGTTTTATCTAAGGGATTGTTGAATAAATAAGCCAAATTATCATATGTGTCTACCCTTTTTATTTCTATTAAACCATTTTCCTGACAGTCTCTAATGAAATGATGTTTAATTTTGTTTTTCCCGATAAGGATCGATGAACTTGATATTGATCTACAAAACCGAAAATGCACGGTGAATGTTTCGGTGCATTTCAGTACTAATCGATGAATGAAAACGACCGAGCACGTACACAAGATGTAAATATTAACTTGTTGAAGCTCGTATATAAATTTCGGTAGAGGTTCGTTACTATATGTATCTCGTAATAATGAATGAACTCGTTGGAACTTGTCTAACAATATGTAACTTGTAACTGTCACTATATATACTACAAGCTCATTCGTTAAAACTAACATCCCATTCGTTACATATTATGCAGCCCATTCGTTGTCAACATGCACCCTCGTTCGTTAAGTCTACATGATCCCATTCGTTAATCATGTAGTCTTCAGCATCTCATTCTTTGACTTGAGCACTTCAATCATTCCTCATTTACTAGCCATGCATGCATGTACATTCGTTAATCATACATGACATTCACACTCGTTAAGATTTCTTCCATTCATTACCTATTGCATCGACAAAGCGACTTGTCGGTTTAACTCCCAGCACTTGTCACATTTCATGTACTAACAAACTCCCCCTTGACAATTGATGGAGTTCATTTAACATTTTGTCTTTGTCGCTTTCAGCTAGTCTTCACGTGTGTCTTTATACATATAATGCCATGAAGAAAATGCACTAACAAACTCCCCCTTGGCTTTAGCTGTACGTCTCCAATCTTTATCAGCAACAAGCTTGTACACACGATCAGCATCTTCACTCCCCCTTAACTCGAAAACTCTGCCATACCTTAAATTCACTATCTTGAGAAGATTCAAGGATTGAATAATCATCACTCTCATCATAACTGCAGTCAATCAACACATTCCATCAATAAACTGTAAAGTTTTATCTTGATTTAGCATTTGAGCACAAAATAGTATGAACAAGAATGTGTAATGGTGAAAACATTTTTTAACACGGCAAAAACATTTGAAAATGTATATCGCTTGTCGGAAGATCAAAAATTAATTGGAAAGAAAATCTTTTTGGTTTTATAAAATTTAAGCTAAAACACACAAAATATTTTTAATTTTCAAAATTTATATCAAAACACACCTAAAATCTTTTTGCATTTTTCTCAAAATAACGAAAAGAAAATATAGTAAATGTAAGCAGTACATATTTTTGTGAGAAAGATCGTGACATAGGATCATATTGACTAGTAACGTCCTAGACTACACTTCAATTTCGACATTATTATGCACATAACCCAAAGATGATTGCAAATATAATTATCCACTTTAAAATTTATACAGATCCTTTAGTAACTTTACAATACGTATTAAGGTTCAATTAAGCACAAATCCTATGTAGATCCCACCTATCAGACACAATTTTTATATCTCTTATACAGTGAATTACACATGTACGTGTTTCATTTTTCTTTAAATTGATTAGCTGTGACTCATGCAAAAATAATAAAAAGAAAATAAAGCAGAAATTTAAAAATTTTCCCTTAAGATCGGTAATAATAAACACAGATAAGGTTCCATTTTAACAAAATAAAAGGATAAAAATAAATTGAAGTTGCATAAAATCTTAACTCTGAATTCGGATAATCCCGTATTATCGCGCGGAGAAAGTCCAAGATTTTATACGAAACACCAAGAAAATAAAGCAGAATATTCAAATATTAACCCTCAGGTCGGATAATCTTATCGTGTAGGAGAGGATCCAATATTTGAACAAAAATAAAGAAAAAATTAAGTTGAATTTCTTTGCAAAATTAAAGATAAAACAAAGCAGAATTTTCTTCAAAAATGAACGCATGCACACACAGTAATCTTAAAACTTTTTGATACTTAATACAGATATTAATATGCATCAAGATGTAACACCACTAGATTTGGTAGGCATTTAAGTTTATATCTTTTCAGCACTTATACGATCTGTTAAGCCTATCAAACTCATCATGCAATGTAAGGCCCCGAACCCTAGGAACCATAGTTGGTAATCATTCAAAACAATTGTAAAATAGTTAAACTTAAAAACAATTCTTTTCATTAAAATAAGCATCACAGAGTATAATTCGACGGAAAACGTAAATAAGTAAATGAGTACCCAAAACCCAGGAATTTTGCCCAAAATCAACATAATTATCTTTAAATAAAAACTTTTAAAAATAAATGTTTAATAATATAATATTCAATTCCCGTATGCCCTTCAACGTCCAAGTAGCTTCGTGCACGTCCAAGAGATAAGGCATCCTCTTCCTAACCTGAAACTCACACTAACATGCACACAAAGTCAGCTTGAGCTGAGTGAGTTCAAGTTTTAAGTAAATGATAGTAGTAGTAATAATTATGATAGTCATACCAAAAGTTTAAAAAGTAAAAGGGTGCATCCATCAAATCATCATTACCGAGAACTAAACATCCTCATACATACATATACAAAATGTATATGTAAACATCCTTTCAATTACATCCCTATATATATAACAGTTTATATATATATATATATATATAAATATATATATATATATATATATATATATATATATATATATATATATATATATATATATAATATCCACGTATAACATCAGGGTCGAGCAAACGTACAACCCAAACACGTAACATCAGTGCATGCAAACACAAAGTAGGCATACACAACATCAGTAGTCGAAACGACTACAACATCGCCAAATATAGGCCAAGCAATAATGTATATATATATATATATATACATATATAACATCCCAAGGCCTACCATATACTAGCAAGCCTATATAAATTCGTTTAAAACATTTCATCGTGTAAGAAAACACTTAGGTGTGCATGCTAGCCCAAAAGTAAAAAGAGTAAAAAGGGCATCATGAACTCACCTGAAGTCAATCAAACAACTGCAATGAGCTAGGAAATCCCTAAGTGCACAATCACAAGCAAGGGCCTGTAAATTATAAACAACGCGTTACTAAACTAGACCGTAAGAACACTCTTGCCTAATGGGCCGTCCAAGCCCAACACTTTGGCCCAAGGCCCAACAACTTGACCCAAGGCCCAACACTTGGCCCAAGGCCCAACAACTTGGCCCAAGGCCCAACACTTGGCCCAAGGACCAAGGGTAATCAAATCGGGTCGAATACGCGTGTAACAAACCTTAAAACCATTTGTTAAACGAATCAGTCCTAAATTGACCAAATTCCATTTTAAATCTTTTCATTCATCAAGATTATGTCACCCGAGTTGATAGGGTTGACGGTTCCTTTTTACAACTTTCACTTTAACATTTAAACGAAAATTCGCGCACCGCCGACTCGATTGATGAAGCACTAACCAAAACAGCCCCGACCCTCAAAAAAATAATATTTCCATAGCCCTTAAACCCCCCTATGGCTGTACAAACTGATTCGGTCGGTCACCCGATCAATTAAGGCATCAAACTCAACAATTTGCAAATCTACACCCGATAAACCCTAGTTTTCGAACTAAAATCGATTGACCGACCTCACCTCCAATGACCACGAAATTTTAATATGATGTAAATTCCATACCTGGGGATCTTTCTATATTGGGAACTAATTTTATCCATGGGAAGTGGGTCAATTACACCTTGGCCGAAAATCTGTCCAACGAAAAGTTTCGGCAAAATTGAGCATCAAAACGATTAGGGGTGAACAAAAGAGTGTTGGGGTTTCTAGTACATACCTTGAACTACTTTTAGGAGCTTGGAATTGATCAAAAAGTCGTAGCAAAGAAGGGAGGGGGCTGTGCTCTGGGTCCGATCGCTGCTGCTGCTGCATCTAGGGTTTAGGTTTTTTGTTTAGTGTTATATTATAAAAATTTTTCATTCTAGCCCCAGGAAAATAATAATAATGCAACTTGGAAGAAATGCTAAGCGATGAGACGTACTGGGATGACGTAAAGGCTTCTGAGGAACGTCGGATAAATCCCGAGAATTATACATACTCTACAATCCTTAATTCATGAAACCGGAATTAACGGGCGTTACAAGTCCACCCCCCTTACAATGGGATTCGTCCCTGAATCCCGATGCGACAGGAACAACTGCAGATAATGCTTCATCATATCGTCTTCGGACTCCCAAGTGGCCTCAGAACCCCTACGGTGTTTCCACTGCACCTTCACCTGTCTAACCACCTTATTTCTCAAACGCCTCTCCTGACGGTCAAGAATGGCAATAAGTTGTTCAACGTAGTTCAGCTTACTATCGAGTTCGATATCATCAAGGGCACATGGGCCTCTTTATCCGCTAGGAATTTCCTCAGATGGGACACGTGAAACGTAGGATGAATCCCCGCGAGCTCCTCGGGCAATTCCAGCCTATATGCTACCTCACCGACTGGAGTTCTACACCTCCTACCATACAACATCTCAAACGGTGGCATCCCAATCGTGGCGTGATAACTGTTATTATACGAGAACTCTACCAACGGTAAGTGATGGTCCCAACTACCACCAAAGTCGATAACACAAGCCCGCAACATATCCTCGAGAGTCTGAATGGTCCTCTCGGACTGACCATCCGTCTGCGGGTGATAAGCAGTACTGATGAGGAGTTTGGTGCCCATCTCCTCATGAAACCTTTTCCAAAAACTGGAGGTGAAACGCGTATCCCTATCCGAAACAATAGATACCGGTACACCGTGCCTAGAGACAATCTCACGAATAAACACATCGGCCAGCTGCTCAGAATTAAAAGTATCTTGAATCGGCAATAAATGAGCGCTCTTGGTCAATCTATCCACGATTACCCAAATGGTGTCATAATTACCCCTATGAGTACGAGGCAGTTTATTCACGAAATCCATAGTAAGATGCTCTCATTTCAACTCAAGTATTTCCAACGGCTGAAGTTTCCCACATGGCTTCTGATGCTCGGCCTTAACTTGTAGACACGTCAAACACTTACTCACGTACTGAGCTACCTCAAATTTCATCCAATAATTTGTTTCAAAATGTCAGGTTTGAGAATAAGTTGGTAGGATTTCACACGAATCGGCTTCGATCTCTCCTTCCGGCTTAACGCGTCGGCCACCACGTTAGCCTTACCGGGGTGGTACATAATATCAAAATCATAATCCTTAATCAACTCCAACCATCGACTTTGGTGCATATTCAGTTCCTTTTGTTCAAAGAAGTATTTTAAACTCTTATGGTCGGTATAAATAACGCAAGGAACGCCGTACAAATAATGTCTCCACAACTTAAGCGCAAACACCACCGCCGCCAGCTCCAAATCGTGGGTATGATAATTCGCCTCATGAGGCTTCAACTGCCGTGAGGCATAAGCGATGACTCGACCTTGCTGCATCAAAACATACCCTAGCCCCTGATATGAGGCATCAGAATACACCACCAAATCATCGATGCCATCAGGTAAAGCTAAGATCGGGGCATGCGTCAATCTGTTCTTCAACTCGAGAAAAGCCTCCTCCTGTTCCGTACCCCAAACGAACTTAACACACTTCTTAGTCATCTTGGTCAGTGAAGAAGCAATTTTTGAAAAATCGGGAATAAAGCGGCGGTAATACCCCGCTAAACCAAGAAAACTACGGATTTCAGTTGGAGACTTAGGAGACTCCCATTCATTCACGGCTTCCACCTTTGCAGGGTCAACCAGAATACCACTAGGATTAATAACATCGCCCAAGAATTGAACCTGATGTAACCAGAAGGAACACTTAGAAAATTTCGCATACAATTTGTTCTTCCGCAGAGCCTCCAACACTTCCCTGAGATGACCAGCGCGATCAGATTCACTTTTAGAGTACACAAGAATGTCGTCGATGAACACAATAACCGAACGATCGAGCATCGGTCTACACACCCGGTTCATAAGATCCATGAACGCAGCCGGTGCGTTGGTCAAACCGAAAGACATCACCAGAAATTCGTGATGTCCATAACGAGTGCGGAAGGCAGTCTTAGGAATATCTTCCTCCCGAATCTTCAGCTGATGATTCCCGGACCTAAGGTCGATCTTCGAGAACCAATTAGCCCCTTGGAGTTGATCAAATAAGTCGTCGATCCTCGGGAGCGGGTACCGATTTTTAACAGTGAGCTTGTTTAGTTCGCGATAGTAAATACACATCCGCATGCTATCGTCCTTCTTTTTAACGAACAGGACCGGGGCACCCCAAGGTGAGATGCTCGGTCGAATAAAGCCCTTATCGAGCAAGTCTTCCAACTGAACCATAAGCTCCTTCATTTCATTAGGCGCTAGGCGGTAGGGAGCTCGGGCAATGGGTTTGGCGCTCGGTACAAGGTCTATCTGGAACTCGACCTCGCGATCCGGCGGCACATCTGACAAATTATCTGGAAATACATCCGGGAAATCCCGAACAATACGAACATCACCGACGGTAGGCACCTCGGTATTCACATTCATAGCATACGCCAGATACGCCCCGCACCCTCGCTGCATCAACTTTCCCGCCTTAAGCATGGTTATAATATGTGGCGTCGCAACATTCCGATCACCGAAGACCGTAATTCGAGTAGCATCCGGGGCCCTTAGACGAACGAGTTTCTGACGACAAATGATCTGAGCATCAACATTCGCGAGCCAATCCATCCCGAGCACCAAATCGAAACAACCAAGCGGCATCAAATACAATCGCACCGGAAATCTATAACCAGACAACTCGATGGAACAACCCTGAATAGCCCTAGACACGGACACGGATTTTCCTACAGCAACCTCAACCTCACACACATCGACTACGCGCTCGGGTAATTTATTCAACGAGGAACAAAAAGCGTTAGACACAAAAATCCTACTGGCACCCGAGTCAAATAAAACTGACGCCTGTAACTCATCAAGTAGAAAAGTACCTGGGACGATATTATACTCCTGCTTAGCTACACGGTCAACACATACGATTTCAAAGGAACAAGAAGTTATAACGATGGAATGAAAGCTAAATAAGAAAAAGTACATGAAACGACATCCGCATCCTTTTTCGCTTCCTTCTTGGAGATGTTGAAGGCCCTCGCCCTGGCCTTCGACTTCTCATCCATCTTCCCCCTCGAGGAAGTCCCCTGCTCGGACCCCCCCCCCCCCCCGCCTTATTGGAAGGACAGTTTGATGCCAAGTGACCCGAACCCTTACAGCGAAAACAGGTCAATGTCGGACACTCGAAGTGGGGGTGTCCTACCTTATCACAACGAAAACAAGTGACAGACCCAATCCTACATTCCCCCTTGTGCGGCTTCCAGCACTTCTTGCAATTACCGAATGCCGCACCCCTTTTAACCTCAGAAGTCTCAGTCTTTACCCTTTTCTCATAGGGATTAAAATTGCTTCCCCCGGGCCGCTTACCGTAAAAATTTGAGTTCCATGCCTTCCTATTCTCGGGCAGCGGTAACTTCTCCCTCTGATCATACAGCGTACCTGCTATAGTGACCACCGAGTGAAAAGAGTTCATGTCGGTAGTCAACACACCCCTACGAATATCCACCGGAAGCCCCTTCACGTACTTCTTAATCCTCTTGGTTTCAGGAGTAACCAAATCGGGACATAAACGAGCCATCTTGTTAAACTTGGTGGTATACTCCCAATGCGACATCGTACCAGCCTCCAAGGTCAAGAATTCCTATTCTATCTTATCCAATTTATGCGGAGGACAAAACTGATCGAGAACCAATTTCTTCAACTCATCCCACGTCATCCTCTTAATCGAACGATCACCCATAGCTTGCGCCAAGTTATCCCACCAACATAGTGCCTCGGAACGAAATGAGGCAGTAGCATAAGTCACCATGTCATCCCCCTTGCACTTACTAACCCTCAGAACAGCCTCCATCTCTCTCACCTACTGATGTGTTGCCAATGCATCTTTAGTATCATCAAAAGAAGGGGGGTCACACTTCTTAAAGTCACCATACGAGCAACCCCGAGTAGATACACTAATAGTCCGCACCTCATCTTCATCCCCACTCGGCACATACACTTCCTCTTCCTCTTCTACCTGCACCTCCTTACTCTTCCTTCCCTTATCCAAACCTTTACCAACCAGCGACTCCTCCATGGCCCTAACGGCCTTAGCAACGATCTCGGGAATGGCGCTATGGAGCACCTGGTATACCTCATCCGCGATAGCCGCGCGCATAGCACGATCTAAGGCGGGGTTATCCCCCTCCTCATGAATCGGGGTGTCCTGGTGGGAGGTAGGAATCTCACTCTCGGCTTCGGCACATGGCTTACGACCACGACCACGAACACTAGAACCACCTCTCTTAGCTGCTCGAGTATTAACCATGACTTATCCCTACAAAGACAGAATTGTAACACGGTCAAGTACAAGTGGTAATTAGAACATGTAAGGTAAGGGTAAACTGCTAATGACGTTGATCAAGTGTAATTAGTTGTTTACTTTACCCGCCGGTCCTAACCACCCCCTGCCCTTAACCTCGTTAGCTTCCATCTAACACTTAAACAGTTAATCACATACCGGGAACTTTTAAATTTAAAGGAATGACTAAATAATTAAAAGTTACCTCTTAGCGTGCAGCTACTCGCGGTGGGCATACTAGTCTCTTTTCTTACAGTTCAAGTCCAAGCATTCGGGGATGCTCGGATCCCTCGAACCAAGGCTCTGATACCAACTTGTAAGGCCCCGAACCCCGGGAACCCCACAATTGGTAATCATTCAAAACACTTGTAAAATAGTTAAACTTAAAAACAATTCTTTTCATTAAAATAAGCATCACAGAGTATAATTCGGCAGAAAACGTAAATAAGTAAATGAGTACCCAAAACCCGGGAATTTTTCCCAAAATCAACATAATTATCTTTAAATAAAAACTTTTAAAAATAAATGTTTAAAAATATAATCTTCAATTCCCGTATGCCCTTCACCGTCCAAGTAGCTTCGTGCAAGTCCAAGCGATAAGGCATCCTCTTCCTAACCTGAAACTCACACTAACATGCACACAAAGTCAGCATGAGCTGAGTGAGTTCAAGTTTTAAGTAAATGATATCAGTAGTAATAATTATGATAGTCATACCAAAAGTTTAAAAAGTAAAAGGGTGCATCCATCAAATCATCATTACCGAAAACTAAACATCCTCATACATACATATACAAAATGTATATGTAAACATACTTTCAATTACATCCCTATATATATAACAGTATATATATATATATATAACATCGACGTATAACATCAGGTCGAGCAAATGTACAACCCAAACACGTAACATCAGTGCATGCAAACACAAAGTAGACATACACAACATCAGTAGTCGAAACGACTACAACATCGCCGGCCAAGCAATATTGTGTATATATATATATATATCCCAAGGCCTACCATATACTAGCAAGCCTATATAAATTCGTTTAAAACATTTCATCGTGTAAGAAAACACTTAGGTGTGCATGCTAGCCCAAAAGTAAAAAGAGTAAAAAGGGCATCATGAACTCACCTGAAATCAATCGAACACCTGCAACGAGCTAGGAAATCCCTAAGTGCACAATCACAAGTAAGGGCCTGTAAATTATAAACAACTCGTTACTAAACTACCGTAAGAACACTCTTGCCTAATGGGCCGTTCAAGCCCAACACTTTGGCCCAAGGCCCAAAAACTTGGCCCAAAGCCCAAGGGTAATCTAATCGGGTCGAATACGCGTGTAATAAACCTTAAAGCCATTTGTTAAACGAATCAGTCCCAAATGGACCAAATTCCATTTTAAATCTTTTCATTCATCAAGATTATGTCACCTGAGTTGATAGGGTTGACGGTTCCTTTTTACAACTCTCACTTTAACATTTAAATGAAAATTCGCGCACCGCCGACTCGATTGACGAAGCACTAACCAAAACAGCCCCGAGCATCAAAAAAATAATTTTTCCACAGCCCTTAATCCCCCCTAGGGCTGTACAAACTGATTCGATCAGTCCCCCGATCAATTAATGCATCAAACTCAACAATTTGCAAATCTACACCCGATAAACCCTAGTTTTTAAACTAAAATCGATTGACCGACCTAAACACCTCCAATGACCACGAAATTTTAATATTATGTAAATGCCATACCTAGGGATCTTTCTACACCGGAAACTCTAACTTTTATCACGGGAAGTGGGTCAATTACACCTTGGCCAAAAATCTGTCCAACGAAAAGTTTCGGCAAAATTGAGCATCAAAACGATTAGGGGTGAACAAAAAGAGTGTTGGGGGTTGTAGTAGATACCTTGAACTACATCTAGGAGCTTGGAATTGATCAAAAAGTCGAAAAAAAGAAGGGAGGGGGGCTGTGCTCTGGTCCGATCGCTGCTGCTGCTGCATCTAGGGTTTAGGTTTTTTGTTTAGTGTTATATTATAAAACTTTTAAATTCTAGCCCCCGGAAAATAACAATAATGCAACTTGGAAGAAATGTTAAGCGATGAGACGTACTGGGATGACGTAAAGGCCTCTGAGGAACGTCGGATAAATCCCGAGAATTATACATACTCTACAATCCTTAATTCTTTAAACTAGAATTAACGGGCGTTACATGCAATTGATCTTACGGCACTTTTTAGTCTAGTTTATTCATGTTTTAGGTCCATAAAGTCAATGTACTATCCTTTCCCATATATGTCGGATCACATTTTTCTCAAATTTTATATTTTTCAAAATTAACAACATATTTTTGTATTTTTTTTTTCATACAGAAACACAATATTTTTGGATTTTTCTAATTTTCTCCCCCTTAAAAATATAAACAGTAACAAAAATTTGCAAAAAAATAACAAAAAAATGAAAAATGATCTTCCAACATGGATAAATCTTTTGAAGATCTTGTTCACCAAAAAAGAAATCTTGTATTTTAAAAATATGAATGGTGAACAAGTTTGCCTATTGAAAGTTTTATGAATTTTAAATCTTTGCAAGTATCAATCAAATCAAACTTAACAAAAACACCTATCATGTGACGAGATAATTCACTATCAACAAATTTGATTTAGCAACAATCCATATGACGTTGATAGATCTTCTTGGATATTTCCTGCACAAAAACTAAATAATTTAATGAGAAACTTGAACCCAGACCATAGTCTTAGGTCGACTAGTATCCTCAACATGATCAGCAACAACTGATGGAATCTTTGGTTTCCAAGCTGGTAACGGTTTATCAGCTTGTTGTCTCAAAAATTTAACATTATCAGAATGGTGAGACGTTTCTGGAGATTAAAACAATGAATTAACATAAAGTCTGTGTTGTTTAGCTTTTCGTTCAAGTGTCTCAAATTGCCCAAAAGTTAAAGAAACCTTGTTTAAAGCATCAGGCAATTTGAGATTTCTCCTGTAAGGACAATCAACAATCAAATGTCCTTTAACAATGCAGTAAAAACATTTTCCCAATTCAACCCACGTCGAAGATGATTTTGTTACAAGCTTAGGCGCGGAGGGTTGAATTTTCTCACTTTTCTTCTTTTGGAAAATTCAAGATTTGAACACTATGCAAAATTTTCCAATACATCAGAACCAGTAGATTTGACAAATTTGTTTTGTTGAAATAAAACTAGTTTGGATTCCTTTTAGAGTTTTGATTTTAAATTTGTCGTTTCCCCAATAGGCATCACTGATGCATCACAATTATGAAAATCTGAGTGATCACAGTTATAAACGTTTTCAACACACTCAGGTTTAACAAGAGCTATTGGAAAGAGCTGATCAGCAAACATCTTGTCAACACCTTTTAATTTATAAATTTTCCAGTTTTTACCCTTTACACTCGGTTTTGAAAATGATTTTGATATCTTTTCATAAATAACTTTCTTATCACATGTCTTTGGTGTAACAACCAATTTTGGTTTACCAGTTTTTGATTTCTCTAAAGTTTGTGGTTCACAAAGAATATGATTTTCAACAGGTATATTTTCATTTTTGTGAATCACCACTGGTTCAACCACATCTTCAACAAGAATATCATCATTAGTCTGACAGAAAATCAGATTGCTTTGAATATGAGATTTTGGAGTTAAACACTTTGTTTCTTTCTTAACAGCCGTTTTTGGATCAGCTGGTTTAACTTTCTCTTCATTGATTATATTAACCTTACTAACAGTCACAGGAGGATCTATTGTCAGTGGATAGTCAATGTCCACTTCTTTTAGATCTACCGTGTCTGGTTGCATGGTATAATCATTTTGAAAAGGAGGATGGATTTTAACAAACCCTAAACCAGCTTTACCACCCTTTTGGTGATTGCTGTTAACTTCAATGATTTCATTGAGTAGAAAAGATGAATTTCTAGATTTATCCAATTTATTCTTTAACTCAAACACCTCATTTTCAAGCTCAGTTATTTTGGTTCTCAATTCCAAAATTTTTTGAAACTGCATTTCGATGATTTTTAATTTACATCCAAAATTTGCTTTCAAGTCATGATTACTAATCGACAAGGCATCAATCTTATCTTTAGATTTTTTATTATTTTCAGCCACTTGTCGATAGTTATCACGAATACATGCTAATTCAAAAACTAATTGCTCATTGTGGTGACGAATTGATTCAAGTTTAGACTTGTATTCACCACATTGAGAACAATCAATTTTCTGAGGTTCATCAACAATAGATGAACGTACATTATTAGCACAAGTTTCACAAACAAATGATGGTTTAGAAGATACCTCAGGTGATGTTGGCACGGAATCATAAGATTCATAAGATTATCAGGAAGAATCACCTGGGTAGGCATGATAATTTCCATTGCATTTGGATCTTTATCAACATTCATTGATGAGGTGGTCTTGGATATCTCATCTGCAAGCAGAGACCAACACATCATCAACATGAGCTTTCTTCAAATCCATTAACCACCCTTCATCCATTTCAAAATCAAAAGATTCCACTGATGAAATCACATCAGATAATGAAGGCTCTTGATTAGCTTTAGATGAGCTTTGACATTCTAGTTCACACTTCTTCAATTTTTCTACAAAATCTATACATTTGAGATCTGATGTTTTGAAATACCCATTTTCTGTGAGACCCATCAAGTAAGTTGAGTAGAAAGGAGGTAATGCATTCTTTAATTTGTCAATTTGATCACATTCACTCAACTCCATTTTTATATTGGACATTTCAGCAATCAATTGACAGAACCGATTCAGCATATCTTCCACAGTATCATTTTTCAGCAGTGAATAGTTTCTGAATCGAAACTTCAACATGGTTTTCTTGCTTTCAAGTGTGTTTCCCAAACTTGCTGCCTTTAGTTGAGCAAACAGAGTAGCACACTTTTTGATATGGTTAAACTAATGAAAAATGTTTTCAGATAATGCCATAGTAAGAATGGAATATGCCTTCGTCTCATTTTCAAGATTCTTTTTCTCATCAATATCATAAAAGTTGAACTCCTTTTCAGTAATTCCTGTAGTATCACAGCCAACAGTTGGATTTATATAAAAATCTTTCAAATTGCGAACACACTCTGGATAAAGAGAACCCAAATGAGCTTTAAATCTCGGTTCCCATTTTGAAAACTCATCCAACCTAAAAAGCTTCGGGCACTTAGTATGAGGACCAATCTCATAATAATTTGTCATCTTGGAGTTTAACAAATAACGAACTGAATACCGAAACGAGAATCGAAACCGAAATATTTTCTTGATCTGAACTCGAAAAATAACACGTTAACAGCAAACCGCAGCTCGTTAACAGTATTTCAGCAAATTTCAGCCCTAAAAATGGTACGTTTCAGCACGTTTTCAGTAAGTTCAGCACGTTAAAGAGCAAGTTCAGTGCATTTTCAGCACGTTTTAACAAAAAATCAGCAAATATCAGCTCGTTTTGACAGCAAATCAGCAACTTTCAGCAAGTTAACGGTGCGTTTCAGCACGTTACAGCAACAAAACAGTGTATTTAAGCTTGTTTAAAACACGTTTCAGCACTTAAAATTGCTCGTTTCAGCACGTTTTCAGCAACGAATCAGCCAAATTCAGCACGTAAACAGTGAGTTTTGGACCGTTTGAGCACTTAAAACAGTTCGTTTATCAGCGGACAGCAAATATTTTGGACGAAAATGCCCTCACAAATATAATTTTCCAAATCTGCCCTTGGCGTTCAATACGAATATCTAACCCAAACTTCGATTCGAACTTTACTCGTTTAAACTTTTTGAATCTTAAAACGCCAAAACTACCCTTGGAGAAAAACTTCAAAAGTACTCCTTTTGTTAAAAAAAAAAAACTTTCCTGATCGTATTCAAGCTCACATCCATGGCAGTCAATGACGTCATCATCATCTCAAATTTTTTATAACGAAATCTGACTTGTGAGGACCTGCACTAATTTGTGATCGGAAAAGTTAATTGAGACAAGTGTCACCGAAACGATCGGTTAGCCGCTGCTAGAATTTTCTGTTACACGTCGGATAACCTGGCTGGAAAAACAAATTCAGCCGGATATAACAGTAATGATAGCCGGAATACCGTGGGTTGCTGGAAAATTATATTACACCGGAATACCGATCATTACTGAATTAGTTTCTAATCAATCAACCGTAAACAATGAACATTACACAAAAACTGATTTGTGTCAGAAATAAACTCGTTGGAATATTCTGTTAGACACTGCCGGAATAACGCAATTGATCGGAAAATACGGTTATATGGCCAGAAAAACGGTTATTAGGCCGGAATGTCGCCGGAAAAACCAAAACCTTCACCAAACATCAAATTGATCATCAATTCAGCCATGAAATCGATCGTGTGTGAATCCTAAGCAATCAAATACGTAAAATATCAACCGATTTTGATCCGATTCAACCGAAAATTAATCCGAAGAACACGAATACACGGAATCAAAATTGAACACGTTAAAAGCAACAGTTTAACACGAGATTCAGCGATTAGATGTAGAATCGAGCACCGAAAGCAGATACCACTTGTTTTTCCCGATAAGGATCGATGAACTCGATATTGATCTACGAAACCGAAAATGCACGGTGAATGTTTCGGTGCGTTTCGGTACTAATCGATGAATGAAAACAACCGAGCACGTACACAAGATGTAAATATTAACTCGTTGAAGCTCGTATATAAATTTCGGCAGAGGTTCGTTACAATATGTATCTCGTAAGAATGAATGAACTCGTTGGAACTTGTCTAACTATGTGTAACTCGTAACTGTCACTATATATATTACAAGCTCTTTCGTTAAAACTAACATCCCATTCGTTACATATTATGCAGCCCATTCGTTAAGTTTACATGCACCCTCATTCGTTAAGTCTACATGATCCCATTCGTTAATCATGTAGTCTTCAGCATCTCATTCGTTGACTGGAGCACTTCAATCATTCCTCATTCACTAGCCATGCATGCATGTACATTCGTTAACCATACATGACATCCACACTCGTTAAGCTCTCTTCCATTCATAAATTTTGCATCGACAAAGCGACTCGTCGGTTTAACTCCCAGCACTTGTCACATTTCATGTACTAACAAATTTTAATGTGCTTAGTCTTAGAACATTAGACTGGATTCTTAACAATAAACATAAAAGTAGTATTATCAATTAAAATAGGTGTAAGTAAGAAATTCAGACCATAATCCAGTAGTTGATTTTGAATCCACAGAACCTGTGCATAGCAGGCAAAAGCAGCAATATACTCAGCTTCAGCAGTAGAGATTGACACTGTAGTTTGCTTCTTGCATTGCCAAGACACCAGCCTGTTCCCTAGAAATTGGCATCCTCCAGAGGTTGATTTTTTACTTATATTACAACCATCATAGTCACTATCTGTGTAGGCCATCAAATAAAAGGAAGGGTTCTTTGGATACCAAATCCCCAAATCTGGTTTACCTTTAAATATCTGAAGATCCTCTTAACTGCTAGCATATGTGAAACCTTGGGGTTAGTTTGAAATCTGGCATAGACACACACAACAAACATAATATCTGGCCTAGATGCTGTGAGATACATCAGTGATCCTATCTTGGCCCTATATTCATGCCGGTCCACTGGCTCCCCCTTTTCATTAGGTACCATTTTCTCATGTATGTCCATTGGTGTAGACACTGTCTTGAAGTCTTGGCACTTGAATTTGTTAAGAATATCTTGTACATATTTTGATTGATTTATGAAGATTCAACAGCTTTCTGCTGCACCTGAAGTCCAAGGAAGAAATTCATTTTCCCCATTGAGCTCATCTTGTACTTGGATTTCATTATTTGCTCAGACTCCTTGCACATTTGTTCATTTGTAGAGCCAAAGATAATGTCATCCACATACACTTGCAGCAGCAGCAGATCCTTGTTCCTCCTTTTGTAGAACAAAGTTTTGTCAATAGCTCCTCTGCAGAAGCCATTTTCCAACAAATGGTTTGACAGTTCATCATACCAGGCTCTTGGAGCTTGATGCAGTCTATACGAAGCTTTGCTGAGTTTATAAACCTTGTTGGGATTAACTGGGTCTTCAAATCCTGGAGGTTGAGTGACATAAACTTCTTCATTAATCTTTCAATTCATGATTGCAGATTATACATCAAGTTGGTAGACTTTAATGTTCATTGATGCTGCATATGCCAGAAAGATTCTGATAGCTTCTAGTTGTGCAACTGGAGCAAAAACCTCTTCAAAGTCTACTCCTTCTTCCTGTAAGCATCCTAGAGCCACCAATATAGCTTTGTTCTTGATCACTATCCCCCTTTCATCTTTCTTGTTTCTGAATACCCATTTTGTTCCAATAGCATACTTGCCTTTGGGCTTATCCACCAAGTCCCATACATGTAAGTCTCTGAATTTGGCTACCTCTTCCTGCATCGCTTCTACCCAGATGTTGTCTTTCAATGCTTGATTGATATTCTTTGGTTCAACTTGGGATAAGAAGCAGACATACAGACAGATGTTTGCCTTTTCAGAAGAGCTTCTAGTCACTCTTTCGTGCAAGTCTCCTATTATTCTGCAGGGTGATTTCTTTCAACAGAGGTGGTCTGCACAACACTTATGTCTCAAGATTGGTCATATTTAACTCAACCGATTCATTTTCAATTCTCTCTTGAGCTGCATCAGTTGCTTGACCTTGATTAATCTCTGATGAAGATGCTTCATTTGACCCAAATTGTAGAGTGTCAAACAAAGACTGAAACCTTTCTTCAAATTGATTTATCCTTTCAGACTGAACAAGTTGTTGACTTTGAATAGGTTCACTCTCTACTTCACTTGGTCCTTCATTAGAGACTTCCACTGCATCATCTTGTCCATTCATATTAGCTTAAGCAGCTTGTTGGTTGCTTCTTTCAAAGTTAAATCCATTTGTTTCAGGAGCAACATATGACCATAGCTTGTCCAGATCAACTTGTTTTTGTTTTCCTTTATTTTCAAAGCTGGTTCTGTACATGTTGTCATCCATATCTTCATTGTAGATTTTGAAAGATTTGATCATTTTCTCCAAGTCAAAAGGCCATTTGGGACCTTCAATATCATTAAAGTGGTTTTTATTGAATATTATATCTGATGACACAATGACCACCATGTGCTCCTTCACATAGACTCCGTAAGCCTTTGAATGAGATGAGTAGCCCACAAAGAAGCATTCCAAAGACTTTGACTGGAATTTGTTGTCACACCCCGACTAGCACAATGCGGAAGCGTAAAACGGGAATGTAACAGACACCTCTGGTATCAACAACTTTGTTTATAAAGAAACATTACAAACTAATTTACATTATATTACATTGATATATCTTTGTATTCAAACTAGGTGTTACAACAAAATACGTTCATTAAACTAATCTATTCGTACTAATAACCTTGCATCTATTCACATAGCATCGAGCATGTTCCACAACAGATAGCACGACATCACTCTATTCCGATTTTGATAATCCTGAAAAGCAGTTTAAAACGGGTCAACTACTGGAGTTGGTGAGTGTCACGAGTTTCAACATAACAGTTATGAATATTCACAAGTTAACACTTGTAATCATGATATAAGTATGTATGTATGTATGTAAATGATGTAATTATGCTAAGCTACAGTGAAGTCTTGACTGTATGTGCTGCGTGCATCCATTTCCCACGCTCAATCAACCACTGTGGCTCCCCTTCCGCCCACAACATGCCCCGGTAGCTATGTCTAACACTACATAGCCTGTATATATAAACATGGTCATGTGCAAATGGCGCTATGTGACACGGCAACCAGGCCGATTCCGTTTGGGTTTGTCAAACCAATAGTACTATTCACAAGCCACCGGCTCGAATTTAATCACTGTGATCATGGGGACTTTCGTGTGTTAGCACTTAGACAATTTACATCATTACAGATTTCAGATATGTATACATAATTAAACATGCTTTTCACCCAAAAGTTCGTAAAACTGTTAAAAGAGTGGGGTCATGAAACTCACTGTTTAGTAGATAATTAGTAGCACTTCTGTTCGAGGTTTGTGTAACTTGTAATCACGGTTTCCTATAATCAATATTATAATAATATTAATATTTTAATATTATTATAATCTCAATACTAAACTAGGCTGTATAACTAATCTGGGAATGCTGGAATGCCCTGAAAGTGGCAATAGGCTTAGGTTGTGATGTTGTTCAATGTCTAATATTTAAACCGAACTTGGCTCAGATTCCCGTTTTCCCAGCTGGGCCAAGTTGTTCGTTTACGCGTTCAAAAAACAGTTATGGGGAAATAAGCTTGGGTAAATGTATTGGTTAATAAAATGATTAAGTTATAAAGAAGGATCACATACTAGGGTACCGGATTAGCCACGGGGCCCGTTTCCGTTTATTCAGTTTGATTTAAGAAGAAACGCGCACAATCTATCCGGATTGTCCAGGTTTCTCATAAAAAAGTTTATTTTTACTTAATTAATCCAAAAATATGATTTTTGATCACTCTTGGTATTTTGATATTCCTGCAGGTTCGTTAGTCGCGAACTTGCCGGTTTTTAAGAAAACTGAATTTGTTTAATCTTCAAATTAGCATAATTAATTAACTTTTAATCATTAAATTATGAAAATTTAGCCACTTATCAATTAAAATATGTAGATTTTTATAAAAATATTTCTGGAATTATTTACTGATTTATTAATTTATAAAAATTCATTTTATCAGTTATATTTTGCCTGAAAATAATCCGTTTATCCCAAACAATTTCACAAAAATTCCTGAATACTCAAATTATGTCTCAAAACATCCTGTATCAATTCCAGAATGTAAAAATTCACACGAACGCATATGCGCAAAACACCTTTTGACTTCTCCAAATGATCCCAAAATTCATATGTCATCAAAATACATTAAATTTGTGTTCCCAGAAAAATTTCATAATTTTTGAAGCATTTTAACTATTTTTCCCCATTAAACGTCCTAATTTGGTAATAAATTCGCCAAATATTCTTGGATTGTCGAAAAATTACCAAATTTGAACAGGGACTCAATGATATGGTCCCTGATGTCCCTGCAAAATTTCAAAGCCTAATAATATGTACATCACAACCTTAACCTAAACAGCCCGTAAGCGAGTGTTTCGGAATTACCTTAGCGGTTTTGGTTCGTTTCCGCCTTCTAATCAACTTTTCAACCTCTTGTGCTCCTATGTAGGCTAGATACAAGTCCTATATCACAAACCAAGCAAGTGTCATCAATATAACAGCCCTTTAACTTAGGTTTTCAGCTAGGGTATAAAAACGAACTTTTGAACCGTAAAAATGCCGTTTCAACCCTTTAATCCGTGTTTATGGCCAAAAAAAACTATCAAAACAGGTTCCTTACCATGTGTATGATCAAAACATGTTTATGGACCATATTTAGGATTTTTACATGGTTAGGAATGATTTTTAGAAATTAAGACATGTTTTTATGGTATTAATCAAGGTTAAACAAGTATAAAAGTTGCTTATTTAAGTTGTTACCTTAGGGTTTTGGAAAAAAATTTGGAGATTTTGATTGCAGCTGCTTGGACCAACTCTTTATCAAATAGAATGAATAAACAAGCTTAAGGAGTAAGTTTTATAAAAACAATGGGGGTGGGATGTGGATTGCGACCGGAAGGATGGTTTGGGCCCCCTTGGGCCCATTTTGGCCCAACAATCAGTTTTTACAAGCCCAAATACAAAAATCCCAGTCCAAATTTAGTTCGGGTTCGGTTTTTGGCACGAAAAACTTATCGGGTGCGTTAAACAGGGCGAAAACGAGTGTTTTTCTGCTAGTTTTGAGTAAAATTATAAAAACATACTATATGTTAGTAAAAATCAAAAATATTTTCACGGATCGGTTAAAACATTTAAAATAAGTGATTGGTAAGTCTTTTTCGGCTTAACGGATGATACAATGCTTGGTTTGTAACTATCTTTCGCGTTTAAGTCTATAGGGGGTAGTTAACCGAGCATGTTTTCGTTTAACTTGTTTGCTATCAAACTAAGGCCATATTACTAATATTTTAGCATATATTAAACGTATATCACTTATAGATGGCCCCCCGGGATTTCTGGGTCATAACCCGACCCGTTCGGTTAATCGTTCGTTTGTTACGCAAAAGGCATTTATTTGCTTAATCGGAGAATACGTACTGAGGTGTACCTTGTTTTGGCTCAAATGTCACATTCTTCCCCCGTTAGAAAATTTCGTCCCCGAAATTTGATTATTCAACTTTGTCTTTATTTGGAAACAAGTGCGGGTATTTCTTTTTGAATTCGGATTTCCGCTCCCACGTGAATTCGGGTCCCCGTTCTGAATTCCACCGAACTTTGACTAGAGAGATTTTGTTGTGTCTTAATTGTTTTATTTTTCCCTTTAATATTTCCACCGGTTCTTCAATGAAATTCAGTTTTTCGCTTATGTTCAAGTCTTTTAATGGCACAATTTCGGTTTCGTCAGTAAGGCACTTTTTCAGGTTTGATACGTGAAAGACATCGTGAATAGAACTCAACTCCAAATGTAACTTCAGTCGGTAGGCTACAGGACCGATCTTAGAAATTACCACATACGGTTTAATGTATCGCGGAGCTATTTTACCGGTTTTACCGAATCGAATGACGCCTTTCCACAGGGATACCTTGAGGAATACTTTATCGCCTAATTCAAAAGACAACGGTTTCCTACGAACATCAGCGTAGCTTTTCTGTCGATCTCGGGCGATTTTCAATTTATTAGAAATTTTACGGATTTTATCGGTGGTTTCTTGAATCAAGTCAGATCGAGTAATTTGGGCGTCTCCAACCTCAGTCCAGCACAAGGCTGATCTACATTTCCGCCCGTACAGCGCTTCATATGGTGCCGCTTGAATGCTACTATGATAGCTATTATTATACGAAAATTCAACCAGTGGGAGATGTTGATCCCAGTTCCCACCGAAGTCTAGTACACAAGCGCAAAGCAAATCTTCTAAGGTTGGAATGGTTCGCTCAGATTGACCGTTGGTTTGGGGATGGTAGGCGGTGTTTAGGTCAATTCGGGTTCCCAAAGCTTCTTGTATGGCTTGCCAGAAACGAGAGGTGAAATGGCTATCATGATCAGAGATGATTGAAACGGGTACACTGTGTCAGGATACGACTTCATTTATGTAAATGTGAGCAAGTTTTTCGGTTATGTAAGTGATTCGGATTGGAAAGAAGTGTGTGGATTTAGTTAGTCGGTCAACTATCACCCATATTGCGTCGTTTCCCCGGGAAGTTTTAGGGAGGTGTGTTACAAAATCCATGGTAATTTGTTCCCATTTCCATTGTGGTATTTCCAGTTGGTGCAACATTCCCAAAGGTTTTTGATATTCGGCCTTAACCCTCGCACAAGTTAAAAATTTACCGACATACGTGGCTATATCCTTCTTCATACCGGGCCACCAATAATACTCCTTCAAGTCCTTGTACATCTTATCTGTTCCACGGTGAATGGAATATTTGGACTTATGGGCTTCGTCCAAGATCAAGTCACGCAGATTGCTGAAAGTGGGAATCCAAACTCAGTTTTTGTAATATAATATTTCGTCAATTCTTTCTTCAAAGTTTTGTTCGGTCCCATGTAAGCCTTCATTTTCCAAGTGATCTCCTTTTAGGGCTTCGTTTTGAGCAATACGGATTTGTTCGGTGAGACTAGTTTGGATAATCATTCCATGTGCTCGGACCCGTAGTGGTTTGATCCTGTCTTTTCTGCTCAAAGCATCTGCTACTATATTAGCCTTTCACGGATGGTATCGAATCTCACAGTCATAATCGTTCAATAGCTCTACCCTTCTCCTTTGTCTCCTGTTTAGCTCTTTCTGGTCGAAAATATGCTGTAGGCTCTTGTGGTCGGTGTATACTATACATTTGGTGCCATACAAATAGTGCCTCCAGATCTTAAGTGCGAAAATAACCGCGCCCAGTTCCAAATCATGGGTAGTATAATTCTTCTCGTGCACCTTTAATTGTTGAGAAGCGTATGTTATGACTTTATTTCTTTGCATAAGTACGCATCCCAAAACTTTCCGGGACGCGTCGCAATAAACTACCAGATCATCAGTTCCCTCTGGAAGACTCAGTATCGAGGTATCGAGGCTTGGCATAGTTTCTGTCTCAGCAATTGAAAAGTCGCTTCTTGTTCTTCTCCCCAAACATAAGCACGATCTTTTTGAGTGAAAAGAGTTAAAGGTTAGGCTATGCTGGAAAAATTAACAATAAAGCGCCGATAATACCCAGCTAAACCCAAAAATTGGCGGATCTCTTTCGGTGACTTTGGGACTTGCCAATTTTTAATGGCTTCAATTTTGCTCGGGTCTACATGAATTCCTGGTCGATTAACAACGTGCCCTAGAAATTGTACCTTTTGTAGCCAGAATTCACATTTTGACATCTTGGCATAAAACTTTTCCTGCCTCAACAGCTCCAAGATAGTTCGTAAATGTTGCTCGTGTTCCTCCTTGGTTTTCGAATATATCAAAATGTCATCAATAAACACGATAACGAATTTGTCGAGGTACGGTTTACAATCTTGATTCATAAGATCCATGAAAACTGTGGGAGCATTAGTCAGTCCGAACGGCAAACTAAGAATTCGTAGTGGCCATAACGAGTTCGGAACGCCGTTTTAGACACGTCTTCCTCTTGAATTTTAACTTGATGGTAACCGGATCGAAGGTCAATTTTCAAGAAATAGTTTGTCACACCCTCAAAATCCACTAACGGAGTTTTACCGTCAGAGAGTGTGAACTAACAGGATCGGAATCATCAGTTATAATCAAACCATAAAATAAATTTTCAAAACCATGAAAACGTTTACGAGTAATTAAATGCGGAAGCGTAAAAACCTTTAATCAAAAGTTGCGTGACGCAGGACGACTTAAAACCAATGGTAACCGTTAAAAATAAGTTTGCATAACAAAAGCGTTTTCAATCAATGCATGTTCCTAAACCGCGCGCCCGCCTCGGCTACCTGAGAATAACATACTAAAAGTGTCAACACAAGGTTGGTGAGTTCACAAGTTAAAATAAAAATAAAGCGATTGGCGTTTGCGTTCAGAGTGTTGCGTTAAGCGTTTTGCATTACAGGTTTTGCGTTACAGCGTTTTGCGTTACCAGATAAGTCAATTATATATCTATAGGTAGCTAGCCTATAAAGCAAGTATTACTAAGTGTTCGACATCGAAGCTGACTGTTTATCAATTTGCCTTGCCACCAGGTCATCCAGACCATGGTATGTGTTTAGCCAAGATTACACCCGCTCGACATCCAGTCGAGTTTAGCGTTGGGTGGGGTTTGTCAAACCCAGTAGTACTACTCAACAGTGACTCGCTATTATCCAAATATTAACCGGTTCGATGTTATGAAGGACTTTTGTTATTGCGTTTGTGCCACTTAGTCTTTACAAGTGATATATAATCTATATTAACAAAATCTTAAATGCGTTTTCGGAGTGTGTTATCTCCCCAAAGTGAAAAGCGTTTAAAAACAATTTAAAAGGGGAAAGTAAAACTCACTGTTTGCGAAGAAATTCCCAAATTAAATCACCAAGATGCGCGTCACAGAAAAACTCTCTCTAGCGTTCTAAAACAATAAAGAGATTTTTCTAAGTGTCGGAATATTATCGAGTCTCTAGACCCGGCACATAATACCTATGCACATAACATGTTTCGTGTTTCGTTTGTGAATCGTGTGTGACTTTAACAAGTGTATTTGTGATACATTACATGTGCAAGCAATCATATACGTGTCATGCATTCATAAAGTACATCACTAGCAATTAATCCCCGTAAGGGCAATTTGGTCAACTCACAACAATTAACTAACAACTATTCCCCACGAGGGCAATTTGGTCAAATCATTACAATCAATTAGCTATTATTCCCCGCAAGGGTAATTTGGTCAAAACATAACAATTATGCAGCAAGTATCATGTTTCATGCATTTTCACCCAACTCAGCAGCTAGTTTCACCAAGACAGAATTTCTACTTGAAAGATTGTACTATTCCACCGATCATAGCATCTCAATTAATTTACCAAAAATCATCACAGAAGCACATGTGTCTTAGGTTTCCAAAACATATTTTATTATATTTTATTCCACATAGTTTTCTCATAATCATCAAATCATTACAGTAAACTCACAACAGTCAAATTCATGCGCAACAGAATGTTATTTGCAATTTCCGTTAAACGAAAAATCCAATAAATGCAAGACCACTTGGCTTAGGTTCCTAACTCAATAAGTCAACTTCCAGAAGTGGAACCAACCCAATTGGTCTCGTAGTTCATGAGATATAACATGTACAAAACAACCTAACAGCAGGTCTAACAGCTCAGCTTTGCACAACGTTTTTGTAAAATCATAAAAGTTAACCTTTACTTGTCCAAAAATTACAAATTTATACTCTATAGAAACTAGACTCAACCTAGTTTACTGTAGTACCAATAATCTCAACCAATCTTTACATTTACACTTCGTTACAGTCACTTAAACATCAATAACACATTCTGTCCAGAAACTGTTTGCATCCAAACTCAACATATTAACAATCTATGAACTATCATGCATTCATATAACACTCTAGACTCCATAAACACCATCCATGCACATCAATTGCACATTACATACATGATTAGGGTTTTTGTTTGAATTCAAATCAAAGACACAAGTAATTAGCATGTAACAATATCAATTCTAGTTATCAATCATCATTAATTCAACAACAATCATGTTAACACAACACCATACAAGAAATCGGCAGCTAGAGTTTGTAGTTAACCCAACAAACATCAAAATCAAGCAATAAGAATGTATAGGATAATCAATTATACCTTCCTAGCACCTAATTCTTCAATCAAGGGCTTGATTTGATGGTGTATATGTGTGTGAAAGTCGACGGCAGCCAAGGAGCAAGGGGGTGGGGTTCCGATCGGACTTGTGGGGGAAAGAAGAAAAAGTTAGGGTTTAGGTGTTAATGATATATTTATAATAATAATAAGTTACACTCAAGTCCCTCCACTATCAATTGTTGTTTTTTCTAACTTAAATAACTAGTTTACATCTTGAGTTAACGTTTATAACCATGTTATCACATAACACATAAGTCTAACACATAATTATCACATAATTACTGTTTTGACGTTTTTCGTTTATCCGTCAATCGTTTGCGTCAACTCGTTTGCGTTTCGGTGCAATTCCCGAAAGACTACACATGTAGTAAGTGTTAAGCATCATTTAAAGCCTAGTTTAAATGTAATGAAGTGTGCGTTATAGATTCAGTGATCTTAAGTTTGAATTGACGGAGTTGAGTTAACGGAGTTAACCTGAAATTGACGATTGTCACATAGTTTGCCCCTAGAAGTTGATCAAATAAGTCGTCTATTTGTGGAAGAGGATTGGTTTTTGATGGTAACTTTGTTTAATTCCTGGTAATTGATACGCATTCTAAAACTTCCATCTTTCTTCTTTACAAACAATACCGGTGCTCCCAAAGGAGAATAACTAGGACGAATGAAACCCTTATCTAACAACTCCAGTAACTGGTTGAATAATTCTTGCATTTCAGAGGGTGCCAGCCGGTAAGGTGCCTTAGCAATAGGGGCTGATCCTGGGATTAAGTCAATACGGAATTCCACCTCTCGGTTCGGTGGTACTCCAGGCAGATCATCGGGAAAGACATCGGGGTATTCACGTACAACGGGAATCTCTTCTATGCATTTCTCATCTGGGTTCTTTATAGTCACGTTTGCCAAAAATGCCATGCAACCTTGGCGTAAACATTTCAACATTTTGAGATGAGACACGAGAGGTAATATCGAACCGGACTTCTCTCCTTGTACCACAATCATCTCACCATTCGAAAAGGGAATTTTAAATGTCTTGTCGTTACACACAATCTCTGCCTTATTCTTGGTTAACCAGTCTATGCCGACAATGACATCAAAACTTCCTAACTCTACCGGGAGTAGGTCAATAAAGAACGGGTGGTCATTAAGAATAATGGAACAGTTTTGGATTATTTGGTTGACAGTTATAGAGTTACCGTTAGCGAGTTCTATAGTATAGGGATTTGTTAGTTCACTAACTGGCAAATTTCCGAAGGATACAAAACTAGTGGAAACAAAGCTTCTATCAGCACCTGTGTCAAATAATACTGAAGCATATTGATCAAAGACTATAAATGTACCTGTCACCACATTCGGGTCCTTCGTGCTTCTCCTGACCCAATTACAAACGTGCGTCCGCTAGGCGCATTTGAAGTCGATGCTTGGTTCGGTCTAGAAATTGCTCTTGGATTCAACTTGGGGCAATTCCTTCTAATATGATATGTACTGCCGCATTCATAACAGGCACGGTAGGTTGTTGCGGCTGAAGTCTATTGGATAGGTTGTTGGCGGATTGGTTGAGGTCTAGGTAGTTGTGGACGAAGAGGTTGAGTTGCTTAGGTTGGTCGGCTCACAATTTCTGCACCTGCTCTGCAATTAGGTGCATAATGCCTAGTTCTTCCACATTTCTGACATACCGACAGTCTGCATTCTCCCACTTGATGGTAATTACATTTATCGCACTTGGGCAAGGGTCCCTTATACCTGTCTTTTTTCGTATCTGAACCAGTTATAGCATAATTTCTTATTGTTGAACGTACACGTTTGCTTGATTGTCCTCCTTGTGATCTCGTCCCGTAATCGGTTCCTTTCATACCCACTGATTCTCCAGCCTTTCTCAATACTCTGCTTCTTACCAAATCAAAAGTCACAATTCCGGCTTGAGTCACAGCATTTTCAAACGATGTGTGACCCACGGAGTTCACCAAACTCCTCACTTCTGGGGCTAAACCCCAAATATAACGTTCAACTCGTTTGTCTTCAGGAGTTACTAACCAGGGTACTAAACGAGTCAGTTCATTGAAGCGGTTTGTATATCCCAAATGATCCGCTCCTTTCATTTCTAAGCTACAAAGTTCATGTTCTAACCTTTGTATTTCATTCTTTGGGCAAATATGTCATTGGAAGTTCAGCCCATATCATACGATTAACCGTATCTTGTCCTTTTATTTGCACCGTAGTATTCCACCACATTAATGCGTGATCAGTAAACGTAGAGGCAACATACTTGACAATGCTTTCCGGTGGACAATTGCTGATATTGAGGATAGATTCCGTCTTTTCGATCCATTTGATTAACCCGTTTGGCCCTTCAGTGCCCTTAAAGTCAATCGGTTTGTAGGCCATGAAGTTCTTAATTGAATATTCTCTCCGAGGGGGACTAGGGTTGTTATTGTTATTGTTTGGATTCGGTGGGGGGTTATTGTTGACATTATTTACATCAGGTGGCGGATTATTTGCATTGAGAGGGGCGTTTGTATTAAGTGGGGGAATGCTATTTGTGACAGTTTCCGTATTGTTTGGGGGAACATTATTGATAGTTGTTGGTTTGTTTGCATATTTGCGTTTACACCGGCAGTCACCTGTGTTACAATAAGTGGGATTACTACCAGCATTTGCCGAGCAATCATCTCGGCTATTTCTGCCTCAGTCATAGGATTTGCTTTCTTTGGGCCATTCTATAATGATAAACAAATATAAGCCAATTAATACTAATTCCAGTATTCGGCACATTGTAACCATAATCACAATAAATGTTGTACAAATAAATAAAACAGCACACTTGTATTTCACAAACTGTTCTATGCATTGATAACAAAAAGTACATTGACTTAGCCTGATAAAGGCCAGTGCTTGCCTGTATATATCAAAATCTGTCACTAAGTGACTGCTAGACTTAACCCTGTAAGGGTTAGTGCTTGTAATAATGTACAAAATTGTGCCCCATGTTAACATAACATACTACTATATACATACATTGAGTATCAAAGATTACGTACACATATTTGTAATATTCCGCATCTATCCATACAAATGATAGACTAGACACAAACATAAAAACAACAACACCGTAATCATCCAGTAACAGTTCCACAACCGAAATGTCACCCTATCCAAACACCAACGGTGGTAGGCATCTGACTCCTGCAAGTTCAGTACTATCTGCTGTAACGTCGATAAGCATTGGGTCACTTCCCTCCTTTCTTGGTTAATGTTAGCTATGGCTATCGAGTGGTCTATCACATGGTCAGTCAGGACAGCCATCCAAGAGTTATTTCCTACGTTTGGGAGATCAGGGCGAGGAGTAGGTATACTTAACGAACGGGAAGATGAAATATCCGCCCTAGGACGTGAAGGTCCTCCCCGGTAGTGGGTAGATCTGAATGGAATCGAGGTAGGGTCAATCGGGGTTATCCGAATACGGGCAGTCTGTCGGACTCGCGCAGTAGCTGAAGTCGTCGGCGACAGGTGAATAGGTGAAGTGGGTAATCTGGCTACTCTAGCAGGTGATTGATACTAACTTTTAACTTCGTTTTGATCCCTGCGTGGTGACCTGGGTGGATAACTATCGGATCTGTAGCCGGACAGATCAGGCACATTTCTGGGTAGCTATCTACAAATAACCTCTTCTTCCACCTCTTCCTCATCCTCCTCCGGTTCCTATTCTGGGTCCTCCTCCTCTGGATCCTCCTCTGATTCCTCCTCTGGATCCTCCTTCGGTTCCTCCTCTGGGTCCTCCTCCTCAGCAGAGATTACCGCTTCTTCTTCCGGTATGTAATCATTATTCCTTGACATGAGTCTGCACAAAGGTTAGTTATAAGAATAATATCTATTGCTAGCGCTAACTATTTTCGAGGAGATTAATTAATTAAGCCAAATTTAATATTAATTATATTAGAATATAATATTAGTTTTATTAAAATTTTTAATTTTAATTATTATTAGAATTAATAAAACCTACTCACAAAAACCCTCTTGCTCTTTGCTTCAATACCTAATTAATTTTACTTCGATTACAGCCATTAGCTCTGTTTCAACTTTGGTAAGGCATCGTTATTAGATAATCGTCACACCGATTTCGAAAGTAGGGTTTCTAATTGAACTATTTACTAACTATTTACTTGTTCTGACAGGTACGCATATTACTATGGAACAGGTTAATTGAAGACGTCATTAATCATCTATCAATCCTCATATATTAGTTTTGCAACTTTGTGTACTGACATTCTTTCATCTTTGCAGAACTGATGGCGTTTAAATTCGAAAAACGGCACAATATGTGCACTCAGTTGGAGATAGATGATGAAAACCGCGAGTTGGAAGCGATGATAAATTTCTTAAGCAACTCTAATCTGTGGGTGGCATTGACTGAAAATCCCATAATCTACAGGATTCATATTTCGGATTTTTGGGGTTCTGCAACTTATGTTAACGATGTCAACGGAGAGAGAATTGAGGCGTCGGTTCTGAATCACGACATTGAGATAACAGAAGCCTCAATCAGAGCTGCACTAGACCTAAAAGACAACTTTGGGGCTTGGCTGTCTTACTCTGTCCCAAGGCTATTGAGAGTCTTTCAAAAGACGATGGGCTACCAGGGAGGAGTGATGGAGGGGCACTTTCAAAAGGGGAGTTTTCCGTTGATCTACAGGTTCTTAATTCACCATGTGATCCAGTCCTTATCTCCTAGGAGAGGGACTTGGACTTTATTAAGCAGAGAGCTTTGGACTCTCACTGTGGCAATGCTCTACAAGCAACCCTTTAACGTTTCAAGACTTATCTTTCATATGCAGAGAAAGCCGAAGGACAAAGATTCCTCATGTATCTGAGGTTTCTACAGATTTTGGTAAACAGGGTTTTGCCTGATCTTCAACGGTCTGGTGAAGTTTTGGGATTGCAGAATCCAAACATTTGCAAGGGATTGAAAGATGCTAAAAGCAAGTTTGTTGATAATGATGAATGGGATTTACTACCATGGTTGCTCGTACTAGCATTAGAAGCTATTAATGTACCAAGGACTCCAGGGAATAGTGATGATGAAGATAGTGATGGTGCAAATGATGATGGTAATAGTAATGATGGTGATGATGGTGTGGAAGGTGGAAATGACATGATGATTGGTAATGATGATGCTACACAGGAGGCAATTGAGGTAATGTGCTTTTGATTGAGCAGGCTGCATATGAGGCAGGTAATACTGAAGTTGAGGTGCAGGAAGAGGCAGTTGCACAAGGTGAGAGTGTAGTTAACCGAGCTGCTGAGCAAATGAATGATGATACTTTTGTAACTCAAGATGTAACAGAAGTTGCAGAAACAGTCAACAAGATAACTCCACTAGCCTCAACACCACCTACAGTCTATCATGATGGCACAGATTCCATTGAGGTGAATAATGAAAATGACAATGTTATCTCTTCACTAGCCACCACTGAACCTATTTTCTCTAAAAATGAGCCAACAGATAACATTCCTTCACCACCTCAGTCAACCCAACCCATTCAAGATCAACCTGCTTCTGAACCTACCCCACCAACTCAACCAATCCCATCCTCTAAACCCGTTCAAGAGCCAATTCAAGAAACCCCACCATGAAGCCCTAATCTTTATGACATTGTCTGTGAGAATGCAAGACTTGAGTTTGAGAACATCATGTTAAAAGAACAGAATGCCATTTTGGTTGCAAGGAACTCATCATTGGAAGATGCACAAAATGAAGCTTTATTGAAGATTCGGACCCTCGAGGGGCATTTTGAGGTTGAGAAGACCTCAGATGCACCAAAAACAGGGGGAGAAAACTGAAGGTGCAGAAGGCTTAAGTTTAATTGGTGAATTCTATGAAAGTTTAGAAGAGAAGGATATGGAGATTGAACTATCAAATGCCTTAAACATGATCAATCAAGCATATGATGAGGGAGAATCGGAGGATGATGGGGAGGATAAAGAAGAAGAAGAAACTGAAGAAAAATTATGAAAAGAAAAGCAAAGGGAAAAGGGTTGCACTTACTGAAGATAATCTACATCTCCTGCCCCAGCATACAGTTCAGTCTGATGATATTTTGTACAAAGAAAAGGTAGTTGATCCAGATGTGGCAGAAGGTGAGTCTATGAAAACTGCAATAGAATAAATGAATGAAGAGTTGGAGGCTATGGAGAATGAAGAAAAGGAGGAAATCCCTCAGGAAGTCATTGAAGCCTTAATAAACATGAAAGAAAAGGAGGATGAGGATGAAAGGATGATGAAAGAGGCAGATGATGCCTTTAAAGCTACAATTGAAGCTCTTAAAACAAACTTGAATGAAGTTGAACAAGAAACTACACAACTAAAGAGCCAATAACCAATGAACCAGAACAATCAGTGACTGAAACTGAAAATCCTGAAAAGGAACAAGAACTTGGCTTGGGACCAGTTATCCATGAAGAAGATGAAACCATTGAAGTCTCAGCAAGTACTTGGTTAAATTGGTTATAATGAAGGATATTACACTCATTCTGAATAACCCAGAGAGACATCATCCAGAGATAGTGATAGCATCAACAAAGGCTCAACAAGACTTCATTAATTGGAGTAAAGAAGGAGAACCAAGAGTTGAAGAGCATGTTGAACCAAATGAGCCCATTATTCAATAAGTTACTGAAGAATCTGAAGAGACTCATATAGATGAACCTGTTACTGAAAAATCTGAGTCAGTGGATGAGGAAATCATAATTGAAGAACCAGAAACTGAAGTAGAGCAACCTGATACATCCACTCCATCTCAATCAAATTTGAAAAGAAAAGATAAAGATGAAATAGAAACACCAAGGTCTAAATGACAGAAATCCGTGACGAAAATGGTGTACGAATTAAGGTTAGACAAGCTTGAAGAGAGAAGGTTAGCTCAATCTGAAAGAAAAGAAGAACCAATGATTGAGGCTCTCCATGATCTTGAAGAAATAGTGGATTTGGAGGATGTGAAAGAAGATGATGAGGGATCAAAGAATGTTGAAATTGAAAATGAATACAAAGATTATCTGATCAGCTTGGGATGCGATCCATTATATCTTCAAAGACTATCTGAAGAAGAAATAGCATAGGAAGCTGAAGGGTGAAGAATAAGAAAATCGAAAAGAGAATTGCTGATGAAGGTTGGTCACAAGCTTGCATTCCTTAACTTGCAACCATTTAATAAGATTGACAGAATGTACAAAAGGGCACTAGTAGATGATATATCTGACTATGTGAAGAAGGTATCAAAGAAGGTAGAGGGAGAAAAGGTATTGAAAGAGTCTGACAGTAGTAAGAAAAGAAGTGAAAAGAAAGCAACTGATGAAGCAGACTATGAAATTTTGAAGACTAATCATAAAGATATCAAATTTCTTCAACTGTACGGCAACATTTATAACTATTTGATAAATCTTTCTCATAAAGAATTGAAAGGAAGAATTCAAAAGATAAAGGACTCTCACAAGGATCAGGCAAGTAGAGAAAAATTGGAGAGAGAACAGGAGTTAAAGATGAGGTTACAAAAGGAAAAAGATGAAGCTGAAAAGAAAAATCAAGAAGTGAAGAGATGGTTTGAAGACCCTCAGAGGGTAGATATGTTAAAGAAGATTGTGATTGAGAAAGGTGACGGAAGAACAGTTTCAGAACATGCCTCTTGAACAATTAATTGAAATATATAATAGAGAGCAGAAACTGTATATTGAAACACAGAGAAAATTGCAGGAAGATAGGATGAGAGTTGAAGAAGAAGTACGAGCTGAAATGATGAGTGCTCTCCACAAGAAGGGAGTAAGAATGTCAAGGTTGTTGGTGCAAACAGACGAAACAATTAAAAGATGGTATGAGGAAGAAAGGGCTTGGTGCATAAAAGAAAACTCAGCAAGGAAGCACAAGCCGCACTCAATGGTCAGAGGTTGTGAGGCCTGAACTACCATGTGATGTAAATTTGTCCACACATCTCTTCTTCGATAGACAATCAAAGACCTTGAGAGTCATTACTGAAGATAAGGAAGAACATCTCATCATCTTTAGGGATGATTTGAGAAATTTCACGAAAGTACAACTAACCAGGATGGCTGAATTGACCTTGTATGACAATCAAATCAGAAGTCAGCCATCTGGTCAGCAAAGAAATAATCTCTCAAGATTTTTAAAGGAACAGGAAAAAAGGGGGTTCCCATTTTTGCAACAGAAGAAAAGGGAGATACGAAGCCAGGCAGAGAGGGAGAAAAGAAACAAACAGATAAATGAAGTGCATACCTCAGAGCTCTCCTTCTTTGATGCCAAGAAACAAAAGACTCAAGCAAGCAACTCACATTATAAAAGGAAGACTTTGAAAGAGTGCTTGGCGATGAGGGAATTATTGAAGGAACCAAACTCGATGGTACAACAATTTTGGAGAATCACATACATAACGTACAATCAGCACAATGATTCAATCATTTTGAGAAACGAGTCTGGAATTCCCATTGCAGTGATACGACATGATGAGGATCTCAAATTCATGCATCCTCAAGATCTTCAAGACTTAATTGATGCAAAGTTTCCAAATGACTCCTTAGATGCTGTGGAACTGGATATGATAAAACAAAGAGCTGCCTATGTCAAGAATTAAAGGGAAGATCTGATCAAGGAGCAGAGAAAGAAGTTGACAGAATGGAGCTAATGGATGATGGATTTTATTTCTGTTTATCTTCGTATTTTTGTTTAATTTGTAATGCCCATGAGCAGAATTCCTAATTTTGTAATGAAATGACATGTTCTTGAATGATATATATTCTATATCTGATGCATGTGTAACTCTATGCAGGTATGTTTTGGTGAATCTGAGCTTGTTCGAAACTAGGGGGAGATTGTTGGGTCGGATTTATGATAAGGAAGATTGGAATCTTCTCAACCTCTTCAGAAAAATGGCTAACTATGGACTTCGAGCAAGCCTAGATGATCGACCATGGTTTAATTACTTCGAGCAAGGTCTTCAGAACATTAAATGGTTAATTCTTCGAAGTGTTAAGGCTTCGAGCAAGCTACACTTCAACGAGCAAAAGTATTCTGCTATCGAGCATGGATTGCAGATCGAGCAAACAGCTTGATCATACAAGTTTTAACCAAGTGTTATGAGCACAGGATGATCGAGCACATGGGGACAATCATGGATGCAATAAGAAGATGTCAAGTGATCAAAGCAAGGACTTTGAGCACAGTTCAGTTTCTGAGCAAGATTTACATCCGAGCATGATAAAGATTGCTGAATAAGAAAAGCTGAAGACATCAAGAAGAATGAGCTTGCTCGATGGATTGGTTCGAGCAAAGCATGGACTAGTCTAGAAGAATGAAGTCTACTAGAAGGAATATCTTCACTGAAGATATTATAAGTAAAGTATGCTCGAGGACAGTCAACGAGCATACCTAGCATAGTGAGCTTGCTCGAGCAAGATTGTTATCTTGCTCGAGGACTCGACACTTGTATTATTTTGTATTTCATTATGTAATGATTAGGAACTTCTAGAAGGAATGTTAGGGTCTATAAATAGGGGTCCTAGGATACCTTTTAGGACATGGTTTTTCACGCGGTTTCGGCACGCACTGAATACGTAAAACATTCCAAAGAATATTCTATTTGTTTTCCTGTACAATCGCCGCCGCCGTCACACAAAACCCTAGACATTCCTTTCACTGTTCCATTGATGATGTATTTATTACAGTGAATCTTTGTCTATTGAATGCGCTTTGATTGACCATTTATTACTGTTTTGTGTTTATTATTCACACCTCTTCGTTCCCATTCGTTGGATATCCTAATTCCACCGGGATATTCAACAGTCCTTTTTGGGTAATCGAGTCGGTGTGTTCTTGTCAACCTTTCTAAGGTTTCACCCGACTCACGGTCCTGACAAATCACATGTCTTCATTATATTTATCTCTTGATGGCATCCGTGCCGGTTCTTATATCTAAACAAGTTTTGCTTCATATCTTAAATCTTGATGATTATATTATCAGGGTAAATATTGTAAAAATTTCTTTGCGGATTTAGGATATTACAGTTGACTCTGGTAGATGCATCAAAAGATTATGAGAATGAAGCACATATATCATATCTTTATTAAAGTAAATCGTCTCCTTTGGAATTTAGGCATGAGTAGGATATTTCTATTTGCCAAACTCGAGGATGACACTACGCACAAATGCGTCAGCTTTTTGATAAAACCTAATGACTGCTCCGTTTAATATTCTTATTTGACACTTCTTTATACATCCCTTGTATAAAAATTGGCATCGTGTTTGTACATGTGCGACAACCAAATGTTGTGTATAGACTAAATTAGAGACAAGTAGGCATCGTAGCTCTTGTCAAAAGTCTAATACAGACATTCTAAACACGCAACCTGAAGTCCTTTGATGTTACACTAATCGTGTAATTTCTTAATAATCACTAAGCCGCATTTAAGACTAGATACACTTTGTAGATTCTAAGTGGTCTGATTAATTATGTCTCCTATATTTATGACTACCCACTAAGCCTAAGATTGTCAAGTTTGCGCAAATTCTTATTGACCCCACTCGTTTCAAATTCCCTTCTAATGGACAAGAGATAAATCATTTCCAACCAATCATTTGCTCATAAAGACTAAATGACGATCATGTTATTCTCACCAAAAAGAGTAAATTATCGGCTTCAAAATATTTTTTCTGAAATCAAGTTAAGTGCGATTTTATTAAATCAGTAGGCCCCTCACTACTGATAATGATGATGAATATAATCACATAATTAATAATTAAAACTCTAGAACTTGTTAGTGCACAGATTTGGTGTCCGCAGCTGTTCGAATAGAGTATGGGTAATTTAGTCCTTACCCTTAATGTAAAATGGCTCATTCGCTAAGCATGTTTAGCTAATGAGGTCCATTCGTTAATGACCATTCATTAAGTTAGGAGTCCATTTGTTACTACGGTGTAACGAATGAAGGCTCATTCGTTAAAGTATACCCATTCGCTAAGGGTGTTTAGCGAATAGGCTATGGAAAGACCTCATTCGTTAGTACAGTTCGTTAATACAGTTCTAACGAATGTGGCATGCTTATATATAGGCCTTCCATAGTGAAATGCATAAAGATCCGTGCCATATTTACGACTAAAGTAATGTTACCATGTCGGATTTTCTATAGACCTCCATTAACATATTCCTTCATCATGTAATGCATTGATCATCAATAAAGTATTCCTTTAATGTATTGATTGACACGATCTTTAACGTACCGGTATTGCGACTGGATTCCTAGGCTCAAATAGCGTTTTGCAGAACCTAAGATCAAAATCTTGAGATCAGCATCTAGTAAAAGTTTACAACTTAGTTCTCATAATGAAACGTCGACTCTAATTCGATGTAAAATAATGATTTTGTGATATTAAGTCTTCAAGAAAGATGTATCCATACTCGATTTTTGTTGAAAAGGAGTTTCAATGCATTGATACTATTAAGGCTAAATAAAAGTTATTAGGTTTACAGAACCTAGTTACTTGAATAATGCCTATTTTAAAAAGCCTACAATAACAATATTGTAAGATCATTATTATATTACGTTTCCTACTACCTGACTTTAGAATGACACGTGGTCATTTGACAAATCTTTGGTAGTAATATATATATCAAACTCTTGCTCACCCTATACTTCTAGGCTTTACTGCAAATTGAAAGTTCAGTCGATTTATCAATTGCCCAGAGCAATAAATATATGATCTTTCGTCTGGAATTAATCACCTATGATTATTAGTAACTTCAAATTCGATCATTAGTTACGTGACATGCATCATGCGCACTCATACTAATGCTCAGTCATATCTGTATAATACACTAACTCTATATTGTTTAAAGAATATAACCACTCGTCAACTTCTTATCCTTTAATGAAAAGGCTTGTCTAATATACATAGAACCCACCCTTGTTACTATTAGGCTCCATCGAAACCACTATTTCAGTTGCATTGCGTATATACACAAATTTCATCATTCCCTCACATAACGTCATATTGTTGCCCCTTCAACGTCTTATTTTGTCAGTGCTTCCTTGCAATTAAAAATTGATTATAGTCTCGTAAGATTTAGGCTCGAACACAAAAATAAATGTGATTTACTAACGTTCTATGCTAGGTTGATCTATTCCTTAGCAAGAGAAACGTTAAGTAATCTGACACGAATGTGTTATCGATACAATGTTCATAGTATATTGTGACTTCTACTCATTAGGAATTTGCATAATCGAAGAATCAGACATCGGATTATTTTGTATTAGCAGATATTCATTGTGAAAATTTAAGCATTTTAATGAAAAAGTGTGCTTGGTGTGCTTAGATGAAATTATTATATATGTATAAGCACACCCAATCATATGTTAAAAGGTATTACATAATACTTTTAACACTAGAGATTAAATCTTAATTGGATGCTTAATTCGTGAAGTCATATTAAGGTACAATACTTATACTATAACAAAGTGTGATGGTAGTTCACACACAGCTCCATGTAATCAGTAGATCACGTATATCATCTTCTAGTAAAGTATTTATACGAACCATGTTCTTAAACACAGTCATGGCAAACTATATATAGTCACGCAGAATTGTATATAGTGATGTCGAACCACACACATTCCCTAATCGATTCTGATTGCATTCTTGAAAAACGGTAATGAGTTGAAATCTCCTTATTCATCGAAGATAGTAGTAAGGCGCTATCCTTTGTATATTTTTCAACTCCATTGCTCTTCGAATACTGTGCAGCGTTTGCAACCAAAATATTCTAAGATCTTTAAGTATCATTGTGGCTTCGTCTACAAATTTAGTGATCCCGTTGTGAATTCATTATTGTCATTCTAGTTGATTCAAGCCTATGCCATGTACCCACCTTTCATGGTAAAGAAATATTAAAGCTTTAGGTCCTTCTGTATGATGAAGTTAGCGTTTATGTAATACTAAATGCATGTTTGTGCTTAAAGTTTAATAGATCCCTTAGACTCAAAGAGATAATCCTAGGAGAATATCCTTTACGACTCGTCATAGAAAGAAGCAATATAAAGAGACGTCGTTGGCTTAAATCTCTTTTAAAGAAGCGAATTGAACAGAATTTTAGTAGTCCGTCTAAAGACCGACTAGTTTTGTTGCATAAAAGACTAGTTTAGAAGGATGGCAAATATGAATGCAGGAATCGACAAGATAAATTCCTCTCATATCAGAAACAAGATTAACTTCAGAGAACCAGTGTTTAAACTAGAGGCGAGGTCTAGTAGTTTACTTTGATAACCTTATCAAAGTTTGGGTGTGTGCTTAGATAATGAAGTAGAGTGTGTTGGCGCAGCACAGTGGCACTCATAAAGGTACCTACTTTATTTATGATCTAGAGTTAATTAAGGATCTTGATAGAGAAACTGATACCATGAGAAGTAGCTAAGGCTATCGTCTCAAGGAAGATTACCAGGCCATCAAGGAAAGATGTTGTTAATATCGACTAAAGATTTTATTCAGATCAGAAACGTGCACTTGGTGACGATAAAGAATCTGAAAATTTATACGAAGATAAGCCATTGGAAAGATAGAAATTTATAGCAAAACATTAAGATGTTACCCCCTAAACTCAGTCGAATCTCGAGGACGAGATTCAAATAAGGTGGGAAGAATATGATACCCAGTAAAATAAAAAGTATTATCATATTCCTTAATCGAGATTAAGACATGTTTAGGCCGGTTTAAGTGAGAAATTAAGACCGTAAATTAAGATATTATTTTATTCTAAGAATGAAGATAATATATAAAGGAATGCACATGAGAAGTCAGACCGAATAAGGAAATTTTGGTGATAAGTTAGAAGAAACGAACGTTTTCGGTAAAACGTGCGAATATTCTACCCGATATTTGAGAAAATATCTATGGGTGGATTCAATTGAGTATTGTAGAGGATTTAAAACCGAGAACGAAGGCGAAAACATTACTCAATTCTAAGTTATACCTAAGCGGGAAAACGCAAATTAGTAATTTTCGAACACGGGCGTTATAGCACCTATACCGATAAGTTTGCAAAAGCTAATACCGTCATTATATTTTGAGGTTTACTATGTGGATAAAGTATTTCTAAAGAAACCATAAGCTTGGATGGGTTGTTTTCGGGAAAAACAACGAAACTAGTTTTATTAAGTTGGAGTAACACGGAACCGTCACCGACACTAGAAAATGATCGATAATAACTTATTAGTGGAAATAATAAGTTACCGAAACAAATTTAAGTTGCGAACGGAATAAATATTTTTACAAAAGGTATATACAACACCACTTGAAATAGCGGGATCATGGAAGCGAGGAACCAAAACGCGATCGTGAAACTCGTTTAAAACTGCACCTATATAAGTGGGCTACCCCCACTTTTTCATTCATTAGGTACCAAACTTCTGCATTATTAGAGAGAGAGAGAGAGGGTAGAGAGAGGTTAGAGAATTCCGGCACGGTGGCCGGAGGCCGGCGGCGGTCCGGCTGTGGTGCGTGGTGGCCGGTGGTGGTCCAGCACGGTGGTCCGGTGGCGGCCGAAGCACGTCTTCTACCCGGAACCATTTTTCGACATCCCGAACGCGATGGTAAGCTCCGATCGTCCTAATTTTGAGCTTAAGTTTGTTAAAAACGCGTTTTAAAATCTGGACAGATTGTATAAGTTTTTCATGTCTGTGAAGATCGTACCATAACTGAAGATCTAACGGTCCGATCATCTTGATTTTCTTATAGAGGATTCATAATCCATAGATAATCAATTTGAATGGTGAAGATGAGAATCGAATAAGTTTAAGTTGGGTTTCTAGGCTTGTTTTTGGACTTAGTTCACTGGGCGGATTTTGAAAACGCAGCTTTAAAGAAAGGCAGATTCCCGGAGATCCGACCGTTGGATCGAGCTGAAATTTCGGTGCACCTTCCTAACACATGGATCTTAGATTCCAACAAAGGAATCGATGATCAGATTTACGGGTGGTGAGTTATAAGCTTCGTAAATTACTGATCAGATTTCATAACGAAAATAGTTTATTAAATCGAGTTGCAAGTAGGTTTTGAGGTGTCGTATGGACAATCCGAGTCCGAAGAAACGTTCGTGACGCAAAATCGAACGCTTTGGTGTATCCGGATCGCATTGCATTCAGGTTTTGAGTAGATTTTTAGACTTGAACCGTACGCGAGGAGGTATATATTTTATATCTTTAAGTGTTGAAAACAAGAGATTAATATAAATATCGTTATCGAAAATAACTTAGACAATGAAAAGGTTGTTAATAATCAATTAGAAAACCGTGATTTAATATCGAGGGTTAAAAATAGTACAATCGAGACTTGGACGATTTCGTGTAAATAAATAATATAAATATATAAATACACTCACACACACACATATATATAGGATATTTGGACAGAATAAATTATTTAGATAACCGGTTAATAAAAGATTATTATAATTTTACAATAAATATATATATACTTTTTATTAAATAACATCTGATTCGGTTACGATTTTCTAAAATGATAGAACTTCGTAATTTAATCACTACAATTATGATAAATAAGACATGCGAGGATAAACGAGATAAGTTAGGATACGTTTCTACTTGTGTATGTCTTATGTGTTAATATATTTTGTATTAAACATAGGAAATCCAGTTATCATTGGTTGACTGTTACTAAGATCTTGCATCAACTGGTTGTGTACATCTCGTATATGTTAAATTTGCTGAGACAAAGGTGAGTTTTCACAATCCTCACTTTTTAAATGTTTTAATTAATTATAAATGTTTTGGGGGATGAACAGGTTTCGTGGATTGCATTTTATTTTTACAAACGTATTAAATGGGATGAGTTAAATTAGACTGGCGTGTAATACTTAGGTAAGGAAACAACTGCCTAAATACAGTATGAACGCGAAGGTGAGGAAACAACCGCCCGGTCGTTATAATCGTTAACCTTGGTCTAGGGCACAGAAATATTGATAGATCTATCGGGGTGACGCCCTGCCTGCCGACCAGTCGCTCTGGTTAAATGTTGGGGGCAAATATTTTGAGTATGGTATGCTTCGGGTTATTGATTTAATAGTCATACATGTGTCATATTCTTAGCTAGCTTTTGACTAATATGGTTTGTTTAAAGAAATAAAATGTTAGCATTATAAACTTTGAGAAAGTTGTGATTAAAGGTTACCTTCGTAAGAATTCGAAGAGAATTTTGTGTGAATACGAATTGTCACACTTCGGATTAAAATGTTATATTCATAAGCTTTCGCAATTAAAACGAAATTTGACTTCGGTCCATATGGACGAAGTGGTAATTAAGGAAATAATTAAACAAAGAAAAGCTTTGTTTCAATGAAATAAAAATGAATTAAAATGCAAGATTAAAGTTAAAAAATGATATTCTCATTGATTAAAATGAAGAAATAATTGATGTAAAAGTCGAAAGCCATTACATCATAGTTTTTAAATTGAGAACTCACCAACCTTTGTGTTGACAAACTTTTTAAACGTGTTTTTCAGGTAAATGAAAAGTGAACGCGTTGTGAAGTTGATGTGGGAAAAACAAGTGGGTAATACTTGAGCGTTAGACTTCTATTTTAAACAAAACATATACTCTGACACGTGTATTCATGACATTTTGTAATGAATAAAAGTCCAACTTGTATGTTAATACGTTGTACTTAAATACTGATGGCTAATCGGTGTTTGTCACCGCCCAAATTAGTTGATTAAGTCTTCCACTGTTAAATTAAGATTTTTGGGGTGTGACATTCCATTTCTTGGAGCCATCATCATGATCATCTCAGTTGGAATCACAAACTCAGGCTTCAAAATCAGGCAGTGTTCATCATTGAAGGCTACCTTGTACCTTTTATCACAAATTTGAGAAATGCTGAGTAGATTGTATTGTAGTCCTTCAACATGCAGCACATTCTCAAAGGATACTTTGCCATTGATGAGTGTTCCTCTTCTAACAATCTTACCTCCATTTTCGTCACTCCCAAAGGCAACTGGACCTTCATATTTTCTTTCATAGTTGATCATTACACTTTTGTCCCAAGTCATGTGTCTGGATCATCCACTGTCCATGTACCATAAGTCATTTCTGTTCAAGGACTGTTCCTGCACATACATACAGAACAGAGTTAGTTTGATTCTGATTCACAAACTGCATCAGTTTGTAATTCAGTGTCAGTTAGAGATTCATCAGGAGTTGGAACTGGAACTGGAAGTGGGTCTTCATACACAACTTCACATTCTTCTTCTGAGTCTGAATCTGACCCAGCTTTCACAACTTGTGACTTGATTAATTTTTCAGTTTGCTCAATCACATAGTTCTGCTTTTCAGTCACCTCCTTCTTTTTCTTCCATTGGAACCCTTTTGGTTCATACCCCTGTTTTAACAAAAAATTTTCATCACCGTTAAGAACTCCTGGTCTTATCTTTGCTTTTTCCTTATCAGTTGTTTGTTTTTCTCAGCTTTATGTGAAACTTTCTCATTCTCCTTAATTTTCAAAATTGTCTTGAGTTTCTTTTCAAGAATCTGCTTTCGTTCCTTGCTATCAGATGGACTTCTATTTCCACTCAATTTCTCATACATTTCTTTGTAACTCTTCATATCAAATCCACTCACCACATCAGGAATTTCAAAGGTGTCCTCAAGAATCCAGCAAGAATCAGTGTGATGTCCATAGGCATCACATTTCTTGCACCAGACCTTGGCAAAACATCCCATATCTTCAAGCAATTGCTAGACTTTAATTTTGTCACTGGGTTTGGGAAAGTCAAAGCCTAAAGAGGTCTTTGGACACAAAGCGTTGGAAAAATCCATCTTGATTGGCTCACTGATGTCAATTGTTTGTGGATACCTTTCTTTGACAAAACCATTTTCTTCAGCTTGGATGGAGTTCTTGATGAGCTTCCTTCTTGTTCTCTTGAGTGTCTTCTCATTGGCACATACTCCACATCCCTAATGTCAAATAATTCATGGTTTGAGAAGTAGATAGATTGGAGGATTTGACTGATCATAAGAAGATTTCATTGAAGCTTCATCTCTTTTCTTGCTCTCAGACTGTGGTCTAGCACAAATATCAAACACTACATGTTCTTTTCTCATTCTTTCATAGTGCTTCTTCAACTTGGGAGTCATCTTTGGTAGAAGAGGAATCGTTTCACTTTTCTTTTTGCTTGACCCCTTTTTCTTCTTGCCCTTTGATGACTTTGTGCTTCCACAACTGCAGTTACTATCTTCGCTTGAGTATTCACTTTTTTTTTCTCAATTTTGAAGTCTCCATTCTTTTTCATTTCTGACTCCTCACTCTGTCTAACTGCAAACTCTCCATTCTTATCCACAAACACATCATCATATTGCTTCACAAACTCAGCTTTATCATCAAACACATTCTTGAATTGTTGATATTCACTTCTGCTCTCCTTGTCTACTTTCAGTGGATAGCTATCACAGAAAGGTGGTGGCACCTTTTTGTACTTTTCTTCTTCTGTCATCTTATCCACTTACCCAACTATGTTTCCTATAGAGACAAGATTCTTCAAGAATTCCATTTGAATCAGCAAGTCATCATTCTTCAATTTCTTTTTAGCATACATCGTTTTCAAACCTTCAATTTCAATTGTCATTTTTGATTGGGTTCGGTATGCCTGCATACAATAATCTTCAAGCCCCTTGATTTGACTTTCATAAGTTGCTTCACTTGCTTCATAGACATTCAGAAAGGCTTCCTTTCTCCCACACTCAGTTTTTCACTTTCCAATCTCCTGATTTAATTCATCAATGGTAATAAGAAGATATAAAATTGAAATATCATATTGTACCTGAGTATTTGAAGATTCAGGCTTGTCATGCACTTTGGCCATAAAAGCAACGTTGGCCTTTTCCATCTCGGCTGCATGGTTGCTTCAATCAAATTCTCCATCTTGTGGCACCCTGGTTACTGCAACATTTCCTTGATCCCTTAACCGGTTCACATTGTTCTGATTAGTTCTATTCTGATTGGTGTGAACTTGCATCTGATTGTTTATTTGGGGTTGAAAGGTTTGTTGCTGGGTTATGTTTGGATTTTGATAGGGATTTTGGTTGGTGATCTGATTTCTTTGTTGCTAGAAGTTCTGATTCTGGTTTTGATAGAATTGGTTCTGATTCACTTGATTGCCAACTTACTTCGGCATGTTACAATCTCTAGCAAAATGTCCTAGTTGTTGACAGTTATAACAGATGGCTTTTGATTTGTCAAATCCGATTCTTTCATTAGGGCCATTAAAGCTTGTTCTTCCAGTTCTGTTATACAACCTTTTGCTTCTCACAGCTAACATAGCTACCTGCCACTTTATGTCCATGTCTTCTAAGTCATCAGCATCAGTTTGCTCAAGATATTCCTGCATAATACTTGTGTTGATCAGGTTCTTGGCGACAAAGGCATGATATGACTTAGTAAACATAGAGAACAATGCTTGATAGTCAGTTCCTTGATAATTATTGTTCTGCATAAATGTTGACTGCCCATTTGCTGTAGAGGGAGTATCATCTTCAATCAGCTGAACATTAAATCTTGATTGGCCACTGCAAGTTGAGCTTGTTTCTTATGGCTCTTCAATAATAGGCTGCTGGTTCTTGATTGAGAGGTTGCCCATTGGTGCTACAAGAGCATTGTTCACTTGAAAACTTGGCTTGTCCTCTCAAATCATATGATTTTCAATCATCTCATGTTCTGCAGCCTTAAGAAAGGCAATCACATCATCCAACATAAAGTTGAGAAAACTGTCTTTTTCTTTGATAAACTTGCTGGCAGTGTACCATTCACCGGACAAGGATGATAAAAGCTTTTTGTTCATCTCAAAGTCAGAGATCTACAAATCAGTCGTTCTTATGTCGTTTACAATCGTCATAAAGCTCTGCAAAACCGATTTGAATCTTCCTCCGTCTTAAACTTGAACCTGTCTAGTTGTTGCTTCCGCCTGTCTTTCTTGATGTCTCTTAATTTAGTATTTCCTTCAAACATTTCGATAACTGCATCATACATACCCTTTTGCGTTCTTATGATGATTGACAGTTGTCAAAATTTCCCAGGAAAGCCCTAACTTCAGCATAGATAAAGCCTTATTGTCCCGTTTCTTCATCTTTAGCTCAACAGTGGCATTGTTGTTTGAAGCTTTTGAAGGAACATAGTTTCTTTAAGTGATGGAAGTCCAAAGCTCTGGGTCGTTGTAGTTCACTGCTGCTTCGAAGAGCATCTTCCATTTGATGAAGTTTTCATGTCCAAGCAATCTTGGAATCTTGTTGGTAGAGACTTCTTGGTCTTCCATTTCAGCAGATCTGGAATTTGCAGTGGTGAAACAGAGTAAGGCTTCAAGCTTTTTCACAAACCTTCTATCCCGTTACCTTCAGCAAGTTCCAAAGCTCTAATACCACTTGTCAGGACCGTGAAACGGGTGAAACCTTCGAAAAGGTTGACAAGAACACACCGACTATGTTACCCAAAGGCCTGTTGAATATCCCGACGGAATCAGGATATCCAACGAGTGGAAATGAAGGAGTGAAAATAACAAAAACGAAACAATAATAGGTAATCAATAAAAGCCCATTCAAAGACAAAGATTCACTTTATTAAATGACTCATTAATGAAACAGTGAAAGGAATGTCTAGGTTTTGTGTATGACGGCGGCGGCGGCGGCTGTACGAGGAAACAAATAGAATACTCCTTTAGAATGTTTCTCGTATTTCGTGTGTGCCAACGTTATCCGAATCTGTGCCCGAAATGGAAACCTAGGACCCCTATTTATAGACCCTGACATTCCTTCTAGAAGTTCCTAACCATTACATAATGAAATACAAAATAATACAAGTGTTGAGTCATCGAGAAGGTAACAATCTTGCTTGAACAAACTCACTATGCTAGGTATGCTCGATGAATGTCCCCGAGCATAATTTACTTAGAATATCTTCAGTGAAGATATTCCCTTTTAGAAGGCTTCATTCCTCTTGACTAATCCATGCTTTGCTTGAACTAGTCCATCGAGCAAGCTCATTCTCCTTGATGTCTTCGGTCTTCTTATTCAGCAATCTTTAGCATGCTCGGATGTAAATCTTGCTCGGGTACTGAACTGTGCTTGAAGTCCTTGCTTTGATTACGTGACATCATCTTATTGCATCCATGCTTGTCCCCATGTGCTCGATCATCCTGTGCTCGTAACACTTGGTTAAAACTTGTATGATCAAGCTGTTTGCTCGATTGGCAATCCATGCTCGATAGAAGAATACTCTTTCTCGTTGAAGTGTAGCTTGCTCGAAGCCTTAACACTTTGAAGAATCAACCATTTAAGGTTTTGAAGACCTTGCTCAAAGTAGTAAAACCATGCTCGATCGTCTAGGCTTGCTCGAAGTCCATACTTAGCCATTTTCTAAGGAGGTTGAGAAGATTCCAATCTTCCATATCAAAAATCCGACTCAACATGTCAGTTGTTTATCAAATGAGAAACGGATTTTAATTGTGATGTGATAATTCGACGTAATCCTTTGGTTGGCTGCTCTCCTATCACACGACAATCCTCTTCAATGGAAAGATTGTGAAAAATTTATTATCCACTGGAAAGAAGATTTGCGGTTATAGAGTGATGAAGAAGCAGATTATTCGTTGCTTGATAACAAAGGTAAGAAACCATGTTCCGATGGTGAGATACTTTTCGATTGGTTCTATATCAAAATCCTAGGCATTCCAACTGAGAGAGAGAGAGAGAGAGAGAGAGATCTAGTTTAAGATCAACTTAATTCCTAGAGCTTATCTAATTAAAACTCCGTATTATTTGGCACCAACAGATATTTCATAACTTCAAGAGCTAAGTGCGTCCTCAAAGGGTGTACACATCCTATTTGTCAAGAATAAAGATAATAGTATGCGAATGCGGACAACTAAAAAGAGTTCAACAAGATGACCCTCAAGAATAAGTATCATTGACCTTGAACTGATGATTTGTTCGACCAATAGCAAGGTTCTAGTTGATTTTCAAAAAATCGAATTGAAATCAGGACACCATCAAGTAAAGGTACAAGAAGAGACTGTACCTAAGATGACTTTCCGAACTCACTAGGGACATTACGAGTTTGTGATAGTGCATTTGGACTTGACCAATGTGCTAGTTGTGTTCGTGGACCTCTTAAATCAAGCGTGTCGACAAACATTGAATAGATTTTCATTGACTCCATCAATGGATTCTTGTCTATTTACTTACACGAAGCAGCATGTTCAACATCTTCAGGAAATTCTTATTGCATTGTAAAAATTGATAAGTTATACGCGTTATTTTTCCAAATGTGTCTTTGTCTTCGAGAAATGCAAATTTTAGGCCATGTTATAAATATAGAATGCATTCCAAACATTGAAGGGAAGATTGACAAAGACTAGGTCTAACATCACCTGAAGGAGCATAAGAATTTGTGGTCTATTTCAATGCCTCAAGACTTGGGTTAGGATGTGTCTTAAGCAAAGGGGAATGGCAGTAGCATATGCCCCAAATTTAGTCTCAACATCTTCACGCTAAAGAATCTAAAAACACAAGGTGATATTGAAAGAAGACGTGCGAATAATTATTGATGGTTTGGCTTAAAGAAAGACATCACAAAGATGTGGAAAACTTTATACATGCCTACAAGTAAAGGCTGAACATCAAGGACCCCTATACTAAGTTATAACCATTTAGAATAATCATATGAAAATAGGAACACGTAACCATGTACTTAGTAACATAACTAGCAAAAAACATAATAAAGAAATAACGCTAGATGAGTCATAGTAAATAGGTTGAAAAATAGTGTCAATTTTTACCCATTAAGGAAATGTGTACCTTAAAGAAAATGGATGAATTATTTATGAACGAGTGTCAAAACACATGGCGCTAGTGTCTATAATATCGAGATACTAAAGTCACTTCAAGATTCCAAAGGAAGTTTCTAGAAAATATATATGTGTATTTATAGGCATTAAGTTGTTAGATGGTACAACTTATCATCCACAACCTGATAATCAAAATAAGAGAACAATTCAGACTCTAGCATATGCTAAGGTCATGTATTATTGACTTAGGAGTAGCATTCCTATCTGCCGCTGGTATAAATTTATATAACAACGCCAACATGAGGTTGCTACCATTTGAAATGCTATATGGACAGAAATACAAAGCACCCATATGTTGTGATAGGATTGATCCGAAAGAACTCAATAGTAACGAGATTGTTAAAGTTGGTATAGAATAGATCAAACAAATAAGGGCTATAGTAGAACAAATCACTTGGGACAGACAAAAGTTGTACACTAATAACGAAGAAGACAAGTCGAATTTCAGGTGAGAGATTCTGTGTTGTTAAAGGTGTCTCCATAAAAGGGCATAATCAGATTCAGGAAGTAAGACAATTTAAACTCACGATACACTAACCCATTTTAAGAACATTACATTAATAGTAGTTGTAGCATATTGTTAGACCTACTAGATGAATTAGAGTTTCTATATGCCTAAAATGGTCTTGAAGGATAAGATAGGGGAATTACAACTTGATGACGTCTACCTTTTATTAAACAAGAAATTTCGAGGACGAAATTATTATAAGGTGGAAAGATTTGTAACAACCTGTTTTATGGTAAAAAAAATAATAAAAATGTATATGAAACTTATATTTTATATATATTAAACGAGTAACTGACGAGCAAAAAGGACTATCTGAGACATAAGGTATTGAGACAAACAATTAGTAATATGAGATATCGTTTAGTAATAATAAAATATATTATATTTGACCTTGCTCCGTTTTTAATGAATGTTAGGTCGAAACGTAGAGAAAATTAAGCTCGTTCTAGCGACATAATTGTAATCTTATAAAACGCTGTATTTTAAAAGTTATAAAAGAAAAATGAAATTTGAGCTAAACTAATTATAGGAATAACAATGTATAATAATACTCTATATGAAAATAAAATGCTCCGTTTGAGAAATGGGCGCATGCCAGTTGTGAAATAATAAAAATATATTATAATAGTAATAACAATATAACATAAAATTTTGAAAACAAAACCACAGTACACGTGTGCATTGGTGAGACATGTATTCTTCTTGATATAGATTGAGATATGCTTTTTTTTTTTTAATCCAACCTTTATGTGCAAGTTATCATCTGAATAAAGGCGGCCAAAATCTTTGTATAAATTGTTAACTAAATTCAAATTTGTAACTTCACATTCCTACTTCTCCTGTAGAAGAAAGCCGGCCATTAGGTATGTTTATTTTCTTTATTTAATAAATTAACTTTATAGTATTTAATTATTATATACGAGGGGTAAGTTAACAAATCGGAGTTTACTCGTAGAAATAAAAGTCATACCCCTTTATTATTATTATTATTATTATTATTATTATTATTATACTTTTCTAAATTAAACATGGAGTCTACGTTTATGAAAATAATATATAATATTATAATCATAATATGATAAAGATTGTGAATATTTACTCTAGTCTTCATAAAAAATTAAACCAACAGTAGAGTCGGTTAGTGGTTCTACAAATACAAAATTGTCTTCAAGTTATAGTTACATATAATCTTTTCAAACATTCTCTAGCAACGGAGTAAGGTATTATTTTCCTCTTATTTTTATTTTATTTTAATTAATTAATAATTTAATAAATACTTGAATATTAATATATTAGAAATAGTTGAGAGACTTGGGGTAAACTGTATGAGTAAAACCTACACTCTTTCAATATTTTAACAATAAAATTTCCGACGACTTAAAGAGTAGTAACCTATAAGAGTAGGGCGTATGGTCTAAACATGTCTAGTACGTACACAACTAGATTTGTGGGGTGATATGACCACTTTGGTTATGAATGGTTAAGATGAACCATGAATTGTAAATTAGTGGGTATGGTTGTTAAAACGATAGCACTGTCCAGATTTGAATAGTTGTGCACAATAATGACAGTTGTTGTGTGAAGCGCCTCTGAGTACTAGAAATTACTTTCTGGACATTGATAAGTAAACTAGTATATTAAATCATAGATTTCTATTGAATTGGGAAGAGCCAAAGTAACTAAAGAAAGTTTGCTCAGGTGAGTTACTTAAATTATTTTCAAAACTCTAATACATGCTCATAAAACTATTTGTACTGTGATTGATCATGTATTTGTATGGCGCATATGGTGTGGCACCCAAGGTGTTATATATATTATAATGATCATTATGTTTTCCTGAAGGGACATGCACTTTATACAGCAGAAGAAGTGCGTAAAGTCTGTATGTGCGAGTATATAATGCTGACCCGGCTTTAACGTGAAGTGGGCGGGTTATAATTAAGGCATGACATGCAATGGGCTCATACTTGATCAATAAAATTGTTTTAGTATCAGTTTATTAAATGCGTCAGTTTATGTGACTCACCAGCTGTGTGCTGACGTATTTTTATCCCGAGCATGTATTGCAGGTTGACAAGGAGGGGAGGTTAGCTGCTAAGTGTTGGACGAGTTTGAATGTTTTACTTTTTGTTGTATGATAATCGTTAGACATGCAACAAATGTTTTAGTTTTTATATGAGATTATATTTCCGCTGTAAGTCTGTGCTGACCGGTCACAGTACACCCCATCCTGGGTGGGGTGTGACATAAACCGAACCTTCGAAACCCCCCCCCCCCCCCCCCCCCGTGACCAGGTTTTGGTATCTTGTTTTTATTTATTTAATCTAAGTAATATATATATATATATATATATATATATATATATATATATATATATATATTTGTGTGTGTACACGTATATATGTATGCATATAAAGAAAAAGAAACTATGTTTTTTTTACCATCCGCCTAACGAACCGAACCATATTAAGGGTTTAAAATAAAAATTTTCATTTAAATTCCCCGTTAACATATTTATTTTATTTATTTAAAAATTAAACTTAAATGATAATAGTAATAATAATAATAATAACAAAAATAAAAATAATGTTAATAATAATAAAAATAATAAAAATAATAACAATAATAGATTTAAACCCTTTTTAAACCAATTAGTAATCATATGCCGTGTTGTATTATTTTGTTGTTTATACCCTCTAGCTTACTTATATTATTTACAAATATAATGATAGTTAAACTAATAATATTATAATTACAATTTTTTTAAACCCTTTCGAACCCCAAACTAGGCATAAGTCTTGCCATTATAATCATTTCATCATAATTAATTTATATTATCATTAACAACTAGGAACTTTTGTCGACGTATCCTGACAAACTCAACCGCTTTTATCTTAATCTCATCGCCATCTCATCTTTGTTAATTCACTCGTCAATGTGATTTTACATACCCCCTTTTTCCATCTTTTATATTTTGGAGGTAGCATGTATACCTTATTAACTTTACTCATGTTTTATTTTCTCATCTTTTCAAAAACACAATTCAATTTATGTTTATGCGTGATTATTCCATGCTTTATGATTATGCTCTATGTGCTTATGTGTTTATTTTATGTTTGGTGGTTGATATCTCATCCTAATCTATTCTCTTCTAGAATGATCATGCATTTACCAAGTACATTGATTTTGTATCAATAGGAACGAGTCCACATCTGTTTAGTTGTTTACATTTTCATAAATGTTGTAATGCTCACCATTTACCTATGAATTGTGAGTTACCTATATATATATACAACTAAAACTTATGTATTCTCACCAACATTCGTGTTGACATACTCTATTTTTATACATGTTACAGGTTCAAGTATTTGATATATTCAAGATCGAAGATAGTTAGTTGAACTTATGATATTTATTCAAATTACAAGTTATGAGTTAATTATTTATTGAATTTGTGTACTTGTTTAATGTTAATGAAGTTAAGTAATTATTGTCACTTTAATTAGTGTGTTTTGGGCTACTGTCCAACCAATGCGTTACACCCCGACATATTCCGCCTTTGGTCGGGGTGTGACAGATTGGTATCATAACCGAAGGCTATAAGATAGGTGGTTAGATATAACGGCCTAGTAGCATACTTAGGGTCTCTATACGTGATATGCCTATACGTGTTTGCACTTTAATTTATATGATTGATTGCGATGGCTTAAATATTATTTAATGATTTGCTATTACTCTTGTACACAAAACACACACAAATTCCGAGGCTACCCGTCACTCTAAAAAAAATTATTTTTCAAAACCCTAGTTATTTTAAAAATTGGGAAATTCCTTAAGAATTCCCACCATTTTTACTCCCCTCTCCTTGAGCACGATACGTAGTAACTGTAAGTGGGACACACCTGTATACCGATCCCTTGAAACCAAGGCTTGCGAGCCTAAGGAAGTGCAATGCGCATAAATCTCGATCAGCCACGAGACCTGGTTGCCTTCCTGGAGGGTGAGGTGTGAGTGTGAAACTTCTTAAGCCAAAGCGTATTACACCAAATATTCACGAATCTACTACCCTCATTGTATCAATTTTGGTCATGTGACGATCACATCCTTAAATAATAACCGAATTCACGGTGATACGTAGCTAAACTCGGTTCTTCCTTATAATATTTTAGTTGAAAGGATTGGTGGGAAAAGCCATGGTGATACACGGATACTCCAACCATTCATCTCAACACCCTTATCTCGATTTCAATCAATTTTAAATATTTTGTTGGAATATTTCAACGATGAATTTTTTTTTTTTAACTTTTGATTTTGTTATGAAAGATTATTTTCATATACATCTCAATCCACCGTTTAAATTTTACTATTTCATTTAATTATCAATTTTATCAATACTTCAAGTTAAAGCTAATAAAAATTTAACTTTTGTACCTTCATGAATTTTCACAAAAAAAAAAAAAAAAAAAAAAAAATCTCTGAAATTTTGCAATTTATCCTAAAAGCAATAATTTTTTCAAATTTCGTCCTTGTAGCATGTCTTCCTCCCTCCTCATCAACCGTAACCGTCGCACCGGCAACTCTGGCCGCAGTATGTCGTCTCGCATTACGAAGGGAATCATGAAGCCCTCCCAATACTCATTCCTCAACTCCAAACCGTGAATGCCACTGCCAATGTTTCCGTAAACCAAAACCCAACTGTTTACTCATTCAAGTAATTTAAGAATGCTAACCCGGCCGACTACTTTGAGACCGAGGGTGCTACAACCCTTCTTCAATGGTTCGAGCACATGGAAAGCGTGTTCCTCCACTGTGCATGCCCGGAAGACAAAAAGACCATGTATGCGTCAAGCGTTTTCAAATTGAGTGCCCTTACTTGGTGGAATAGCAAAAAGAAAGCCCTTGGGGCTGAGGTGGACACGACCTTGCCATGGGACGACCTTAAGGAACTAATGCCCAAGGAATATTTCCCGAAATATGAACTCGAAAAAGTTGGAAGAAGAGTTTTGGAATTTAAAACAAGAAGGTGGTGACAATGTGTCCTACAATGACCGATTCCACGAATTGAGCCTCCTCATCCCGCACATGGTAACTACCTTGGAGCGTGCCATTGACAAGTACATCATAGGTTTGCCAATGCAAATCCAAGATTCCATCCTAAGTCGTGACCCAAAGGATCTTCATGATGCCATTACCCTAGCCGGCACCCTCACCGAGAACCACATTAAGGTCGGGACCTTGACGCGAAAGAATTCCAAAAAGCCCAATGATAAGCCTGCACCCGAGCCCAACAAAGAATTCAAGACCGAATCCTCTAAACCTGATTCCTCCAAACACAACAACAACAACAACAACTCACCCCATTACCGCAATAATAAAAGAAAGTCAAATTCCTAAAACTATGTGTTGGCCCAGTCGAATGCCCAACCCACCAAGAAGCCATAGACGGGACCCCACCCTTTATGTGATACGTGTAAATTCCACTGTTGGTACATGTGTGTCAGTAGTTCATAGTCTAGCATTTGTAATCGAGTCTGTAATGTAATTATGTTTTGTTTATGATTGTTTTGTAATACGCGAAGTTGTCAACAAGTTCGCTATGGCGAACTTGTTGAATCAGCGAAGTTATGGACAACTTCGCCAATGGCGAAGTTGTCGTGTATAAAACTGTTTCGCTGAAACAGTTTGAGTGTTGGTCGTTTAGGGTTTGTTTCAGTGTGTTTCATATTGGTGTTACGTATTATTTTCTGTAATAGTGACCGTGAGTCACGTGTTCGGTTATCAATATAACGTGGTTGATTAATTGCTCGTGTGATTCTATCTCTACACTCGTAACTACCTGCGCAGGGATTCCGCACCTGCGTTGTTAGCGATATCCCGTGTACGATCCGTTCAAGAACCTACAATTGGTATCAGAGCCAATCGGCTCGATTGTGAGGTTCGGGATTTCACGCGGGTGTAGAAAACGTCTCGTTTGACCTATTCGCGGGACGTGTTTTTGTTGGGATTGAGTTTTGCTAGTGCTTGACAGTCATTTTCAAGCCTTTGCATTGATCGGGAGCTGCTGGATTGACGAAAACAGATCTGAACAAACTTCCCTGTTCATCGGGCGAAGTTACCGTTCATCGGGCGAAGTTACCATTCTTCAGGCGAAGTTGCCGTCGCTGGAATTAGGGTTTTTGGCGAAGATATAAGGATTAGCGAAGTTAACCACAACTTCGCTCACTTCATAAGTTCGCTCAACTCATAAGTTCGCCAGAGCTAAGCGAAGTTATTTTTTAACTTCGCCAAATCTAGCGAATTTAAGAACTCAGCGAAGTTCTCTTTTCAGCGAAGTTAACTTTCAAGCGAAGTTATTCTTAACTTCGCCTACTGAGCTGTTTTAATATTTTTTTTGTTTTTTTCAGGTTTTTCAGGTTTTTGCAAGGATGTCGTCGATCAACATCTCCGATTTGGTCAAGATGGAAGTAGAAGCGGGGTCTGCCACTAAGGCCCCGAGGCTGATGAAAGGAACTGACTTCATGGCATGGAAGGACAGATTCATCCAATATATTAAATATCAGGATGCAAAGATGTGGGTGTGCATCCAGGATGGATATATCCCACCAACCATGGTGTACGAAGGTCGCGATGTGGTTAAGAAGTACAGCAAAATGGAGGACGAAGAGAAGAAAATGTACGAGGCCGAAAGCAAGGCCCATGCTGCGATAACAATGGCACTTCCTCAAGAGGTTCTCCATACGTTCCGAAAGTACACTTCTGCAAGAGAGCTTTGGGATGCTCTTGAAAATAGATTCGAGGGGAATGTGGGTATCCGTGCATCGAAGGTAAAACTTTTGAAGACCCAGTTCTCCGTTTTCAAATTTTTGAAGAACGAATCACTGGATGATATTATCACCAGATACTATCATCTAATGACAGAGCTCAGAAATTATTCAATTGCTTACCGAGAAGAAGAGATCGTTGAAAAGCTTCTCGATGCTCTCCCACCGAAGTGGGAAATGTACACCGTCCTTATGAGGGAAGACAGAGACTTTCCAACCTATGATCTAGAAACAGCAGTAAACAAGCTCAGAACTTATGAGCTTAATATGGTTCGAAAGGAAACACCAACAGATCAGATACAAGACCCTGGTATGTATGGTGCTAAGGTTAACTCAGGCTCAAGTTCAAGGCCTGAATCTGCTGCCTTTTACTCGAAAGGGGAGTCAGGTCCTGACTCACCTCATGAAGGAAATGTTTCTGTTAACATGAATGGTGATGTATGTTTCGTTGCTGGAGGATCTAGTACTTCAAAGCCTTAAGCGTCCTCAAGTGGTTTTTCTGCACATGCCTCAAGCAATAATTATTCCAAGATGCCTATGAGTGTAAAATCTGCTGAAGAGCAGTTTGCAGTCTATGCATCATTTATTGCTTCCTATGAAAACTACATCCAGGGGAAGATTGTGGACCCTGCTGTTCTGGATGAGGACTACGACCAGATCGATGCTGATGATCTGGAGGAGATGGATTTGCAATGTCAAATGGCAATGATTGTGAGGCGTGTTAAACGGTTTATGCACAAAACTGGAAGAAAGTTTGTTGGTGGTAGGCCCGGGTTCGACAAGTCCAAGGTAAGGTGCTATAATTGTCAACAGTACGGGCACTTTGCCAAGGAATGCAGAAATGAGAGGGTTGAACGAGGACAAGGTCGACCTACACAACACTCAGGAGTTAACAGAGAGATAAATGCCATGTTGACCAGAGAGGCAGGAGAGTACAACTGGAATCAACGCTCAAGTGGTTCTGGTGAGCAAGCAAACATGGCTGAGTCTGAAGCTGAAGAATGTGAGAAGGTTGAAGAAATTGAGAAAGCAAATGAAGAAGAAACCGCTTTCATGGCAAATGACAAAGATAATCGCTCCGAGGTAAGTCCTATACCAGTTTGTACAAAATGTGAGAATTTGTCTGAGCAACTTGCGACCATAACTGATCAGTATGTTCGTTTAGATGCTGAATTTAAAAATCTTAAAGAAGATCATCATTTTACTAAGGCAAGAGAAAACAGTTTTAAAGTTAAAATAAAAGCATGTGAAAAAGATGTCAAAAGCTTAAAAACTAAACTTGCTGAAAAAATTGATGTAATTGACCTAAGCTATGAGGTTTTAGAAGAAAAAACTAAACTTATTGCTGAACGTGAAAAGCAGATTGCTGACCACCAGGTGAAAGTGGTGGAACTGAACCGAAAACTCGAGCAGTTCCGAAATTCCTCAGCTATTCTTGATCACCTTGTTAGTGATCAAGGTACCTCTCCAAAGAGAGGAGGAATTGGTTATCACGAGGTTCCACCACCGTATAACCATAATTACACTTTTAACCCTAGTGTACAGAAATCTGCTGAGTTTGAAGTTCCTCAGACAGTTCCCATCAAGGTTACATTTAAAGAACCAACTGTTAGTAATGGCGAAACGAGTTCGCCTGTTTCTAGTGTAAATATTTCTGTTACGAGTCCAGTCTCATCGGATTCGGATAAGTTGTCCGAATCTGGTAAGACGAACGAGAATGTAGTGTTACCCACCGGTGGAGATAAAAATAAATCTTCTAAAAAGTGTACTCCACTCAACCCGTATGTCCCACCTTATGTGAGACGAACGGCTGGTAACACTGCCTCTACATCCAAACCAACATTTGACAAGAAATTGGAGAGTCGGTGTTGCTTTAGATGTAACAAATTAGGGCATTTAGTTGCAGATTGCCCTCTGGAGCCGAGATTCAGAGGTGTGAAGCCAAATAAAAATGAGAATAAGCGTCATTTTGTTCCTGCTAAAAATGAAAACTTTAAAAAATGCCAAAATGTAACGAATTCAAGTTTTCATAAAGACCAACCTCATTTTTACAACCAAACCTCAAGATATAACACTTTCAATTCTCAAAGGTTTGGAAGGCATTACACCCAATCTGCAAGGAGATTCCCTAACAGGACTTACAGAAATTATCCTGACGCTAACTTGAGAAAGCCAGGGTACGGGACGTATCGATCCAAGACCAATTGGTCTTGGGTCCCAAGATTCTAACTCTTTGTTTTATTGTGCAGGAACAGTTGAACAGGGCTGCAAACAATCTTTGGATTGTAGATAGCGGCTGTTCCAGGCACATGACAGGCAACAAACACTTGTTGCAAGACTTAAAACCTGTTCAGGGAGCTAGAGTTAGTTTTGCTGGTGAAAGCGGTGGAAGGATTACTGGTAGAGGAACTGTGTCGAATGGGAGAATGACACTTGAAAATGTAAACTTTGTGGAGGAATTAGAGCACAATCTGCTGAGTGTGTCGCAGATTTGTGATAAAGAATACACTGTCCATTTCACTAAGAATGAAGCGATTGTATTGAAGCCTGGTTTTCATATACCAGAAGAATGGATAGTAATGAAAGCTCCACGTGAAACGAATACATACGTGATGGATATAAGGTCTACTGAAATGGCCACCGGAGAATCCTGTTTAATGACAAAGGCAAGCGAATCAGAATCAGAATTATGGCACAGGAGAATGGGACATATTCATCTTCGTAAGATGAACTTCATTGTCAAAAATGGGCTTGTGATGGGCGTTCCCTTAAAGAGTTTTAACTTTGAAGATAAATGCATAGCGTGCAAGAAGGGAAAACAACACAAGAAAAGCCATCTCACCAAGACGATCAACTCAATTGCTGGTACTCTAGAACTACTTCATATGGATCTCTTCGGTCCGGTGAATGTACAAAGTCTAGGCGGTACTTCTTACTGCTTGGTGATAACTGATGATTACTCGCGATACTCGTGGGTATATTTTCTGAAAACGAAAGACGAGACGACTCAGATGGTGAAGAATCTAATTACAAAAGTCGAGAACGTCATGAGTAAATCAGTTAAATTCATCAGAAGCGACAATGGGACAGAGTTCAAGAACTTTGAGATGGAAATCTTTTGTCTTCAGAAGGGTATTGAGCATCAATACAGCGCTCCGTATACTCCACAACAGAACGGAGTAGCTGAAAGGAAGAACCGAACGTTGATTGAAGGAGCCAGAACTATGCTGGCAGACTCAAAGCTTCCTGTGATGTTCTGGGCTGAAGCAGTTGCTACAGCCTGCTATGTTCTGAATCGGGTGTTAACCGTTAAGAGACTTGGAAAAACTTGTTACGAGCTTATGCACGGAAGGAAGCCCAACTTGTGCGGTCTTGAACCTTTTGGGTCTCCTTGTTCGATTTTGAAGACTAATTCGAAATTTGGTGAAGTAGCTGATGAGGGAATCCTAGTCGGTTATGTTGTTGGGACTCCCAACAAACGGGTCTTCAATACGACAACTTGCAAGGTGGAGGTGGTTTGTAACACCGACATTACTAGTTACCAACCGCCAAAACCAAGCAATGGACCTGCTGAGCTGTTTGACTATGTTAAACTTTTTAAGTCGTTTAACGTACCTACTTTGGAAATTTCTGAAGAAGACGAAAGAGCAGTGACGAAGATGATATTTGATGAGGAAGAGGAGGTAGTGCAACATCAGATGACAGAAAAATCTCAGCCTTCCACATCAAACCCTATCGATACCCCTGCGGCCTCAACTGAAGATGAGTTTATTAATCCTTTTCACTCTCAGCATGAAACTACCATAGATGAGATCTCTTCAAACTTGGAAGACAATTTGCATGTCGGTGCTGTTCCGACCACGAGAATTCACAAAGATCACCCATTGGAGAATGTTATAGGTGATGTGTCCTCTAGTGTACAAACCAGAAGTAGCTTGAATGAGCACACCTGTGTTTATACAAGCATTAAAGATACAGGTATCATGAACGAATGTTTGTACTCTTGCTTCATAAGCCAAGTTGAACCGAAGAATTATCAAATGGCTTTAAAGGACAGCTCGTGGGTCGAAGCCATGCAAGAAGAGTTGGCTCAGTTCGAAAAAATGGAAGTTTGGACTTTGGTTGAAAAACCAAAGAATGTGCATGCTATAGGCACGAAATGGGTGTTCAAGTGCAAGAGAGATGAAAAGGGGATTATCGTGAGAAATAAGGCGAGGCTGGTTGTTAAAGGTTTTAATCAGCAAGAGGGTATTGACTACAATGAGGTTTTCGCTCCTGTTGCCCGGTTAGAAGCGATTAGATTGTTTTTGGCGTTTGCTGCATCTAAAAAGATGAAGGTGTTTCAGTTGGATGTGAAGAGCGCGTTTCTTAACGGGAAAGTTGATGAGGTTGTGTTTGTTGAGCAACCTCCGGGTTTTCCTGACCCAGACTTTCCGGATCACGTATACAGGTTGAGCAAGGCGTTATATGGGTTACATCAGGCACCTCGTGCCTGGTATTCAACGTTATCAGACTACTTGCTGGAAAATGGTTTTGAAAGAGGATTGATTGACAGTACGTTGTTTGTGAAGAGAGAAGGATGTGACTTCCTACTGGTTCAAGTCTACGTGGATGACATCATTTTTGCTGCATCAAGAGTATCCATGTGTCAGGATTTTGAAGCTGTCATGAAGAAACGATTCGAGATGAGTGCTATGGGTGAACTAACCTTCTTTCTAGGATTGCAGGTTGATCAGAAGAAGGATGGGATGTTCATTCATCAAACAAAGTATGTTCATGATGTGCTGAAGAGATTCAAGATGGAGGACAGTTCTCCATATGACACCCCAATCTGCGTCAATCACAAATTGGGCGCTGAATCAGATGGTGACGCAGATGTGGACCCTACTCTGTATCGGGCGATAATAGGTTCATTAATGTATTTAACTGCTTCTAGGCCCGATATAATGTTTTCTGTTTGTCTTTGTGCTCGTTTTCAGGCAAACCTAAAGGAATCTCACATGAAAGGTGTGAAGAGGATTTTGCGGTATCTTAAGGGCAAGCCGAAACTAGGGTTGTGGTACCCAAAGGGAGGAGACGTTGATCTGGTGGCATATACAGATTCTGATTATGGTGGATGTAATCAGAGTCGGAAGTCAACAACAGGAGGCTGTCAGTTTCTTGGAGGAAGATTAGTTTCCTGGCAGTGCAAGAAACAGACATCAGTTGCAATTTCAACATGCGAAGCTGAATACATGGCAGCATCCAACTGCTGCTCTCAGGTTTTGTGGATTCAGCAACAATTGTGCGACTATGGTCTGAATTTCTTACTTACTCCTATTTTAATTGATAACACTGCCGCCATCTCAGTAATTAACAATCCCGTGAAGCACAGTAAAACTAAGCATATTGACATTCGTCATCACTTCATACGGGATTGTGCTGAGAAGAAACTGATAAAGATCGAAAAAGTTGATACACTTGAAAATTTTGCTGACTTGTTTACAAAAGCGTTTGATAAATCCAGATTTCAAAACCTAATTGAGCTAAACGGGATGATCAATCCCGAGTAACCATGTCTTTGTTTTAAAAAAAAAAAAAAAAAAAAAAAGGGTCATTTTTGCTTAAAATCAGTCGGTTACCTCAGTTTGATGGACATATCCTCGGATATGTTTTGGTCCTCGTTTTTCGACTTAGAAAATAAGGATAGCCATTAACCGGAAGACTGAAAGTAACCGGGGCAGCTATGACGTGTGTTCTTTCAGATGCTGAAAATTAGTCGGTCATACTTAGTAAGAAGGACACATACTTGTATGTGGTCGGTCCAGTTGATCCATTGGATCTTCAGGATAGCCGTTTACCTGACGACTTTGACGTGATTGGGGCGATTGAAATTAAAGTTTTTTTTGGGAAATGAAATTACTTTTCAAGTCTGTTACTTCGTAAGAAGTTCTATGCTGTGTTTAACAGAAAATTGATCCAACCTTGGAAAATGATATATATACTGATTGTGTGTGCTTAACTAGTGAAGTTATTAGGCTTAAAAGGCTTTAGAACAGTCATTGTATGTCATGGTAATTTTTATGGTGCGTAAAAGTGTATGTGATACTAACTTAAATTTACTCGAATTTACGTGGAAACTCCTTAAGAGTTTTGTATGTCTTCATACATATCTTTTCGAAGGATAGGCAGAAAAGCGACTACCCAGTCATACACGAGCCCGTAAGTGTTCTGATTCCCGTGAAGAAAGCATTTCAAGATACTGCAGTGATCCAGATTCGGGACTTGCAGTGGTTTAGTACTCCGAAGTCGATAAAAATGTTTGTTTAAAAAAAAAAAAATAAAAAAAAAAAAAATAATAATATATATATATATATATATATATATATATATATATATATATATATATATATATATATATACGTGTATATTTTTAAGTACTTATGAGACATAGTAACAATCAAGACTTCTCATGTCTGGAGTAAGAAGAGAACGGGATGCAGTCAACGAGTATATACAAATTAATCAGACACTATGGGTCGAAGTCAACTCGGGGTGACTTGGGTATAGCCAAATACGCTTTGAGAATAGATAGAAGACATCATTATCTCTGAGATGTTGCCATCTTAAATTTTTGAGCTTAATTGAACCTTAATCCGTATCACAGAAACGATGAAAACCATTTACGTTATTTACATGCTTACAACCTGTGTCTCTATGTCATAATACAGCTAAACACGGATCTAAGTGACAGTCACATCGTTAGTATGATTCCTGTTAGGATCTTTTCTAAAACGTAGTGGTCTCTGACTAGACTGAAATTTGATCCCTTATTTCGTTAAAATTTTTCTAAGTTTTTTAGTTTTTGTAGTTATATTATTTTATTGTTGGTTACTGGGTCTTGATCATATTTGTTTAACTCTTTTTGGAAACTTCTAGTGTTAACTGCAAGATTTTTCAAACCTAAAGGGCTGATTTTGAAAATACGGGCGAAGTTGTTGAATTCGGCGAAGTTGTGCTTAACTTCGCCTAGGCGAAGGCTCTTGGGGCTTCCACAACTGAGGGGGAGTCTACAAATGCAGCTGGTGATGATGTTGTAGTTGTGGATGACGACGCTGATGTTGAAGACGTTATCGATGCTTTGAAGGAGTTGGATGAGGAGGAGGACGATGAGTTGATGGATGATGACGACGTGTTGCCTATGGATGAGATTGATAGGATAGGAGAACAGATTAATGTGGAAGATGTATTAGAAGAAGGTGAGATTGTGGATGATTCAGTGGAACATGAGATTCCAGCTGTTGAGAGATCAGAATTGGGGGATGAGAGTGTGATAGAAGATACAGTATGGGAGGAGCAGCCGAACTGGAAAGAAGGCTGTGCTCAGTGGTTTGTTAAAACCAAGAAGCCTGCAGTGCCAACGATGTTCAGAAAGACTTATAATATAAAGGGCTATGCAGAGTCAAAGAAGGGAATCATATGCTGGTTGTACGACAAAGAGCTGAAACTATTTGTGATCAAACGGTACGACGGCATTCAGTACTTTAAGAGATTGTTGAGATCTCTGAATTCCTTACCAGAATGTGAGGTGAAAGATTTAGCGAGATTGGGGCTGATCAATAGAAGCAATGATGATATGGCAAGAATCATTGAGAAGATTGTATGGAAAGAAGCCATTAAAGACAAAAAGTTTGAACTGCTAAAGCCTCAAAAAGGAAAGTTGATAGAAGACAAAGATCGTGGAATGAGGGCTGACGGCAAACCATGGATGGTTATGAAGTATAAACCAGTCCGTCATTTGAAAGAAGTACCGATGAAAGTTATGCCCAAGAACGTCCTAAAAGATTTAAAATGGTGGTACGTAGATTGCGAGACAGCTGAGGCAGTAATGGAAGATGAGGATGAACAAGAAGTACTTCGGGTTTACGACCCGATGCATCTTGTTAATCTGTCGCAGGCTGATTTGAAAGTGCTCAACGAGAAGAAGATCTTCTACATTCCTGCTTGGAAGGATCAAGCTAGGAAATATCAAGGGGTAGTGTCGGTATGTGTGAGAGAAGGGGCGCACGCGTAGAGGTGAAGATTACAAGACTCAAGATTTGAAGATCAAGATATGAAGCTACTGCCAAGGGGGAGTCTGTTGGTACATGTGTGTCAGTAGTTCATAGTCTAGCATTTGTAATCGAGTCTGTAATGTAATTATGTTTTGTTTATGATTGTTTTGTAATACGCGAAGTTGTCAACAAGTTCGCTATGGCGAACTTGTTGAATCAGCGAAGTTATGGACAACTTCGCCAATGGCGAAGTTGTCGTGTATAAAACTGTTTCGCTGAAACAGTTTGAGTGTTGGTCGTTTAGGGTTTGTTTCAGTGTGTTTCATATTGGTGTTACGTGTTATTTTCTGTAATAGTGACCGTGAGTCACGTGTTCGGTTATCAATATAACGTGGTTGATTTATTGCTCGTGTGATTCTATCTCTACACTCGTAACTACCTGCGCAGGGATTCCGCACCTGTGTTGTTAGCGATATCCCGTGTACGATCCGTTCAGGAACCTACATCCACCATTCGCCTAACCTCAAGTGTCGTCAATGCACTTATTGCGGTTGTTTTGGTCACTCTTTACCACATGTCGTAAACTCAACCAACCCATGATTCATCCATTTATCTCACCTCTTAACCAACCCCAAGTTGTACCTTATGCTCAATCGTTTACCTAAGCACCCTTAGCTATTAGGCTTGTTACAATTGTGGAGATCCTAGTCATTTCCGCAATGCATGCCCAAGACTCGCACACATGAACCAAATTCAATCCTAACCTGCCCAAGCCACACAATATCAAGCTTATCAAGCCCAAGCTTATCGAACCCACTTTACCCAAACTCAATTCAACCAATCCCAAATGAATCAACCTCAACCAATCCAAGCTCAACCCATTCAAGCAATTCAAGCCCAACCTATTCCTAATACTCAAGCTAACCAAAACCCACCCAACCAACCTCAAGTTCAACAAGTTGCTCAAGGTAATCAAGGACAAGTGTGTTACATCCATAGTGCCCAAGTCTAAGCCTCACCTCTCAAGACTACATGCTACAAGAGACGTTTAATTTATCGAGATCTTTTTATTATTATATTTTTTTAAAACCTAATGTAAAGACTTCATTTAAATCTCAAGTTTTATTATGAATGAGAATCAAGGTTATTTATAAGTGAATTTAATCTCTCACCTACTTCTATTATGTCGTCTAACGCACTATTTATTGTTACGCAATTTATTGTCACATTTCATGTCACACCCAACCTAAGGCGGAAATGCAGGGGCGTGATCCGATTGTTCAAAGCTTGAAGATACAATCATAATATAAATGTGACAATATCTATTTAATTATTTAATTTCAAATGTGCACACAATATTCAAATACAAAAATACAATTCAAATAAATGTATACAATCATTTAAATTCAAGTTTGTCTTCAATATAACCCTAAGATCTTTCTAAGTGTCCAACTTCAGGCAACCTGCATATGCATAGAAAATGGTGTTTTGTCAACAAACATGTTGAGTGAGTTTGCCAACAAGTTTTGACACCAAAATAATGTTAATATGATAAATAAGCAAAACATAATAAATGCGGCAATGAAATCAAACCATAAGCAAGTAAGTTGTCAATTAAACCATTTCCAAGCGAATCGGGCGCCGGTAAATCAACTATGACCAAATAAGAATAAGACCGTTGCCAAGCGAATCAGGCGGTGGTCAATAGAATGAGAACCCAATACGTGGGGATATACGGGACCTCTCCGAGCACGAATGCACACATAAACAAGTAAGCACATAACAAGTAGATTTGATTAATCACACACACTTACATGTTTGCTATTTTCGATATGCATGTATATATAGATATGTATGTATAGTATGATATACGCATATGTCCCCAAAACGTTTGTGAAAATTGAGTAAAATAGGAGAATGATAAAACTCACCTTAGGTTAAAGACAAATGAGTACAATTAAGAATAAACGTGTCAACAGATAAGCGAGTCGTCCAATATGTGTCAAATGAGATAACTTATCAGAACCTGAAACTTTGTGATATGAAACTATAAATAAAAATGAACTTCATGCCGCTGGAATCAATCCAAACGGATGAGTAGAACTCTAGTTTTGCTGAATTAAATGTTTAAGCGAGCTGGTACTGACTAGAATCCAAACAGCGAGTCGGAGGTCGGGTTTTGGGTAGTAGTCTTAAAATTTCGTTACGAGAATAAAAGTCTTCTAGACCGAACGTTGAAAATGACCAAAAGCATGAGAAAGCGTAAAGTGAAACTTATTGACTATTTTTTCCATTATCTGGTTTTAAAGCAATTGACCAATCAACACCTTTCAATCACCGAAATTAGTTGAAGGTTATTGACTAGGGAATATATATGAACGATTTTACAATTTACAACTTACCCGGAAAGTGAAATGATTGATGAGAAACGGAAGTTAAAGGTCCTAAAGCAAGCAAAGTCAACGATCAAGTCTTGTATCTTTAACGAATATGCAAAAACCGAAGGGTTTATGGGATGGCAGAGGCTAGTGAAGGCTGGAAGAGGTGTATTAGGGTTAGATTAAAGTTTACAGAAGATGGTTATGACTTGTTTATATAGGAATAGCTAAACCGAACTAATTATAGGCTTTTTGACCCGTTTAAGCCAGTAAATACGTTTTAAGGAATGAATCAATAAAATATACTAAAAGATATGATCTTCACCAAGGGAAAACGAATTTGGAGTTGTATTTTAGTTATATGATGTTTACTTGGACCTTAATTCACCAAACATACCTAATATAATCGATTTTATACCTTAAACAAACTAGGAAACGAACAAAAGCATAAATGATCTGTGCAGGGAGCCATAGTGTGACATTTGAACCAAAACAAAGTACACCTCATTACGTATTTACCTATTAAGCAAATAAAAGCCTTTTGCGTAACAAACGAACGATTAACTGAACGGGTCGGGTTATGATCCAGATATCTTGGGGGGCCATCTATGAGTGATATACGTTTAATACAAGCTAAGTATTAGTAATATGGCCTTAGTTCGATAGCAAACAAGTTAAACGAAAACATGCTCGTTTAACTACCCGCTATAGATTTAAACGCGAAAGATAGTTACAAACCAAGCATTGTATCATCCGTTAAGCCGAAAAATACTTACCAAACACTTATTTGAAATGTTTTAAGCGATCCGTGAAAATATTTTTGATTTTTACAAACATATAGTATGTTTTTCTAATTTTACTCAAAACTATCCGAAAAACACTCGTTTTCGCGCTGTTTGGCGTACCCGATAGGTTTTTCACGCCAAAAACCGAACCCGAACTAAATTTGGACTGGATTTTTTGTTTTTGGGCCTTTAGAATCAGAAACTTGGGCCAAAATGGGCCCATGAACTTCCGATCGCAGCAGCACCCCACCCCCCTTTTTTTTCCTTTCACATAGAAACTAGATTTGAGATATTTTTACACATATTTTCAAACACAACTTCTGGAACTCTTCTTCTACAGCCAAAACCAGCAAGAAAACTAGGTAAAAACCTTATGATTAATCGATTTTTGATTCGTTGAAACTCGTTTAACAACATATAAACATGTCTTGATTGTTAAAAATCATAGTTAACCATGTAAAACTCTCAAAAATCATTCAAAAACATACTTTGATGTTAAACCTATTTTCAAATCAGAATCATGATCTTTTTTGGCCATAAACACGGATTAAAGGGTTGAAACGGCATTTTACGGTTCAAAAGATCGTTTTTGTGCACTAGCCGAAACCCTAAGTTAAAGGGCTTTTCTATTGATGAAACCTTCTTGGTTTGTAATATAGGACTTGTATCTAGCTTGCATAGAAGCACAAGAACCTGAAAACTTGATTAGAAGGGCGAAAACGAACCAAAACCGCTAAGGTAATGCCGAAACACTCGCTTACGGGCTGTTTAGGTTATGGTTGTTATGTACATATTGTTAGGCTTTGAAATTTTTTAGGAACATCAAGGACCATGTCATTGAGTCCCTGTTTAAATTTGGTAATTTTTCGACCATCCGAGAATATTTGGCGAATTTATTACCAAATTGGGACGTTTATTTGGGAAAAATAGCTAAAATACTTCAAAAATTATGAAATTTTTCTGGGAACTCAGATTTCATGTATTTAGATCACATATGAATATTGGGATAATTTGGAAAAGTTTAAAGGTGATTGTTTATATGCGTTCGTGTGAATTTTTATAGCCGAATTTGGGACGAAAAGGATATTGAACGAGCTTTTTACATTCTGGAATTGATACAGGTTGTTTTGAGACATGATTTGAATATTCAGGAATTTTTGGAAATTGTTTGGGATAAACGGATGATTTTCAGGCGAAATATAGCTGATAAAATGAATTTTTATAAATTAATAAATCAGTAAATAATTCTAGAAATAGTTTTATAAAAATCTACATATTTTAATTGATAAGTGGCTAAATTTTCATAATTTAATGATTAACGGTTAATAAATTATGCTAATTTAAAGATTAAACAAATTCAGTTTTTATAAAAACCGGCAAGTTCGCGACTAACGAACATGCGGGAATATTAAAACACCAAGAGTGATCAAAAATCATATTTTTGGATTAATTAAGTAAAAACGAACTTTTCTATGAGAAACCTGGACAATCCGGGTGGATTGTGCGCGTTTCTTTTTAAATTAAACTGAATAAATGGAAACGGGCCCCATGACTAATCCAGGACCCCAGTATGTGATCCTTCTTTATAACTTAATCATCTTATTAACCAATACATTGACACAAGCTTATTTTCCCAAAACTGTTTTCTGAATGCGTAAACGAACAACTTGGCCCCGCCGGGAAAACGAGAATCTGAGCCAAGTTCAGTTCTAAGTATTAGACATTAAACAACATCATAACTTAAGCCTATTGCCACTTTCTGGGCATTCCAGCTATACCCAGATTAGTTATACAGCCCAGTTTAGTATTGAGATTATAATAATATTAAAATATTAATATTATTATAATATTGATTATAGAACTACTGATAGCGGACCGAACAAACCATGAGCTGATACACTACTGATTATCTACTAAACCGTGAGTTTCATGACCCCACTCTTTAAACAGTTTTACGAACTTTTGGGGTGAAAAACATGTTTGATTACATATACATACCTGAAACATGTATTGATGTGAATTATGTAAGTGCTAACACACGAAAGTCCCCACTAACACAGTGATTAACTTCGAGCCGGTGGCTTGTGAATAGTACTATTGGTTTGACAAACCCAAATGGAGCCGGCATGTATTGCTGAGACTATACCCCGTTTGCACATGACCATAATTATACAACACGCTATGTAGTATTAGACATAGCTACTTGGGGCATGTTGTGGGCGAAAATGGGCCACAGTGGTTGATAGAGCGTGGGAAATGGTTGCACGCAGCACATACAGTCAAGGCTTTACTGTAGCTTAGCATAATTACATCATTTACATACATACATACTTATTTCATGATGACAAGTGTTAACTTGTGAACACTTATTACTATTTTCTTGAAACTCGTGAAACTCACCAACTCTAGTAGTTGACCCGTTTTAAACTGCTTTTCAGGTGTACCTAAATCAGAATTATTTGGTGATGTGTTACTTGCCCAAGGTGTGTGGTTGATGCTATGTGAATAGAAGCAAGGATACTAGTAGTAAGATCGTATAGTTGACGAACTAGTTTTGTTTGTATCACCTAGACTGTAAAACAATGATAGAACAAAGAAATGTAATATATTGTAAATTAGTTTGTAATGTTTCTTTATAAACAATGTGTTGATACCAGAGGTGTCTGTTACATTAACGTTTTACGCTTCCGCATTGTGCTAGTCGGGATGTAACACATAGCGCCGCACGGAGGGGGCATGGAGGCTGCCCACAAGGCGCTCCGGTGGTGAGGAGGGTGATGTTTCACTTTTTGACGATATTGGTCCCTATACTTTGTTAAATGAGCATTACTTGAACTAGTTTTGGTATAATTTTGGTTTTGGAACATTTATTGAAGTACAAGGGCCTCAAGTGAACATTATGAAACTTACTTACTTATAAATATTTGATTTTGATTAATACTAAAGATCTAAAAATATTTTCGGTCAGGTTACACGTAACATATACGGGTTTGAAAAATCCGAGATGTTACATTTCAAGTGGTCTATGACAGGTAATTTACCAGGACTATGTGCATGGTGATGTGCATGGTTATCTAATAGTACCGTATTTGTATCATGAACTACCTATGACCGATTTCATACAAACGTTTTGTTTTTGAAATTAGGACTATGAACATAAGTTGTACATAGTTATCTAATAGGAGTTATAGTTACAAATTTTATTTTGATATTTTAATAAATGACTACCCAAATTCCCCAAAAACTCACCTCACTCTCATGGTACCCTTTTCTCAACCGATTTTATAATCTTGACTTCAAGCCTCATCTATATTATATTTCTTTAATCATGTGAATCATTTGTTGTGAGAAACTATCTATGCGAATATGTATTCGTGGATTTTGATATCATCTCAAGTACTCCTATACATTGAATGTGTAAATTATTTATTTAATTTCAAAGTTGCCTCCATCTATTTACTCCATTTGTTGTTATTACGTTTGATGATTAACTTCAACCATTCGTTATATTTTGCAAAGTTGTTTACTAGTTATTCGTGATCATTAAATTTCACCAATTTATTTAATTTCAATTTTCTTGAGAAATTAATTCCATTTAAATTTTGACTTAAAAAGTTTCCTTTTACCTTGTTTTTAAACCCACACAACGGGACGGACTATGCGCATTATGCGACGATAGAAATAATTACGAGTCCATGTATAATTATCAAAATCCTCGCATGAGACTCATAGTGAATACGGCTGTGTGTCATAACCCAGAACCTAGGGTGATTTGGGTAATGATACAAATATTGATGTGATAAGGGCATGGTGGATACGCCGCTGATACATGCTATATATAAGTGTCCTTATCATATTCTCCATTTGTAGCGTTATTCGGGCCACTAAAAAATTTCTCTCTTGACACTTACTTTCTTCCTATGTTATGGTTTTTCTTTAATTTCAGGACGAAATTTCCTAAAAGTTGAGAATACTGTAACATTCGTTATTTTTCGAATGTAAAAACTCGACCCCTTTTAAATTTTAGTTTCATAAATTTTTTATCTATTATTTTTTTTCGTTGCGCATATGCAAATCTATTTTGTAAGTTCATGAATTTTTTTTATAACTATCAAGCATATGCATTTTTACCCGTTAGGTTTATTTTTACCCTCTTTTGGTCACAAAAAAACCTCGAGGACTAGTTATGCCAATTGAACAAACTCCCTCTCTTCTCCCTACCCCAGCTCGTCACCTACACAGCCCCCCCACCTCTATTGCGAATTAATCTTCAATCAAGCTAGGATATTCAGGATTTGGTATAATTGTTTGACCTTTAACCATCACGCTAATGACCTATATGGTAGTATTGAGTAATTGACAGCTACTAGTGAACAATTTCATTCATTTTCATATTAGCCGAACCGCGGCTAGAATTGGTCTAAATCACCTATAAAAACAGGATTAAAATGCAATTAATCTTGCACACACTTTCACCCCAACCTCTCAATCATAAACCCTAACGTAATTTCAGTAAACGAAGTGCGTCCAAGTAGGTTTTAATAAGGAACTCGAGCCGCAGAACCCTAGCTCGACGAACAATAACCCTAACTGAATTTAACCAATCAAAGAACAAATAAACCAATTCGGATTTCTAGGGTTTAATGGTGATTTGGGGAAGAACAGGAACTGTTGTGTATATAATTACCCATTTGCATCTCTTTCACATGTTGGACACCTGCCCTAGTGGCAGGTGCATATTCATTTAACACTTTGAACTGACCTGGGGCGTCGGTTCGAGTCCCCCAGGCCTGGTTTTTTTTTTTAAATTCATTTTTAATCTAATTTTGTTTTTATTACATTAGATAAGTATTATTTTGATAAACCGAACCTTCGAACCCCGCCCCCCAGGACCCAGTTGTGGTATCTTATTTTTTTTTATTTAATCCTTAAGTAAAACATATATAGTTGTGTGTGTGTGTACTTATACATGTATGCATATAAAGAAAAAGAAACTATATTTTTTTTTACCATCAGCTTAACGAACCGAACCATATTAAGTGTTTAAAATAAAAATTTTCATTTAAATTCTTAGTTAACATATTTATTTTATTTATTTAAAAATTAAACTTAAATAATAATATTAGTAATAACAAGAATAATAATAAAAATAACAACAACAACAACAATAATAATAGATTTAAACCCTAAAAGACTTCAAACCCTTTTTAAACCAATTAGCAATCGTATGCCGTGTTGTATTATTTTATTGTTTATACTCTCTAGCTTACTCATATTATTTTCAAATATATTGATAGTTAAACTAATAATATTATAATTACAATTTTTTTTAAACCCTATCGAACCCAAAACTAGGCATAAGTCTTGTCATTATACTCATTTCTTCATAATTAATTTATATTATCGTTAACAACTAGTAACTTTTGTCGACGTATCCCGAGGAACTCAACCGCTTTTATCTTAATCTCATCGCCATCTCATCTTCGTTAATTCACTCGTCATGGTGAGTTTACATACCCCGTTTTTCCATCTTTTATATTTTGGGGGTAGCATGTATACGTTATTAACTTTACTCATGTTTTATTTTCTCATCTATTCAAAAACACAATTCAATTTATGTTTATGCGTGATTATTGCATACTTTATAATTATGCTCTATGTGCTTAAGTGTTTATTTTATATTTGGTGGTTGGTATCTCATCCTCGTCTATTCTCATCTAGTTTGATCATACATTTACCCCAGTACATTGATTTTGTATCAATAGGAACGGGTCCACATCTATTTAGTTGTTTACATTTTCATAAGTGTTGTAATGCTCACCATTTACATATGAATTGTGATTTACCTATATATATATATACAACTAAAACTTATGTATTCTCACCAACATTTGTGTTGACAAACTCTATTTTTATACATGTTACAGGTTCAAGTATTTGTTATATTCAAGATCGAAGATAGTTAGTTGACCTTAGGATATTTATTCAAATTACAAGTTATGATATATTTATTTATTGAATTTGTGTACTTGTTTAATGTTAATGAAGTTAAACGATTATTGTCGCTTTAATTAGTGTCTTATGAGCTACTGTCCAATCAATACGTTAATCCCTGGCATATTCCGCCTTTGGTCGAGGTGTGACATTCATAAACCCTAAAAATTGTCCATAAACATATTTTAATCGTACACATGGTTAGGAACCTGATTTAATAATTTGGCCATAAACACGGATTAAGGGGTTTAAATCGCGTTTTTATGATTCAAAAGTTCTGTTTAAAGCCCTAACTGAAACCCTAAGTTTCAAGGCTGAGTTTTTGATGATACATGCTTGGTTTTGTGATATAGGACCTGTAGTTACACTACTTAGAAGGACAAGAACCTGGAAATTTGAGGAAAATAGTTGAAACGGGAGAAAACCGCAAAGGTAATGCCGAAATAGTCTTTAGGGGCTGTTTAGGATTAGATTGGGACGTGCTTGTTGTTAGCTTGTGGAATTTTGCAGAGACATCAGGGACCATATGAATGAATCCCAGTCCAAATTTGATAATTTTTCGACCATCCGAGAATATATATGGCCAATTTATTACCGTTTAGGGACGTTTATTTGGGAAAAATACTTAGAAGATTTGAAAAATTATGAAATTTTGAGAAGAACTCAGGTATGGCATAATTTGATCATATATGAAATTGGGGTCATTTGGAAAACCCTAGCTATGTTTTTTGGATTTGCGTTTATTCGAGTTTTTATGGTTGTTTTTTGCTCAAAAAGGTAATTTTTAAGGATTGTTAGTTTCTGGAAATTTTACAGGATATTTTGGGAGTTATTTGGATCACTCATTAATTTTTTGGATTTTTTAGAAATCATTTTGTATAAACGGACGATTTACGGGTTAAATAGATATAAAATAATTTTTTATAAATTAATAAATCAATAAATAATTCCAGAAATATTTTTATGAAAATCTACATATTTTACTTGGTAAGTGTATAAATTTTCATAATTTAATAATGAACGAATATTAATTATGCTAATTTGAAAGTTAAACAAATTCAACTCTGATAAAAACCTACTTGTTCGTGATTAACGAACCTGCTAGAAGATCAGAAAGAGTGATCAAAAATCATAGTTTTGGGTTAATTGAATAAAACTTAACTTTTTGGGAGAAATCCGGACAATTTGGATGAATTGTGCATGTTTTTCTCCAAAGAAGACTGAATAAACGGAAATGAGCCCCGTAGAGAATCCAAGCATCTAATCTATGATTTCTCTTTATAAATTTAATCATTATCAACCAACACATTTACCCGAGTTTATATGGTCATACCTGTTTTCTAAATGCGTTAACGATCAACTTGGCCCAACAAGTGAAACAGGGAAACTAAGCCAAGTTCGATTTTAAACATAAGACATTGAACAAAGTCGCAATCTAAGCTTATTGGTAAGTTCTGGGCGTGACAACTATACCCAGACTAGATATACAACCAGTTTAGTATGGACATTATAATAATATTAAAATATTATTATTATTATTATATTGATTATAGGATTGAGTGCTAGCAAGCAGAAAAAACCGCTACCTGATGTCGTGTTGACTACCGACTAAACTGCGAGTTTCATGACCCCTCTTTCTAAACTGTTTTACAGACTTTTGGGGAGAAAAACATGTTGGCTTATATCTATACACTCGAAAACATGTGATGATTTGAATTATCTAATTGCTAGCAAATGAAAGTCCCCACTAACACAGTGATTAACTTCGAGCCGGTGGCTTGTGAATAGTACTATTGGTTTGGCAAACCCAAACGTAGCCAGCACGGTTTGCTGAGACTTTATCCCTTTTCACATGACCATAATTATACAAACAAGCTATATAGTGTTAGACATGGTTACTTAGGGCATGTTGTGGGCAAAAGGGGGCCACAATAGGTTATTGTGCGTCGAAAATGGAGGCACGCAGCACGAATGAACAGTCAAGGCTTCACTGTAGCTTAGCATAATTTCATCATATACATCATACACATGCATACGTACATACATACTTAGATGTGTATGTACAAACTATGACTTGTGATTACGCATAACTGACTTCTTGAAACCTATGAAACTCACCAACTCTTCTAGTTGACCCGTTTTAAACGTGCTTTTCAGGTGTACCGGATTTGGATTAGGAAGCTAATGTGCTACGTTTTGGACTTGCGATCAATGCTGGGTAAATTGATACAAGTATGCTAGTAAGAAGTAAAGCAGCTTAACATGCTGGTTTAGATTTGTATCATCTAGTTTGTAAAAGAAGTTAGAATGATGAAAAATATTGTAAATTAGTTTGTATTGTTCTTTATAAACAATGTGGTTGATACCAGAGGTGCCAATTATATTCCCGTATAACGCTTCCGAAATGTTAGGTGGGGTGTGACAATGATGAATCAAACTTCACATAACATTATAAAGTATCCTTGCCTTTGCCATGATTAAGGAAAAACAGTTATATGAACTTAGAAAAGTTCAACAGAATAACCGACAAGGTTCATAGCAACGAATGAAAGTAGACAAAAGAAAGTTCTAAGGCATAATTTAGTTAACGCCAGTAAATATTTAGAACACATAAAGTAAGGTAAAAAGTTAAACAAAACTGGCCACTGTGCTTATCTATTTACGATTATTTATGATGATATGGACTATTGACTGAATACGTCATTCAAAGATGTAGAGTTAATAAAGAGATATCATGTTTATTACAACACTTAGAATTATTAGTTGAAAGTAGAAAATGATAGCCACAGACTTCATCAGAATGACTTCATGTCAAAAAGATTCTACCTAAATTATCATTAATAGATTAACCAAATCGATTCCTTTATTATGGTAGATTGGCACAAACACACATGAATAACATCGTGTCATTGCATGGTCTACGGCCAAGGTAAGTAACCGAATCTTAATACTGCTTATCATCCACAAACAAAGGGGGATAGTGAAAGGAAAATTCGAAGAAATGCTATGAGCATATGAAAAAAAATTTAGGAGACATTTGGGATGACCATATCCTTTTGAGGGAATTCTCATATAATAATAGTTACCACACAAACATTCAGACCACACCATTCAAACCACAATATGGGAAATGTCACACCCCGCTAAGCGATTTGCGGAAGCGTAAAACGGTAATGTAGCAGACACAAATGGTATCAAACACTTTGTTCATAAAGAAACATTACTAACTAATATACAATATATTAATCTTTTACAACTAGGTGATACAATCAAAACTAGTCCGTTAACTACTTCACTTCATACTTGCAATCAGTTTACACAGTCTCGATCATAACTTAAAACACGTGGCACAAAATCAATCCACTTCACTTTTCTAAATACCTGAAAAGCATGTTAAAAACAGGTCAACTACAAATAGTTGGTGAGTTTCATAAGTTTTAAAGAAATCAGTTATGTGTACCACACAATCATAGTTTGCATGTACGCGCGTACATAAAAATGTATTTACGTTTGTATATATGTACAGCCGTACCTTTGTGTGTACATACGTATGCATGTAAGTTTATAATATAAGTTCGAAATTATGATAAAATCATGACTGTTTGTTCGTACTATGTACTTTCATTTTCCACTTACAATCAACCAATGTGCCCCCTTCCGCCCATTCGGTTTTCCTGCGCAACATCAACCACTGTGGCCCCCCTTCCGCACACAATGGTTCCACGTAAAATCAAACATTACACAGTCTATACACAAATAATTAATATTTTCTACGTTGTAGTATTTCCTACACCTATCCACATAATATGTATATAAATATATATATGCACATGTATAGTATTTTTCACGTATCACCAATCACTGTGGCCCCCCTTCCTCCCACAATATCCTCGTGGCCTCCACCTCCCACGTTATCCCCATGGCCATCACAGACCACGTTATCCCCATGGCCATTATAGACCACGTTATACCCATGGCCATTACAGACCACGTTGTTCCCACGGCCATTACAGATCACTTTGTTCCCACAGCCATTACAGACCACGTTGTTCTCACGGCCATTACAAACCACGATGTTCCCATGGCCATTACAGACCATGTTGTTCCCACGGCCATTACAGACCACGTTGTTCGCCCAACTGGCTATGTTTAATAGTACATAGCGTGTTTGTATAAAGATGTTGTCACTTGTAATTTTGTTATGTTTTGGTATTCGCACTATATCCACTTAATTTATCATTCATTAATAATATTCACCATTCATCCGCACGTAATCAATCATTATGTTTGTAGGGACTTATTGTACGTGAACGTTCAAATAAGTTATATCCTGAACCATTTTCAGATAGATAACGTATATAAATATGCTTTTCACCCCAAAAAGTTCGTAAACAGATTGAAAAGAGAGGTCATGAAACTCACGGTCTGTAGGTACTCGGGGCAATGTCAGCTTAGGCTTCGTTTCCCTTGCTATCTCTTAGTCCCTATAGTCAATATTATAACAATGTTAATATTTTAATATTATTGTAATCTTCATACTAGACTGGGTTGTATATCTAATCTGGGTATAGCTGGCATGCCTAGAAAGTGGTAGTAGGCTTATATTGTGATGTTGTTCAAAATTCATTAAGTTAGAAAGAAAGATCACAGTTTAGGGGTCTGAATTCGCTATGGGGCTCATTTTCGTTTATTCAGTATGGTTTGGAGAAAAATGCGCACAATCTATCCAAATTGTCCGGATTTCCCATAAAAAGTTCATTTTTACTTAAATAATCCGAAAATTTGCTTTTTGATCACTCATGATGTTCTAATGTTCTAACAGGTTCGTTAACCGCAAACCCGTCCGTTTTTGTCGAAATTGAATTTGCTTAACATTTAAATTAGCACAATTAATGATCCGTTTATCATTAAATTATGAAACTGTAGACAGCTATCAATTAAAATGTGTAGATTTTGTTAGAACATAATGTCTATTGCTAGGGTCTTAGATGTACTATATATGATTGTATAGGGCTAAAATGTCAAATGTATAGTTTAAGTTTGTTAGTCAACGCATAAGTCTTCATGTCAACGTATATCATATGCGGCGTATATGATATAAGCCGTATATCATATACAGACTTGATGAGCTTATTCATGTTTCCTATAAATAGGGGACTTATGCGTTATTATGCAGACATTTGGTGAATGTTAGAGTGAGAGAGTAGAGAGAGAAAGTTATTACAAAGTCATATATTGTAATCTTTGAAGTTATCAATGAAGAATATGCTTAATGTTTACTTGTTTTGTTCACTCTCAATGGATTCCGCACTTTGAGATACAAGCTGTAACATCTAGAGATCCTAATTGTGGTATACGTCAGTATGACACTCTCTTTCAAGTGGTATCAGAGCTTTATGGCTCGTTACTAGCTTGAACATCACAAGTTTTCAAGGTTTTTGTCTCTATCTACTAATTCAACCGTCAAAAGTCCTTCAATTTTTCACAAGACATTCCTTACCTATCCGTGACAAATCCTTCAAGTTTACACTCAAGTCCTACATCATTTGAACCTCCAAATTGCCAAAATTCCAAAAAAGATGTGTTTTAGCGGATATGTCATATCAACGCATATGTTATTCACGTCTAACATATCCGGCGTATGGCATATACGTCGTATATGTTATAAGGTGAAAAACATATAAGTGTGTATATATATACGTTGACCTATACATATCCGTTAACAGACATATATGTTGACCTTCATATATATCCGTTGATCAAGAGCAGAATTTATACGTTGACCCTCTTTGACAAAAATGGAAAACTTTAGTGCGTTTGTGTCACAGCCTTCTGCATTGGTTCATAACATTAATCTCGAGAACGAAATGGGAACATCAAACAAGCCACCTAAGCTTCTTCGTATGGAAGATTATCCGTCTTGGGCTGACAAGTTTGAAACGTACATACAAGCTTTAAACTACGAGACGGGGACGACTGTTGAGGAAGAATACATTTTTCCAAAGAATGAGAATGGGAGCAATTACAGGTTGTCACAAATTGCTGAAGATGATAGAAATAAGTTCTTAAGAGAAAAGAAGATGTTGAATTTGTTTCAACAAGCCATTAAAGCTGAAAATTTTCTGTTACTACAACACAATGGCTCGTGCTACTCAATTTGGCAAGCTCTACTAAACAAGGATACAGAAAATCCTGATATGAGGAAAAGAAAGATGGCACTGCTGAAGAAAGAGTTTGATATCTTTACTCAAGTTAAGGGGGAAACTTTTGCACAGTTGGTTGAGAGATATTGCCACTTGGTGAATGAAATGAAAAGATTAGGCATTGACAAGCATGATTATGAGTACATTGATAAGCTTGATAAGCTGGCTGACGCACTTCCTAAAAAATGGGGCACTTTCATAATGATCCAACAGTCAAATCCTGTTGCATATGCCCGATTAAACCTTGCTAGATTTATAGAAAAGCTTGAGGCACATGAATTAGAGCTTAGAAAAAAAAACAGAAGATGAAATCAACAGGAATTTCACAAGATGTTGGATTGTATTTCAAAGGTTCACAATCTGCTACTTCTTCAAGTCCTAAGATTCCCACAGCTTTTTATGCTGAGCCAACTGGACAAACTTGTGTTTCCAATGTTACTGCTACTCCACATTATAGTAGTAGTAATTCTGGAACGATTCCAAGAACGATTTCAGTTTTTCAAGCATCTGTCACACAAGATCCTGATATTGTACAGTGCAACATTGCTGTAAATCTGAAGAATACAGGAAACTTAACCACTGACACTGTAAAGGAACATATAGCATTCCTTGAATCAGTTTTAGAATCATACGAGTGTCTAGTTGCAGGTCGTTGAAATTATAATATGACAAAAGAAGACTACAACCAGATTGATCCAGAAGAAATGGAAATGATAGATATACAGTGGTGCATGGCAAGTGTGATTAGAAGGGCTGGTTCAAGGAGATAACAGGAAGAAATGTGCTAGATGGATCAACATAAAGTTGGGTTTTGATAAATCTAAGGTGAGATGCTTTAGGTGCAAAGAAAAAAGGACACTTCAAGAGGGAGTGTATAAGCAGAAATGTGGATGATAATACAGCAAATCCTTTTGGTAGGGATTACTACAAACAGGCAATTTATCATCGAACTAAGGCAGAATCATCAAAAGGCAAGAAACCGACAGAAGCATCAACCTCACAACAAAAAGCTACTATAGCTCAGATGGACGAGGGTTTCGATTGGAACTTGGTGTTTCAAGCAAATGTAGCAGAAATGGTGGATGAGAAGGTTATTGATAATGTTGATACTGTAATTAAAGTGGTTGAGGACAAAGTGAATGATTGTGTTGAAAAGGAAAAGAGTATTGATAAGAATGAGGAATGTGAAAAGGTTGATCAAGTGGATGATAAGAATACTTCAAATGACGAACTTCCACAAACATATGATAAAATTCATGAGGTTCCTTCTAACTATTTGATTTCATTATTTCCACCTGATATCATAGAATGTTTTGCAGGTTGGTTTAATGGTGAAGAAGTACCTCATGGAAAGATTGACATTGGAAATGAAGAAGATGAGGTGATTTCAGAAATCAAAAGATCAGAAGATAAGGAGGAATCAATTGAGTTAAAAGAGGAGTTTGTTGAAGGTTTGGTTACAGATGAAGATTCTAAAATTTCAAATGAAGAAATGTTCTCCAACAGAACAGGCACTCATGGCACATCAGGTAACTCTAAACTCAAATGTATGTGAAAAGTGCGAATTACCACGTAACTAGTGTGACTTCAAAACTCTTGAAATTAAAGAGTTGAAAAAAACATTATGATCAAGCTTTGTTAGATCTTAATAGGGTTAATGAAGCTTATATTAAATTGCAAAAATGTGAAAAGAATTTGTGGGAAAGTATTCAACAAAATAGAAAGACAATTTCAATGTTAAAATATACTGTGGAAGATAAACAAATTGCCATTAACAGACACATTAATGAGAATGCAGCACTCAAACTTGAGTTGCAAACAATCAAGATTGAGACATAGTGAGTAAACTTGAAATTAGTGAGTTATGCTGCTTCATCTTATGTTCTTGATCACATTATGCCTGGAATTAAAATAAAGGATGATGTGAACAAGAACACAACATCATGTGGTGATTATCATGCCTTGCCTCCACCAATGTGGAATGCTTATATTCCAAACAAACTTAAGGGTTTGAAAAAGGCACTGTATGTGGAAATTAAAACTCCATTGCATGATAACAATGTGTCTGATAATGATGAGTTTGTTGAACTTGAAAAGATGGATAATCATAGTTCTGATTGTGATATGTCAAACGGAATGAAAGTTGCAGAATCAGTGTTAACTGAAGAAAAAGTTGTTGAAAAGGAAAATCATGTGGATTCGAAGAGATTTGCTAAAACCAGCTTTTATTCAAAGCAATCTCATCGGGTCAAACCAATTAATAAAATTGTATTTGTGCATGGTAAGACCTCGGAATCTGAAAAAAAAAAGCAATTTGTAGAAATCAATCGAATTGAGAGTTTTATCAACAAAAGGAAGAGCATAAACAATCTGAAATGACATCTCAGGTTAACTAGTTTGTTGACCGGAGATGTTGTTTTTGCTGAAATAAAATTGGGAATGATTCTATGCTTGTCCCAATCGATTTAAGAATGATCATGCTCCATCTCAGAAGCCTGTCACCAAGAAACCTGGTCTAGGTTATGTGAGTAAAAAGAAACTAGTGATTGTTCCTGAAAATGTAAAAATCTTGAAACGTGATGAGTTTGTTAAAACTAATGATAAAAAGGGTTTTAAAATTGATTTTTCAAAGTCAAAGGTTTCAAAAATAACTCAAACATCTTTTTACAACAAGAAGCAAGCCATAGGTCAAAATTGGGTGGCTAGAACTGTTGTTAAACCGCCAGAGGTTGTTGACAAAGTAAAAACTGAATCTGATTCACAAGTAACTAGTGAGGATTTGTTATCTTGTGATTAAGATATTGATGATATTAGGTTGTTGTACAACAAAATCAAACAACCCAAGACCAAGAAGGCTTGGGTTTCCTTGTTTCACTAAAACTGTTTCCTTTAGGCACATGACGGGTACTCTTCATCTTCTCAAAGATGTCAAATCTATTCATGGAGGGTATGTTGGTTTTGCAAGAAACCAAGGAGGTCAAATTATTGGGGAAGGTACATTGACGAATGGAAAAGTTATTTTTGAGAATGTCAAATACATTTCAGAGCTAGAGAATAATTTGCTGAGTATATCATAAATTTGTGATAAAACGTTCTCTACACATTTTAATGATAAAACGTTCAATTTTGAAACCGGGTTTCAAAATACCTGAAGAATGGATTATTATGTGTGCTCCTCGTGTGAATGATCTTTATGTCATGAATATGAGTACCGCATCAACATCTTTGGGATCTGCTCAATGTTTTATTTCTAGGGCATCAGAACGAGAGTCAGTTCTGTGGCATCGAAGAATGGGACATATCAGTGTGAGGAAGATGAATCATCTAATTCATAAGAACTTGGTTGAAGGAGTGAATGTGAGAAATTTTCAATTGAATGAAGAGTGTTTGGACTGTAAGAAAGGAAAACAGACAAAGAAATCACATCTAAAGAAACTCATTAACTCCATCAACTTATCTTTCAAACGTCTACATACGGATCTCTTTGGTCCGGTGATTGTTAAAAGTGTCACAGGAGAACTTTATTGTCTTGTGGTTACTGATGATTATTCGAGATTCTCGTGGGTAATGTTTTTGGAATCAAAGGATGAGACATATGGTTCCCTCATGAATTTATTCAAGAAATTGGAGACGTTGTATAATCTACCGATCCATCGAATAAGAAGTGACAATGGGACGGAGTTCAAGAACAACAAAATGCTTGAGTACTGTAATGACCGGGGGATTCTTCATGAATTCAGTGCACCATACCCTCCGCAACAACATTGGGTCGCTGAACGAAAGAATCGGACATTGATTGAAACAACTCGAACTATGCTTTCAAATTCAAAATTACCAGTTAATTTTTGGTCAGAAGTAGTAGATGCAGCTTGTTATACTCTTAACCAGGTTCTTACAGTCAAGAAATTTGGCAAGACGTGTTTCGAGCTACTTAATCGTCGAAAACCTAATTTGAAGTGGCTTGAACCGTTTGGATCAACATGCACTATTCTTGAACCAAGTGGGAAGTTTGGTCCCAAAGCTGTTGAAGGATTCTTTGTGGGGGTATGCTAGTCCACTGAGACGTGTATACATTCCTAGCCTCCACAAAATTGTTCAAGTCCAAAATGTTGATTGTCAAAGATATACTCCTACTGTTCAACGTCGAGTGACTTCTAGGCTGTTTGATTACGAAAGCCTGTGGGAGAGTTTCAAACTCCCTGAGGAAATTCTTTATGATGAAACTTTGACAATGTTATATAATCAACAATTATCAGAAGATTGTGTACCAACACCTGAAGTTCCTATGTCCGTTCCTCGAGATGTACCAGATCATGTTCAATCTGATGACATGCCAGAGACTACTCCTATTTTTTATGATAATAGTTAATCTAATGAGGAGATTATCGAAGCTATTTATCCATCTATTTCTACTGAAGAGAATGTGAATAATCTTCAATATGAAGTGTCAGTTCCTACAGAAGTGGTGCCAAGAACTTTATCCTATTATTCTGAGGTTAACATCATAGGAGATTTGAATTCTAGAGTTCAAACGAGATGTCAAATCAATCAAAATCTCCGGTGTTTCTACTCAAAGATATCTCCTTTACTAAATCAATTCTAGAGTTCAAGTTGGGTCAATGCTATTCAAGAGGAACTATTGCAATTTGAGAAACTTGGGGTCTGGAAATTGGTTGGTTGCCTGAGGATAAGAAGCAGATTAACACCAAATAGGTGTTTAAGTGTAAACGAGATTAGAATGGAATCATTGTTAGAAACAAAGCAAGACTTGTTATATTGGGTTTTAACCGGAGGGAAGGTATCGACTACAACGAAGTGTATGCACTAGTCGCAAGGCTAGAGGCAATTTGGATCTTTGTAGCTTTTGCTTCTTGGAAAGGTTTCAATGTTTACCAGTTGGATGTCAAGTCTACATTTCTTAATGGAAAAATTAGTGAAGAAGTCTATGTGGGACAACCACCGGGGTTTGTCTATATGTTCAACAAAGACAAAGTGTATCTACTTGATAAAGCCCTTTACGGTCTCCATCAGGCCCCGAGAGCCTGGTATGAGACATTGTCCCAACATCTTTTGGACAACGGGTTTATCAGAGGAACCATCTACTGTACACTCTTCAATAAATTTGTTGATGGACATTGACTGATCGTGCATATATATGTCGATGATATCATCTTTGGGTCGACAAACGATGTTCTGTGCAAGCAGTTTGAAGAAGTAATGAAGAAGAAATTCGAAATAAGTGCGCAATGGGGAGATGAAATTTTTTCTTGAACTTCAAGTAGAACAGTTGTCAGATGGTATCTTCATCCGTCAGACCAAGTATGTCAATGACGTATTGGCGAAGTTCAACATGACTGATGCACCGGCTATCAGTACTCCTCTACCATTGAATCATGGTATCGGTCGTGATCCCAACGGGGAGAAGATTGACCAAACTTTATACCGATTCATGATAGGCTCATTAATGTATCTTACTGCTTCTCAGCCAGACATCATGTATGCTACGTGTTTGTGCTCCCAATATCAATCGAATCCAAGGGTCTCACATCTCATGATCGTCAAAAGAATTCTACGTTATCTCAAGGGATGTCCGGGGGTCGGTCCCTGGTATCCTATAGACGATGAGTTTGTGTTGAAGGCATATTTTGATTCAGATTATGGAAGCTGTAAGTTGAATGCCAAATCTACAATGGCAGGGTGTCAGTTCTTTGACAAGCTTCTTGTCAACTGGCAATGCAAAAAACAAATGACGGTTTTGTTGTCTACTTGTGAAGCTGAATATGTAGCTGCTTCCGGTTGCTGCTCTCAGGATCTTTGGATACAACGACAGATGCGGGACTACGGTTTGAATTTTCTTACTACCCCTATCTTCGTAGATAATAATGTAGCTATTTCCATTACTAAGAATCCGGTAAACCATTCTTAAATTAAGCATATTGAAATACGGTATCACTTCATTCGTGATTGCTACGAAAAGAAGTTGATTATTGTAGACAAAATTCACACCGATGAACAAAAAGCAGATCTTTTCACTAAAGCTTTTGATAAGTCAAGATTTCAATACTTATTAAAACTTATTGGTTTAAAAGTTTTGGGCGGTGTTGAAAAGGGGGTTACCGAGATTACAGGTGTGTTGGATACCTTGTGATCCTGAACATCAGAGTCAAATTTTGTTTTGTACATAATTTCTCATCCAGTTTTTGATTTTAGGGGTAGAAAATTTCATGAAAAAACCAAAAACAGCGAAAAATTATAAAAAGCCAAAAATAGTAAAAATTCAAAAATGACAAAAACATTAAAAAATGTTGCTCCTCAGAAAATGAGTTTTTGAAGCAAAAAGGGAAGATGATAGTACATTGATCATCATGTTTCAAATCCAGTAAAAAGTAGGCATAAAAGGCTGTGTGCTTAATTGTATTGGTGCATTGGTAGGCCTTTAAAACAAACAAGTAAGGGATTGTAAGTGATATAAATCTAAATTGCCAAATTGATGGGGTGTTAGTTTCTAACAAAAGTCTTGATAATGATGGCAGAAATGTAAATAGCTAGTCATACTCAAGCCTTTTAATCAGAATGATTGGTTAAATTTGTTAAAACATAGCTATCAGTAAGTAATTAACGCTTCAACAATGTATGGTTTTATGGCTTTAAATCCTGTATTGATGGGATGCTTTAAGGTTCTTGGATCCATAGGGTCTTTATGCGCTTTATCATCTGGGTATTCATTTCCATGAATATTTAAACAAAGCTTTAAAAAGCAAACCCGCAGATTATGCTGCTTTATAAGTCATTAAACTTGATCGCACAAGTACTTATGTACTAAATTCATTACTGACTTGATCAAAACCCGCTGTTAGATACACGTTGTCCCCTTGCTCGCGTCTTATTACCATTAAGAAACGGACCACAACGGACACAACGTTTGCAAGCCGACAGATGAAATCGTGCATACTCATCCATGAGAAAGGATCTTAGGGTATTGCTTGATAACGGGGGTATGTCTTGTAGTGGGGATTATTTGCTGATATACTTAAAATAAAAGTATTTTTATCTTCTGATTCTAAGGTTTAAGTCAAGTTAGGGTGACAATGTAAAAAATCAATTTATGCCTGAATCAAGATTAGAAATGATAAATCCAAAAATCTTGTGCTTAATTGAACCAAATTAATAGTATCATAGAAATTCCTGAATCATTTGTTTTGAAAGGTTTAGGTCGACAACAGTACCAATGACTTACTTATCACCAGTCATAATAAACGCTAAAAATAAAACTGTGATAGAAGGACAGTTTGGTCAATATGATTCCCTGCTCAAACTCACAAAAGTTTGTAAATATTTGTTGAATTTCATTTGCTATTTATTTCTTTTGAAAAACTAAAAAGATTTTCATTTCTGAGTTAGTTTTCGACTCTTGATGAGTGGGTGAACTATATCTCTGGGTGTTTTCATGAATCAACAAATCTTGTTAAGTTTCTTCAATTCAAAATCAAAAAGATCAAAATGTGTATCTGTTTTAGACAAGGTCATTAATTTGGACTTGTGTAAAATAGAATTTTTTTCAAAAGCTGAGCCTTATTTAAGTTATTCTTCTAATGTACAAGGACATTAAGTTGTACTTGTGACATTACATTGGTATGAATTCTAAGTTTGATCTTGCATACTAATGCAACGTATAAGTATGATATTTATATGCCGCATAAGTTATGCGCCGTATAAGTCTTACACTTATACGCCACATATGTCTGGGCATATATAAGAGAGTTACACGGCGTATAAGTCACATATGCGCTTGAGTTTTCCCGATTTCTCTCTAATATTTGTTTCACTTTGCAATCAAAATATGGTTGATACATTGATCTGATATATCTGTACTGGTGATTTACACACCATTTCAGATCTTGAAGGTGAGACTTTGTTTTTCAGATCTGTTGATGAACAGTATTATGGTAGCGTATAAGTCAATTGGATCTTATTAGCTCATGATGCGTTACAGATTTATGTTCAATTCTTCTTGGATTGACATTACGAATGTAGTAATAACACTTAAATGGATTATAATAGGTTAAGATTGTTTAGATTTGAAACGTTAGGCATATCATTTGATATATTCTATATTTGTGCTAGGTAAACGTTGATAAACCTCCAAATTGAAGAGTAAATGTGATTAATGTAGTTTAATGAATCTTGTTGAGTGATTGTGATTATAAAAATTCTTTGCAGATCTGTTTGGTCAAAACATGTACATATGCGCCGTATATATCTTGACATATGCGGAGTATAAGTTATGCGTTGATCAAAGTCAAAAATCCAAACATATACGCTAAATAGGACATATATGTTAGACATATACCCTGATCACACATATATATCATATACGCTGAGCCAGACTTATACATTATGCTTACTTGAACAAAGAGGATCCTAAAGCTGCAAAATTCAAAGTGATCATGCCATTTCTAAAAAGATCAAGAATTTACAAGGCTATTACACACTTGGTTGATCCGTACGAGAGCATTGTAACTGAGTTCTGGAGTACGGCTAAAGTGTTTGGTACAGATATTCAGGCTACTGTTCAAGGAAAGAAGATTGTGGCCAATGAAGATTTGATCAGAAAGTATTGATGTTCGAGGACGAATCGTCTGATCCTGGTAATCTAGATGAGAAAATGGTGAAAGGTTGTTTGCTCAGGATGGGGTATAGAGATTCGTTGAACAAGTTAGCATTCAAGAGGACCACATTGTCTCGACCATACAAGTACTTAGTTCATGTGGTTGTTCATTACTTGGGACATCGGAAGGCTGGTTATGATGATATCCTTGATTACAAACTAAGTACCATGGTAGCTCTGTGTCTGAATCTGAATTACAGTTTTTCTCAGATGATCCTAGACAACATGCAGATGAATTTCGTTCATGATAAATGGTTACAATATCCAAGATTTGTGCAGATGTTTGTTGAAGATGAATTTCCTGATGTAAAGAAGGAAGGGCCTAAGTTTTTTCTTGATCATGTCACTGGTAACAATCTGGCCAAGCTAGCTTCTTATAAGAATGTCAAAGAATCTAATATTCCGGAGATTAGAGGTTTATTTGGACATTTGAAGAAAACTAATTATGTAGCTCCTACTGATAACAAATGGAGACATGATGATAGTGATTCTGATCGAGCTGATGAAGAAAGATTGATGTTGGAATTTAAACCAGTTGGTAAGAGATTCATAAAGATTGAATCTGAGTCAGAAGGTGAATCAGTTGCTCCAAAGAAAAAGAAACAAAAAGTGTAAAAGGAGATTGTCACACCGGTTATAGACGAAGAAGTATATTCAGCTACATCTGAAAAGGACACAGAGGAAACTGAGTCTGACTCTGGGGGTGGGAGGATGAGGTTAGCCAATCCCAGGGCTAAATTTGAAAAGCGTGCTGAGAGTTTGAAGAAACATTAGTCTACTGATGAACGTGATGAGACTTATGTTCCAAAGGTTGCTGTTGAGAAGCCAGTTAAACCGACGAAGGTTCGTATCAAGAAAAAACCAAAGAGAGCTACTTCACCAAAGTTAAAGTTGATTGATGAGCCTGATAGTGAAGAACCTGAGATTATTGTTACTCAAATCAATTCAGAATTTAAGTGGAAGAACCAGTTGTGGACTTAGGCACAGATGATAATGTATTGAAGACTCCAGTGGTGGAACCATCTTCTCAAGTACAAGTTCCACATGTTTCACCAAACCCTTCTAGTAAAGTTCCGGATTTCAGATTACCATCCCTGGATGCAAGTTGTTTTGGTGATTTTCCTACTTTTCGTGATCGTGATTCATTAAAGGCTACTGTTACTGAGCAAGGAATAAGGATTGACAGTTTGGTAATGGAGAATGAAAGGTTGAGGAATGAAAATGCTGAACCGAAGAAAATTATTGAAGATGGTCAGTTGAGGAGAAATCAACGGGCAAATTTATTGAATCTTTATATGAGATAATTCACAATATTGGAAGAAAAGTTGGGGATTAATTTGATTGAAGAACTTGGAAAGTCAGAAGATAAAGTGTTCACCAGAGTATATGGTGGTGAAGCTTTGTCTGAAGAAAGTAATTTCAAAGTACAATATGATCAAGACCGGATGGAAGCTAAGGGTAAAGGGAAAATTGATGAACCAACAGTTCATTTTGAAATTCCAGAGATTGGTGGATCATCATCAGGGTTTGTACATGAATCAAAGCAAGTGATTGAACAAATTATTGCTGAACCAGTGATAGAACAGGTTGTGATTGAACCAGTAGTTATAGAACCTGTTAGACCTAATGAGCCAGAAGAGGAAAAAGAAGATGAAGAGTTATTGGATTATGATGATTCTCCATCTCTTGATGATCATGATGTGAATGTTACTAATCAAGTGTTTCCAAAGTTCGATGAAGAAATTGAAATGATTAGTCAAGAATTTGATGATCAGGGTAACCCTATACCTGCTAAAGACAATACAACTGAAAAAGCTGAGGTAAATAGTCAAGAGCAAGAGGAATGGTTTGAAAGGAAGAAAATTGAACCGAAGCGTATATACTTGAATCCAGTCATGTATTATAAGAAGAAAGATAAAGAGGTGAAATTTGGTAAAGTTTTGAGTATAGCCTATCTTAAGAGGATTCGAAAGATTGCTGTTTGTAGGACATATGGCGTACAATATTTTGAGAGCCTATGTGAATTAAAATCGTTACCGTGGATAGATGTGGTAGATATAGTTGAGAAAGAACTATTATACTGTCCTAAACGTGGAATGGTGAAAGATATCTTGGAGTTTATCAAACATCAATTGAAATGCAGATTTCAAAGTTGGACTCCTCAAACTCCATATCTTCATGTGTCTAAAGTCAAGAAAGATCCAGAAACAGAAGATTTTGTGAAGACCTGGAGGTACAAGCAACCAGAAACTCTAAAAGTGATTCCCATGTACCCGATGGAACAAGACTTTCTTGTTTATTTTCGGTGGTGGTACTATGATGAAAACCATGGTAAAGCTCAAATAGTGTTAAATAGAGATGGAGTGTGGGACGTGATAGATGTGATGGACCCGATGTGGTTAGTGAACTGTTCTGAGAAGGATATAGAGACGCTGCATAAGTGCAAAATCAAAGTATCACGTGATAAATATCATGCGTCTGCTATGCAATACAAGAAGGTGATTAAGATTTGTTACAAGTACAAGATTCACTCCGGATAAGTCTGGAAGAGCAAATGGTTTGAGTTTGATGAAGAGGAAGCAAATAAGGAGAAGGAAAGAGAAGAGGAGATAAAGGAAAAGATAAGGATTGCAGCACTAAAATATTTCAATACAAAGGCGTTCTTGGGAAGATATGAGGAGGGAGTATAGAGAAAAGGAAGATTTTGTGAAGACCTGGAGGTACAAGCAACCAGAAACTCTAAAAGTGATTCCCATGTACCCGATGGAGCAAGACTTTCATGTTTCTTTTCGGTAGTGGTACTATGATGAAAACCGCGGTGAAGCTCAAATACTGTTAAACAGGGATGGAGTGTGGGATGTGATAGATGTGATGGATCCGATGTGGTTAGTGAACTGTTCTGAGAAGGATATAGAGACCCTGCATAAGTGCAAGATTCAAATATCACGTGATAAACATCATGCGTTTGCTATGCAATACCAGAAGGTGATTAAGATTTATTATAAGTATAATATTCAATCTGGAGAAGTCTAGAAGAGCAAATGGTTTGAGTTTGGTGAAGAGGAAGCAAAGAAGGAGAAGGAAAGAGAGGAGGAGATAAAGGAGAAGATAAGGGTTGCAACACTGAAAATATTTCAATACAAAGGCGTTGGAGTATCAATTGCAACTAATCAGAATCCCTCTTCTAATTGTTCTTGGGAAGATATGAGGAGGGAGTATAGAGAAAAGACGTCTAAGAAGAAAGACTGAAGAGGGAAGATCGAAGACCTAGCAACATCCAAGGGGGAGTCTGTTAGGACATAATTTCTAGTGCTAAGGTCTTAGATGTATTAGATATGATTGTATAGGGCTAGAATTATCAAATGTATGTTTAGTAGTTGGATTTAACGCATATGTCCACAAGACCGCATATGTTATCTGGCGCATAACATATGCGCCATATAAATTATACGGGCTTGGGGTCTTTCATGTTGTTTCCTATAAATAGGGGACTTATGCATTATTATGTAGACTTTTGGTGATTGTTAGAGTGAGAAAGTAAAGAGAGAAAGTTACTACAAAGTCATATCCTGTAATGTTTGAAGTTATCAATGAAGAATATGCTTAATTGCTCGTATATAAATATTGCTGAAGAAGAGTTCTAGTTTGATTTTGAGAAGGATATGGGATTAGTTGGAGAGAATGTGTTGGTGAATAAACACATTGTTGAGAAAGAATTGGACAAGGAGCCGGTAACATATGTGAATGTTACTAATCAAGTGATAACAAGTTCGAAACACCTTTTTAGACACATCTTCCTCTTAATTTTAACTTGGTGGTAACCGGATCGAAGGTCGATTTTCAAGAAATAGTTTGCCCCTTGGAGTTGGTCAAATAAATCGTCTATTCGTGGAAGAGGGTATCGGTTTTTTATGGTAACTTTGTTTAATTCCCGGTAATTAATGCACATTTAAAACTTCCATCTTTGTTCTTTACGAACAATTCCGGTGCTCCCCAAGGAGAATAACTAGGACGTATGAAACCCTTATCTAACAATTACTGTAAACTGGTTGGATAATTCTTGCATTTCAGAGGGTGCCAGCCGGTAAGGTGCCTTAGCAATGGGGGCTGATCCTGGAATTAAGTCTATGCGGAATTCAACCTGTCGGTTCGGTGGTAATCCAGGTAGATCATCGGGAAAGACATCGGGGTATTCACGTACAATGGGAATCTCTTCTATGCATTTCTCATTAGGGTTCTTTATAGTCACGTTTGCCAAGAATGCCATACAACCTTGGAGTAAACATTTCAACACTTTGAGATGAGACACGAGAGGTAATATCGAACCAGACTTCTCTCCTTGTACCACAACCATCTCACCTTTTGAAAAGGGAATTTTAACTGTCTTGTCGTTACACACAATCTCTGCCTTATTCTTGGTTAACCAGTCCATGCCGACTATAACATCAAAACTTCATAACTCTACCGGGAGTAGGTCAATAAGGAATGGGTGGTCATTAAGAATAATGGAACAGTTTTGGATTATTTGGTTGACAGTTATAGAGTTACCGTTAGCGAGTTCTATAGTATAGGGATTTGTTAGTTCACTAACTGGTATATTACCCAGGGATACAAAACTTGTGGAATCAAAGCTTCTATCGGCACCCGTGTCAAATAATACAGAAGCATATTGATCAGCAACAACAAATGTGCCTGTTACTACGTTCGGGTCTTGTCGTGCTTCTCCAGACCGGATAACGAACGCGCGTCCTCTAGGCGCACTTGAAGTCGATGCTTGGTTCGGTCTAGCAACCATGCTTTGATTCAACTTGGGGCAGTTTCTTCTAATATGTTCTGTACGCCACATTCATAGCAGGCACGGTAGGTGGTTGCGGCTGCAGTCTGCTGGATAGGTTGTTGGCGGATTGGCTGAGGTCTGGGTGGCGGTGGACGACGAGGTTGAGTTGTTTGGGTTAGTCGGCTCACAATTTCTGCACCTGCTCTGCAATTAGGGGCATAATGCCCAGTTCTACCACATTTCTGACATACCAGCAGTCTGCATTCTCCCACATGATGGTAATTACATTTATCGCACTTGGGCAAGGGTCCCTTATACCTGTCTTGTTTTGTATCTGAACCAGTTATAGCATAATTTCTTATTGTTGGACGTGCATGTTTGCTTGATTGTCCTCCTTGTAGTCTCATCCCGTAGTCGGTTCGTTTCATACCCACTGATTCTCCAGCCATTCTCAACACTCCGCTTCTTACCAAGTCAAAAGTCGCAATACCGGCTTGAGTCACAGCATTTTCAAACGATGTGTGCCCCACGGAGTTCACCAAACTCCTCACTTCTGGGGCTAAACGCCAAACATAACATTCAATTCGTTAGTCTTCAGGTTTTACTAACTATGGTACTAAGCGGGCCAATTCATTGAAGCGGTTCGTGTATCCCAAATGATCCGCTCCTTTCATTTCCAGACTCCAGAGTTCGTGTTCTAACCTTTGTATTTCGTTCTTTGGACAGAAATGATCTAGCATTAATGTTTTGAGTTCAGCCCAAGTCATGCGGTTAATTGTATGCCCTTTTATCTAAACTGTAGTGTTCCACCACATCAAAGCATGATCCGTAAAAGTAGAAGCAACATACTTGACAATATTTTCCGGTGGACAATTCCTGATATTGAGGATAGATTCCGTCTTCTCTATCCATTTAATCAGCCCGTTTGGCCCTTCAATGCCTTCGAATTCGATCGGTTTACAGGCCATAAAGTTTTTAATCGAATATTCTCTCCGAGGGGGATTAGGGTTGTTATTGTTATTGTTTGGGTTCGGTGGGGGATTATTGTTGTTGACATTATTTGCATCAGGTAGGGAGTTATTATTTGTGTCTGTTTCAGTGTTGGTTGGGGGAGCATTATTAACCGGTTGTTAGTTTGTTTGCATATTTGCGTTTACACCGGAAATCACTTGTGTTACAATAAGTGGGATTACTGCCTGCATTTGCCAAGCAATCATCTCGGCTATTTCTGCCTCAGTCATAGGATTTGCTTTCTTTGGGGCCATTCTATAATGATAAACACATATAAGTCAATTAATACTAATTCCAGTCTACAGCACTGTGTAATAATAATCACAATAAATGTTGTACAGGTAAACCAGGTAACATACTGACATTTCACAAATTGTGCCGTATATTGATAATAAAAGGTACATAGACTTAGCCTGATAAAGGCCAGTGCTTGCATGTATATATCAAAATTTGTCACTAAGTGACTGTTAGACTTAACCCTATAGGGTCAGTGCTTGTAATAATGTACAAAATTGTGCCCCATGTTAACATAACATACTACTCTATACATACATGGAGTATCAAAAGATCACGTACACATATCTGTAACATCTTGCATCTATCCATACAAACGATAGACTAACCACAAACATAAAAACAACACCGTAATCATCCAGTAACAGTTCCACAGTCGAACTGTCACCCTATCCAAACACCAACGGTGATAGGCATCTGACTGCTGCAAGTTCAGTACTATCTGATGTAACATCGATAAGCAGTGTGTCATGTCCCTCCTTTCCTGGTTAATGTTAGCTATGGCTATCGAGTGGTCTATCACACAGTCAGTCAGGACAGCCATCCAAGAGTTGTTTCCTGTGTTTGGGAGGTCAGGGCGAGGAGTAAGTATACTCAACGAACGGGAAGATGAAGTATCCGCCCTAGGACGTGAAGGTCCTCCCCGATAGTGGGTAGATCTAAATGTAATCGAGGTAGAGTCAATCAGGGTTACCTTAATACGAGCAGTCTGTCGGACTCGCACAGTAGCTGAAGTCGTCGGCGACAGGTGAATAGGTGGAGTGGGTGATCTGGCTACTCTAGCAGGTGAACGATACTGACTGTTAACTTCGTTTTGATCCCTGCGTGATGACCTGGGTGGATAACTATCGCATCTGTAGCCGGACAGATCAGGCACATTTCTGGGTAGCTCTCTAGAAATAACTTCTTCTTCCACCTCTTCCTCCTCCTCCTCCAGTTCCTCTTCTGGGTCCTCCTCTTCTGAATCCTCCTCTGATTCCTCCTCTTGATCCTCCTCCTCTGGATCCTCTTCTGATTCTTCCTCTGGATCCTCCTCAACAGAGATTACCGGTTCTTCTTCCGGTACGTAGCCGTTATTCCTTGACATGATTCTGCACAAATGTTAGTTATAAGAATAATATCTATTGCTAGCGCTAACTATTGTCGAGAAGATTAATTAATTACACCAAATTTAATATTAATTATATTAGAATATAATATTACTTTTATTAAAATTTTAATTTTAATTATTATTAGAATTAATACTAAATATAAATGAATATAATATTCGTAATAAAATTTACCGTCATCAACAGTATCGTACGTACACGTATTCATACACTTTGTTCCAAATAAGCACGTATGAGTGTTATATATATATATATATACTTACCCATTACCTTTTATACACATATGTTGCCATTTTTACCTAACCACACGTTCCGCGACTTCTCCCTGATTTCCCTCGTACAAGCAAGTCTGTTATTATGTTCCGGACCACAATAACTCACTTGCCCAACAAGTTCATCCTGGCATCCATCAGTATAATATTAATTTATTATTTCAATATTTCCCAGAGTTAATAGAGCCTACGATTATATTTTAGGTATCCTAAGGGATAACCTAATCCTTTATAACCAATGGCTCTGATACCAACTTACGTCACACCCCGACTAGCACAATGCGGAAGCGTAAAACGGGAATGTAACAGACACCTGTGGTGTCAACACATTGTTTATAAAGAAACATCACAAATTAATTTACAATATATTACAATTCATTGTTCTATCATCGTTTTACAGTCTAGGCAATACAAACAAAACTAGTTCGTTAACTATACGATTTTACTACTAACACCCTTGCTTCTATTCACAAAGCATCAACCACACACCTTGGGAAAGTAACAGATCACCAAATCATTCCGATTTAGGTACACCTGAAAAGAAGTTTAAAACGGGTCAACTACAAGAGTTGGTGAGTTTCACGAGTTTCAAGAAAACAATTATGACCATTCACATGTTAACACTTTTAATCATGAAATAAGTATGTATGTATGTAAATGATGTAATTATGCTAAGCTACAGTGAAGCCTTGACTGTATGTGCTGCGTGCATCCATTTCCCACGCTCAATCAACCAGTATGGCACCCCTTCCGCCCACAACATGCCCCAGTAGCTATGTCTAACACTACATAGCCTGTTTGTATAAATATGGTCATGTGCAAACGGCGCTACGTGACACGGCAACCAGGCCGATTCCGTTTGGGTTTGTCAAACCAATAGTACTATTCACAAGCCACCGGCTCGAAGTTAATCACTGTGATCGTGGGGACTTTCTTGTGTTAGCACTTAGATAATTCACATCAATACATGTTTCAGGTATGTATATGTAATCAAACATGCTTTTCACCTCAAAAGTTTGTAAAACAGTTTAGAAGTGGGGTCATGAAACTCACCGTTTAGTAGATAATCAATAGCACGTCGGTTCGAGGTTTGTATAACTCGCAATCACGGTTTCCTATAATCAATATTATAATAATATTATTATTTTAAAATTATTATAATCCCAATACTAAACTGGGCTGTATAACTAATCTGGGTATAGCTGGAACGCCCAGAAAGTGGCAATAGGCTTACGTTGTGATGTTGTTCAATGTCTAATACTTAAAATCGAATTTGGCTCAGATTCCCGTTTTCCCAGCTGGGTCAAGTTGTTCGTTTACGCGTTCAGAAAACAGTTCTGGGAAAATAAGCTTGGGTAAATGTATTGGTTAATAAAATGATTAAGTTATAAAGAAGGATCACATACTAGTGTCCCAGATTAGCCACGAGGCCCATTTCCGTTTATTCAGTTTGATTTAAGAAGAAACGCGCACAATCTATCCAGATTGTCCAGGTTTCTCATAGAAAAGTTCGTTTGTACTTAATTAGTCCAAAAATATAATTTTTGATTACTCTTGGTGTTTTTATATTCCCGCAGGTTCGTTAATCGCGAACTTGCCGGTTTTTATGAAAACTAAATTTGTTTAATCTTCAAATTAGCATAATTAATTAATCGTTAATCATTAAATTATGAAAATTTAGCCACTTATCAATTAAAATATGTAGTTTTATAAAAATATTTCTGGAATTATTTACTGATTTATTAATTTATAAAAAATCATTTTATCAGCTATATTTCACCTGAAAATCGTCCGTTTACCCTAAAAAATTTCCAAAAATTCTACAAAAATTCCTGAATACTCAAATCATGTCCCAAAACAACCTGTATTAATTTCAGAAGGTAAAAAGCTTGTGCAATATTCTTTTCGGCCCAAATTCGGGTATAAAAATTCACACGAACGCATATACACAAAACACCTTTAAACTTCTACAAATGATCCCAAAATTCATATGTGATCAAAATACATCAAATCTGAGTTCCCAGAAAAATGTCATAATTTTTGGAGCATTTTAACTATTTTTCCCCATTAAACGTCCCAATTCTGTAATAAATTCACCAAATATTTTCGAATGGTCAAAAAATTACCAAATTTGAACAGGGACTCAATGACATGGTCCCTGATGTCCCTGAAAAATTTCAAGGCCAAATAATATGCACATCACAACCTTAACCTAAACAGCCCGTAAGCGAGTGTTTTGGCATTACCTTAGTGGTTTTGGTTCGATTCCGCCTTTCTAATCAACTTTTGAAGCTCTTGTGCTCCTATATAGGCTAGATACAAGTCCTATATCACAAACCAAGAAAGTTTCATCAATAGAACAACCCATTAACTTAGGGTTTCGGCTAGGGTATAAAAACGAACTTTTGAACCGTAAAAATGTCATTTCAACCCTTTAACACGTGTTTAAGGCCAAAAAAACTATCAAACCAGGTTCCTTACCATGTGTATGATCAAAACATGTTTATGGACCATTTTTAGGATTTTTACACGGTTAGGAATGATTTTTGGCAATCAAACTATGTTTATTTGGTATTAATCAATGTTAAACAAGTGTAAAACTAGCTTATTTAAGTTGTTACCTTAGGGTTTTGGAGAGTTTCTGGAAAAACTGACTTGCAGCTGCTTAGACTTCAGTTTTTATCAAATGAAGTGAATAAACAAGCTCACATAACAAGTTTTATAAAAAAAATGGGGGTAGGGTATGCTTGGCCGATCGGAACTTCAAGGGCCCATATTGGGCCCATTTTGGACCAAGTTTCTGATTTTTCAAGCCCAAATACGAAAAGCCCAATCCAAATTTAGTTCGGGTTCGGTTTTTAGCGCAAAAAAATTATCGGGTGCGTTAAACAGCGCGAAAACGAGTGTTTTTCGGCTAGTTTTGTGTAAAATTATAAAAAAATACTATATGTTTGTAAAAATCAAAAATATTTTTACGGATCGCTTAAAACATTTCAAATAAGTTTTTGGTAAGTCTTTTTCTGTTTAACGGATGATACCATGCTTGGTTTGTAACTATCTTTCGCGTTTAAATCTATAGCGGGTAGTTAAACGAGCATGTTTTCGTTTAACTTGTTTGCTATCAAACTAAGGCCATATTACTAATATTTTAGCTGTATTAAACGTATATCACTTATAGACGCCCCCCGGAATATCTGGGTCATAACCCGACCCGTTCGGTTAATCGTTCGTTTGTTACGCAAAAATCGTTTATTTGCTTAATTGGTAAATACATACTTAGGTGTATCTTGTTTTGGCTCAAATGTCACATACAAGCAACCAGAAACTCTAAAAGTGATTCCCATGTACCCGATGGAGCAAGACTTTCATGTTTATTTACTGTGGTGGTACTATGATGAATACCGTGGTGAAGCTTAAATAATTTTAAACTGAGATGGAGTGTGGGATGTGATAGATGTGATGGATCCGATGTGGTTAGTGAACTGTTCTGAAAAGGATATAGAGACGCTGCATAAGTGCAAGATTCAAATATCATGTGATAAACATCATGCGTCTGCTATGTAATACCAGAAGGTGATTAAGATTTGTTATAAGTATAAGATTCACTCTGGAAGAGCAAATGGTTTGAGTTTGGTGTAGAGGAAGCAAAGAAGGAGAAGGAAAGAGAGGACGAGATAAAGGAGAAGATAAGGGTTGCAGCACAGAAAAGATTTCAATACAACGGCGTTGGAGTATCAATTCCAACTAATCAGAACCCCTTATCTAAACGTTCATGGGAAGATATGAGGAAGGAGTATAGAGAAAGACGTCTAAGAAGAAAGACTGAAGAGGGAAGATAGAAGACCTAGCAACATCCAAGTGGATGTCTGTTAGGACATAATGTCTATTGCTAGGGTCTTAGATGTATTAGATATGATTGTATAGGACTAGAATTATCAATTGTATGTTTAGTAGTTGGATTTAACACATAAGTCCACAAGACCGCATATGTTATGTGGCACATAACATGTGCGCCGTATAACTTATACGGGCTTGGGATCTTTCATGTAGTTTCCTTTTAATAGGAGACTGAAGCATTATTATGTAGACTTTTGGTGATTGTTAGAGTGAGAGAGTAGAGAGAGAAAGTTACTACAAAGTCATGTCTTGTAATCTTTGATGTTATCAATGAAGAATACGCTTAATGGCTCGTATATAAATATAGCTGAAGAAGAGTTCGAGTTTGATTTTGAGAAGGATATGGGATTAGTTGAAGAGAATGTGTTGGTGAATTAACACATTGTTGTGGAAGAATTGGACAAGGAGCCGGTAACATATGTGAATGTTACTAATCAAGTGTTTCTAGAGTTCGATGAAGAAATTGAAATGATTAGTCAAGCATTTGATGATCAGGGTAATCCTATACCTGCTAAACACAATACAACTGAAGAAACTGCGGTAAACAGTCAAGAGAATGACGAATGGTTTGAAAGGAAGAAAATTGAACCGAAGCGTATATACTTGAATCCAGACAAGTATTATAAGAAGAAAGACAAAGAGGTGAAATTGGGTAAAGTTGTGAGTATAGCCTATCTTAAAAGGATTCGAAAGATTTCTGTTTGTAGGACATATGGCGTCGAATATTTTGAGAGCCTATGTGAATTAAAATCGTTACAATGGATGGACGTGGTAGACATAGTTGAGAAAGAACAATTATACTGTTTAACGTGGAATGGTGAAAGATATCTGGGAGTTTATCAAACGTCAAGCGAATTGCAAATTTCGAACACGGACTCCTCAAACTCCATATCTTCATGTGTCTAAAGTCAAGAAAGATCCTGAACTGGATGATTTTGTGAAGACCAGGAGGTACAAGCAACCATAAACTCTAAAAGTGATTCCCATGTACCCGATGGAGCAAGACTTTCATGTTTATTTTCTATGGTGGTACTATGATGAAAACCGTGGTGAAGCTCAGATAATTTTAAACAGAGATGGAGTGTGGGATGTGATATATGTGATGGATCCGATGTGGTTAATGAACTGTTTTGAGAAGGATATAGAGACGCTGCATAAGTGCAAGATTCAAATATAATGTGATAAACATCATGCTCCTGCTATGCAATACCAGAAGGTGATTAAGATTTGTTATAAGTATAAGATTCACTCTGGAAGAGAAAATGGTTTGAGTTTGGTGAAGAGGAAGCAAAGAAGGAGAAGGAAAGAGAGGAGGAGATAATGGAGAAGATAAGGGTTGCAACACTTAAATGATTTCAATACAAAGGCGTTGGAGTATCAATTCCAACTAATCAGAACACCTCATCTAAGCGTTCATGGGAAGATATGAGGAGGGAGTATTGAAAAAAGACGTTTAAGAAGAAAGACTGAAGAGGGAAGATCGAAGAACTAGCAAAATCCAAGGGGGAGTCTGTTCGGACGTAATATCTATTGCTAGGGTCTCAGTTGTATTAGATATGATTGTATAGGGCTAGAATGATCAAATGTATCTTTAGTAGTTGGATTTAACGCGTAGTCCACAAGACCGCATATGTTATGTGGCACATAACATACGCGCCGTATAACTTATACGGGCTTGGGGTCTTTCATGTTATTTCCTATAAATAGGGGACATATGCATTATTCTGTAGACTTTTGGTAATTGTTAGAGTGAGAGAGTAGAGAGAGAAAGTTACTACAAAGTCATATCTTGTAATCTTTGAAGTTATCAATGAAAAATACGCTTAATGGCTCGTATATAAATATTGCTGAAGAAGACTTCAAGTTTGATTTTGAGAAGGAAATGGATTTAGTTGGAGAGAATGTGTTGGTGAATGAAAACATTTTTGAGGAAGAATTGGACAAGGTGCCGGTAACATATGTGAATGTTACTAATCAAGTGTTTCCAGAGTTTGATGATGAAATTGAAATGATTAGTCAAGCATTTGAAGATCAGGGTAATCCTATACCTGTTAAAGACAATACAACTGAAGAAACTGAGGTAAACAGTCAACAGTAGGAGGAATGGTTTGAAAGGAAGAAAATTGAACCGAAGCGTATATACTTGAATCCAGTCAAGTATTATAAGAAGAAAGACAAAGAGGTGAAATTGGGTAAAGTTGTGAGTATAGCCTATCTTAAAAGGATTCGAAAGATGGCTGTTCGTAGGACATACGGCATATAATATTTTGAAAGCCTACGGGAATTAAAATCGTTACCATGGATGGACGTGGTAGACATAGTTGAGAAAGAACTATTATACTGTCTAAACGTGGAATGGTGAAAGATATCTGGGAGTTTATCAAACGTCAAGCGAAAAGCATATTTCGAAGAGGGACTCCTCAAACTCCATATCTTCATGTGTCTAAAGTCAAAAAAGATCCTGAAACAGATGATTTTGTGAAAACCTGGAGGTACAAGCAACCAGAAACTCTAAATGTTATTCCCATGTACCCAATGGAGGGAGACTTTCATGTTTATTTTCTGGGTGGTACTATGATGAAAACCGTGGTGAAGCTCAGATAATTTTAAACCGAGATGGAGTGTGGGATGTGATAGATGTCATGGATCCGATGTGGTTAGTGAACTGTTCTGAGAAGGATATAGAGACGCTGCATAAGTGCAAGATTCAAATATCACGTGAAAAAAATCATGCGTCTGCTATGCAATACCAGAAGGTTATTGGAATTTGTTATAAGTATAAGATTCACTCTGGAAGAGAAAATGGTTTGAGTTTGGTGAAGAGGAAGCAAAGAAGGAGAAGGAAAGAGAGGAGGAGATAAAGGAGAAGTTAAGGGTTGCAACACTGAAAAGATTTCAATACAAAGGAGTTGGAGTATCAATTCAAACTAATCAGAACACCTCATCTAAACATTCATGGGAAAATATGTGTAGGGAGTATAGAGAAAAGACGTCTAAGAAGAAAGACTGAAGAGGGAAGATCGAAGACCTAGCAACATCCAAGGGGGAGTCTGTTAGGACATAATGTCTATTGCAAGGGCCTTAGATGTATTAGATATTATTGTATAGTGCTAGAATTATCAAATGTATGTTTAGTAGTTGGATTTAACTCATAAGTCCACATGTCCGCATATGTTATGTGGCATATAACATATGCGCCGTATAACTTATACGGGCTTGGGGTCTTTCATGTTGTTTCCTATAAATAGGGGACATATGCATTATTATGTAGACTTTTGGTGATTGTTAGAGTGAGAGAGTAGAGAGAGAAAGTTACTACAAAGTCATATCTTGTAATCTTTGAAGTTATCAATGAAGAATACGCTTAATGGCTAGTATATAAATATTGCTGAAGAAGACTTCGAGTTTGATTTTGAGAAGGATATGGGATTAGTTGAAGAGAACGTGTTGGTGAATGAACACATTGTTGAGGAAGAATTAGACAAGGAGCCGGTAAGATATGTGAATGTTACTAATCAAGTGTTTCCAGAGTTCGATGTAGAAATTGAAATAATTAGTCAAGCATTTGATGATCAGGGTAATCCTATACCTGCAAAAGACAATACAACTGAAGAAACTGCGGATAACATTCAAGAGCAGGAGGAATGGTTTGAAAGGAAGAAAATTGAACCGAAACGTATATACTTGAATTCAGTAAAGTATTATAAGAAGAAAGACATAGAGGTGAAATTGGGTAAAGTTGTGAGTATAGCCAATCTTAAAAGGATTCGAAAGATGGCTGTTCGTAGGACATACGGCGTACAATATTTTGAAAGCCTACGTGAATTAATATCGTTACAATGGATGGACGTGGTAGACATAGTTGAGAAAGAACTATTATATTGTCTAAACGTGGAATGGTGAAAGATATCTGGGAGTTTATCAAACGTCAAGCAAAATGCAAATTTCGAAGATGGACTCCTCGAACTCCATATCTTCATGTGTCTAAAGTTAAGAAAGATCCTGAAACGGATGATTTTGTGAAGACCTGGAGGTACAAGCAACCAGAAACTGTAAATGTGATTCCCATGTACCCGATGGAGCAAGACTTCCATGTTTGTTTTCTGTGGTGGTACTATGATGAAAACCGTGGTGAAGCTCAGATAATGTTAAACAAAGATGGAGTGTGGGATGTGATAGATGTGATGGATCCGATGTGGTTAATGAACTGTTCTGAGAAGGATATAGAGACGCTGCATAAGTGCAAGATTCAAATATCACGTGAAAAAAATCATGCGTCTGCTATGCAATACTAGAAGGTGATTAGAATTTGTTATATGTATAAGATTAACTCTATATAAGTCTGGAAGAGAAAATGGTTTGAGTTTGGTGAAGAGGAAGCAAAGAAGGAGAAGGAAAGAGAGGAGGAGATAAAGGAGAAGATAAGGGTTGCAGCACTGAAAAGATTTCAATACAAAGGCGTTGGAGTATCAATTCAAACTAATCAGAACACCTCATCTAAACGTTCCTGGGAAGATATGAGTAGGGAGTATAGAGAAAAGACGTCTAAGAAGAAAGACTGAAGAGGGAAGATCAAAGACCTAGCAACATCCAAGGGGGAGTCTGTTAGGACATAATGTCTATTGCAAGGGTCTTAGATGTATTAGATATGATTGTATAGTGCTAGAATTATCAAATGTATGTTTAGTAGTTGGATTTAACGCATATGTCCACATGTCCGCATATGTTATGTGGCGCATAACATATAAGCCGTAGAACTTATACGGGCTTGGGGTCTATCATGTTGTTTCCTATAAATAGGGGACTAATGTATATTATGTAGACTTTTGGTGATTGTTAGAGTGAGAGAGTTGAGAGAGAAAGTTACTACAAAGTCATATCTTGTAATCTTTGAAGTTATCAATGAAGAAATATGCTTAATGGCTCATATATAAATATTGCTGGAGAAGAGTTCGAGTCTGATTTTGAGAAGGATATGGGATTAGTTGAAGAGAATGTGTTGGTGAATGAACACATTGTTGAGGAAGAATTGGACAAGGAGACGGTAAGATATGTGAATGTTACTAATCAAGTGTTTCCAGAGTTCGATGAAGAAATCGAAATGATTAGTCAAGCATTTGATGATCAGGGTAATCCTATACCTGATAAAGACAATACAACTGAAGAAACTGCGGTAAACATTCAAGAGCAGGAGGAATAGTTTGAAAGGAAGAAAATTGAACCGAAGCGTATATACTTGAATCCAGTCAAGTATTGTAAAAAGAAAGACAAAGATGTGAAATTGGGTAAAGTTGTGAGTATAGCCTATCTTAAAAGGATTCGAAAGATTGCTGTTCGTAGGACATATGGCGTTCAATATTTTGAGAACCTATGTGAATTAAAATCGTTACCATGGATGGATGTGGTAGACATAGTTGAGAAAGAACTATTATATTGTCTAAACGTGGAGTGGTGAAAGATATTTGGGAGTTTATCAAACGTCAAGCGAAATGCAAATTTCGAAGATGGACTCCTCAAACTCCATATATTCATGTGTCTAAAGTCAAGAAAGATCCTGAAACGGATGATTTCGTGAAGACCTAGAGGTACAAGCAACCAGAAACTCTAAAAGTGATTCCCATGTACCCGATGGAGCAAGACTTCCATGTTTGTTTTCTGTGGTGGTACTATGATGAAAAACGTAGTGAAGCTCAGATACTGTTAAACAGAGATAGATTGTGGGATGTGATAGATGTGATGGATCCGATGTGGTTAATGAACTGTTCTGAGAAGGATATAGAGACGCTGCATAAGTGCAAGATTCAAATATCACGTGAAAAAAATCATGCTTCTGCTATGCAATACCAGAAGGTGATTAAGATTTGTTATAAGTATAAGATTCACTTTAGAGAAGTCTGGAAGAGAAAATGGTTTGAGTTTGGTGAAGAGGAAGCAAAGAAGGAGAAGGAAAGAGAGGAGGATATAAAGTAGAAGATAAGGGTTGCAGCACTGAAAAGATTTCAATACAAAGGCTTTGAAGTATCAATTCAAACTAATCAGAACACCTCATCTAAACGTTCATGGGAAGATATGAGTAGGGAGTATAGAGAAAAGACGTCTAAGAAGAAACACTGAAGAGGGAAGATCGAAGACCTAGCAACATCCAAGGGGGAGTCTGTTAGGACATAATGTCTATTGCAAGGGTCTTAGATGTCTTAGATATGATTGTATAGTGCTAGAATGATCAAATGTATGTTTAGTAGTTGGATTTAACGCATAAGTCCACATGTCCGCATATGTTATGTGGCGCATAACATATAAGCCGTAGAATTTATACGGGCTTGGGGTCTTTCTTGTTGTTTCCTATAAATAGGGGACTTATGCATTATTATGTAGAATTTTGTTGATTGTTAGAGTGAGAGAGTAGAATGAGAAAGTTACTACAAAGTCATATCTTGTAATCTTTAAAGTTATCAATGAAGAATACGCTTAATGGCTCGTACATAAATATTGCTGAAGAAGAGTTCGAGTTTGATTTTGAGAAGGATATGGGATTAGTTGAAGAGAATGTGTTGGTGAATGAACACATTGTTGAGGAAGAATTGGACAAGGAGCCGGTAACATATGTGAATCTTACTAATCAAGTGTTTCCAGAGTTTGATGAAGAAATTGAAATGATTAGTCAAGCATTTGATGATCAGGGTAATCCTATACCTGCTAAAGACAATACACCTGAAGAAACTGTGGTAAACAGTCAAGAGCAGGAGGAATAGTTTGAAAGGAAGAAAATTGAACCGAAGCGTATATACTTGAATCCAGTCAAGTATTATAAGAAGAAAGACAAAGATGTGAAATTGGGTAAAGTTGTGAGTATAGCCTATCTTAAAAGGATTCGAAAGATTGCTGTTCGTAGGACATATGGCGTTCAATATTTTGAGAGCCTATGTGAATTAAAATCGTTAACATGGATGAACGTGGTAGACATAGTTGAGAAAGAACTATTATACTATCTAAACGTAGAGTGGTGAAAGATATCTGGGAGTTTATCAAACGTCATGCAAAATGCAAATTTCGAAGATGGACTCCTCAAACTCCATATCTTCATGTGCCTAAAGTCAAGAAAGATCCTGAAACAGATGATTTTGTGAAGACCTGGAGGTACAAGCAATCAGAAACTCTAAAAGTGATTCCCATGTACCCGATGGAGCAAGACTTCAGTGTTTGTTTTCTGTGGTGGTACTATGATGAAAACCGTGGTGAAGCTTAGATAATGTTAAACAGAGATGGAGTGTGGGATGTGATAGATGTGATGGATCCGATGTGGTTAGTGAACTGTTCTGAGAATGATATAGAGACGCTGCATAAGTGCAAGATTCAAATATCACGTGAAAAAAATCATGCGTCTGTTATGTAATACCAGAAGGTGATTAGAATTTGTTATAAGTATAAGATTCACTCTATAGAAGTCTGGACGAGAAAATGATTTGAGTTTGGTGAAGAGGAAGCAAAGAAGGAGAAGGAAAGAGAGGAGGTGATAAAGGAGAAGCTAAGGGTTGCAGCACTGAAAAGATTTCAATACAAAGGCATTGGAGTCTGAATTCCAACTAATCAGAACCCCTCATCTAAACATTCTTGGGAAGATATGAGGATGGAGTATAGAGAAAAGACGTCTAAGAAGAAAAACTGAATAGGGAAGATCGAAGACCTACCAACATCCAAGGGGGAGTCTGTTAGGACATATTGTCTATTGCTTGGGTCTTAGATGTATTAGTTATGATTGTATAGGGCTAGAATTTTCAAATGTATGTTTAGTAGTTGGATTTAACGCATAAGTCCACAAGACCGCATATGTTATGCGGCGCATAACATATGCGCCGTATAATATGTACGGGCTTGGGGTCTTTCATGTTGTTTCCAATAAATAGGGGACTTATGCATTATTATGTAGACTTTTGATGATTGTTAGAGGGAGAGAGTAGAGAGATAAAGTTACTACAAAGTCATATCTTGTAATCTTTGAAGTTATCAATGAAGAATACGCTTAATGGCTCGTATATAAATATTGTTGAAGAAGAGTTCGAGTTTGATTTTGAGAAGGATATGGGATTAGTTGAAGAGAATGTGTTGGTGAATGAACACATTGTAGAGGAAGAATTGGACATGGAGCTTGTAACATATGTGAATGTTAATAAGCAAGTGTTTCCATAGTTCGATGAAGAAATTGAAATGATTAGTCAAGCATTTGATGATCAGGGTAATCCTATACCTACTAAAGACAATACAACTGAAGAAACTGCGGTAAACAGTCAAGAGCAGGAGGAATAGTTTGCAAGGAAGAAAATTGAACCAAAGCATATATACTTGAATCCAGTCAAGTATTATAAGAAGAAAGACAAAGAGGTGAAATTGGGCAAATTTATGAGTATAGCCTATCTTAAAAGGATTCAAAAGATTGCTATTCGTAGGACATATGGCGTTCAATATATTGAGAGCCTATGTGAATTAAAATCGTTACCATGGATGGACGTGGTAGACATAGTTGAGAAAGAACTATTATACTGTCTAAACGTGGAATGGTGAAAGATATATGGGAGTTTATCAAACGCCAAGCGAAATGCAAATTTCGAAGATGGACTCCTCAAACTCCATATCTTCGTGTGTCTAAAGTCAAGAAAGATCCTGAAACGGATGATTTTGTGAAGACCTGGAAGTACAAGCAACCAGAAACTCTAAAAGGTATTCCCATGTACCCGATGGTGCAAGACTTTCATGTTTGTTTTCTGTGGTGGTACTATGATGAAAACCATGGTGAAGCTCAGATAATGTTAAACAGTGATGGAGTGTGGGATGTGATAGATGTGATGGATCCAATGTGGTTAGTGAACTGTTCTGAGAAGGATATAGAGACACAGCATAAGTGCAAGATTCAAATATCACGTGATAAACATCATGCGTCCACTATGCAATACCAGAAGGTGATTAAGATTTGTTATAAGTATAAGATTCACTCTGGAGAAGTCTGGAAGAGCAAATGGTTTGAGTTTGGTGAAGACGAAAGAAAGAAGGAGAAGGAAAGAGAGGAGGAGATAAAGGAGAAGATAAGGGTTGCAGCACTGAAAAGATTTCAATACAAAGGCGTTGGAGTCTGAATTCCAACTAATCAGAACCCCTCATCTAAACGTTCTTGGGAAGATATGAGGAGGGAGTATAGAGAAAAGACGTCTAAGAAGAAAAACTGAAGAAGGAAGATCGAAGACCTACCAACATCCAAGGGGGAGTCTGATAAGACATATTGTCTATTGCTTGGGTCTTAGATGTATTAGATATGTTTGTATAGAGCTAGAATTATCAAATGTATGTTTAGTAGTTGGATTTAACGCATAAGTCAACAAGACCGCATATGTTATGTGGCGCATAACATATGCGCCGTATAACATGTACGGGCTTGGGGTCTTTGATGTTGTTTCCTATAAATAGGGGATTTATGCATTATTATGTAGACATTTGGTGATTGTTAGAGTGAGAGAGTAGAGAGAGAAAGTTACGACAAAGTCATATCTTGTAATCTTTGAAGTTATCAATGAAGAATACGCTTAATGGCTCGTATATAAATATTGCTGAAGAAGAGTTCGAGTCTGATTTTGAGAAGGATATGGGATTAGTTGAAGAGAATGTGTTGGTGAATGAACACATTGTTGAGGAAGAATTGGACAAGGAGACGGTAAGATATGTGAATGTTATTAATCAAGTGTTTCCAGAGTTCGATGAAGAAATTGAAATGATTAGTCAAGCATTTGATGATCAGGGTAATCCTATACCTGCTAAAGACAATACAACTGAAGAAACTGCGGTAAACATTCAAGAGCAGGAGGAATAGTTTGAAAGGAAGAAAATTGAACCGAAGCGTATATACTTGAATCCAGTCAAGTATTATAAGAAGAAAGTCAAAGAGGTGAAATTCGGTAAAGTTGTGTGTATAGCCTATCTTAAAAGGATTTGAAAGATTGCTGTTCCTAGGACATATGGCGTACAATATTTTAGAGCCTATGTGAATTAAAATCGTTACCATGGATGGACGTGGTAGACATAGTTGAGAAAGAACTATTATACTGTCTAAACGTTGAATGGTGAAAGAAATCTGGGAGTTTATCAAACGTCAAGCGAAATGCCAATTTCGAAGATGGACTCCTCAAACTCCATATCTTCATGTGTCTAAAGTCAAGAAAGATCCTGAAACGGATGATTTTGTGAAGACCTGGAGGTACAAGCAACCAGAAACTCTAAAAGTGATGCCCATGTACCCGATGGAGCAAGACTTTCATGTTTGTTTTCTGTGGTGGTACTATGATGAAAACCATGGTGAAGCTCAGATAATGTTAAACAGAGATGGAGTGTGGGATGTGATATATGTGATAGATCCGATGTGGTTAGTGAACTATTCTGAGAAGGATATAAAGATGCTGCAAAAGTGCAATATTCAAATATCTTGTGATAAACATCATGCGTCCGCTATGCAATACCAGAAGGTGATTAAGATTTGTTATAAGTATAAGATTCACTTTGGAGAAGTCTGGAAGAGCAACGGGTATGAGTTTGGTGAAGAGGAAGCAAAGAAGGAGAAGGAAAGAGAGGAGGAGATAAAGGAGAAGATAAGGGTTGCAGCACTGAAAAAATTTCAATACAAAGGCGTTGGTGTCTGAATTCCGACTAATCAGAACCCCTCATCTAAACGTTCTTGGGAAGATATGAGGAGGGAGTATAGAGAAAAGACGTCTAAGAAGAAAAACTGAAGAGGGAAGATCGAAGACCTACCAACATCCAAGGGGGAGTCTGTTAGGACATATTGTCTATTGCTTGGGTCTTAGATGTATTAGATATGATTGTATAGGGCTAGAATTATCAAATGTATGTTTAGTAGTTGGATTTAACGCATAAGTCCACAAGACCGCATATGTTATGTGGCGCATAACATATGCGCCGTATAACATGTACGGGCTTGGGGTCTTTGATGTTGGTTCCTATAAATAAGGGACTTATGCAGCATTATGTAGACTTTTGGTGATTGTTAAAGTGAGAGAGTAGAGAGAGAAAGTTCTACAAAGTCATATCTTGTAATCTTTGAAGTTATCAATTAAGAATACGCTTAATGGCTCGTATATAAATATTGCTGAAGAAGAGTTCGAGTTTGATTTTGAGAAGGATATGGGATTAGTTGAAGAGAATGTGTTGTTGAACGAACACATTGTTGAGGAAGAATTAGACAAGGAGCCGGTAACATATGTGAATGTTACTAATCAAGTGTTTCCAGAGTTCGATGAAGAAATTGAAATGATTAGTCAAGCATTTGATTATCAGGATAATCCTATACCTTCTAAAGACAATACAATTGAAGAAACTGAGGTAAATAGTCAACAGCAGGAGGAATGGTTTGAAAGGAAGAAAATTGAACCGAAGCGTATATACTTGAATCCAGTCAAGTGTTATAAGAAGAAAGACAAAGAGGCAAAATTGGGTAAAGTTGTGAGTATAGCCTATCTTAAAAGGATTTGAAAGATTGCTGTTCCTAGGAGATATGGCGTACAATATTTTGAGAGCCTATGTGAATTAAAATCGTTACCATGGATGGATGTGGTAGACATAGTTGAGAAAGAACTATTATACTGTCTAAACATGGAAGGGTGAAAGATATCTGGGAGTTTTTCAAACGTCAAGAGAAATGCAAATTTCGAAGATGGACTCCTCAAACTCTATATCTTCATGTGTCTAAAGTCAAGAAAGATCCTGAAACGGATGATTTTGGGAAGACCTGGAGGTACAAGCAACCAGAAACTCTAAAAGTGATTCTCATGTACCCGATGGAGCTAGACTTTCATGTTTATTTTCGGTGGTGGTACTATGAGGAAAACCGTGTGGAAGCTCAGATAATGTTAAACAAAGATGGAGTGTGGGATGTGATAGATGTGATGGATCCGATGTGGTTAGTGAATTGTTCTGAGAAGGATATAGAGACGCTGCATAAGTGCAAGATTCAAATATCACGTGATAAACATCATGCGTCTGCTATGCTGTAACATCCAACTTTTTGTTAAATAATAAATGATGGAAAGTTTTGTTATTAACTGTGTGTCGTTAAGTTAGTCGTGTGTTAATGTTTGGATAAGGATTTGAAATGGGAATGGAGAGTGAGTGATGGGACCCATAACCCACTATATAAACCCAACCCACCCACCATTTTGTCTCCCTCCCCACACACTAAAAACACATACACTTCTTCTTTCAAACACCTAGATCCAAATCCGAGCAGAAGAAAGGTGAATCTCGTGTTCAACGTCATCGAGCAACCAGAAACATTTGGAAGATCCTGCGTGTTATTCCGATCTGAACTCGAACCCGAAGCAAAAGGTAGGTTTCGGTTTAAATGGTTAAGTTTTATGGTTAGAATCAGCATGCAAACAGATATAATGATAGATCGAGTTGTGAAATGTAAGAAAAATATAAACTTGGTAAGTTATAACCACTCGGGTGCACTTTGTGATAAAAAGGTGGTGTTTGGACTTTGAGAGATGGGTTCAGGATCAGGTGCATGGGGTCAGAATGTGTCGAAAGTTGGGAAAGAGTAAAATTCAGGTCCTGAGGAAGAGCCATGAAGTAAAATGGCTTTAAAATGGTAAAAACGAATAAAGGAAGGCATTTCGCTTCGCTCAGCCTTGAGAAGCGAAACAGGCATTTCGCTTCGCTCAGCCATGTGAAGCGAAACGCTCCCATGTGAAGCGAAGCGCTCCCATGCGAAGCGAAACGCTCTCATGCGAAGAGAAACGAAACCTCCCTTGCGAAATTGTTTAAGCTGTGACCCGAGTAATTTTCTGATGCGTTTTTGTTAAGGGACTGTTAACGAAAATAAAATTTTTCCGAGCTCAACCCAGCCAGGGGCTTTGCCCCTTGGACCCTGCTAGGGGCTGCCACCCTAGACCCCGCTACCAGGGGCGCTGCCCCCGGACCCCGTTTAGATGAGAGTTTCATTAACTTAGATGTAGGAAGTAGTAGTAATGGATAATTGACACGCGTAATGTATTGTACAGTTAGCCGTGCTCAACTAAGGAAGGGCGTTACCATTAACGGCGAGAGAAACCGACTCCAGGTGAGTTCTAGCCCCATTTCATTGTTATGTTTTCGGGGCTATGTGCATACTTCTAAGTGGCAGTTAAAAGGCTTATCTTAAGTGATAGGTATATGATACGTGTATGACCGTGTATTGAAAGTTGTTGCTATAGGATGTTTATGTGAATGAATGTGTATGTAAATATTATATGCTTAAGACAAGTAAAATATGCGCTTATGATAGGGACCAGACCCTCATAATATTTGAGATGATAGGGACCAAACCCTTATAATATCTGAGATGATAGGGACCAGACCCTCATAATATCTGAAATGATAGGGACCGGACCCTTATAATATCTGAGATGATAGGGACCGGACCCTTATAATATCTGAGATGATAGGGACCAGACCCTTATAATATCTGAGATGATAGGGACCAGACCCTTATAATATCTGAGAAGATAGGGACCAGACCCTTATAATATCCAAGATGTTAGGGACCAAACCCTTTGATGTGTTGTAAAACACACGTATTTTCCGCACGTGTTATCTACGTATTATATTATATTTTGTATGTTTTAACTCGTTTTAGATAGGTTTTACATACATTTATTAATCTTGTAGGTTATTGGTGAAAGAAAGAAGAAAACCGGGACTTTTCGAGCATTCTACGAGCCTTTTTACGCATACAAGTTCAAGACAAAGCTCAAGGCCCGACCTGTATACATCATGGAGGCCCAAGACCATATTATATTATAACATAAAAAAATAAATAAAAAAACCCTAGGCCAGCAGTAGTTCCAATCGGGATTTCCAGCAAGGAAGAAAAGAGAAAAAAGTTTTGTGGAGCTAGTGTTTGGACTTGTGGTGGCTAAGGAAGGAAGAAGACACAAGAATCAAGCCCCGAGATCGTTCACCATCTGTTTTTATAGCCAAGGAGCAGCCATAAACAACCAATATCCTTACATCTTTTTCATTGTTCATATACCTTGAATTACTTGTTCAATTACTTAGTAGTTTTGCAATTACTTGGGATATTGACTTATTATTGATTAGTATTGATTATTGAATGCTTGAATTGATGTTTGAGATGAGTTTATTGATGTGTTTATTAATACTTCATGGCTGTCCAAAGATGATTATTGGCTAAACTTGTTAGTTCTACCTAGGAATGATGATTCTTGTTAGTGTTTGATGAGCTTGTTGGATTGTTTGATTGATAGACTTGAATTGCTATTGTAAAGTTTGATTTAGACATGAAATAGGTTGTGTTAGTGGCTGGAAATTTTGGTGATTCATTGCATAAACCCCGTGTGTGTTGATTGATCAGTTTTGTATTGATTGATCGGTGCATTGTTTGATTCTAGACTTTGTGTTTAGGGTTTGTTTGCGGTAGGTACAACCGTAGGGTTTTGTTGCGTGATTATTTGGATTAAGTACAGCGGTTAAAAACCTTCTTTGAGACCGAGAGGTGATAGGAAGTTAGGGTTGACTCATTGCCTTTGCATGCTAGAATAAGGATTGCACGAGAGCGAGTTCGTTTCTAGTCAGGTTTAGGTGTTTTGAGTGGCTAGTTGATCTATTTTAGTTTAAGTTGAATTGTTCCTCTATCCTTGGTTGTGTAGTATTCATTACCATTAGGGTCGAGTGTTGGTGAGACCGAGAGGTGATCCTTCATTAGAACACGTTAGCAATTGTTTCCCGGTTTGGTCGTTTTAGCCGATTTTGAGTAGTTAGGGTTTGTTGTGTGAGACCGAGAGGTAATCCAGTGAGCCCGAGCGATCCTTAGTCGTTTCATCTTTAGGGACCGGTGTCTATATATCATTCAATCCATTAGCTTGTTAGGCCTACAATTTGATTCAGACCTAGGTAGACGTTTTTCTCCATTCCTAAGTTAACACAGTTAGTTTTCCGTTAAGTTTTCAATTTTTGGTAAGTTTTGTCAGTCAGTCTAGTTAGTTCAATTAAGTATTTAAAAATCAAAAATCAATATAATTATTATTCTAAGGTAGGTCTTTTCTAGGGTATCTTTAGCGTTCTGACGTGTCCACGTGTTCGATACTCGGACTTCCTAAGTCTATACTACTTGCGATTGATACACTTGCCGGTTGTGTGTGGTTTTAGGATTTTCGTTTTAATTATAAAGCTTAGTTATGAGGGTCATCATTATAGGGTTATTAGACACACATCAAGTTTTTGGCACCGTTGCCGGGGACACGATTTTAGGCGTTTTGAGTGCAATCCGAGTTAGGACTTACCTTTTTTATCTACTTGTAATTATTTTTGTTTTTTATTTTGCTTATTTGTTAGAATAGTTTAGATAATATTATTCCTAATTATAATTCTATGCGACAGACTCGATCTCTAGGACCACCCGACACGGAAGCATTTCCTGAGCCAGAGAGAGAGTTTCGTGAGAGACATCGTCCCGTTTCACCTTCATCCAATTCTTCATCCGTTGACCCCGACGATAGGGATAGGATCATGGGCGACATTCCACCACCGAGGAGGACAGTTATGGACCGGGCCCGACCGGCCAATGCTGGCGCGAGATCCAGCATCGCACCACCCGTCATTTGAGTGCGACGAACTGGCAGATCCCGTTAAACATTCTAAATACCATTGCTCATTCTGCTCAGTTTCATGGGTTGTTTCATGAGAACCCACACTCTCATCTCACTCGCATCGTGCGTATTTGCGACACTTTCCATCTTGTCGGCGTTTCCGAATACGCCGTTAAGCCCCGCGTCTTTCCATTTTCTCTCGCTGATCAAGCGAGTCTGTGGCTCGAGTCCCTCCCATAGGGCTCTATAGCTACTTGTGCTGCCATGCAGACCCAATTTCTTGAAAAATACGATCCTCCGGCTAAAGCCGCTCGTCTGCGTAACCAGATACATTCTTTCCAGAAGGAGGACACAGAGAGTTTTTACGAGACCTGAAAGCGGTTCAAGAATTTATTAGCTTTGTGCCCCAACCACGGCTTGCAAGATTGGGCGGTCGTCGAAAAGTTCTACAATGGAGTGACGTACGCGACGCAGAGTATGCTCAACATGGCGGCAGGAGGAAATCTGTTAACGACAAAGGACCCTGATGAGTGTATCGCTTTATTCCTTGGGCTAGCTATGAGTGGATACCAGAGACCACCCGCCAGAGGAGGTAAGACCGTCGATTCCATCTCACGAGGCATGCATTCGGTGGACACCACAACCGCACTGACGTCACAGGTCGAGGCATTGGCGAAGATGGTAAAGGACATGCAGACGAAGAGCAAGTTGTGTGAGATCTGCAGAGGGGGGCATGATACCGTTCAGTGACCAGTCAGTTCCCAAGAGGAGGCCATAGAATACGTAGGAAATCCAAACCGAAATCCAAATTCTTTCAATTCGTATAAATCGGGATGGAGGGGAAATCAAAACTCCAACTGGAGGAGCGGCAACCAGTCCGGTTTTCAGCAATGCCAGAGTTTGTTTCAGGATGCCGGTGAGGGAGCGAGCCATGGGGAGAAGAAGCCCACTTTGGAGGAGATGATGGCGCAACAAACACAGATGCTGTCACAGCCTATGTCACGAGAGGATTCCTGACACAAAGAGACGCAGGAGAAGCTTCGAGAGCACGAGCAGTTCATGAGGAATCAAGGAGCGTCGAATCAAAGTCTCGAGTGGCAGATGGGAGAGATAGCGAGTAGGTTGAACGAGAGGCCGCAGGGTTCACTACCGAGTAACACCGAGCAGAACCCAAAGGGATTCGCTAAATCTGTGACAACGAGGAGCGGTGCAGGGGCACGAGAGGAGCCCAGGATTCAGCAGAGAGGAGTCGTCGAGGATCCTGCAGTAGTTGTAGAGGAGCAGGTGGATGAGGAGATGCAGATGGAGTCTCCACCGGCCCAGGTGCATCGGAGAAGCAGCCCAGGGAGTTCAGCACAGGCCGAGAGACAGCAGCTACCGAGCGAGCCGCCGAGAGTCTTCAAGCCCAGAGTACCATACCCTGGAAGACTCCGCCAAGACAGAGATGAGGAGCAGAGTTCCAAATTTTTTGATCTTTTGAAGCAGCTTCTCCTTAACATCCCATTCCTTGAGGCACTGACTCAGATGCCTAAACACGCTAAGTTCCTCAAGGATATCCTTTCGAATAAGGAGAAGCTTGCTGAGGTCGCTTCCATCGCATTGAGTGCTAGCTGTTCTGCTGTCTTACAACAGAAATTACCGGAAAAGATGGCCGATCCAGGGAGTTTCACGATTCCCTGCATCTTGAGTGATGATACGTTTATTCATGCGCTGGCCGATCTAGGTGCCAGCATTAATCTCATGCCGTATTCTGTGTATCGCAAGCTGGATCTAGGCGAACCGAGGCCTACCAGGGTGAATATCCAGCTTGTTGATCATTTTGTGAAATACCCTCGAGGGGTGGTCGAGAACATGCTGGTTCGTATCGACAAGTTCATCTTCCCGGTGGACTTTGTCATTCTGGACATGAACGACGATGATAGCGCACCACTAATTTTAGGCCGACCATTCCTTGCCACTGCACAGGCGTTGATCGAAGTCTGCGAGGGTAAGTTGATTTTGAGAGTTGGGGATGAGAACATCACCTTTGACGTTCGACAGTCACTGAAACACCCCAAGTCTGCTGATGACTCCCTGTACTTTATTGATACCATCATGGAGCATGTTGGTGAGTTTTTCAGCGAGATCTGTGGAGGATCTTCCTCCAACACTCAGATTCTCGATAGGGACATTCTGGAGATTGAGATGGTTGCCATGACCGACCAGTCAACGGAAGATGACGCCGAGTCACATCACCATGAGTCTGAAGTGTCTGCTGAGATCGTATGTGACGATCCGATGGACCGACCTTCTGTCGAGAGGCCCCCTCCTTCCTTAGAGCTTAAGGAATTACCTGCCCATCTGGAGTACGCGTTTTTGGATGAAGAGAGGAAGTTTCCGGTTATTGTCACATCTGCTTTGACGGAGGTCGAGAGAGAAAGACTGTTGAGGGTGCTTCGAGAGCACAAGGAGGCCATTGCATGGAAGATTATCGACATCAAGGGTATCAACCCTTCGTTTTGCACGCATAAAATCCTTATGGAGGAAAATTATAGGACTGTCGTTCAGCCACAGCGGCGGCTTAATCCGAAGATGCAGGAGTTCGTGAAGAAGGAGATCATCAAACTCCTTGATGCGGGGATCATTTTCCCCATTTCTGATAGTTCGTGGGTTAGTCCAGTCCAAGTGGTTCCCAAAAAGGGTGGCATGACTGTCGTCACCAATGAGAGGAACGAGCTCATTCCCACTAGGACTGTGACCGGTTGGAGAGTCTGCATCGATTACCGCAGATTGAATGATGCCACGAGGAAAGACCACTTTCCTCTACCTTTCATTGATAAGATGTTGGAGCGTTTGGCATCAGTACTACTGCTTCTTAGATGGTTTCTCCGGGTACTTTCAGATTCCTATTGCTCCCGATGACCATGAAAAAACCACGTTTACCTGCCCATACGGTATGTTTGCTTATCGACATATGTCGTTCGGACTGTGTAACGCTCCAGCCACATTTCAGAGGTGCATGGTGGCCATATTTCATGACATTATCGAGGACTCCATGGAGGTGTTCATGGACGATTTTTCTGTATTTGGGAGCTCTTTCGATCGGTGTCTCTCCAACCTTGAGAGGATGTTGGCCCGATGCGTTGACACCAACCTAGTTCTTAACTGGGAGAAGTGTCACTTCATGGTACGCGAGGGCATCGTTTTGGGGCATCGTATTTTGAGTGCGGGGATAGAGGTCGACCGAGCGAAGGTCGATACCATTTCTAATCTTCCCCCGCCCACTTCCGTGAGATCCATCCGGAGTTTTCTTGGTCATGCTGGGTTCTATCGCCGGTTCATTAAAGATTTTTCTAAGATTGCGAGACCCATGACTAAACTCTTGGAGAAGCATGCCTCGTTTGTGTTTTCTGAGCAGTGTGTCGAGGCGTTTGATCTTTTAAAAGACAAACTCGTTAACGCCCCGATCATGATTGCTCCCGACTGGTCGCTTCCTTTTGAGTTGATGTGTGATGCGAGCGACTTCGTAGTCGGAGCGGTTCTTGGACAGCGGAAGGATAAACACTTCCACCCGATTTACTATGCGAGCCGGACCCAAAATGGTGCACAGGAGAGTTACACTACCACCGAGAAAGAGCTTTTAGCTGTGGTGTTTGCATTTGATAAATTCAGGTCCTATCTTGTTCTGTCCAAGACAATTGTGTACACGGATCATTGTGCCATTCGTTATCTCTTTAGCAAACAGGATGCTAAGCCACGTCTTATCCGTTGGATCCTTTTGCTTCAAGAGTTTGATATCGAAATCCGTGATAAGAAGGGGGCCAAGAATGTGGCGGCCGATCATCTTTCGCGTCTTGAGGGAGCTGAGTTAGGAGAACCGGGGGTCAGGAATAATGACCACTTTCCGACAGAGAGTCTTATGTTTGTTTCGGCTCAGGATGAGGGTTTCCCATGGTTCGCCGACTTCGCGAACTATCTTGCTGACGGGTACTACCCGAAGATGTCTTACCAGCAAAAGAAGAAATTCTTTGCTGATGTTAAGTTTTACCTGTGGGACGACCCGTATCTTTTTCGTATTGGTGCTGACCAGTTGATCAGGAGGTGTGTTGACGTTAAGGAGGGATGGCAGATTCTGAGCCATTGCCATGTTGGACTGACAGGATGTCACCACGGTGCGAGTTTGACGGCAAAGAAGGTGTTTGATTGTGGATTCTATTGGCCTTCGATTTTTAAGGATGCGCACGCGTTTGTGAGGAGTTGTGATCGTTGCCAGTAGGTCGGCAACATTTCTTCGCGAAATGAAATGCCCCAGAATGCTATTCAGGTTTGTGAGGTTTTTTATGTTTGGGGCATTGATTTCATGGGACCGTTTCCATCTTCGCGTGGGAACAAGTATATACTCGTGGCGGTTGATTATCTCTCGAAGTGCGTTGAGGCCAAGGCCTTACCCACTAATGATGCCCGAGTTGTACTCCGTTTTCTCAAGAGCCTTTTTGCTCGTTTTGGTGTCCCGAAGGCATTGATCAGTGATAGAGGAACTCACTTCTACAATGCGCAGATGGAGAAGGCGTTGCGTCGCTATGGGGTCACCCATCGGCTTGCAACCGCCTACCACCCACAGACTAGTGGGCAGGTAGAAGTGAGTAACCGGGGGATCAAACGTATTCTTGAGAAAACGGTTGGTTCGAATCGTCGGGATTAGTCCGAGGAGCTGGATGACGCGTTGTGGGCCTTTCGTACAGCCTACAAGACTCCGACCGGTTCCACACCATTTCGGATGATTTATGGGAAGGCCTGCCACCTACCTGTTGAGTTAGAGCACCGTGCTTCTTGGGCCCTACAGAGGGTCAACTTCGATATGTCTGCCACAGAGAGCACTCGTTTCCACCAGTTGCACGAGTTAGAGGAGTTGAGAGATCACGCTTACGCGCAGTCATTTAGGTATAAGGAACGGACGAAGGAACTGCACGATAGGAAGTTGAAGGGTAGCAAGCAGTTCAAGTGTGGGGATTTGGTTTTATTGTATAACTCCCGGTTGAAGTTATTACCGGAAAAGTTGAGATCCCGATGGTCGGGACAGTTCACGGTCACCGAGGTCTTCCCGTACGGCACTGTCGAGATAGAGGATAAAGGCGGGAAGTTTAAGGTGAACGGTCACAGACTGAAGCACTACATAGGAGAGCCGGTGACTGACCAGACGTTCGAGGTATTCTACCTTGACGCTCTCTCCGAGACTTAGACGCGATGGATGCACACTCGGGAGATTGCCCGAGTTGTAGAGTTTCTATTTATGTATTTGTGTGATGCTATCTGTTTTCTTTGTTTATTCTATTTCAGGTTGTTCCAAGATGAAACCGCTCGTACTCAGTCTCCATTCGAGTCGGTTGATTTAAGGAGTATCCTATATATATATATATATATATATATATATATATATATATATATATATATATATATATAAGAAAAAAAAACAAAATCACAAAAATATGTTTATTTCTTTATGTTTTTGTTTTCCGTATTGTACGCCGCTACATGCGAGTGAGTTTGAGTTTTGCAGGTTACATTATGCGCATAGTAGCTATGGTGGCGTTTTGGAACAGGTTCTCCCGAGGTTGCGGCCGTGAATGAAATGATATACGGTCGTTTAGATACTACTCAGCTGTTGAGGATTCTGCACACAAACCAGGGGAGTAACCCGTTCTTTGTTTTTACTCTTGTATACTTTAATTTTATTTTCTGGTTTATTTTTATTTTATTTTATTTCTTTTCCTTATACTCATCGAGGACGATTTCGTTCTAAGTGTCGGGATGGGGTTTATTTTACCTAGTTGTAGGAAAATTTTTGAAAAAAAAAATAATAAAAATAAAAAAAAAGTTTAAAAAATAGTCCCTTGAAATTTGTTTTCTCTACGTTAAACAGGAGATGATATTATTACCGAGTAGTGGTTATTTTATAAATTCTTGGTGGGTTCAAATATATATATATATAATCAATAAGAACAGTGCCCATTAGACCCGCACGTAATGTATGGTAACCGAACGGTTTAGACTCAGTAATCGTGTGTCGGTAGGCTCAGCCTTTGAGAATGAAAGGGCGGTTTAGTTGTTGACCTAATTGAACCTCTTAAATGGCCTGACTATAGTGGGAAACATCTTAGGGGTTTTGTTTGCTTAACTAAGCTCGTGACAGGACTGGAATGAAAAGCCGGGTCATACTCAAGCCTCGAGTCACATGATCGTCTGTATATATTAGTTGTTTTATCCTTTGTATTTGTTTCTGCTCATGCAAAAGCCATGTAATATGAGTATTAAAAAAAAATTGCAAAAAGCCAAAAGGCAGAAAAAGAAATAAAAGAAAGAATGCATTTGTAATTGCGTGCACTTGAAAGAGAGCTAGAGTTTATAGTTTGTATATGAGTCGAAATGTTTAATCATGTGGCAATAGGTTTAAGTCAAGTTGGGGTGGCTTGGCCCGGTAAAACCATAATGGAATTGGTGAAGTGGCGGCAAGGCTTTTAGGTGTGGGTTCCACTTAGTCATTCAAATTAATAGAATCGTCACACCTTATTTGCCTCGGTAAGTATTAGGGGCATGGGTTTAAAGTGGACAGCAATACCGGCAATCGACCTAATCTAGCTTATTAAGTGAAAGTTGAAGGGGTAACGGGTCACTTGTTCTAATACTTTAAAAAGAAGAAAAAAATATATATTAATAATAATAATAAATAAATAAAACCAAGAGTTGTCGGTTAAAACTCGGATATGATTCTGTGTAATATTCTTTATCAGGGACGAAAAAGTCTTAAGTGTGGAGATATTTGATGTGTTGTAAAACACACGTATTTTCCGCACGTTTTATCTACGTATTATATTATATTTTATATGTTTTAACTCGTTTTAGATAGGTTTTACATACATTTATTAATCTTGTAGGTTTTGGGTGAAAGAAAGAAGAAAACCGGGACTTTTCGAGCATTCTATGAGCCTTTTTACGCATATAGGTTCAAAACAAACCTCAAGGCCCGACCCGTATGCATCATGGAGGCCCAAGACCATATTATATTATAACATAAAAAAAATAAAAAAACCCTAGGCCAGCAGTAGTTCCGATCGGGATTTCCAGCAAGGAAGAAAAGAGAAAAAAGTTTTGTGAAGCTAGGGTTTGGACTTGTGGTGGCTAGGGAAGGAAGAAGACACAAGAATCAAGCCCCGGGATCGTTCACCATCTGTTTTTACAGCCAAGGAGTAGCCATAAACATCCAATATCCTTACATCTTTTTCATTGTTCATATACCTTTAATTACTTGTTCAATTACTTAGTAGTTTTGCAATTACTTAGGTTATTGACTTGTTATTGATTAGTATTGATTATTGAATGCTTGAATTGATGTTTGAGATGAGTTTATTGATGTGTTTATTAATTGTTCATGGCTGTCCAAAGATGAATATTGGCTAAACTTGTTAGTTCTACCTAGGAATGATGATTCTTGTTAGTGTATGATGAGCTTGTTGGATTGTTTGATTGATAGACTTGAATTGCTATTGTAAAGTTTGATTTAGACATGAAATAGGTTGTGTTTAGTGGCTGGAAATTTTGGCGATTCATTGCATAAACCCCGTGTGTTGATTGATCAGTTTAGTATTGATTGATCGGTGCATTGTTTGATTCTAGACTTTGTGTTTAGGGTTTGTTTGCGGTAGGTACAACCGTAGGGTTTTGTTGCGTGATTATTTGGATTAAGTACAGTGGTTAAACACCTTCTTTGAGACCGAGTGGTGATAGGAAGTTAGGGTTGACTCATTGCCTTTGCATGCTAGAATAAGGATTGCGCGAGAGCGAGTTCGTTTCCAGTCAGGTTTAGGTGTTTTGAGTGACTAGTTGATCTATTTTAGTTTAAGTTGAATTGTTCCTCTATCCTTGGTTGTGTAGTATTCATTGCCATTAGGGTCGAGTGTTGGTGAGACCGAGAGGTGATCCTTCATTAGAACACGTTAGCAATTGTTTTCCGGGGTGGTCGTTTTAGCCGATTTTGAGTAGTTAGGGTTTGTTGTGTGAGACCGAGAAGTAATCCAGTGAGCCCGAGCGATCCTTAGTCGTGTCATCTTTAGGGACCGGTGTCTATATATCATTCAATCCATTAGCTTGTTAGGCCTACAATTTGATTCAGACCTAGGTAGACTTTTTCTCCATTCCTAAGTTAACACAGTTAGTTTTCCGTTAAGTTTTCTATTTTTGGTAAGTTTTGTCAGTCAGTCTAGTTAGTTCAGTTAAGTATTTAAAAATCAAAAATCAATATAATTATTATTCTAAGGTAGGTCTTTTCTAGGGTTAGTGATCTTTAGCATTCTGACGTGTCCACGTGTTAGATACTCGGACTTCCTAAGTCTATACTACTTGCGATCGATACACTTCCCGGTTGTGTGTGGTTTTAGGATTTTTGTTTTAATATTAAAGCTTAGTTGTGAGGGTCATTGTTATAGGGTTATTAGACACACATATAATATCTAAGATGTTTAACATTGAATAGCTTATGGTACATATGCATGTATATAAAGTATGTGTGAAAGAATTAATAGCAAAGTAAGGTATGAATACGTATCTTCGAACGCGTATGAGTAAGGATAGGAATGTATTGTATGTTAACTTGATTAACTAGAACTCATTCAGCGTAGCTGACTTTTAGTATGCACGCAGGCAGATAGGTTGAGGCAGTTGGCTTGAGGAGTGACACATGGCACGAGCTAAAAAGATTGGCATCTATGAAGAAGTTTCAAGACTAATTTATGTTATGTTATGAAAAAACAATTTGTATGTTAAGACAAAAATGAATGTTTGTAATGTGATGTTTGAAGTTTTAAATTATTCAGCGAAATTTTAAATTAACTCTGATTTTAGAATTGTGTTTATGAGTAAATCCAACACCAAAGTAGGGTTACCAGGAATGGGGCCTTACATATACAATATCAGAAGGTGATTAAGATTTGTTATAAGTATATGATTCACTCTGGAGAAGTCTGGAATAGCTAATGGTTTGAGTTTGGTGAAGATGAAGCAAAGAAGGAGAATGAAAGAGAGGAGGAGATAAAGGAGAAGATAAGGGTTGCAGCACTGAAAAGATTTCAATACAAAGGCGTTGGAGTATCAATTCCAACTAATCAGAACCACTCATCTAAACGTTCTTGGGAAGATATGAGGAGGGAGTATAGAGGAAAGAAGTCTAAGAAGAAAGACTGAAGAGGAAAGATCGAAGACCTAGCAACATCCAAGAGGGAGTCTGTTACGACATAATGTCTATTGCTTGGGTCTTAGATGTATTAGATATGATTCTATAGGGCTAAAATTATCAAATGTATGTTTAGTGGTTGGATTTAACGCATAAGTCCACAAGACCGCATATGTTATATGGCGCATAACATATGCGCCGTATAACTTATACGGGCTAGGGGTCTTTCATGTTGTTTCCTATAAATAGGGGACTTATGCATTATTATGTAGACTTTTGGTGATTGTTAAAGTGAGAGAGTAGAGAGAGAAAGTTACTACAAAGTCATATCTTGTAATCTTGGAAGTTATCAATGAAGAATATGCTTAATAGCTCGTATATAAATATTGCTGAAGACGAGTTCGAGTTTGATTATGAGAATGACATGGGATTAGTTGAAGAGAATATGTTGGTGAATGAACACATTGTTGAGGAAGAATTGGAAAAGGAGCCGGTAATATATGTGAATGCTACTAATCAAGTGTTTCCAGAGTTCGACGAAGAAATTGAAATGATTAGTCAAGCATTTGATGATCAGGGTAATCCTATACCTACTAAAGACAATACAACTGAAGAAACTGAGATAACCAGTCAAGAGCAGGAGGAATAGTTTGAAAGGAAGAAAATTGAACCAAAGGGTATATACTTGAATCCAGTCAAGTATTATAAGAAGAAAGACAAAGAGGTGAAATTGGGTAAAGTTGTGAGTATAGCCTATCTTAAAAGGATTCCAAAGATTGTTGTTCGTAGGACATATGGTGTACAATATTTTGAGAGCCTATGTGAATTAAAATCGTTACCATGGATGGACGTGGTAGACATAGTTGAGAAAGAACTATTATACTGTCTAAACGTGGAATGGTGAAAGATATCTAGGAGTTTCAAGCGTCTAACGAAATGCAAATTTCGAAGATGGACTCCTCAAACTCCATATCTTCAGGTGTCAAAAGTCAAGAAACATCTTGAAACGGATGATTTTGTGAAGACCTAGAGGTACAAGTAACCAGAAACTCTAAAAGTGATTCCCATTTACCCGATGGAGCATGACTTTCATGTTTATTTTCAGTGGTGGTACTATGATGAAAACCGTGGTGAAGCTCAGATAATGTTAAACAGAGATGGAGTGTGGGATGCGATAGATGTGATGGATCCGATGTGGTTAGTGAAGTGTTCTGAGAAGGATATAGAGACGCTGCATAAGTGCAAGATTCAAATATCACGTGATAAACATCATGCGTCTGCCACACAATACTCGAAGGTGATTAAGATTTGTTATAAGTATAAGATTAACTCTGGAAGAGCAAATGGTTTGAGTTTGGTGAAGAGGAAGCAAAGAATGAGAAGGAAAGAGAGGAGGAGATAAAGGAGAAGATAAGGGTTGTAGCACTGAAAAGATTTCAATACAAAGGGGTTGGAGTATCAATTCCAACTAATCAGAAGCCTCATCTAAACGTTTTTGGGAAGATATGAGAAGGGAGTATAGAGAAAAGACGTCTAAGAAGAAAGACTGAAGAAGGAAGATCGAAGACCTAGCAACATCCAAGAGGGAGTCTGTTAGGACATAATGTCTATTGCTTGGGTCTTAGATGTATTAGATATGATTGTATAGGGCTAGAATTATCAAATGTATGTTTAGTAGTTGGATTTAACGCATAAGTCCACAAGACCGCATATGTTATGTGGCGCATAACATATGCGCCATATAACTTATACGGGCTTGGGGTCTTTCATGTTGTTTTCTATAAATAGGGACTTATGCATTATTATGTAGACTTTTGGTGATTGTTAGAGTGAGAGAGCAGAGAGAGAAAGTTACTACAAAGTCATATCTTGTAATCTGTGAAGTTATCAATAAAGAATATGCTTAATGTTTACTTGTTTTGTTCACTCTCAATGGATTCCGCACTTTGAGATACAAGCTGTAACATCTAGAGATCCTAATTGTTGTATATATCAGCATGGCATCCTATTTCAGTTACGTGTGTTTATGTCAAGACGAATTGGAAACCAAAATCCACTGTTGTAACTTTTCATCAAATCACCTGCAACATTAAAATTTAAAACATCAATATAAAGTAATCTTGGAACAAATAAGTATAAAGCAGTCCAGAAGATTTAACCAAAATAGATAAATATTAATGATAGGTAATTCCTAATAACTATACAACACCTGTTGGAATCAAGAAACAAAAATACATTGAGTAACTTGAACATTAAGAATAATACCTTTTTGCCAACAGCACATTGATTAACTTGTACTTCAGTCCCCATGGTTTCCACATATAAAAAATGCTCGTATTCTGGTATACTACTACCTGAACAACATTAGACTGAATCAAAACATAAAACAACTAATGCCATAAAAAATGAATGAATTGAGTGAGGAAATGAGTAAACATACATGTAATCAAGTGACGTTTTTCATACGTTGAAGCATCTCTTATTGTTCTTTGTTTTTGACAAAGCCACATGACTTCCTGTATCGGGTGGAGCACAAAAAAGGAAAGCCCTCCGAGGCCGTCTTTATCGTAACACAAAACAAACTATCAAGTTGCTGACAAAAAGATAACACAACTGTACAAAAGATGTGAACCGAATGATAATAAGCCATCTTTATCTAATTATCCTTCTGTACACCTTAACTATTAATCCAAAATTCAAGTTCATCAGTAGTTGGAAAAGTCAAACCTCATTATGAAAAGAAAACACACGTTTTCACAAATAGTACCGATATTAAATTGAAACGAAACTCAACGAAATCAATTTTGAAATAGTATTAGATTGAAATAAAATACAAATCAATTTTGCAATCTAAGATTAAACGATTTAATATTCAATGAAACTACAACTATTGTTGTGCTTTATAACTATTTGCTTTTAAAGCGCAATATGATCGTGAAAAAAGTGAATGAGCATACATACCAGTCACATTGGTGCCCAAAGAAATTGGATGTACTTGTCGTTTCTCAAGTGCATCTGATTGTAACAGGATGGTAGGAAGAAGAGTGAAGCGGTATGCCGCCACCGCCACCGCCACCTAGGGTTTCAAAATCGAACCCGGCAACTGTAAATGGTGAAACAACCACACCGAAGCCACCAAGGGTTCGTAAATCAAACCCGATAGCAGTGACGGAATCAATCAGAGAGTGAGCAAGAAACTAAAGAGTCGCCATGGCCACCGTATGATAGAAACTCAATAGGAGAATGAAGAAATGGTGGTTGTTATGCCTAAGGTGGAGACATTAGTATGGATCAATTGATGATATCAATGAATCTAGAGACCTTGAAGATAACAATTGGAAGGAGATGCGGTGATTACACGTGTAGGGGTATACCATTTTTGTTACAGAAGGTACAAAAGCTGAAGCACAAGTTCTCCCGAAAATGTAATATTATAAATAGCATGCAAAAGGAAAGGGTAGTATACAAATGCCTCCCGACAATAACATATTGTTTAATCTTATAACGGACAATGTATACTTACGGGAGAGGCATGATAAAACAGTTACCCAATGGTGGGATTATATTGGAATGATTGTTGTATAAGTTGTTAATTATTCCTGATTATTATACTGTGTGCTCGAATAGACAAGGGTAATGTGGCACTGTTGTATATAGTTTCGATACTCCATGCAAACATTTGGTAGTGTGCTAGGTATGGAGGACAATTTGGATCTTTTATTAGAAACATTGACCTTTACAGGGTTAAAATTACTTGTCACTGGGTGACAACTTTTGATATATACATGCAAACAATGGTCTTATTAGGCAAAATCTATGTACTATCCGTGGTATATGGATAATAGATTTGATGTGTGTGATACCTATGTGCTATTTGAAATATTTGAGTATTAGCTAATGTAATTCCCTGCACGATGAGTATATGGGGAATTATTATTAAGGGAACTATAGTGGTTTATCATTATAAGATGGCCCCAAAGAAAACAAACACGTGGTCTGAGTCAGTTGTGGCCGAGATGATTGTTCGACAACTGCAGATAGTAACTCTGAAAATAGCAGCGCGATTCGCTACCGACATTAATGTAAGGCCCCAAACCCCGGGAGCCCCACAGTTGGTATTCATACAAAATATAGAATAAAGTAATTAAATTTGAAAACGGTTTCTTCCATTAAACAAACATCTCAGAGTGTAAATTCAGCGGAAAACATAAATAGTAAATTAAGTTCCATAAAACCCAGGAATTTTGCCCAAAACCAAATTTAAAACTTAATTCTTGAAACTATTTAAAATCAATTTGTTCAAAGTACATTCTTCCATCCACGTATGCCCTTCACCGTCCAAGTAGCTTCGTGCACGTCCAAGCGATGAGGCATCCTCTTCCTAACCTGAAACTCACACTAACATGCACACAAAGTCAGCTTGAGCTGAGTAAGTTCAAGTTTTAAGTAAAAAATATCAGTAATAACAAATATGGTAGACATACCAAAAGTTTTTAAAGTAAAAAGAGTGCATCCATTAAGTCATCGTTACCGAAGACAAAACATTCTCATACATACATATACAAAGATATATATATATATATATATATATATATAAACATCCTTTCAAGTACATCCCTATATATATAACAATATATATATAAAACATCCGCGTATAACATTCAGGGTCGAGCAAACGTACAACCCAAACACGTAACATCCATGCATGCAAACACAAAGTAGGCATACGCAACATCCGTAGTCGAAACGACTACAACTCCGCCAAATATATGCCAAACAATAATGTGTATATATATATATATATATATATTAACATCCCAAGCCCTACCATATACTAGCAAGCCTATATAAAATCGTTTAAAACATTTCATCAAGTAAGAAAAATACTTAGGTGTGCATGCTAGCCAAAAAATTGAAAAGAGTGAAAAGGGGCATTATGAACTCACCTGAGATCAGCCAAACACCAGCAACGAGCTAGGAAATCTCTAAGTGCACACTCACAAGTAAGGGCCTGTAAATTGTACACAACGTGTTACTAAACAAGACCGTAAGAACACACTTGCCTAACGGGCCGCTCAGGCCCAACAACTTGGCCCGAGGCCCAACCCATACTCTTTTACTTTACCTCAGCCTCTAAAACCTTTCAATTAACCAAATCCACCCTACGATCATGTTCGGGGCTAACCATGATACACGCGTACTAAATCTTAAAAACCAATTGTCAAACAAATCAGCCCCAAATGGACCAAATTCCCATCTTAACCTTTTCATACATCATAATTATGTCCTCGAGTTGATAGCTTCGACGGTTCCTTTTTACAACACTTACTTTAATGTTTAAACGATAATTTGCGCACAACCGACTCGATTAACTAATCACCGACCTAATCAGCCCCGAGTACCAAAAAAATAATTTTCCCACAGCCCTTAAACCCCCCTAGGGCTGTACAAACTGATTCGGTTGGTCATTCAATCGATTAACGCATCAAACTCAACAATTGACGATTCTACACCCGATAAACCCTAGTTTTCGAACTAAAATCGATTGATCGACCTAAACACCTTCAATGAATATGGTTTTTAAGTATGATGTATCACACATACCTATGAGGATTTTGGTGAAAAAACCTTACTCAAAACAGTCCCAGAAACGCTCAATTGGACAGCCACCCGGTTAACCTAAAACAAGTCGTTTAACGATCAATACGCGCAATATAAAGGTCAATTTAGGTGTAAAATACATGGAGAATCATAAAACTGACCTTGAATTGAATTTTTTACGGTTAAAACATGGCTGGACAGAAGATTTTCGAGTAGGGGGGGGGGGTCTTGAGTCCGATCGGCGCTGGTTAGGGTTAGGGTTAGGATTGTTTTGTTTTATAATTATAATAAAAGAAGTTACAACCAAGCCCCTCCAATTTGAAGTATAAGGCATTATGGATGAAATGTTAGATGGTTTAACATATCGGGATGACTCAAAGGCTTCCGAGAAACGTCGGTTAAATCCCGAGAATAATACATACTCTACAAGCTTTACATCTTTGAACCGGGACTTAACGGGTGTTACAAGTCCACCCCCCTTACAGTGGGATTCGTCCCCGAATCCCAATGCGACAGGAACATCTGCGGATAGAGTTTCATCATCTCACCTTCGGACTCCCAAGTAGCCTCGGAACCCCTACGGTGCCTCCACTGCACCTTCACTTGTCTAACCACCTTATTCCTCAAACGCCTTTCCTAACGGTCAAGTATAGCAACAGGCTCCTCAACATAGTTCAGCTTACTATCCAGCTTAATATCATCAAGAGGCACATGGGGCTCCTCATCGGCTAAACATTTCCTTAGATGGGACACGTGGAACGTAGGATATATCCCCGCGAGCTCATCGGGCAGCTCCAGTCTATACGCTACCTCACCAACAAGGGACAAAATACGGAACGGACCAATGAACCTCGGACTAAGCTTCCCCTTCTTACGAAAACGAATAATACCCTTCCAAGGAGAAACCTTCAACATAACCCGGTCCCCAGCCTTAAACACAATAGGCCTTCGCCTTTTATCCGCATAATACTTTTGACGATCCTGAGCGGCCTTCATAAAAGCCTTAATCTTATCCAGTTTCTCAGTCGTAGCCTCAACCACCTCCAAACTACCCAACTCTTTCTGACCAATGGAACCCCAACAGACTGGAGTCCTACACCTCCTACCATACAGCATCTCAAATGGTGGCATCCCAATCGTGGCGTGATAACTATTGTTATACGAGAACTCTACCAACGGTAAGTGACGATCCCAATTACCACCAAAATCGATTACACAGGCCCGCAACATATCCTCAAGAGTCTGAATGGTCCTCTCGGATTGACCATCCGTCTGCGGGTGATAGGCAGTACAGATGAGGAATTTGGTACCCATCTCCTCGTGAAACTTTTTCCAAAACCTGAAGGTAAAACGCGTATCCCTATCCGAAACAATAGATACCGGCACCCCGTGCCTCGAAACGATATCACGAATAAACACATCGGCCAGCTGTTCAGAATTAAAAGTCTCTCGAATCGGTAAGAAATGAGCGCTCTTGGTCATTCTATCCACGATTACCCAAATGGTTTCATAATTACCCCTGGGGGTACGAGGCAGTTTAGTCACAAATCCATCGTAAGATGTTCCCATTTCACTCAGGTATTTCCAATGGCTGAAGTTTCCCAAACGGCTTCTGATGCTCGGCCTTAACTTGTAGACACGTCAAACACTTACTCACATACTGAGCCACCTCAAACTTCATCGCAGGTCACCAATAATTCTTCTTCAGGTCTTGGTACATATTGGTCGCGCCCGGATGAATGGAGTAGCGCGACTTGTGCGCTTCATCTAAAATTTTACCCCTCAATCCCCGATACCTCGGTACCCCTAAACGCTCATCCTTATACTTTACCCCATCGCCGACGTCTTCTAACAACTTTTCCTGACCCCAAATACGTTCTGACATAATCCATTCCACCTGCAACGCTTCATTCTAGACGTTGGCTATTTGTTTCAAAATGTCAGGTTTGAGAACAAGCTGATAGGATTTCACACGAATAGGTTTTGGTCTCTCCTTCTGGCTTAACGCGTTGGCTACCACATTAGCCTTACCCGGATGGTACATAATCTCCAGATCATAGTCCTTAATCAACTCCAACCATCGACGCTGTCGCATATTTAGTTCCTTTTGCATGAAGAAATACTTTAAACTCTTATGGTCCGTATAGATAACGCAAGGAACCCTGTACAAATAATGCCTCCACATCTTAAGTGTGAACACAACCGCCGCCAGCTCCAAGTCGTGTGTAGGATAATTCGCCTCATGAGGCTTCAACTGCCGTGAGGCATAAGCGATGACTCGACCTCGCTGCAACAAAACACACCCAAGCCCCTGATAAGAGGCATCAGAATACACTACCAAATTATCGGTGCCATCAGGTAAATCTAAAATCGGTGCATGCGTCAACCTGTTTATATATATATATAAACATCCTTTCAAGTGCATCCCTATATATATATAACAATATATACATATATAACATCCACGTAAAACATTCAGGGTCGAGCAAACATACAACCCAAATACGTAACATCCACGCATGCAAACACAAAGTAGGCATACGCAACATCCATAGTCGAAACGACTACAACTCCGCCAAATATATGCCAAACAATAATGTGTGTGTGTATATATATATATATATATATAACATCCCAAGGCCAACCATATACTAGCAAGCCTATATAAAATCATTTAAAACATTTCATCAAGTAAGAAAAATACTTAGGTGTGCATGCTAGCCAAAAAATTGAAAAGAGTGAAAAGGGGCATCATGAACTCACCTGAGATCAGCCAAACACCAGCAACGAGCTAGGAAATCTCTTTGTGCACACTCACAAGTAAGGGCCTGTAAATTGTATACAACATGTTACTAAACTAGACCGTAAGAACAAACTTGCCTAACGGGCCGCTCAGACCCAAAAACTTGGCCCGAGGCCCAACCCATACTCTTTTAGTTTACCTCAGTCCCTAAAACCTTTCAATTAACCAAAATCACCCTATGATCATGGTCGGGACTAACCATGATGCACAACTCACCCGTCGGTATGCAAATTGAGTCGAATACGCGAGTACTGAATCTTAAAAACCAATTGTCAAACAAATCAGCCCCAAATGGACCAAATTCCCATCTTAACCTTTTCATACATCATAATTATATCCCCCGAGTTGATAGGGTCGACGGTTCCTTTTTACAACACTTACTTTAATGTTTAAACGACAATTTGCGCACAACCGACTCGATTAACTAATCACCGACCTAATCAGCCCCGAGTACCAAAAAAATAATTTTCCCACAGCACTTAAACCCCCCTAGGGCTGTACAAACTGATTTTGTTGGTCATTCAATCGATTAACGCATCAAACTCAACAATTGACGATTCTACACCCTATAAACCCTAGTTTTCGAACTAAAATCTATTGACACCTAAACACCTTCAATGAATATGGTTTTTAAGTATGATGTACCACACATACCTAGGAGGATTTTGGTGAAAAAACCTCACTCAAAACAGTCCTGGAAACACTCAATTGGAGAGCCACCCGGTTAACCTAAAACAAGTCGTTTAACGATCAATACGCGCAATATAAAGGTCAATTAAGGTGTAAAAGACATGGGGAATCATAAAACCGACCTTGAATTGAATTTTTTATGGTAGAAACACGACTGGACAGAAGATTTTCGAGCAGGGGGGGTCTTGAGTCCGATCGACGCTGGTTAGGGTTAGGGTTAGGGTTAGGGTTAGGATTGTTTTGTTTTATAATTATAATAAAAGAAGTTACAACCAAGCCCCTCCAATTTGATGTATAAGGCATTATGGAAGAAAATTTAGATGGTTTAACATACCGGGATGACGCAAAGGCTTCCGAGAAACGTAGGTTAAATCCCGAGAATAATACATACTCTACAAGCTTTAAATCTTTGAACCGGGAATTAACAGGTGTTACAATTAATACGATAATGAATACAAATCAAATGCAAAACACTAATACGGCCGCAAATATTATTTCGCCGCCCAATGCTAATACAGTTACAAATATTATTTTCTTGATAAACACGAACATTGTCAGGAACAATACTCCCCCATTGAACACTAATGCTACTACGATATTGATAAATTCCCCACTAAATACCATTGGAAACAAAAATTTCTTACCGAACATGAATACTGGTCGTAACAATCGTGATCCTTCACGATGGGAATACTCGTTTAAACTTTTTATGTCGTGCAAATCTATAAAATTTTAGTGGTACTAAAGGAGTAAATGAGTGAGTAAAATGGATCATAACGATAGAGTCTATTGTCAATACCAGAATTTGCTCATCACATACATGATAATGAACAATTGTACGAATTCGGGAACAAGAGGCAACCAACCGTATGACCTGGGAAAAACTTAAAACCCTTGTATTGAAACATTTTCATCCAAAGAATGAAATCCAGAAATTAGAACACCAACCCAAGAAATCAAAAGCAGAAAATATGGATCAACTGTAATACATAAAACGTTCTAATGATCTGATTTGACTGATGCCAAGGTTAGTAGCCCGAAAGTAGAAACTTTAGGTAATTCAGTTAACCACTTAACTTTTGAGAATGCCATGACCCAAGCTGTTGTATTAGCTTTTGATTTGGTCAGAAATAGTGTATTGATAAAGCCCGGGGAAGTCATCTAGTACAAAACGAACTAATCACGAAACAGAGGTACAAGAACTACAACAAATTAAACGTACACGCCCTACAACTCAAATTAATGCAGCGATCAACTTTAGTTCAGAATAGATATATACAATGAACCCTTGCCAAAAGTGTGGTTATGTAATTATTATCATATAAGGGAATACCGAACAAAACTATGCCATAGAAGCGAAAAGATTGAACACTACGCCTGTAGCTGTGAACCCATTATGAACACTATAAACCGACCATTCTAACTTCATCATTCACAATTACTATGACAAATCAATGGCAAACCATCATGCTTAATATGAGTGTGAAAGGACAAAACGCTCCAAAAAAAGGACTCTCCTCGGTTAAACCAAGAACAAGTATCGACGTCTAACTCGGCAGAGGCCGCGATTAGTGATCGGACCCGATAAAAAAAAGCAAGACTTAGATGTGATGAAGGGTACATCTGTAATTCTATATTAATATGCTTCGAATTCACTTGATATAGGTACCGATAGAAGTCTTATCCCCGCTAACTTCAAATCCCCGGGAAATGTACCGGTTAGTGAACTAATAGATCCTTATGCTATAGACTCCACTAATGGTAAACCCAGAACCATAAACCAAATACTTCAAAACTATATTATCATCCTAAATAACCAACTATTTTTATTAACCTACTCCCGGTCTAGTTGGGAAGCATCGATGTAATTGTCAGTATGGGCTGGTTAGTTAAATACAAGGCGGAAAACGTGTGTAATGACTAAATAGCTAAAATTTCTCTCTCAGATGGTGAAGCCATTATGGTACAAGGAGAGAATTTTAGTGCAATATCACCTGTCGTGTCTCATCTTAAAGTATTAAAGTGCTTACGTCAAGGGTGTATGGCATTTCTGGAAAATATAACCATAAAAACCCCAATGAAACATATAGAAGATAACCCTATAGTACTCAAATACTCCAATGTCGTTCCTGATGAACTACCCGAAATACCACTATCCGATAAGTTGAATTCCGAATTAACCTAATCCTAGGAGAAACTCCTATTACCCAGGACACTTTATCATCTAACACTCTCCGAAATGTAAGAATTAATTAGCCAGCTACAATAATTCTTGGATAAAGATTTCATAGGACCTAGCTATCCGCATAGGGGAGCACCGGCGTTGTTTGCAAATAAGAAGGATGGAAGCTTTAGGATGTCCGTTGATTACCGAGAAATACATAAAATTGCCTTTAAAAACCAATATCCCCCTCCCACGAATAGACGAATTGTTCGACCAACTTCTAGGAGTGAATTGATTCTCAAAAATCAACCTTTGATCTGATTACCATCAAACTGAAATCCAAGAGGAAGATATTCTAAACCGGCGTTTCGAATCTAGCATGGTGACTATAAATTCTTACTTATGCCTTTTGGGCTGACTAATGCACCCTCAGTCTTCATGGATCACACGAACCGAGTTTGTAAATTATACCGCAACAGATTCATTATAGCGTTATTGATGACCTCCTGATATATTGAAAACCAATAAGGAACACGAGCAACATTCACGAACAATCTTGGAGATCTTGGGGTAAGAGAAATTGTATATCAAGATGCTCAAGTTCTTATTACCGACGTCTTATTGAAAATCCAGTATTAACCCTCTTAACCCAAAAGGAACCGAGTTTATGATTAGGGGAAGAACAAGAGATGGCTTTTCAATTGATGAAACAGAAACTTTATCAAACCCCCTATTCTAAGTCTCCCAGAAGGGACTGATAATCTTGTAATCTATTGTGATTATCCCAAAAAGATTTGGAATGTGTACTAATGCATAGAAACAAGGTTATGGCATATGCTTACGAAAATAAAAAACGCACACATTACATGAATCGCAAAAGCTTATAACTTGCAATTGATCTGACAAAACTGGATATGGGATAAGGAAGACGAGTAGAGTCCTGGAACAAGTTTAATTCTGAAAACCAATGCCTTAAGATGAAGGGATAAAGTTAAACACTGGAAAGTACGGGCATTTGAAACGATTATTTTGACAAACATTATCTGGCAAATTCATATCGCCCAAAAGAAAACCTTAAGAGCATAACATTTAGAAAACAAAATCTGGCATGGGGACAAGCAGAACTTCGAAAAGAAAACAAACGAAATCCTATGCTTCAAAAACCAAGTCTAGATTTCAACTCTTGATAACTTATGTGACTAATCATAAATGAATAACACATATTGGTAAATACCTGACTCGTGCTAGAATTAAAAAAGAGTATTAAAAAAAAGAAAAAAAAACCCTCAGTAATGTTATAACAACCGGAAACACCCAGTACAAGTTGGAACAGATTACAATGAGCCTCATAACACACTTTCGTAAATCATTTCGAGAACACAATGTAGTCAGGGTATTAATTGGCCGGCTAACTTAAATTTCATACTTTCTCCCGACCTATAACAACTACACAACTGAAAGACTCGCCTACCATTATGTTAACGAAATTAAATCTTAGCATGGTGCATCTATCCCAATTATTTCAGATCAAGATAGTCATCCCATATCTTACTTTTTTGGCAAAACTTAGGAAACCGAATTGGTTAAAGCACGACCTGTCATTCCCAAATAAACGATCAATCTGGACTAACTACACAGAAATTGGGAGAATTACATTACAATTGTATATTAAATCTCGGGGGAAATTAAGGACAGCTTTTTCCACTGGTCTAATCCTCGTATACTAATAGTTACCATAATGTTATACAAACGACACTATAACTGGTACGATACGACCAAGAATATAAATCATTACCTTATTAGGATAAAAGTTAGCAACACTCAAAATGCAAAATCCAATTTGATTCTGGAAACCACAGAAAAAACTCGTAGAATTCAAAAACAAACTGAAATTCCGCATAAGACTAATAAAAGAACTATACCGATGTACGTAATGAATTGTTGGCCTTAGAAAAGTGTTATTAGAGTTGAGGAAACGGATAAGTTGACATCAACATACATAGAACTGTACGAGGTTGTCTCAAAAATTAATCCTGTAGCAAATTGAATAAACTATCTCTAGAATCGAGTTCACTCTCGATTTTAGTTCTACTGACAATTTCTTATATACCGAAACAAACAAGTGCCTTATTGACGAGGCGAAGATAGTACCACTTGGAAACTCATATATAACTAAACTTTGTAAAGAATCCGTATAAACAATTTATGGGAGAGTCAAACAGTTGTGACTCAACAGAATTTCAATGGTCAAAGTTCGGTAAAATGCCTTACAACAGGGAATTATATACATTTGAAAACGAAAACAAATATACTTGTTTGTTCCTAACAAACTTTTAACTGTTATATTGAATTTCGGGGACGAAAGTTCTTAACTTGGGGTGAATGTGACATTCATGACAAAACCGGATACACCTCAGTATTCACAAAATGAATAAGCGTTTAACCGCTTATTGCTTAACGAACGAACGAATAACAAAACGGGTCTGGTTATGACCCAGATATCTCGGGGGGGGGGCAGAACCTGTTAGAACAGGTAGTGATTGAACCAGTAGTTACAGAACCTGTTAAACCTAATGAGCCAGAAGAGTAAGAGGAAAAAGAAAATGAGAAGTTATTGGATTATGGTGATTCTCCATCTCTTGATGATCATGATGACGATGATCAGGATTATCCAAGTTCTGGTGGTGGTTTAGGTGTGTTAATTGGTTCTGGAGCAAGTGCAAGTACAGAGGATGTGATTGAACCTTTAACTGAAAGCGAACCTGCTCAAGAAACTACTCATTCTGTTGGTAATGTTAATGAGCTGGAGATACTCGATGTCGATCCAATTGCTTATAAGCCTCTAGTGAGATTTTCGTCTACTGGAGAAGAATTAGAAGAAGGTGACATCGAAGTTACCCGTGTAGATTTGGATCGTATATATATTGCTGAAAAAGAGTTCGAGTTTGATTTTGAGAAGGATATGGGATTAGTTGAAGAGAATGTGTTGGTGAATGAACACATTGTTGAGGAAGAAATGGACATGGAGCCGGTAACATATGTGAATGTTAATAATCAAGTATTTCCAGAGTTCGATGAAGAAATTGAAATGATTAGTCAAGCATTTGATGATCAGGGTAATCCTATACCTGCTAAAGACAATACAACTGAAGAAACTGAGGTAAACAGTCAAGAGCAGGAGGAATGGTTTGAAAGGAAGAAAATTGAACCGAAGCGTATATACTTGAATCCAGTCAAGTATTATAAGAAGAAAAACAAAGAGGTGAAATTGGGTAAAGTTGTGAGTATAGCCTATCTTAAAAGGATTCGAAATATTGTTGTTCGTAGGACATATGGCGTACAATATTTTGAGAGCCTATGTGAATTAAAATCGTTACCATGGATGGACGTGGTAGACATAGTTGAGAAAGAACTATAATACTATCTAAACGTGGAATGGTGAAAGATATCTGGGAGTTTATCAAACGTCAAGCGAAATGCAGATTTCGAAGTTGGACTCCTCAAACTTCATATCTTCATGTGTCTAAAGTCAAGAAAGATCCTGAAATGGATGATTTTGTGAAGACCTGGAGGTACAAGCAACCAGACACTCTAAAAGTGATTCCCATGTACCCGATGGAGCAAGACTTTCATGTTTATTTTTGGTGGTGGTACTATGATGAAAACCGAGGTGAAGCTCAGATAAGTTAAACAGATATGGAGTGTGGGATGTGATAGATGTGATGGATCCGATGTGGTTGGTGAACTGTTCTGAGAAGGATATAGAGACGCTGCATAAGTGCAAGATTCAAATATCACGTGATAAACATCATGCGTCTGCTATGCAATACCAAAAGGTGATTAAGATTTGTTATAAGTATAAGATTCACTCTAGTGAAGTCTAGAAGAGCAAATGGTTTGAGTTTGGTGAAGAGGAAGCAAAGAAGGAGAAGGAAAGAGAGGAGGAGATAAAGGAGAAGATAAGGGTTGCAGCACTGAAAAGATTTCAGTACAAAGGCGTTGGAGTATCAATTCCAACTAATCAGAACCCCTCATCTAAACGTTCTTGGGAAGATATGAGGAGGGAGTTTAGAGAAAAGACGTCTAAAAAGAAAGACTGAAGATTGAAGATCAAAGACCTAGCAACATCAAAGGGGGAGTTTGTTAGAACATAATGTCTATTGCTAGGGTCTTATATGTACTAGATATGATTGTATAGGGCTAAAATGTCAAATGTATAGTTTAAGTTTGTTAGTTAACGCATACGTTTTCAAGTCAACGCACATCATATGCGGCGTATATGATATACACCCGTATATAATATATGGACTTGATGAGCTTGTTCATGTTTCCTATAAATTGGGAATTATGCGTTATTATGCAGACTTTTAGTGAATGTTAGAGTGAGAGAGTAGAGAGAGAAAGTTGCTACAAAGTCATATCTTGTAATTTTTAAATTATCAATAAATAATATGCTTAATGTTTACTTGTTTTGTTCACTCTCAATGGATTCCGTACTTTGAGATACAAGCTGTAACATCTGGAGATCCTAATTGTAGTATACATCAGTATGACACCCTCTTTCAATTTTTTTTAAATTATTTTCGGAATTATTTATTGCTTTATTAATTTATAAAAATTCATATTATATGCTATATTTAGTTCGAAAATCGTCCTTCTATACCAAACGATTTCTGAAAAATCCAAAAAAAAATTCCTGAGTGATCAAAATACTTCCCATAACAACCTGTAAATTTTCCAAAGGCTAACAACCTTCCCAATTATCCTTTTCAAGCTAAAAACGACTATGAAAATCTGAAAAAATGCAAATCCATAAACATAGCTAGGGGTTTTCCAAATGACCCCAAATTTCATATGGGATCATATTATAACAAATCTGAGTTCCCCAAAAAATCTCATAATTTTTCATAATGTCCCTGATGTCCCTGCAAAATTTTACAATCTAAAAAAATGCACATCAGAATCTAAACCTAACAACCCGTAATCGAATATTTCGGCATTACCTTTGCGATTTTCGTTCGTTTTCGCTCTCTTATATAAGTTTCCGGGTTCTTATGCTTCAAATTAAGCTAGGTACAGGTCCTATATCACAAACCAAGCATGTATAATCAAGAGACCAGTCATGAAAGTTAGGGTTTCGGTTAGGGTTAATCCGTGTTTATGGCCAAAAAAAACTACCAAACCAGGTTCCTAACTATGTGTATGATCAAACCATGTTTTTGAAAAATTTTCAAGGTTTTTGCATGGTTAGGAATGATTTTTGGTGATCAAACTTTGTTTATATGTTAAACAAGATTAGACATGCATAAAATTGATTAAATCTTGCTAAATACCATACGTTTTGGTTGAAGGTGTGAAGGATCAGCTGAGATTGAAGTTTAAGTTCTGGAAAAATATATGAAAATATCTAATCTTACTTAAAGTTAAATGAAACAAAATAATAATAAAGAAAAGGGGGTTTGGTCCAAGTTGGTTTGCTGGACTTTTTGGGCCCCCTTAGAGCTCAATTTTGGCCCATTAGTCTCATTTTGTGTTCCCAAACGTGAAATACCGAGTCCAAGTTTATTTCGGGTTTGGTTTTTGGTTAGAAAAATATATCGGGTACGACAAACAACGAAAAAACAAGCGTTTTTCGGCCATTTTTGTGTAAATTTATACAATGTTTTCTTCGGAACTCTCTTTCGCGTTTAAGTTCATAGCAGGTAGTTAAACGAATATGTTTTCGTTTAACTAGTTTTCTATCGTACTAAGGCCATAATACTAATATATTAGATTATATTAAACGTATAACACTTATAGATGGCCCCCCGAGATATCTAGGTCTTAACCAGACCCATTCGGTATTCTTTTGTTCGTTACGCAATAAGCGGTTAATCACTTATTCGATTTGTGAATACTCAAGTGTGTCCTGTTTTGTCACGAATGTTACATTCTCCCATAGTTAAGAAATTTCATCCTCGAAATTCGACATGTCAATTATACGTTCCTTAGGGAAAAATAGGAATATTTGTTTTCGTTTTCAAATATATTTGGTTCCCGGTTATGTATGACACCGAACTTTAATCAATTAAATTTTATTGTGTTGTGACTGTTTAATTTTCCCCTTTCAACATTTCATGGGTTCCTTTATAGAGTTTAGTTGTATACAAGTCTTCGGGTGGTACTTATTTCGCCCTGTCAGTAAGGCACTTGTTCTGACACGATATGTCGGAAATATCGTGAGTGAATTAGTTTTGGTTAGTATGCTATAAGGTTAACCTTTTGAGGAAATTTATACGGTTCTTTGTATTTTGGAATCAACTCATCGGTCTCATCAACTCAACTAACAACTTTCAAAAATTGATAACTTCTCGCATATATTAGTATAGTCCTCTTGTTAGCCTCATACGGCTTTCGGTTTGTTATTAATATTACGAGCTTTATCTATGGTTCCCGAAATAGATTTGGATTTTATATTTCAAATGTCGCCAATTTTTCAGTTTAATAAGGTTGCGATTTATATTCTTGCACGCATAATGATGTATATAACTACTTGTATAATATTACGATAACTGTTAGTGTATCAGGATTACACTGGCAAGAGGTACCGTTACCACTTTCCTCTAATGCTTGAATAGTTTATTTGGTTTAATTGTTTGTTAGAGGGTGGCAGACTATGCTCAGGCTTATTCGGGATTTAAAGTTTTATATTTAGCTCACCAAAGATAAAAGGTGGAATGGCTTTCTCGACCTGAAATAGCTAAAGTAAGCTCACTATGTTGGAATACGATTTTGTTAACATAGGGTGAGTTATCCAGTCGTATAGTTGTTACAGATCAGAAGGAAGTATGCGGATTGGATCAGTCTATGATCTATTATTCATATTGTATTGTTTTCTGAGGATGTTTTAGAAATATGTGTTAAGAGGTCCATTGTGATTTGTTTCCCCTTCCATTGGGGTATATCAAGTTGTTGTAATGTTCCCGAGTGTATTTGATATTCCGCCTTAATCTAATATTGGGCACATCTTCACGACATGTGTGACTATAATCTTTCTCACACCAGTTCATCCATGAATTTCCATTACATCTTTACACCTTGCACCAGTACTCGGTCTAACAGAACATCCGTACTGACTTTTCCTCGTTCATAACCCGGTCATTGAGGCTATAAATGCCTGAAGTTCAAGTTTCAGTTTTTTGTAGTAAAGTATTTCTTCGGTTTTCACCGTTATGATTGTTTAACAATTCCACCCATTCTCCATTGCCTCCTATTTAACTTGTTTTGATTACTTATAACTCGTGGGTTTTTGCGGCTTATGTAATTCGTACCGTTGGTAGTATACAAGTAATGTCCCCAGTTCTTAGGTATAAAAGCAATCGTTCCATATTTCCAGTCACGGATAGTATAGTTCTTCTCATCCGTGTTTAGTCATTGGAGGGTATATGCTATTACTTTGTTTCATTCCATTCATAATCTTGGTCTTTTAGAATTAGGAGGATAAAAATTTTAGGTAATACTGGAAAGTTTTCCTCTCGCTGGGGTCTACATGAATTCCTTGAGTAACCATTTTAATATCAACTTTAAGATGGGATGTGAAAGGCATTTTGGTTCTAAGGCTTTCTTCTTGTACTTCGATTATTTCGTTATTTAAAAGAGGTATTCTGACAGTCCTGTCTTCAGACACGATTTCCATTTTTGATCTCATGTAACTAGTTCATGTTTATTACATCAGAACTTCCTAACTCTAACGAGAGTAGGTTAATACGGAATGGTTGGTTGTTTAGGATGGAGGAATAGTTTTGGTTTATTTGGTTAACCGGGTTATAGATTTATCGTTCGAGAGTTCTATATCATAAAGGTTTATTAATTTACTAATCAGTATATTCTTCGAAGGTAGAAAGTTAACAGGATGAAACTTTTATTGGTACACGTGTTAATTAATTTGAAGCGTGCTAGTCAGAAATTGTGAATGTACCTGCTATTACCCTCGGATCTGGTCGTGCTCCACACGAGTTAATCACGAAAGTGACCTCTAGTCTGGTTAAACATCGATGCTCGTCCTCCACTTAACTTGGGGCAGTTTATTTTGAAGTGTTTTGTACTACCACACTCATAGCAAGTAGGATGATTTATCATAGGTTGGGTTAACTGTATCGGTTGTAAGCGAATTGGTTGCGGTTGAGGTAGTTGTGAATGGTGCGGTTGTGGCATTTGAGATGGCTGGATCGTATTGTTTATAGTGGTTTTACAGTCACGGACATAATGTCCAACCTTCCCACATTTATAACACCCGTTTGTTTGACATTTACCTACATGATGATAACCATATTCCCCGCACTTTGGCAAAAACCCTTTATACTTCTCTTGTTTCACATCAGAACTGGTAATGGCGTAATTTTGTATAGTGGTGCGTGAACGTTTATTTTGTTGTCTTGCTTGAAGCTTTCCCTCATACTTGGTTCGTTTTGTACCAGATGATTCTCCAGGCATTCTCAGTACACCACTTCTAACCAAATCAGAAGCTACAATGCCGGCTTGTAACATGACATTTTTTAAAGTTAAGGGAGCAATTGAATTAACCAAAATCCTGACCTCGAGGGCTAATCCCCAAATGTAGCATTCAATATGTTTAGATTCTGTGGTAACTAACCATGGAACCTGATGGGCCAGTTCGTTAAAGCGGTGGGTGTATCCCAAATGATCTGCACCCTTCATTTCCAAATTCCAAAATTCTAGTTCTAGTTTCTGAATTTCATTTTTGGAAAAAAATGTTCTATCATAAGATCTTTAAGTTCTGACCATGTCATATGGTTGATTACCTCTTGTCCCCGAATGTGCACTACAGTATTCCACCATAATAGGGTGTGGTCCACAAACGTAGAAGTGACATATTTGACACACATTTTGATGGACAGTTAGTGATATTGATGATAGATTCAGTCTTTTGGATCCACTTAATCATTCCATTTGATTTTTCGGTACCACTAAAATCTATAGGGTTACATAACATGAAGTTCTTAAGTTGATATCCCTGTTGTGGGGGATTTGAGTTGTTACGACCATTGTTCAAGTTCGGTGGGGGATTATCATTATTGAGAGTAGCATTAGTATTCAACGGGGAGCTGTTAGTTGTGACCGCGTTAGTATTTATCGAGGGAGCATTTGTAGTTGTATTAGTATTCTTCGGGGGATTAGTATTCACAGCCGTATTAGTGTTCGGCATTTTATTTGTATTCATAGTAGTATTAATACCAACAACAAATTTTTCTCCTACTGTTAGAAGTACTGTTTGTAGTTGCCGAGCAATCATCTCGGCTACATCTACCTCCGACAATGTGTTTGTTTTCTTTGGGGCCATTCTATAACAATAACCAGTTATACCACAATTAGCAACATTTCACCTACACAACTAAGCACAAAAGGAATCACATTAACAAGCAATCAGGTATTTTAAATAACACATATGTATCATGTGGATCTGTTCCCGAGTCTATATACTAAGGATAGTATATATATTTAGCCTAACAAGGGCCAAAGTTGTATATATATCGATAGATGTCACCTAGTAACAAGTAATTTTAACCCAATAAGGGTCAATGTTTGTAATGAAATATCCAAATCGTCCTCCATATTAGCATAGTACACTACCAGATAGATGCTGGCATGGAGTATCGAAGGCTATACATAACAATACCGTAATATCCTTATCTATCCAAGTACACATTATAACAATTATAAACGGTTCACAACTTGCACGACAATTATTCTAGTACGATCCTATCATTGGGCAATTGTTTTTGTTCGGTCTCTCGTGTAAAGTAAGCATATGCCCGTTATGAGTTTAATCAGTGCGTTATAATGGGAACGCACGTGTATATTCCACTTGAACTCTGGATGGTGTTAAATATAACTATAGAGTATATTCTTTCACCAGGTCATTCAGTATCCGTAAGCATGCCGGGTTTACTAAAAGTGGTAATTTACTAGTTGGGGGTAAGTATGTCCCATTCCAGTCAGTGCACGCCATCATCTCGGGAGCCTGGGGTTTCTCTTCTATAATAAACCGATTGGAATGACAAAATATAGGAAATGTTGGAGGTTCTCGTACACAGATGGTTTGAAGAGTTTTGATGGTTAGGGAGGTACATCCGAGTCGGTTGCGCTAGCGATATGTAAAGGGAATTATTATTATTAGCATTTCTTTTTGAAATATAATTAGTCCCTTGTATGTACTAAAAGTCACGGTCTCTTATAGAATTGGGGACTCAATAAGATAATTATTATATTTATAATTCGATAATCGAACTCATCACTATGTATTTTTCAAGGGATAATGTTTTTTTTCAAAAAACGAAAGTGGAGTGACTAACGAAAAGCAGTTAAGTTTATTATTTGAAAACGAGTATATAAGATAAGGGTTAGATCCAAGCTGAGGAGTATTATATATATACTCTTGAAATTGTTGTATATAAGTCACACCTCCCACGGTACTTTCCTGGGCCTTGCGTATTAAACCCCTTTGTAGTTTCGTCATATTGCAGGATTCCATTTGAACTCGTTACAGCATTCTCGAATTCTCATTTACAAGAAACACCAGTTCCTCATTCGTCATAAAACTACCCAATTTCAATTTACTTTGGTACAACAGTTACTCATAACTAACAATTTCCTATAGCTTTGATCAGAGTAAAGGATATGATTAATTAGGGCAAAATAAAATATTTTATTTATTATGAATAGGTATAGTATTAATTATGATAAAATATAGTTTTAGTTTTAATAAATTATAATAAGAATTAATATCAATTATAATAGAATATAATACTTGTTACGATAAGATTTATTATTATCGATAGTACCGTACGTACACGCATCGATACACCTTGTTTCAGAAAAGCACGTATGCATGTTACATATCTACTCCACATAAAATTTATACACGTATGTTGCCATTTTTACCTATCAATATGTTCCGTGACTTCTCACCGAATTCCTTCATACAAGCAAGTCTATTATTACGTTCCGGATCATAATAGCTCACTTGCCTTACGAGTTCATCCCGGAATCCATCAGTATATATCATTTTTCATTATTAAGTTTCCCAGATATAATTGAGCCTATGGTTATATTACAGGTATCCTTAGGGAAAACCTAATCCTTTATAACCAATGGCTCTGATACCAACTTCCGAGACACCCCGTTAAGCGATTTGCGGAAGCGTAAAACGGTAATATAACAGACACATATGGTATCAAACACATTGTTCATAAAGAAACATTACTGACTAATTTTCAATATATTAGATTGTTCTAATATCTTTTACGACTAGGTGATACAATCAAAAACTAGTCCGTTAACTACTTCACTTCATACTTGAAATCAATTTACACCGTCTCGATCATAGCTTAAACACATGGCACAAAATAAATCTACTTCACTTTTCTAAATACTTGAAAAGCATGATAAAAACATGCTAACTACGAATAATTGGTGAGTTTCATAAGTTTTAACGAAATCAGTTATGCGTACCACACAGTCGTAGTTTGCATGTACGCGCGAATATAAAAATGTATTTACGTTTGTATATATGTACAGTCGTACCTCTGTGTGTACATACGTATTCATGTAAGTTTATAATATAAGTTCGAAATTATGATAAAATCATGACTGTTTGGTCGTACTATGTACTTTCGTTTTCCACGTACAATCAACCAATGTGGCCCCCCTTCCGTCCACAACGGTTTCGCTGTGTAACATCAACCACTGTGACCCCCCTTCCGCCAACAACGGTTCCATGTAAACTCAAACATTACACAGTGTATACATAAATAATTAGTATTTTCTATGCTATAGTATTTCCTACGCCTATCCACAATAGTATGTGTGTATACACACACACACACACATATATATATATATGCACATGTATAGTATATTTCACGTATCACCAACCACTGTAGCCCCCCTTCCGCCCACAATATCCTCATGGTCTCCACTGCCCAAGTTATCCCCATGCCATCACGGACCACATTTTCCCCATTATCATTATAGACCACGTTATCCCCATGGCCATTACAGTTCACATTATTCTCATGGCCATTACAATCCACGTTATTCTCATGGCCATTATAGACCATGTTTTTCCCACGGCCATTACAGACCACGTTGTTCCCACGGCCATTACAGACCATGTTGTTCCCATGGCCATTACATACCACATTGTTCCCATGGCCATTACAGACAACGCTGTTCCCATGGCCATTACAGACCACGTTGTTCCCCCAACTGGCTACGTTTAACAGTACATAGCGTGTTTGTATAAGCATGTTGACACATGTAATTTCGTTATGTTTTGGTGTTGGCATTATATCCACTTCATTTATCATTCAATAATACTATTCACCATTCATCCGCAAGTAATCAATAATTATGTTTGTAGGGACTTTTTGTATGTAAACGTTCAGATAATTTATATCCTAAACAATTTTCAGATAGATAACGTATATAAATATGCTTTTCATCCAAAAATGTTCGTAAACAGTTTGAAAAGAGGGGTCATGAAACTCACGGTCTGTAGGTACTCAAGGCAATGTCAGCTTGGGGTTCGTTTCCCTTGCTATCTCTTAGTCCCTATAGTCAATATTATAATAAATATTATTATAATCTTCATACTAGACTGGGCTGTATATCTAATCTGGGTATAGCTATCACGCCCAGAAAGTGTCAGTGGGCTTATATTGTGATGTTGTTCAATGTCTAATATTTAAAATCGAGATTGACTCAGTTTCCCTGTTTCACTAGTTGGGCCAAGTTGCTCATTTACGCGTTTGAAAAATAGTTATGAGTATTTAAATTTGGGTAAACATGTTGGTTGATAAAATGATTAAGTTAGAAAGAAATATCACAATTTAGGGGCCTGGATTCGCAACGGGGCTCATTTCCGTTTATTCAGTATGGTTTGGAGAAAAAAAAGCACAGTCTATCCAAATTGTCCAGATTTCCCACAAAAAGTTTGTTTTTACTTAACTAATCCAAAATTTTGCTTTTTGATCACTCATGATGTTATGATGTTCTAACAGGTTCGTTAATCGCAAATCCGTCGGTTTTTGTTTGAATTGAATTTGCTTAACATTTAAATTAGCACAATTAATGATCCGTTTTGTAACATCCAACTTTTTGTTAAATAATAAATGACGGAAAGTTTTGTTATTTAACTGTGTGTCGTTAAGTTAGTCGTGTATTAAGTGTTCGGATAATATTTGGATTTGGAATTGTGAGTGGGTTGTGGGGCCCATGGCCCCCTATATAAGCCTAACCACTCAACTTTTTCACCACTTTGTTACCTTCCACCCAACACACACACTCTAGAACACACACACACAAACACTTTCTCTCTACATTCCGGATCCAAATCCGTGTAAAAAGAGGAAGAATCTTGTGTGTAGACATCATCAAATAATAAGAATCATCGTCCAGATCAACGTATTGTCCGGATCTGAACTCGAACCCGAAGCAAAGGTAGGTTTCGGTTTAAATGGTTAAGTTTTATGGTTAGAATCGTCCTGAAAACAGATATAATAATAGATCGGGTTGCAAAAATGTAAGAAAAATATAAACTTGTTAAGTTATAACCTCTTGGGTAAAATTAAGATGAAAAGGTGGTCTTGGACTATGAAAGATATGGGTTCAGGATCAGGTGCATGGGGTCAGAATGTGTCAAAATTTGGGAAAGAGTAAAAATCAGGTCCTGAGAAAGAGCCACAAAGTAAAATGGCTTAAAAATGGTAAAAGCGAAGAAAGGCAGACATTTCGCATTGCTCAGCCATGAGAAGCGAAACAGGCATTTTGCTTCGCTTAGCCATGCGAAGCGAAACGCTTCCATGCGAAGGGAAACAGTTTCATGCGAAGCGAAACAGTTTCATACGAAGCGAAACGCTTTCATGTAAAGCGAAATAGTTTTATGCGAAGCGAAACGCTTCCATGCGAAGCGAAACACTTCCATGCGAAGCGAAACAGTCCCATGCAAAGCGAAATTCTTCCATGCAAAATTTTATAAAATTCATTTTCTGATGCATTTTTGTTAAAGGACTGTTAATGAAAATAAAATTTTTATGATGACCTGGCTATGGACGATGTGGTGGTGGAAGAGCAGAAGGAGAAGAAGTTGGTCGCTCCTGCCAAGCGGCCTGGTTCTCAAATGTGGAACCCCAAGGACAAAAAACAAAAGGTGTGGGAGAAGAAGCCATGCAATACTTGTGGGAAGATGCACGGTGGTGAATGCAAGTGAGGAAAGGGTGCCGACGTTTGTCGCAAGTGTTGGAAAGTCCATGGCGGTGAGTGTAGGTTGAGATCGAATGCGTGTTACAGATGTGGGAAAGTGGGGCATTATGCTACAGATTGTAATGCCAAGCCCGCTTGCTACAAGTGCGGCAAGACGGGTCATATGGTAAGAGAGTGTACTGAAGGTTAAGCTGGAGGAAGCGGTAAAAAGGATGCTGAGCAGACTAGGCCAAGGACCAGAGCCTACATGTTGACACAAGAACAAGCCAAACAAATCCCAGATGTCGTGACAGGTACATTTCTAGTAAACGGTATTTCAGCTTCCGTATTGTTTGACTCAGGTGCGACCAGGAGTTTCGTAGCTACCCAGTTTTGTAAGAAAGCTAAGATGAAATGTTGTCGTGTGCCTGAAACTTTTATGGTAGAAACCGCTAACGAAACCTCATTTAAGATTATGAGATTGGTTAAGAATTGTAAGATAGAATTGGAAGGGCACGAATTCCCTGCTACTCTGTATGTTTTAACCTTAGGAGGATTCGATGTGGTATTGGGGATGGATTGGCTGTCTGAATTTGAAGCTCAAATAGTGTGCAGGAGTAGATTGGTAAGGCTGAAGTCTTCGGATGGTGGTTCAGTAACGGTTTATGGTGATAGAGAAAGTGCAGGGCTTAACGTCATTTCGATGATAAAAGCCGAGGGTTTGTTAGGCGAGGGTGCAGTGCCTACCTAGCGTATGTTATCAAAGCTACGACCGAGACGAAGGAAGTGAAAGACGTTCCTGTAGTATGTGACTACCCGGAAGTATTTCCTGAGGACCTTCCGAGGTTACCACTGGAGCGAGAAGTGGAATTCCAGATAGAATTGATACTAGGAGCACAGCCCTTCGCGAAAGCACCTTACCATTTAGCGACGTCGGAGATGAAGGAATTGATGTCCCAAATGCAAGAACTCCTCAACAAGGGTTTCATAAGGCCAAGTGTTTCCCCGTGGGGCGCGCCGGTGTTATTCGTTAAGAAGAAGGATGGGAGTATGAGAATGTGCATCGACTACAGGGAGTTGAATAAGCTTACCGTGAAGAATAGATATCCGTTACCCCGGATTGATGATTTGTTTGATCAGTTGCAAGGTGCTAGTTGGTTCTCGCAAATAGACCTCAGATCGGGTTACCATCAACAGAAGGTGAAAGAGGCGGACATCCCTAAGACAGCATTTCGGACGTGGTACGGACACTACGAGTTCCTTGTGATGTCGTTTGGTCTAACCAACGCTCCCGTGGCATTTATGGACATGATGAACAGGGTATGTCGGCCGATGTTAGACAAGACGGTTATCGTTTTCATTGACGATATATTAGTTTATTCAAAGACCGAGTCTGACCATGCTGAGCACCTGAGGGAAGTACTGGAAGTTTTGAAGAAGGAGAAATTGTATGCAAAGTTCTCAAAGTGCACATTTTGGTTGCGAGAGGTGCAGTTTCTAGGTCATATAATCAATTCAAAGGGGATTACTGTGGACCTAGCCAAGATCAAAGCGATAAAGAATTGGAAGACTCTGCGAAACACGACCGAGATACGCAGTTTCCTAGGGTTAGCTGGCTATTATAGAAGATTCATTCCAGGCTTCTCTAAGATAGCCGCACCATTAACAGGTATGACCCGAAGGACTGTGGTGTTTGATTGGGGTAGGTGGCAGAAAAAGCCGTTTGAAGAACTAAAGAGGAGGCTCACGCAAGCTCCAATCCTTGTTATGCCCGATGGAGAAGAAGATTTGGTAGTTTGCACTGATGCTTTGTATCAGGGGTTAGGTTGCGTGTTGATGCAAGAAGGGAAGGTCATAGCTTACGCATCTAGGCAATTGAAAGTTCACGAATGTACGTACCCGACGCATGACCTAGAGCTAGCCGCTGTAGTACATGCTCTTAAGATCTGGAGACACTACTTGTATGGTGCCAAGTGTACTATATACACGGACCACAAGAGTTTGAAATACTTCTTTGAGCAGAAAGAGCTGAACATGAGGCAGAGAAGGTGGTTAGAACTGATAAAGGATTATGATTGTAATATCAAGTATTACCCAGGAAAGGCTAATGTGGTTGCTGACGCCTTGAGCCGGAAGAATGCAGAAGTTATCGCAACAATAAAGTCTTATAAGCTGATAATCAACTCTGATTTCTTTGAAAAGATCAGCAAGGTCCAGTCAGAAGTGTTGGTAGATGAAGGGTTAATGAAGAAATAAAGGATTTTTGGGAAGCAGAATGAGTTGATAGATAACACTCATGGAGTAACGACCAGGTTTGACCGAATGTGGATCCCACGACATGGGAAACTTAGAGGTCGAATTCTAGACGAGGCCCATAAGTCTCGGTACTCGATTCATCCAGAATCTACCAAGATGTATCAAGACTTGAAGAAGGACTACTGGAGGTCGGGTATGAAGAATGAAGTAGTAGATTATGTAGGTAAGTGTTTAACTTGCCTACAGGTTAAGGCTGAACACCAGAAACCGTATGGAAAGATGCAGCAGTTGGAGATACCAGAATGGAAGTAGGAACACATCACCATGGATTTCATAACTAAGCTACCGCGTACAGCTAGAAGTCATGATACCATATGGGTGATTGTGAATCGTTTGACTAAGAGTGATCACTTTTTGCCTATACGAGAGGCTATCTCGTCAGAAACGTTGGCAAACGTGTTCGTCAAAGAAGTGGTTACAAAGCATGGGGTGCCGTTATCGATTGTGTCAGACAAGGATACCCGCTTTACTTCAAGATTCTGGAAGAAGTTCCAGGAAGCCATGGGAACAAGACTAAACATCAGCACGGCGTATCACCCTCAAACAGATGGGCAGTCTGAAAGGACTACCCAAACCGTTGAGGATATGCTACGTGCTTGTGTGTTAGACTTTGGAGGAAGTTGGGATGATCATCAGCACTTGGCAGAATTCTCTTACAACAACAGTTATCATTCAAGTATCGGCATGCCTCCTTTAGAAATGTTGTATGGAAGACGTTGTAGAACTCCTATATGTTGGGGAGAGATTGGTCAAAAGGAGATTGGAAGTTTGGAAGTGGTGCAAGAAACCTCTTCGAAGTTTGATCAGATCAAGGCTAGGATGAAAGCTGCTCAAGACCTCCAGAAGTCATATGCGGATAAGCAGAGACGGCCCATTGAGTTTGATATTGGAGACCACGTGATGCTTAAAGTCTCACCAAGGAAGGGGATTATTCGTTTTAGAAAAAGGGGAAAGTTGAGTCCAAGGTACATAGGACCGTTCAAGATCGTGGCCCGAGTGGGTGAAGTGGTTTACAAGCTTGATCTACCTAATGAGCTGGAAGGAATCCACTCTACCTTTCATGTTTCTCACTTGAGAAAATGTCTAGCTGACGACACATCCCATGTGCCACTGCTGGACATTGAGGTGGACGAGCAATTGAATTATGTCGAGTAGCCTATTGAAATAGTCGACCGCAAGGAGAAGCAGCTTCGTCGTAAGGTTATTCCCCTAGTAAAAGTGATATGGAAGCACCGTGGGATCGGATGCCACTTGGGAAGTTGAAGAAGAGATGCGCAAGTTTTACCCGCTTTTGTTTAGTAGTAATGAATAGGTTTCGGGGATGAAACCTCTTTTAAGGAGGGTAGACTTGTAACATCCAACTTTTTGTTAAATAATAAATCATGGAAAGTTTTGTTATTTAACTGTGTGTCGTTAAGTTAATCGTGTGTTAAGTGTTTGGATATTATTTGGATTTGGAATTGTGAGTGGGTTGTGGGGCCCATGGCCCCTATATAAGCCTAACCACTCCACATTATCACCACTTTGTTACCTTCCACCCCCCACACACACACAAACTTTCTCTTTACATTCCGGATACAAATCCGTGTAAAAAGAGGAAGAATCTCATGTGTAGACATCATCAAATAACAAGAATCGTCGTCCAGATCTACGTATTGTCCGGATCTGAACTCGAACCCGAAGCAAAGGTAGGTTTCGGTTTAAATGGTTAAGTTTTATGGTTAGAATCGTCATACGAACATATATAATGATAGATCGGGTTGTAAAATGTAAGAAAAATATAAACTTGTTAAGTTATAACCTCTTGCGTACACTTAAGATGAAAAGGTGGTCTTGGACTATGAGAGATATGGGTTCAGAATCAAGTGCATGGGGTCAGAATGTGTCAAAAGTTGGGATAGAGTAAAAATCAGGTCCTGAGGAAGAGCCACGAAGTAAAATGGCTTAAAAATGGTAAAAGCGAAGAAAGGCAGGCATTTCGCTTCGCTCAGCCATGAGAAGCGAAACAGGCATTTCGCTTCGCTTAGCCATGCGAAGCGAAACGCTTCCATGCGAAGCGAAACAGTTTCATGCGAAGCGAAACGCTTCCATGCAAAGCGAAACGCTTCCATGAGAAATTTTATAAAATTCATTTTCTGATGCATTTTTGTTAAAGGACTGTTAATGAAAATAAAATTTTTCAGCTCAACCCCAGCCAGGGACGCTGCCCCTTGGACCCTGCTAGGGGCTACCGCCCCTAGACCCCGCCACCATGGGCGCTGCCCCCGGACCCCCGTTAGTTGAGGGTGTCTTTGACTTAGATATATGCAGTAGTAGTAATGGATATTTGACACTCGTAATGCGTTATACAATTAGCCGTGCACAGCTAAAGAGGGCATTACTATTAATGGCGAGAGAAACCGACTTCAAGTGAGTTTCTAGCCCCTTTATCCGTTACGTTTTTGAGGCTGTGTGCATACTCCTTTGTGATAGATGTTAATACACTTAACTTAAATGGTAAGTGTATGATATGTGTATGTTATATGTACGACTAAGTATTGAATGTTATTATGGAATGTTTATACGAATGAATATGTACATATACGTATATCCATGACCAGAAGATATGTAACGTATGCATGAATGAAAATGAATGTATGAACGAGTGACGCGACAGGTATGAGACAAAGGGACCAGACCCTAAAAATATCTGAGACAGAAGGGACCAGACCCTGATAATATCTAAGACAGAAGGGAAAGACCCTGATAATATCTGAGACAGGAGGGACCAGACCCTAATAATATCTGAGACAGAAGGGACCAGACCCTAATAATATCTGTGATGGTAGAGATAGAATAGCCTATGGTAAATTACAAGGCTTTATGAAAGAAAGTAGGTAAGAATGTGTGCATGTATATAAAGTTTGTATGAAAGAAGTAAGAGTAAATAAGGTATGAATACGTATCTTCGGAGGCGTATGAGTAAGGATATGAATGTATTGTATGTTAAATGATTAACTAGAACTCACTCAGCGTAGCTGACTTTTAGTATGCACGCAGCCAAATAGATTGAGGCAGCAGGCTTGAGGAGGGACACACGGCATGGACGGAAGAGATTGTCATCTACGAAGAAGTGTCAAGACTGTTTTAATTAATTACTTTTGAAAAGACAATTTGTATGTTAAGACAAGAATGGATGTTTTGTAATGTGATGTATGAAGTTTTAAATTATTCCGCGAAAGTTTTAATTAACTCTGATTTTAGAACTGTGTCTATGAATAAATCCAACACCAAAGTAGGGTTACCGGGAATGGGGCCTTACACGTTTATCACTAAATTATGAAAATTTAAAAATTTATCAATGAAAATGAGTAGATTTTTATAAAAATATTTTTGGAATTATTATTGATTTATTAATTTATAAAAATTCATTTTATATGTTATATTTAGCCCGAAAATTGTCCGTTTATACCAAATGATTTCCAAAAAATCCGGAAAAATTCCTGAATGATCAAAACACTTTCCAAAACAACCTATAAAATTTCCAAAAGCTAACAACCTTGCCAAGTGTCCTTTTCGAGCTAAAAACGACTATGAAAATCCGAATAAATGCAAATCCACATAACAGAGCTAGGATTTTCCAAATGACCACAAATTTCTTGTTTGATCGTATTATACCAAATCTGGGTTCTCCATAAAATTTCATAATTTTTCAAGCATCGTAAGTATTTTTCCCAAATAAACGTCCCAATTCGGTAATAAATTCGCCAAATATTCTTGAATGGTTAAAAGATTACCAAAATTGGACAGGGACTCATTCATTTGGTCCCTGCAAAATCTTATAAGCTAACAATATGCATATCACAATCTAAACCTAATCAGCCCGTAATCGAATATTTCGGCATTACCTTTGCGGTTTTCGTTTGTTTTCGCTCTCTTATACAAGTTTCCAGGTTCTTGTGCTTCTAAGTAAGCTAGGTACATGTCCTATATCACAAACCAATCATGTATCATCAAGATACTAGCCACGAAAGTTAGGGTTTCGGTTAAGGTTCTAAACCGAACTTTTGAACAGCGAAAACGTCATTTAAACCCTCTATTCCGTGTTTATGGCAAAAAAAAAAAACTATCAAACCATGTTCCTAACTATGTCTATGATAAAACCATGTTTTTGAACAATTTTTAAGGTTTTTGCATGGTTAGGAATGATTTTTGGTAATCAAACTATGTTCATATGTTATTAAACAAGATTAAACATGCATAAAATTGATTAAATCTTGCTAAATACCTTAGGTTTTGTTTGAAGGTGTGAAGGATCAGCTGAGATTGAGGTTTAAGTTCTGTAAAATGTGTGAAAATATCTAATCTTGCTTAAAGTTAAATGAAACAAAATAATAATAAAGAAAAGGGGTTTGGTCCAAGTTGGCGGGCTGGACTTTTTGGGCTCCCTTAGGGCCCAATTTTGTCCCATTAGTCTCGTTTTGCATGCCCAAACTTGAAATCCCGATTCCAAGTTTATTTCGGGTTTGGTTTTTGGTGAGAAAAATATACCGGTACGACAAACAGTTAAAAAACGGGCGTTTTTGCGGCCATTTTTGTGTAAATTTATAAAAACATATCCTTTTTTGTAAAAATCAAAAATAATTTCACGGATCGCTTAAAACATCCCAAATAAGTTTTTTGTAAGTCTTTCCAACTTAACAGATGATACAATGCTTGTTTCGGAACTCTCTTTCGCGTTTAATTTCATAACGGGTAGTTAAACGAGTATGTTTTCGTTTAACTGGTTTGCTATCGTACTAAGGTCATAATACTAATATATTAGCTTATATTAAACATATAACACTTATAGATACCCCCAAGATATCTGGGTCTTAACCAGACCCGTTCGGTTATTCGTTTGTTCATTAGGCAATAAGTGGTTAATCGCTTATTCGATTTGTGAATACTGAGGTGTATCCGGTTTTGTCACGAATGTCACAGCAAAAGAGTAAAATTCAAGAATACTAATCGGAAGCAAGATATAACCAGATGTCTAGACTAGAGATAGTCCATATAACAACTGATAAAATAATGCAAATATGAGACTAACTTAAAAACGCCAGAAACAGAGAGAAAAACTACAAAGACGTTTGTCGTAAGCCATTATAATTCCATAATCGGCGACAAAGTATTTATTGGAAGTATTTCCTTAGAAATAGGATGGAACTCCCGAAGATGTCCAAAAAAAATGCCTGGGAGTTAGAATCAGAAAAGATGATGAAATACCCACACCCAAGATAACGAATCTCGAGGACGAGATCATATCAAGGTCGGGAGCATGTTACATCCCACAAAATTTGGACCAAATTTGACAACTTAGGAATGATAAGGGACCCAAAATGTGTGATGGAGATTGTGAAATAAGAGAGTGAATTTATCCCATATTGGTGAAAGAAGAAATTTAAAGTTGTCCCACATTAAAAAAAAAATGGAAGCATCCCACATTGATGTAAAAAGAAAAATGGAGTTATCCCACATAGATAAAAAAAAAGAAACTTTTGAGTTCCTTAGGGATTATAAGAAAATATTCGTATATGATAAGACACTTGGTGGCCTTAGCAACGCTGCAAAGCACCCGACGTGCACGGGCTCGGGCGTTGGGTGCAATGTGGCGCTTTGATGACGCACTTTGCACGTCGCACACTCGTAACACCGCGACCCGCTTGAGAGTCACCTTAGTATTTTGTGAAAGTAGGACCAAAAAAATAAAAAATTTTAAGTTTTGGAACCCATCACGCTACGCGATGGGCAATATATAAACTCCTCGTGGTACGCGATGAAGCTTCACAAAACCCGATACTTGGGTGCTGTTGCGCTACACAATTGCCTTACCCTTTTGGACGGCATGCTACGTGACGTAAATTTTACGATCCCGTGACACATGTCAACACAGGGCATGCGTGGTAGGCCATGTCGCAGTTTCTGAGAATGATGAGTCATCGTGATGCGCGAAGAACTTCGAAAATCGCCTATATAAGGGGGCTCACAGCTCATTCCAAACTCAATATCCCAAAAACTCTTTACACACGAACACACACTTTACATCAATTTGCGTGATGAACCTCGTAGTACGTGCGAAGCCCTGGAGCTTTGACAATTTAGCCCTAGTACGCGGCATGGACTAAAAGCGGTGCTTGTTCAAGCTTAGGCATTTAACTCCAAGTACCCGTGTAAGGTAGGGGTTTCGCTTAAGTTATCATATTATTATATGGCTTACACCTTAGTTGAGAGTATAACCCAAACCTTAATCAATTATATGTTAAACATAGCTTTTCCTAAGCCAAGGTTGTATACAAAATAATGTTTCTATATAAATAAGAAACATAACTTTTTATATATAAATGGTATAGTTACAATAATGTTTCTTCATGATTAAGAAGCACAAGATTTTACATACAAAGGATTATATTCAGTATAATGTTTGTTCATGATTAAGAAACATAAAGTTTTATATACAAGGGTTATGGCAAATTGATATTTCTTCTTGAAGAAGAAACATAAACAAAATATATTTCTTCGTGAAGAAAAAACATAGTATATAAGTGACAAATAAACAAAAGGACTAAAGGTCCAATTTTTTTTTTAAATCAAGTGATGTATCAAGGTTAAAGCTATGCATAACAGACTAGAAGTCTGAAGCTAGATCATTGATCTAGTATTTCCAAATAGGTCTGAGGTAACACTCAAGTATAAATAAATCAGTGAACTAAACTAATCATCACAAAGGTGAATACACTTATACTTTACAAACTCCTTAAATGTGACATTTATACAAAAGTTTATATGGGATTATAAATCCCTAAAACTTTTGTTTTTGTTGGCATCGGGCTAGTTATACTTATGTCTGGATCCTTACATATGTGGGCAAAATGGGAGGCATATCCACCATACGTGTACAAGTTCCCATCTCATTGAGCCAGTCTATAGGGTTGTGAGGGCTTGACTAATGTGATATAATTGGTACGCCATTCTAGAGGGCCACTGATTGTTTCTAGTATGAATTAAAGGTTTACGTAAATGATTTAACTTGGTAATTTCCTATGTCATGATGGGCGGGTCACAAGATACCCGAGGGAATAACTAGGTTCATATAAAAATATTTTTTGAGTCAACGTGTTCACCAGCATATAGCTGATGTTTTCTTCCCACATTTCAGAAAAACAAGTTAAGCAGTAGAAAAGAATTAGAAGTAGATGCTCACTACATGAAAATGGCTTAGTTTTAAATTGCTGAAATATTAGTTATAAGATAAAACATTATTATAAATTAAACACTTGAGTATTTAATATCCAAGAAGCTTTCAAAATAAATAAGTATTTTATTATAAACAAAAGTCTTCCGCTAAAACAACCCTCAACATGGATATGCTTACAAAACAGATACTCACCATTGGTCAAACGCCTATGCCTATGGATCCGGGTGTGACAAAAGTGTTTATATATACATTGTATTTCTAAAGGTATATTGAAAGAATAGTCATATGTGTTTATTGTTCTGTTATATAAATGATCGTAAATTTGTAGAATGGATAGAATGAAAGAGTTAGGGTGGCAGACCTTTATCATATGTGAAATAGTTAGGGTCACAGCCTTATAATATGTGTGCAAAAATTCGGGTGGTAGACCTTTATAATATCTATGCAAAATAAGGGTGGCATACGCTTATAATATATGTGTAAGAATTAGAGCGGTAGACTCTATAATATTTGTGTAAGACTTAGGCAGACTCAATAATTTATGTGCAAGAAACAGGGTGGCAGACCCTTCTAATATATGTGCAAGAATATAAGAATAAATGTAAGACTAGGAAGAAGTAAGAATGTATGTACAGGTTGTATGTAAGAATAGTATCTTCGGATATGAACATGTATTTGTGTATATATGTACGAGTAACTTGTGACTTGTTTAAACTAGAACTCAATTAGTGTAGTTTACTTTTAGTATGACAGCAGACAAATAGGATGAGGCAGCTAGCTTGAGGAGTACACATGGCATTGAAGAATATGAAGCTGGCATCAAAAGAGAGAAGAATTTGTTATGTGTACATTATGTTTGAAGTTTAAAAGACATGTTTAATGCTTGTTTAAAGAGACTTGAATGGTTTGGTTGAAGTTTTCATACTCCGCGAATGTTTTTAATTAACCCTGATTTCTAAAACTGTGTAAATCCAGCGTTAAGTTGCTCTACCAGGTACGGGGCTTTACAATTTGAATCTATGTTGTGGGTATGAGGTATAAGCTGTGGTTCTCTTGTGTTGTTAACGAGGGAAAGCATTATAAAAATTTTTAGCTTTCTTCTCATAAAAGTTATTTTACTGAGCGCGCACACTCTATATTTGTGAGAAAAATACAAGAAGTACTTCCAGCCTTGTGTTCTCCAAGGAGAAGTCTCATTGTAGAAATACGCCAATGTACTAGGCATAAGCAACGAGACTATCCATAATTCAAAAGAACGACTGGCTGAAACTGATAGTTGTATATTAATGATATTTAAGTGTGCTAATACAAATCTTCCAATTAACACATGATAGGTTGAGTATAGTTCTATATGTTTCTTTAACACAAATCAGCAAATAACTAACGTGAGTGTTAGTGAAAAAATTTAAATCTTAAGGCTACTAGAACCAGTATAAACTACCTTCTAATTACGCTTTTGATACCTTACATATTTTAGAGATTAATCAGAACCTAGTGTCAATATTTAAGCTATATTATGACAGCTGTGAGGTTTAAATAGCCAACATAAGTCACTCTTACCTTAAAATCTCATTTTATTTGTTATCAATATCTAGATAGAAACATGTATAAAATAGAACTAGAGTATATTATACATTTTCACAACATTTTGTTATCATCCAAATAATAATTTAACAAATGATAAATTTCATCAATTGAAATCAAATTTCAAGAGAAATCATGATATGGTTGATGAGGATGATTTTTTATTTAATCTCATTCTCAATGATTTTCTATCATGCACTAAATGCCCTAAACATTACTTGGCTTAAGGAATAAGTATGCGTCCACAGGAAGTTTCATTTTACTGACGTTCGTGGAACTTATTCTAAAAGGAATGTTCAGACATAATTCGTTCTTCATTTAAATATTAACTAAGTGACACTGTTGGTACATTTTATTGTTTCAGTACTTCACAGGTTTCTTGTTAGTCATGTCTGTAATAAATGATATGTTTTGTTTTGTGTTTACACGGCTTAGTGATTAGAGAAGTTATGATTTAAGAGAAGTTGCTTAACTCTGCTTATTATGTAAACAGGAGAAGATGTGTAGTTCACAAACACATCTTCGGCTTAGTTTTTACTAATCTTTTAGTCCAGAACTTGTGTAAGATGCATCTGGTGTATTAAAAGACAACGAGTTTTTATTCAATATAAAGCAATCCTTTGATATATTATCTATTGTTCTTGTTTACTACTATTGCTCATAATCAAACACTTAAGGGATTCCGCACCCTTTGAGTTTGTGATATCTCCTGTAACGATCCATTCCAGGGATCTACAATTGTTATCAAAGCGTTTAGCTCGAACTTGTGTGGTTCGGGAGTATCACACGAATATTATAACCTTAACAAAGGATTTTGCATAATTTTGACATTTGAAAATACCAAAAAAATTGATCCCATAGCCTATTTTCACTTACCAAACACCCATCACAAACCCTACACTCAAAACACAACCGAAAAACGATAAACCAAATTTTCCAGCTATCACAGCGAAGTTATCGCTAGGGTTTTTTGGCGAAGTTACAAGGTAGGCGAACTTGTAACCAAGCGAAGTTGACATAGGCGAACTTGATTCTCACAATTGACTTTGGCGAAGTTGATTTTTCCAGTTGATCTTTGAAGTTAACCAGGCGAAGTTATACAACTTCGCTTAACATAAGACAAAGGCGAACTTAAGGACTATTTAATTAACTTTTTTAAGAATTTGAAAAATGACGTCTTTGAACATTTCTGATTTGGTTAAAATGGCAGTTGAGTCGGGTTCAAGCGCAAAAGCTCCTAAGTTACTTAGAGGAACTGACTTCGTGTAATGGAAAGAAAGGTTCGAGCAGTATACTAAGTGGCAAGATACCAAGATGTGGGTATGCATTCAAGATGGTTACATACCACCTACAGCCACGTTTGAGGGAAGAGAACAGCTGAAGAAATATATTCAGATGGAAGAGTACGAGAAAAAAATGTACGAGGCTGAAAGTAAAGCGTTAGCAGTAATTACAATGGCATTACCTCAGGAAATTCTCCATACTTTCAAGAAATACAAGACAGCTAGAGGTATGTGGGATGCTTTGGAAAGTAGATATGATGGAAATGTTGCTATTCAGAACTCTATGACAAAACTGTTAAAAACTCAATTCTCAGTATTCAAGTACATAACATGAGACGTTAGATGACATTATCACTTGTACATACATCTAGAATGTGTTCATCCTGGTTTAGTTACTAAGTATGCTCGTGATCATTGTGGAGGAATGAACGAATCTATTGTACAAAATTTTACACGTCATATTGTATCTGGGCTTGCCTACTTGCATAGCACAAAGACCATACATAGGTTTGTTCTTTAAATTTAGTTAGACAAACGATCGAACAAGGACAGTTTAACAAATGGAGTTTTCTTTTTCGTGTTTGTTCGTTTAGAAAATGAATGTGTTCTTTTTCATTTATGTTTGTTTGTTAACGGTATAAATGAACGGTTTACAAACGTAAATGAACACAAACGGACATATACAACTAAACATAGATGAATGAGCGTATTTGAGTGAACACTATTTAAAAGTGACCATGATATCACTCTGTTTTGCCTAAAATATTAATAAAACTAGACTAAATTACGAGGGGTGATATTTTATTATCATAAAACTAGATTCAATTGTAGTGGACCTAAAGTTTAAATGAATAGGGAAATTAACTGCATACACGAATGTAAATGAGTGAACAGAAACGAACATAAATGAATGAACTAGACATGTGTTCATGTTCGTTTGTTAAACTAAATGAACAGAAAATGTTGTTCTTGTTCGTTCGTTTGTTTAAACCAACTTCCCACTGAAGGGTTCACAGGAACGGGTGAACATTTGATGCATTACAGGCCTAATCGTGATTGTAAACACTACTGCATTTTATAGGGATATCAAAGGGGATAATTTGCTAGTTGATGCAAATGGGGTTGTGAAGCTTGCTAACTTTGGGATGGCTAAACAAGTAAGATTCTGATCATGTTCGTTCACTTACGTTCACTTTTGTTCGTTAGTACACGTTTGGTTAAGTTCGTTCGTTTGCACTTGTTAGTATATTCATTTTAAACTTTTTGGCCCATTACAACTTAGTATAGTTTTAGTAACTTTCTATGCTCAACACATTACTTTTAACTAGTTTAGCTTAGTTATGTTCATTCATTTACGTTTGTCAACCATTTGTTTATATTGTTACTAACAAAATAGACGAGCATATTCATTTTCATAATGAACAAACACAAATTTAGAAAACCCCGTTCGTGTTTGATCGTTTATTCAGTCAGAGTCAAATGAATTGTTTTTGTTCGGTTCGCTTACAATTCTACCGTTACTCACGCAAAGCACTTATTGCAAGTTTAATCTTGTTGCACAGCTAGATGAACAAGTTCATCTTTCTTTGAAAGGAAGTCCTTATTGGATGGCACCTGAGGTATGATTATTAGTTCCTAATATAATTATATAATTATTAATAATAATATGATTATAATCTTTCTTCTTTCCCGCATGCAGGTCTTAGGGGGTGTTTGGCCTAGCTTTTATTTTTTACCTTATGTTTATATTTCAAATGAGCTTAGGGTTTATATTCTATCATTTGATAAGCTTCTTTTATGTGTTTGGATTAGCTATATTCTATAAGTTGATAAGCTCTTTTTAAGTGTTTGTGTTGCCTTTTTTTATTTAGCTTATGTTATTAAAATGACCAAAAGAGGCCATGGTTACATATTATCACATAACTTAAATTTTATATCTACTTTATTTTTATGAGTTATACTATCATTTTTGGATAAATTTATATCGAGAATGTCATAAAACTTCTACAAAAAATACATTAATATTCAAAAAACATTCATCTTTGTTTGGTTAAATAGGGACCAAAAAATGTAGATGGATATTTAATTAATAGTTGATCTTCCACTAACGTATTAATTTGTATCCACCAGCTTTCATCAACTTATTAAATCCACCGACTTGCCTCTTCTACGAAAATCCACCATTTACCTCTTATTAATTATGCGTCAATAAGTTGTTAAATTGTTACAGTAATAAATTGACTCTTATTAATTAACCACCATTTGCCTCTTAGGTCATGGAGTATACTCTAACACCCGACATAGGTTAAGATGACATGACACTTTAAATATTCATTAAATCACTCCCCACTAGTGTTAAGTTTATTAAAAAGGTCCATGGATTATCTTTTCATGGGTTAAAATGAACAATATGCATTAACTACTAATTGATTTGTAAAAAATTAATAGGGGTGAGATGGAGTTAAATGAGTTAAATCATTTCCTTTAAGAGCAAATGGGTAACTTACACCCTTACACAAATAAGCTTTTTTAAATAAGCTAAAAACCCGTATTCAAATAAGCTTCTATAAATTTGCTTATATAAGCTTATAAGCATACGCTTAAAAACCTAAACCAAAAATCAAACTAAGCTTATTTTGTGAAAAAAAAAATATAAACATGGTTAAATAAGCTAGGCCAAACACCCCCTTACAGGGTAAGCCAAAAAAGGATAATAGTCCTGATCTTGCTTTAGCTTTTGATATATGGAGTTTAGGCTGCACAATTATCGAGATGATGAACGGGAAACCACCTTGGAGTGGCATGGAGTAAGCAAAAGCTGATTTTATAATCCTTATTCTTATTACTATTGATATTTTAACATATTTTATTTATGATTCATTGTGTGGTGCAGCCTGTAGCGTCCTTTCCAATGTGGTGTAGTGGTAAGGAATTTGGGTTTCTCAATGGAGACCCAGGTTCAATTCTCACTTACAACACTTTGGGGGATATGGGTGACTCAATGAATGAATACTTGGATATTTTGTGATTAGTTCGATCCTGAGAGCATCCGGGTTTTATCACAAGTGAGCCTTCGGGCGAGTGGGTTTTCCCTGAAACCGGAGATAACTTGGAGGCTCTTAAGGGCTCCGTACGGCTGGGTTAGCCAGCTGGCGGTGGCCTTTAGCCATTGGGTCACCCCGTACGGAGTACCTAGTCATTCTATGTTTGTTGTCCGTTCAAAAAAAATAGCCTGCAGCAATGTTCAAGGTGATGAAGTCCATCGATGCCTGAAACAATGTCACCAGATGGAAAAGATTTCTTGCATTATTAAGATCCCTACTCAACGGCCTACGGGTATTCTTTTACTTGAACATAAGTTTGTTATGGTAATTTTTATTTTCATATGTGATGTTTTTGGTAATATATATATATAGGGGAAGGTTATTGTACAAATCAAATTAACATACTAAACATACAAATAACATAGTGTAATTACAGTTCTCCAGTAGAGTAATTATGCGACAAAAAATAAAATAGTGTACTAAAAATTACACTACTTATAAACGTAATTACACTACTAACACAGATAATTACTCTATACTATTATACCAAATTATACTACTTATTTCAACTAGAGTAATTATTTTGTAAGTAAAGTAATTATAGTATATGCTTCTTCCTCCTCAAATTATACTAGTTTCAACAAGAGTAATTATTTTGTAAATAGAGTAATTGTAGTATCTGCTTCTTCCTCCTCAAATTACACTACGTGTTTCAAATAGAGTAAGTATATTGTAGGTAGAGTAATTATTGAATATGCTTCTTCATCTTCCTCAAATATCCACGATAATTTTTGTAACACCCCGGCTAAAGCAGAAACGCCCGAGTGTGACGTACAGATTGCTCAAACACAAGTGACACTATTTTGTGACCATAATAACATTAATTCATTAAAGCATCATGTAACACAAGTTCAAATGAGAATACAAATTGAAATCAAATCATAATAAAAACAAATGTCTCGTTTATTAAATATCCTAGATATTTTAAGTGTCTTCTAGTCCTTCATCCTCTAATCACGGTACCTGTAACATATGTATAAAATATGTCAGCTATAAATATAGCCGGTGAGATTTTCACAGTTTAGATACTACGTAAAATCCATACAATTCCATGAAAACTTGTGAAAAGCACATAAGGGTTCTTTACACTCAATGCAATGGACCTGAGTGTAAAGAACAAACGAATGTCCTTTCCAGTTGGGGCTACCAACGTACTTGGATAATGAGGTTCCTTTTCCACTCGATACAAATGGACCTGAGTGCAAAGGGGGGCGTATGATCATACTTAATGAGGCAACCACTTGAATTCCACGTAGATAAAAATTAAACAAATAAGCACACAAGTCCATGATTGAATTGTAGTTTGTAAGTAATGTAACGCTCGTAAATTTCGTTAATCGGCTCGATCGTTTATAAATGTTTGTCAAAAATCCGGGGTTTCGTCTTTCTAAATTATAGACTTGTAATACGTTTTAAAAGTCCATTTATCCATCCTTTTGCTCACGACATCACCTCTTATAACTTAAAGTGTTAGATTAGTATGTAGCACTCGGCATTTTCGTTTAACGACACGCACGTTGTAGAGTTTGTATATTTATCGGGTTTGACCCGGCATTCTTTGGGGACCTCCTTATCATTATCGTAAGTTAAATTATTTAACCTTTCATCCAAGCTATCACATTTTTCATGTTTGAGGGACTAGAGTGTAATTGTTTATTATAACAAGAAAACCCTAGCCTACTTCTCATTCCTTCCCTTCCTGTTCCGATCGGCGCCCACATTGCAACCTCCATCCTCGATTTTCGTGCTGGTTCCAGCCATTCTCCGGCCTCCCGAGACTAATTCAAGGTCGATTCTATCTTAGTATAACTATTTTCACCATTAAACCCTTTGTTGAACACGTTAGGGTTGAGTTTTGATGATAACAGTTTGCTGACAGGTTCGTATTCATTTGTTGTAGGGTTTGTAACGCGATGATAACCCATTGTTTTTTATCAATTCTTATTTCCATCATGTTCTACTTTGAGTCTAGCTTCCAGAAAGGTATAATACGTAATTTTTGGACAAGATTTGAATATTTTTTATGATTTTATAAAATCGAGTGTCAAAGCTGATGCGGGATGACGGATTCTGGTCTGTCTTCCTGCCATCATAACCTTTTTTCGACAAGTCTAAATTTGTTGGTTCTACTTCTGGAAGTTAATATTTTGAGTTAGGAACCAAACTCAATTGGAATCGTTTAATTTGGCTGGGTAATGATTTTTATAAAAATAAAACCAGTTTGTTGCGCACTGAAATAGCTGCACGTATCTTGCTGTGTTGGAGGAATTTTTATGATTTTTGTGTGTATTGGAAAAATATAATAAAAATACTTTTAGATACCCAAGACATTTATAAAACTCTGGTAAAAATTTAATAATTTAATTCCACGGTTTTCCTATGTAATAAAATACATCTTTGCATGCTAAAATCTGCATGTTATATTCGTTATTCATCGATAAGTTCGTTTTAGGCTTAACCGGTGGCTGCCCTTTCTCGCATCTTTCGGGGCTGTTATAATTGAAGTTCGTGCTCCGTCATCTTCTTAGGTATGTCTAGTGTAATATACTTTAGTATCATGAGTTTTGGCATTCGTTAGATTGGTCAACTATTGATGAAGTGAACTAGGTTTCGATTGTCTAGTTTGTCAATTGTTGTGTATAGCGCGTTGTTTGAGGGAATTAACAACCAATTCGGATGTTGTAGCCTCGGTATGATTTGTTGGCTGTGAAAAACTATATTTTTATGTTATTGGGGCTGAATTGGTTGTCGGTTACTCAAACGGGTCGGTACGGCGCAAATTCGCGTTTATTGGTAATTTGTGCATCGTGCTTGCGAATTACCGACCCATCCAACCCGTGTAGCGTGGTGTGGACTTGTTGGCTGTGATTTTACTAAATTTGGTCCACACGGGGCTGATTCAGTATCTAAGTGCTTAAACAACCCGTTAACGCGCGTATTCGATAAAGTCAACAACTTTCGGGGGTTAATTGGGAACCCTTTGTCCCCGAGATTAACTAAAGGTGGTTTTGGTAAATACATGGCCTCGGGGGCTGATGTAATTGAATTTGGTAATGTCAAGGCTTTAGGTCAATCAAATCATGTTAGAACGTCTCGTAGGATAAACGAGTCGGTACGTTTAGTTAGTAATCTTTGTGTGCAATCCGACAGGCTTGTAAACTGTGGATTGGCTTTGAAGTTCTCATACTCTTTGGTGTTTGTGTGTCTCATTTCAGGTGATTTCATGATTCCTTTTTTACTCTTTTTGCGTTTTGGGCTAGTATACACACCGTAATACGGTTTTACCCGATTTTACTTGTTACAACTAATTGGATGGTAGTACATAGCCTTAGTTGTATTTGTGCATTTATAAAAATATGAGTGGATTGTGTTCTATGCCTTAGGATATTTTAGACCCGTTTATGGTCATATATTCCTTAAGGTTATACATATTACTTGTGATCTAGGCTCGAGGTTGCTATTAGGCTTAGTACTAATTCCTGGTATTAAACGATTTTTCTTGATGAAATGTTTTAAACTATTTTGTATAGGCTTGCGAGTATTGGTAGGCCTTGGAATGTTATAGAATGTGTGTATGTATATATATTATTGTATGGCCAATATTTGGTGAATGTTGTAGTCGTTATCGACTACGCAATGTTATTATTGAATGGTGATCTTGGCCGGGCCAAACTATACGACTCAGGTTCTTAAATCCTGTGGCGGGCCCTGAAAAGCCCGTGAGGGGGGAGGCTCGTGAGGCATGATCAACATCGGATGTTACGTGTTTGGGTTGTACGTGTGCTCAGCCCTGAATGTTATTATTGAATGGTGATCTTGGCCGGGCCAAACTATACGACTCAGGTTATTAAATCCTGTGGCGGGCCCTGAAAAGCCCGTGAGGGGGGAGGCTCGTGTGGCATGATCATCATCGAAATGTTACGTGTTTGGGTTGTACGTGTGCTCGGCCCTGAATGTTATTATTGAATATTATCTATAAATATTTATATATATATAAGAATGCACGTATAGAGATGTTCATACGTAACGATGATTATTTATTAAATGTGATGACCTAACTGATGTATTTTCGTTTACAGTTTTAAAACCGTTGGAATGATTGTTAAGGCTTTTGTTATAAATATATGGATGTACATAGATGTCTAAGTACGAATACTTAGTGTTGATGATGGCCTAACTGTTCGTATCCCGTATTATATTTTAGACTCTTGGAATGTTTTATAATCCCGTTTTTATATTTAAACCCTTGGAATGATTTATTTAAATGTCTATTATTAAAACTTGAACTCACTCAGCTCAAGCTGACTTTGTGTGTATATTAGTGTGAGTTTCAGGTTTAGAGGAGGATGCTTATCGCTTGGACGTGCTCGAGACTACTTGGACGGTTGAAGGCATAACTAGTCGGAGATTAATATGCAAACTGTTTTCTTTTCATTTATTACTTTAAACATTTAAATTATGGTTTTGGGAACTTGGTTTTAGTACTTGTGATTTTCCGCAGTTTATTACTCTGAAACGATTTTTAATGAGATGAAATTGTTTGACTTTAAATTTTTGAGAATTTTTGGATATGATTACCAACTGTAGGATTCCCGGGATTCGGGGTCTTACAAGTAATCGAAGTAGTAATACTTGAATTTTATAATGGATACATATGCCACCCCAAAACATTAAAACATTTAAAAAGAGGTTGTGAAAACTCACCTTAACGATTGAGGCAAAATGGATATAAATAACTTGAAAGCGTTTGAAAATGACCACAACCGAGCACGTCAAATAAGCCGAAGCAAGCGATCCGCACTAACTAAAGTGAGTAAAAACAAGACTTAATCGATAATCATACGGGGTGTTTTTATTGTATAACTTGTATTGAATATTCTGTATTATTTTCTATTCTTTGATTATAATATTATTATTTATGTTTTAACGGAAATCGGTTATTAATATGATTTAAGTATTTTAACGGCGAAAAAACGAAGTTTATATGTTCGGAAAGCTTGAACAATTGTTTATAATTTATATTTATATTTATTGTGTTGACGAAACAATTTTTAGAAAATTAAAGTTTACGTTACAATTAGTAAACGATTTTTAGTTACGGTCTACGAAGCCGAGAAACTTGATTTTTAAATGTAATTTGATTTTTAAATGTAAAAAGGTGAGATATATTTTATACTTAATTTACATAATTTTTATTTAATTTAAAAAGGTTTTTATAAATTTATTTTGATTTTTAATTGATTAAAAACGATTTATTTAGTATCAATAAATTGGAAAATGAAATAAATTAAAAAATATTTGTCTGACCCGGGTTTCGAACCCGGGTCCTTATGTTATCACTCCGCGTGTTTAACACGCTGAGCTATGCTCCATATTTGTTTAGGTTTGGTTCTTAATATTTAAATATAATAATTATTTCAAATGGGTTTTATTAATAAAATTAATATTACAGTATAGGTTTATTAAAATAAAAACTCGCATGACCCAGGTTTCGAACCCAGGTATATTGATTTAGAAGGTAACAAGTTTAATCAATTAAGCTGGGGTTTCATTCGTTTAGGTTCCAGAAAAATTTATATATATATACCCATATCAGGTTCATCATCTTCTTCATGAACCCTAACAACTCAAATAGAATAATTTGTTCTAGGTTAGTTAAAATTAGTTTGGGGGTTTTGCTCAGTGGTCAAACGCCGTTAATATTCATATATTAATTACCTTAATACGTTTTGTTTTGGCCGAAACCCGGTTGCCGGAAAAGTTAACAAAGAAACTCCCAATTACAAAAACTCGGTGTATTAGAGGAGGGGTTAGGAGGAGTGAGCAAGTTGGTTAGAGGCCAAAGCTACTATTTATACTAAGTGGAGGAGCGTATACGCGTTCAATACATTGATTTGATTCTCCGGATTTTCCGGCGGGTATCACGGACATTAAACGTGGTATCTTGGTTGTAATATCGCAATTAACAGGTTGTTAGGATGTTAATATTGACGAAAAATAATTTTTATATATTTTAATTGATAAAAAAAATATGTTTAAGGGGGGTGGCAGCCACCTCCGGCGCCGGATTCCGGTGGCCGGAGGTCCTGCCGGAAAATCGCGACGGGGAAGGGGGCTTAGGGTTGGGTTTGTATTATTTTAATATTTAATTAATATAATTTAAATAATGTTACACTTTGACCCCTAGAGTTTCAAGAACATTTTAAATGGAAATTTGATTCTTTTAAAGCTAAAATTAGTTTTCGATACTTACACTTTTGGCTTTAAACTTTATAACTGAATTATATAGCATTTGGTTTTGGATTGTTTACACGTTTAACCCGCATGACTCGATCAACGTTTAAGACTTGGAATTTATAAATAATTAAACAACATCGAACGTTGAATGATCAATAATACATCGAAACGACCCAACGGGTCGGGTTTACAAATACAAATACGAATCAAAATTGACGAATGTCACAATTTTCTTTAATTGGAAATACGAATTAGCTTCAATTGATATATTATTTCGATTTACAGGTTTCAATTAAGCAATCAATATTCACAAAATATTTAATTTGATTCACAAAATTGTAACCTAAGAATGAACGACGACAATAAGAAACGAAAATAGATGAGGTCCGGTGGCCGGAATCTGACGGATGCAGACGGTGACGAAATTGATAAGCACTTGACGGTTGGGAGTTTGAGGCGGAGGCGTGGTGGCCAGAGGATCAATTGAATTAGGCGGAGGCGGTTGCGTTGTGGGGAATTGAGAAGGTGCTGCCGTGGGGAATTGAGAAGGCCGGTGCTGCTGTGGGGAATTGCGAGGCAACGGAGCCTTGATTGAAGGAAAGGTGGCGGAGGAGTGATTGGAGTCCAGTAATTTTGTGGTGGATGAGGAAGAAGATGGAGATGGGGTCTGGTGGTTGAATGAGGAAGAAGAAGGAGATGTGGTGTGGTGGTTTTGTTCAGTTTGTATGTTTTGTACAAATTTTTTTTTTTTGTATTTGATCCATCTCCTATATATATTTATATATAATCATATTTTTTAAAGATTTAAGGTTCTGTTTCTTCGAGTGCAAAACGGAAGAGCATGGTCAAGATCATAGTAGTCTAAGGAGATTCTTTTCTCGCACTTCTCACTATAATATCACTTCTCGCATGAGCCATCTCCTATATATCTATTCTAATAAAAGACTACTTAATTTTGTCACTTGTCAATCTCATAGCCCTCATCATCTTTTTTTCAACCTATTTTAATACATGGTCCCTTATCTTTAAGACATTTCAATATATGAATTCAAGTTTATTTTTATTAAAGGTAAATCCTAACCGATTCATTCATTAACATTAATAGTGAAATAAGAAAATAATAAAATTTCAACATTGAAGTTGCAGGCATGCTAGATTAAAATTTTCAAGTCACGGATAATTATAAATTAAATAAAATAAACGCGCGTCATTGTTGAAGAATTTGGATTTTTATGGTAATACACTGCAGATTATTTTTAAACCGAGATTTGAGCAACAGTGCATAATAATTTTAAACTGAGATTCGAGCAACAATGCATAATATTTGGATTTAAAATTTTTCTCATGTGCATTTGAACTTAAGAAAATGGGTATTTTCTTAAGTTTCTCTAAACATTTTGTATAAATATTGCAAACATGGAGAATACCTATTACATAAATCTTGGTGTTTATCTTTAATTAATTCATTAAATTTGAATATTATAATTACAATCCATATGTATAACGATTTACTATATGAACTATTTTTCATTTATTTATTTGACTTTTTATGTAATATAAAGGGTTTTATTAATAAGAAGATCAATATTTAGTTCTCAATATTTTCTTTCATAGCTCAGACCAAAATGCTTCAAAGCATATATTTTATGACTTGATTTATACCTTTTCTTATATGTTTAAATATATTTAATTTAATATGCCTTATTAGACAAATTACTTAATTAAAAGCATTCAAATTCAAAATTTTAAACCAAAAAATTTATTTCAATCCCATCCCACTATTTTCGCTTTCCAAAAATCATTTAATATATTGAAACCTAGATTCATAGAATATCGTTTTCGTTAGGTTTTTACATAATTTTAATATTATATTAACTTATTAATTTTATTTTTATACAAATACAACGAATTGTGGTTATGTTAGTGTTTTCTGTTGGTTAATACATAATTAAAGTGTTTATTATGATTTATATTCAAAATAATAAAGCTATACACAAAATTTAAAAAAAAAATTATAGTTATAACATTTATTATTAAAATATGTTATAAAAATTCATTAAGATTCACACTTAATCATCAAAGTTCAAGTAATCTGGTTTTTGGGATAATCATGCTTTTTGGATAAACATGAACATATGATCTCAAATGATATCATATTAATTGTATAAAAGGTATGATATTTTATGTGTATGAATATTTTTTTTGTTAGTTTCATGGATATATTTTTCATTATTTAAGATTGGTATGTACTTTAACGAATCTTATTTGTCACACAAATAACTATACGTGGCTACATCGAGAGTTACAAGCAAACCTGTATGTTACTTTATATATTGCATAACTAAGGTTACACAAATATATTACAAATAAGTAAAAAAAAAAAAAAAAACCTTCCGTTTTACATTAATTTGTTGTTGTATTGGTCTTTATAAATTACTTATCACAAAATTTTAATGTAAATTGTAATTTTATTAACAATATATAATCATTTTGTTGGCTGAATTTCATTTAATGGCTAGAGTTTAATATTTTTAATTCCTCGTGTAATACACGGACCTCAAACTAGTATATATATATATATGTGTGTGTGTGTGTAGTCACATTGTTTAAATATTAAGGTTACGTTTCCTCGGGTGCAAACGGAAGAGCACGATCAAGATCACTGTAGTCTAGAGGTGTGCATGGGTCAGTCTTAGATTCAAACCTAACCAAAAACTGAAAATTCAGTTTGCATAATGAGTTCGGTTTGGGTTTCCTACATAGGATTGAAATTTTTGGGCCTAATTATTTCTTGAAATTAATGATTAACTGATTATTACACATTTGAGCTACATGATTTATAGTCTTTATAAATTACTTAACTTTCAAAATTAAAATTATAATACATAACTTTCAAAATTGAATAACTAAACTTGGTTTTTCGCTTATAATGGGCTCAGTTTGTTTATAAAAGTCGGTTAGATTTTTATGTTTTTTCGTTTTTACCATTTGGGCTTGAAGTTTTTAGGCATATTTGTTTTGAATTATTGATCAATTGACAAATACGCAAGCCTAAAATTTTTGGGATCCACTATTTATCAGTCTTTATAAGTGACATAGCATTCAAAAATAAAAACAATAATACATAGATTTAATAGCAAAGTTGGTTTTTACGGTTTTAACTAGTTCTATTCATTTATTAAAGTCAGTTCAGTTCGCTCTTTTGAATATTCGGTTTTTGTAATAATATAAAACCAAACCATCGGTTTTGGTTATGTCTGTCAAGATCGGTAATTTCGGTGTCATGCACCCATACAGTGGCTTAGGTTGATAATCTTTATATTGAATCCTAGACTTAGGTTGATAATCTTTATATTGAATCCCTAAGATTGACAAAAAGCCTCGGTGTGTGAGAAGGTTACATGGGTTTGTTGATATTGTTGGATGCTTCGTTCACCGTCGTTTGTTGTAATGATAACAGTTCAATTATATTTAAAATCAATAAAATAAAATTGCATTTTCATGAGTGTTTTATTTTATTTTTATTTTTTTCTTTTGGAAATGTTATGCTTAATAGCTAAATGATTTTTTTTGGTGTTCAGGTTCAGTCTTACATGTTATGGAACCCGGAGTTTCACGAGTGAGGATGACCAAGGACGGTTTTCCGAATCAAAACTTAGCTAAAGGGTTTATGTGAAAAGTTTTTCATCTGAAACTATATATATCATATCTAAGAGAAAGTTTTCTGGACACTCTTGAGGCGACACTCGCTTACCATGTCACCATAAGGGGCATCAAAACACCACCCCACCACTAACACCTGGGTACCACTCCCATCATTGGCGCCCCCAACTCAAATGGTGACCGTTAGGGTGTCCTTCCCCCATGCCATATGACCGTTTGTTTTTTTAATTGGTTTTATTTATTTTATAAATAACCTAACCATCTGTTTATTTCCAACATTTTATTTTTAAACTTTTTTCTCTGTCATGAGTCTCTTTTTTAAAGTTCAACTTGAATGAATTAAGGGAAGATCAAATCTAGTGTTATTTTGTCAGATTTCTATTTGTATTTCTACTTTTAAGTTTCTTTTTTATTTAGTTGTACTTTTGTTTACTAAAGTACTAGTTTGAGATCCGTGTATTACACGAGGAATGAATAAAAATTACAATATTTAAACGTTAAACAGCAATAATCTATATTGATTAACAACAATATTACGATTACATCAACACGAGTAGGATGGAATTATATGAAGAAATAATATCCCATCACCATTCCAATCGAGACTGCAATTCCAAATCCAAACGTGCCGGCAATCGTACTCTCTATCCCCATCCTCAGTCCGGATCTTTATCCGATTATCATTCACAGAAGTCTCATTGCCTAATAATAATAAGCACTACAAATATGCAGAGATTAGTGACATCAACTTCGAGAGTACTAAATGCAACGTATGGTAACATAGAGACGTGACGAATGCAAACAACTCATCAAATAACCAAATCACACTAAACTCGAATAATAATAATAATAATAATAATAACACCAACGATTACGATTACCTCAACACGAGTAGGCTGGAAGTAGATGAAGAAATAATATCCCATCGCCATTCCAATCAAGACCCGATTCCAAATCCAAACGTGTCGGCATTATCATAGGAGACGGCAGTGGCGTGAACGGTAAGCGACGTTGGTGGCGTGAACGGTAGGCGACGCGGTGGTGATGACAGAGACGACGGCAGTGGCGATGACGGTAGGAGACGGCGGTATCGTAGGTGGTGATGGCGGCGGAGAAAATACATGGATTCAACAACTAAAAGTAGGAGACGGAGGTGGCGATGGCGGTATGGTAGGTGGCGATTGCGATGGCGGTATCGTAGGTGGCGATGGAAGAGAGGAACGGCGGTTGGGATGAACAGGAATTAGGGTTTGACAACTCTTTTGGTGTTGAATGAAAAGAAAGAAAGAATAATAATAAAAATGAATCCAGTTAGTATTACTGGGCGGGTTGACCCGAAAGAGATACCATTTTTTGAAAATGGGTTAAAAATTATGAGAGTTGATAAGAGGTTAGACAAGTAGCATATAAAAATAATTATTTATTAGAATAGTAAGATAAGATTATTATTTAGTTGGTTATTTTATTAAACTAGTGTTGATAAAGAAGTTAAAATACAAAAAAAACGATTAGAAAATGATTAAAGGATTGGTTAACCAATCTAAAGTCTTAAACCACAACAATTGTTACTGGGTTGGTTAGTTAACGTTTTATTGCATACGTTACAGTAAGATGGCAACGGTTATCTTTAAGCAAACCTAAATGACAACACATGGTCTATATTATAGTTGTATAGAATATATTGTGTAAAGAAAAGGTCGTTTATTGTAATCTATACATAGAGCAGGTCAGATATTGAGAGTAACAAACTCAAGGATGGCATATTAAATCTCTTTCAAATTGTTAGATACCCAAGCTTTTAAAAGCACCTACAATGCGAATCATATTTTTGGGTCGGTTTATTTTTTTTGAAAAAAGAAATAGTAATCATATTTTCTTACAAAATGTTACATATCTACGTTGTTTTAATCTTGGGGTTGTAATGGTGTAAACAGGGTGAGCCAAGCCTGAGATTGTCTTGTTTTAAACTTTGTCTAAATTTGAGCTAGGCTTGGGCTTAACTCGCTTAATTTTCGGATTCATGTTTTATAATTTGTTAGACTTGTATATAGTTGAAAACTTGAAAATCTTTGCATGACCAGTTAGATGAATAAAGACATTTTTATTACCTTAATAGTTTGTCATTGTAGAAAAATCGACGAAAGAAATACATTTCATACATAAAAATATAAACTCATCATTTTTTTTTTTTTGCTTATGTCAAATCAAATGATATAACATTCAACTAGCTTGAGGACCCAATGCTTAGGGTCCCCTTTTATCTGGTGAAAAAACATCATGTCACTAGGAAATAATGGTTTCGGACAAAATTTGTCTCACCACAAAACTGAAAAACCCCTTTATGGATCATGATAAATTCATTTAAGATCTCAAAATAATTCTTGAGCAGCTTGATTCCCAACAGGAGCAGATGTTGACCAGTTCGAATATGCTCACGGCTAATCAGTCGTATTAATTGATGCCGAATCACCAAATGTTCAAAATGATTCAAAATTTCCAAAAGATTTTTTAATTTGGAATCTTGAAAAAATTGTTTCATTGGCGTTCAACGTAAAGATGATCCACGTTGTGAATCTTATCTTCAAATTATACAACTGAAGTCCTAACATGACCATTTTGTGTTTTAAAATCGTTGCATCATCTAAATGGTTATCAAGTTCGCAACTTCAAGTTTGCGTGATTTATGGCTTGGCTAATAAGATAGTAAGCATATTTTCCATATTGATATATTTATTTTGGTTATAATAATGAATTCAATTCCCAAGTTATTGATAATTATTGGAATAACTGTTGAAATTCATGTAGATTATGTTCACACATAAATTGTTTTTGTTAACACAATCATTGAGCGTCTGCAATTGATTTCAGAGCAAGTGATCATAAGATCAATAATTCATGTTTGCATTTGGGTACATGTATTTTACGTACAGTAGCATTAATTCACATCAAGCCAATAAACTATAATACTTACTCCCCATTAAAGTTGGTTTTGGTCATAACTATATACTTCCCATCAAAGATTTTTGTTGTATGATGATACGTAATGAAACTGATCCACCACAACACACAAAGATGGGACCTCAAAGGAGGTTGGGAATTCGGTATGAATGCATTATTAAATACTTAGAGCTATTAATGAGAGACATATTTACGGCTCATTTGTATTCACTATAAGTGAATTAACATTCCCAACATTAGGGGAGATAAAAAAAAAGAAGTTGGAAAAAGAAATGAACTAGAATGAAGTATTATTGATCCTCAAATGATGTGAACTAATAATTCAAAGGCTAATTCATTGAAAAATTAGTGAATCAATTACCAGGCGTATTCACTGAACTATGTAGAGTGACTAAGTCACATAAATCAACTGCTTATGTTTCAATTAATATAAGCATCTTGGAAGGACAACCATACATTGGTAATGACTAGTGAGTCTAAGGCACGCCTGAGGCGTGGTAGAGTAGTTAATTCCAAGAATAATGATTCCTCAAAAATTGGAGCAAGTAATGAAGATGGTCAGGTCGAGGTATAACAACAAGGTCTCTCAAAGAGACATTAGACATGATGGTTCTCGAAGAACCTCAGGTACCTAAAAATAAAGAGCTCTTAATAAATTATTTTGTATTATGTCTACAAAGATATATGGAATCGAAATAAAGTCGACATCGTTATACTTATATATATATATATACATATAATTAGGGTTTAGAATGATGATGATAATGAGGAGGATCATGATTTAAGATGTGCCTATAAATGAAAACATATAAATGATTGGCCAAAATCGAAAGACGCAAGACAGGCAGAGTTGAAATTCTCATAAGAATTGGAAAGTTTTTGGGCCAACAGTCTATACAACTAAAGTTGTAAGTTGGGTAGAAACGGGTCTTTTATGTAAATCAGATGAAAATCAAATTAAGTAAGATAAAGCAAAATTAATGGCACGGGGATTTTGCAAAGACCTATAATTGATTATGTGGAGATGTATTCTCAAGTGGTGGATGCAGTGACTTTCCAATACATTAATAGTCTGGTAATAAAAAGGGAGAATTGGCATGTGTCTAATAAATATTGTGATTCAGTTGATACTGAAAGTTTAGAAGAAAGTTTATGAAGGAGTTGAATTATCAAATCATGTAAAGTAAGTTCTCGAGAACATAATAATTGTTGTGTACAGAGTCATATTTGAATACGTTACAATTATTGAATATGTTGAACATAAACGGAAGTCTTGAAGAGTTTCCTAAGGTAGTTGAATACTTGAAAGGTTAATTGATACATCTTAAGGATGTAATTCTTGTGCACTAATAAGCATACATAGAAGAAATTGTACCTTATGATTATCGTATCTTAATAAACAAAGAATGGTACGATATAGGTTTTGATATATGATATATAAATTGATGTGTCAAATGAGCAAGTTCATGTAGAAATACTCATAATGAATGTTCTACAAGGTTAAGAAATTACGCAAGGAGTAAATAGTCGAATTCAGCGTGGTACGTACAAATCAAGAGATATTTTGATAAAGAGGGAAATAAGTTGGATATAATAAGTCATGCTTTTATCAAAATTTTACTCTTAAAAGTTCATATAATCACAATTTACAGTTACGATGTACACATCATCGAGAGAAGCTGCAGAACTTTTAAAAGGAGAATTTTTGAAATACCTTGACGTGATGTGATTATTACTCGACCTGCGGTTCGAGTATATGTGTAATTATATCTTATCAATCCATCCAAGTACATCTAAAAGATGTTGAGACATTTAACCAAAGACAAGATTCATTCTTTGAGTACGTTAAAGGATATCCAACAATGCACTCTATATCATTTCCTACCTGAATATGAAATATTATTAGTTCGGAAATACCACAATTAAATGCATAAATGCATTATGATTATTATTTTCTTTATTTCTATTTATCGGCATGCGTCCAACTAAGAGATATCAGAATGGGTTAAAACATATATATCAGGTATGAAAGATATGTGTTTATATTTTACTAACCAATCAAAACAAGTTTTGTTAGTCTTGTCATGCGAAGAAACACAACAGGGTATCAATACAATAGTATATGGTTACGAGATGACACAAAAGAAGTTTTCACGTGAAGGGACGAAGATCATGCAACACTGTTCAACTTAATAATTCGTATGTCTAGGGACAAAGACACAAATGATTGAGTATAAAAGTTTTTAAGCTTTCACAAAAGATCAATATTTACCATTTTAACGGTATATAAATCGGGGGAGACAATACGCGTTGCACTCTTTTTCTCCTAGTTATGGTTTTGTCCCATTGGGTTTTCCTAGCAAGGTTTTTAATGAGGCAGCATTTCCAAGCGTATTAAGTTGATAACCAAGTGTTGCAAATATATTGATATTATGGTTATCAACACCTAATATAGATTAGCTTCCTCCCCAAGTTTTCATATCCAATATATACATCTAATTGTATCTCATTGTATGACACACCTAATTAATGAAATCTCCATCTTTCTCCCTACATCTCTTTCTCATATTGTTTGGCTATTAGACTTGTTTCACAACATATTTATCATTTTTATGTTCTTCAAAAACTATTTACCAAACTAGTGTTTGTGGAAAAAAGTATTTACCATTTTGACGTTTTCTATACCTTTTACTTTTAATTTAGTTATTCTATTAGTTAATCTATTATTTATTTTTGTTTCATAATTTTTATACATTTTAATCCGATAAATCCAATATATATATATATATATATAAAACAATCAATTATTTTCTTATTTTTTTAGTTGCTCGTTCTAAATGTTATCTTTTGATTTCTTTTCTTATTATTTTTAGATATTTTTTATCTTTTTGTTTAAATATATATTCATTTTATGAATTACATATTATTTACTTTTCATTGTTTGGCTAATATATTATCTAATTTTATATCATGTTTCATATATATTTTTTGATCAATCTAAAATCTTCTATTTTATTTATTTTATCAGTCAACATTTATATATTTTTGCTAATTCGTTCCAATTTTTTTCGAGTAATTGAAAAAGAAAACATGTAATTAATTTTACTCACTTAAATGAATATGTTTAAAACATAAAAAAAAACACAACAAAAATCTGTAAAACCCAGACGTTGGTAAAACATCTGCGTTGCAGCTACTATTCGACACGAATTCAGATAGTATTGGTTATGATCGTTATGGTACCGGAAATAAAGCTAAAAAATAAATTCAAAAAATGATCATATTTATTATAGAAAAACAAAAATAATCGCTAAAGATCAGGCGTTGGTAACACCCACGTGCCACGAAGACTATTCAACGTGAATATGGTTTTGTTACGATACTGAACCTAAACCAAGAAAATAAACTCGTAATGAACATGATTAAAACAAAAAAATAAAAATTGAAATTGGTAAAACCTGGGCGTTGGTAAAATGCAGGCGTTGTGACGGCTATGAACAAGGATTAATTTTACTTCTCCAATTAGCTACTCTAGGTTGGGGTAGATCTTGATGGGGAAGTAAGAGAGATATTTTTCCACACAAAGGTTTACAATCTGGTAAAAATCTACATCATTCATTATATGCTCTCTTACTTGCTTTAGTGGCTGGCAAAGGCCAACCGAGAGGGGAGAATGAATGACTCATGAATTGATCGGTTCCGAGCAGACTCATAGACCATGCATTTCCATTTCTCTTCCATTTCTTGATGTTTGCAATGTACAGTGGTCAAACAGGATAAATTTCTTCTCATGATCTTTTACTTTTTTTCATTAGAAAATCAAGCATTAGCTCAACGATTAGCATATGCACATTTAAACATAGGATACGTAGAACTCGTTATGATATCTTGGCACTTGTTTGCGCATTGTAATTAAGGTTCTTGTATGCATTTCGTGAGCTTACACTTTCATGTATAACTTCCTTTAATTCACATACCTTCTCAACGACTCTTTCAGTTTTTTTCAGTTTGACTTGAATAATAAGATTTAACACATTTGAAGACTAAAGCACGTGAGTAAAATCTCTATCATACACTAACACGTTACTCAAACACAAATGAGTAGGTATAGTGTCTACTAAAAGATCATTATATTTAGCATTATCTAGTGTCATGTCACAATAATATGCTCTACATCAACCACTATGTGAAAGCGGTATGACTCTTTAGCATATAACATTTTTTTTCTTAAATCCAAACTCTTAACCACATAGTGAGCCATTAATATTAAAAACCCTAAACATAAATCAAAGAGCTTTAAATATTTGCTAACACAATGTATTTAGGACATGCCAAATTAACACATGTGAAACCAAATATAACCACATAAATGCATTTGCTTTAGAAATACCACATTATTATATATATATATATATATATATATATATATATATATATATATTAAATATCAAAAAGGCTTGCACACACACTATTACTATTCCTTTGAAATACCGCTAAAAGAGTTGTACCTACATGTAATGTATTTTGTATGTTATTGCATCCTATTCTATGCCTTAGACGTGCACCTTTGCTTTATACATATTTGAAAAACTGTTGAATGAGTTCTGTATCTTTACTATCTAGAGTCTTATTTAATGAGGGGAGGGGAAGGAAATGAGGGAAGAATGTGAAAATATCATGTTCTAGAGATTTTTTTAAGGAGAGAATGGGATGGGAAAGAAGGGAAACGCCTAGAAAATTTAAACATATATTCATCCTCCCAAATTAAAGAGATTACGAGAGAAAACGCTATCAATTACTAAATTACCCTCAAAGATAATCTTTAATTAAACACGATTATCTCACATTCTTCATACTCCAGTAGTTTTTTTCTTTTTGCGCAAACCTACATCTGTTTTACGCAAACATACATCTGCAGAGCAATTAAGCATCTCATCATCTTCCTAGAATCAAAGTTCATCTTGAATCAGGTTTGCTTTCTTCCTAATCTACTTTTCCATGTTTTGCCCTAGTTACAAACATTTGATGATCTATATTTAAGTTACCGAATTGATATAATTTTATCCAATTAGACATCGAATGCAGTATGAAGTTTTAAATCTTTCATATTATATGTTTGTTGTTGATAAATCTTTATACTTTTGTAAAAATATTAATTCTTCCAAGGTCTGTGAAAAGAAACTCAATTGTTCCAAAAGTGAATGAAGTATGAAGGGATTAGATGGATAACAACATAATAAATTTTATACAAGAAGTAAACATACACAAATTTTGGAAATTGTGGCCAATAAAAAGAACGACGGAATAGCAAAGTTCGTCCTTTATGTTTACATGATTTTTTAATGGATGTCCTTTTAGCGAAAAAAATGTCAGAAAATGTCATTTATGATTAAAAATCTTATCATGTGTTGTCCTTTGGCTCTAACCCAGCTAAGTTTTTTTCATTGTAATTAGTCATGTGCAAAGCACATGAGGGTAAATTCGTCTTTTACTCTTTGAGGGACTATTTGTGTAAATTACTTAAACTTAAAGCTAAAAGAAAAATATTTAAAGATAATTTTTCTCTCTTTATCTCTATAGTCATGCAACTTCATCCTGTCTCTCTCCCTTTTTACACCACTACCACCACCACTACCGTCTCCGGCCATCATATTTTCTAACGACCACCGCCACCATATACTCCCTGTCTCTTCTTTACTCTTATTTTAATGTCGTTTTCAAGCTTCAAGCTTCTCACTTCTTTACTCAGCTTTCGAGCTTCTCACGCTTCAACTGTGGACGGCGGCAGAGGGTGGGAGGCGACGGCGCCTCAGTTTACTCTGATCAATTGAACGCTAGATGTGTAGAGGAGTGTATGCCGAGTAGTGTGACCAACGTTAACGAGTGGGGTTATAGAACCAGGGTATTGTTTGATTTTTGAAGTTAAGGTTTTACACCGAGCAAACAAACATCTAGATACCACAATTTTATGTTCTAATACTACGGTTTTAGGGTTTGAAAACCCACCCTAATTCGAAAATTGGTTGTAGGAAATTAGGGGTTTTAGTGTCTGTTATGGTGTTGTGGAGTGAGTCGGAGAGAAGCTATGGACGCTTTTCAGTGGTTGATGGGATAGTGATGTAGCCCGCGAAGGGGATGGAAACAGCGAGATCCACATATCAGCGATGTGGTTGAGGAGGTTGATGGGTGTGGTGTTGAACGGCGGCAGGGATGGCCCGATTTAGTTTTTCCAAGGTGTCCTTCCGTCGACAAGGACGTGAATGATGAAGGGTATGGTGCGATGGTGCGGCAGGTGGTAGGGCTTGAAGAAATATGAAGGGGATGAAGGGGATTGTTATGGTGGCGACAAGTGGTGTCCATGGGTAACAGATGGTGGTAATGGCACTTTTGAATTTTGGAGAGGAAGAAAATGGAGATAGGTGGTGATGGTGGATGGTAGTTTTTTTTTTCTAAGTTTCTAGATATAAGAAAATATTTATTCTTTTATTTATCATTATTGTATATGTAAAATGACAAAACTGTCCTCATGTGATTTGCATATGATTGGCTTTAACAATAAAAGTTAACTGGGTTTGGGTGAAAGGATAATACGTGATAAGGTTTTTAGTCATAAAGGATGTTTTCTGACATTTTTTTCGCTAAATGACGTTCATTGAAAAATCATGTAAACATAAAGGACGAGTTTTGCTATTTTGTCTAAAAAACGTTCCGTCCCGACCCATTTGCCACAGCTATTACCGTTAGGGGCGCAAACGAGCCGAGCTACTCGCGAGCTGCTCGAGATTGCCTTGTTAAAAAGCTCGATCGATTCGAGCTCGAGCCTAAAGCCAAGCTCATATAATAAGCGAGCACGAGCACGGGCCTGAGCTTCACTTATCGAGCTCGAGCCGACTCGCAAGCCTAAACGAGTCTGCTATTTATATATTTTTTTAGAGGGTAAAGTTAAAATACAAGGAAGACAAAAATGAGAAGTGTAAGAAGGATTTGAGGGCACACAAAAAACCCCTCAAAAAAAAAAATAAAGAAGTAATTAAAAAATCATAACTCAATATAGAAATAAGAAACGAAAAAAAAATAAAAAAAAAAACAAAATGTTTCCCCCACCATTCTTATGCCAATAAAAAACGACGAAAAGACACAATGCCGAAAAAGAACAATCAACATAATGATAAACAAAAAAAACGCAAAAGATCACAAAATATAACAAAGTATGACACAATGTTGAGTAATATAACACAATATCAAGAAAAAAAAAATACACAAACAATGACGAAAATAAACACAAAACGCACTTATAAATTAAAAGACACAATGTTTTTTACTCAAAGTTGGGTCTTCTTTTTTTTTTTTTTTTTTTTTTGAGAACGAGGAAGACAGTGGAACCATTTTTGTGTTTTTACATGTTATTAAAATTTGAATTATGATTTTTTTTAATTAATTTTTCACTATTTTTCTTGAAGGATTTTTTTTGCCTACAAATCCTTCTCGTCCTTCTCATTTTTTGTAAAATAACTTGACCCTTTTTTAGAATATATATTTAATAATTATTAATTAATACATATAATTTTATGAAAAATAAATAAAAATAACTAAATAATATATATTATTTTATACATGAAATTATAGTAGAAACAAATATAAAAAAAATAATTGATAAATAGTAAACGAGCCGAGCTCGATCTTGAAAATCTACTAGCAAGCCGAGCTAAAAATAGAGATCGAAACGAGCCGAGCTCGATCTTGAAAATCTATAGTAAATGATCTTGAAAATCTATACTATAAAATTACAGTATATAAAAAATAATTGATAAATAGTAAACGAGCCGAACTCGATCTTGAAAATCTACTAGCAAGCCGAGCTAAAAATAGAGATCGAAATGAGCCAAGCTCGAGCTCTGTATAAGTTAAACGAGCCTAGTCAAATTCGACTCGACTCATTTGCACCCCTAATTACCATCATAAAACTTCAGCAAGTTTTGTGTCTCCGCATATTCAAGTCCAGCTTCTCATGACAACCTGAAAACATGCTATAAAGACTAATTTGCAAAAACTACAATTAATCTTAGCATAAAAGTCAAAATACCAACCTTATCATTCACTTGCATATATTAATGCCCTAAAAATCAAAAGTTGCTGCTAGTTATTTTAACCTGATATATAGAAATTTTTAACATTAATTGTATCCTACCATGTAACATATGAGTCTAGAATAATACCTATAAGATAGCCCTCAAGTTTTAACAAAAATGATACATTCTGAAGAAGTCTTTGTATTTTCTCCTTGATTTCAAAACAAACTGCAGTAAAATGTTAAGCTAATAGTTATAAGAAAATGTCAAAATAACTATTCACACAAACAATGGAGTTATACCATCAAGTGTTGCATGTAACAAACTATATCAGTTGCATTTCCTTTGTGGCTTTGTCCCTATAGATGTAGGGTAGTAAAGCTACCCGTGGATCAAGAGACATGCCTTGCGGATCCCTAATACAACCCGCGGATCACCATTGAGCATCCGCGAAAGGAACCCGTGAGCCACACAAAGGACCTATCACGCACATGGTCCTCACGTGATATGGAAGAGCAGTTGTAACAAACTACTTCTAAAAGATTTTCCCAATATTCCCTGATAGCGACATCGACCAATGGAGAGATGACACCTGGACACTTGGTAACCACCTCCAAACGTGGCCAGGTTGTCATATCCAATAAGCGCGCGTCACGCGTCTATTCAAGTAGAAATGAAATATCTTAAAAGTGACAACTCCACCAATCACCTTCCCTCAACCCCCGGCTATAAATACTCAAGTCATCACCTTGAGGTATTCATTCACTCTCACACGCTCTAAGCAATTACTTGTATTTGTACTTATTTCTGATCAGTACAGTACTTATTCTTACGGCGGAGGGTGTTTACGGGAAGACCCCCTATCGTGTCCTTCCCGTGACGAGACTCACGGTGTTCTGTTTTGCAGGAAACTGACCTCATCATACTCAGTGGACTCACATTTGGGGAAAACTTAGATCCGGACTATCCAGTTCGATATAGTGTTTCTTCATTGGCGCCATCCGTGGGACCGACAATGAATTACTTTTTGATTTTCGTCTCGATCCTCACGTGATATGGAAGAGCAGTTGTAACAAACTACTTCTAAAAGATTTTCCCAATATTCCCTGATAGCGACATCGACAAATGGAGAGATGACACCTGGACACCTGGTAACCACCTCCAAACGTGGCCAGGTTGTCATATCCAATAAGCGCGTGACACGCGTCCATTCAGGTAGAAATGAAATATCTTAATAGTGACAACTCCACCAATCACCTTCCCTCAACCCCCGGCTATAAATACTCAAGTCATCACCTTGAGGTATTCATTCACTCCCACACGCTCTAAGCAATTCCTTGTATTTGTACTTATTTCCGATCAGTACAGTACTTATTCTCACGGCGGAGGGTGTTTACGGGAAGACCCCCTATCGTGTCCTTCCCGTGACGAGACTCATGGTGTTCTATTTTGCAGGAAACTGACCTCATCATACTCAGTGGACTCACATTTAGGGAAAACTTAGATCCGGACTATCCAGTTCGATATAGTGTTTCTTCATTGGCGCCATCCGTGGGACCGGCAACGAATTACTTTGTGATTTTCGTCTTGGTTCTTAGATCTGTTCATCAGTTATTCTAGATCTATAATTTTTTTCCTCAATTGAAAAATCCAGATCTGGAAGTTAAAAAAAAGACCTGATTCGGACGGTCAAGCCTCTAGATCTGTGTGTTGGACTCGGTCTGCCAAGACACATATTATAATTGATGTGGCTAGTATGTCATGATCCAAGTTGGGTCATACCCAATAACAAGCTAGACAAATACCAATAATATTTGTTTATATATGATATGATCATAAATAAATAAATATTGACACTTATGTTATTTGGAAAGGGTTTCTAAATACAATGTACTTGTGAAATGAATAAATCATATGGATGATTTATACTTTGAGAGAGAGCATTCCATAGTGTTATTTAAGATGGTTAAGTAACAATATGTGAAAAATGTTACCTAGCACGTTGTCTATATTGTGTTATAAGTTATATAACACAATGTAAGTTTTATAACACAATGTAAGTTATATAACACAATGTAAGTTATATAGCACAATATATATTTGGAAAGTTTAAAAAAAAAATAAAACAAGAAAAGGAAGGAAGCCCCCCCCCCCCCCTCGCTCTCTTCCTTATTTTATTATTATTTCAAACATAGTGGGTACATGCAAGTCTTCTTAGTGGTCACTTTGGGTGGTGCCTTGAAGACAACCAACTCACTCTTTCTCTTATTTTTCACAAGTAACCAAAAACCTTCTTCCTATTTTTTTCTCTCTTGGGGATTTTCGGCCAAGAACAAGGAAGACAAGGAGGTGATTTTCAAGTGTAAAAAAATCCTTTCTAAGAGGTGTATTGTCAGAGGCTTAGGGTATGCTAGCTTGAGGACCTTCCATATTCAAGTTCTTGCCCTTCATTCTTCATCTCCTTTATCCGGGTTTTGATTACTTGAAAGGTAGTTTAACATGCATGAACTTATAGTGTGTGACATGCATGTGCTTGTAAGTATGTTTTTCGTATTTGGATCCGGGCTTGGGTTTTGCATGTATAAAATCGGTTTTATACACAATAAACTAACAAGATTTAAAACTTATTTCCGCTGCGTTTTTCATAAAAATGAGGTTTTATGGCTTTGATAATCTTGTTAAAACCCAACACTGTGATGATACGTGCATTATCCAGATCTATTTTCCACACAATTACAAAAGTTACATATTTGAGTTGTAGATCTCGATTTCCAATTTCCAGATCTAAGTTTCCGTTAAACTCCTAAATGTCCTCGATCTAGTACACTTACTACTAGATCTTTGATTTCTCGGTGACATATGGAAGATCTGTTTAATATTTCTTCACTACACATACTCATTTGGTGAGTCTATTATCCAGATCTGATCTAGATCTAAAAATGTTTTGTCTTACAATATTAAAATCTTATGAAAATAGAGACTATAATTTTGGATGATACTGTATGAAAGAGACATCTTCTAGAAAGCAGGACATCATTGCCAATTAATTCGGATTTTTTAGGGACACCGCCCAATTGCTAAAACACCGGCCTATAAGCCACGTATAGGCCGGTGTTTCTAGAAAATCCAACCAATTTTGTCTTATTATGTTTTTTTTTCTTTGTTATTTTGTTATTGTTATTATTATTATCATTATATATTAATTAATTATTTATTTGTTATTTAATATCCCTTCGGTGAAAAACAGTTAACACATATATATACCAAAAATCATTGTTAAATCTATACAAATAAAAGAAAATACGACAACTAGAACACAAAATCTACGTGAGGTCCCCCATGTCTATGCCCATGTCGTCGTCGTGGCCCACGAGCCCCCCGAACGCGTCACCAACGTCGGCGTCGTCCTCTCCCCTGCGCCTCGGCCCACAACCGTGTGGGTCATCCACGCCGTCGCTCCGTCCGCATCTCACCCCAGACGTGCTCGCCTCGTGGTCAAAACTGGGGGGTGGTGGCGGTGGCATGGTGTACTGCTGTCCAAACAGCTCCGCTACCCGACTGGCAACAAACCAGTCGATCTTGCGCGACATCTGGCTCATCCGCAGTCAATCTGGCGTGACATCCGCCACATCTCCAACTCTAGGGCCTCCAACCTAGCTTCGGTGGTGGGACCTAGATGCACCGCGCAATATGTGCGTGGAACATGCTACGTCGGCCCCTAACAACAAAACAACAGAAATACGTTTAATATGAAGTCGAATTAAAAGAAACGATAAAACGTTAATATATTAAAACGTACCTGAGATGCGCCCGGATCCTCACGTCCGGCACCACCGTCGTCCAAATCCCCGCTGGCCCCCTCCCCCGCGTCGACAGGCTCATGGACAAGCTCCACCTCCGGTGCCGCGAGCGGGGGAGGCTCGACTAAAGGCACCGGAACGTAAGGCGCACGTACCCCCGCCCCGACCACAAGTCGCTCCCGCGGGCCGTTGGGCTCGGGGAACGAACACACAATGTGCATGCCACCGCAACGGAGGCGGTCCAGCGGGCTGGGAGGGGTCGGAGTGATACGCAGGTCGTCCACCAGGGCTCCATGGCCCAAAGATATCGCAAGCTGGGTGACGTACCCGCCACCCATCAAGGAGCCTCGTCCCTGCCTGAACTGGTAGCCAACAAAATAGTCTGCAAACCCCCTAGCGAGGTTGCAGTGCCTGTGAGTCAGCAGACACCTCAAAAAAAAAAACAGGTCGAGCAGGCTGCAGTGCTCCGTGCCCTGATTGCGACCCGCGATGGACATCGCAATCAGCCTGTGAAGGTACTTGTGTAATATAAGATAATATAATTTATTAACACTAATAATAATATAATATAATATAATATAATATAATATAATATAATATAATATAATATAATATAATATAATATAATATAATATAATATAATATAATATAATATAATATAATATATATTACGTTATACTAAACAATAGAATACATTTTAAGAACGTACTTGTGCAGCGGGTCCCTAATAGCCGAGACCTTGGAACTGGTGTCCAAGGTCCTATCCCCGAAGTCATGATCGCTGATGGCCCGCCATCATACCCGGAGCTCGTCCTCCGGCATCTGGTGGATGCTCTTCGTGTATATCGGGCTGCGTACCTCCTGCGCGGTGTATAAGCCCAGAGCAACTGCGAACTCCTCCATCGATAGATGGACGTCATGCCCGAACATGCGGAAGTAAACCTCCGACTGTGTCGTATCCGCGCCTGGCACCCTTATCTGAATCTCTGGCGTACCAGGCGCACGGGACATACAATAAGATAATATACTATAATATAATATAACAATGTGGAGTAAACTTACGTAACGCGTATCGTGCTGTAAACCTCCAGTGTCAGCTCCCGGTGGGCTGATAGTGGCATACTAAAGCATCAGTTCCAGGGCGTATCATGTCCAATGTACGCAACCGCCCGCTAGTGCGCGTCACAAGACTCCAAAAACGACCATGATATAATTGTGCATCTGGTGTAGGCGAATGTATCGTTTGTGGGCGGGAGAACCCTCATCAAACTGCATATGAGGGTAAGTGAGCAACACGTCATTGCCCTCGGGGGGTCCGCGACCCCGCCCCTGGCCCCTGCCCACCTGCTCGAGCTCGGCCTCAATCTCGTCGTCCACAAACTATAATAATAACAAATAATAATAATAATTATAACAACAACAACAATAATAATATTAATAATAATAAATACTAATAATAAATATTAATAATAATATTTATAATAATATTAATAATAATATATATAATAAAACAGAAAATAAAACAAAATATATCAGACGCCGCGTATAGGGGTATACGCTGCTGCGTCTGATAGTCCCTGTAAACCGACGGCCGGACTCCGGCCATTTTACGGCCGGACTCCGGCCGACGGTTTTATCCATCCAAACAACAGGATCATCATCATCACATCATCAACAACACATCATCATCATGTTAACATAATCATCATCATCAACATAATATTAAAAAATTACCTCCATGTCGTGTCGGTGTCGGGTGAAATCTCGTTGGCTTGTTTGGTATTCCGGTCGGTGTCCGTCCAATATAGGCTCGTGTGTGGATGCTCGGATGCTCGGTTGATCGGGCGGGAGTTTGAGATTTGAAATTATGTGGCTGTTGAGCTGTTGGCAACTGATATAAGGGGTCAATACGCCGCGTATAGGCCTATACGCGGCGTATTAGGCCTATTTTTTTATTTAATTTTCATTATTTATTAGTATTTATTATTTATTAGTTATTAATATTAATAATAATTTGTTATTTAGTTATTACTATTTATTATTTGTTATTATTATTATTAATAATATTTTTATTTTTTATTATTTAGTTATTAATATTAATATTAATTTGTTATTTAATTATTGTTATTTATTATTATTAAAATTATTATTATTTATTATTTATTATTTAATATTTATTATTATTATTATTATAGACTTTTTGTCCATTGATACAATGTCTTCTACAAGCTGTCTAGATCTACGTTAGAGGATTCCCTTCGCCAACCCCGGCGTATGTCTTCGTACTCCTTCAAAACGCTGTCCGAACCGTGTTTTCCATTCGAGCACCGTCAATACGGCGCTTCTTTCCCAATTAAGGTTTGGCGTAGGCATTAGGAAATCCCCTACCAGGTTAATATATATCCAGTGATCACCTCCCCAGTTAGCGATGCCTATAACCTGTGGATCAGGAACCAAGTCAAGACCGATTCTCAATGGGAAGTAAGATTCGGTCTGATTGCCAGCTAGGTTGACTAACACACATGCATTTGTCTGCGCAGCCACATACCCGTGACGGGGTAAGCTGAACCAACGACTCGGCGGAGCCGGTTTGACCGCGTTGGAGTACGGAATGCTGGAATGAACCAAGCCGTACAATCTGTCATCCTCTTTGTTGAACATCGCCCTCCACCACCCTTCGTTCGTTTCCAGCTCGTTCTGCATCGCCCGCCTAATATCCGGCCAAACTTTCTCATGTATCCCCAAACCCACTGCGATTGATCGAAAACCGCAGTTACCATCTGGGCGTGTGTTTTTTATGTCTACGACGAACGGCTGGGCCCATCTAGGAATGACGCTCCTAAACGTTTCTATCGCTGGTACTTGCGCTGGCGAAACCATCAAAGGAAACCCGAGGTGAGCTCCCGTAGGTTTCGATGTCTTAGGTCGTCAACAAGGAGTTTTAAACCGCGACGCTGACTGGGACAACGAACGAGTCAGCGAGGATGGGGTGGGGGTTTCTTGGCTAGGCCTCTGTGACGAGGATGGCTTGTAGGAGCTGTGTCTGGGGATATCTGGAGCGGGGGTGTATGCGCTGTGCCACGGGGGATCTGGTTTTTTGGGACGCCCCCGAGGATCCTCTCTTTTTTCTGGCTCCTTCTTTTTAGATCTCACTGGAATAGCAGACAAGAGCTTGGCATAAAAACTTTTCTTTTGATTAGGGTCATCCATGGATGATAGCGTATCTGTGATGTCCCGTAGACCTGCTGCGTAGTTTGGCTATTCGTTCAGCGGACAGGCTGGATCAAAATTAAACCTCCTCCAGAACGGGTTAACATCCTCTATTGGGATGCACGTGTCATTAACTATGTATCCCTCAATCCGACAAGTACATGGCAGCCCCGAAGACAAATACAAATGGTGGTCGCATGAAGCGCCGCCGTCACGCATCTTGTGTATCAACCCATACTCGTTCACAAGTAGACCCAGAGCGTGAATCGACACCCTGTTTATTAGCTTCTTCAACCAAACGTGCTGTCGATGTCCTTCCATGACCTTCGAATGGGAGGCTTCAAAAGATTTATCGATTTCTTTCATCTGCGAGTTGACCATTTTAAGGATTTGCCTGGCAATTGTGTCGAGCGAGTTGTTGCTTCCATTGAGGTACCTTTTCAGATTTGCGTGCTGGCTCTCAACTCGGTTCGTCGTAGTTTCACCGTAGTTTCGGCGTTCGTTGATCCAGCATGCTACAAACTTGTGTTTGTATGGATCCAGCCAGCTCTTACGAATATATTGCCAGACCTCTGAAACATAAAAGGCCACGTTATTAAGACGTATGTTTAGGCTATTAAAAACTGTCAGGTGATACGAAGGACTCATCGGCTCTATCATCTCGTATCAAATGACGCTCCATGTTGAGGCGACGGTGGTCGTACTCCTGCACTGTCGGCGGCTGATACAGGACCTTCCACCAGTACGCAAAGTCTGTCCCCATTTCCGTGTTATATAGGCCCTTAAATTTTCTCCTTATATTCTCGGATATGTGCCACCTACATAAATTTTTGGTAGCATTAGGGAAGACCGCGTCGCATGCGTTCATGAGGGCCTGGTCCGCGTCAGTCAGGATCACGCGTGGCTCCATGCAGTCGTCGAGCATTTGTTTAAGTTTCTCCAGAGCCCAGCTGAAGTTCCTCTGTCGTTCCCTGATCACAAACACGAAGACGATATAAAACGACTGTGATGTCGAGGTCACACCGATAAACTGAACCAACGGCAAGTCGTACATGTTGGTGTTGTACGTCGTGTCAATCATCAGCACCTCGGGGAACGCACGCCACATCTTATGCGACTTACATGACAGAAGAAAATTTCCTCCGTCCTGTCGTCTGTATCACTCTCCCGGGTATAGAACGTGAAACCGTTGCCTGCGAGAAAGTTTTCCAGCGCCTTCATTGGATGAAATAAAACTTTGGTAAATATTACAAGCACGACAAGTACACATTAAAACTACAAGTGTTTTGAACTACCTTCATAGGGGTGTCGCCTAGTAGCCCATCCCTCCTAATCTTGGCGGTGTGGTTGTATATATCTTTTATTACAGATTGCACACCGGGAAACTTTTTGCGGAGGGCTGCTTCGATTTCTTGCAGCTTCACGCCGGCCCTGTGTAAACTCTCAACCATAACCAGCTGGTCGGTGTTCATTTTTCTAAAAGACGCACACCCCTCCTCGAATTCAACGGGATCGTGGTTATGAGTCTCGTTTACCACTTGAACCCTCCATGCAACCCTCGAGTTGTACCTGCCCAAGATCTTAAACGGACAGCATTTTTTGATGCTGCCGGTACTTCTCACCATCGCCTTTATTTTGGGTTCGCATCCACGATTGCATACAACGTCCACAACGTTTTTCCTTGACCGCTGGACCACCACAACAAACCCATGCTCATGTCCTCTAATTTTTACCCATTTCTCCAGCTCCTCACGGCTCTCAAAAATCTGAAACATTTTACGCTAATTCTTAAGTCGTTTATTAAATAACACTAGTTAGGTGCCCGCACGATGTAGCGGGGAATAAGTCTCTAGCTCAACTCAAACTTTATACCAAGCCTGACTCACATTTGTTTAATTATTTTAAATATTTATATAACTTGAATACTTTTAATCACATTTCTATAAAACACATAAGAAGGAAAAAACAATTAAAGTTGAGTAATATTTGGATAAATTTGAGGGGTCAAAGTTGTAAGTATTACTTAAATTTTGAATTGAAACAAGTTAAAAAGATAAAGGGTTGGATAAATAATTATATGAAAACATGAGATTGTAAACATTTGTCCTTTAAGAAACTTGTACATTCATGCAGTAATGACTTGTACATTTTAAACCGTCGATCTGTTTTGAAAAAAATTTATATTGAAACGTCAACAAAAATAAGCTCGTTTAAATAGGCATGTTCGGATTTTTGTTAACCGTATTTTTGTAAAACATACATGAAGAAAACCAAAAACAATAAAGCTAGAGTAAAAAATGGGTAATCATGAGGGATTAAATTTGTAACTAATTCTTAAATTTACAAAATCTAAGTAAAGTTGAGGTACTATACTTGTAATTGTTTTTATAGAAATCAAATGAACGTGGGTGATATGTGTGAAAAAGACAAACTTATCCCTACTTAAAAATGTACCTTATGCATCATAACCTGTAAAACTCTTAATTCTAGCGTCTTAATTTGCCCATCACTTACATATTATATATAGTATAGATACAAACAAACAATATTAACTTAAACAAAACACACGGTGTCTTACAGTATCTGTTTTATACGAGACCTTCACCTCGCGTATATAGTCGTCATCGTACCCATCTTCGTTATTTGGGTTTGGCCCGGCTTGATCATTTCGCCCGTGGTGCGATGAAGACTTGGTTCCATAAAACAGATCATTTGCTACCAGTGGCTGGTACGATGACGTTGGCTGACCTCCATAATCTGAACAGGCGACAGATGACGGGTACGACAGCTGACTACCGTAATCCGACACGAAGTACTCCTACCATACATAAATTAGAAATTCAAACAACAGTGCTAGTGATAATAATAAATAACAATAATACCTGTAAAAAATAAAATATAATATTTTAATAATAAATAAGAATATTAAAATAATAATAACATAACCATATATTTACAATAAGACTATATAACGAAACCGGGTTCAAGTTTGGCAAGCCCGGCGAGCCAGTGTTACCATAAAACTGTTCGGGCTGACAGTAAGGTTGTTGGGGCTGGGTATCATACCCGACATACTCCTAACAAAATGTAATGCAGCATGTGTTAGTAAAAAAAACTACCAAATTCATACTAAATAAATATATAACGAAACCTGGTTCAAGTCGGGTAACCACGACGTGCCAGGCTGATCGTTAGTGGCGTAACTCGGGTCCTCCTCTGGAAATAAATGGTTAAACCAAGACATTCTGGGTATATATAGTACAAATGTTGTGTTGTTTTTTTGTTGAACGTTGAGAGATACAACGTCTCCATTTATAATAAAAAAAGGAAAGGAGGGAAGGGAGAGGAGCCGGGCTCCAATAATTCAGCAAAAGCAATACGCCGCGTATACGCCTATACGCGACTTATAAGGTATGGTTTGACAACCTTGCCCAGCTTTTGCAGGGCAGGTTGGAATCAAACTAATACGCCGCGTATAAACAAACGTGTTAATATCCGGGTCAACACCGAACCTAAATCCACGTCTGCATACGTGTTAACCGGTTCAGCTAAGTGCAAACTAATATCTCAATCTGGTGCTGGTTATGTTGGAGCAATGACCGAATTTCCACCTATCTCTCGAAAGTAGGGGCTCCCGTTCTCGCGGCCGTTAGCAGATACCGCGGATCCGAGAGATTCAAACTCATCAAACTAGCGTCTCGATCTGGTGCTGGTTATCTCGACACAATGAATTCATATACCGCACATCTACTATATATATTTACGTATATATATAAGCCGATAATTCTTTAATATACGCAACATGAACAACTTAGAATACCCCCAACTAAAAATAAAACTAATAACAAGCCTAAGCTTAAGCTTAGTGACGACTGATATGTGTTCGAGTGAACACAACTACGGTTGTTAGTGGTGACCGGCGATCAAGACCGTTGGAGTTTGAAGAAATCGAAGAGCCAGATTTGAGATGTCGATAACGAAAGCAGCCAAGAAATTGAAAGTTCGTTTGGAAATGCCAGTTTTCCCAAATAAGCCACTGTAACTGATTGAAAATGCCCATAACAAAAGCAGCCAATAATTTAAAAGTTCGTTTCGCACTGTCAATTTTCCCAAATAAGTCCTGCTACTAAACGCCCTTTATCGAATTTCCAATAATAATATGTTATTGATAATTAAATATTATTAATATTAATAATAATCATAAATAACATTAATAATAACAAAAGAAAAGAAATAAAAAAAAAGGAAAAAAAAACGGTAATAAGACAATACTGGTGGGCTTTTCTAGAAAAACTCACTAACATAAATATAACATAATATTATATTATATTATATTATATTATATTATATTATATTATATTATATTATATTATATTATATTATATTATATTATATTATATTATATTATATTATATTATACAAAACGCTATACAAACGTACCTCCGAAAGTCTTGCGTCGCCGCCTAACCCCGACATCTAACTCTCTGGCGTACATCAGGTACCTAATAATAATAATATTTTAGTACTAATAATAATAGAAAAATTAATGCTTTAATACTAATAATTATATGTTTAGAATAAAAATAATAATAATATAATAATTAATATTTTAATAGTATTTTACTATAATTATTTTAATAATAATAATAAAAATATAATAATTTATATTTAAATAGTATTTAAATATTATTATTTTAATAATAATAATACTATTTTAATAAATAAAATAATAGTATTTTATTTTACAAACAATAATATTTTCATAACAACAATATCTTAATAATAATATTAATATTTTAATAGTAATAATATAATAAAAATTTTAGCGCTAACGGTAACAATACGGGAAATCTATTTTAAGTTTAGGAGGCCCGGCGAACTAGGGTTACCGTCAAACGGTCGGTGCCTAGACAAATTTCTAAAGTAAACCATTCATCAAATCTCTATCCTAACATCTACAACTATGTCCTAACATTTAAAAAATAAAGATAAAACGAAACCTGGTTTAACTCCGACTGATCGTTAGCGCCGTCCGGCATCTCCTCGTCCGACTCCGGAAACATACATTTCTTAACTCCGACTGACCGTTACCCGTCCGACATCTCTTCGTCCGACTTCGGAAACATATATGGTTGTTGGTGTTGGTTGAATGAAGAGGGTGAGGGTTAAGAAAAAAATAAAGGAAAATAGAAATTGTGGAGAGGGAGGGGAGGGAGCCGGGCTTCAAAAATATACAAAAGACAATACGCCGCGTATAGCACGTACGATCTAACAATCCTATGACAGGTCAGGCTAGGACGTCAAATCGTACCCTAATACGCCGCGTATAAACCTATACGCGATGTAAAGGGTGGTGGTGGGGCAGTGTACCTGACAGAACCCTAATAATTCCATAAAATTTGCCTTTGGGAGGATTATTTTCTTTTCTTTTAAGACACGCGCATGCATCATCAAAAATTGTGTTAGGTAGAGTAGTCCATAATTGATGCTACAGGCATCTTTCCATCACCTTCGGAGACAAAGAAACAGCTCCTCAGACCCACAGCGCCCCGCTCGTAAGACCCGAGGCATCTGTGCGTTGGAGCTGCGGCCCTCACTCTTCCACACCGTGACCCGCATGTCTGAACACAAAACATGAGCACTCATGATATTATACAAGAGGATCAAGATAGCTCTTCACCATTGAAGCTGATAATGGAGGATGCAAACAAGAGTCAAAGTTATGTTATGGCGGATCAATTCTTGCTTCCGCGGGATGCGTGGGGGGTCAGTTTCGTCCTGCGAATCAATTATAAAAACTATGGCGGATCAATTCTTGCTTCCGCGGGACGCGTGACGGGTCAGTTTCGCCCCCGCAAATTGAGTATAAAGCTATGGCAGATCAATTTTTGCTTTCGCGGGACTCGTGGCGGGTCATTTCTGGCCCTCGTGGATCAAGAATAATCTCAAGTGTATCCTGCGAGTCACCAACAGTAGCCGCAGGTTGCTTCTGCGGGACGCGCGGCGGGTCCTTTCCAGTCATCGAGGATCAAGAAAAATCTCAAGCGGGCTCTAGTGAGTCACCAACAATAGACGCAGGTCAAAATACCGCGGGACACACCCATGATACCGCAAGCTAACTTCGGCCACCGTGGATTGAATAGACACTCCTGGCTAGTTGGTTTTTGATTCTTGCAAGACGCGTGCAAGCGGACCAACATTAATTTCCAAGGATCTAGTACAAACTTCAACAGGATAACCGCGGGTCAAATGAACTTTAGCGGAACAACCGCGGGCCAATTCCAGCTACCGGACCAAACGCTAGTCACTGCGGGGCTCTACTGCGGTGAAATTATATTTCTTCATCTAAAATAACGACCATGTTGGTTGCTCTGTTTCAAGTTAAGAAAATGAAAATGACATTACACATATGTGGAAACGACAGGTGATGGTGATGGTGATGGTGATGGTGATGGTGATGGTGATGGTGATGGTGTTTTACTTTAAAGAAGAATTATTTTCCAAGTTTCACAAATGACCCTCTAAATTTCATGCTCCTTTATTTTGAGGAATAAGTTATCAAAGCAAGGGTTTGAATTATTGACATTTTACCCCCCTCGTGTTACTTCACGTATAACAAAGGTTGAAGTCAACTATAGAGAAGTATCGCGTCAGAGGCGCGTAACAGTCGGGTTAGAGGCGTGGAACTCTCACGGAAAAGCCAAAAGAAGTCTCGGGTCAGAGGCGCGTAACAATCGCGTCAGAGGCGCGGAACTCTCACGGCAAAGCTAAGGAAGCCTTCCTTGATCAGATGGTGTCGTGTTCAAAAAAAAATGTCTCGCGTCAGAGAAGTGGAGTGGAACGCTCGCGTTAGAGGCGTGGAATCCTTGCGGCCAAGTCCCGGGACGCTAACAATAGCACATGTTTGCAAGTTCCTCAATTAAGCGAATTACTTCACAAGTTTATACAAAAACCTCAAACTTTTCGCCTATATTGATTTTGGTTTGTATAACAAACAAAAAAAAACAAAATGAAAAGTTTGAGTATATAAGATTTGCATTAAAAAATTGCACAAAAAGTTATTAAGTGCTTCTATTAATGCAAAATATAGAGCTATGCGACGAATATTAGGTTGGGACCTCATAATTCGCCTAAGGATGGAAGACATCCGAGTATTAGGTTGGGCACACCTCATAATTCGCCTAAGGATGGAAGAAATCCGAGTATTAGGTTGGGCACACCACATAAGTCGCCTAAGGAGGAAGACATCCGAGTATTAGGTTGGGCACACCTCATAATTTGCCTAAGGATGGAAGACATTCGAGTATTAGGTTGGCCACACCGCATAATTTGCCTAAGGATGGAAGACATCCGAGTATTAGGTTGGCCACACCGCATAATTCGCCTAAGGATGGAAGACATTCGAGTATTAGGTTGGGCACACCTCATAATTCTCCAAAGGATGGAAGACATCCGAGTATTAGGTTGGGCACACTTCATAATTCGCCTAAGCATTGAAGACATCCGAATATTAGGTTGGACACACCTCATAATTCACCTAAAGATGGAAGACATCCGAGTATTAGGTTGGGCACACCTCATAATTCGCCTAAGGATGGAAGACATCCAAATATATAGGTTGGGAATCCTTCTAAACCCGTACGGCTATGCGCCGAATATATAGGTTGGGAATCCTTATAAACCCATACGACTACGCGCCGAATATAATGGTTGGGAATCCTTATAAACCCATACTCGCCAAAGACAAGGCCGGACATGCTCCACATACCGGGCGCGCTCCGCTCCACTCAACACACCATCATGATTAACACCTCTTACAACCTGAAGCAAAGTAGACAAATATGCAAAAGAGTACATTTGAGAAGCACCGGGTCAGAAAAATCTTACAAACACTCCTAATATGTCTAGAACTCCACCTAACCGCTTGCACGCCCAGGAGCAGCGCTGGACTGGGGGGACTTATGGAGGTAGGGTCCTAAATACCCGGTACGACCTTTTACTTATTGTGTTTTGTATTATTTTTGTTATATTATTATTGTTTACAAACCAATACCCAATGGGCTGGAGGGTTGTGGAGGTAACCCCTAACCGGGCTTGGCCCACTATGGTTAGGGTTTCATGATAGTAGCCATGGAGTTCCTATATAAAGGGTCTTCATCTCTCATTTGAGGGATCCCTTCTTGGGCACTTGGCCTCCACATATTTTTGCGTCTGTAAACAAGAGGAAACTCTTAGCAGTCACCTCCACTCCCCCCATATTTCCATGCCAGATTCCGAGCAAACTGGAGAAGAAGATCAAGTCGTGGTTCATTCATCTCGAAGACCGGGGAATATCGCCATGGATCCGAGTCCGATTCATTTCATGTTTCTTCATTGGCGCCATCCGGGTCCAAGATGGGATCCCTCAAATGAGAGATGAAGACCCCTTATATAGGAACTCCATGGCTACCATCATGAAACCCTAACCTTAGTGGGCCAAGCCCGGTTAGGGGTTACCTCCACAACCCCCCATATTTCCATGCAGATCCCGAGAAACCAGAGAAGAAGACGAAGTCGTGGTTCGTTCATCTCGAAGACCGATGAACATCGTCATGGATCCGGGTCAGATTCATTTCATGTTTCTTCAGTCCCCCTAAATTTGCTTCCAGTTTTTCCTTTCCTAATAATCAGACAATACGATACATTGTCACAATACTTAAATGAGAAAAAAATATGTACGTAAATACAAATATACATAATCATATAAGACACTTTGAAAACATTGTAGAACTTATAATGCATGGGTCAAGCCCATAAAAGTCAGAGAAGACACTCAAATGATTAAAACCCAATCATACCATCATGTTTTAAGAAACTATATATCATAAACTACTTATAAAAAGATGTAATTATTACATACCAACACTATTAAGAGTTTGAAGATTAATCTTGAATTAGTAATAAATTTAAGGGTTTATTTTATTATGTTTTATTTTAGTTATTTGAATTATAATAGGTTTTGGAAAGGTTTAGTCTTGTAGAAAAAGTTAAGTAATTGGCTTGAATGGCAAGTTTAATAGATCTATAAATAGGAGTCTAGATTATTGTTTTTTAATGTATGTCAAGAAGTCTCTTCTCATTGTATGTTCGTGAAGTTATGTTCGTTTGTTAAGTTCAATTAATTATATGAAAAGAGTCGAGGGTTGTCACCCCAATATTTTGTGTTTGTTTGATCCGCCTGGACCAAAAGAGTTCAAAGAAACTAAATATCAGTGTCTGTCATCAAATCAGATGATTTTATCAAATGCTTATATTCCCATTTATTTAAAATTATGGTTTTTATTTATTTATGTTGCCATTCGTAGTAGTAGTCGTCGTAGCAGCAGCAGCAGCAACTTTCATTGTGTTAAAGAGATGTTTTGTTTTTTTCTTTTTTAAAGTGAATTTTGGCACTTTTCTATGGATGATCAAATACTTCATGATCAAATACTCTATATAATTCATATTGTGCGAGCTAGACAATTGCAAGCAGCTAGCCTAATTGTCTTATTGGTAGCTTTCATTGCACGACATATATTGTCTACCAAAAAACATGCTAATATACCTCCTAGAGATGTAATTTACAACGAAGATATGTAGGAGAAGAGATGTTATATGACCTTTCAAACAGTGGTAAATGTTGTGAACTTATTCGTATGACATGAAAAATAGGTTAGCCTTTTGGATATACCGTCGTTTTAGATCAACAACCAATCGATGCTTCCATAGAGTTCTACGAGCGATTATATCATTAGAAAGTCATTATGTTCAACAACCTAAAGGTGATATTGTCCTGAAAGAAATTCAAGAGAAATAGAGATTTTATCCTTTTTTCAAGAATTGCATAGTGGAAATTGACGGAACACATGTTCGTGTCAAAGTACCAAACAAAGATGCCACCAGATATCGTGTCGTAAAGGATACCCGACAATTAATGTATTGGCAACTTTTATATTTGACTTAAAGTTTACATATATTTTAACTGGTTGGGAGGGGACTGCATCAGACTCGAGAATTATAAAGAATGCACTTAGTAGAGATGATAAACTAATAACTCCTACGAGTAATTTCTCAAAACCAAATTTACTCGATTGTTATAATATTTAGAGTAATACTAATCACAAATTAATTATAGGTAAATATTTCTTAGTAGATGCGGGTTTGCCTCATACAAGCTCACTAATGGCACCATATAGAGACGTTAGGTATCACTTGAAAGAGCACTCCACCCGCGCCCATGAGAACTCAAAGGAGTTGTTCAACCTTCGTCATGCGTCATTACGTAACGCAATTGAACGAACATTCGGTATCCTAAAAAGGAGGTTTCCTATCATTAGAAGTACAGCAAAACCATTTTACTCATGTCAAACATAATCAGACATCTTTTTGGCATGTTTTATTTTACACGGCTTTTTACTAGAGGAAGATCTTGAAGATGAAGTTTTACATGAGGTGTAAAGGGACAAGTAGAGGAAGAACATCATAGTACTAGAGGCATATGAGAGAGTAATGTAAGGCCAAAAATATGACTTGCGATATCAAAGTACGAAACACTTTCTATATTCACAATCAAGATAATAATTGATGTCGGCGAGAAGTCCGGACACGAGACGAGAACTTCGAGCACGCGTTTAGCTTCAACGGGAAGAAAGCTTCTAGAATGTTTTTTTTATTTGGCTATAAATAGGACTTTATTTGTTAGCTTTAAGTGTGTTTTGTAAGGTGTAAATCACCCACCCAAGGGGAGCTTGTAACACCCATTAATTCCCGGTTCAAAGATTTAAAACTTGTAGAGTATGTATAATTCTCGGGATTTAACCGACGTTTCTCGGAAGCCTTTACGTCATCCCGGTACGTTTAATTGTTTAACTTTTCTTCCAAGATGCCATATACTTCAATTTTGAGGGCTATAATGAAACTTATTATTTTATATCATAAAAAAAACCCTAACCCATTTCACCACTTCCGATCGGCAGCTCCCAAGACCCCCCCCCCTGCGATTTTTCTTTTTCCAGCCAAGGTGTGAGCGTAAAACACAAATTAAAGGTTAGTACTACGATTCCCCAAGTCTTTTACACCATAATTGGTCGTTATAACACGCGTATTGATTGATTAATGGCTTGTTGTAGGCTAACCGGGTGGCTGTCCAATTGAGCTTTTCCGGGACTGTTTTGAGTGAGGTTTTTGCACCAAAATCCTCCTAGGTATATGTAGTATATCATACTTAAAAACCATATTCATTGGGGTTCTTTAGATTGGTCAACTAGTTATCGTTTGAAAGATTGTGTCGATTGACTAGAATTGTAGTTTGGTGCGTTTAACGCGAGGGTTGAAGTGATTAATGACCAATTCAGCTTGGGGACAATTGGTTTGATGTACGGCCTGTTGAAAAATCATTTTTATAAGTTATGGGGCTGAATTGGTTGTAGGTTACTCCAACGGGTCGGTACAACGCGCAATTACGTTTATTGAGTAGTTGGTGCGTTGTACTTGCGAATTACCGACCTATTTGACTCGTGTAGCGTCGTGTGGACTTGTTGGCTGTGATTTTATCATGTTGGGTCCACACGGGGCTGAGTTGGATGTTAATGGCCTAAACGACTCTTAAACGCGCGTATTGGTATCACCTAGTGCTTCCGGGGTTAATTTGGGAATTCTTTATTCTCAGGAGTGTCTAAGGGTCATTTTGGTGAATGTGAGGCCTCGGGGGCTGTTGTGATTTAGTTTGATGAGGTCGAGGCTTTAGGTGACCCGAACCCCGTTAGAACGTCTCGTAGGATAAACGAGTCATCTTGATGTCGTTAGTATTGATTGAATGTAAACCGGCAGGTGTTTGAATCATGGGATTACTTAGGGATTCTCTAGCTCGTGGTGAATCCGTGTCTCGTGTCAGGTGAGTTCATGATGCCCCTTTTAACTCTTTTAAAGTTTTGGGCTAGCATGCACACCTAAACGATTTTTCTTGATGAAACGTTTAAACTATTTTATATTGGCTTGCTATTATATAGATGGCCTTGGGATGTTATAGTATGTATATATATATATATTATTGTATGGCCAATATTTGGCAATGTTATAGTCGTTATCGACTACGGATGTTACGTATACCTACTTTGTGTTTGCATACGTTGATGAGATGTTACGTGTTTGGGTTGTACGTTTGCTCGACCCTGATGTTACTATTTGGATGTTATATATATATATATATGTATGTATGTATGTATGTATGTATGTATGTATGTATGTATGTATGTATGTATGTATGTATGTATGTATGTATGTATGTATGTATATACATGTAGATGTAAGGAGGATTATGTATTGAAGAAGATGGCTTAACTGATGTACTCATTTTACTTTTAAACTCTTGAAATGACTATTATGAGTATTATTTATTGATGTTATTTAATAAAACTTGAACTCACTCAGCTCAAGCTGACTTTGTGTGCATGTTAGTGTGAGTTTCAGGTTAGGAGGAGGATGTCTTATCGCTTGAACGTGCACGAAGCTACTTGGACGGTGAAGGGCATACGTGGATGAAAGATTTTACTATTGAACATTTTATTTTAAAAAGTTTTATAAATCATATTTAAATTTGTTTTGGGCATAATTCCCGGGTTTTTGGGAACTTATTTTATTATTTATGTTTTCCGCTGAATTATACTCTGAATTGGTTATTTTAAAGAAATGAATTATTTTCAAGTTTAAATATTTTTATAAGTGTTTTGTATGAATACCAACTATGGGGTTCCCGGGGTTCGGGGCCTTACAGAGTTCACCTTGGGTGGGGTCGGTTCGTTCATTTATTACAAATCTTTCAACCAACAACGAGATAGTTCATTTATTTTATCTTCATATTTATTTATGTTCGATCGTTTGATTTACCACACCCGTCTCGAGCACTATTCAAGAACAAAGCCGCTCGTTTATCGGATCCGGTTTTGGGACCTAAAAGTGGTATCAGAGCGGGTCGAATCTTATGATTCAACTTTGTTCTTGATATTCGGGTTCTATTTCCGCGATTACCCGAACCGAGACATTAATTTCTTAATGTTTTTGAAGATCCGTTGAAGTTTTGGAAATAAAGATTGATGTTTGGAAATAAAGTTTGAAGATTTAAGGAAATAAAGTGCTTGAATTTCATCTCGGGCTTGTGGATCTGGATTCTAAGCAGTTAAAGAAATGTTAGGTGGTAGTGGGTAGTGACGGCTTTTGATGATGGAGTTTGGATGATGGATGGTCGAATCTCGTTTTCCGGTGGGGTGACGCGATGGTGATGGATGAAAATTTTTCCATCTGGTGACCTCAGGTGGTGTTTCCAGCCGTGGTTCGTGATAGGAGGATGGTTTTCTAGCGGCTTGGTCGCAGGTGAGATTTTCCCGGCAAAAGGGTCCGGTAAGTTTGGTGGTTAGGAGTGGCCGTGGTTATAGGGGTGGCCGTGGAACGGCGGCGGTGGAGGAAGATAGAGCGGTGGTGGAGGAGATAATTGACTGTGCCGGAGCTCCGACGTCTTTTCCGGTGAGGAGATCGTAGATGATAGCTGTGGTTGTAAGGCCGGATGGTGACCGAAGTATTTATTTTCGGCAGTAGGGGCTGTCGGATTCGGTTTTACGGCGGGGTAATGCTGTGGAGGTGGCGGCGTGGTGGCCGGAATCCAGTTTTCCGGCGGCCGGTCACCGGAATGGCGGCTAGGTCATGACATCTCCATGTTGGTGGCTCAAAAGTTTGCAGCTAGGGTTTGTTGATTAAGGTAAAATATACATGCTGGGCGTCTCTTAGGCTTGGACCTGATCAAAGCAAAAAAAAAAAAAACAAATGTGAGTTGCATTTATAATGATGGGCTGGTTCCTTAAGTTAATTTGGGCCTTTTTATTTGATTAAATTTGGGCAAATTATGTTAAATTGATTTGGGCCTTGAAAGTGATTATTTTTGGGTTGACTCAAGAAATAATTTGCTCGAATTGACCAAACTGAGGTAAGTCAAACTTTTCGGGGTTTCATCATTGTTTAACCGTGTTCAAAGCTTGTTATTTCTAAGGCGTTCGAGAAGTTGGATCCGAAAGGTGAATTTCGAACGAATTAATAAGTTTTTTCATTTGATCAATGAAACCAGTAATTCGAGATCGATTTGTGGATATTCGAGCTCATCTCATGCCTATATACAACTTAAGATACGAATGGATGAAGAAGCGAGAACTACTTCAAGATTAAATATAGGTGGGTCATACCTAAGGGGGTGAATTGAAATGCTTCGGTTTATCGGGTGATTTGTGAAGATACAAGACACGGTGAGACGAAGTTTTTGATATCATAAGTCAAGGGGGTGATTGTAAGGCTAAAAATGTGACTTGCGATATCAAAGTACAAAACCCTTTATATATTCACGGTCAAGATAATAATTAATGTCGGCGAGAAGTCCGGACACGAGACGAGAACTTCGGGCACGCGTTTAGCTTCAACGTGAAGAAAGCTTCTAGAATGTTTTTTTTGTTTGGCTATAAATAGGACTTTAGTTGTTAGCTTTAAATGTGTTTTGTAAGGTGTAAATCACCCACCCAAGGGGAGCTCACCTTGGGTGGGGTCGGTTCGTTCGTTTATTACAAATAACGAGATCGTTTATTTATTTTATCTTCATATTTATTTATGTTCGGTCGTTTGATTTACTGCACCCGTCTCGAGCACTTATCAAGAACAAAGCCGTTCGTTTGTCGGATCCGGTTTCGGGACCTACAAGTAATACCGAATCAGGCCAATTAAGAAACTCAGTTGCAAATCAAATGTGGACTAACTACTTGATGTTATAAGAAGATGAAATAGATAAGTCAAATTAGTTTTAGAATAGTACATTATAGTAGTTCGCTTGACAATGTATTGATTGGTGTTTGAAATTATTTATGTTATTTGTTTTTTTGTATTATTAATTACTATTACATTTATCAATTTCAAGTTTTTAATTGTTCTAACAATGTATTCTTGTTGAATTTGTATTATTAACGTATTAGATTTACCAGTTGCAAGTCATCATGAACAAATATGATGCCAATGAAAATACCAGTGAGAAAGAAAACATGATGTAGACAGAAACTATGGATAATGCGTTCATACAATCCATGATAACGCAATAGATCAGCGGTTATAGGATTGGTGGAAATTTTTTACTCCACAAGCATACAAAAATATGGTTGCAGAGCTTAGCAAAAATCTTCAAATGACATTACCAAAAGTCATTTGAAGAATCGTTTAAAAACGTTGAAAAGTCGGTTTCTACATGGTATGATATGTTTAACGGAATGTCATTAAGTGGATTCTTATGGAATCCTGAAACTCAACTAATTAAAATGGAGGCTGAAGTCTGGAAAAAACTAATAGAGGTAAGTGTTTTAATTATTTACTTGAATATTCCGATTCTCGTTTATTATACTAATTATCTTGATTTTATTAAATAGTCAAAGCCAAAAGCTGCAACGTTGAAGACAAAGAAAGTCACAAACTATCATGAAATGCTAGATTTATTTGCGAAGGATAAGGCATCCGATGCAAAAGCTGAAACTACTAAAGAAAGAAATGCCTGATTGAAGAGGGATGATGGCAGTAACACAGAAACACCACCAGAACTAGATGAATTCTTAGCTGCCAATGATGTAATTCTAGAGAGCCAATGCAATATTGATGATGATGTTTATGTGGTTGATCTTATGTCTTCTCTACCTAAGCAATCTTCAAGTGCAAAGAAATATAAGAGTATAAAAAGAAAAGTCAAACAAGAAGATGATGGTTTAGCCTCAATGATTATGAATGGTGTTGGCAGTGTGGCTAATGCTATTGCTGAAGGTACTAAAATTATTCAGGAGAGTAATAAAATACTTAAAAGAGTTAATCATCACGAGTACACGGGTGATGAAATTATTAAAGAATTGGAACCGATGGGTTTGGGACCTGATGAAATACCACTAGCTTTCAATTATTTGGTGGAAATCAAGCAAAAGCAAAATCATTATTTAGTTGTTCTCCTAATATTGCGGTTGCATTTGCTGAAAGGTTTGATGGGTTTAGGTATTAAGGGAGTTAAATATGCATTATGTTTATGATTTTGTTTGGTAACTTAGTACATTTATGACCCTTTTATTTATTTCTTGTTTATTTGACTTTGTTTATAGATCTTGAAAGAAACTAATGGCTAAAGGATTACTTTTTAAGGGTTGTTTATGCTTATTTGTAATACTGCCAAGCGAACGGGCGTTGGCTATTTTGACAGTCGTATGATCATACTATAATGTGATTATGATGGACCTCTCCGAATGCAATAAAATAAACACTTAAACAAGTAACAAATAGTATTTGATCGAATACACACAATATTTACGTTTGCTAGTTTGTGTATGTATATAATATAAAAATAAGTATTAGTATGCATATCTCCCCATAATGTTCGAAAATAGTAAAATGAAGGAGAATGATATATCTCACCTTATTGCTTAGGCGAGTGAACAAAAATAAGAATAAAAGATAAGAAAATAAGCGAATCGTCCTTTAACACGTCGTCTGAGATAAACTGAACAAACCTGAAACTTTGAGACAAATAACTATTGTTAAAACCGAGAACATTGCCGCTGGAATTGTCCCAAAAGGATATCGAGAACTCCGGTTATGAGAAAATTAATGTTTAAGCGAGCTGGTACTGACAAGAATCCGAACAGTGAGTCGAAAGTTGGGTTTTGGTAAGCAGCCTTAAAATCTCGATACAAAAATAAAAGTCTTCTAAACCGAAAGCCAGTTCCGACTAAAAGTGTTAGAAATTGATTGGTCAAAGTTGTTGACCAATATGCCCTGGGATTTGTATCATTTGCTGTACACACAATTCAAAGGTTCTCCGGGAACTGATGCCCATTGGAGAAATGGTTATGACTGCTTGTTAAGTTATGTTATGTTTGGATCCAGACACATGTGTATTCGGTTTAAGTTGCTTTTATTTTCTATCTTGTATATGAGAGATCATGTAATCTCATATAAATATTTGACTGATTTTTTAAAATAAACAACCCATTTATCTTATTGACTAGTTGTAAAAGGTTTAACTTATTCACCTGTGGTTGTCTATTCTGAATGATGTGGTGATCTTGTTTGAAAACATTTATGAATGAATGATGTTTAACCTATAATAAAATAGGTTTACATAAATACCCGGATCATCTCTTGATCTAGCTACAGACATTTGCTCTGTTTTTGATAGCTTTAAACCTTGATAGATAATTTGTTTAAAAAAAATATCTAGACTTGTAGTCTTTCTCTTTATTTGCCAATCATGTGTTACGTTTCTTTTTCATGAAGAAACATTAGTTAACTATAACCTTTATATATAAAATCTTATATTTCTTAATTATGAAGAAATTATTTTTTACTATACCCCTTGTATATAAATTTCTGTGTTAACTTAATTCTTAAGAAACACTAAAAATGTTTTTAGAGTCAACGATTCTCCAGTATATCGCTGACCTATTTTCCCAACATTTCAGGGAATCATGTTTTGCACAGGTAGCAAGGAATTAAAGTCAATCATGGAGTTAGATGCTCGCTTTATGAATATGTCTCAATTTTAATTATTAAAATATTGTAAACAAATTAAACAGGTATTGTAAATAAAACACTCGGATATTTATTATCTGAGAGTTTTCGAAATTAATAAATATTTATTATAAATCAAGTCTTCCGCAAAAACAGAAACCACGACTCTGATATATTTACAAACTAGGTACCAACTATTTGTCACACTTCTAGGCCCTAAGTCAGAGTATGACTTTTAAAGGCCATGAACATCACGCCTAGGCGGCTTTAAGGGGCAGCATGATGGGGGCGGCATTTCGTTGATGGGAGGATTTCGAGGAATATGGTGGGGCCATGATGAGATGGTGGTTAGCCTGGTTCATTCGAACGGTCATATGTTCAACTTAAAAAAAATAATTATCTATTTACCTTCTTAAAAAACATTCTCTTTTTCTCCAACAAACAAGCACTATTTTCTTTCCCAACCAAAAATCAAATCCCCAAGTTTTTATCATGAGCCTGAATCTGAACATGAACATGCACGTGTGTGACACCCGGTAATTTCCCAATCCCATAAACCAAGTAATCAACCTAATTATTAGGTGATTGTGAATACTATGCGCGCCATGTTAGGATCAGCGCGGGCATATGTTATATGCGCCATGCGCTGGTGCGATGCGCGCCATGTTAGGATCAGCGCGGGCATATGTTATATGCGCCATGCGCTGGTGCGATGCGCGCCATGTTAGGATCAGCGCGGGCATATGTTATATGCGCCATGCGCTGGTGCGATGCGCGCCATGTTAGGATCAGCGCGGGCATATGTTGTATGCGCCATGCGCTGGTGCGATGCGCGCCATGTTAGGATCGGCGCGGGCATATGTTGTATGCGCCATGCGCGAATGCGATGCGCGCCATGTTAGGATCAGCGCGGGCATATGTTGTATGCGCCATGAGCTGGTGCGATGCGCGCCATGTTAGGATCAGCGCGGGCATATGTTATATGCGCCACGCGCACAGGTTTTTGTTGTGTTTTCATGACAACTTAATTTTATGACGTTTCGATCTAATGGGTTGCATATCTCTTCAATGATCAATAAGTAAAACTATGTTCAAACAATATCCTAATTTCCTAATTAAGACCCAAATCATTTATGCGCGCGCGAAAAAGGGAACATTGAGAGCTAGTTTGTTTGAAGCTCCAAGATGGAATTGACTTCAACATAACTGATCACTATGTTGAAATACCAAGACCTCATGGAGAATCTACAAATGAAACTCAACGTCCCTGACTACGAGAAGGATACGCACCTACCCGCATCAAATAAAAAGGAGTTATGTGCGACACCTGCGTGAAGAATCCCCGCGGGACACCTTAAAACTAAACCCTTTACGCATGAACGTCTGCACAGAAACCAACCACCTTTTCGCTTAAATCCAAAAGTTCACCCTGTTAATAAACTCTGAGAACGCTGGTTCCAGCAGAGCCAGATGGACTCGCAGGATTCCTTATAAGGACGCCTGCGCAGTGACACGCGCAGGATTCGTTACAAGGACGCTTGCGCGAAGACCAACTGGAGCCGCCGGACCCACAACGTTCAAAGAAATGGCCTTCACGCAGAAGGCTATACGCGCAAGGCTACACGCACAAAACACTTAGTCTATTCTTCAGATGTAAGGGGATTACCCCCGCCCGGAAAGAACCAGTTGCGTGTTTCAGAAATTTTTACCTTTTGACTGCACACTGACAACAGCACCAGGAAAAGTATACTGTAACACGAAATGTCAGCTGTCAGCCGCACCTACTCTCACCAACCACAGTCCTGCATGTACTGTCGAATCCATCAGAATCTTTATAACCACTCCCTAGGACCATCACCCCCATCCCTAAATAAATAATAATAAACCCCATACCTTGTCATCATTACACCCAATATAAATTAGATTTCAATCCCCTAAATCAAGGGATTGTGTTCCCTTGAATTTGCCTATAAATAAGTATCAATTCTTGAATAAAAATATCACACAAACACACTTCAAACTCCTCTCTTAAACCTGTAATTCTGCACTAACCATCTCCCAAGCATCCGTTTCCAGTTCCATCGCTAGGTAAGCCGAAACTTTAGTCTTGAGATTTACTTTTCTGACCAACCCTTATATTCTTCGATTTCTTGGTCTTAATACACATATTTCTTGTTATTTAAACATATTCTAGACTTCCAATTTCGAGGCTAACATCAGGAAACCCGAATCTCGTTTAATCTCTCTCTAAACCATCACTTAACAAGAATCACAGGTGAGTCTCACAGCCCCTATTTTCACTGTTTTTAAACTGTTTTCGGGGCGAGGGACACGTGTTTAAATTATGTTTTATCATGGTATATTTACAAGCAATGCAAACGGTTATCTGTTTATGGTGTTTATCTTGGTTTTCAATGTAAGTGCGCAAGATTTAGACAGTGATCACTTGTCCGTGGAACTCTAAGGGTAGGGACTACTGTGTTTGATCAACCCACTCGTAGGGGTCGCAGCTCTTTGCATAGACGAGTGCCTAGTATGGTCATGGGGTAGTACTACTGGTTGTAAAGCCCGCTCGTAGGGGTCGCACCTCTTTGCACGGACGAGCGCCTAGTTTTCCGAGCACAACGTCCGCGCGTAACCCGCGGGACGGTATTGTTTTAGCTCGTAGTGGCAGCGCCACTTTGCATGGACGAGCACGGTTTTCAGAAATGTCCGCGCGTAACCCGCGGGACGGTTTTATCAAGCATATGTTTTAATGATGTTATCAGAAATATGTTTCAATATGGTTTTATCAAGGATATGATGCAATACGATTTATCAAGTCACCAAAACTTGTGAACTCACTCAGTTTATACTGATTCAAATGTTTTTACGTGTCTTTCAGGTGATAATTAGTAGCGCAAGGAGTCACACATAGAGCACTTCACACAGAACATCTATAAAAAATGGTTTTTGGAAGATTTTGGTTCTATCCCTTCCACACGCGTGGTTGTTCCCGCCGTGTAAGGGGATATGGCGCGGAAATCTTCAACGTTTTTCATATGTGGATGTTTTTATTTGTAATTCTAAACAAAGTAATGTATTTTGTACTAGACATTTCATGCGCAATGGAAAATTTATTTGAATGTTTGCAATGACCCGTGCTTGATTATCAATTCCCACTCGCGCGCACCCGGCTGTTTCCGCCGTTTAGGGCCGGGTGTGACAACGTGCGAATTGGATCCTGAACCCGAATGAGGACTAGTTTTTTGTTAGTTGATTTTAGTTGTTTTATGTTTGATTGGTTTTAAGTTTTTTATTTTAATTTAATTTAAGTACTGTTATATTATTAATTACTTTTTATTTTATCATGGTGTTTAATTTTATATATGAAAAAAATAGTAGTAAGTTAAAGCCCCTTGGGGCTTCGAACCACTGTGGGGCAACATGTCATAGGGGCTCCCGGTGGTTACGTGACAGTGACGTGAAACTGTAGTGGGTTTTAAAGCCCCATCCACAACACATAGTCTTATGGTTCACTACTTGCAAGTAGAAGTGTACAAAACCGTTTTTTTTTTTTCAAACTGAACCGGTTTGGGTTTTGCATTGTCAAAACTGGTTTGACCTAAACCAGTTCGGTTTAGAAATCAGTTTAAGCGTAGAACTTGTCAAACTGATCAGAACCAGTTCGGTTTAAAATTGGTGTAAAACATGTTTTTACGTGGTTTAAAACCAGTTTGAGGCAATTTGGTTCAGTTTAAAAACCGGTTTGATTGTGAAATGAGCAAGCCGGTATAGAAACCGGTGGTCTGGATCGGTTTTAGAACCGGTTTGGCTAAAACCGGCTTTTGGTATGAACCGATCCCGTGTGGTTTCCGGTTAACCAGTTCAAGACCGGTTTTTTTTGTACACCTGTAGTTACAAGTGGTATGATAACAAAAAGAACACCTAATTTTAACTGGTGTTTACATCGAAGTCATCTTGTAGAGTTCATATCATGTTTCACTATCAAATCTTTCAAGTCCTGGCTCAGAGGCTGGCAACATCATTTCTCTCATATTTTGGTTTTAGGGGATGTTTGGGATTGCTTATTTTCACCAACTTATAACTTACAAACTTTTTGAAAAGTAATAATGTGTTTGGGATTGTTTATATTGTGAGAGAAAAGGTTCCATAAGTTACACTTTTGTAACTTATTAACTTAATGAAAGTTATAAGGAGGTAAAATAAGGAATCCTAAACACCCCCTTAGACAGAGCACCCGTCAAGCATGAACAAAGTCGCCTTTAGTGACCCGTCAAGTAGGGACGAAAGTCGGCTTTAGTAATTCAACGGTGCCGAGTGGAAGGGTCGTCGCTCAATGTCTAGTTAACTGTTACGCCTTAATACATTTTGAGGAACTGCTACACCTTCATACATTTTTGGGAGAACCAGCTAGCTCTAGGTTGGAGTGGAGAAAGTCACCAAAACTTGGATTCAACCGGTTATGTTTTACAATATGATTATGTTCTGATGTTAGATGTCTTTCAACTCGATTTACAAATCTATAAATAGCTTCATAAAACGCATATAAATAGCTTCTTGAAAAGCATAATGAGAAATAAGAAAACGAAAAAAGTTTCCTTTCTACGTGTTAAAAGTTTTCATCTACAACAGCATTTATTTTTAGATGTCTCTCAACTAAATTTACAAATTTATAATTAGTTGAATAAAAAAAGATACGATGTTGTCATAATAAATATTAAATTACATTCTGTATGTGTTTTTAACAGGTTTTATCTTTTATTAACAACTTATTATTGCTTAAAGAAAAAAAACCTTGTTACATTTTCATTTGAAATATTCTGTAAGTAATTATATTTCAACGAAAAGAATTTTGTTTTCAACAATCTCATAGACCACATACACCACTCAAGTTGACAAATTTTTCATCTTTTACAACATCACAAATGCAGTAGTGAAGCCAAAACACAAATTTGTTATTTCTCATAATCAAGGTCATTGAATACGTCTCGTAGTCACAATAGGTGTAATTGTCCGAAAATATACATTGTCACTCGAATGTTGGATATAAACACTTTTAACACCTAAAAAAATTACAGTAATCTAATGAATTTCATGTTTGAACTCAATTTCCTGAAGTCTATTTCATCATTTGTACACACTAATGTAAATGGTGCAACACAATACTCTGCTTCAAGTAATGGCCATTTTTCCACAGCCGATGAATACTTGGGTGCATGAACACCAACATTTTTACACAACAAAGGAATCCAAAAGGCCAAAAATAGATTGGTTACCTTCATTAGACGATTTTCATTGTCAAATAGATTTTGACACACCGTATAACATATTTTTCAACTTTCAAAAACATCAGGACGGCTAGCGAGATACTAACCGAAAATTCCTAACCTAATTACACATTCTCAAAATGTTTCCTAGAGAAGTAAAAACAAACCCAAAAAAAACAAAAACTAAACACCTAAAAGCACTTCCTAACATTCATCAACAAAGGTATAACCTAACACAAATCTTGAACAAAACCACACTATACGAACAAAAAAAACCCATCATTTTTTGTTGCTTTTTGAGTGATAAAAAGGGTGATGTGTACCTCGGCTCCTATCACAACTTATTTACACACGAGTTCCATCAATAATCAGCTTGAAGAAACTTCTCATAAGTTGTTCCGGTTAGAGTCTTGTTAACCTCATCAAAGTTTTCTATGTGTTCAGATAACGCCCCTTTGTGTATTTTCACCTGTTGACTAGTCAAATTCATTTGTGGCAGCTTCAGAAAGTCTTCCACTTCTATGAGCTTTTGCTGCAATCGTTACAGCGAAAAAGTAAGCACAATTTACGTCTTTCTTTTACTTCTTTACCGACCATGTAACAAACTTATAACAAGTTCACATTTTTACCAATGGTAGTTTTCGTTTTTTCACATTTGTACCATGAGTGAACATACCCAACAAGTTTCTTGGCCAGGATCAGAACCAAAGATGATTTCTTTGTGGGCGGTACTTTGTCCAATGATATTTGTACATTACCCTTTTCTTTTAACCGGCCATGTAATGATCTAATAAGAAGTTCACATTTTTTTCACTGTTTTACCATGAGCTTTTTTGGACCAGATCAGAAGAAAGAAGTTTTCTTTATGGGAAGTATTTTACTGTTTTGTGCAATGAATGATAGTTGTACATTACAACTTTTTTTACTTTTTTTTATCGACTGTGCAATGAACTAATACCAAGTTTGATACGTACCTGGTCCCTTAGAATCTATTCCCGCCTAAACCCATTTTACCAAACAAGCGGGAACAGTTTAAGCAGAAATTAGTGGGGCAGTTTTGTTCTAGAACCGCCAGTTAGGTTTACTATTAATGGGGGTATCTTTGTTTTATTAGTCATGGATGTTTATGTTTATCAGAATTAGGGTTCTTTTAACCTTGTAATTGGAAATCAAGTCTATCTCAAATGTGGCTATTATCTTAATTTCAGTACTTTAGATTTCCGGTTTCTATCAAAGTTTTCATTTTTTTCACATTTTTACCATGAGTGATCATGCCCATCGGTTTTCTTGGACAAGATCAGAACTAAAGAGTTTTCTTTATAGGTATTGTGCAATGATAGTTGTACATAATAGAAGAAAGAATAGGATTCTTACAGTGGGGTCTTTGATGAGATCTTCATAGTAGATAATAATGTGGCGAGTGCTGTTAAAGTAGTTGAGTGCCTTTATGGCACTTGATTCCATTCCTCTTAAATCCGATTTTAAGGATGTTATATTGAGTTTAGGCTTGTATTTTGAAAGTAAAGAAGCCTAAAAAACAGTAAAATTTAAACACGTTTATTTGTAAGGTTAAATTAATAATTTTATGAAAGATTTGAGAGATAGTTGAAAGGAAAAAACCTCTTCGTCCGAGTGTACATGAGAAACGTGTACTCCGTTTAGAAGTTTGGCATCTTTATCATAGACATTTGCAAGCATTGAAACCAATCTACGCAACAAGTTTCTTCGCAAGAGGAAAATTACGTTAACGCCCCTGTCGTTGAAGTATTGTGTAATCTCTTTAGGATGTTGCATCAATCCCTGCAATTTTAGAAACACAATTGTTTTTACAATATGATATGATCAAACCACAATTCTTTTTTATTATAAAAGTGAGAACTTGCCATTATATAAATTGCAGGATAACCACTATCTTCACAACTGGGCAGTTTGGATAGGGAACCCGGCATGGAACTGATCCAGTTAAGTATGTATAACCGTTCCTCATTTGAACCAGCCGCTTATTGGTCAGGCCAGTGAACCAATTGAATCAAACGGGTGGTGTGACCGGATTTCCAATAAGCCTTTTTCATTTTTTTTATTTTCAAAATCTCATTTTATGAGTTGACTCCATATTTTATTTATTTAAGTCTTAATATTTATCAAAATTTCAGTTCACACCAAAGCATAAGGTATGTTCATACTTTGTTTTTGTATTGTGTATACACACGCACACATACAGTTTTAACTTTTATATTATTAAGGACGTCATCCCATTTTTAGATCCAGTGCACCCGGTGAAACGGTGAGATGATTGGTTCACTGTACGGTCAGATTACGAAAACATTTAGGATAACAACTAATTGGTTATCTGAAGCTTAAAAGAACTAAAGAAATCTAAGACAGGTACCTGATTAAGCATCCATTTGAACCCAATTGCAGCTGAACACTCGTTCTTGGAAGAACTCGTAAACCAATCCAAATTATAAACTTTATCGAGTGTTTTAACGATCGTTGAAGCATTATCCCTCCTAGGTTTTGGCCCAAAAATCTCGCCATTTGAGCTCACATTCATATGACTATTTAATAAAGTCTCAAACCAACCACTTCCCGATCTTTGCATCGACACAATCGCGAATAAACGAACCGGATTCCCAGCACATTCTAACCTAGAAAACCAAGTTAACAATTTTATTTCAGAAACTAATAAACGTCTAAGGTTATTTTTGGTAATAAGATATACCTATTGAATGTTTTTGGGTTGGGGTAATGCAAGTACGGGATTTGAGACCGGTCAACAACAGTGTCGTAACAGGGTCGTTCAAAGCCTTGAAAGATCAAAAAATTGTTCTTGTTTTGTAAGTTCATTTGCTTCAAACAAATGGAACATATATAAATACCACACGCCATTGCAAATGCTGATAACATCAATCTCAACACAAATGAGGCTTTCTTAGGCGGTTTGATTGTAAGAGCATCCTGTAAAACAAAGGGACTGATTTATGACAAAATTTTTGGTTCATGTTAACAGTCCAGTTCATCTACAAGGCTACACCAACCCATAGGGATTATGATTAAATCAAGAGTAATACTTTCTAGTATCTTATGCATTAAAACTTGTAACGTGCTCTACAGATTTGGAACTTTATTTAATGAAGCTGCATTTATTTTGCAAATCTAATTGAATGCCAAAACCCTAAAATCCATTTATGTGGTTTCTTGCATATAATAAGAGAAATCACAGAATCTAACAAACAAAGCCCAAGAAAAGCAGAGCATACCTTGTTAAAAGAACAGAGGAGTTCGGCCATTAACCCCAAATACCAAGATCTTGTTGTCGAAAGAAATTATAAGCATACGCGTTTAGAAGAGCCCTAGACGAAAGAAACAAGGCTGGTGTTTCTAGTAAACATCAACCCAGCTGGGTTATTATTATTATTATATTATTATTAAAAAAAGACAGGGCTAATTAATTAGCGAGATTGTTGAAATCTGGGACGAAATTAATGAATTGAAATGGAAATGATGAATTGAATTGAAGACAAAAAATGCGCGTGCGAGCAGAGGGAGGGTTGAATGATTTGACTTTTGTAGCAGCAGGTGTCTCGCAGGAAAACATATTATATTGCTCATGCTGCCCACGAACTATTTATTCTCTTCTCACATATATATGTATGTATTATTTTACAACTTTTGTGATATGTCCCTTGTTGTTTCTAGATGGGCTCTTAGTTTTACTAATTCATTAAATTAAATTACTTTACAGATCAATAAAGTTATTTTATTTTATTTTTTTGTTTTTCTTCCATTTTTATTATTTTAGCATTCAAAACCCGATATATGTGAACTCTCTCGTGCGGAAGAGAGAGATACAGAGGCATCCGAATGTGGGGAAAGGTGTGGAGAAAGTAGAGAGGAAAGAGAAGAATAATATGTGACTATTGACGAACATAGATGAGTGAAGGGAATTAAGGGTGAGAGAGAGAAGAGCGTCTATGACGATAGTGTTGATGCCAACAGACTAATGTGACCTCATTTATGAAAAAAATGTGTTATTGATCTATTATGATTTTATAATATACGATTCAGTTTAGTAGTATAAAGTAATTAGTAATTACCTCACATTATCTTATGAATAAAAGTAACAGGCATATGATTGGGACTATAGGAAGGTTCGTTGATCTTTTGATAGACTTATAGATGGAATTATAATAGTGTTTCTTAACATTTTGAAAGACTAAATTAATTTTTTAACAGTAAGATATTTAATCAAGGAATTTCAGATAAGCTTGATAACTCTAATTATGTTGATAGAATAGTTAAAATCTTGCTGCCCCACAATCGACGCTTATTATTATGACATTGGTGATGATGCTACTAGAGTTATAAAAGTATATAAGCAAGAAAAAAGATATCTTTTGGGTCTCTAAAACGTATACTTTAAAATAGAATAGAATTTTAGCATATTCTTAGACCGCAAAATGAATTTCTAAAATGCATGTTTTTCACAATTTAGAGTTGTGGCGTTTATATCGGCAAGAAAAAGATATCTTATGGTTTGTTGTCTACAGTGTCTACTTTAAAATAGAGTTTATCATATTTTTTACAAAGGAAATCTCAATGAATTTCGGAATTTCTTACATAAACTTTTGTTTTTCCCCACTTCATGATTGTGTCATTTATTTAGGCAAGAAAAATGATAACTTTTGGATGTTTAAATTGAATACCTTAAAATAGAATTCATCATACTTTTAGAAAGGAAATCTCAAGGAATTTCTAATATTCATATTTCCAATTTATCAAACCGTGAATCTTGATTATTTTTGTTTTGTAAATATAAAATTACATGATACATTCCAAAATACATTCTCAAACATCGATAAATAGCTGTAACTGAATATATAATAAATAATATATTCCTATTTTATGTTTTACTAAATGTGCACATATTGCTTTGTTTGTGAGTTTTCTTTGGATTTTTGCACATGACCACCTTGAAATCCATCCAAGATCCGTGAATTAACTATTAGTTCTAGATGATCTTAAAACCAATTAATAATATTCAAATGCTACGTTTGTGTTTTTTACTATAAGCTGCATCACAGAATATTACTTTCTTTTTATGCATTTCTACTTAATTTCTTAGTTTAAAGTTCGTATGCATGTAGGATAATTTGTGCCCCTCCCAATATTAGGACAAAAACCAGTTCAGACCATTCGGATAGACAACTCAAACGAGAACAAGCATGTACAGGCTCTTCACCTCTTGTACATATAATGGTCAAAGATCCGGTTTTCAGTTCTTAGATTAATATTTTTTTAGTTTCTTGTCGGTTTGATCCAAAAATTTTTAATGATTCATAAAAAAATATTGCTCCAGACAAACTGGCTCAAATGTAACTAACCAAAGATTAAATAGGGGCATTTATATATTTTCCCTTCCTAAACTTTGAAATTACATATTTTCCTAAACCATGCTTAAAGAGCATTGTACATTATGCATTAAAAACTTGTATTTTGGGGAAATATGTAATTTCAAAGGTTTAGGAAGGGGAAATATGTAAAAATCCCTAAATAGAAATGAAAATCTTTTGTGGTATAAGTTAATGTTGCGAGATTGGTAAAACACTAACCGTAACTGACCAAATATTGCTCCAGTCAAATTTTTCCTTTTTTCTATACTAGGATAGTACTCGTGTTACATACAGATGAAATATATATAAAACATAATATATATATGTAAAATCATATAAATCTAATGAAATGTAAATATCGTATTTATATATAGACTAGCAGAAGTGCCCGTGCGTTGCTACGGGTTACAATAGGGGTTTGGTCGGTAGTAGTTTGGTTTTTTATAGTACCGCTTCGCCATAGGTCCTTTTTATTTACAAACTAAGTATTGTTTGTAGTAGATGTTAGTATTTCTTATAACTTTTTGGTCAACAACCATATTAAGAAATTGATTGGACAAAAAGATTTGTTTAGCTCTAATTTAAAAATTGATGTTTGAATCAAATTCCAAGTAAAGTGTGTTTTAGTTGTTTGTTACCGTGATTTTCAACCCATATGGTGAGTTTTAACTAACACTTTTAAATGCAAAAATAATGAAATTTCAACTAATGGTGTTCTCTGTTACAGTTGAAGACACTCCATAAAGTTTAGTTTTTACGTCTACGCCTTAGAGCATATGTTTGACAAACAAGATCTCGAATCAACAAACTTGAATCATAAATTTCATAAACATAAAACAAAAAAATAAAAGCGCATTAAGCAAATCATGCATCGCCTCATAATCATGTCTAGTAAGTTCAGTCCAAACTCATCTGTTTTCTCCTGTATGAACTTTAGTATTTCATTCTTCGTTTAAAATTCTCCATTGGATTATAACATCTTAATCATATTTGGTAACTACTATTTTTCAAGATCATGAAGTTGAAGCTAAAACCAATAGAAATTTGAGTATCTTCTTTTGTTAACGTGCCGTCGAGTGGTAGAAATTTTTTTTGTTTTGAAAAAGAAAAGAAATCGATCACAAGGCATGTGTATAGTTTGTTGGGAAACCTTTTGCTTTTGTAATCGAAGGTAGATAGAGATATATACGTATGTGATACATGTAAATATAGAGGGAAATATTCTTTGATATGATGTACATATTCGTGAAGCCTGCGCTTAGCGGTGGGTATACGGGAATTAATACCAAAGTAATAAACGAATGAACTATAACTGGTTCAAGTTTATAACTTTATGATTTAAAAAATAGAAACAACTAATGGCAATGCCAAAATAATAAGCACTAACTGTTCTTGAAAAGCTTTACTAACAACTATAAACTTAAAAGCTAAAAGGTCTCCTCCGCATAATCAGAGAACTCCATTATATTGTCATAACACCATGACAGAGCATCAATTATTTAAATTCGGCCGTGAAACACAACCAACCCAAAGGAGATCGGTAACCGATAACCATTATAAAGGCGGAAAACCTACATCTAAGTTATCACATCTCAGTTGTTACAATATTCATAGTTCATATGGCTTGACGAATCTCTTACCGACATCAGTTATTACATGGTTATTAGCTATTCCAATTTCATCTAATTAAGGGGGTGTTTGTTTTTTCAAAAAAGGTCTTCTTGACCTCTTTTGTCTGCGCCGTGCAGACCACTTGCAGACATTTAGATCTGTAGTGTGTTTGTTTTTAGACATTTTATTAAAAAGGTCCGCGCGCCCTCTTCTTGATACAGACTTAGACGCTTCTAAGATCTTCTGACCTCTTCCCATATCATATCATATCATATCATATTATGAAATGGGTTTTCATTCTGTTCGGGTTTTCATTTAGATGCCTCTTTTTTCCTTTGGTTAAATTATTAAATTGTTTGTTCGATTCGTTTATATGCTTAAAAATAATTTTACAAAAATGAAAATTTTAAACAAAAACCACCATACTATCTTTTTCTAAACAGTTCTGCATGGACTGAATTAAATATAAAGTACATAGATATATACACTTCAAATATTTAGTAGACATGGATATCACTTCAAATTGGAGATTGATCTTAGCAGTTTGTTTTATGTTGATGTTTTTGGTAACTCCAGACCAGCCAAAATCCTATAAAAGTTGCTACTTTAGTTAGCATTCAATACATTATTTTGACTTTTTAGAGTCAGTTTCAATTTAAACATAAAAAATATGCAAAACTGTAATCGGTTATCAACCCATGGAATGTATCTTTAACAACATGAACCTGAATACAGTGTAGTCCTTCAGATTTATTTCCCCATATCTGTTAATGACCAAAATAACATTCGACTTGATCAGCTCATTTGACTTGCTTACTTTGAGAAGTAAATCACCTAGCCTTGATTAGCTCACCACTGCACTTGTTGCTTATGAATATAATATTCGTTTTGTTTATTCTAATATGTCTCTTATTAATCTTGTTTTCATTGCTAATTACATAATTTTGTTTCTTCTAACAATTATGAAGTAAAAGTTATCAAGTCATGAGCAACACTAAGTAAATTTTTAGTAACTATCAAACAGGTCATAATGGATGAAGCGGTCACAAACACTTAACCGTGGTTTTCTATTAAATAATAAATACATTAGTTGTAATTAAAAACGATTTTTAAGGATACTAATATGAATATGAGAACGATTTAAGACGTCGAATACGCTAAAAAACATTTAAAATGTCAAGTGTTGTTTACTCGGGTTTCGGGCGGGTTCAGGTCAGGTTTGATATTCGAGTTTGGGTCAAGTGGTTTCGGTTATATTTCTTTAATTGATTAAGGTTAAAAGTAACGCCGAGTTAAAATAAAAAAAATGGGAAAAAAATAAAGAAACAGCTCTGTGCGAGTTTCAGTTCTCTCAGGTCAGGTTGTTCAGGTTTTGGTTGATAATACTTATGATGAACAAAATTGTTACTTTCAACAAACATAGATAAACATCAATAAATGAACATAAACAAACGTAAACAAACGAACGCAAAATAACAGCCAAACAATGTTAATTCATTTAACTAAATGAATAGAAAGGAAACGAACCAATAAAAACAAATGTTCATAAGCGCAAATGAACGAATGAAACAACGTTCATTCATTCAACTACATGAATGAAAATTTGTGTTCACTTATTAAAGCAACCAACATAAACAAACTTCTCTCCAAACGATTTCGGTTTGCAGAACGTTCGGTTCGTTACTTCGTTTACAAGCCTAATCATTAAGTCAAATGTTGTAGAAGTTTTTTGGCATGTTTCTTTTTAGTCAAATGTGCTGTTTGTTACTTCATTTACAAGCCTAACCATTATTGAATCAAATGTGATGGAAATTTTTGGCATGTTTCGTTTTAGTCAAACGTTTGGTTCGTTACTTCGTTTGCAAGCCTGACCGTTATTAAGTCAAATGTGACAGAAATTTTGGTCATGTTTCTTTTTAGTCAAATGTTTTTTATGTTTATTTTTAGTCAATGTAATCGAAATTTCAAGCAGAAAAAAGTGTGCCTTCTATAGAATATCTCGAGTTTCATTTAATCATAAACGTATGTAACCTAATTACAAAGAGTTAACGGTAACCTAACTATATAACCGCGTTTCACGCCGGGGAATCAACAGAAGTTTGGTTAGGTAGCGACTTGGTTTGTTATGATATGGAAGTTTACCACATATACATTTTAAAAAGTACAAAAAATCAAAATATGCGTATCCAATAAAACGTATTTAATTGACATCTAGTTGCAACCTCAAAATTTCTTTCAATAATTAATAATGCCACTGTATTTGTCTTGTTTTCCTTAATGGCAGCATAACCTTATTAGCTAGATGGGTGCTAAACGGGTCCTGCTCGCGAGTTGATAGGTTAAACCCGAACACGACTCAAACATGAAAATCATATTCATGGGTTGACCTGAACACACACCATTTGACCAAAAAGTTTATTGTTTTATCATACCATACAATAAAAAAACAGAACACGACAAACATGAAAAGCATATTCATGGGTTGACCTGAACACACACCATTTGACCCAAAAGTTTATTATTTTATTATACCATAGAATAAAAAAAACAGAATTTAGAAGTGTAAATGGATATATGTTGCTAACCAAACACACACGAACGTACATAAGAATGTTTACTATTTATTTGCACATGCAATATGTAATTGACCGTTTCCATTATCAGAAGCGTACATAAAGAAAGTAAGAACTCGAATATCATAACCATCCTTCACACAAATCATCGAGCACAAAATCAGAACCATCATATGTTCACATTCTAACTGGAAAATGAGACACTTAAATTTGACTATACACTACACTCAAACCAGCAATAAAAAAAAAGTTAAAATCATTAATTTAAAGTTGATAATTTTTTAGCTCCTGTTATAAAAAAAAAGGCATCTGGTTCTATCATTTTTTCGTATTGATTTAATGTAACATTCAATTCCAACAAATTTATACAATGATAAAAATATTTACAATAATGGTACAAAGTTATGAAACACCTTCTAAAATGTTATTTATATAAACTGTGCTAAGAACTTTTTAATCATTTTGTACAAAACTTACAAGGTTTTTGGGTTTTCTTATGAACACTTAACGTCAAGAAAGAAAAAAAAATAATATCTTTCAGGCCAAATGGTTACAAAACACCTTTATTTTCATGTAATTGGACGTCTGGTTAGTTTTTTTCTAACCACCATCATTTTATAAATCGATATGTCATTAAAAAAAACTTGAAGTTATGTTACCGAATTCATAAAAATTATGCAAACATAATGTATAAATACGTAGACGAAATACATATATGCCTTAACAAATACTATGTTCTAAAATCAATTACATTTTCCTATAAAAAAGTTTAAATGTTTAATTTCAACACACAATAGACAACACTAAACAATTGTTTTAAATTCATATACTCATATTGTCACGAGCTTACATTAATAATTAACCCAAAAAAAGAAAATCACAGATCACCTTCAATTTCAAAATCCTAACCACCCATGAAATCAAAGAAAAGATTATAAAGCCAGTATCTTAAAGATTTCTAGTAAAACCTTGCGACCAATCTCATAAGAAGAATACGCATAATACATGCAAACTCCACTTGATTCTCATTCAACTCTCTTGCCTCCAAGTTACATATACACATGCTTCGGCTTCTCCAAATGCACCCGCAACACATCCATTGCAAGATCCTCCAAATCCGTCCTATGAAACTTCACGGTCACTACTTAATCACCACCAATCCAATAGATGCACTCTTAGAACAATCCAGCCCATACTCATTCTTCAGCTTTAATACATCATCTTGAGCTTCAATTCCAACAAAAGTGAAAGCGATAGTTGCTACTCGATTTGCTACTAACCAATTAAAGGTAAGTATTCAGTAGTAAATTGATTGTGGACTTAGTGGTATTTATAATAATCTTGTATATAACTTAAAAGGCCTTTGGTTTTCTTATGAATATTTAACTTCAAGAAACCATTTACTTTTATACACCTTTAATTCCATTAATTGCCTTTAAAGGTTTTTCAATTGAAACATAGATGATGAATCAATTGAATGTCATGATGAAAAAATAATATAGATGGATGATGACACTTTAATGAGATTAATTGATGGCACCTAAACCATAAAGGATGGAAGAGTAATTACCCTTAACATGAGACTTCATGAACTTGTACGATACGCTTGAAGAACGAATCGAGGGATTGAAAAATTATATAACAGTTAACTTGAAGATTAGTTGAAAAAAAGAGCATGCAAAAGTATGCATATATAGATTTTCGTTACGGTTCTAAAGCTAATTAGATTATGTCAAATAATTTACATATTTTCACAAATATTCAAAGCACTTGAAGGGTAGTAGTATCAAGGTGTCTATTAAACACGAGCGGACCTATTTTTATAGTACGAGGTCAGGCGTCCCCTATGTATTTTTTTAGTACTAAAAAAGTTATATACATTTTTAGTACTATTATATTAAATCTATTATTCTTAAACGGGTTGAGTGTCTTAATATCATAGCAAGCATTGGTATAGATTTTTATATAACTAAATTTAGAATGTTATGAGCTAGATGCATAGACGACATACATATATGACTTAACAAATACTATGTTTTAAAATCAACTGCATTTTCCTCAATTTTTAGTGCGCAATAAAAGAAGTTTAAATGTTTAATTTCAACACACAATGGACAATACTAAAATATTTTTTAAATTCATACACTCTTATTGTCACAAGCTCATTAATAATTAACCCAAAAAAGAAAATCACATACCACCTTCAATTTCAAAATCCTAACCACCCATGAAACAAAAGAAAAGATTATAAAGGTGCTATCTAAAAGATTTTCTAGTAAAACCTTGTGACCAATCTCATAAGAAGAATATGCATAATACATGCATACTCTACTTAATTCTCATTCAGCTCTCTTGCCTCCAAGTTACATATACACGCATGCTTAGGTTTCTCCATATGCAGTCCCAACGCATCCATTGCAAGATCCTCGAAATTCGCCCTATGAAACTTCCCGGGCCACTTCTTCATCACCACCAACCCAATATCTACACTCTTGGAACAATCCAGTCCATACTCATTCTTTAGCTTCAATACATCATCTTGAGCTTCAATTCCAATAAAGTGAAAGCCATGGTTGCTACTTGATTTAATACTAACCAATTGAAGGTAAGTATTCATTTGTAAATTGATTATGGACTTAGTGGTATTTATAATAATCTTGTATATAACCCAAAAGGCCATTGGTTTTCTTATGAATATTTACACCTTTAATTCCATTAATTGCCTTTAAAGGTTTTTCAATTTGAAACTTAAATGATGAATCAATTGAATGTCATGATGAAAATAATAATATAGATGGACGATGACACTTTAATGAGATTAATTGATGTCACCATAAACCTTAAAGGATGGAAGAGTAATTACCCTAAAGATGAGGCTTCATGAACTTGTACGATACGCTTGAAGAACAAATCAATGGATTGCCAAATTACTTTTTCTGCCCAATTATGAATTGTCTATTTAGTCCTTGTTCTCTAATTATGAGATTACCATGGTTACCCATCACTTATGCTTAATAATATAATATAGATATAGATAATAATTTTACATGAATTAAAAGACATCATAACTTATTTCAATTCAAATACAAAAATATACGAAAACTAACAAAGATAGATGAGATAAATGAAAAGTTAAAACATTTTATAACTTATATCATGAGTTCAACAAGCTAACAAATGAAATTAGTCTTCAAATAAAAAAAAAGTCTTCAAATCATAAAACATAACAATAAAAAACGCATCATTGACTTTATTTATCAATCAATAAATGGTAATCATAACCATTCTTTTTGAAACCTTCTCCAACTTAGGAGTTCAAGTTTAATACCATATACCATTTTGCCATCAACTTCATTGACACCACTAAACACATTTGTCTTCTCTTCCACATTTGATGTTTTACACTTAATTGCTGATATGGTAGATTCATCATCAACGTCAAACACGTCCACAAGTTTCCTCTTCATTTTTTCAAATAATGTAATTGATGACTTCTTTAAATTATTTTCATCCTCAAATTCAAATTATGATTAGCTTTTATTGACTAATAAAGGAATAATTTATTTTCATTGTTATGTTTTAATTTTTGGAGAATTTGATTTTTTATATTTATTTATTTTTTATTTGGAGACTAATATCCTTTGTTTATTTATTGTATTCAAGGTTATTGAACGTGGACATGACGGGTGGAAATATAAACAGAGTTAATAAACACACAGGGACCGGGGGGAGTAAGATTATTGTTAGTGAATATAAAGTATGGACAATTTGTATAATATGATTTTACGAAAAACTATTTAGATGATGATTTATATAATTAAAAACTATTAATTATTGTAATGTTGGATATAACATACATGAGATAGAAAATTAAATTAAAAGGATTATACATACATTAACACACCCTTAGGATATCCTACTAATCATCATAACATTAATAGAACTTCAAAACCCAAATAACGTTCCAAAAGTATTTAGAATAGTAAAACATATACATCTAGTTCCAAACCATTCTAAACATAATCAAAAAACTTTACAAGCTGCATCAAAAATAATACGTCATCCAAAAACTTCACCATGTAGCACATCAGCATCATGGGCTGGATAATTGTCAACCAAAAGAAGGCAATTTCATTTACAACCTGTCATAACAAATAATAGTTAATTAAAAACCATTATGTAATCTTCAATTCGACTGACTAATTAAAAACCATAGTATATTTAAATTAAGGTCAAATAATCCTAATATTAAATTTACAATAATATATCCTGATGCATATACAAATGTTAGACACTTATATCATAATATAACTCTGGAGTTATTATTATCTTATAACTGTATATATAAAATCTGAGTTAAACAGTATAATTACTAATAATAAATTTAAGATTCTGATGTAATATTGGTTACGCATGTTTCTTGATTGAAAAACAGGATAATACGATAGTATGCACAACATGTAATAAACAGATTCTGTAGAGACTTTTATGTTTATTCAACATGTTAATATGGAGGATCTCACAAACAATTTTAATAGATGTACGTTACAAAAGTCGAAGGGATTAGCAAAAGAACGTACATTAGATTACCGATAAGCAGAATATCAATAATCTTGAGAAGTGATAGAACTTAAAACACTATTGTAACAGTGGACAAACGATCAACATCAACCAAATTGTTTTGTGGTTCCATTCCGCTGTTTGTGAAATAATATGATAGTATACAAATAAGTATATCTATATAAATATAAATGTATGCATATTAACAATAATACATATGAATGGAACAATGAGTAATAAAAATGAAATTTATAATGCCATGGATTTGCTTTTTAGATCGATCGACGTTGGTGTAAAAATTCTTCTGTCATAAATTTTATATAGGGAGGTAAGATTATGTATATTTTTGGTTAATTGATTAAACATGGAATATTGTTTAAAGTGATTCATTTTAAATTCAAAATTTAAAATTGAATATATATATATATATATGTATATATATATATATATATATCATATATGCAAAATATTGTAAAACCTATATGTGTGAGGATTACTATGAGTAAAATAAAATTGGAAACGATAATTAAAATAAAAATGAAATGTCAAACCATGTTAATGTAAATATATATATATCTAAACATGTAAATGGATATTCCAGTGAGATTTAAAAGTAACAATAATAATTTTATGATCTTTTTCATTAATTATAATTAATTGTTAACAAATAACCTATGGTGTAGTGCAAACTCAACTATACTTAAAGTTATGAATTTAAATTTAAAATGTTGTTTAAAGTTTTAAAATCCATAATACATAAAATGATTTTTTTTACCAAAATTTCATTAAAAAAATAATATCCAATTAAAATGCATATATCGTAATTGTGATATCTAAATATAAGATACTAAAAAGTAAAATCTCAAAACAGAAGGGAGTACTAATTTAAATAAAAATGCATTGTCAAACCGACATTTTAGTAATATTTAAAAAAAAAAAATTTGTGATCATTTTGTTAATTATAATTATTTGTTACAAACTTTAACCTATGCCTTCTTGTAATAAAATCAAATTAAATGTTAAGTTATGAATTCAAAAATTTAAATGTTAAGTTTGACCAATGCTTATGTTACATATTGGTTTAAATGTTAATTAGCATTATGATTAAAATTAATTGATTAATTATGTAGAAATTATAAGCATAGAAAGTGGATGACATGGAATATTAGGTGGACATCCTAGGAAAAGAAAAAGTGGACAAATCGGTTTGCTTTAATATATTAGTTAGATGTATTAAGTTAAAAAAAATGATCAAATCGATAGATTGAAAGAAAAACACAAGATAGGAGAAGTGATAAAAGTTATGCCCCTATCAATCTTTGATTGAAAGAAAAACACAAGATAGGAGAAGTGATAAAAGTTATGCCCCTATCAATCTTTGATTTATTTTTATTACGAAAACATATTACCGAAAAACTTAGGGACTCATCAATAACATACTAGTCGACGAGATTAGGTAAATCGTTATGCATGTGGTCTTAAAGAGCTGACGATCTCTTGGTCTGGTGGCATCAGGTATTTGTCACCATCTAAGTGGTGCGAGTTCGAGTCTTATAAAATAAATATTATATGCGTTTTAGAAGTAAATTAATGTTAGAGGCGTACGTGTTTGTCGTTAAAAAAATGATCTTTTAAGAGGTTAGGTAGAAAAGTAGTGTTTTTATCAAATCAAATCTAAGACTTTTTTTTAAAGAGAAATAATGTGTTTTACCACCCTTTTGGAAAATTTACTATTGTCTTTTTATATTATTTCTATAAAATACTATCAATGATAAGTATTTACTAAAATATGTTTTTTTTATTTCTCACTTTTAATCTTATTGGGTCATTTGATAAACAAAGTTTTATAATTAAGAAAGATAAAAGAAAAAACTTCTAATAAAATTTAACATTTTATTATACTATTATAGTTTTTTTGATCAAAAGTTATTAATTTAAATACTTTTAAATCTAGTGCTACTATATTCTTTTTTATTTCGTGCTAAATTTTATATAGTAATAATAATGATATCTTAATTTCTTTATATTATTTTGTGTAAAACAAATTACATTAATACAATACCTTTTTCGATCATGTTTATTAAAAAAAATCTTAATACGGACTTTATTATTATTATTTCGAAACATCGTTTCCTGAAGATGAATTTTATATAAACATAGCAAACTAAATTGATTGTGAAAAGTGTTATATATATATATATATATATTAAACTATATAGGTGTTGCTATGTGAATATGAACTGAACCGATTTTGACCAAACAAAAGTAACGGTATTCGTTTTTGGTCATAGCACTTTTGGTTTTTTCTTTCGATTGACAAAGCAAATGTTAGTAACGTAAAGATCTTAATCGAGTATCAATTTCCCGCCGGCTATATTTTGCTAGTTATTTTGTAAATGCCGTTATGAAAAGAGAGTTATTTTGGAAATATTGAATATTAAAAGGGTAATATTTTAATTATCATATTTTTTCATTATATTATGTATATAAATGCGATACATTTTTTTAACTATGTATTAATCTCTCCAGTCGCCTATCTTCAATCTTTTGTCTGCAGAGTTATATTTTTATTCTTGTTCTGTTTTTTAAAGTTTGTTGAACAATCCAAGAGAAAAACCTCTAAACTTACATATAAAATGTATATAAAAATTAAAAAAATAAATTTTTATAAAAATAATTTTTTAAAAACTAAAAAGACATTTGTAACAGAGTTATTAACCTTTGATTTCATATTATGATCTAACTATATATTTTTATTATATTTTTTTAGAAACTCTTTTCTTAGCTTTTTCTGAATAATATCTTTTTAAAATATAAAACCTTTTTTATTTAATACGACTTGGAGCGAAAGGATAGAGTTTTCAAGAAAATACCTATTTTGTTAAATAAGTTTCAAACTACCCATTTTGATAAATAGTTTTTCCTCTTCACCTATTTTGGTAAATTTTAAATTGTGTGATATACATTAACTTTTAAAACTAATTTAAGATTCTTTTCTAAAAAGTATATTTAATTTCATCATACTTTTTTAACTAAACTTTAAAATAAGAATCCTTAAAATTATGTATGTATTATAATTATGAAAAAAAATATATTAAGTAATTTCAATATATATATATATATATATATATATGTATATGTAATATTATATATTGTGTTAATAATGAGTTTTATAACTTGTTTAACTAAAATTAATAAACATTGTAATACAAAGGGTTTTTATATATATTCCTTCCTTAACTTCCCTTACTACATATATTCCTAATGTTGAACATGTAATTACATGTTTCCCCTTCTAACATGTAAATACCATTTTACCCTCTCCAATTTACAAAACCATAGTGTATATATATATATATATATATATATATATATTATATTGTGTTAATAATGAGTTTTATAACTTGTTTGATTAAAATTAATAAACATTGTAATAGAAAGGGTTTTTTTATATATATCCCCTCCCTAACTTCCCTTACTACATATATCCTTAATATTAAACATGTAATTACATGTTTCCCCTTCTAACATGTAAATATCATTTTACCCTCTCCAATTTACAAAACCCTAGTAAAAAAACCAATCGCGTTTCAATTTTCACCAACTTATCAGTGAACAAACTGGGAGTTTGATGCTTAGAGAACACAGCAAACGGTGTCTCTTCCAATCGTCGGTTCCATTCATGGCATAGCGTCCTCCGACGAACACTGTAATGGCGCCGTTCCTCTGTCAATTTTTCATTAAGTTTCACTTTCTGGCTTTTATGGTTTATGCAAACCCTAATTCTTGTTTAAAAATGGTGTAAAGTACGGTTTATAAAGTCATCTTTTGATGTATATCCAATTTTTAAATCTTCATGGTCCATGGAATTGAAGTTGAAAATTGATGGTGATGCCGAGGCTAATCGGAATGACAAAGTGTTGTAAGTTGAAGTTGTGAGCTTAAGTCTATGTACATAATTAATCATGATGTATGTTCTCATTGGCGGATCCAGCATACAAACGGGTGGTTCCCCGGAACCACCCGAGTTTCGAAATAATAGTGTACGGATATATAGAAGACGCGTAGGAACCAACTTATAAATTAAGAGGGAACCACCTAAAAAAAATTCCTGGATCCGCCACTGTATGTTCTTTTTATTTTTAATTTTTATTATATTTCCCATTCTATTACTTTGATACTCTTTAGGTTGTGAAAGAACCCAGGCTCTAATACATGGTGATCTTCATACAAGTTGAGTCACGGTTACTCAAGATTAAACTCAAGTCATTGATCCAAAGTTTGCTTTCTATGGGCCATTGAGGTTTGTCATCGACGCTTTCATTGGAATCCTATTTTTGGCTTCTTTTGCACAAGATGGATATGTAGATGACCAAAAAGTATGTCTAATTTAACATATCAAATTCTCATTAGTGTTTATTTGCGTTCCATAAGTCAAGCATTATGAATTATGAATGCAGACCTATAAAGAATGGATCACCAATGCCATATTCGACACCTCGAATCTTTTTCATAAAAAGTTTACATCTCTTTGGGATAAACACAAAGGCGGGCCTGGTGAGGCATATATTCATAAAATTTATAAAGATACCGAGCTTTGGGAGCTTGTAAAACAAAAACATATGATCGGTTTATTCAATGATTCACTTGGATTTGCAGCTGCCAAAATGATAAGGTGATTCATAGCTTATTATGCAACTCAAGGTATATGATTATATTTATTTTATTCGTCACTTGTATCACAGGCGAGTTGTCGGGGTGGCTCATGTAAAAGATTTTGAGTCAGATCATTGACCCGGCCAAACGTTCATATTTTGAACATGACGCTCTTGATTTTGCTAAAATGCTTATGAAGAAAAGAAGAAATTTCGACAACATTACTGATGTTATTTCCGATGTTTAGGACAGTGTTTTAAAAACGGGTTTAAACCGGTCAGACTGGATTTCAACGAGCAGCCCAATATTTTGCACCCGTTATATTTGAGCGGTTTTATGAAACATCAAACTGGCCGGTTTTCATAGAAAAACGGTTTATATTGGTAAACCGGTTTAAAGCCCACAAGATTTTTTTTTTGTTCCAGGTCCATTTTTTTATATATGTTATTTATTTAATGTGATTTTTGTATACTATGATTATATGTAACTAAAACTTCTTATTTATTATTGTTGAAAATGAAAGTACGTATACTCTTGTTGATGAGAATGGTGATGAGAGTGAATTTCATCTTTTAAGCGACCGTGAACTCGATACGTACAATGCTCTGATGACATAAATCTATTGTGAACCTTTATTTTATAAGAAGTTTGTTTGAAAACAAGTGCTTTTGTATTGCTTTTTGAATATGGATTAACTTTTAAATGATATTTTATTATGGAATTATGTATTTTTTGGTTTTTTTCATTAAAGTTGCATTATATGAGATTATAAGGTAAACTATACAACCCGGTTGAACCTCCCGGTACAACCTAATTCAACTGGTTATATAATTTTTTAGTCCAATCCGATACGAATAATATACCGGTTTTAAAGCATTGGTTTAGGAGCTTTCACATGAACATATTTAATATGCCAACAAAAATTATAGATAGCATATGTTTAAGTAATGTTTAAATATTTCTTGTTTGAAAAAAAAAGTCAACCTATGTTGTTTCTTTCAATTAAAGATATAACATGATTAAATTTTCCTGTTCATGTTTTAACTATGATTCTAATTTATAAGCAACCTTTGTAGTCACTCCACACTTCCACAACTGATTATAACTAACCTATAAATTATGTAAAAAATACTTTTTTTATTACTAACAATTTTAAAAAAACGACTCCAATTGAATTAATTAGTTTTTATATGTTTGTCTTAAAACAGACTCGGTTTGACTTTAAATTGGAGATATGTAATTGTTGCCCTTTAAAAGAGGATATATATAAATATTTCTTTAATTAGTTCATTAAAAGTAAAATAGTTATTTAATTAGTTAATTTTAATAAAATTGAAAAATATGTAATATATGTGGTTTAGTGAGGGAAAATATGTAATTGGTGTTAAGGGTTTAGTAAATATGTAATAAGGGAAGTTAGGAAGGAAATATATGTAAATGCCTATAAAAACATTATTTAAGTATTTTAAAAACTGTTTAGAAAAAGAGCACATTTTTAGATTATTTAGTTATAAAAGATGAAAAATATAATTTATATGATAGTTAGTGATTATTTTCTAATATGATTTTCTTTTAGTTTCGGTATGTTGTTAAACTAGGGTGTTAATTTGCTAAATAGCTAGATATAGCCCGTGTAATACACGGGTGGTTAAAAAAATACAATAAAAAAGTTAAATTTAATAATATACGTAATAACATACCTTGCTGTCTAAAAACATCTAACTATTATATTAAAGTAACACATAGTTTCTACGTGGCCTTTAATTAAGCTATCCACATAGGATTCCACCTCAACAATTTCCAAAATTATAATTTACACATAATAAGTTATTAACTTTTAATCTAGCTATACTATTAAAACAAAATTATTATTTCCTAAGGTATGTTATTATGAATTCATAAGATAAATATATGTTGTATTAAACATATTTTTAGACATATAGATATATTTTAATATGTTTTTATACGGCAAGGTATGAAAAAGTTATTATGGTGAAGTTTTTTTTTTTTAAAATAATGTTGCATGAAAAAGTTATGAACATTTTAAAATAATAGGAGAATTGACATGTGCCTTGCATGTGAAAAGAGAAAGTCAACAAAAATGGGTTATTACCTTTATGCTCTTCTCATCAATTTATTTTCCAAAATTAATCTACATCATTCAAATTTAATATCAATAGATTAGATTCATTCTCACCCTTCTTATTTTTGTTGTCCTTTATATTTTAACTTTACCTATAATTTTAAATCTTTTTAAAAACCTCCATTTATATAAAATTGAGTAAGCAATATGAAAAGAGACTTTTGGGACGGTGGATGATGAATAGGTTTGAGTACAAGTTAAATCACAACATCAAAAAGAAAATAAGTGACATCAATGCATATGATTGTCCATATCTTTGTCACCTTTCCTTTCTTGCTTTTATTATGTCTTATGATGATAACTATCTTGGTCTTTCTATTTAATAATAATAATAATAATAATAATAATAATAATAATAATTACCTTTGCTTCTGTTTGATATCTTCTAGTTGTTTTTTTTTTCATACTTCATATTTTAAACTTTATGTTTTTGTCGCTCTTAAGAAAATTATGAGATCATAAATGTTCAGCTTTCTTCTAACATAGTAATGGCGGGCTTCCTTCACACGACACGAATGCGTGAAATAAAGCTTTCACTCGTTTCATTCTCAAATGCGTCGCACCCCTTACAAACCTAAAAAAAGGCTCTCAACCAACTAATTGGATTTCAGTCTATAAGATAAGTGTACGCACCTTTGTTAATGTTTTTAACTCACCATTTTCTCGTCAAACTATTGTCTGGTTATTGAATTTGCACCAGCCCAAAACAAAATTTTAAATTGAAGCCCACAAAGTTTTTTCTTAAAGTTAGCATAGATGTGTTTTGTACATCGTATGTTTTATGCATGTGGAAATACATCCTTCATAGCTTCTGTAATTCCATAATGATCAATAAACACACACATATATATAAACCAATAATGTTAGGTCTAAAGGAATGATCAAAATCTTCTCAACCTCTCAAGAATCGGCTAAGTTTGGATTCCGAGCAAGCTTATGCACTCCGAGCAAGGGAATTACTTCCTTGAGAAAGATATCCTTATCCGAGCAGGATAATCTTCAAAAATCTTCTAAGTGTGAGTTCAAGCAAACTCCACTTCTTCGAGCAAGGATGCTCTTGATTAAGCAAGGTTTACTAACGACCAAACATGTGAAAATACTTTGTTTAAACTAAGTTCCCGAGCAACTTAATGGGTCGAGCAATGTTCATAATAAAAAGAGGATCACAAGCATGCTGGTAGGGAGTTTATGAAAATAATCTAAGTGTTACTCCCAGCAAGATCCAGTCTCGAGCAAACCTACAATATCCGAGCATACTTGGTTTGTTCAAATAAATGTAAGTTAAGACTAAAGTGATCCAAGGAAGAACTTTCTTGCTCTAGGTAGCGTATCCGAGAAAAGTTTGGTATCCTTGAGAAGATGGAGCTTGTAAGAGTGGAATATTTGCACGCTGCAAATATTCTAAGTGTTTCCTGCTTGAAGTAAAATCCCGAGCATACTCGAAGATTACAAGGTCAAAGGAGCCATGCTCGTCAAGAAAAAATCTGCTTGAAGACCTTTTACACTTGCATATTTTATGTTTTTGCTAATGATTAGGGTTTCTAGAAGGAATGTTGGGTCCCTTATAAATAGAATGTTAGATAGTATTGATGGGACACCTAACCTAGACCTCTTCACACTTTACTCACCCAAGCATATAGATTTTAGTGTAGACATTCTTCAAACCCTAATATTTCCTTGTACCTTATTGATTATCAATTAATGCAATGAACTGTTTGAGTTTATTGATCTTTTGCCATTTCATATTTTAGCAACTTACTAATTGTATTTGATTCCACCGGCTATTGTTAGTCGCCTTCATTATTAATTTTGGTCTATGTTAGCTAATGTTCTTGTCCGTAGCTAAGCAAATCCCAAGTCCAACGGTCCTGAAAAGTGGTATCAGAATTGGTTTAGTTCATTGAAGACCAATTGAGCTGCTGAAATAGTATTTTGACACTAGATCTTTGCAATTTGAGCTGAATTTGTTGAAGATTGAAGATGATGACGTCAGCTGATCACCATTCCATTGGTCAGCAACGTCACTCAAGTTATTTTGTTCATTTAGCTTCAGATTTGAAGTATTCGGAGGTTAAAAGTATCCTAATCCTAGATCTTCTTTGTTTCTGTTTATCATTTCACCTAGATCTTGTTTTAAATCCATTTTGTAACTCCGTTTGGCTCATATCTGACTTATTTGAGCCAGATCTACAAGTTTTTGGACAATATCTTTTTTATTTTGAGTTTTTAGTAATTTTATAGCCTATTTTCTATTTTTAAAATTAAATTAAAAACACAAAAATATTGTTAAGTTTTTCTTAAATTTCACAAAAAATCAAACAAAATGGATTTGGATAAAGGGGTTTCTACAAACAAGATTCCAAGGTTGTTAGGTCAGGTTAATTACATCAAATGGAAAGTTATGTTTCAAACAGCTCTTACCTACAATGATGCAGATGTGTGGAAATCAATTAAGGAAGGTCCTAATGAACCTAAAGCTGGTCAACCATCAAATCAGGCTGCTGAAAGAACAATGAGAAAAAGGGATGAAAAAACCTTGTCCATGTTGAAACTGGGCTTATCTTGGGAAATTCTTACAAGTGTACAACATCATACTTTTGCTAAGGTTATGTATAATGCCGTGATTGATATGTTTTAGGGTAATCTGGAGTTGAAGGAAATTAAGAAAGACAAGCTAAAGCAATAGATTGATATGTTTAAGTTAAAACCTGGTGAAAGGCTAAGTTTTGCATTTCAGGAGTTTGTAGCAATTGTGAATGAGATAAAGACTACTAATTTGCAGATAACTAACAATGATCTCAATAAGAAGTTTCTTTTATCATTATTTGGAGAGTGGTACACCGCTACAAAGTTTATAAAGGAAAAGGTCAATTTCCCAACAATGAAAGTGGATGCAGTTATTGCTTTTCTTCAAGATGCTGAGATTGAGATGATTGATAACAACATGACCATGGAAGATAACCCAAGTTTTGCTGTGGCTAATGCTTTAATTGCTCTTATGGGAAGCATGAACATGAGGTGCCAACAGCAGATTCCTATTATTGAAGAGCCTTCAGATTTTGTTGAATCACTAAAGATCTTTTTGGATGCTTCTACACCTTATCCAAGTTCAAATCAATCAAAATTTAATGTGCAATTATTGAAGATGTAGAAACAATTTCTACACAAAATGGTCAAACATCATCAAGCTCAAGCTTTTCACAACAAAGTAATGAATATCAAGCTTTGTTCTCAATGTTTACAGAGTCCCGCAATGCTTTTTTGGCAAAAAACTTAATCCATACAAGGGTCATTCAAGAAGACCCTAACAGATTGATAGTGATGATTTGGAAGACATGAATATTAAGTGGTAGGCTGCCATGCTAGTTTTGAGAATAAAAAGATTCTATAATAGAATAGGTAGATCAAGTTTAATTTGTAGGTCTACATGATAGAATTGGTTAAGGAACTTCACACAGGGCTTTCTTTTGAATAAGATCTCATAAGGGGTATTGCTATGAGTCTTGTTGAAAAGCATCCTGTTCTGAACATAACATGCTGTGTTAATAGATTTTGCCTAAAAGGAGACAGGTAGACAAGTATCACCAATCATGGGCCTTGCAGCTTCAATTAATGTCCTTTTTCTTCTTTCCGCAACACCATTTTGCTCTAGAGTTCTTGGAGCACTATATTGACGGAATATTCCCTTAACCACATAGAATTCATTCATTACCCCATTCTTGAACTCAGTCCCATTGCCACTTCTTATCACCTTCACCCTCTTGTCAAGCTGATTTTCCATTCTTGTCACATACCCTTAATTAACTTAGCAGTCTCCTCTTTGGTTGCCAGGAAAAACATCTATGTAAACCTTGAATAATCATCTGTGATCACAAGGCAAAACTTCTTTTTTCCAATGCTAGGAACACTCACATAACCAAAGAGATCCATGTGAAGTAATTCCAACACTTCATCAATTGAGTTCACTTGCTTTGTCTTGTGAGGTGATTTAGTTGCTTTCCTTTGATGCATGAGGAACATTTGTCTTCCAGCTTGAACTCATTGGTTGGTAAACCAATTACATGTTCTCTTTTCACTAGCTTTTTCGTGTTCTTTAAGTTAAAATGACCTAATTTCCTATGCCACAACATTGTTTCATTTTCAGTTGCCTTGGACACAAAGCATGATCCACCCCATGATACTGCATTCTTCATTTTAAGCTCATACAAATTTCCATTCCTAGGTGCCATCATCATAATCATGTCTGAAGGTATCCTAAATTCAGGTTTCAGGATGAAGCAACGTGCATCATCAAATCCAACCTTATAAACCTTGTCACAGACTTGTGATTTGCTCAAGAGGTTATATTGTAGGCCTTCTACATGCAACACATTATCAAAAAACACTTGGCTATTTGTAAGAATTCATTTGCCAACGATTTTCCCTCCATTCTCATCACTTCCAAATGACACGACCCCGCAAACTTTTCTTCGTAGTTGACTAGTGATCTCCTATCACAGGCATATGCCTGGAACATCCACTATCCATATATCATACATCATTGATCTTTGTGGCATATAAAGAAAAATTTTGATCAGATTTGAGTTGAAATACAAACCTTAGGAGTTTTCATTTTATTAACAACAGAATTATCAACAACAGCGGGAACTGGATCTTCATGAACCACTTCACAAGAATAATCGGATTCATAGCCATATGCAACGGTGTTTTCTTTAATTGTCATTTATCTCAAACATGGCTCTAAAACTGGATTCTCCATTTTCAAACAACTTTTGGTGTATCTTCTTTAGTCTTCCAAAGAAATCCTTTTGGCTCAAACCCTTGTTTTAGAAGAAAATTTTCATCTCCATTCAGTTTGTCTAACACCTTCTTCTTGTAGACTTTCACATCAGATTCCCTCTTTGAAGTAGACTTCTTTGTTACATCTGAACTGTTCAAATTTGTTTTGTCAAGTGAATATGACATTTCATTCAGTTTCAAAAGAACTCTCAATCTTCTCTTAGCTTTTACTTTTTCTACACTTGAAACTTCATCAATTTTCTCATTATTCAACTACTTCTCATATCTTTTCTTGTACAGCCCCAAATCTTGTTCACGGAACAAATCAAGAATCACATAAGTGTCCTTGATTTTCTTCCAACATGAATTAGTGTGATGACTATAAGTATCACATGTCTTGCACCACACTTTGCCTAAAGAACCAAGTTCTTGTGAAGAGTTTTTATTACTGAACCTTTCACTTGGTTTAGGCACTGACAGTACCAAGGATTTTTGGGCATATGTGCATTTGTGAAATTCAAAATGTATAGGTCCACACACATCAACCTTTTGTTGTCCTTTACTTTTACATGCTTAATTTCTTTTAGTCTCTGATGTGGATTGATTGATCTTTCTTCTCTACTTGGGCTTACTCTTCTTCTTGGCACAAATTCAGGATCTCCGATATCAAAAAACTCATGGTTGGAGAATACATGGTAAATTGGTGTAATCTCAAGTAATTCTTGATGAATCTTCAGTAAACTTGCTTACTGTTGGATATTTCTCACTTCTTGCCCCGCTAGGACTCTTGACCTTTTTTAAGTTTTCTTTCTTTGGTTTTTGTGTCTCTGAGTTTCCACACAAATCAAATACCTTGTGCTCTGATCTCATCCTTTCATGATGCTTCTTCACTTTGGTAGATATCTTTGGCAGTTTAGGTATCCCCTATGTTGACCCTTTCTTGGTTTATTTCTTCTCAATTTTCTCTTTTTCTTCTCTTTTGGTGCATCAACTACATAAACTACTGTTGCTTGAAACATCTTGGAGTGAATCAATTGATTCACTCTCTTTGTTATTCAAATGTTCTTCTTCTTTTTCTTCAGTTTGAGAAACAACTAGAACTTTCTCTTCTATCACAAACTCAACCTTTTGATTAACAATCACATTTTCATAGAAATCAATAAACTCCTTTCTATCATTAAAAGTTGACTTAAACTATTTCAACTATTCCTCTCTATGTTCCTTATAAACTTTTAATGAATAGTTGTCACAGAAAGGAGGTGGTATAGTCTTGTACTTCTCTTATGGTTTCATCTTCTCAATCTTTCTCAGTATATTACCGGTGGAAATCAAACTTTTTAGAATATCAATCTCAATTTGCAATTCAGTATTTTTGAGTTTCTCTTCCACATACATCTTCTTCAATCCTTAACCTCCACACTTAGTCTATATTGAGTTTTGTAACTATTCTGACGGTCTTCTTCAAGACTCTTAATCTGGTTTTCATAGGTCCTTTTACTCATCATAGACATTTATGATGCAATCATTTCTATTGAATTCACTCTCCCACTTTCCAACCTTTTAGTTTAAATCATCAATCATCAAAAGTAAATCAGGTAAAGAAAGATCAGAATGTACCTATGAGCTGGATCCTGCTGCTGGTTCATTAATTTTGGCCATAAGGCAACATTGGCTTTCTCAATTTCAGCTGAATGGTTGCTCCAGTCAAAGGCACCATCTTGAGGTTCTAAGGCAACTGCTCCATTCCCCTGATCTCTTCCATGATTGTTGTTGGCACCAACCTGTCCCTTATTCTGATTAGTTTGAAACATAAGTTGGTTGTTTCTTTGTTGCTACTGGTTTTGATAGTTATTTTGTTGGAAATGATTTTGTTGTTGTTTTTGTTGGGGATAAGGATTTGAATTCTGAGGTTGGTTTCTTCGCTGGTAGTGCTGCTGATTCTGGTTCTGTGCTTGATATAATTGATTCTGATTCACTTGGTTTGGAAACTGCCTTGGAAGGTTACATTCCAATGCAAAATGACCTGGCTATTGACAGTTAAAACATATTGCTTTTGACTTGTCAATCCCTAATCTATCATTTGAACCAGAGAAGGTTGATCTCCATATCCTCCTTTTATATAGCCTCTTGCTCCTTAGTGCTAACATAGCAGCCTGCCACTTAAGATCCATGTCTTCAAGATCATAAGCATCAATTTTCTCAAGATCTTCTTGCACAACACTTGTATGTATGAGATTCATGGCTACAAATGTGTTTTAAGATTCAGTGAACATTGAGAATAAAGCTAATATTCATTGTTATGGCTTGCATTTGGAGGCCCATATGGAGTTTGTACACTTGCAGTTGAAGTTGCATCATTTTCTTTCATCATCTGCACATTAAATCTCTGCTGGTTGGACTGGTTTGTTGAAGGATACACTCTTAGTGTTTCTGAACTCCCAGAGTTGAAATCAGATAGTTCTTCAATTATAGGAAGCTGTTGCTGAGACCTTGTAGATAGATTACTCATAGGAGCAATCAAGGCATTTGCAACAGGAAAATTTGGTCTTTCTTTCTTTATCATGTTGTTCTCTATCATCTCATGTTTAGCAGCATGAAGGAAAGAGATCACAACATCCAGCTTAAATTTGGGGAAATTAACTTTGTCTTTAATGAACTTGCTTGCTGTGTACCACTATCCAGATAAGGATGACAACAACTTCTTGTTTAATTCAAAGTCAGTAATTGCAGATATGTTCCTTATCTCATTGACAATGGAGAAGAATCTATGCATCATAGATTTCAGCCTCTCCCCTTTCTAAAACTTGAATCTAACCAACTGCTTCTTAAGTTTGTCCTTCTTAATGTCTCTTAGCTTTGTGTTTCCCACAAACATTTCCACTACTGCATCATACATGGCTTTTGTATTTGTGTGGTGGTTAACACTTGTGAGAATTTTGATTTGGGTAATGAAAGAGTTAGGAATGAGGATGAGTTGGACGATTGGGATCCGAAATATGAAGATGAAGAGGAGTACAAGGATTATAATGGGGGTCAGTATTATGAGAGGAATCAACAACAGTACCCCCAAAATGATCGGGTACCTAACAAAGTTCGTCAGCCGAATCAGCAACCAAGGTATCGGCAGGCACAGAGACGTCCAGTTGTTAGAGAACCACAGGTTCCTATCTATGAGTTTTATGACGGGGTCCCAACATCTTTCATTCCACCACCAGTCTATGGTTTAGAGCCATTTTATTCCATAGGTGGCTACAAATCCCTTGCCAATCATTGTTCCGGTGAGAAATGGAAGGACATTTTCAGTCAGGCAAAGCATAGCCGTTTTGCACTTGAGTGATTTTAACTCAATCTGTGCAACAATCTCCAGTCAAGGGTTTACTACAGATTAGGTAAAGATGGTAGTCTTTTAATTCAGTTTCAAAGATGCGGCAAAGCAGTGGCTCCTCTCATTGCCGTCATCCAGTATTTATACGTGGCAAGATATGGCACAACAGATTTTAGATGAGCATTATACGCCACAGTTTCAGAAGCCAGAACAACTATTAGAAATTATCACCAGCGTACAAGAGACACTTTTTATGAATCCTTTCAGAGATTCAAGTTGTTTTTAAGGACTTGCCCTCACCGTGGAATAGGTTTATGGGAATTGATAAAGGCATTCCATGATGGTTTATCGACTGATGATGTGCGAGACCTCCAATCTACAACTAATGGATCTTTTCTAACTAATGATGAAAATGTGGATTGTGGGCATCTCGAAAGACATGCTATGAACTCTAAGAGACAGGCCCAGTCGAACATAATGATAGAGAGGTCGGTGGTGAAAATAGTTGACAGTGGAGGTTCAGAGGATCGGATGGCGAGAATGGAAAAGAAAATAGATCAATAATGGTTGCTGGTATGAAAGAAAAAGGGAAATTGGGAAAGACATACCCAGTTTGTGAAAAATGTGGTGAGTTGGTTCACGATGTGGGAAGTTGTGGGGTTGTAGAAGAGATGGAGGATGAGGAGGAAGAAAATGTGAATTTTGTTTAAGGGGAGAGAAGGTACAACAATAATGGTAACATGAACTCCAACACCTATCATTTGGGCCTCAGAAACCTCCCTAATTTCAGCTATGGAAACCCGAATACTCAGCAAAACCTAAATTCCAAGGCAATACTCAGAGAACCAGTTACCAATCAAATCAGAGGCAGTATGGGAATGGTTCAGGTAATGGGCAGAGTGTGTACAATCAGAGAGAGTTTGGTGGGTATAATAAAGGATATCAAAAGAGTAATCAACAAGGGCAAGGAAATTCTTCGGGTAACAAGGAAGAGTCGATTAAGGATGTGATGAACTTTTTGAAGCAGATGAAGGTAGATCAGGAGGCTCAGAATAAAAGTGTGAACTAAAGATTAGAGCTCGAAGAGAAAGCTAATGCTTCAAGGGATAAACAAGTGAGCCAGCTTGCGGAAGAAGTGAATAGTTTGAAAAGAAATCCATCCAAGCTATCAAGTGACACCTTAAAGAATCCGAGCCATCAGAGTAGAAACTCATCGAATGGGAAGAACACTCATATCAACTTGGTAAGTAACCTTAGGAACGGTAAAGTTTATGACAACGAGGTAAACCCACTTCCCTTTGTTGAGGGTTTGGTGGAGGACTTGGGGGAAGATGGTAAAAGTGATGATGATGTGGAAATTGAACCAAGAGATCAACCGAGAAAATCAATTAAGAAAAATTTAAATGAATCGGTAAATAAAAAGGGAATCCCAATTACCAAGGAGATGGGTTCAACGAGTAAAACCATTCCGTATCCTCAGGCGTTGGTGAACTCCAAAACATCATCATCACTTTGAAAGAGGGGCCCACATTAGGAGGAAATGTGAGAAATTTTCAAACAAGTAAAAATTAATTTACCCTTCATTGATGCTATAAACAAGTTCCCGCATATGCTAAGTATTTGAAAGACTTGTGTACTAAAAAACAAACTCACTTTCTGCCTAAACAACTTGACTTAACTGCTAATGTGAGTCCAGTTTTGACGGGAATCCTCCCACCCAACTTCAAGATCTGGGAACGCTAATAATACCCATTCAAGTGGGAGATTTTAAGATAACAAGGGCGTTATTGGATCTTGGAGCCGGGGTGAGTATTCTCCCAGGAAGCTTATATGACCAGTATGATTTTGGTCCACTTAGAAAAGCTGACACCACTGTGGTGTTGGCCGACCTAACACTTAAGCTTCCTAGGGGAATTGTGACAGATGTATTTGTGATGATTGAGGATTTTTATTATCCGTTTGACTTCCTGGTTCTAGATTATGTAAAAGTTGACCCGAAACGGCAACCGGACGTGATTCTCGGTCGGCCCTTTTTGGCAACTGTGAATGCTTTAATAAATTGTAGAACCGGGGTGATTGATATGGCATTTGGTAAAAAACATCTATGGCTTAATGTGTTCTCAAATGTGTTTAACCCTCTGGTGAGAATGCTTTGTCATTGACGGGTTGAATCCTCATGAAAGTGAGGAAGATGCCATAAAGGAGTGTGTTATTTGTTGCAGGAACACTATTGAGCATGTTTTGCAACTGCAAGAGGAAGAAAGGGCAGTTGAGGTGTAAGCAGCTAGTATTGGGAAACCACCATGGTCTAAGTAGGTGGAAAGATTACCGGACACCATCGACTCCAAGTTGAAACCTTCACTTGAGAGTCCATCGGTAGTGGAGTTGAAGGAACTCCCAAAACATCTCAAGTATGTGTTTTTGGGATAAGGAGAGACATTGCCAGTGATAATCGCCTCGAACTTAACAAAAGATCAAGAAACGACGTTGATGGAAGTTTTGAAACAGCATAAAGCGGCAATTGTATGGACGATAGCGGACATGAGGGGTATTAGTTCGTCTATTGTAATGCGTAAAATTATCACAGACCCCGGGGTAAAGCATGCATACAATGCACAAAGACGGTTGAATATGCGGGAAGTTGTGAAGAAAGAGGTGTTGGAGTGGTTGGACGCAGGAATCATTTTCCCAATCTCGGACAGTACTTGGGTGAGCCCGACACAAACGGTTCCGAAGAAGGCGGGTATCCAGATAACCCGTGATGAGAGAGGTGAGGAAATCGCCACCCGACCGGTAACCGGGTGGCTTATTTGTGTTGATGATTGGAAGTTGAACGCGGAGACATCCAAAGATCATTTCCTTTTACCATTTATTGACCAGATCATTGAGAAACTATTAGGTCAGAAGTTTTTCTGTTTTGTAGACGGTTATTTGGGGTATAATCAAATTACCATTCACTCCGATGTCCAACATAAGACAACTTTTGCGTGTCCATACGGCACATTCGCATTTAGGCGAATGCCTTTTGGCTTGTGTAATGCCCTGGACACCACTCAGAGGTTCTTGATGAGCATCCTCTCAAATATGGTCGGGGATTCACTAGAAATTTTTATGGACGACTTTTCAATTTTTGGCTCATCTTTTGAACTATGCTTAAATGAACTAACAAAAGTTTTGAAAACATGTGTGGAAACGAATCTGGTCTTAAGTTGGGAAACGAGCCATTTTATGGTTCAAGAGGGAACAGTTTTGGGTCATGTAATCTCAAGTAGGGAGATTGAGGTTGACCGGGTGAAAGTCAATATCATATCTAATTTACCACCCCCTAAAAATGTAAAAGGAATCCGGTCATTTTTGTGACATGCCGGATTTTACAGACGGTTTATTAAGAATTTCATTGTCATAACTAAGCCGTTATGTAATTTGTTATTAAAAGATGCACCATTTGTTTTTGATGAAGATTGTTTAAATGCTTTGAACGTGCTTAAAAACAAATTGGTCGAAGCCCCGATCCTGATGTCACCCGATTGGTCACTTCCATTTGAAATTATGTGTGACACGAGTGACTACACGGTTGGGGCTGTTCTGGGTCAAGGGATGGACAAAAAGCCCGTTGCTATATACTACGTTAGCAAAACCCTTTCCGATGCTCAAATTAATTATACCACCATGGAAAAGGAGTTGCTTATGGTAGTGTATGCGTTGGACAAATTTAGATCTTATCTTTGGCGAAGCAAAGTTGTATTTTCAGATCATAGCGCAGTGAAATACTTAACGGAGAAGAAAGATGCAAAGCTGTGCTTGATAAGGTGGATTTTGCTACATCAAGAATTTGATGTGGAAATTCGTGAGAAGAAGGGGAGTGAGAATGTTGTTGCGGACCATATCTCTAGATTGGTAGAAAGAAAAGAGGAGGAAGATGCTCGGGCGATAAATGAGTCATTTCCAGATTAACAACTGTTCTCCGTGTTAACTTTGCCATGGTATGCTGACATTCTTAATTTTCTTGTTGCAGGTACTATTCCCGAGTTTTGACCAAAGAAAAAGAAGCACGAATTCTTGGCAAAGGTGAAACAGTATGTATGGGAGGATCCAGATTTGTTTAAGGTCAGAGCGGATCAAGTATTCCGAATATGTATTCCAGATGAGGAGATTCGAAGTGTGTTGTCACACGCGCATTCACTTTCATGTGGTGGACATTTCAGTAGGCCGAAAACTGTGCCCCGAGAGTTTTAGCATGCAGTTTTTATTAGCCCACTATTTTCAAAGATTCAGCGGAATATGCTAAAAACTGTGTGAGATGTCAACAGTTGGGTAGCATTTCCAAGAGAAATGAGATGCCCATGCAACCAATCCTCGTAGTAGACATCTTTGATGTTTGGGGGATTGATTTTATGGGCCCGTTCCCAAATTCCCTCGAGAATAATTACATTTTGGTGGAGGTTGATTATGTTTCAAAATGGGTCGAAGCAATCGCCACCAAAACAAATGACCATGCTGTTGTTTGTAAGTTTGTCCAAACGAACATATTTTCTAGATATGGTGTCCCCCGCATTATAATAAGTGATGGGGGATCACATTTTAAAAACTTCGATTTTGGCAAACTACTTAAACGGTATGGCGTAAACCACCGAATAGCCACGCCATACCATCCCCAAACAAGTGGTCAGGTGAAGGTGTCTAATAGGCAGATTAAATAAATTCTACAAAATTCGGTGAGGCTCGATCAAAAAGATTGGTCAACAAAGTTAAATGATGCTTTATGGGCCTGCCGAACCGCTTTCAAAACGCCTATCGGCATCACCCCCTATCGGTTGGTTTATGGGAAGGGTTTCCATTTGCCTGTAGAACTTGCCCAACGAGCATTATGGGCTTTGAAAACTTTTAATTTAGATTATTAGTGTGCAGGTAAGGAGCGAAAGTTGAATATCTACAAGTTGGAGGAGATTTGAGATGAAGCATATGAGTGTGCTTCAGCATATAAAGATAAGATGAAGCGAGTACACGATGCTAAGATTAAGAGGAAGGAGTTTGAAGAAGGATAACGGGTTTGGTTATACAATTCGAGAGCAAAGCTGTTTCTAGGGAAGTTGAAGAGCAAATGGTTGGGGCCATACCAAGTTAAGCGTATCGGAGACTTCGGTGAGGTTGAAATTGAAGATTTCGATGATCATTTAAGGCAGGTGGTGAACAAATATCGTTTAAAACCGTATTTGGAAGGTGCAAATTTAAATAAAAGCATACATGAGTCGGTAGAGAGCTTTATAGCGAGTGCATTGACATATTCAGCCAAATGCTAAGGGCCAGGTAACATCGAGCTGTAGACAATAAATGAAATGCTTTCCGGGGGCAACCCGATTTCTTTTTGTACTTTTTGTTTATTTGTTTTTAGTTAAAAAAATATTTGTTTGACCTATGGCCACCGTAGCCTACAGTGGCCAGGTCGTAGCTTACGGTGGCTCCGTAGGATACGACCACAACACTCTGCCTTACGGTGCATAGTGACCGTAGGCTACGGTCACTTGAACGTAGCTTACGGTGGGTTCAGGTGTAAAATTTTTTTCGCCAGTTATAAAAAAAAACCGAAAATTAATTTTAAGGCAACAACAACCACATACTTAACCTAAAATCACAGAGGTCAAAACTTATCTCGTTCATTCTTTCTTCCATCTTCTTCTTCTTCTTTCACCATACCCACTTATTCTTCCATCTCTACAACCCTAACTCACTCAATCCTCAACCAAAACATTTGTACCCTTGTTTGATTTAGTTGTTATGATGGTTTGGTAATATTTTTGAGTTTGAAATTTGACAAGCAAAAACCCTGATTTTGTATAATAAAGTGGACGCTTACATATTAAATAATCTTTTAAGAGTAAATTGGTTAATGGGGTTTAACGCATGGGATGACTAGCCATGAGTGGATAACCAAGAACATGTGTGGGGAAATTTTGGGTTGGTATTAGTCGTGGTGAGAACCCCGGTTAATGCGTTTTGTTTGTTATGTTTGTGTAGAATGGGAAGGACAGATGATACTAGAAAGAATCCACCAAGGAATAAAGGCAAAGCAAGTGCATCATTGGCTGCACCGAATCCTCCACTACCAAAACGAAGATTAATTTTGTAGGATGAGGTGGAGGAAAATGACCTGATGCAAGAAGCATATGAGGATGAGGGTATGGCACCTCCTCTGAAGCCCATTTGGTTGTTGTTGAGTTTGGTGGTTAGTAATGTTATGCCATGAAGAGGGGATAGAACTCGAATGTGGGAGATACTAATTTTGTATGCTTTAATGAAAGGGGAGCCAAAGATTTCGTTTCGGTATTTGGTTATGATTAATATTTGGGAGGCTAGAGAATCAAAGAAGAAACTGATTATCCCACATTGCCGATCGTACAAGTGAGTTTGGCTCAAGCATTTCCCTTCTCATGGCTAAGCATTCCCTCAACATTTTTCTTTTACCAGTGGAGCTGCTTGCCTGCTGAATCTTCCTCTTCCTTGAATCAAATAGAGAGAGTTCTAGTGTGTGAACTTCAGGTTGGCTGTGTATCTCTCTCTTCTTTTGTTTGAGAAATGGGAAACCTTTCGCAGATTGTTCTTTTAGGAATTTGGGGAGGTCATTTTTCTACTGTCCAGCCAGTTGACTTCTGTTTTGATTTTCATACAGATCTAGGTCAGCCGTTTTCTTCAACTGTTCTTCTTAAATATTTCTCAAATCATCCCTAAAGATGATAAGAGTTTCTTCTTTATCTTCTATGATCACCCTTAAGGTCTTGGATCTTTTGTCAAAGTAGAGATTTGTGGGCAAATTCAAATTTCTTGGATGTTCAGGCCTCACAATCTCTAATCTTATGGGTGTTCGGCTTGTACTGACTTGTTTTTTCTTCTGTGCCTCTTTTAGTTTAGATTCTTCAAACCATTTCTTGATCGTCTCATCAGATTGTACCACCAATCTTCCCATATTAGCACCCCTTTTATGTAGGGCAATCATCATTTCAGCCCTTACTAACTCTTCCATTCTCCTTTTGTCTTCCTGCAATTTTCTCTGAGTCTCCAGGTACATTCTCTGCTCTCTTTTGTATATGTACAGGAGTTGAGCATGAGGCATTTTATCAAATTCCTCCTCAGTCATGCCTTTGCCCATCACTATATCTTTTAAAGTTTGGACTCTTTATGGGTATTTAAACCACTCTCTAGCTTCAAGTTCTTTCTTTTCAGACTCCTCCTTCTCTTTCTCCATCTGCAACTTTAACTTCTTTTCTCTTTCAAGATCAGCAGTACTCTTTTGATTTTTGTGAGATTCTTTAACCCTTTGTACTTTTCTTTTCAATTCATCCAGAGAAAGCTTGATTAAGAAATTGTATTCAAAGCCATGTACTTGTAGAAATTGAATAATTTTGTGTTTTGCTTTGACTAACTCATAATCTGCATCATCACTTATCCTCTTCTTCTTGTTTACCTATTCAACAAAGTTTGCAATGTCATCTATAAGAGCATTCTTGTATATTTTGTCAATTGAGTCAAACGACAGGAGATTCAAGAAGGCAGGCTTGTGTCCAGCCTTTATCAAAAAATATCTCTTGGATTCCCTCTGTCTCCATCGTTCAGCCTCCTTTCTTATGCTCTCTTTTGTCATTCTATCAACATATTTCTTGTCATAGTCAAGGCTTAACAAATAGGCTTTGTCTTCATTCTCCCTCTCATCATCCTTCAAACCTCTCTCTTCTTCATCTTCAAGATCAATTGGTTCATCAAGATTGTGAAGGGCTCCAATCATTGGTTCTTCAAGATTGATAGATTGAGCCCCTTCAACTTCTGCAGATTTAGCCTCCCTTCTCTTGTACACCTTTACTTTTACATATTTTTGTCTCTTGGGCTTGGGTGTTTCAAGTTCATCCTTTTCTTTTCCTTTCAGGGATTCTTTGGCTTCAGTTTCAGATACTGTTGGTTCAGTAATAATAGGTTCTTCATTTACATTCTTTTGAACTTCATCAATAGATTCTGTGATTATTGGCTCATTGGATTGTGTTACTTGTTCTTCATCAAAAATCACTTCAACTATTGATTCTTTCACAGGAGTATCCTCATCAACATCTTCATCAACTTCCTGAATAATTGGTTCAGTAGTCTCAACTACTTCTTCAACCCTTGGTTCTGAACCACTGCCGAGATTGATAAAATCTTTTTGTGCTTTTCTAGCAGCTGATTCAATTTCAGGATGATGACCTTCTGGTTTATTCAGTATATCTGTAAGAGTTTTCATTATGACCAGCTTAACCATTGAGTTTGCAGATATTTCAATTGTTTCATCCTCATAAGCTACTGGACCCAAACCAAGCTCTTGTTCTTTTGGTGTTTCAGGTTCAGGTTCTTCAGTTACAAGTTCAGATACTACTGGCTCAGATTGTATGGGCTCATGTTCATCATTACTTTGTGCAATTGGAGTTTGTTCATTAGTTTGTGTTGCTTTTAATGTCTCCAATGCTACCATTATAGCATCATCTGCATCTTTTCTCAATCTCTCTACTTCTACTTCCTTCTTCCTCATCTCCATTAGTGCTTCAAGCACTTCTTGTTCAATCTCATCTTCTACTTCTTCAACCAACACTCTTTCTTTTTCTTGATTTATCATTTCTATCACATTTTGAACTGATTGAACCTCTGCAATATCTGGATCAACTATATCCTCTTTATGTAGTATCTCATCTCCAGAAGTTACCCTTGGAGTGGCTTTAGGATGGAAATCTTCTTCAGTTTGAGCCAACCCTTTTCCCTTTAATTTTCTTCTTTCAATTTGCTCATGGGTCTCTTCTGCTTCATTCTCAGACTCCTCCTTTTCTCCAGCATCTTCCTCATACTCTTGATTAATCATGTTTAGAGCATTTGAGGGTCCAGTTTCTGCAATTTCCTTATCAGAACTGGCATAAAGATCTTCAATCACCTTTGATCGTCCTACATCTTCAATATTCTCCCCCTGTTTTGGTGCATCTGAGGTCTTCTCAACCTCAGAGTGCTCCAGGGTTTGAATTTTCAATAGGGCCTATTGCAAGGCAGATTCAAGAGCTTTGTTTCTTATCTCCAGCACAACATTTTTAAAAGTGTGCTCGTGACAAGTAGTGTGCTCGAGGTACTTAGAAAAATACACTCATTCAAGTATACTCGATACACACTTATTGGTTAACCCTGCTTGACTAAGTATCATACTCGACATCATTTAGAAAACTATCATGACAAAACATATGCTCGTGATGTAACTCCTGTTAGCAGTGTTATAACCTATGCTCGAATGACTTAGATTACTACAACCTGTTGTGCTCGAAGTACATTCATGCTCGAAAGCCTTAGCAGATTCTATCCTACCTATGGTTGTACTCGAACACTCAAACTTAAGAGTCTAGCACACAAGTTTTCTCAAACTACTTAACAAATATATCCATCAAGTTCCTAAGCTCGAACTCACAGACCTAGGTATCTAGCACACAACTTTTCTTGAAACACTCATCTCTTTCCAATCCCTTGTGCTCGAATACTTAGGTCTAAGCATCCAACATGCAATCATGGTTGAGACACATACATGGAATATCTTATCATAGCAGGTGTTCGACAGTAAGATGCATGTTCGAATCACTGAAAATAATTCAGTTTATGAAGTATGCTCGACAATATGCTCGAAGGTAACATGCATGCTCGAAATATATAGATGAATCTAACAGTTCATTTAGCATACTTGAAGCAATGTAATCACACAAACTAGCAAGATTTCGTGCTCGAAACACTTAACAACTTTTCAGGTTTGAATTTGAAAATCAACACATCGTATGTCTATCAGTCTGGACTTTTTCACTCATAAACTTTGCTCAATTTGCAATTTTGCACGAAGGATAATCATTTGGAACATTGAGCTGACATAAGCAATTAGTTTAAGGTGAAATAAGTGATCAAATTTAAGTTGAATTTTTTTTGTTAAAACTTTTCATAGAAAGATCTCAACATGGGATCAGACTGTTTAAGGCAATTTCACACCACTTCATGGTCAGTGTTATTATGACTTAAGCCAGGTTGACAGCAGGTATACTTAGCATAATTGTCATTGCTTTCTGTGATACCTTTTGATGTTCAATTAAGGCATAAGTTAGGAATGGTTATCACTATATTTTCATGTTACCTCTAATCTCTTCTCAAGGCTTATTTAACTTCTCCAAGTCACCCTAAGTTGACTTAAACCCAATGAAGTATGGTCAGTACATCCTAAACTCTAAACTAATCCTAAAATTTGTGAGACTTTCCGAGTATTTTTTTTGCATTTAGCTCCGTTGTGACTTTGAGATTGACATTTCTATTTATTCACATTGTGTGAATTTTATTAACAAAGATACATAAGTTCCTAATGACCAATACTTAAAGAGGCTTGTGTATGACTGGATAATTACCTTTCTGCCTATCATTCAGTGAGATATGCTAGAGAACATACCTTATCTTCTAATGGTTCACCACATCAGACTTAGCAGGACTTAGGTTTATATCACATTGACAACTACAGATCATGGAAAGCTACCATACTATCCCAATGACTGTGCTTCAAGCCTTTTAGACTTATAATCCATGGGTTAGTCGTCTTAAACAATTTTCTATCATTTCCCAACAGGTTGGATACAATTTATATCCAAAAATCATCAAGCTTCTACAAAGCTTATAATTGAATAATCTTATCATGTCTCATATGAGATCACCAAAAACAGTGTTGCTTAGTCAAAAACATTTTACAGTTACAAAACCAATTCTTTTGAAAGTTCATTTTAAACATGATTTTGAAAACAATGTTGTCTTTTAAGAACATTCGACAAGCACACACTTCAACAATGTCACACACATTCACTAAGGCAGCATAATTCATACAGTCAAGCATATAATTCTGTCGAGCATGCTCAGAAATCCATCGAGCATACTCGGAAGTCTATCGAGCAACCTTAAGATCTATCATTACTGAGTCTGTGCTCGAAAGACTTCATGAAATTTCAAGACTTTATCACTGTGCTCGAGTAATACACTTGTGCTAGAAATACTAGGTTTTCTAGTACATGTCCATGCTCGAATAGCAAAACATTACCTTTGTGCTCGAAATACTTGAAACTTCTCAAGTATGGTTTGTTTGTGCTCTAAGAGCAACAAACATACCATCAAACACAGAATCATGCTCGAAATACTTGGAAAGTTTTCCAAAGAATGTTTCTATGTTCGAGCAGCTGAGTCAAGTTATCTTTGCTCGAAGTGCTTAGAAAAGGCTTCAAGTAGCAGTGTTTGTGCTCGAAGAGCAACAAACATAGTATCAAGTACAGATTCATGCTCGAAATACATAGATCACAAAAATGTATCATGTATGCACAGATCCAAGTACAGAAAACAATAACATCAAATTCATGATAATTTTCATACAAAAACAGTCACAAACATGATTCGTGCAATCAGAATAATCAGTCAAGCATACCAATAAATCATGTAAACGTTCATAGTGAGTAACAAAGATAATCAGTAAGCACCTCATTTTAGCACACATCATTAATCAGATTTCATCAGCATTTATCATACCTATGCATTTTAACAGAAAGTGAAACTTAGTTTTATCAAACGGTTTGGTGAATAAATCAGCCAGATTATCAGATGTATCTACCAGTTTCATATCTATTAGGCCTTTTTCACTACAATCCCTAATAAAGTGATGTCTAATCTCAATGTGCTCAGTCTTAGAATGTTGAACTGGATTCTTAACGATGAACATGGCAGCAGTATTATCAATAAAAATTGGAGTGAGTAAGAAATTCAGACCATAATCCAGCAGCTAATTCTGAATCTATAGAACCTGTGCACAGCAGGCAGATGCAGCAATGTACTCAGTCTCAGCAGTTGAGATGGACACTGTAGTCTGCTTCTTACATTGCCAAGACACCAGCCTGTTTCCCAAAAACTGGTAGCCTCCTGAAGTTGATTTTCTACTCATATTGCAACCATCTTAGTCATTATCTGTGTAGGCCATCAAGGAAAAAGAAGAGTTCTTTGGATACCAAATCGCCAAATCTGGTTTCCCTTTAAGATATTTGAAAATTCTATTTATTGCTAGCATGTGTGAGACCTTGGGGTTAGCTTGGAATCTTGCACAAACACACACAACAAACATAATATCTAGCCTAGATGCTGTCAGATACATAAGTGATCCTATCTTGGCCCTATATTCATGCTGGTCCACCGACTCCCCTTTCTCATCAGGTACCATCTTCTCATGTGTGTCCATTGGTGTAGACACTGTTTTGAAATCCTGGCACTTGAACTTGTTAAGAATCTCTTGGACATACTTTGATTGATTGATAAATATCCCTTCAGCCTTCTGTTGCACTTGAAGTCCAAGGAAGAAATTCATTTCTCCCATTGAACTCATCTTGTATTTAGACTTCATTACTTGCTCAAACTCTTGCACATTTGTTCATTAGTGGAGGCAAATATGATGTCATCAACATAGACTTGTAATAGCAGCATGTCCTTCTTCCATCTTTTGTAGAACAGTGTCTTGTCAATAGTTCTGCAGAAACCATTGTCTAACAAGTGGTTTGACAGCTCATCATACCAAGCTTTAGGAGCTTGATGTAGTCCATACAAAGCCTTGCTGAGCTTGTACACCTTGTTAGGATGGATTGGATCTTCAAATCCTGGAGGTTGAGTCACATACACCTCCTCATCAATCTTTCCATTCAAAAATTCAGATTTCACATCCAATTGATAGACTTTTATGTTCATGGATGCTGCATATGCTAGAAAGATCCTGATGGCTTCTAGTCTTGCAACAAGGGAAAATACTTCTTCAAAGTTCACTCCTTCTTCTTGTAAGCACCCTAGAGCCACCAGCCTTGCCTTGTTCTTGATGACAATGCCTCTTTCATCTTTCTTGTTTCTGAACACCCATTTGGTTCCAATTGCATACTTGCCTCTGGGTTTGTCAACCAAATCCAAACATGTAAGTCTCTGAATTGAGCTAACTCTTCCTGCATAGCTTCCACCCAGCTGTTTTCTTTCTATGCTTGAGTAATGTTCTTTTGTTCAACTTGGGATAGAAAGCAAGCATATAGACAGATGTTTCCCCTTTCAGAAGAACTTCTTGTCATTCTCTCATGCAAGTCCCCAATGATGTGTTCTGCAGGATGGTTTCTTTCAACAGAGGTAGTTTGCACAACTTGTTGTGCTTACACTTCTGTTTCAAGATTTGTCATGTTCATTTCAGCAGCTTCACTTTCAAATCTTTCTTGATTCTCATCAGTTGATTGAGTTTGACAGTTTGCATATGATGATGCTTCATTTGTCCCTATTTAGTGAGAGTCAAACAAAGACCGGAACCTGTCTTCAAATCCATTTGTCTCTTCTGGTTGAGCCTATTGCTGACTTGGTACTGGTTCACTCTCCATATCACTTGGTCCTTCATTTAATACTTCAATTGCTGCTTCATGACCAGTGACTTCCATTTCACATGCTCCTTGATTGCTTCTTTCAAAAATTAATCCATTTGTTTCAGGAGCAACTAATGACCACAATTTGTCCAGATCAAGTTGCTTTTGTTTTCCTTTTTCTTCAAAACTTGTTTTGTACATGCTGTCATCCATGTCTTCATTGTATATCTTGAAATATTTGATCATCTTCTCCAAATCAAATATCCATTTGGGTTCTTCAACATTATTGAAATGGTTTTCATTGAAAATAATGTCAAAAGATTCAATGACTACCATGTGCTCCTTGACATAGACTCTATAAGCCTTTGAATGAGATGAGTACCCCACAAAGAAGCATTCTAGTGATTTTGATTAGAATTTGTTGAGATAGTCTTTTATATTCAAAAGTGAGCATCTGCATTCCAAAGGCTTTAAGAAGTTCACGTATGGTTTTCTTTTGAAGATAACCTGATATGGAGTCTTATTTTGAGTCTTGTTTAGTAGAACCCTGTTTTGCACATAGCAAGCAGTTTTGATTGCCTCTGCCCAGAATGTAACTGGCAGATTTGCAACAGCAATCATGGTTCTTGCAGCTTCAATCAATGTCCTATTTCATCTTTTTGCAACACCATTCTGATCATTTGTTCTTGGAGCACTATACTGCTAAAAAATCCCCTTAGAAGTGCAGAATTCTTCCATTAATCCATTCTTGAATTCTATGCCATTATCACTTCTAATAACCTTCACCTTCTTTTCAAGTAGATTTTCCATTCTGATCACACATCCTTTGATCAAGAAGTACACCCATGTGAATCTTGAGTAGTCATCAGTGATGACTAGACAGTATCTTTTCTTTCCAATGCTTGGAACACTCACAGTACCAAACAGATCCATGTGGGGCAGTTCCAATACCTCATCAATTGTATTAATTAGTTTGCTTTTATGAGAGGATTTATGTTGTTTTCCCTTGAGACATGATAAACATATTTCTTTAAGCTTAAATTCTCTTGTAGGGAGTCCAACAACATGTTCACCTTTCACCAATTCGTTCATATTCTTCAAGTTGACATGACACATTTTCCTATGCCACAATTTAGTCTCATTTTCAGTGGCTTTAGAAACAAAACATGAACCACCTCTAGATGTAGCAGTATTCATTCTCAGCTTATAGAGGTTGCCATTCCTTGGAGCTATCATCATGATCATATCAGTTGGAATCACAAATTCAGGCTTTAGGATTAGACAGTATTCATCATTAAAAGCCCTTTTGTATCCTTTGTCACAGACTTGAGAAATGCTGAGTAGGTTATATTGTCTTCCTTCAACATGCAGCACATTCTCAAAGGATACCTTGCCATTGGTGAGAGTGCCTCTTCCAACAATCTTCCTTCCATTTTCATCACTCCTAAAGGCAACTGGACCGTCATACTTTCTTTCATAATTGACAAGAGTTGCTCTGACACAGGTCATGTGCCTGGAACATCCACTGTCCAGATACCATATATCATTGCTATTCATGGCATGTTCCTGCACACACACACACATAAGAGAATTAGTTAGATTCTGAGTCACAAATTGTATCAGTTTGCAAATAAGATTCAATTGGAGATTCATCCGGAGTTGGAATTGGAAGTGGATCTTCATAGACTATTTCACATTCTTCATCTGAGTCTGAGTCTGACCCAACTGACGCAACTGGTGACTTAATGCTATTCTCAATCTGATCAATCACACAGTCTTTCCATTCATTTAACTCCTTCTTTGTCTTCCACTGAAACCCTCTTGGTTCAAACCCTTGCTTCATCAAGAACTTCTCATTTCCATTAAGAACACCAGGTCTCACTTTGACTTTTCCTTTGTCATTTGACCTTTTGTTCTTCACTGGTTTGCTTGATCCTTTTGAATCATCTTTGATTTTCAGAACCTGCTTCAATCTCTTCTCCAAACATGACTTTCTCTCTTTTTCACTGATGGTGTCCTTCTCTTCATTCAAATACCTTTGATACATCTGCTTGTATCCCTTCATATCAAATCCACAAACAACATCTTGCACAACAAAATCATCTTCCTCAAACCAGCAGGAATCAGTGTGATATCCCTAAGCATCACATTTCTTGCACCACATTTTGGCATAATTTCCCATATCCTCAAGCAGTTGCTTGTCCTTGATTCTATCAATTGGATTAGGAAAGTCAAAACCTAGGGATGTCTTTGGGCACAAGGAGTTGCTGAAATCCATCTTGATTGGCTTATTCACATCGGCACTAGAGGATATTTCTCCTTGACAAACACAATTGGCTTCACTTTTGACGGTGATCTTGAAGATTTTCCTTCTTTTTCATTAGCAAATCTTTTCATGGCATATAATCCACATCCCCAATATCAAACAGTTCATGATTAGAGAAAACTGGATAGATTGGAGGATAGGTTTGATCATATGAAGATTTTTTTGGTACATCATTCCTTTTCTTGGTTTCCGATTGAGGTCTGGCACATATATGAAACACTACATGCTCTCTTCTCATCTTTTCAAAATTTTTCTTCATCTTGGGAGTTATCTTTGGCAACATTGGAATCTTTTCATCCTTCTTTTTGTTTGATCCCTTATTCTTTTTCTTGCCTATTGATCATTTGGTGCTGCCACAGCTGCATGTACTCCCCTCACCGGAGTATTCATTATATTTTTTCTTTACTTCATCTTTCTTTACTTCTTTTTCCTCTGGATTCTCAATCTGTTTCACAGCAAACTGTCCCTCTTTGTCAACAATTACATCTTCATACTATTTCACAAACTCAGCTCCGTCTTCAAAGACATTCTTGAATTATCTCAAATATTCATTTCTACTCTCCTTGTCTACTCTTAGTGGATACTTGTCACAAAAAGGTGGTGGTACCTTCTTGTTTCTTCAGGGGTCATTTTGTCTACATGTCCAACTATGTTTCTGGTAGATATCAAGTTCTTCAGAAAATCCATTTGAATTATCAGTTCAGCGTTCTTAAGCTTTTCATCAGCATACATCTTCTTCAGTCCCTCAATCTCAACAATCATTCTTGATTGAGTCCTGTATGCTTTCATACAATCTTCTTCTAAGCTTTTGATATGGTTTTCATATGTAGCTTCACTTGTCTCATACACATTCTAAAAAGCTTCTTTTCTCCCACATACTGACTTCCACTTTCCTATCTCCTGATTCAGCTCATCAATAGTTAAAAGAAGATCAGAAATAGAGATGTCAGAATGTACCTGTGAATTTGAAGATTCTGCTTTGTCCTGCACCTTGGCCATGAAAGCAACGTTTGCTTTTTCATCTCAGCCGTATGATTACTCCAGTCAAACTCCCCATCTTGAGGTACCCTTGTGACTGCAACATTCCCTTGGTCTCTAACCTGATTCATAGTATTTGGATTGAATATGTTCTAGTTGTTATGAATCTGTAGTTGGTTATTTCTCTGAGGTTGAAAAGGTTGTTGTTGGGGTCTGTTCTGTTGTTGGTTGGGGTTTTGATTGGCCATTTGATTTCTCTGGTGCTGGAAGTTTTGGTTTTGATTCTGGTAGAACTGATTTTGATTAACCTGGTTTCCCACTTGCTTGGGCTGATTGCATTCTCTGGCAAAGTGACCAGGTTGCTGACAGTTGTAGCAAATTGCTTTTGATTTGACAAACCCTATTCTATCATTAGGTTCAGAGAAGCTTGTTCTTCCTGTCCTGTTATACAGCTTCTTCTCACAGCTAACATTGCAGCCTGCCATTTGATGTCCATGTCTTCGAATTCATCTGCATCAATTTGCTCAAGATCTTTTTGCACGAAGCTTGTGTTGATCAGGTTCTTGGCCACAAAGGCATGATATGATTCAGTGAACATAGAGAATAGAGCTTGATAGTCTGTTCCATGGCTTGCATTTCTTGGCATGTACGGAGGGTGTCCACTTGCTGATGAAATGTTGTTGTCTTCTATCATTTGTACATTGAACCTTGACTGACTTCCTCCACACACCGAGCCTATTTCAGCTGGTTCTTCAATAATTGGTTGTTGTTGGTTCTTGATAGAGAGATTTCCCATTGGTGCTACAAGAGCATTTGTCACTGGAAAGCTGGACTTATCCTCTCTAATAAGGTGATTCTCAATCATCTCATGCTCAACAGCTTTTAAAAGGGCTAACACATAATCCAACTTGAAGTTGGGAAAATTAGCCTTTTCTTTGATAAATTTGCTAGCTTTATACCATTCACCAAACAATGAAGATAACAGTTTCTTGTTTAGGTCAAAGTCAGAGATTTGCAAGTCAATCGTCCTGATCTCATTTACAATAACCATGAATCTCTGCAGCACAGACTTCAATCTTTCACCTTCCTTGAACTTGAATCTATCCAACTGTTGCTTCAGTCTATCCTTTTTAATGTCTCTTAGTTCAGTATTGCCCTCAAACATGTCAATAACTGCATCGTACATCTCCTTTGCCGTTTTGTGATGATTGACAGTTGTTAGTATTTCCCAAGATAGACCTAGCTTCAGCATAGACAATGCTTTGTCATCTATTTTCTTAATTTTCAGTTCAATAGTGGCACTGTTGTTTGCAGCAGTAGAAGGAACATACTGCCCTTCTGTGATAGAAGTCCAGAGTTCGGGGTCGTTGTAGTTCACAGCCGCTTCAAAAAGCACCTTCCATTTAATGAAGTTCTCTTATCCAAGAAGTCTTGGAATCTTGTTCGTAGGTACTTCCAGGTCTTCCATTTCAGCAGATCTGACCTTTCAAGCAGTCAAACATAGTAAAGCTTCAAGCTTTATCACAAACCTTCAGTCCCGTGGTCTTCAGCAAGCTTCCCAAGCTCTGATACCACTTGTCAGGACCGAGAATCTGGTGCAAACCTTATTAAGGATGACAAGAACACACAGACTCAATAACCCAAAGGCCTATTGAATGTCACGGTGAAATCAGGATATCCAACGGATGGGAGTGAATGAGTGATATAATAACAAACGAAGCAATAAATGATAATCAGTAAAGACAGATTCAAAGACAAAGATTCACCGTATTTAATACATCATTCAATGAAACAGTGAAAGGAATGTCTTGGGTTTCGTAAAAACGGCGGCGGCTGCTCGAGGAGATAAAATGAATATTTGTTAGAATGTTTCTCGTATTTCGTGCCCTAAATGGAAATCTAGGACCCTATTTATAGAACCCTGATATTCCTTCTAGAATCCCTAATTATTACATAATGATTGACAAAATCTAATACAAGTGTAAGTGTCTTCGAGCATGATTTGTATCTTGCTCGAGCACACTTCAATATGCAGGGTATGCTTGATGAGTGTCTTCAAGCATACTTTACTTAGAATATTTTACAGTGAAAATATTTTCTTCTAGCAAGCTTCATTCCTGTTGACCAATCCTTGCTTTGCTCGAACTAGTCCATCGAGCAAGCTCATTCTTCTTGATGTCTTCAATCTTGTCTTAGACTTATTCAGCAATCTTTAGCATGCTCGGATGTAAATCTTGCTCGGGAGATTGAACCATGCTCGAAGTCCATGCTTGGAGCATATGACATCTTCTTATTGCATCCATGCTTGTCACCATGTGCTCAGAGATCCTGTGCTCGTGACACTTGGTTAAAACTTGAATGATAAATTTGTTTGCTCGATTGGCAATCCATATTCGATAGAAGAACACTCTTGCTTGTTGAACTGTAGTTTGCTAGAAGCTTTAACACTTAGAAGAATCAACCACAAATGGTTCTGAAGACCTTGCTCGAAGTAGTGAAACCATGCTCGATAGTCTAAGCTTGCTTGAAGTCCATACTTAGCCGTTTGCAGAGGTGGTTGAGAAGATTCCAATCTTCCTTATCAAAAATCCAACCCAACAACAAGATTTATTTGTTTTATTTGACACATCACTAATTTAGCTCTTTTGTTGCTGTCATGGCTGATCAAGTGCCTCTGAAGTGGATTGATTCTCACAATGTAGCTGGATGCTTAACTGATCCTCCACGAAATCACAAGGAGTTTAAATCCATGATCGTTGGATTGAACACCTGTAGGATTTCTCATGCTCTACGAGAAAATCATGTCATATGCAAGAAGATGGTGAATGACTTCTGGTAGAATGCGTCTATTAACCCAAGAGGTGCCGGAGGAATAACTTTAATTGAGTCAAACAATCAGAAACGGCCTGTCAATGTTTCTGAATCCATTATCCGTGAGGTGCTATTATTCGGGGATCAACCTCATTATCCCACAAAGGTTCCTGTTGATGATGTTGCTGTGACCTTTTGAAGAATGAACTACGAAGGAGCTTACCCACCTGCCATCAATAAGCTCTTTCATTCGTATCGGAGATTTTTAATTCACACATTCTTTACATGTGTCTCGAGACGTAAAGGGGGTACTGATGAGATAAGCCTTATTCAGATGTCATCGGTTACTGCTCTGATCATGAACTGGGATTACAACTACTCCAAGTTTGTGTTCGAGGAAATGATGAGCAACCTTCAAGGAAAAATAAAGAAATGTTTATGATGTACCCGAGATTTCAACAGATGACTTTGATTCTCACTATTCTGATCTGATCAAATTTGTGGAGACGCTCGATATAAAGGCATTGGGACCAAGCACTTTCAGCTTAATGAAACAGTCAAGGAAAGGTACGAAAGTAGTATATCAAGGACTTCATCCGTTGGTAAAATTTGGAAGATTTGCAGAAACCGATGTGATTGTAGGAGATGTTGGTGCTGCTGTTGCTGAGGAACATATGGTTCCTATTCAAAGGCCTGTCACTGCCTTTGAGGTATTATCTGAAGATAATGATTTTGATAGTTCTCCGTCACAACCCATGGAGATTGAGCACCAGATACAACAGTCTGTGCCTACTACTGAACAACGCGAAGAATTCAAAGCATTCAAAGAACAGCTCCAGTTGATTGCATTGAAGCCTCCTCAATTAGTCACTATGACACAAGTAGAAGATGAGGTTGAAGAAGAACCGGCCGCCGATCTCATTCCATGAAAAAGGCGAATGAAAGATCCGAGACCGGGTGTGCTGGCTGCTGAAGTAACACCAACTATACTGCCAACTATTACTGAGCCCATAAATGTGGAGGCTCAAGTTGCTCAAGGTCCATCTACCGTCAATCAGCAAACTCAACAACCAATTCTGGAAGACATTATGCACGAGTTTGACTTTGAGGCTCATATTTACTCCAACACTGAACCTTCGGGATCTTTTAATCAGATTGATCAAGAAAGCTCAAGTGCAGTTGAGAAGGTGGCTCATATTTTGGCAATGCAAGACAAGTTTTTTCAAGACAAGGGCAAGGGGATGGCTATAGAAGCTGAGCCTGTTGATATTCAGGCATTACAACACAGAGTTTTTGAGCTTGAACAAGACTCAGCTGTAAAGGATGTTCGCATTAGAGAGCTTGAAGAGAGCCATGTTGACATAGACTCAAAGATTCAAGAACTTCAAGCAAATGTCGGTAGTCTTACTGCGATGTATCTAGATCTCTAGTAGAAACTTATTCAGAAATTTGGAGATGAATTTAGCAGTGCTACTAACGTTGAAAAGGATAAACATCCTGTTCGTGTCATTGATCACACTGCTAAAATGGAAAAATACTTGTCTTCTCCACCAAAGACAGATGAACAGAAGGAACGATTAATGAAGAAGATGTTGATAAGGAAGAATTCTAATCAGAATGCGGTGTCATCTGATCATTCTGAAAAATTTGTTGTAAATCTACAAAAGAGATTTTCTGATAAATACGGTGATCGGTCTGGATTTCTTTCGTGGGGAAATGCAGTAGACAAAGAAATGTGGTGGGTAAAACGGAAATCTGGTAGCACCGAGTACTACGATAAAATTCAAAGGTTTGGCTCTTGGACGAAGGTCAATTTGACTGTGAAACGGAGCATGAGATAAGTCAGTGAAATTGACCTTTGTCCAAGAGCCAAACCTTTTCAAATTGACCTCCACCAAGAGCTAACAAGTTTTGGAAGTTTTTGAGTTCTCAAGTGGAGCATGGATTTCCAAACATGCCTACTGCCGAATCTTTCCTTAAGAGAGCTAAGGGTATTCGTGACCCTCGTACCAAAAAGACCATGGTAAATGTGATGTGGCCGCCGACAGATAAAGTGAGGTCAATAGCGATCTCTAAGAGGTTTCCTGAGGGAGCTCTTAATGAAATGAAGTTTTGGACATATGATGGTGTGACGGCTGCAGCCATCATAAGACTGAACATGGGGCAATATCGTCTTGTTGATCCTAGGGATTTGTTGAAGTTTGGGGAGAGAGATCTCAAGACTCTTAGTGGATTTCAGATTTCAGCTGATCCACTGTACGAGCCAGCTGCCAAGGAGTATACAAGCATGATAGGAGCAATATTCATGAAGGCTTATGGGTAGGTGCCCTCAATGCATGTAAGGCCCAGAACCCCGGGAACCCCGTAGTTGGTATTCATACAAAATACTTATTGAAATGATTAAACTTGAAAAATGGTTTCTTCCATTAAAACAAACATCTCAGAGTGTAAATTCAGCGGAAAACATAAATCGTAAAACAAGTTCCCTAAAACCCGGGAATTTTGCCCAAAACCAATTTTAAATATAATTTGTAAAACTAATTAAAATAAATTGTTCAAAATTCATTCTTCCATCCGTATATGCCCTTCACCGTCCAAGTAGCTTCGTGCACGTCAAAGCGATAAGGCATCCTCTTCCTAACCTGAAACTCACACTAACATGCACACAAAGTCAGCTTGAGCTGAGTGAGTACAAGTTTTAATTAAATAATATCAGTAATGGAAATTATGATAGTCATGCCAAAAGTTTCAAAAAAAAATTAAAAAGAGTACATTCATTAAGTCATCATTACCGAAGACTATACATTCTCATACATAGGTACATATACAAAATATACATATACAAACATCCTTTAAGTACATCCCTATATATATAACAATATATATACATATATAGCATACGCCATATACGCCCCGCAACAGTGATATGGGTCCCATCCGGGGCCATCAGACGAACAAGTTTCTGACCACAAATGATTTGAGCATCAACACTCGCGAGACAATCCATCCCGAGCACCACATCGAAACAACCAAGCGGCATCAAATACAACCGCACCGGAAATCTATACCCAGACAACTCGATGGAACAACCCTGAATGGTCCTAGACACGGACACGGATTTTCCTACGGTGACCTCAACCTCAAACACATCGACTACGCGCTCGGGTGATTTATTCAACGAGGAACAGAAAGCGGTAGACACAAAACTTCTACTAGTGCCGGAATCAAATAAAATTGACGCCTGTAACTCATCAAGTAGAAAAGTACCTGGGACGATATTATACTACTACTTAGCTACATGGTTAACACATACGATTTCAAAGGAGTAAGAAATTATAACGGTGGAATGAGATCTAAATAAAGAAAAGTACCTGAAACGACATCCGCATCCTCTTTCGCTTCCTTCTTGGAGATGTTGAAGGCCCTCGCCCTGGCCTTCGGCTTCTCATCCATCTTCCCCCATGTGGAAGTCCCCTGACCGGACCCCCCGCCTTACTGGAAGGACAGTTTGATGCCAAGTGACCCGAACCCTTACAGCGGAAACAAGTCAATGTCGGACACTCGAAATGGGGGTGTCCAACCTTATCACAAGGAAAACAGGGGCCAGACCCACTCTTACATCCCCCCCTGGGCTGTTTCCCGCACTTCTTGCAATTAACAAACGCTGCATCCCTCTTAAATTCAGAAGTCTCAGTCTTTACCCTTTTTCCAGATGAATTAAAATTGTTTTCCCCGGTCCGCTTACCGTACGAGTTTGAGTTCCATGTCTTCCTAGTCTCGGTCGGCGGTAACTTCTCCCTCTGATCATACAACGGACCTGCTAGAGTAACCACCGAGTGAAAAGAGTTCATGTCGGTAGTCAACACACCCCTAGGAATATCCACCGGAAGCCCCTTTACATAGTTCTTAATCCTCTCGGCTTCGGGAGTAACCAAATTGGGACATAATCGAGCCATCTTGTTAAACTTGGTGGTATACTCCCGATGTGACATAGTACTAGCCTCGAAGGTCAAGAATTCCTGTTCTATCTTATCCAATTCATGCGGAGGACAAAACTGATCGAGAACCAATTTCTTCAACTCATCCCACGTCATTCTCCTAATCGAACGATCACCCATTGCCTGCGTCAAGTTATCCCACAAACACAGTGCCTCGGAACGAAACGAGGCAGTAGCATAAGTCACCATGTCATCCCCCTTGCACTTACTAACCCTCAGAACGGCTCTATTTCTCTCACCCACTGATGTGCTGCCAAAGCATCTTTAGTGCCATCGAAAGAAGGGGGGTCACACTTCTTAAAGTCACCATACGAGCAACCCCGAGTAGATACACTAATAGTTCGCACCTCATATTCATCCCCACTCGGCACATACACTTCCTCTTCCTCATCGACATGCACCACCTTACTCTTCCTTCCCTTATCCGAACCCTTACCAACCAGTGACTCCTCCATGGCCCTAACGGCCTCAGCAACGATCTCAGGAACGGCGCTATGGAGCACCTGGTAGACCTCATCCGCGATATCTGCGCGCATAGCAGGATCCAAGGCGGGGTTATCCCCTCCTCATGAATCGGGGTCTCACTCTCGGCTTCGGCACGTGGCTTACGACCACAGCCGCGAACAATAGGACCACCTCTCTTAGCTGCTCGAGTATTAACCATGACTTATCCCTACAAAGACAGAATTTTAACATGATTAAGTACAAGTGGCATTTAGAACATGTAAGGTAAGGGTAAACTGCTAATGACGTTGATCAAGTGTAATTAGTCGTTTACTTTACCCGCCCGTCCTAATCACCCCCGGCCCCTAACCATATTAGCACTCTATCTAACACTTAACAATTAATCACATACGGGGAATCTTAAATGCATAGGAATGACTAAATAATTTAAAGTTACCTCTTGGCATGCAGCTACTCGTGGTGGGCTTACTGGTCTCATTTGTTACAGTTCGAGTCCAAGCATTCGGGGATGCTCGGATCCCTCGAACCATGGCTCTGATACCAACTTGTAAGGCCCCGAACCCCGGGGAACCCCACAGTTGGTATTCATACAAAATACTTATTGAAATGATTAAACTTGAAAACGGTTTCTTCCATTAAAACAAACATCTCAAAGTGTAAATTCAGCGGAAAACATAAATCGTAAAACAAGTTCCCTAAAACCCGGGAATTTTGCTCAAAACCAATTTTAAATATAATTCGTAAAACTAATTAAAATAAATTGTTCAAAATTCATTCTTCCATCCATGTATGCCCTTCACCATCCAAGTAGCTTCGTGCACGTCCAAGCGATAAGGCAACTTCTTCCTAACCTGAAACTCACACTAACATGCACACAAAGTCAACTTGAGCTGAGTGAGTTCAAGTTTTAAATAAACAATATCAGTAATGGAAATTATGATAGTCATGCCAAAAGTTTAAAAAAAATTAAAAAGATTACATTCAATAAGTCATCATTACCGATGACTAAACATTCTCATACATATGTACATATACAAAATATACATATATAAACATCCTTTAAGTACATCCCTATATATATAACAATATATATATATATATATATATATATATATATATATATATATATATATATATATATATATATATATAACATCCACATATAACATTCAGGGTGGAGCAAACGTAAAACCCAAACACGTAATGATAGAGCTTGGAACGGATCTAGACCTTGTGATTACAACGATACGTGTTGATTTAAGTATACAATTAGTCTCGGTATACATTATGTGTGTGTAGTTTTTGTATTGAGAGGACAATCGGACAGAGTAATGAGAGAGAAGTTAGCTAAATATCAGAACTCTTTCATTAATGATAACTTACCGGGTATTTATAGTGGATGACCACATTCGTTAAGTTAACACTTAACGAATGTGTCATTCGTTACAGATACTTTAACGAATAAACATACTTATTCGTTATACTTTAAATGATAGCGAATGGCCCTCATTCGTTATCTCATTCGTTAAACTTGGTTAACGAATGAGCTTACAATTAGACGAATGTGTTACATTTGTTACGGGGTAACGAATGTAACTTACATTAGAGCGAATAGCCCATTTAGCCATATTTACATTAAGACCCCTATACTTTAGACTCATTACATTAATGCCCTGATAAAGAACGAGACATACAAAACATGTATCAACAAACTCCCCCTTGTCTTGAGCTCTTTATCTACTTTAACATTGAAACAACTTCGTCTTCCAGTCAATGCAGCTATGAATCTTGTATGCATAACAGACTCTAACAACCTTCTGAAACTGCATAGCAAGTTCATAATCTCTTATATTAGCAAATTTGATCTGACTTGTAAATAATGCATCATTGTCAGACTCAGATAGGTTAACTAGCCACATCGGATCAATAACACGTATAGTCTTCGTGCTTGAACCGTGACCATAAACAATCACCGCTTCACCTGTAATATTGTCATAGTACCAATAATTGAACGAGGTGAAAAGACTCTGAGGAAATATCTTCATAGGAACCCTCTTCATTGTCTTCGGCGGCTTGACTTGTAAAATTAACTTCCTCCAGCCAGTGCGAGTATCAATCTCATAAATGTACTTATGAGTTGGCACCTGAGGCTTGAAAAACTTGAAACCAAACCGCGTTTCATGTAATTACTGCTTATAGAACCAACTAGCCCATTTATCGTCCCCACGATTCACAAACGGTCGATTGGCTAGGGTTCTCACGTCCCATCTGGGCATAGATAGATATCGTGTGGGCGTTTAAAATAATAAATACCATGCTCCCACTTCACGATATATACCTTAAGATTTGAATCATATTGCCATGCCACCATATCTCCTTTCACACCTTTAGCTGGCTTATACTTCTTCATTTGGTATGCCGATGCTCGATCCCTTGCTAATTTGACTTCCTCTTGTTCATGATAATGAAAGGTCTCGATCATCTTGTTCATCTTCTTTACGTTATGCTAGAACATACCATCCAAAGCACGTTTGTGCTTTTTATCAGTAGTGGATACATGACTTGATTCAGCAGCTTTAAACTTATTCTTTTCTTCTTGTAACCGACGTTCTGCTGCATTAAAATGTTCAGTCGTAAAGAATGGAATACCCGAGTCATTGTTATTATCTGTGTAAAACTCTGGATATTCTTCAGCAGTAACATCTTCCACTTCCACTTTTTCAAAATCAGGTACATTCCTGTGAGGAATACCTGTATCAGTACTATCTTCCATCTCCACATCCACATTCTTACCCAATTCGTCAATCTCATTATCATTTAGATCCAGAAGTATGGCAATTTGTTCTTTTGTTAATGAGTGATCAACAAATTCACCTTCTTCGATCTCATTAGCATTCACCATTGTAAGACCCCGAATCCCGGGAATCCTATCGTTGGTAATTATATTAAAAAATTCTCAAAAATTTAAAACCAAACATGTTCATCTTATTAAAATCAGTTCAGAGTAATCAACAGCGGAATAAATAACATCAAAATTCCCAAAAACCAGGAAAAGTACCCAAAACCAAAATTTAAATGCTTATAGTAATAAATTAAAAGAAACAGTTTGCGTTATTAATTCTTCGACTAGATGCCTTCAACCTCCCGAGTAGCATCCAGCACGTCCAAGCGGTAGCATCCACTTCTAAACCTGAAACTCACACTAACATACACACAAAGTCAGCTTGAGCTGAGTGAGTTCAAGTTTTAATAATAGTTATTTAAATAAATCATTCCAAGGGGTTAATTATAAAAACGGGACTATAAAACATTCCAAGAGTTTAAATATAAAAACGGGATTATAAAACATTTTAAGAGTTTAAATATAAAAATGGGATTGTAAAACATTCCCAGAGTTTAAATATAAAAACGGGACTATAAAACATTCCAAGAGTTTAAATATAAAAACGGGATTATAAAACATTCCCAGAGTTTAAATATAAAAATGGGATTATAAAACATTCCCAGAGTTTAAATATAAAAACGGGATTATAAAACATTTTAAGAGTTTAAATATAAAAATTGGAATTATAAAACATTCCTAGAGTTTAAATATAAAAACGAGATTATAAAACATTCCCAGAGTTTAAATATAAAAACGGGATTATAAAACATTCTAAGAGTTTAAATATAAAAATGGGAATTATAAAACATTCCCAGAGTTTAAATATAAAAACGAGATTATAAAACATTCCCAGAGTTTAAATATAAAAACGAGATTATAAAACATTCTAAGAGTTTAAATATAAAAATGGAATTATAAAACATTCCCAGAGTTTAAATATTAAAACAGGACTATAAAACATTCCAAGAGTTTAAATATAAAAACAGGATACGAACAGTTAGGCCATTATCAACACTAAGTATTCATACTTAGACATCTATATACATCCATATATTTATATCCCTATAAATACCATCCAATTAAATAATAACATCAGGGTCGAGCACACGTACAACCCAAACACGTAACATCTCATCCAAGTAACAACATCAGGGTCGAGCACACGTACAACCCAAACACGTAACATCCGATGATGATCATGCCACACGAGCCTCCCCCCTCACAGGCTTTTCAGGGCCCGCCACAGGATTTAAAAACCTGAGTCGTATAGTTTGGCCCGGCCAAGATCACCATCCATCCGTATGCAAACACAAAGTAGGCATACACAACATCAGTAGTCGAAACGACTACAACATCGCCAAATATTGGCCAAACAATAATTTAGATATATATATATACATACTATAACATTCCAAGGCCAACTATATACTAGCAAGCCTATATAAAATAGTTTAAACGTTTCATCAGGAAAAATCGTAGGAATTAATACTAGGCCTAATAGCAACCTCGAGCCTAGACCACAAGTAATATGTGTAACCTTAAGGAATATAAGACCATATATATATATAACATCCACGTATAACATCAGGGTCGAGCAAACGTACACCCCAAACACGTAACATCAGTGCATGCAAACACAAAGTAGGCATACACAACATCAGTAGTCGAAACGACTACAACATCGCCAGATATAGGCCAAGCAATAATGTATATACATATATATATATATATATACATATATATATACATATATATATATACATATATATATATACATATATATATATACATATACATATATACATATATATATATACATATACATATATATATATATATATATATATACATATACATATATATATATATATATATATATATATATACATATATATATATATATATATATATATATATTTAACATCCCAAGGCCTACCATATGCTAGCAAGCCTATATAAATTCGTTTAAAACATTTCATCATGTAAGAAAACACTTAGGTGTGCATGCTAGCCCAAAAGTAAAAAGAGTAAAAAGGGCATCATGAAATTACCTGGAATCAATCGAACACCTGCAACGAGCTAGGAAATCCCTAAGTGCACAATCACAAGCAAAGGTCTTTAAATTATACACAACACGTTACTAAACTAGACAGTAAGAACACTCATGCCTAATTGGCCGTTCAAGCCCAACACTTTGGTCCAAGGCCCAACAACTTGGCCCATGGCCCAACAACTTGGCCCATGGCCCAAAACTTTGGCCCAAGGCCCAACAATTTGGGCCAAGGCTCAGTACTTTAGCCTAAGGCCCAACAACTTGGCCCAAGGCCCAATACCTTGGACCAAGGCCCAAAAACTTGGCCCAAGGCCCAATACTTGGCCCATGGCCCAACAACTTAGCCCAAGGCTCAAGGATAATCAAATCGGGTCGAATGCGCGTGTAATAAACCTTAAAACCATTTATTAAACGACTCAGCCCTGAATGGACCAAATTCCATTTTAAATCTTTTCATTCATCAAGATTATGTCACCTGAGTTGATAGGGTTGACGGTTCCTTTTTACAACTCTTACTTTAACGTTTAAACGAAAATTCGCGCACCGCCGACTCGATTGACGAAGCACTAACCACAACAGCCCCAAGCATCAAAAAAATAATTTTTCCACAGCCCTTAAACTCCCCCCCCCCGGGCTGTACAAACTGATTCGGTCGGTCATCCGATCGATTAACGCATCAAACTCAACAATTGCCAATCCTACACCCGATAAACCCTAGTTTTCGAACTAAAATCGATTGACCGGCCTAAACACCTCCATTGGCCATGAAATTATAATATGATGTAAGTGACATACCTAAGAAGATGACGGAGCATGAACTTCAATTATAACAGCCCTGAAAGATGCGAGAAAGGGCAGCCACCGGTTAAGCCTAAAACGAACTTATCGATCAATAACGAATATAACATGCAGATTTTAGCATGCAAAGATGTATTTTATTACATAGGAAAACCGTGGAATTAAATTATTAAAATTTTACCAGTGTTGCATAAATATCTTAAGTTTATAAAAATATTTTTATTATATTTTTATAGTGGACACAAAATCATAAAAATTCTTCCAACACAGAAAGGTATGTGCAGCTATTTCAGCGCGCAACAAAATGGTTTTATTTTTATAAAATTCATTACCGAACCAAATTAAATGATTCCAATTGGGTTTGATTCTTAACTCAAAATATTAAGTTCCAGAAGTGGAACCAACTAATTTGGACTTGTTGAAAAAGAGTTATGATGTCGGGAAGACAGACCAGAATCCGACATTCCTCATCAGCTTTGACACTCGATTTTATAAAATCATAAAAACCATTCAAATCTGGTCCAAAAATTATGTATTATACCTTTCCGGAAACTAGACTCAAAGTAGAACATCATGGAATCAAGAATTGATCACAAACAGTGGATTAACATTGCGTTACAGACCCTACAATAAATGTATACCAATCTGTCAGCAAACTGTTATCATCAAAACTCAATCTTAACGACCAATAAACGCATTAATATGATCAATTAAGGTGTAAAAGAGTTGTAGACACTTAATACTGACCTTGAATTAGACTCGGGAGGGCTGGAACTCGGCTAGAGATGCACGGAAAACGAGGTGGGAGGGCTGTAGCTGCTGCGATCGGCTGCTGGTAGGAGTTAGGGTTAGGGTTTGTTTTGTTTTATGATATAAAAACAAAAGTTATATCCAAGTCCCTCCAAATTGAAGTGCAAGGCAAAATGGAAGGAAAGTTATATGGTTTAACGTACCGAGATGACACAAAGACTTCCGAGAAACGTCGGATAAATCCCGAGAATTATACATACTCTACAAGCTTTAATTCTTGAAACCAGAATTAACGGGCGTTAAAACCATACTGTATACAATCCCATCCATTCCTATAAACAGAAGCATGTTAGCCGGAATAACATCTATTGGCTTGGCTCTCGTGTAATCTTTATATGGAACAATCTGTAGATTACTTCAGACCCACCACCAACACTCGCATCAGTCTTATTACCCGCCGACGGTGTGGAACTTCCGCCCGGTTGCTGATCTACCCCACCCCCTACACCATCCTGATCGTCTTCATTATTCTTCAACTTCTTTAATTCATCTTCTTTGCATGGTAGTTGAAGAATAATCTCATCCTGTTTGTTTAACCTCTCCCTCTAAGCAGCAACTAGGGCTCGAAGTTCCTTATTATCACGCTGAGCTGATAGAAGATGCCTCAGCAAATTCCGTTGTGCTAGCTCATTTGCAGCTCTGTCTGCTTGCATTTGAGTGTGTTGTAAATGCAATAGATTCATCATGTGAAACCATTGAGCATGAGGAGCCATGTGAAAGAAATTAGGATGCACTGGTTGCATAGGACCCTGAGGACGACTGAATGACATAAAAGAGTGCTCAGGCCTCGGCAACGGTGTTGGAGTAACTGGAGTAATAGGTGTCGTTGGCTGTGGTGTAGGCATCTGTGCCAATACAGTATGTAATATGTCTCCAAAATGAGGATCAGGCCTCACAGTAGTAACCAAAGTCAGAGTTGGAGGCATTGGAGACGTAGGCATCTGTCATTGTAGTAGGAGTAGGAGATCGTGAAATCTGTGGAACTGGAACTGGAGAAGCAGTAGAAGAAATAATAGGAGTAGAAACAGCAGTAGAAGGCATAAACGGCTGACTTGGTATCTCAATACCTGAACCCCTTCTAACTCGTTGTTTCTTGGGTTTCTCCCCCTTTTCCGTCATCGGTTCTTTACCTTTACGCTTACGCTTCTGTTCATAACTTAACTCGGCTTGTGGTCCTGGACCACCATCACCACCATCATTTCCACCATCACCACCATTACCACCTTCATGTTCTGAATCGGAATCGTCATGAGCCCAACGATCATTAGGTGGCGCGACATAATAAATATTCGCTAGATGACCAATCAAACGTTTAAACCTTGGTCGATCTGCCAAACTTTGACCTTTGTACGATCTCAAACGTCGCATCATCTCTTCATTCATATGATCGAGCCTCATCACGTCTGCTTGATCTTTTTCCAAGTCAGGCACCAGATCATTTATCATCATTTGTAAAAATTTGGGACACATTAAGAACTTATGTCTGCTGGTGATGTTTTCTTTCAAATGATAAAAAACCAATTCAGAGAAATTGAACGGTTTATTCAGCACTAGAGCCACGAATGCAGATTGTAGCATCACCCTGAACTCATCGAAACCTCCTTTCTGACCACCCAGACAATGAATAAGAACATGAAGCAGATACTTGTCTTGTTCACACAAGTTCGCTTTGTTGTACATTGATTTGCCTAAATCTCCATTATACTTTACTCGGCCGAATAATCCTCTGATCAATGCTCGATCGAATTCACACCTATCATCAATAGTATGGTTAAAACCCAGTGAGTCTCGTATAACCCCAACATCTATCACTACCCGCTTGTTCTGAACAACCGCTTCAATATGATTTTCCGCTTCATTAATTCTGGCTGTATTCCAGAATTCCTTGATTATTTTATGATAAACGACTGTTCGGGTAGAGATGGCCTTGTAGATTCTTGAGCGGATTAGAAAACTAATCATACCCCCAAAGATAGGAGTATCTTCAAAGTTCGGCTCTAAAAACGCACATATGTTGTCGCTCTTATTCCAAGACAGTGCCATTTCTGTTAAGAACAAACATACATAAGTAAAATATTCCAAAATAAACAAATTATTAACGAATGACTATCACATTCGCTAAAAACTTTAAACGAATGGGACATTCGTTATACACTAAAAGGGTCATTCGTTACAAGAAACAAACTGCCCTTAATCGTTAACCTATTCGTTACAAGTAATGAATCAAGTTTAACGAATTATTCAGATTCGTTAGAATCATTTAACGAATCAAATCTGATTCGTTATGAAATTTAACTATCCATTCGTTACGTTAACGAATCAGATAGTTATTTGTTAACCCATTAACGAATCAGACTATCATTCGTTACACCAATAACGAATCATGTTACATTCGTTATAAAGATAACGAATCAGACTCAATCATCAATTTGACTAACCCAGGAGTCAAATTATAATCAATTTTGACTAATCAAAGTCAAAACCGACGATGTTCATCGATTAATCTTCTTAATTTTCAAACATTTTTACAAATAACCAGATCAATCATGTTCAGAAATCAGTTGCATGTTTTCACACCGCGACTAGCACAATGTGGAAGCGTAAAACGGGAATGTAACAGACACCTCCGATATCAACACATTGTTTATAAAGAAACATTACAAACTAATTTACAATATATTACATTTCTTTGTTCTATCATTGTTTTACAGTCTAGGTGATACAAACAAAACTAGTTCGTAAACTATATGTTCTTACTACTAACACCCTTGCCTCTATTCACATAGCATCAACCACACACCTTGGGCAAGTAACAGATCACCAAATCATTCTGATTTAGGTACACCTGAAAAGCAGTTTAAAACGGGTCAACTACTAGAGTTGGTGAGTTTCACGAGTTTCAAGAAAACAGTAATGAGTATTCATAAGTTAACACCTGTAATCATGAAATAAGTATGTATGTATGTAAATGATGTAATTATACTAAGCTACAGTGAAGCCTTGATTGTATGTGCTGCGTGCATCCATTTCCCACGCTCAATTAACCACTGTGGCCCCTTTTCGCCCACAACATGCCCCAAGTAGCTATGTCTAACACTACATAGCGTGTTGTATAATTATGGTCATATGCAAACGGGGTAAAGTCTCAGCAATACATGACGGATCCGTTTGGGTTTGTCAAACCAATAGTACTATTCACAAGCCACCGGCTCGAAGTTAATCACTGTGATCGTGGGGACTTTCGTGTGTTAGCCCTTAGATAATTCACATCAATACATGTTTCAGGTATGTATATATAATCAAACATGCTTTTCACCCCAAAAGTTCGTAAAACAGTTTAGAAGTGGGGTCAGGAAACTCACGGTTTAGTAGATAATCAGTACTGTATAAGCTCGTGGTTTGTTCGGTCCGCTATCAGTAGTTCCTATAATCAATATTATAATAATATTAATATTTTAATATTGTTATAATCTCAATACTAAACTGGGCTGTATAACTAATCTGGGTGTAGCTGGAACGCCCAGAAAGTGGCAATAGGCTTAGGTTGTGATGTTATTCAATGTCTATTACTTAAAACCGAACTTGGCTCAGATTCTCGTTTTCCCAGCAGGGCCAAGTTGTTCGTTTACGCGTTCAGAAAACAGTTTCCGTTTATTAAGTTTGATTTAAGAAGAAATGCGCACAATCCTTCCGGATTGTCCAGGTTTCTCATCGAAAAGTTCTTTTTTACTTAATTAGTCCATAAATATGATTTTTGATTACTCTTGGTGTTTTGATATTCCCGCAGGTTCGTTATTCGCGAATTTGCCGGTTTTTATAAAAACTAAATTTGTTTAATATTCAAATTAGCATAATTAATTAACCGTTAATCATTAAAATATGAAAATTTAGCCACTTATCAATTAAAATATGTAGATTTTTATAAAAATATTTATGGAATTATTTACTAATTTATTAATTCATAAAAATTTATTTTATCAGCTATATTTCGCCTGAAAATCGTCCGTTTACCACAAACAATTTCCAAAAATTCCAAAAAAATTTTTGAATGCTCAAATCATGTCCCAAGACAACCTGTATTAATTTCAGAATGTAAAAAGCTCGTGCGATATTCTTTTCGGCCCAAATTCGGCTATAAAAATTCACACGAACGCATATACACGAAACACCTTTAGACTTCTCTAAATGATCCCAAAATTCATATGTGATCAAAATACATCAAATCATTAACTTAGGGTTTCATCATTAGAACAGCCCTTTCACTTAGGGTTTCGGCTAGTACACAAAAACGAACTTTTGAACCGTAAAAACGCCGTTTCAACCCTTTAATCCGTGTTTATGGACAAAAAAACTATCAAAACAGGTTCCTTACCATGTGTATGATCAAAACATGTTTATGGACCATTTTTAGGACTTTTACATGGTTAGGAATGATTTTTAGCAATTAAGACATGTTTTTATGGTTTTAATCAAGGTTAAACAAGTACAAAAGCTACTTATTTAAGCTCCTTACCTTAGGGTTTGAAGGATTCTGGAAAAATCAGGTTGCAGCTGCTTGGACCTCAACTTTTATAAATTAGAATGAATAAACAAGCTTGCAAAACAAGTTTTATAAAAAAAATGGGGGGTGAGGTGTGTGGTCCGATAGGAAGCTTCATGGGCCCATTTTGGCCCATGTTTCTGATTTCTCAAGCCCAAATACGAAAAGCCAAGTCCAAATTTAGTTCGGGTTCGGTTTTTGGCACGAAAAACTTATCTGGTGCGTTAAACAGTGCGAAAACAAGTGTTTTTCGGCTAGTTTTGTGTAAAATTATAAAAACATACTATATATTTGTAAAAATCAAAAATATTTTCATGGATCGCTTAAAACATTTCAAACAAGTGTTTGGTAGGTCTTTTTCGGCTTATCGGATGATACAATGCTTGGTTTGTAACTATCTTTCGCGTTTAAATCTATAGCGGGTAGTTAAACGAGCATGTTTTCGTTTAACTTGTTTGCTATAGAACTAAGGTCATATTATTAATATTTTAGCTTGTATAGATCGTATATTACTTATATATGGCCACCCAAGATATCTGGGTCATAACCCGACCCGTTCGGTTAATCGTTCGTTTGTTACGCAAAAAAATGTTTATTTGCTTAATCGGTAAATACGTACTGAGGTGTACCTTGTTTTGGCTCAAATGTCACATTCTCCCCCCGTTAGAAAATGTCACATTTCAAAGTTTTGTTCGGTCCCATGCATGTTTTCATCTTCCAAGTGATCTCCTTTCAGAGCTTCATTTTGAGCAATACGAATTTGTTCGATGAGAATGGTTTGGACGATCATTCCAAGTGCTCGAACCCGTAGTGGTTTGATCCTGTATTTTCTGCTCAAAGCATCTGCGACTATATTAGCCTTGCCCGGATGATATCGAATCTCACAGTCATAATCGTTCAACAGCTCTACCCATCTTCTTTGTCTCATTTTTAGCTCTTTCTGATCGAAAATATGCTGTAGGCTCTTATGGTCGGTGTATACAGTACATTTGGTGCCATACAAATAGTGCCTCCAGATCTTAAGTGCGAAAATAACCACGCCCAGTTCCAAATCATGGGTGGTATAATTCTTCTCGTGCACCTTTAATTGTCGAGTAGCGTATGCTATGACTTTGTTTCTTTGCATTAGTACGCATCCCAACCCTTTCCGGGACGCGTCGCAATAAACTACCAGGTCATCAGTTCCCTCTGGAAGACTCAGTATCCGGGCTTGGCATAGTTTCTGTTTCAGCAATTGAAAGGCAGTTTCTTGATCTTCTCCCCAAACATAAACACGATCTTTTTGAGTCAGAAGGGTTAAAGGTTGGGCTATGCTGGAAAAATTAGCAATAAAACACCGATAATACCCAGCTAAACCCAAAAATTGGTGGATCTCTTTCGGTGACTTTGGGGCCTGCCAATTTTTAATGGCTTCAATTTTGCTCGGGTCTACATGAATACCGTGTCGGTTAACAACGTGCCCTAGAAATTGTACCTCTTGTAGCCAGAATTCACATTTTGACAGCTTGGCATACAACTTTTCCTGCCTCAACAGCTCCAAGATAGTTCGTAAATGCTGCTCGTGGTCCTCCTTGGTTTTCGAATATATCAAAATGTCATCAATAAACACGATAACGAATTTGTCGAGATACGGTTTACAAAATCGATTCATAAGATCCATGAAAACTGCGGGAGCATTGGTTAGTCTGAACGGCATAACTAAGAATTCATAGTGGCCATAACGAGTTTGAAACGCCGTTTTAGACACATCTTCCTCTTGAATCTTAACTTGATGGTAACCGGATCGAAGGTCGATTTTTGATAAATAGTTTGCCCCTTGAAGTTGATCAAATAAGTCGTCTATTCGTGGAAGGGGTTTCGGTTTTTGATGGTAACTTTGTTTAATTCCTGGTAATCGATGCACATTCTAAAACTTCCATCTTTCTTCTTTACAAACAATACCGGTGCTCCCCAAGGAGAATAACTAGGACGAATGAAACCCTTATCTAACAACTCATGTAACTGGTTAGATAATTCTTGCATTTCAGAGGGTGCCAATCGGTAAGGTGCCTTAGCAATAGGGGCTGATCCTGTGATCAAGTCAATACAGAATTCAACCTGTCGGTTTGGTGGTAATCCAGGTAGATCATTGGGAAAGACATCAGGGTATTCACGTACAATGGAAATCTCTTCTATGCATTTCTCATCAGGGTTTCATCAATAGAACAGCCCTTTAACTTAGGGTTTCGGCTAGTGCACAAAAACGAACTTTAAAACCGTAAAAACGCCGTTTCAACCCTTTAATCCGTGTTTATGGCCAAAAAAACTATCAAAACAGGTTCCTTACCATGTGTATGATCAAAACATGTTTATGGACCATTTTTAGGACTTTTACATGGTTAGGAATGATTTTTAGCAATTAAGACATGTTTTTATGGTATTAATCAAGGTTAAACAAGTACAAAAGATACTTATTTAAGCTCCTTACCTTAGGGTTTGAAGGATTCTGGAAAAATCAGGTTTCTGCTGCTTGGACCTCAACTTTTATAAATTATAATGAATAAACAAACTTGCAAAACAAGTTTTATAAAAAAAATGGGGGGTGGGGTGTGTGGTCCGATCGGAAGCTTCATGGGCCCATTTTGGGCCCATTTTGGCCCATGTTTCTGATTTCTCAAGCCCAAATACAAAAATTCCAGTCCAAATTTAGTTCGGGTTCTGTTTTTGGCGCGAAAAACTTATCGGGTGCGTTAAACAGTGCGAAAACGAGTGTTTTTCTGCTAGTTTTGTGTAAAATTATAAAAACATACTATATGTTTGTAAAAATCAAAAATATTTTCATGGATCGCTTAAAACATTTCAAACAAGTGTTTGGTAAGTCTTTTTCGGCTTATCGGATGATATAATGCTTGGTTTGTAACTATCTTTCGCGTTTAAATCTATAGCGGGTAGTTAAACGAGCATGTTTTCGTTTAACTTGTTTGCTATAGAACTAAGGCCATATTACTAATATTTTAGCTTTTATAGATCTTATATCACTTATAGATGGCCTCCCGAGATATCTGGGTCATAACCCGACCCGTTCAGTTAATCGTTCATTTGTTACGCAAAAAGGCGTTTATTTGCTTAATCGATAAATACGTACTGAGCCGTACCTTGTTTTGGCTCAAATGTCACACATGTACTTAAACGTTCATCAATTATATGAATGTAGAATCAATTAAGATCAATAAATATTTTTCAATATTCGATTAATGTTCAAGTTTTATTGATCCTGTTAATACTTATAACATCGATGAATTTCCATAAAAATCATATGTCGATGATCGTTAATACCTGCTGAACACAAAATAATCAGTCAATTAGACAAATATGCATGTATGAGATTCTGATGAAAATTTGCAATAGTTTTGTTAAGGAAAACAATAGAATAGAAACAGACGAATGAAGTTGATTCGTCTGATATTGGGATTATAAATCCAATAATTTCACGCGAATCGAGGTCATTTGTTCAAAATTTGAACTAACGAATCACTTGATAGAGCTTGGAACGGATCTAAACCTTGTGATTACAACGATACATGTTGCTCCTATTACTCCAACACCGTTGCCGAGGCCTGAGCACTCTTTTATGTCATTCAGTCGTCCTCAGGGTCCTATGCAACCAGTGCATCCTAATTTCTATCACATGGCTCCTCATGCTCAATGGTTTCACATGATGAATCTGTTGCATTTACAACACACTCAAATGCAAGCAGACAGAGCTGCAAATGAGCTAGCGCAACGAAATTTGCTGAGGCATCTTCTATTGGCTCAGAGTGATAATAAGGAACTTCAAGCCCTAGTTGCTGCTCAGGGGGAGAGGTTAGACAAACAGGATGACATTATTCTTTAAATCAGATATAGTATCAATCTTTCAAGATGTACTTCCACTAGGTTCGACATTCATTTTCTTTATATCTTATCAGTTCCTATATAGTATGTCAAGCACTATCATTTTCCCTTTGCATATCATATTGCTAACCTTACGGTAATTTTTAATCTAGTTTATTCATGTACTAGATCAATCCTGTCAATGCACTATCATTTTCCCTTTTTGCTTCAAAACTCAATTTTGAGGAGCATTTTTCAATGTTTTTGAAAATTTTCAATATTTGAATGTTTTTGGAGTTTTTAAATTTTCTCTGTACAAACAGAAATCACAATATTTTTGATCCTCGAAGCCTTGTTTAATCGGTAAACACACTCAGGAAAGTCTGGATCCTCGAAGCCAGGAGGCTGTTTCACGTACACTTCCTCATGAATAGCTCCATTCAAGAACGCCGATTTCACGTCCATTTGATAAACCTTAAAATTTTTGTAGGCTGCATAGGCAAGAAAAATTCGTATAGCCTCTAGTCGTGCTACCGGAGCATATACTTCAGTGTAATCTATGCCTTCTTGTTGATTGTATCCAAGTACGACCAATCGTGCTTTGTTTCTCACAATTACCCCGCGATCGTCCTTTTTGCTCTTAAAAACCCATTTAGTTGGAATCGCCTTTTTTACGCGATCGGGTTTATCGATTAAGTCCCATACACCCAGTCTTATAAACTGTTGCAGCTCCTCCTGCATAGCTTCAACCCAAGATGGTTCCTTGAGTGCCATTGCGACACTTGTCGGTTCTATCTGTGATAGGAAGCAGATGTATTGTGCGATACTGAGAATACCCGAAGAGTGCAAATCCGCATAAGCAAAAACTATCGAATACTCAGTAGGAGATACATTAAAATCAGCTTGATCATCACATACATTAGCCAATTGGTGCCTTGTACGAACCCCGTTGTTCACATCACCAATTATCTAATCCTGTGGATGCTGTGAATGGATCCTTAAAGAAGGATTTGTAGGAACAGATACATTATCACCCAAATTGGTGATATTCTCCTCCGCTGTGTCTACAGAAACAGTTGTTGAAACATCACTGATTAGAATTGGCTTGGTAGTTTCTTGAGCTTCATCTACCATTACAGATGACGAATCCACATAGTCAGCATCATCGGAAGAATCAGAAACATCATTCGACGTTTCTGATACATTAGGAGAGTCATTTACATCAACCGAAGAAAACCTTGGATTCGTAAGACACTGATCTTCCAAGTAAGATCTGATGACATCGTCAAGTACTTCATCGACCGTTGATGTAAACGAATTAAATAAGCAATCGTAATCAAACATCCAATCGGGACCAGTACCAGTTGGTGGAGTCGTATAACTTTGACAATCAACGTGATACCATTCTTCCACACAACCTGAAGAAATATTGAAAATCCGCTTCTTCGGAGAGTTGTATCCCAAGAAATAACCCTCAAAAGCTTTCTCATCGAACTTTCCAAAATCTTTCTTCAAAACAGTACATGGACACCCGAATGGCTCCAAATAGTTTAAGTTCGGCTTACGATTATTCAGAAGCTCCTAACTTGTCTTCTTGAGCTTCTTTACCGTTAGTACGCGATTCAGTGTATAACATGCTGTATTTACAACTTCGTTCCAGAATTGAACAGGTAGCTTTGAATCAGCAAGCATTGTACGTGCAGCTTCAATCAGCGTACAATTTTTCCTTTCAGACACTCCGTTTTGTTAAGGAACATAAGGTGCACTGAATTCCCGACGAATTCCTTTCTGAATACAGAAGAAATCCAATACATTATTCCTAAACTCAGTTTCGTTATCACTACGAATTCGTCTCACTTTCAGTTTATAAAGTGATTCGATCTTCGTGATAAGATTCTGAATTAAGATAGGAGTCTGATCCTTCGATCCCATAAATAGCACCCATGAGTATCGTGAAAAATCATCCGTTACTACTAAACAATAAAAATCTTCAGCAATGCTAGCACGATTCACCGGACCAAAGAGATCCATATGAAGGCGTTCCAGAGGAGTAACAATAGTGTTTAGTGACTTGCTTGGATGTGATTTCTTCTTTTGTTTCCCCTTCTTGCACGCGACGCAATGATCGTTGAACTTGAAATTCTTGAGTGACACACCATTCATTAAATCATTTGACAATAGAAAGTTCATCTTTCGTAAGTAGATGTGTACCATGCGTCTATGTCAAAGAATAGAATCTTTCTCAGTTGCTTTGGACACGAAGCAAGTAGCTGAGGGCGAAACTTGTACATCATAACTCATGTCAAGTACATAAATATCTTTTGATCGAGGTGATCGCATGACTACCATGTCTTCAGGAATTGTGTATCCCGGTTGAAGAATAACACATTCCTTGTCGGTGAATATGGTGGTAAATTTCTTATCACAAATCTGTGACACGCTTAACAGATTATGATCCACCTTCTCAAAATAATTAACCTTTTCAAACGTTACTTTTCCATTTGAAACTTCTCCCTCTTTCGTAATCATTCCTCCTTGGTTACCAGTAAATGCAACATAACCCCCTTGAATATCTTTGATGTTATTCAGAAGATCCAGGTTGTCGGTGATATGCCGAGAACATCCACTATCCAATATCTATTTGTGATTAGACACGGATCGAGATGTACCCTGCACAAACAAGTAAAATGATTAGTTCAAAAAGGCAGCCCAAGCCTCAGTCTTGGGCTCTCCCTTTGATACTTTCGAAGAACATGATAATTTAACACTCGTATTTGGTACTTGGGAATAAGTGACTGGTTTCTTGTTTTTCTTCTTTAAGTATCCATCACTTATTCTTCCCGAATCAGTGTTTGAACAGATGGGTTGAGTACGGTCAACACATTTGTTCGATACATTAATTAAATCAAACCGAACAACTTTTCTCGGATTGAGATTCGAATACATTATCACACACTCATCAACTCGATTTTCTTTTAAATTTGATAATGAATGATTCTTTCGAGTTGATGAGTCATTGATATTATCAATCTTTGGTTTGCACTTTTTGGGAACATGACCAGGTTCACCACATTTGAAACATAATCGAGAATCCAAAGTGTTTTGTGGTAAAGTACATGTAGTCTTTGATAGCAAAGATTTATGAATATCATCTTTAGGTTTCTCAATTGTAACTTTCTTCGGTGTTTCGTGTTTTAAACCCTTTCTTTTCTTATAGAATTCAAGATTTGTTAAATTCGAAGAATTTTCCAAACCTGACGATTTTACGAACATGATAGGTTTAAAAACATTAGTTTTTGGTTTTTCTTGAACATTAACAATTTTTGATTGATAAAATTTTTGTTCAAGTTCAGTCATTTGTGAAGTGTCATCCTGAAATACACCTTCAATCATTTTAGGTTTAGAAGATCCAAAGGAACTTCTTTGTCAGAAAACACTTTTGACAAACCCTTTAATTTAAATACTTTTCCATTTGATGATTTCAGTTTAGGATTAACGAATCGCATCAACTCCTCATCAGACACCGAAGGCTTGTTTGATTGAGATACATTAGATTTTTCCTTAGGAATTACTTTAGGAACTTTTGTTGTGTTTGAAGAAACACCTGAAGTCTTTGAACCATACACAGCTTGTTTAAAATATTCGGGTTCACACAGAATATGATTGTCAATTGGAATATCTTTGTTTTTGACAGTCACATCTGGTTCAGACAACACCTCGATTGAACCATCCAATTCGTTTTTGGTGAAAACCTTTTTACTTTCGATATGAGTTGGTTCACGAGCAGGACAAGTTGTATCAACACTTTCAGATTTATCAGTAGACATATTTGAAACTTTTTCCACATCGGGAATGCTACTGTAATCATGTTTAAAAGGAGGTGGAATTTCGACGTAACCCAAACCCGCTTTTCCATTTTTCTTATGTGAATGATTAACCTCAATTATTTCATTCAAAAGAAATGAAGAATCTCTAAATTTTCCAAGCTTATTATTGAATTCCATTATTTTGTTTTCAAGATTGGAAATACAGGTTCGAAGTCGAAGAATCTCCTTCAAATGTTGATCAACTTCAATAATTTTACAATGAACTTCAGTTTTAAAATCATGATTGCTTTCAGACAATTTTTGAATTTTCAGAGTTGATTGCTCTAGCAATTTTGTCTTCTGTTTGTAGCATTCTTTGATTATAAAGTGATCTTTTGTGAGTGTATTATTCTGAGTTAATGCTGTTTCAAGTTTGGCTTTTAGTACAACACATTCAGCATAATCATTCACATTTGATGAAGGTTCAGATACATTAGATTGAGATTGGAAACATACCTCATCAATCTTAGCCATACAAGCATAAGATTCAGCTTTCACAGAGATTGATTCAGTTTGAGATGACAGACTTTGATCAGTGTCAGTCTCAGAGTCAGACAAATTACTTCCCTCCAATAAGTTATCACTGCTAGCATCTTCAATTTTCTCAACAATAGCCACGTTTGCTTGATTTCCCAACAAACGTTGAGACCAATCAACTACTTCAGTGACCGCTAAAGCTTGAGTATCAGAAGATTTGTCTTGATCACCAGATACAGCAGATTTACTCTTATCCCCACCAGATGAATTCTTTCCTGAAGAACGTTCAGAATTGCGTGAGCCAGAATGATCTTTCCTTGGCTTGTCACATTCTTTGGCAAAATGACCAAATTCCCCGCAATTATAACATTTTACCTTCAGCTTATGAAACCCGACCCTTTTGTTTAACGTAGGAAGAATCTTTCCCGTTCGTTGCATAAACCTTTTGAGTTTACGAACGATCATAGCCATATTCCATTTTAAATCCATTAGCTCAAGATCGTTTGGGTCGATTTGATCATAATCTTCATCTGTGAGATCGCTCGTAGCGATCTTACTTCCAACCAGCTGTTCATAAGAAGTCATGAATGCACACACAAAAGCAAACTGTTGTTCAGCTTCTTGCAGATTAACCTTAGGCAAGCTTGATGCATGAGCATTTGAGTTTGTAGTCGCACCACTTGCCATAAAACATACATTAGGTGGACTGTTTACATTAGAATCCTCTTGGGATTTAGCAAAGAACGCATTGATTGGCACTGAACTTGAAACATTATTTGGTGGCAATGCACCTCCATAAAGTAAAGGGTTTTGGGTTGAAGACTGATGGTTTTGATTCTCCTTCAACGTATTTTGACATTTGATATCAAATTCCCTTTCTTCAATCTTGTTTATGAATTGCATAGTTGTAAGTTCAGGTTTCTGAAAGAAACCGTTCTCTTTTAATACGAACAAGAAAGTCGAATAAGACGAAGGTAGAACATTCTTTAGAGTATTGATCTTATCTTGTTCTGTTGGCTCAAGATCGACACTAGACATCACAACAATCAGATGGCTAAAACGGTTAATCATTTCTTCCACCGTCTCATTTTTCATCAAAATGAAATTTCTGAATTGAATTTCACAAGAGTCATTTTGCTTTCAAGCGTGTTTCCCAAACTTCTCGTTTTTAACGTTGTGAACAACGAAGCACAGACTTTGATAGTACTATATTGATGAAAAATATGTTCTGGTAATGCCATGGTGAGAGTCGAGTATGCTTTTGTTTCACTTTTAAAATCGTTAAGCTCTTGAGTCTCATATTCTTTAAATGGTTTCGGAGTCCATCCCGCATTGTTATTACCAATCAGTGGTGCTGAATCTACATCATCGAGAAACCGGACACTACTAGGATGCACGGATCCCAAGTGAGCACGGAACCTCGGTTCCCAACGAGCAAAATCCGACAGTTTCAACAACTTGGGACATTTATTATGACTACCGATCTCATTGTCCATGGTCAACATTTGTTGCAATAAGACGTTCTGAGATGCTAACGCATTGTAAGACGCGTTCTGAGCAGCCATAATGAACCAACTGTTTAAACTTCAGGGATTAAAATTGTCAAATTTTCAAAGTTTATTTGTTTACTGTTCACACGAATGGACACAGTAACAAATGAGACAGAATTTTAACAAATTACTCTAACGAATGTGCTATTCTTTGATTTCTTTAACGAATGAGATATGAGATATTCGTTAAAGAAGGTTTACTTTAACGAATGAGTCCTAGCGAATATGACACGAATGTGGCTTAACGAAAGAGGTTTAGCGAATAGGATTATAGCGAATAAACGGTTTAATGAATGAGATTGAAAATTTAACGAATGAACAGTTAGGATTTAGCGAATAGGCAAATTTTATCTTTTAGCGAATCAGTATTCAACCTAATGAATGAGTCTTCATCTTAACAAATGAATCTTCAACAGTTCAAACTTTCAATTTCAAACTTCAAACTCGTCTGAATCACACCGAAAACACCTAAAACTTAGATCAAACTAAACCTAAACCAAATCCGAACCTCACTACCCTAGTCCGAAATCACAAACTCATAACAAACAGGTTCAATTTCTCGATCAACTCAGTCTCTGTTTCACTAAGTAACTATTACCTTAAACAAACTCAATCAATACATCATAATCTGCATCAATTGAATACGAATATATCACTAAAATCAATGAATTGTATCGTAGATCATATCCCTATGCTCTGATACCACTTGATAGAGCTTGGAACGGATCTAGACCTTGTGATTACAACGATACATGTTGATTTCAGTATACAATTAGTCTCGGTATATGTTATGTGTGTGTAGTGTTTGTATTGAGAGGACAATCGGACAGAGTAACGAGAGAGAAGTTAGCTAAATATCAGAACTCTTTCATTAATGATAAGTTACAGGGTATTTATAGGGGATGACCACATTCGTTAAGTTAACACTTAACGAATGTGTCATTCGTTACAGATACTTTAACGAATAAACATACTTATTCGTTATACTTTAAATGATATCGAATGGCCCTCATTCGTTATCTCATTCGTTAAACTTGGTTAACGAATGAGCTTACAATTAGACGAATGTGTTACATTCGTTACAGGGTAACGAATGTAACTTACATTAGAGCGAATGGCCGATTTAGCCATATTTACATTAAGACCCCTATACTTTAGACTTATTACATTAATGCCCTGATAAAGACCGAGACATACAAAACATGTATCAACACATAACATTCAACACATGCAAACACAAAGTAGGCATACGCAACATTCAATAGTCGAGACGACTACAACATTGCCAAATAGAGGCCAAACAATAATGTGTGTGTGTGTAAATATATATATATATATATTAACATCCCAAGGCCTACCATATACATCAAGTAAAAACATTTCATGAACTCACCTGAAACATTTCATCAAGTAAGAAAACACTTAGGTGTGTATGATAGCCCAAAAGTAAAAAGAGTAAAAAGGGCATCATGAACTCACCTGAAATCAACCGAACACCTGCAACGAGCTAGGAAATCCCTAAGTGCACACTCAGAAGTAATGGCTTGTAAATTGTATACAACGCGTCACTAAACTAGACCGTAAGAACACACTTGCCTAATGGGCCATTCAAGCCCAACACTTTGGCCCGAGGCCCAAAAACTTGTCCCGAGGCCCAACTCAATTACTTTACCTCAGCCCCTAAAACCCTTCAATTAACCAATCCACCCTATGATCATGGTCGGGGCTAACCATGATACACAACTCACCCGTCGGTATGCAAATCAAATTGAATACGCGCGTGCTAAATCTTAAAAACCAATTGTCAAACAAATCAGCCCCAAATGGACCAAATTCCCATCTTAACCTTTTCATACATCATAATTATGTCCCCCGAGTTGATAGGGTCGACGGTTCCTTTTTACAACACTCACTTTAATGTTTAAACGACAATTTGCGCATAACCGACTCGATTAACTAATCACCAACCTAATTAGCCCCGAGTACCAAAAAAATAATTTTCCCATAGCCCTTAAACCCCCTAGAGCTGTACAAACTGATTCGTTGGTCATTCAACCAATTAAAACATCAAACTCAACAATTGACGATTCTACACCCGATAAACCCTAGTTTTCGAACTAAAATCGATTGACTGACCTAAACACCTTCAATGAATATGGTTTTTATGTATGATGTACCACACATACCTTGGAGGATTTTGGTGCAAAAACCTCACTCAATACAGTCCCAGAAACACTCAATTGGACAGCCACCCGGTTAACCTAAAACAAGTTGTTTATCGATCAATACGCGCAATATAAGGATCAATTAGAGTGTAAAAGACATGGGGAATCATAAAACCGACCTGGAATTAAAGTTTTATGGCTTAATCACAGCTGCAAAAAAGAAAA